>NC_000073.6:56698591-58186091 GCF_000001635.26 Mus musculus
CTTAGAAAACCAAGTCTAGTACAACTTTTGCTGTTTAGTTTTACTTGACCCAATCTAGGGTTACATGGGAAAGAATGCTCATTGAGAAACTCTCTAGGTTAGATTATTAGGTCTGTAGGGTTGTCTTGGTGACATTAATTAATTTGGAGAGACTTAGCTTAAAAGTGAGTGGTACTATTCTAAGGATTTGAGACCTTGACTAGGAAAATGAGCTGACAGGAGACATAATGTGATCAGTTCTCTCCAGCTCCTGCTCTTATGATTTCCCTGAACTATAATCTGGAATTATGAGCTAAAATAAATCTTTTCTTTCCTAAGTTTTTGGATAGTTTAATCAAAGTAATAGGAAATAAAATGGTGAAGTTACTTTTGGTTTATTTCCAAAATGGTTGATTGGTCTCAGTAGCAATAATAGTGATGAACCTAAAGAAGTTTGTGATGGGAAGACCTTAAACTTCCTGAACTACTAAAGAACTTCAACCCAAATATGGGAGATGTTGATATAGAATAAAGATAGTAGTTGTAATCTAAAGCAGGAAGCACCAAAAAATGGATACTGAGACACCGTTTCTAGGGATTCCACTCAGGAGATTGCTTATAATGGGGAAAAGTCAGTGTTGATTGTAGTCTCTGAGTTGAGCTTTGAATTGGGAGCATCAGGTGAATGAGGGATGAAATACTTTCCAGTTTAGGAACACAAAATAAATGGAAACACTCATTTGGGGGATAGGAGTTGCAAGAGTTTGAGTTTCTTTTGATTGCGATGTAGGAGACTGTATGAAGAGGGCTACACAGGGATTCAAAGCTTTGAAATTAGATTGGTGTCAAATCTGGGAAACCCTAAATTCCAAAGCATAAGATAAATGCTTGTGCTTTAGTCAAGAATAATGGATGGAAACAGCAGTGGCAAGGTCAGAAGTACACTTTCAGTAGAAATGTGCTTGTGATTCTGGGTTTGTTTTCACTGTGTTGTTGTTTTGTTGTCTTCTGATGAATCTTTAATAGTAAACTTCACAGAAGGTGAGCAATGAGTACTGAATACATAGCTATTGAACAAATCCACCTTCTGAAGAACATGGTGCTTTTGATAAAACAGAAAGAAAATCAACTACCAACTCTATTTTAGAATAAAATATGATTCTGTCATTGATTATGGTCTTACACTTGACTTTCTGTTTGGAAAACCGAGAACTCTGGATGTCTCCAGGTTCTGGCCTGGCAATCCTGGGTGCATGTCTAAGTCTGGATGGGCTGTCTTGGGTACATGATCAGGGCAGGCCCAGGCTTTTCTGTGTGCCCATCTAGCTCAGGCCCAGCCTATTTGGGGTTCTAGGTCCACTAAAGAGAACTCTGAGCTGTCACTTACTACTGTGAAAATAATGCCGTTATGAAAACTTGACAGATACACCAACTATCAAATCATGATTTTTCAATATCAGAATAGAATAATACTTGGTGTGAACACAAATATTTAAAAAATCCTTAATGAAATAATACAAATACATCTGCAGTTGCAGCACTTGAAAGGCTGAGAGAAGAAAATCAGAAACTGGAGGCCAAAACAAACTAATACAGAATCCTAGCAATTTTTTTGTATAAATTTTATTTAAAAAATAAAAATGGGCAAGAATAACCAAGCTTATTACAGGGAACAGAAGAGAGAAGCTATGCTATACATACCTATTTATATGCATAATGAGTCAGATCTAACCAATGAGACGCAAACACTCAACCTTGAATGGTAAATGAGACCATAGAAAAATTTTTCCAGGTGGAAGTTGAAATTTATTTATTTATTTATTTATTTATTTATTTATTTATTTATTTGCTTTGCTTTGCACTGGTTTGTTTTACCTCTAGAAATAAATTTGAAGAGGGAATCTGAGGAAGTGATTGAGAATACACCCGTGTTTTTATGATACTATCTGCCATATGGAATCAGACCAGGTATCTGTCAACTGAAAAACATAAAAGAAATGAGAAAGGAAAAAAAGAGAAAAGAAAGAAAATGAAAGAAAAAAGGAAAAGAAAGGAAGAGAAAAGAAGGGAAAAGATACATGGATGATACATAGCAAAGCTTTATTTAGCTGTAGAGAATGAAATCTTGACACTGTCCAACCTAGGTCCAGAAGCACAGCTTGTGAACTGGCTTTGCCTGTTGAGCCCTTCCCACTTAGTCCATCTGTCTTTGTGCCATCCATCCTTAGTTCTTGACATGTACCATATTACAAACAGGTTTTCCTGGTCTACACTCTATCCAAAAGCTCATGTGCTCTTTTTCACTGGCCTAGCTATAGCCATGTAGCTCCTGCATTCATCCAATTTAATATTAGACATTGAATCAAATAAAGAATTCCACATGACTTAGTCTCTTGCAAAGAGACAAACAATATGAAAGGTCTAAAGAGCATCATGAAGGACAACTGGTCCTGTGGAAACATCTGCCAATGAGAATTACCCAGATAAATCCCTCAGACATAGAATTTAAAAGAATAATAATTAAAAAAACTTGCTCAAGTAATTCAAATTATTTAAAGATGCCAACAAATACTTCATTGAACAATAACCACTTGAGTGAAGTCTAAGAAAAGAAAAAAATTCATCTGAATAAAATGATGAAAAGAATTCAGGATTTGAAAACTGAATTCAGTAACAATAAAGAAATATTAAAGAAAGCTTAAGTGGAAATTAAGGTGAAATCAAAAAACCTCAATAACCCAATTAGAAAGTTTGGAGTAAAGCTTTACCAGCAGAATGGATCAAATATAAGACAGAGCATGAGACTTGAAGAATAAGCAGAAGAAATGGATCATTTAAAGATTGAACATGAAAAACTTAGAAAAACATAAAAAATAAAGCCATACAAGATTATTTAAATGAGTCTCAGGACACAGAATTTAAAAGAACAATCACAAACCTTATCAAGGTATTCAAAGAGTTGAGTGATGACACAAACCGATGCTTTATTAAGCTTAGATTGAACAGTAATAAACACATGAGAGATGCCAAAGGAAACACACATGTGTGGCTGCATGAGATGACGGAGATGCCTTAGTATTTGAAATTGGAATTCATCAAAGAAATAGAAATATTAAATAGAGCTCCAGCTGAAATGAAGATGAAACTGGAAGAATAAAAATCCCAATTAGAAAACTCAAGGAGATGCTTTCCAAGTAGAATAGACCAAGTAAAAGATAGAATACCAGGAATCAGAGATAAGGTAGAGATAAAGACAACACAAGCAAATAATTTGAAAAAGAAAGAAAGAAAGAAAGAAAAAAACTCGAGAAAGGAATGTGCCAAAAATGTGGGACACTGAAAATATCAAGCTTCAAATTACAGGCATAGATAATAAAGAAAGCTTTCAGGTGTTAAGATCTTCAGCAGAGTCATAGAGGAAAACTACAACTTAAGAAAACACAAATCCATACAGATAGAAGAAACATATAGAACATCAGATAGACAAGAAGCAAAGAAAACAATACAAAGAACCATCAGATCTATACCACTCTTTGATGTATGTCCAGAAGGTTCATCATTCCACAGAGACTTGCTCAGTCATGTTCATTGCCATTGCCATTCTATTCACAATGCCTAGGAAATGGAAATGACCCAATTGCCTTTCAAATGATAGACAGATAATGAAAATGAAATCATAAAATTTGTAGGTAAGTGAACAGAGACAAATAGTGAATGGGGAAACCCAAATCCAGAAAGGCAAATGATGCACATTTTTTCTAGTTTGTGAATGCTAACTCTGAATCTTTATGTGCAAGCATGTAAGCTAGATTAGCCACAGATACAAGAAAGTGTGCAGTTACTGTGGTGTGATGAGAAAGAAACATGAGCTCTAGGGAGGAGAGTAGTAGGATGCAGTTGCTATGAGGAAGATGGGAGATAAATGCAGAGTGGGGACAAAGGGCAGCACAGAGCAGGAGGGAAAGAGGAAGAAAAATTATAATAACAATATTTGAAAATAATATTTTAATAAGCTACAGGGAATTAAAATTTTATGTTTACTTTAAATCATTAATAATATGTATGTTTATGTATATGCATATATTTTAAACTGCAGTTATACCATTTGAGGTGGCAGTGTTCTCAACAAACAAACCATCTAGCAGAAAACCTAGAGCTGGGCTTGGAAACCTTTCAAGTTGTTGATTAGGAGAGTCCAAGAGACCCAAAACAATGGAAGATATTTTTGTTGACCTTGATGCTATTCAAAGAATAAAAAAGAAAAGAACATAAGACTCAACTGCTTAAGGCAACATAGACTTTGACACTTTAGACATAGGATTTGAAGGATCAGACCTGGAGACTTCCTTCTTGATGATCTGATCTCATTGCATCAGAAAGACCTATTTAAGCTCCCAAGTGAGAAAAGTAGTCAATTGCCACACTCTCCGGTTGAATCAGCTTAACAGGCTGAGGCTTGAAAGCTACTCACGAGGCAAAAGAGTTTCACGGAAACTCACTCCTGGAGTCTGGGGTTCTCTCTAACCCATACATTAATTTTCCATTCCCGAGTTAGTCTAGTGTATGGATCCACGTGCTCTCTTTTAGTATTATCCTATTATAAGTGCCTTTTAAGATTGAATTCTGACATAGCTAAAACCAGTGTTCCAACAGTCCTAGAACGTCCTTGAGCAAGACCATGGGCTTGGAATTCAGGAAGAATGTTGCTATTCAGTGACATTCAGAATAGCCTCTGGTACTACACTATCATTTAGAATAAAAGACAAGTTGCTCCCATATACAGGAATTTACAATGGTTTAGGAAGTAGATTGGGCTGTGATTTTAGAGTATTGCATTATTCATGAGATGGTTAGCTAGAACAGAACTCCCTAGTTAGAACCATGACTTGGGTGTGAAAGCCCTTGCCCTAGGAGTGAAAAGATCTCACACCTGGCTTCTAAGACTATAGCTGACCTTAGATAGGGCTGACTTTGTCCCAGTTACTTTTGTTGCCCAGTTCCTTCTGATCTTTGCATTTTCATTCCTCTGTTCTGTGTAAGAGTCATTAAGCATCCGGTTACCTCATTTGTACCTTGCAGGTATGTCACCCAACTTCCTTATTGTCTTCTGTATAAAAAGTCTGATGCTCGATTTGACAAAATACATTGAGATTCTACACAACCTCTCCTGTGTGCATCTGTCTGTCAATTCATCCGACGCTTTGCCCACCCATGACTAGAGACCCGTTCCATGCAGACAAAGGGGCCCAGAGGGTCTGCGGCAGTCAATAATCTTATCTAATCATAATGCCTATGAATTTCAGCAATGACCAGCATGACAAGAGATTCCAAAAGTTCAATAGTGGCACTAATGTCCTGAAGGTAACCAATACCTATTTAGTTGGACTTAAGACCTAATCAATAGAATGACATTTATGCTTCGTCCAGTAATATTAGCCAACTACCCCTGGCTGGTACAGCCATGGAACCTACAGTTCATGCACTTTTCTAAATCAGCCTAATTTATAATTGCAATTCAAATATTTATCCTTACAGACACATATAAGTGTAGCTTCCATCAATTTTCAGATAGATTCTTTATGCATCAAGTAGAGATCATCATGGAAAATCACAAGTGGTTAAAAATGCAGATATTAACTGCCCATTTCCAATTAATATATTGACAACACAACCTGTATACTTGAGATTCAGTGATTTTCGATGAAGGGGCAAAAGAACTGTAAGGGCTAGAGGATCAGGACATCTGGTGTGAGATAGGTCTCTTCTAAAACAAAAAGGGGACACAAATTGGAAGTGGGCTAAGGATGAGGGGAGTAGATATTTGAGCAACTGGGAGAAGGAGAGGTGGGTGAGTGTGTTTAAAATACACTATATGAAATTCTCAAAGAACCAACAATATTGTACTTGTAAAAGTAATTTTATATTATATGCATTTTAATTAAAATCTGGTTGAGCTGTATCCCTCAAAAGTAAAAGGAATGAAATCCTGTCTTGTGCTGCAAAATAGACAGATCTGAAACACATTATGCTAAGTGAGATACATTAGATGAAGAAAAATAATTGTAGCATGCTCTCCTCCAGGTGTGGAAGCTACAACATCAATCTGAAAATGGAATAGTTGTTTCTAAAGATGGGAAAGGGTACCATGGAAAGAGTGGAAGAGAGAGGTTAGATTTGGTAAGTACATGCTTTCTGTATGTATGTGCTACTACAACAAACACCGCTAATCCATACAATTCACATGTTGGAAAAACAAGGACAGGGATACCACAGTCACAGTTCAGCTTCCCATAGAGAATTCCGGAAAAGAACTGCAAGGGAGGCCTGAAATCTGGAATGCCTTGTTTGTTTAGATTTTGAAATAGAGTCTTATTAAATTGCCATGCTAGCCTTGATGTGCATCCCAGGCTGGCCCCAACCTCATATGTGAAACCTAAGACATTAACCTGTTTTATTTAGTGGAGCAAGTTTTCTCTTGCTAAGGAACAGAGTCAACACCCAACATAAGATGCAGAAATTTTAAATCAGACCTATTTTAGTTCTTTGTAATTTCTTATGGAAAGATGGATTTTCTGTAGGTTACCTGCTGGAAACATTAGCAACACACTAATAAAGCACTTGAAGTTAGGAAGTGAGTCCTTTTCTATTCAGGACTGAGATAAGTCTAACAAGTCTGTGAACTAAGAACATAGCCAGGTATTGTTGAGGTAAGAATTAAATAAGCAGATGCCAGACAAGATCTTGGAGCACGGATGCATCCCTCATTGTTCATAGTAAATGTTCCTTATAAATCATACTGCCTAGTCTTATAGACCACTTGGTATTGCGAGGTACACATTTCTCTCCATACAAATACTTGCCTTCCTATTACCAAAGCCATAACTTCAAAGCAAAAATATATCAAAGCATCAGTAGTATTTCTTTGATAATAGCAAGGCAAGTATTTATACGTATTACTGCTTTGATAATAGCAAGGCAAGTAACAGTATGTGTAGCAAACAAAATTGTCTGCAGCTGTCTGCTTCTTCCCTGTGAAGTATTTGGGGAAGGTTTTGTGTATGTGAATAGTATGTATTCTGTGGTAGAGCAATCCTTTGTGCCCAGCATTGGACAGTATATCTCAACAAAAATGGACAGGGAATATTCAGTTTCAGAACTGGAAACAATAGATTTTTCGTGCTATGTTATTTAGCAAACTTCTCTACATACTGTGTTTCTGGGGCAATGCTGAGGCAGGCAGGTGCTGAGTGGCACCTAAAAATGCTGGGGCAGGGCAGAATCATAGGGAAGGCTTCCAGTGAATCCCTTAGGAGATTTTGAGGGAGAGACAGGTATAAGAATTAGCTGATGTATTTACAAAATAGAAAGCTGGCTTGGTAGCTTAGGTTTAATTTCTGGATGTCTATCATCTAGCCAAACATTCAAAGCTCAAACAGAAAATGATCACCTTGAACCTTTATTTTATGAATAAGAAAAATTATCGTAACTCACAGTGTTCACTGTTAGATACATCTACTAGTTGCTATTTTCTAGTAGCCTTCACAGCACCTTCTAGGACTGTGAAAGCTGAGCAGCAGAAGAAAGTTTCCTAGTCAGTATCAACTTGATCTCCCCATGTCCTTGCACCAAAGTGTGTGATGTTTAGGGTCTTACCATCAATTTCTGATGATCAACCATGCACAATGGCAATAACATGCATTATTTAGAAGCTTTTCAGCATACTAAAAGTTTTAGCATACTAAATCACACTGGTGCAATAAATGGCATGGAGGCAAACAAACTTTCTGATTGATTATAAACTTCAGTCTATTGGAATAGACACATGGTTTGGACTTTAAAATCTAGCTAAAATCCCAAAGCTTGGGAGATCATAGATCTCAGCCATCCTACTAATATTTTTCTAACTGAACATAGTATCAAACTGCCTACTAAGTTTGTATATTTACATGTAGTTGATTAGTATGGGTTTCAGAACTCATCAGACAAGCTTCCTTCTCTGTGCAGTGGTTGACTAATGGAGAACCTCACAAATGGTCAAAGCACAAAGAATGAATGTCAAAGGAGTGATCACGAATAATTGTGATATTTCTATCATACCCACTCTCCCCAATACTTAGAGACCATTATAGAAGTGGATGGGGTGGGAGACTATAAGAGCCAGAGAGTGTGAAGGACTAGAATAGAATACAACAGTATCTTCAGGACATAATAGGATTGCTATACTCAGTCAAGCAGCTGTGGTTGCCTGAACAAACCCTCATAAGAACAAGTAAGTCAACATTCTAGCATGGGGGCATGGAGAGGCTCAGAAGTAGCCATCTCTTTTTCCTCTTTTCCTGAAGGATGATCGACTAGTTGATGGTTGCTAGAGAACAATCAGTTTTCTTTAAAGGTATGGCTCCTGGCAGGACAATTTTGTTCTAGTAGATAGTCCCATTACCATACATATATGTGCATCATTAATTTAACCCAGTGAGTTATTTAAAAAATAGGACATGCAGTTGGGATGGGGTAGGGATAGGAGATGAATTTTGTAAGAATTTGTATGGAGGAGTTGTGGTGATTATGATCAAAATACATTGTTGCTTTTATGAACACTTTGAAGAATTAATACATTTAAAAGATTATTTATTATCCATGTTTAAAAGTAGATTTATCTGTTCTTTGGTTTTTATTATTGAGACTCTATGCTAATATTTCCCTAGCCAAAGAGAGAACTGTGAAATGGTACTGTGTACAAGGCAGGTGATGGCTGTTCCACTATGATAGAAATGGATGTTTCTTCCATTTAAATTCCTTTAAAGAGTTGACTTCACTTCTTTTTTTTTTTCCACATTGAAAAATAGTTCTATTTTTTTTATAGACCTTTATACAGATTCATTTGAAGAGAGAAGTGGTTTATAGGGAAAGGTTGAAGTAGACTATTTTAGGATTATATTTCAGCTTAGATTTACAATGGCAAGTTGGGCTGTACCCAGTTAAAGCAGAAAGAAAGGCTTGATTCTAGAATCATTGAGACACTGGAGAGAGAGAGTACAGCAGGAGCTGAGATCAACTGGACAGAAACAAAACGCTGCAGAGTATTGATAGGCTAGGCTGGGCTTGGGGAAAGGCACCAAGGACATTAAAGGTGCACAGCCCTGTAACTGGGCCACCTTGGGTGTCCTTGCTGGCGTTTATACAGAGAAGCAAGGCCCAGCCTTAAGAGGACAAAAGGCGGGGGGGGGGGCACAATGTAGGTCTGAGCAGAGCATTGTACTATTTCTGCCCCACCCCAGGGGGACTGGGACAGGAGACAGAGTCACAGCACATTCTTGGTGTCTGCATTTCAAAAAGAACTTTCCAGAACCCTATGGAGACAGGGTTTGACTGAACCTTCACATCATTAAAGGCAGAGCAAGGCTGACACTTTCCAGACTTTATTGTAGCTGAACTGTGAGGGTGCTTGAGGCTCTGCCTGCCACCGGGTTTTCAATGGAACAAATAGATACATTTGTCTAGGACAAATAAATCATGGCTGCGTTGACTTATCACACAGTCATGTTAAGGAGGATATGGTCACCATAGCAACATGACCTTGTTTGAATCTGAGCTAGTACTTGGTGAGATCTCTTAGTGCAGGAATTCAAATGTAATTATTTTATGTGCACAGTTCTTAGGCTTCATCAATGAATTCTATCATTGAGGGGGTCAGTTGAAAGCAAAGAAAATAGACTCTCCCAAAGTCTGGATGATGGTTACTGTGTGTATATGTATGCACAGGCATGTATGTGAATCACAGCTAGAATGTCTTCTCTCTATATCTCAGCAAATTTGAGACTTCCAAATTATTTTTCAATGATTTTCTGCATAATATCTGAGTTGGTACCAGGAAGTTTAATTTTAAAGAGAAGAATAAAAAGAAAAAGGCTCAGAAGTCATGATTATTCCAATTGGATCAGATCTCTGCCTCAGCACCATCTTCTGGAGAGAGTTCTTTCTCTGAGAAACTTCCTACTCTTGTGAACAAACAGAAGTTGTGTGGCTATAATAGGGGATTGAAACAGTACTGGGAAGGCTGTCCTGAAGACTCCCTGTGTCTGGGATTGCACTCCTGCTCATCTCATTGGTAGATGAAGGCAGACTTGAGTAGATTCAGCTCCTCTCATACTTTGTTCCTCTTTGTTTCTTAGAGGTAAGAAGATGCTCAGAATGACAGCTCCCTGGGCCAGTGCACCTCCACAGCTGCATGTCTGGATGTGGCTGTCCCTGTAGAAACTCAGTGGACCATAGTTTAAAAGCATTAGGACTCTCAGCCTTTGTTACTGGTTTATTGCTCTCAGGAAATATGTGCTT
Organism: Mus musculus; assembly: GCF_000001635.26. Taxonomy (NCBI): domain Eukaryota; kingdom Metazoa; phylum Chordata; class Mammalia; order Rodentia; family Muridae; genus Mus; species Mus musculus. The sequence continues at coordinate 56,708,906 of NC_000073.6, forward strand.
ATGTCCTTTATGCTCCCTGTTTTCTAGAGAGCTCTTTAGTTCTCATTTGTGGAATGTAGCTACATTTTTTTTTATCAGTGCATCATCTTCACTGTGATTGCTGTTGGAGCTTCCTTCCCTCCTTCCCTTCCTACCTAGAAATGGATCAGACATATTTTGGCATGGTTTTACATGCTTTCTGTGTAACTTGAAATTCTGTGTGTGTGTGTGTGTGTGTGTGTGTGTGTGTGTGTGTGTGTGTGAGAGAGAGAGAGAGAGAGAGAGAGAGATCTGTGACTGTGGAAGTGATGGCCATGTACTAATGGCGTGTTTGGGCTCATAAGAATGCTGGAGGCCTGTGCTACAGATACTTATCGATTTACTATGGTTTTGTAGAGAGTTTGGAAACATATCTAAGACTCTGAGTTCCACATCCCTGACTTATGTGGTCCTAAGCGGAGTATATGTCATCAGCCCTAGCTGGCCTAGTTTTAAGATTTTTTTTTTCATTTATTATCCTCTTTCCTATAACTTTCCTAGTTATTTACAAATAAAGTCAGAAAAGAGGAAGCCATGACAGGATTTGAGTGAATACAGGAATCAATTTGAAATGGTGCAGAGCTGAGACTCATCTGCTCAGAAGGATGAGGAAAGAGTGTCACAAGTTCAAGGCCACCATGAACTTCAGCGTCAATTCAAAGCAAACCTGGGCTACTTACTGAGACTTTATCTCAAAATGTAACAGTTGACAAGAAGGAGAGCTGAGGACATCGCTCGGTGGTAGAGCACCTACCTACCGTGTAGAGACCCTGGGCTCCACATTCAGTAATTGTCCAAAATTCCAAATGCTCCATGTCACAGGTGAAATACTGATTCTCATAGATGTCAAACTTGAGGCCACATTTATGAAATGTCTGGAAAACTTTAATGGAATCTTCTATTTGTTTCCTTCAACATTTAAATTTGGGATTAAGGGACTAGAGACATGACTCAGTTTTTAAGACCACTGGCTGTTCTTCCAGAGGTCATGAGTTCAGTTCCCAGCACCCATGTGGGGGGCTCACAACTATCTGTTTGATTTCCTCTCCGGGCATGCAGGACTATATGTCAAATGACAGAGCACTCATATACGTAAGTAATTTTAAAAATTGGGATTAAATTTAACTATTTAGAGACTGGGCTAGCTAGTTTTCTGTCATCTTGATGGAAGCTATAGTCATCAGAGAGGAGGAAACTTCATTTGAGAAAATTTCTCCATAAGATGGGGCTGTAAGCAAGGCTATAGATAATTTTCTTAATTAGTGATTGATAGGGAAGACTCAGACCACTATAGTGCCACCCTTGGTCTGGTAGTCCTGAGTTCTATAAAAAAGCAGGCTTAGCAAGACATAAGGAGCAAGCCACTAAATAGCTCAACGCCATAGCTTCTGCATCAGCTCTTGCCTTCAGGTTCCTGCCCTGTTTGAGTTTCTGTCCTGATTTCCTTCAATGATGAACAGAGATGTGGAAGTGTAGGCCAAACAAACCCTCTTCTCCCCAAGTTGTTTTTGGTTCTGGTGTTTCATCACAGAAATAGCAACAGTGACCAGAACAGAGATAATTCAGTGGTGGAAGGAACAATACTACTTATGGCCTGGTATGTCTTCAAACTTGGATTTAATTGGGTAGGTCTGGATAACCTCAGGTTTTCTTTTCTGTAGTCAGCAGATGTTGCTGTGTCTGGGAGTCTACTGGTACCTGGTGTGCTGATCTTCCAGCATGTCTGATGCTGCTTTCTTATATTTGAATTGCTATTTCACTTGTATTTGTGTTGAGACTCTGGCCCACCAAAATCCATACTCATTCCATGCAGGTTGTGGAGCTGGGCCACGTTTCCCAGCCTCCTCTGCAGTCAGCTGTTAGTAACGATGTTAGTCAGTCTCAGCTAAGGGAATGCAGCTATTTTAAAGCCTCATTTGTAAATATACCCCCATGGAAGTATCTCATTCTCCTTCCCAGATGTTGGATGTGTAGAATGGACAGACAAAGGGTAGAGCTGGGCCCACCATAGATGGGTCCTGTGCTGAGAAGTGGAAAGACTGAGCTCAACTACAGCCCCTGAGTTTTCAGAGCTTATAAGCTGTGATATCAGAGTCCCAAAGACACAGTGTTTGGGGGGTGGAGTCCCTAAACCTGGAACCACTGGCTTACTGAGAAGTCAGTTACTCAACATAATATAATTTTTTTCAGGCTCTGAATACCTGCCTAGATGGCAGGTTTGTTTTCCTCCCTTTCTAATGATTCTAGTGAAGTGGGCAGATGTGTTGTACTTGCATACTCCTGGTTTCTGCTCCATGCTTGAGGTCTGGACATCAGCACTGGTACTTGAGGAACTTTGAAGTGGATGCCCTAGTCTTACACTCATATACAGTTCAGATTTGGACATGGGGAAGCGGGCAAAGTGGCCTTTGCCTTGGAAGAGAACAATGGACTGAGGAAGATTAGTGGATTAATTAATTTTCTGTTGCTGTGCTTAAAAAAAAACACTCCCAAAAGCAACTTATGGAAGGAACTGTTTATTTGAATTTATGGTTAAAGAAAGATAAGAGTCCACCATGGCTGGGTGATGGGGACGTCAGGCATGGCGACTGGAGCAGGAAGCTGAGAACATATCCTCAACGAGAACACTCAAAGAAGAAAGAGACAGCTAGAAGTAGGATGAGATCATAAACTCTCAGGTGCCACCCTCAATGACTTACTTCCTCCAGCAAGGCTATACTACCTATACCTTCCCAATCTGCACCAGCAGCTGGAGACTAGATGTTCAAACATGTAAGCCTATGGGGGACATTTCTCACTCAACCCACCACAGCTAGCTTTAAAAATCTTTCATTTTTAAAGGAGCTTCTGTGTGTTGGGGAGAAATATTCCTGTCAGCCATGTATTTCCTCACAATTTCCCCTTTGAAGGAAAAAGTAGAGTTGTTCTAATGCTTCCTTTTCAATGGTTGATCTGTACATCTTTTGCCTTTGAGGTATCCAGTATTGCTTCTCATTGTGTCTGGTGGAGGGAAGGCCAGGAAAAAGAAAATGTAAGCTCATGAATCAGAAGCAATAAAGCAACGTAATTAAAAGACCACAAGCTTTCCAGCAGAACACGTAGGGCAAAGCACCTTATAACCATAGCCAACTGGGACTCTTCTTTGTTTTATTCCCATTTATCTTGTGTCAGCCTTCACGGTATTCCTCAGCTGAAGCTCCTGATTCACTTCTCATCTGGGGTTGTAGTTTTCATCAACTGCTGTTTGATACATTAGGCTCTTTAAAAGGAGACTCTATTTTGTTTGCCTTTATTACTGTGTTTGTAGCTATTTACTCAAGTGCAATGACTTTCTACTCCTTAATGGGCATGTGAGGAGGTTTCTGTTTTTATCATAACCTGTCACAGTAACTCAGAGGAAGGTGGGTGGGGCAGGTCATATTAAATGTAAATATCCAGTTTTCTTTAAAGGATTCCAATAATCCAAGAATTGACAAATGAGATGCCATCAAATGAAAAATCTACATGCAGACAATGATGGATGGAGAAAATATTTGTCCTTATATATCTGGCAGGGAATTAATATCTAGAATGTATTTTCTTAAAATCTCAAAAGTTAAACACAGAAGCCAAATAAGTCAACTAACAATTGAGCAAATAAAATGAACAGATACTTCTCAAAAGGTGAAATGCACGTGTCCAGGAGATACATGGAGAACTGCTGGGCATGCTTACCGTTAGGAAAATGCACAACAGATTTACACTAAGGTTCTGTTGTGCCCATTACAGCTGTCTTTATATCTACCTTTAAAAAGGGTGCTGGGAATGAACCTACAGCTTGTAGGAGTGTGAAGTAGGAAAGCTATGGTGGAAATCTTTATGGAGGTTCCTCAACAAAGTAAAAATAAAACTACTGTTTGATCGAGCTACACATCTCCTTAGAGTATACCCCCAAGGCATCAAAGATAGCACCCTGCAGAGACACATGCCCAAGTTATGGAATCAGTGTAGGTAGCCATGAAGAGATGAATGAATTAAGACAATTGGTATTTATATACAATGAACTTTTATCTAATACTAAAAAGGAAACAGAAACAGTCATTTGCAGGAAAATGGATAGAATTGAAAACCATCATATTGAGTGAAATGAGTCAGATGTAAAGTTAAAAAAAACTGTATTTTCTCTCATATGTGCAAGTTAGAATTTACACACACACACACACACACACACACACACCCTGAAAATATAAAAAAGATTTGGAACTACTATGGAAGGGGAGGAGCACTAATTAAAAGGGAGAGAGAAGGGAAGGGTGATGGGAAATAAATTTGTCAGAGTATATAGAACATAATCCACTCAAACAAAAATGCCATTATGAAGGCCATAACTTATTTCCAGTGACTACACACTAATAAAAACCTTAAGAGAGAAGAAATAAAAATGAAAAAGGTAAGTGCCTGGGTCTGGTGGCCTCTTTCACTAAGTCATCTTTGGTTAACACCTGCTTTTCTCTGAGTTTATTTCTCTTTTTGTTTATCTCTATACTACTGGGTTGCAATTATTATGAGAAAATATGACTTACCTGATTGGAGAGTCTGGGTATATTTATACACCATTTATTGAATCACTCATTGATATTTAAACCTCTTTCACCAATGAAAACATTCATTTCTATGTGGTCAAAAAAAAAAATCTCTGAGAACATCTGAAAAGCTGGTTCACTGCCTGAAGAGCCACATGGTGTGTTTTCTCTCATGGCCATATGGAGGCACTCTGCAGGCACTCTTCATGGCTATGAGGGAGGGTAGGTAAAGTCTTACCTGGAAAACTTTAAATCTTTACTTGTTTTAAAGGACAAATACACACATGCACACACACACACACACACACACACACACACACGTATGTATATTCAGTGTCAATTCAAGAATGTGGAGGGTTCAGTGTAATGAACCTGATACCAGGCAGATGGCTAGTGAGCCCAGGAAAAGACACAGATCAAAACACCAGGCTTCTTGGTCCCTAGGAATGGTCCTGTGAACTGAATCTACTGTATTTGGAGGCTGCACTATGCCACCTAACTTTGCTCCTTTTGAATATTGTGTCCTACCAAAACCAGAGATTCTAAATGTCATAACCTGCTGGCATCTGTGCTTCAGTAGCTGCCTGGATTTCTCGCACTAAATGGCGTTAGTCTCCAGGTGAGGGGTATACCTTTGAGTCTCGAATGTACTCAGGTGACACACATACTCATAATACTAATTTACCCATCTTGACAATCTTCCTATCAAAAGACTTGGAATTCTTCTTTTCTACTGCATTCAGAAGGTACTGGATCTTGATTTCATTGGCAGCAGGTGCTGTAATTCTATTTTTAAATGTCCCATGGAGCTATTCATTTCCCTTAACAATCTCTACATACCCAGCCATAGCAGCTCTAGAGCTCGTCCTGTCTCATTTCAGCATCCTTAATATAGATGACTACGCATGTTCCCTTTAGAGTGCCTGCTGCTTATACAGGTCTTGAGCATAGCTTTCTGAACAGGGTATGTATGTAATTTGCTTCAGGCATGAAAAGAAAAGGGGGGCAATGCCATTCGGAGAAGACTATTCTCACAAGAGAAATGGCTTCAGAGAAATTTACTGAAAATTTTTTAGAAAAGGTAAGACAATAGGATTGGGGCAGAGTCCCACTTCTCCTTGGTTCTTTGGGAAGTTTTTCCTTTTAAGCAGCACTGTCAGGCTGGGAGCATGACCCAGAGTCACTGCAATTCTGCTTTTGAATAAGAGAAATTGCTGCTCCTAATTCTCAAGTCATAGAGCAAGAGAACAGTCCAAATGCCCTAGTATTGCTTGTGGGTTTGTTTTAGTTAGTTATTATGCTTGGAGTAGATGTTCTTGATTTGTGTGGATTCCTAGCATGTACTGGTGACCTCAGTCTGACAGTTTGACATATTCTAAAGATACTTTCTGGAAAGTGAGCCCTCTCAAAGAAATTAATCTTAAATAATTTTAAATACAAGAAGTCTCAATTTCCAACCTGCAGTTGTTCTACTTAGAAAAATACATTTCATTTATGTGGACCAACCAAGTGTGATGTAGAAGCTTCTAACATCTAACTGCCCCATGGTGGTTGTTGATGATATTATATCCATTGTTTTTGGTTTTTTTTTTCTGTTTTACTGGTTTTGTTTTGGGAGACAACATTCATCTATGTAGTCTAGGCCAGACTCAAAGGGCGTTGTCCTAAATTGTCCCATTAATAATGATTGAGAGAGCTATTGTATCCTATTGCAACCATCTGTGTCCTATTTGGGCAGCAGTGTCTGTGTCAAGGGGACCAACACTTGACCTTCCCATAGTCAGTCTCAGTGCCTAGCCACTGATTTTGCTAGGATAGCCCTTAGTCTGTCCCTAGCTCCCTTAAAACTTTTTTCTTGATTATAATTACAACACTTCTCCCTTTCTTTTCCTCTCTTCAAATTCTCCCTATATACCCTTGCATGTTCTCTTCCAAATTTATGGTCTCTTTTCATTAATTGTTATTGCATGTATATGTATGTGTATGTGTATGTGTATGTGTATGTGTATGTGTATGTGTATGTGTATGTGTATGTGTATATGTATATGTATATGTATATATAACCTGCTCAGTCCGCATAATGCTAGGTTTTTTTGTATGTACAGTTTTGGGCTGAGCCATTTGATTTTTGATACCAGTTGGTGTGCTCTTCCCTGGAGAAGGCTATTTTGCACGGTCTCAGCATACTTTGTCTGTAGTTTTTTGTGTAGGGTTGAGGTTTCTCTCATCCACTTTGACATGTCTATTGTTTAGCTCATGCTAAGTTATGTTGGTGAGACTTCTGGGCACAGCCAGGTACTGCATACCTACCTAATTGCTCAGTGCTATCGAAGTTATGGATATGAAAGGAGAACCTACAACTTTACTAGGCCAGCAGAATACCTAACAACATTCTATAAACATTTGTCCTTATACCCACAGATAAGTATAGTCTTTACTCTTCATCAAGGAAACGTCTCTTTGCAACAGGAAGAGATCACTCCGGAAAATCACAAACAATCAAAATGTTGCATTGTGGAGACGAGTTGCAATGGATATAACTGCAAAATACCCCACCTCAGGCTCAGGGAACATTGTGGAAGAGGGGCAGGAGAGCCGTAGGATCAGGTAGTTTGCTATGTGCCTGTGTCTCCTGGTATGCTATGTCATTTGTGGTTGAGTCCACTCCTGTGGGGCAGGTGAGACCCGGAGGCTGGCACAGCTACCTTGTCTTGAGTGGACTGAAGTTTCCTGTTTGTCATCGTTGGCTTGAGGGTCTTCGTGCATTAGCTTTGGCAGGAGTGGAGGGAGAAGCTGCCTTCAGAAAACTAACCCTTTTAACTTTGAGGTCATAACTATCCTGACCAGGTGTGGAATCCACTAATGCATCTGGCTCCCAAGATATGCATGTCTGAAAGGGACAGTTGATGTTGTTAATCCTCAATACCAGCAGTGCCCTCCCAGTTGCCCGCTCAGACTAGAAGGAGGTGCACTTCAATATTTCTGACAACATGTGCATTTATTTGTATCAGAAGTACAAACATAGGAATCCAAATACAAATACAGAGGGCGGCCCAGCCACAAGGCTCAGGTGGCTTCTGGCTGGGTTTGGCCCTGAGGGCTCGGCGGGGTCGCGACGTGCAAGGCAGGGCGCGGTGCCGCCGGGGTCGCCAAGGCACGTTGGGCACAAGGGCGCCCTCTCTTCACTAGGACACCACGAGTTGCAGGGTACAGGGGAGTCACCGTTTTTTTATGCTGGGGAAGAGGGCCCTCGAGGACAGCAGGACATCCAGTGCTCTTGCAAGCCACTGGTGTGAGGCCAGCCTCTGACCATGATCCCAGTTCTCTAAGGGGCCAGCCAGCTTGGACAGGACAGGTCACCCTCCTCCCAGCCAATGCCCTCTACAGTCCTCACTTGCTCAGAACTGCTATCAAAATGCTGTGGGATTCTGGAATCAGCCTACCTTAGGCTGTAGAGGTGGGAAGGACTCCAGGCAGATAGAAAATCAATCTCATACTTTTTTTGCCTGAGTCACGGCCCAGGACTGTGAAAGTTTTACTTCGCAGAATGAACCTGCATACTCTGTAGCTGACTCCTAGGCTTTGAAAATTCACGCCAGGCCCTACCTAGGTATATCTATGAACAACTACATGGCTTCCCAAATAAACACTGCAAGGCCAGTGTACCATATAACTATCAAGAAGTACTATCAGTATATCAGATAAGCCTGGTCACAGTACACAGATAATCAAGGCACCCAAGAAACTTGGTGGTGCTTACATGTTCTCCATGCCAGCTTCTGATCAGGCATCTCATCTTGATTTGTTTTTTTAAAGCATGTGATCCCATATTTTGGGGAAATACAATGATTGTCTCTTACTCTATCTGGGCCCTTCTCTTCCTTTTCCCTTCTTCCCCCTGTTTCCCGTTTGCCTTAACCAGAGGCTTACTAAGCTAACATGCTATCACTAGGAAGCTGTGCTCCTAAGTGTTTCAACTAAATTTGGGGCAGTTGATAGAGTAACGCACACATTAATAGGTTGTTCAGTTTTACCGCGGTACACACAAACACAAAAACACACATCACTGCATGTAAACACACGATACCCCATCACTTCAAACAAGATACAGGTCAGTCCCTGAAAATTGTCACTCTCCTAGAGCCTTTCATGGAAAACACAAACAAGCAAAGCTTTGCTGAGTCCAGGAGCTGCTTAAGAAAACATGTATCTGTAGACAAATTTGTCAGTATGTAAACGTGGCTCACCAGCACAACTGGCCATTGTGCCTTTGGGGGTGTTTCCATCATTACTCTAAGCTGAAAAAAGGAAAACAATAGCAAACACTTCACTACTATATAGTTAGAGAGACTATAGTAAAAAAAAAAATGCCAACAAGATCTGCAGTAACTCCTAGACCCAAAGACACGGAGAGCAAAGGAGTGATGGTTTCTTTGGGCAACAAAACTTACAACTTCTGAAGATGCAGCCACATTAGAAAAAATAGTGCCTAGCCAATCAAAAATGTATCTAGAAGAAAACGACTAAAAGTGTCCAATAAGGCAAGAATGAAAAGAAGAAAGTAACCAGGAAATAAATACTGGGTGGCATGCATTCCTCAAATGCTGGGAAACTCTGGAACCAGGGCAGATGGACTTCCAAGGAATGAACAAAAATTTGGACTCTATTCTAACATTACAATTAAAGTTTTAAGAGCTTGTCATCATTAAAAAAAAAAAAAACCACACACATCCTAATTTTTTCACAGCTTATAAAAGACAGAAAATCTCTGCACTGCTTTGGTGGCTACAAACTAGACCATGGACAAAAACCATGACGGAGGTCTTGCCATACTCTTCCTTCATATCTGATGGGTACGTTGGAAAGTTCAGTCATCAAGGTTATGTACATTTTCTGCTTTTAATTACAGAGAATGTTACTTAAGAAGATAGGATTTGTTTCTTAGCTTTTTTTTTTGTTCTTTATTTTTATTTTCCCAGATAACCCTGAAAATGCAAGGACACAATGATGTGTCCAGTTCACTGATGGTTACCTGTGACTGCCAAGGTTAGACAGAGGGTTGGGCAGTTAGGTCTTCTCAGTGTGGGGTTCTGTGTGTTGGGGGCCTTCACACAAAATTGATAAGAATCCTTCCTGTTAAAAGCCTGGACAATTATTGATAAAAAGACATTTCAGCAAATACTAATTATTTCAAAGCTGTTATTACTTGTCCCTGACAATACCAATTCTACAATGGGAAGACTTCTAAAATATGTCTTGAGAATCTTTCCAGAAGATTCCTGTGAACCGGGGCATAACTTGATGTTTAAGAAAATGATGTAGGCAAGTTGTGGGCACTCTCACTACAACTGACAAGGACATTTATGATTGCCTATCCAGCCAGCTGTCCTGGGAGATTGTTCAGTAGGTGCAAGCACAACCCTACCAGAAGCACTCGCCTCGCTGTGCCAGGAAGCAGACTCATTCACACATTAAGAACTCAGCCTGTTTGAGGAGAAAATCAGAAGGTGGACCCATGTCACCCTTACTTCAGCACATGCCTGACATCTTAAGCTTCCACATTGATTCTCACAATGTTCATAAAGCTACAGCTTAGGGTCAAACATTTTTTTCCCTAGTGTGATTTGAGAGTCCACTATATAAAGTCCTATGTATTCAAAAATGATCAATGATTAATGGTAAATGGGAACTATCTTTTGTGAATGGAAGCTAGGGACAATATCATAATTTTAAGATGTATAGAGGGGACTGTAATAGCCATGTTGTGAGCACCTGATCTAAGAAATGCATATTTAAGAAATGAACACTGGCTTGGTTATGTAAATGTACTGACATGGTACTTCAGTGGGCAGGGCAGCCAGGAGACATCAGGATCTAAGTCCGTCATAAGAAATGAAAACATTGTAGTCACTTCTCCAAATTTGCGGGGGGGCGGGGGGGGTGCTGATTCCAGGATCCCTCAGGAAAACAGAACTCTCAGATGCACAGATCCTTTGAATAAAGTGGGGCATTATGTGCATAGACACTATGCACATTCTTCTCTATACATTCCACCACCACAGGACAGCTTACACTGCTTAATGCATTGTACATTCTATGTCAGTCTCTGTCGTTACACTCTTATATTTAGAGAAATAATCACAAGGAGAAATGCCTGCCCACGCTAGGTACAGAGACAAAAGTGGTTGGCATTCTTGATGGTGGTTGAAATCACAGATACAGAATACATGGATCCAGAAGCCGACTGTACTTGTTCAGAGAAATACAGAGAAGTATCTTTAAATATCTAGAAAAGAACAAAACAAAGCAGGAACTAGCTCAGTTTGGGAGGTTTTGTTGTTGAAAGTCAATTGTTTCTCCCTACCCTTTCAGCTTAAACTACCTTTCAGACAGAGAAGCCTTCCTTTCCCACAGTAACTACTATTGACTCACCCTGTGCAACCTGTTCCCTGGGCTGGGACAACCTTGTACTGTGCTTACAGATATGAAAAATGAAGTGCTTGAAATAGATGCTTAACTCAACAGGTTAAGCAAAGCAGTTTACATTTGTCTCAATTAAAATGAAAAAAAAAATCAGACTTTCCTTAATTTGGAAGTGGTGTGTGTGTGTGTGTGTGTGTGTGCGTGTGTGTGTGTGTGTGTGTGTAAGTATTCTAGTTCACATAACCTAACCTGGTTAACTCAAAGCATGGGAAACTTTCTAATGACCAACGAGAGTTCAAGTCAGAGTTTTGTGCTGATTTATGTAAGCTGTTTTTAAGACTGGGATTTTATTCTAGGAAAAGTAACAAAGAAGTTTAGAAGTCTTACAGGGAATATTAGAACAAAAGCACCACTCAACTAAAAGACATCTTGGAAGCAAACGAATAGAAACATCTTCTCTTTTAACCTTAACAGAATTAAATCAAGCTTTTATCATGGGATTAGTATCTTGTAAGCTAAAGAAATTTTAAAAGAGGGAAGTTGAAACATCCCAACTTCAAGGCTCCAAAACTGTAATATATTTTAAAAAACAAAACAACTTCTTATTCTGGGAAGGTGTCTGTGTTAGCTGTTACCTTATCATCTCAAGACACGGGTTGTTTTCTCTCCCTGTTATGTTTTGATCCATGTTTACAATAGAAGGGAGATCAGAGATGGGCCTGTCTGTCCTGAGCACTTCATTAGCATTCAGTTCTTGGACCACGATTAGTCTTAGACCCACTGGTTATCACAGGCCACTAGTCGCCATTTGACAGGAGCTCAGGGAAAACTGTGAATAAGACATTTTTCTGTGAATTGGTATTCTGTTTGCTGCCTTCCTATTTCCAAAGACCTTTCCATATCATTGTGTTCTAAAGTTCCAAACCAATAATCTATCGGTATAAATGAAATTCAACATTTCAATGTATACTTATTTATATACTATGTTTATCTCTCATCATTTTATTCTTTTCAAAATGAACACTTGCATGATTTTTAACTCTAAAAGGAAAGCACGAAAAAATAGTTGTCAAACCACAAACAGATTCAAGAAGCCTGATGCCGCCAGGGCTCTGAAGTGATAGAATGGGGGTGCAACATCCGGGGACCAGTCACAATTCTCCAAGTTCTGAATAAAAATTTCAGTTTGGCATGTGAGATAAAAATGACCAAGGAGGCAGAGGTGGTGTCTGTTGTTTTGTTTTTTTTTTTCCTAGCCCTTTGGATAGAGTGGACCTCTGCTTCCTAGCTGTGTCAAGACAAATTGATGTGGAATGGGATTCAGTTCAGGTGGCTTGCTTCTACTGTTTCCAGATGTGGCATTGTGTAGGGCTACAACACGCATCTAAACATCTTTAACTGCAGCAACATATTACCAGGTAAAACAGTCTGGAATGATGCTGATTTGTGGACATAAACCCACAGGTTTCTACATGAGAATAGCTTGTGATTAAGGACCAGCATTTCCATGTTTGAAGATTCCATGAAAGTCTGTAATTTTATCTCATCTGATGCAAACATGGAAATGCCTGGTTGTCATAGAAAGAAATGAAATCCTATTATATTTTTTTAAAAAAAGCAAAATTTAGTATGAAAAAGGGGGACTACAGGAAGTTGAAATTTCCAGAAATGTAAAATTTGGGGGCTTTATGTTTTATTTTAAGGCATATTTTGGGCAAACTGGAGGCAGTGTTAGCTGGACTCAGAGTTAATTTATTAACACTGTCCTCCACCTAGCATCTAGGATACCCTAGGGAATCTGTCTAGGCTTTGAAGAGGCATTTTTCTTGAATTTTACTACTTTTTAAAACATCTTTTTAGGTTTTCTCCATCAATCAGGATGTAGTTTAAGGGAGAGACAGTCACAGTTTTCCGTATAATCCACAGTGGTTTGGGAATCTGTTCAAATAGTCTCCTCAGTCTGGAGTGCTTCTAAGAGTGAGGAACACAGTAGCACCTTTGAAATGAAGGTTGTTCAGACCACCACCCAAGCAATTCCCCAGATCTTCACACGAAGGAAACAAAGCAGAATGGGGCAGGTTAGAGGAGGCTTGAGTTTGTGTGCCCACACATGTCCCTCTTAATTAACTAAGGGGAGCTGGTGTCTAAGGAGGGGTGCATCTCTCCCTCTCCTCCAAGTGTACCAGACTCTCCTCAGAGTTCACCTTATAAAGCCCCTGGTTTTGCCCCTGAGCAATGGGCAGGCATCTCTCCCGTTTCATGTACCAGAATGGGTTATCCTGGGATTTCAGACTGACATAGACAATTGAACTTTACTGAGAAACAGGCATTGGCATACTCGTGACATGTGTGTTGGCTCTTCCTATGTTTTGATCAGCATGGCTGAGGTTGGGCAAGAGACAATGACAATGACAAGTTTTGAGATAAGAGGCAACTGTGGGGTTTGTCTAAGGTAGCAGGGAGTCCATCCCTATAGCACATGCTTACAGATTTTAATCCTTGAAAACAAAAAGATGACTAGAAAATTTAGTTCTCCCCAGAACTTTTAAAATGTAACAGATTAAAGTTCTTTATCTGATTAGCAATTCTGAGCTGACAGTGTTTGCAATTGTGTGTGTGGCTTGCTCTCTGTCTTCAGTGTTGTGGGCACCTTCAGAGTGGGCCTGCCAAAGGCTGGAGCTTCAGAGACACTAGAGCACTAGATGCAAAACCTCCCAACAGAGGAGACATTTCATCTAAGCCATTATTTCAGCTTATTCTTTATGGACATTTATTATTTTAATTCTTTTAAATTGAATTTTCTAACTAGAAGCCAGTTGACTTGAGCCTTATGTGGTAACTATCAAACTAGTAGTTTGTTAGTTGAAACTCAGAAAGAAAAGACTGAATATCACACACAAACACACAGACAGCCATTATTACCCTTACAAATGAGAGGTGTGTCCGTTTTCACATCTACTTCATCTAGTGCAACAGTACTAGAAAGAATTAGCAAAAGTATCTACTTTCAGTTTTCCGGTCTCTTCAATACCATCATCGTTTCAGAAATACATCTAATAAATTGTGTGAAGTCAGCACTTTGATATATTCTATTTGTCTGATGTTTTACTTTTTCTAAGTAGTGATATAGTATGTGTAATAGAAGTGGAAAAATAAGAATGACTTTCAATAAAATTAATTCAGCTTTGTGGGATAAAAGCACACCAGGATTGTACTGTGGATGCCATAACAGTGCCAAGACCCTGCTAATGAGTGGAAATGTGTGGTTGTCACCAATAGAGGATGCTTCAAAAGAGTCATGGAGTGCACAAGACTTGGAGTGCACAAGAGCATCTGGTCATAGCAAATAACTAATATGAAGAAGCAAATTTGTTTTGTGTTATAAAAATATCAAAAGAGAATTGATTTTGGGGGGTTTCTTTGGGATTTTGCTATGCATTCATATTTCAAAGTATAAAACAAATTGTGTTCATCAAAATGTGTAATTGACAATAACCATCACCAATTTTGGGATCTAAAGTTGGTTTGGCTTTGAAGTTAATGCTCATGATTAAATACATGGATGTTTATGTTATTTTACACTGTAGAACGCCGCTTCCAAACAAAGGCCTATCCACATTGCATGTGTTTGCAGGGTGAAGACAGTTACCGAATCCCTAACATAATATAAGCTACCCTCATCATCTGAGACTGAGACTTGGTCTTATAAATCGCAGCTCTTTGAAAAATGCTGGATTCAAATGCAACTGGTCCAGGAACCCAGGATGCCAATATGGCTGATGCTTGGCAGTCTGCAATAAAGTCACGACTTTGTTAGAGTTAGAGACAAACAGCAGTCTTGGTCTCAGGAACAATTTTTAAAAATCACATTTTTTTCCCATGAATGGAAACTTGTGGCTTATATACCTCCCAGGCAGGAAAGAAGAGTGCCAGTTAGAGAGAGGTTAGCCTAGGACTTCAGTGTCTGAGCAAACAGGCCTCACAGAAGGGGCCAAAACTGACTGCACTTCAAACTGAATCTCAGAGAGGTCACCATGAGTGTATCTCCACTAAGGTAGATCCTGTGTGTACGGGCACTGGTCCCAAGCGATGCAAAAGGAAGATACACAATGGGGAGGATCTGAGACAATGTCTAGATATTGGTTTGCATCTTTCACAGGGGTCGTTGCATGATAACTGGCAGCTTCTGTATCCAAGGCCATTCATATATATCAAACTATGGGTTGAAGAAGGGATTAGCAAGAATATCACTTTGAAGATGCAGTTCCTCTTTGTGTGTGTGTGTGTGTGTGTGTGTGTGTGTGTGCACATGTGAGTGAGTGTGTGTGAGTGAAATATTTATAAGGAATACTTTCCAGTACTTCCCAAGCTGCTGAAAGGTAGCACAACAAACTGGAGTCATGTCCTTCCCTGCTACTCTTTTTTGGTTGATCACTACTTGTCTGGGGACAGTGGAAAGAAACACATGAATCAAGTACTCTTCAGTCATCCCTCAGAGCAGCACTTAAAGATACAGGTATCCAACCCAATAGACCAGGTTGAACAGCAGGAAGGATGTCGGGAAGAAGACCCGAGAGTAGGAGTCCAGCTCAGAGACATCAATGTGGATGCGGCCTCTCCTCCAGGAGCCAGACTTGCACTCCTCATAGCAGCAGAAGAAGCTCTGGCAGTCTTTGCCATCCAGACACTCATAGACACAGGTGTCCTCAAATTCCTGCCAGTACATGGAATTGTTTAACGTGATCATCACAGGTGGTGGGGGCCTCATGTCCAGTAGAGAGTAATTCTGCAGGCACAAGAATAGCAGAGCAATCATGAAATGCAAGTAAGAACAGCCTGAACTGCATCGAACAACAGATACTACTTCTGTCTGCTACTAGACTAGATGGACGCAGGCCATGCCCACCCCGCACTTTCTCAATACTGGGCACAACCTGTTCATTGAACCATTGCAACTCAGTGAATGAGGAACAACATGTCACTGTTTAAAAACCTGTCCCAGATTTTAGGGGAGGGAGGGAAACACATTTTCAAAATGTATTAGCCATTTCAAGTTTCAATTCTGTTACCCGGTAGCAAATATGTACATATCGTAGATTTGTTCCTTCAATGTTGAACCACATGGATGTTATAGCATGGGAAGATGAATGTGTACCTATTCAAACTATCAAACAGTAGCAGGTGTTATGTACTGAAGTGGAGAGAAAGCACTGTTCCTGCATGTAATCCAGGAAGAAAGCTTGAATGTGTGTAGCTTGAATACTCTCCACTCCGATGCTCACCTCCTGTCTTGGAAAAGTCAGAGTGGGAGAAGAAGAGAGAGTTAAAGACTTGCTGGTGTTTTTTTTTTGTTTTGTTTTTTTTTGGTTTTTTTTTTTGTTTTTTGTTTTTTTTTTTGTTTTTTCAGAACTGGAAGGAAACATCCATCTTGAGAAGCTTCCAGTGGAACCCTTAGGTTTTCAGACAGCTGTCAACGCCTCAAAAACTATTACCCACACTCTACACAGAGTTCCAGTAGGGAGAGGCATTATTTAGTCTGACTACATAGTGGGAGGTAACTGGAAAGACCTGTCTGAAATAATTTAATGGTTTTCATTTTTTTTTTTTTAGAAAGGCTCTTATTAAAAATAGACTAGCCCCCTAATATCAAACATGAGAAGCCTTCTTTTGACTTTTTGACCAAGGTTATAACTATATCCAGCCTATAACTATTGGATTTTGTTACCCACCAGGGATGGAAAGTAAGTCCCCACTGCTGAAATACAGTATACTTCAGATGCAAGGCCCAGAAGTTCCTGAGCTGGAACTAGCCTGAAAACCCCCTCCATGATGACAAGGTTTCACGGGAGCAGAAGGTGCCAGTTGAACTTCTGAAGGAGGAAAGCATCCAGAAGTTCTACTTATCTATAATGTCTATCAACCACAAATATGAACAACATGGCACGATACAGTATTGTCACACTTTGGTGGACTTAAGGTCTGCTCAACAAGAGAGAAACCATGTTTATTACTGGAAGCCTAGCCAATTACCCAGGGTTAGTGAATTTATGGATCTTGGAAGAGAACCTACAACCACCAGTTAACTAAAACAGCACAATCACTAACAATATTCTAAATATTTGTCCTTCTTGCCCACAAGTAAATATAGTTCTCTCACCTCATCAAGGAGACTTCTCTTTGTAAGAGATGGATCAGTACAGAAAACCACAACCAATCAAGATGCAGTCACTTAGCCTAAAATGGATGTATATCCCTAAATCTAAGGCTCAGGAATCATTGTGAAAGAGGGTCAGGAAGAATGCAAGATAATCTTGCAATTCAATTTGTTTTTGTGTCTCCTGGTAATAACAGAATCTATACCCACAGAGTCTCACCACATGACGTCCATTAGCTGAACAGGCCAACACCAATAGACATGCCAAAATGAATGGTAAAAAGCTCAGGAGGTCTCAATCTTAAGAACCACTAAGCCATGTTGAGAGTGGGAGAAATAGTTTTTCAAGGGAAGAGCACACCAATTGGTTATTCAATACCAATGGTCAACCCTTAAGCGCACATACAAGTAGCATTATACACACTGAGCAGGTTATATTCAGAAATATATGTATATATTTACATATATACATATAACAAGAACTAATGACAAAAGAGGCCATGAATTTGAAAACAATAAGAAGTGTTATATGGGAGAACTTGGAAGGAGGAATGCCAAGACTGAGTCACTCTGAATTGTTATTCTGGGCCATACTACATAGGATGCACTCAGCTTCACTAGAGTCCATATAAATGTCCCTTAGAGGGACAGTCACATTTACCTTAAGTAAATTGTAGAATTTCATTAAGATGGCTAGATTCATGTCTGTGAAGCATCATAAACGTGGACAAAGTGACAGAACTGTTGAATATTCAAAGCTCCTCCATGAAGTCTTCTGGAGCCTTGAACATGGGAAGCATGTGTATGCATGTATGTTGGGAAGAGTCCATTCACAAGCAGAAGGCTTTGTATCAGTGTTCACGGAAGCTTTCAGAGCACTGCTTTGCAGCAGCTTCTAAAGCTCCGAGGCATAAGCAGAGGTGGAAGACTGGGCAAGCTCAGCTCTGATAAGGATGTGTACCCTCAATCCTCAGGATTCTGAAGCCCAAGTGTGGATCAAAACAATACTTATCCACTGCGTTTGAGGAATGTGTGCCTTTCTGACAAGTTCCATCTGGTAAAACCTATCTTTATTAGACAGTAACTCTATTAAAGCCTTTCTTTCATGTGTGCTTTGGCATTTTAAAGGCAGACATTCACAAACTCAGTTCTTCAACCCTATGTATGTATGTATGTATGTATGTATGTATGTATGTATGTATGTAGTCCCTTGGGGTGGTATGAATGTGGACTATGGGCTGTGGGTCATGAGGGAAGACACTGATCCAGGTAGGGCATAGAAGACTCCCCAGAGACAGAGATAAACCACAAGAGATGGTGACTTCAGGGGTTATAGGAAAAGCAGCAGGGAGGGTTCTTGGGACACAAGCAATCTCAATTTCTTGTTATAACTTGCAGAAATGAAGCACAGGCTGCTGACACCTAGTAGAAACTCTGTGCAATAGTCAGGAGAGCTTGGGAATCTGAAGTGAGTTCCATTTCACAACACTGAAGTAGAATTTAGGATAGGACAAGCCATCCATGGCTGTATACCATGTAAGAATTTTTCTCCATGTACCTGCTCCATGGATTCAAGTATTTCAAACTGTGCCTAAAAGAGATTAAATGAGTGCTTCTTCCTTGGTCCAGACAGTGTCCGACTCCCTCCTCTTTCATCATGTGTATGACACAGCCCAATGTCCTCCATGTAACACCGCTTTTTAGATGCCCATGAAAAGCATTAGCCTTGCATTTAAGTTAAAGAATTGATCCACAAGGCTGTGTGAGCATCTTGCCCCAACTACACATATGTCCAGGGCTCTGTCCTTATCCTCTCTAGAGACATATAATTTAGGTTTCAAGTTTTCTGGGAATGAAATAAAATAAGAGTTGAAATGGTGATAATTTTAACAGTTAAATGCTTTCTCTACCCCTCCCTCTTTGTGTATGTGAGCCTTAGTTGTGTTTTCTTACCTGCAGTGGCACCTTTTGTTGTGAATTGACTATAATTTCTTCTAGGTCATCAACCTTTCCTTTTCATCCATGGTTTTCTTTGGGGGGGGGGGCGGGGAAGGTTTTCTTTTTTTCTCTGAGTTAAAGGATCCTGCCTTTTCTCTTGGTAGAATAATTTCTACATCAAAGACATCAATATTTTCCCTCAGCTCTCAGGCCTCTGGCTGTGTGTGAAAACTACTCTCGGGGCTTTGGGCTGTTAGCTCAGATTGGTGTCTGTCACCCCAAGCCTCCCTTCTCTACGTCCTTGTATAACAGCCATTGGAAGCATTTTCTGGTTTCTCGGGGCTGGCATGATGCTTGCCCACTACTATTCTGCCGAAGCCCTGTGAGGCATATTTGTAGAGTAACAATTATATATTTTTCCTCATAAAAACTGGTTAAGATGCACAAAATATAATGTACCATTCATTAAGAGCTTAGAAGCCACCTGTCATGTACAGGTGAGACATTCAGTGTAATTAGTGTGTGAACACAAGTCAAGAATAAAAGTCATAAAGGTGGCCCATGACAAAAATGGTAGCCAGATCAGTGGTTTGAAATGAAAATAAAATTTCTAAGTTTTCATTCCAGTTTCCTTCTTACTAGCATCTATAGAGGTTGATTTCTCCATACTCAATTTTACTTGTTGTGAGCATAAAGTAAGCTGATATTTAGACACATATTATCTTAAAAGTGCTCACAAAATTGAGGGAGTCATGCTATTTGTAGGAGGAGGAACATGTTGCGGCTGGTAGCTTGGTAGTGTCACAGTGAAACGAAAGCTAGAATAAACATCACACTATAAACTGCAGGCTAATGTCCCCAGTATACTAGCTATGTAACTATAGGTATTTCAGTGGGTCTATAAAATGTAACATGCATAACGATTAATGTACAGACCTTTCAGATTGTTACTTAAAATATTAATAGAAGTTTGAGCTTGAGAGATAGCTCAGCAGATATCAGTTTCTTAGTATGCATGAATACATAGAACTTGGATATATGCAGTCTAAGAAGCATGCATACTGCATCAAGGTCCCCATGTAGAAAGGTTAGGATGTTTCTCCCACTTTGTGCTAATTCTAATTTGGTTGTTTTAGTAATAATAATAATAATAATAAACATTTTAAAGGATCAAATATAGCACTCATTTGAATTCTATGCACATATTTAAGAAGAACATATCTTTCAATGAAAACAATATTCTAAGAAGTATTGGCATCTGTAAAGCTATACATACAGAGGGTGCTTGAAGGCTTATTCGATCAGGAATCCATCTTGTGGAATCTGGATGTAATAACTGCTGAAAAAAAGAAATCAGAATTGGAAAGAGGCCATGGATCTTGGCAGTCCTCAAGGCACGCCCACTCTTAGCCCTGTCACCAGCAGGCAGTGACACTGGAGAAATGGGAGGTATTCCCATTTTGTCGCCCCATCCATAGGATTATCTCACTTTCTAAGATCGTTAAGGACATTACAGTATTTCAGAGCACATTTACCTTAAACTACCCTCCTGCTGCAACTGAGCAAACCTTGGCTGTTCTCACCACTCACCGATGTTTTTTTCTTCCTGATGGTTGGCTTTCGACAGCTTGAATAGTAGTTGAGTGTAGCATACTCCATCAGTGCGGCAAAGACAAACAAGAAGCACACAGTCACAAAGAGGTCCATGGCAGTGACATAGGACACCCGAGGCAGAGACTTCCTGGCAATGGTGCTGAGTGTGGTCATGGTTAGCACCGTGGTGATGCCTGCAGAAGAGACAGTTGTTAACTTGTAAGAGGTCAGCACACCAGACTGAAAAGCCAATAGCCATGCATATTTAGAAACAAGTAGATTTTGATTTTGACTCTAAGTGTTGTGTCAGGCAGGTGATATGTGTCAGTTGCTCCTAGACACTTGGCAGTGGTAGAATAGCCTGAAGGTCAGAAGGGGAGCAATCAACACCACAGTGTGTAAGCGAGTTGAAGGACAGAAGGTGAGGCACAGTCAGCACATTTCCCAATTGCATTTCAAACTTCTGATGGATCATAGGAAGATAATAGCATTCTACATTAAGGAACACATATAACTGATTGATAGATTTTAATAGATTTTAGTAATTCATTGCTTGGCACTTCACCGTTGAATTTTTTTTTTAAAGACTGATTTATATGAGTACATTGTAGCTGTCTTCAGACACACCAGAAGAGGGCATCAGATCCCATTATGGGTGGTTTTGAGCCACCATGTGGTTGCTGGGAATTGAACGCAGAACCTTTGGAAGAGCAGTCAGTGCTCTTAACCACTGAGCCATCTCTCCAGTCCTAAAATGTTCACCTTTCTGCATGTCCTATGTTGTTCTGTACCCTATGCCTTTCTTCTGCTTCATGCTTTCTTTCTGCCCACTGTGTAAGTTCCTGCCTTCTCAACCCAGCCCCAATATTACCCTCTCTGAGATGCCCTCTTTGAAAACACTCATACACCAGTTTTCACATTTTTCCACCTTAATTTATCAGGTGTAGTTGGCAGATTCTGGCATTTTTACATCACACAGTTGCTAATATTTAGAACACATGTTTCATTTTGTGTCTCATTTGTTCAGTTTGTTTTCTTGTGTTTTATTTTCTTTCCTGCTGCTCCATGAGTTACAACCACCTGTGAAACTCCTTGAGGTTTTTTTTTTTTTTCTTCACATCTTTAAGGCCATGTGTTGGTACCTGAAGTCTCTATAATGTCTTTGAGTGCACATCACCCTGTATAGCATGTCAATGGGCCCTCCAATCAATGAGTACACAGGATTTATCTCCCTTTCAATAGAACGTGGACACATTATTACTTTTTACTTTTCTATGGTTATAATACAGTTGTGCTGAACATGTTCTTTAAATAGTTAAGGATTGTCAGGCTACATTAGATTCTCAGTGCCCGCAGAAATAGGTCAAGAGCCTATGTCCTTCTGCCTTGCAAGCTTCAGTGAGAACCCACTGTCAATCAGCCTGTGATGTCTTGTGGGCAGAATCATGTGGTTTCTGTTTTATCTACCACTTTCAAGGATTTTTCTATTTTTGAGTTTGATTGCAATTTGTCTGAGCTTGAAATTCCTTAGATTTATATCTTGCTTTGAATTTATTTAGCTTCATGGATAGGCACATTTGTCTGCTTTTTGGGAAAAAAATGGAGTAATATTTAGCTATAATTTTCATGCCTTGAAAATATATGTTTTAAGCCTTATTGGATTCTTCTGGGACATCTATAACAGAAATATTAGATTTTATTCCTTGGCAGTTCCTAAGCACTAAGTTCAGTGTGCTCATATATTTTCAGCCTATTTTCTCTCCTTGTGGCTCAAATTGCTCTTGATTTACACTGAGGTCCATACATCTTTTCCCATAGCATGCTTTGTGAGTTGTTTCATTTAGTACAGTTTTTCCTGTATATTTGCACCGATGCTGTCTTGCTGAGCCGTCTTCCTCTTTTCATTTAGCTCAGGTGTGCTCACTAAAGCACACTCCTGAAGCCTGCTCAAATAATGCTAACAACTGTGCCACCCAAAACTGGCACATTTTATGGAGTCATCCATGGCTATTGACTATATTTTTGGATATTTTGGTATTTAGCATATGTGATAAAAAGTGATAATCTACAGTAATTAAAAGTTGTCATAAAGCCGGGCATGGTGGTGCACGCCTTTAATCCCAGCACTTGGGAGGCAGAGGCAAACGGATTTCTGAGTTCAAGGCCAGCCTGGTCTACAAAGTGAGTTCCAGGACAGCCAGGGATATACAGAGAAACCCTGTCTCAAAAAACCACACACACACAAAAAGTTGTCATAAATATGACACGTTTTGCCGGAAATTTTTAATACAAATACTCTTATGTACACTCAAAATAGGCCTGTATAGTTATGCTAAAGCTAAATGAAAAGGATTTATACTGGAGAAGATATTCCTATGTATAACTAGTCAATCTTCATATTTGTGTGTAATGTTAAAAAATGAGTATTACATATGTGTTCAAGTATATTTTATGTCACACATATTCCTATTTTCTTCATTAAAACTACTTGTGTTTTAGAAATTTTTTATCCAATATTAGATTCATACATTTTCTTCTAGAAATTGCACAGCTTTGGCTTTTCTAAGTGTGTTCTGTGTAGAACTATTTTTTTGGTATATGGAAAGTCTGTGCCAGCACATGGACATCATTGTTATCTGTATACATGATATATATAAACACACATATATGTATATACTATGTACATATATATGTATATATGTGTATATATACATATTTATGCATGTGTGTAGATGTATGTTTGAACTCTAGACTTTTGCTGTGTTTTATGTTTTTATTTGTGCACATTACTTGTGATGGTTTGAATGACGTCGATAACACATGTGTTTGAATACTTCCCTCCTAGTTGGTGGAACTATTTGGGAAGGGTTAGGAGGTGTGACCTTGTTATAAGACATGTGTCAGTAGAGGCAGACTTTGAGGTTGCAGAAGCCCATGCCACCCCATGTTACCTGTCTCTGCCTTATGCTTATGGATCAGGATGTAAGTTCTTGTCTACTTACTAAATTGCTTAGATTTATCCAGAACTCATACGTAACCCAGATTAGTCTTGACCTTATGAGTCTCCTGCTACTGTGAGAATTACAGGCGTATTATTCTAGGCTTATCTGAAGAACTAGTTTTTAGTATTAATTATATCAGAATTGTACTATTTCTACTGATTTCTATTTTTTCTTAAAGAGCTGATTTTGTATCTGTTTTCATTAGTCTAATTAATCTGAGTATTTTTTCCTTGTAGGTTCAAGTGTTCTGGAATAAGTTTTTCAGCTTTTGTTTCATTCAAAGTAATCTAATTAGAGGAAGATTGCAAGTGTATTTACTATGAGTTTGAATGGACATGGTTTCTAATTTCAACATTTAAATGCTGATAATGCCCTGTCTTCATTTTGCACATAAGAGATGAGTCACACATTAGAGGTCATGCTTTTCCTTTATGAAGTAGGGCCTTTCTGTTGTAGGACAAGTGGATCTGATGCCCTCTTTTAGCTTCTTGGTATACCTGTACATATCTACACTCAGAAACACATGCATACATAATTCAAATAAGATATATCATTGCGAAAATGTAGGTGCTTCTGGGAACTTGCCAAAACAAAACTTCTCTTCAGTGAAAGGAGGCAAAACTGGCCACAGATTGTTGAGAAGAGAAGACAGAATGTTGGTCAAACCTGTATCTTAAATCAAAGCTGACTTGCTTAGGTGCACTATGGCAACCTGTGTTCTACCAGAAGCTAGTGTTGTCTTCTCTGGAATTTTTAATATTTTACATTAACATAAACAATATTTAACTTTTAGTCATTAATATTCCATTACTAATACAATTTTTGTAATATTTACCATTTACATGATTGTAATCTTTGTGGGTGCCTTAGAAATATTTATAAGTAAATACCATAAAAATGCCTCTTGGTCCCTCAAATTATATAGAAGAAATGTAGGCAGGTTTTAGTGTTTAAAAGTTATAAATATACATATAGATAAATATATATATATAATATATGTATACAAAAGTTATATATATGTTGTATCTATACAATTCAATCAATCAATCAATCAATCAATCAATCTATCAATCTATCTATCTATCTATCTATCTATCTATCTATCTATCTATCTATCATCTATTTATAAGATTTCAGTGCTGAATTTGAACAACAGAAAGTTAAGCATTCACCTCAAAAATTATTAATAATCTATTTAAGATGTTTTTATACATGCCATATATAGATACATATAAATGAGGGAAGTATATGTTCTAGAGTATTAAAAAACCAAATAGAGTATGACATCAGATTCCTCCTCTAGCAGGATCTTTGAAATTAGTAAATTTCATGTTTTCAAATCATCTATGAGACCATGACAGAATCTGTCATGTAGCAGATTTTCTAAATGAATTTAATGTCCTAAGAAGATGTTGTCCTGTCATTTTAAAGTGGGACATTTTGCAAATAAGAACGGTAGATGTTCGTGTTGGCTTTAGATACACTCTTAGCCAGAGGGCTCCTTGATCATGGTGTGAAACTCCTACTCTTGTCATCTAAATTTTCAAAACCTTCAAAGAAAAATTATGAACAGCATGTCTGAGGCCTGATGTAGGCTTCAGAAATTATGGTGGCATCAAGGCCAGTGTGAAAGAGAGCTTGGGAATCTGCTTCAGAGACAGGTAGGAGGGACAGTTGGAAGCACGTACATTAAGACTTCAAATCCACTGTGATTAAAGCAAATCAACAATCCACTGATGCTAGTGAGTGACTGCTGAGAGCAGTGTACCCTTAGAGGATGCTTGGGGATGCCTTCTATCACACAGCACCAGTATCACTGCAGCCAAGAGTTCTTATGACTAGGCAAACTGTGATGATTAGAAGAGTTACATGGCAGGCCTTAAACTGCTCCCCACCACACCCTGGCCATGACATAA
The DNA here is from genome assembly GCF_000001635.26 of Mus musculus. Lineage (NCBI taxonomy): Eukaryota > Metazoa > Chordata > Mammalia > Rodentia > Muridae > Mus > Mus musculus. The sequence goes on from NC_000073.6 coordinate 56,734,512, forward strand.
GCCTAAAATAAAGTTAACTTGATAGGGCTGGGAGATTCTGTTTACGTCCACCTTTGGCTCCTTTGCTAGTATACCACATCTTGTTTGTTATATAGAGCCCATTCTAAGAAACAACTGATTCTCTAATAGTAAAGCAGTAATGAAGATTTGAATAATGTATACGATCTAAGAAGTGAGTTTTATAAAAGTGAAATATTTGAAACCTCCTTGGAAGAAAGCTGCCTATGCTTCTATACATACTACTACAAAATACAACTTACTTTAAAAAAGAGAGACAGAAACAAAAACCTAAAGTGGATACTTAAAAAAAATTAGCCTGGTTCACATAGTTCTTAGACCAATGATATTTGAATTCTTTTCCATTGAAGGCATTCTGTGAATGTTTCTGTATTAAAATTACACAAAATAGTGGATGAAAATTTTTTTTCAACTTACCTAATGTTGTTCTTGCTGGTGTCGCATCCTTTTTTATCCAAAATGACACCCAGGACAGAACCACAGTCAGTATGCAGGGGATATACGTCTGGATCGTGAAGTATCCCATTCTTCGACTCAGTTCAAAATAGATAGTCATGACAACATAATCACCTATAGTAAAACAAATATTCCCCAAATCAAGACTATATTCATTGATTAAAATAATGTAGGGAATTTATTTATGATGTAATTTTCAAATTTAATTACTTGAGTGAAAACAAGAACAGCAATGCCAACTGGAAAAAGTATCAAATGCTGGTGCTGTTGAACTGTACCATGCCTGTGCCTTTGTAAACATTTTACTGTACAGTGTAAAGGGCACACTAAAACATGTTAATGGGTAAGGGGACAGACATGTATATCTACACAATGGCAGGCAATTTGACAAGGAATTCTTGCCAGAGACCATCTGTATGATGCATAAGTTATACCAAGATTCACAAGAAACTTCAGCTTTCAAACAGATCTAGGGTCACTCGAAGGCTTTTTTCTTCAATAATAGCTGTAATTAAACCTATTCTTTTTCATTTGTAATAATTCCATTATTTTTAGAGAGTGGCACATGGTATTGTTGGTTCTGATCCAGTGTGTCATTGCAAGAGTACACATTTATCTCTATATGAAGTGTCTATTCCTATCCATGTCTTCTTTTTAGTTTACATTCTCTTTTTATTTTATTTATATCCTGATCATAGCTTCCCTCCCAATTACCTCTTTTCCCAATTACCTCCTCCCCCTTTCTTCCCCTCTCCCCCCTCTTTCCCTTCTCCTTAGTAAAGGGGAGGTGTCCCATGGATATCAACCAGCCTTGGCATACCAAGTTGCAGTAAGCCTAGGTGCATCTTCTTCTGCTGAGGTTAGATGAGGCAGCCCTGTTAGGGGACAGGGATCCAAAGGCAGGTAATTTAGTCAGAGACAGCCCCTGCTCCCCTTTTAGGAGTCCCACTGACCTGCACAACCTTTACATATATACAGAGGACTTAGGTTTATCTCAGTCATGCTCTCTGGTTCAGTCTCTATGAGCCTTAATGGGCCCAGATTAGTCTGTAGCTTCTCTAGTGGTGTCATTTACCCTTCTGGTTCTTCAATCATCCACACCCATCTTCTACGGGATTCCCCAAGTTTAACTTGAAGTTTGGCTGTGGGTCTCTGCATCAGTTTCCGTCAGTTGCTAGGCGAAGCCTCTCTGATGATAGTTATCCTAGGCTCTTGTTTGCAAGTATAACAGAGTATCATTAATAGTGTTAGGGGCTGGCTCCCTCTCTTGGCATGGTTCTCAAGGATGGCCAGTCATTGGTTGGTCTGTTCCTCAAATCCTGCTCCATCTTTTATCCCAACACATCTTGTAGGCAGGACAAATTGTGGGTCTAAGGTTTTGTGGTTGGGTTGGTATCCCAAAACCTTCACTGGAAGTCCTGCCTGGTTACAGGAGATAGCCAGTTCAGACTCTATACCCCACATTGCTTGAAGCCATAGCTATGGTCATACTCATAGATTCTTGGGAGTTTCCAAATTCCCAGGTTTCTAGCTCATTGTAGAGATCCCTTCCCCCAAACCAGTTGTCTCTCCAGTACTCTTTCCCTGTCTTCTCCTCACCTCATTCCTCCTCTTTGCATTCCTGCCTTCCAGTCCTCTTCCCCCCATCCAGTTCCCAATGTCTAGTCTATTTTCCTTTCTCAGTGAGAGTCAAGTGTCCCTCTTAGGCCTTTCTTGTTACTTAGCTTCTTTGCGTCTGTGGTTTATAGTGTGATTATCTTGTATGTTATGACTAATATCCACTTATGAGTGAGTACATTCTTTCTAGGTCTGGATTACCTTGATCAGGATGCTTTCTAGTTATAGTCATTTGCCTGCAAATTTCCTGATGTCATTTTTAATAGCTCAGTAATACTCCACTGTGTAAATTTAGCACATTTTCTCTATATATTCTTCAGTTGAGGGACATGTAGGTCATTTCTAGTTTCTGACTATTATGAATAAAGCTGCTATGAGCATAGTTGAGCAAGTGTCCTTGTGGTAGGATGGGACATCCTTTGATTATATATTGGTTGTGGTACGCTTGAGTCTTGGGACAGATCTATTTTCATTTTTTGAGAAACTACCAAATTGGATTTCCAAGGTGGCTAGACAAGTTTGTACTCCCACCAGCAATGGATGGAGAAGAGTTCCCCTTGCTCCACATCCATACCAGTATGAGCTGTTACTTGACTTTTTTTTTTTTAATCATATACATTCTGAGGGGTATAAGATGGAATCTCAGAGTAATTTTTATTTGCATTTCCGTGGTGACTAAGGATGTTGAACATTTTAAGTGCTTCTCAGCCATTAGAGATTCTTCTGTTGATAATTGTCTGTTTAGATCTGTAACCCATTTTTGACAAAGAAGTTAAAATTATACAATGGGAACTATATAATCAACAAATATTGCTGGTCTAACTGGTGTCTGTATGTAGAAGAAAGCAAATAGATCCATATCTATCCCCCTGCACAAAACTCAAGTCCAAGTATATCAAAGACCTCAACCTAAAACCAGATACACTAAAGCTGATAGAAGAGAAAGTGGGGAATAAAACCAGATACACTAAAGCTCAGCATTCTCTCTTTATGGTCACTTAAAATAACATGAAAGCATTACATATCTTAAACAAAAAACTGTGATAAGTTCACTAAAATCTGGTTTTACTTCAGATTCAAAGCCATGTTTTTCCTTAAAGTAATAGTTATTAGAATAAGTAAAATATTAGGAACATTTAAGTATATCAAATTATATAAATAGTTTATCAGATAATATGATGTATTCAGATTAAGCTCTAGAAAAAAACTTCAGGATAATTACTTGGATTTCTTAGTAGTTATTACTGAATCATCTTTTAAAATAAAATTTGATGTTTAAATACTAGTCAGATTTTTTCCCTTTAGACACAACCATTTATTTGCATGTTTAAATTGCAGCTATTTATCTCTAGAACTGCATTTCTCTGATTCCTAACTGGGAGAAGGGTCAAGAGCATGAAATGATGCTACATAAAAATAGTATAGAATTCTGTTTCCCACCTGTATATTTGTTTTAAAATCAAGAAATAGGTATGCGATACACACATTGAACATCAGCAGATTGGAGATTTCAAAAGGGAAATGATGGAGGTCACCATCCCAGAATCTGAATGATTGAGGGCATTCTGAAAGATGCAGAAGATGAGATGCTGTTCACAGGAACAGAAGGTATCAGAGGCTGGAGGCCAGCAGAGACACTCATAACTGAGGCAAATATGTGGCAGCTTAATGAAGAATAGCAGGAATAAATAGTTCCCAAGGTTCTTAAAGGGAGGATATGAGGAAGCTCCCAGCATGCCCCAGTTTTTCAGAAGTGTACCGATCATAAAAGCTTCGCAGTACTTTTCAAACTATCAAGTTTACTAAAATCAAAGGAACTCAGAGAGACATTCTTAGCTATGAAAGCCTAGGAAGATTTGATGACTAGATGTGGTATAATATCTGTCACTGGTAAAAAGGAGACTGAAATAAGTGAGGAAAACCTGGTCCTTCCAGTGTTTATGTAATAATGCTGAATCAATATTAGCTAATTTAGTTCTCAGATGTGCTACAGTAATGTAGAGATGAGAAGAAACTGGGTCTGAAGTGCTGACAAATTCTTTGCTATCCACACAATTTTTCTGTAAATCTGAAAATGTCTACACTAAAATACTCATTTTCTTTTGAAAACCATAGCCAAGAGTTATAATCTCTTTATTAAAGGTTTTTCAAAATTTTAAGATTTTACAAAAAATTTCACTGTGGCTGAGGCCAATCCTTTCATGATTTCCTCTGTATGAATACAGCAGCCACTGGAATAATGATGAAGTGGATTAATGGATAACATCATTGATTCTTGGCCAATTGACAAAAGAAGCAATTCAAAGATATTTCAAATTTATTCAAACACTTCTGTCCATGGGGAAAAAATGTTAGTAATCCAATAAATAGCACTAGGCTTTTAATTTACTGATTTAAAAGATAACTGTTTCAAGACAAAATTAAGGTTTTATATTATAGCTGACAACACAAGAAAGAGTACAAGAGACAGTAACTATCTAAGAGCTTCAGGGAAGATATTGAAGGTATGCTATTTAGAGGCCTTTATAGAAGTTCCACATTAGCAAAATGCAATCTGGAAACAAACTCAGAAGGTCAATGTGTATCAAGTCCTAGAAAAATTGCTAAGCTATTTTAGAATCATTATAAGGAGTAAGTCAATGGAAAAGATAAAATGGAATCACAAAGAAGCTTCATTGAATTTTAAAGCAGGAAAACACAGAAAGAAACCAGACCTAATGGAATACATAAAAGCTAGGACCGTACGCTTTATTCCAATCCATCAATATTTGGATTATATACTAATGGTCTAAACACAGAGATAGCAACTCAAGACTGGACTCTATGAGATCTGAAAGCCACTTCAGATAAAAGGACATATTTCAGATAAAGGTTTAGAAAATAGGGAGTAGATACAATGCCAATTAAAAGCTAGTGCCACTGTTCTGAAAACAGCAGGCTTCAGAACATGCACTATGACAGGAATAAGAGAAAGTGCTACTTGATGATAAAGGCGAAGATTCCTCCCCCCCCAGGAAAACACAATACTCCACAATTCTGATCCATGCAGATCCAAAGCATATGAGTCAGAATAATATAGAAATATGTAAGTTTATTTCTCTATTTATATAATATATAATACATACTGCATATTATATTTTATATATAATGAACATCTATTTTGTCATATATTATATATTTTGCTATATATGTTTATAAAATATATAATACATATTACATTATATTATATATTTTATTATATATTTTTATGATATATAATATATGTATACATTATAAATATATTTGAAATATATATACATTTAATTAAATTATATATGTATATAAAATTTACAAGATAAATCTGTTTATATTATATGTAATAAATATATTAATATATACTATATTCTAATATATTATGTATAATATAAAATAAAAAAATATACTTGGATATTTTTATATATAAGTGTAGTGAGAAAATTTAGCAAGTCTAAGTTGATAGAAGAATAAGTCATTGTAAATATGACACTGTCTGGATGATATAAGAACTAGTAAACACAATTTCACAGCATTTAAGATTATAAATCAGAACCTAGGATAGCAAAAACTCTTCTCAAGGATAAAAGAACCTCTGGTGGAATCACCATGCCTGACCTAAAGCTGTACTACAGAGCAATTGTGATAAAAACTGCATGGTACTGGTATAGCGACAGAAAAGTAGACCAATGGAATAGAATTGAAGACCCAGAAATGAACCCACACACCTATGGTCACTTGATCTTTGACAAGGGAGCCAAAACCATCCAGTTGAAAAAAAAGACAGCATTTTCAACAAATGGTGCTGGCACAACTGGTTGTTATCATGTAGAAGAATGCGAATTGATCCATACCTATCTCCTTGTACTAAGGTAAATCTAAGTGGATCAAGGAACTCCACATAAAAGCAGAGACAGTGAAACTTATAGAGAAGAAAGTGGGGAAAAGCCTCGAAGATATGGGCACAGGGGAAAAATTCCTGAATAGAACTGAAATGGCTTGTGCTATAAGATCGAGAATTGACAAATGGGACCTCATAAAATTGCAAAGCTTCTGTAAGGCAAAAGACACCGTCAATAAGACAAAAAGGCCACCAACAGATTGGGAAAGGATCTTTACCTATCCTAATTCAGATAGGAGACTATTATCCTATATATATAAAGAACTTAAGAAGGTAGACTCCAGAAAATCAAATAACCCCATTGAAAATGGGGTGCAGAACTTAGCAAAGAATTCTCACCTGAGGAATAACGAATGGCTGAGAAGCACCTGAAAAAAATGTTCAGCATCCTTAATCATCAGGGAAATGCAAATTAAAACAACCCTGAGATTCCACCTCACACCAGTCAGAATGGCTAAGATCAAAAATTCAGGTGACAGCAGATGCTGGTGAGGATATGGAGAAAGAGGAACATTCCTCCATTGTTGGTGGGATTGTAAGCTTGTACATCCACACTGGAAATCAGTCTGGAGGCTCTTCAGAAAATTGGACATAGTACTACCAAAGGATCCTGCAATACCTCTCCTGGGCATATATCCAGAAGATGTTCCAACAGATAAGAAGGTCACATGCTCCACTATGTTCATAGCAGCCTTACTTATAATAACCAGAAGCTGGAATGAACCTAGATGTCCCTCAACAGAGGAATGGATACAGAAAATGTGGTACTTTTACACAATGGAGTACTACTCAGCTATTAAAAAGAATGAATTTATGAAATTCCTAGGCAGATGGAGGGACCTGGAGGTCATCATCATGAGTGAGGTAACCCAATCACAAAAGAACTCATATGATATGTACTCACTGATAAGTGGATATTAGCCCAGAAACTTAGAATACCCAAGATATAAGATACAATTTGTGAAACTCATGAAACTCAAGAAGATGAAGACCAAAGTGTGGACACTTTGCCCCTTCTTAGAATTGGGAACAAAACACCCATGGAAGGAGTTACAGAGACACAGTTTGGAGCTGAGAAGAAAGGATGGACCATCTAGAGACTGCCATATCCGGGGATCCATCCAATAATCAGCCTCCAAAGGCTGACACCATTGCATACACTAGCAAGATTTTGCTGAAAGGACCCTGATATAGCTGTCTCTTGTGAGACTATGCCGAGGCCTAGCAAACACAGAAGTGGATGCTCACAGTTATCTATTGGTTGGATCACAGGACCCCCAATGGAGGAGCTAGAGAAAGTACCCAAGGAGCTAAAGGGATCTGCAACCCTATAGGTGGAACAACAATATGAAGTAACCAGTACTCCCCGGAGCTCGTGTCTCTAGCTGCATATGTATCAGAAGATGGCCAGGTTGGCCATCAGAGGAAAGAGAATCCCATTGGTAGTGCAAACTTTATATGCCTCAGTATAGGGGAACGCCAGGGCCAAGAAGTGGGAGTGAGGGGGGAGGGTATGGGGGACTTTTGGGATAGCAGTGGAAATGTAAATGAAGAAAATACCTAATTAAAAAAGAGATTATAAATCAGGAAGTTCTAGGAAAATGACAGATTTTAATCATGTTCTGTGTGACCCAGTAAAGGAAAATAGTGAAAATTCAACTTAGATTAATAACTCTGGAAATTCACAAAAATAGTGACTGAAAAGTTTGAAATTTGGAGAGTGATCTGGGCAAATGAAGTTAAAAGAAATGAGTGAAGCAGAACACAACTCCAGTGGTAAAACTCACTGTGGGAAGAAGAAGGGAATGGCTTACCCAGAAAGGAAGCCATGGGCCCTGGTGTAAACAGATTGGCAGAAAACATTAGCTCACAGCCTATGCAAGTGTCAGATCCAATTTCAAGTCTTGGTAAGACAGTCATTTTTCCAACAGAAGTACAAAACACCAAGGATAACAAGAACAATCTTGAACAAAATTAATACTATAAGAGTCATCATCATATCTGATTCCAAATTATAGTATAGAGACATAGTAGTAGAATCAGCATGACACTTGCACAGAAACAGACACATAAATTGGGAAAGAATTGAAGACCTAGACATGAGTCTATGCAATTAAAATTACACAGATTTTGACAAAGATGTCAAAAACACACCATGGTGGTTTGAAGATGCTCAGCCCAGGGAATGGCACTATTAGGTGGGGCCCTGATGGAGGAAGTGTCATTGTGGGGGTTGTACTCTGAGGTGCTATGCTGAAGTTCTACCCAGTAATAAAGAGAGCCTCTTCCTGGCTGGCTGCATTAGACAGTCTCCTCCCAGCTGCCTTTGGACCAAGATGTAGAACTGTCTGCTCCACCAGCATCCTGGCAGTCTGCAATCTGCAGTACTTCCTGTCATGATGATAGACTAAACCTCTGAAAATGTCAGCCAGCCTCTGTTAAATGTTGTCCTTTATAAGGGTTGCCTTGGTCATGAGGTCTCTTCACAGCAATAAAACCCTAACTAAGACATACATATTGGAGGAAAGACTTTTGCCTTCAATAAATGGTCCCAGGAAACATGGATTTCATCATACAGAAAAAAAATGAAAATAGACCTTCATCTGTCACTGTGCACAGCATTCAACTTCAAATAGATCAACAACTTCGTCTTAATACCTTATATCCTTAAAATGTTAGAGGAAAAATAGGGAGATAGCTTTAACTTATAGGCACAGGGACAGAATTTCTGCATAGAACTCAAGTAGCAGAAGAAGTAAGACCTACAACTGATAAACGGGCTCTCAAGAAATTAAAAACCTATATAGAAAACAAAAAGTTCAAGCCTGTGAAGAGGAAGCCCAAAGAATAGCAGGAAATCTTCTCAAGCTATACATTTGACAGATATCTAATATAGGCAAAGAGATCAATAAAATAAATATCAAGAAAATAAGCCCTCTATTTAAACAATGGGCTACATCTTTAGTGCTATCTACATCTCATTCACCCCTCTCCTATTATATTATCTTTTCTCCCTTCTGTTAAAGTACTCCCCGAATTTCCCCTCCATCCCCTTTACAGCTCCTGTCTCCTATGTTGTATCTGTCTAGAACTCCTATTCTCTCCCTATCTACATGGCTCTTTTCTACTTTCCCAGCTTTCCAGTTATTTCAGGTCTTATACTTAAATCTAAAGGTTCTGGGTAAGGGTCCACAAACAAGAGAGAGAATATAGTGTTTGTAGTTTTTTGCTTGGTGTGAGTGACCTCCATATATTTTCTAGTTCTATTCATGTATCCACAATTCCTATGATTTGATTTTTCTTTACAGGTGAGTAGAATTCTCTCTCTCTCTCTCTCTCTCTCTCTCTCTCTCTCTCTGACTTTCACTTTTCATCCATTCTCTATAGAAAAGTTAGGTTGTTTCCATTCCCTAGATGCTGTAAATAGAGCAGTAGTGAATATGTGTGTACAAGTATCTGTAGTGGGATATCAAATCCTTTGGGTGTATGCCGATGAGTGGTAGAACTGGATCCATTAGCTTCTTGAGTTTTCCAACTGCTTTCCAGTGGCTTCACCAGTTAGCCATCCCATAAAGAGGAATGAGGGGTCCCCTTTTCTCCACATCCTCACAGTATCTGTTGTCAGTTGTTTCTTTGTAGCCATTCTAAATGGAGTCTGATGAAATCTCAAACTTGTTTTCATTTGCATTTCTCTGATTGTTAAGGTTTTCTAACATTTTAAAATATATCCCTTAGCTGTGTGTTTTTCTTCCTTTGAAAACTTTCTGTTTATATCCATAGCTAATCCTTTTTCATGTGTGGCACTTGGTTTTTTTTTTTTTTTTCAATTCTTTGTTTTTGGAGATTTTCTTGTATCAGATGTATTTTTAGCAAGGATTCTCTCCCACTCTGTGGGCTTCCTTTTTGATTTACTGATTGTTTCCAGTCCTGTAGAGAAGCTTAGCTTTGTGAGGTCCCACGGTCAATTGTGGATCTCAATTCCTGAGCAACTGGAGTCCTATTCAGAGCATCTTTTTTTCTGCACCTGTATTTTGTGTACTGGAGGCACAGAGGTCCTTGTACTCATAGAGAAACAGGAATGTTAAATCACACAGGGGTGTTTCCTTAATGGAGGAGATAAAATCAAATACCTGCATTTGATCCAGAAAACTGAGAGTGGAGATTGTTAATGATCTGGTGACATTTTTGCTATTTGTGAAGGCAGATCTCATCCAAATTCCCCAGCATGATTATCCCAAATCTTAGATGTCAGAGTACTTTATAGCCTGCTGACCTCTATGCTTTGGGTCAGAGACCACATTAGATTCTAGGCTTGTCAGCTTCAGGACCCACCCCCCTGGTCACATGTAGTTTGTAAATACATATTTCTATGTAGGCACACCTTAAGCTATATTGTGCATCTGACACAGGATTGACTACTTTCTCGAAACCTTTTCCCAAATTGTACCGTGCTTGAAATATGCTGACAATGAGCTGCCTGGTATTAGACTCCTCAAAGTCTGATCCAGGTTGACAAAAGTCAGTCTGTCCTGGATTTTCATTCATATCTGTTCACAGGGTTTGGTTCCCAATACGACATTGCAGGGACCCCCTCATTGTGGAGGGTGGTTTATAAATTTTTCTAACAGCTTCAACTGTTCAGGTTTCACATTGAGATCTTTGACACACTTGAACCTGATTTCTATGCAGGGCTATAGATAAGCTTATTTTAAAAATATATACTTTTTACAATATAGCATATATGGATATAGCTGTATTTAGATACCACATAGGGTGATAATAGTCCCTGCAAGTCTCATATCCTGATTAACAAAATCCCCTGTGCCAAGCATGAAAACTTCCCTTAAAATTCATGTCAGAGGGTACAAAATCCCAAAACAATGCAGGCAATTTTCACCACTGTTGGTTATCACCTAGAGTTTGAAGGTAAAACTCGATGGTTGAAAGGGACACATGCTTTGGACATAGAGCTGGAAGGAATCAGGCTGGAACTGACCTTAAAGCCCTTTCCCCAAATGTGACTCTTATAGCATCAGAAGGTGTTCTGTAAGCTGCCGTAGGAAAAGACTAGGGAAGAGTTCTACACAGCTGAAAAGCCTATAAAGCACAATGATGATCAAGTTATCCACAGTGGAACCATCATGGCACCTGTGTCTGGAGGTAACCAACTGCTTTCTAACTGGACTTGCTAGGTGGGAGTAAATTCATTCCTGGTACTGTGAACCTAGCCAGCTCCTATTGTTGAAAGGTCTCAGATCTTAGAGGTGAACCCACTGTTGCTATTTTTCTAAACCAGTATAATTTCTAAGTATATTCTAAAGATTATTCTTCTACCCATAGGTAAGTGTAGCTCTTACCCCCCATCAAAGCTTCCTTTTGAAACAGTTGGAAACTACTACAGATCCATAACTGGCCAAAATACAGTAAGTGACCATTGGGAGCCCAGTCTCAATGGGTTCATCTACAATGTAACAACTATACCTAAATCACTGGGAAGGAGTGTGTGTGTGTGAAAAGAATGCAAGTGCTAGAGGACCAAAAACCTGATGAAAGATAGTGTCTTTTGGACTCAAAAGGAAAGCTGCACCCTCGAATTGTCTACAAGATGGCTGCCTAAACAAGATCTGCATAGAGGCAATCCCACTCATCATTTCAATGTCAATGTGGGAAATTTCAAAAGCTCTAGCACTACATAAAAAGCTATAGTACAGGCATTCAATAGCTGCTGAGAGATGAGCAAAACTGTTTTCTCCAGGGACAAACTCTGATAGGTTATATAATCCAAATGGTTATCCTTAAACTCATGTATATACAAGCAACACAAAGCGAGTCATGTCTTTAGAGAGAAGGTAAGAAACAATAATAATTACAAAAGAAGAGGTCATGAATTTGAGAGGGAGTGAATGGAAGGTGGACATTGAAGGAGTTGGGAGGAGGAGAGGTCAGGGTGGAAATACTGCGAAGACTATCCACATGTATGAAATTCTCAAAAACCTTCAAACTTAAACATGGGTTACATATGGAACTGAACAGGAATTTCTCAAAAGAAGAAACATTAAGTGGTTAGCAAACACATTTAGAGGTGCTCAATATCCTTAGCTATCTGAGATTAAAACTACTTTAAAATATCACTACAGTCTGAAAGACAATAAACAAAATACAAATGACAGAAAATATTTTCATGGATCTGGGGAAAGAACACATTTCGACATGATTGGTATGAGTATAAACAAGCATAGCCACAATGGAAATTAGTCTAGATGTTTCTCAAAGAAAAAAGCAAAACAACACCCTTAGAAATAGAATGCCTGATGAAGAACCTATTCAACCTGTCTACGTATGCAAAGGACTCTATCATTCTATAGAATCAACTATGTGTCCATCAAATCAGCTGATGAATTGATAATGAAAATGTGGTACATATACACAAGTGAAAATTATTCAGGTATAAAGAAAAATGAAATCACAAAATCCACAGCTAAATGCATAGCATTGGATGTATACACAGTCTGGTCAGCTAGGCCCAGAGAAATAAATGGCACATTCTTTCTCATAACCTGCGGCTATTAAGGAATATCCTATATTTAAAGTAATTGTATTCTAAAAACAATACTCTAATCACAGCAGTTTTCCTGAGAAAAATAGCACCGTTTTGCACATTTTACTAGAAAACAGAAACAAGGAAACTTTATCAAGCTTATTTTAGTTCTGTCTTAAGAGTAAAATCAGACATATTTTTCTGAAAACTACAGGCTAATATGCTTCATTTATGTGGACACAAAACTCACAGGCAGAATAAGAACAAATCTACTCTGCCTCCCCATACTACATGTAAATTCAGCATGAGAAAGGGTGTTATTCCAGGGTTGCAGTAGTAGTCACATTAAAAGCAGTTGATGTGATGTAGCATATCAACCTAGAAATAGCAACCATCATATGATCAATTTGGGAGTCTAGAAAAACAATGTACTGAAAATAATTTTAATTAAAATTTCTCAGAAAACTAGGAATTTGAAGGAACTTCACTACGCTACAAAGGGTATCTTAAAAAAATACTGTAGCTAACATTTCTTCTAGGAATTAGAAGTTACTCAGGAGATAGGCAGGCAGATCTCTGTGACTTTGAGGCCAGTCTGGTCTACAAAGCAAGTTCCAAGGCAGCCAGGACAGAGAAACCACGTCTCAAAAACAAACAAACAAAGCCAACCAATCAACCAAAGGATTAAAAACTCACATTTAATGCCTGGAAGCAGTGGCATATGTCTTTAATCTCATCACTCAGTAGGCAGGTGGATCTGTGTATGTCAGAGGCCAGCTTGGAATATAGAGTTCTAGGACATCCAGGGCTACACAGAGAACCCTGTCTAAAAAAACCAAACAAACAAAAATCCTAAAAAACTACAACACACACACACACACACACACACACACACACATTATAGATCAGGTTAACAAAAATGTCACTGAAGTGACTTACAAGTGATGCTGAGATGTGATCCTATGTAATAGGATGAGAAGTACCTACTATATGAATCTATGAGAGCTGTGAGAGCCAAATTATGTACATTAATGACAAAAATCATTGGTCCATATTTTAATGTGCCATGAAAAGTACTCAAAGATATGATGGTCATGAAAAAACAATCACAGAACTGACAAATGTAAACAGCTAAAAGAGTTATTTTTAAGTTATTTTGTATCTTGGCACATATAGAGGAGGCCTTCTAGGAAAAAGACTTCTAAAAGGCAAATGTGTTTGGAAGGTTCTGGTGCAAGGCCACTTGTTGCTGGCTGTAAGTGAAGTCTTTGGAACAAAGAGAACACACAGCTCTACTTAAAATTGAATGTGTTTATGCCCAAGATGAAACTGAGTTCTACGCAGGCAAGAGATGTGCCCATATGAATAAAGCAAAAAACAACATAGTGACTCTTGGAAGCAAACCAAACCAAGAGTGATCTGGGGACTGGCAATTCAGGTCCATAGAAACAGTTGCATGAAACTCAAGAAGAAGGAAGACCAAAGTGTGGATACTTCGATCCTTCTTAGAAGGGGAAACAAAATACCCATGGAAGGCATTACGGAGAGAAAGTGTGAAGCAGAGACTGAAGGAATGACCATCCAGAGACTGCCCTACCTTGGGATCCATCCCATATACAACCACCAAACTCAGACACTATTGTGGGTACCAACAAGAGCTTGCTGACAGGAACCTGATATAGCTCTCTCCTGAGAGGCTCTGCCAGTGCCTGACAAATACAGAAGTGGATGCTCACAACCATCCATTGGACTGAGCACAGGGTCCCCAATGAAGGAGCTAGAGAAAGTACCCAAGGAGCTGAAGGAGTTTGCAGCCCCATAGGAGGAACAACCATATGAACCAACCAGTACCCCCAGAGCTCCCTGGGACTAAACCACCACCTAAAGGAAACACATGGTGGGACTCATGGCTCTAGCTGCATATGTAGCAGAGGAATGGCCCAGTCAGTCATCGATGGGAGGAGAAGCCCTTGGTCCTGTGAAGGTTCTATGCCCCAGTATAGGGGACTGCCAGGGCCAGGAAGCAGGAGTGAATAAAGCAAAAAATATAGGGGGTTTTCAGAGGGGAAACCAGGAAAGGGGATAACATTTGAAATGTAAATAAAGAAAATATCTAATAATAATTTTTAAAAAAGCAACAGTTGCATGGTTTATGCTGCATTCCCAAGCAACCTTCCTGAAAAGGCTATCGGGCACAAAATCCATGTGATGCTGTACTTTTCTAGTATTTAAAAAAAAAATGAAAAGCAAAATTTAGAAGTTATCCCATGATTCAAAGAGAAATTAAAATAAAATATGTTCAGTTAATTAAAAATCAAGACTGAAGAGAAAAATGTGAGCAAGAACCGGGTTGCACAAATAATCCTTGTGTGATTATAGATCGACAGGGGATGTTGTTGTTTAGGCAAAGAACTCTCAGCATCTGTTAAAAAACTAAAACTCCTCACCTTGGGGTAGGGTAGGCCTCTGTGGAAATATCCCTGTCCATAATGGTGTGTCAACTGGTGGTGTTATACTTTTCTTACCCAGGGAAACATATTATGGAGAGACAGAGTGCATGAGTGTATGTTCCCTATCATGTCTAGGGGACACTATCTAGCAACATGCATACTGAGACTCTGCCTCTTGCAATGACTTTGCCTCATCTTCCATAACTTCATCTAAGCCTGTGATGTGGAGGTTACATTGCAGATATTAGGAATCCCATTGTCCCTTATTCTCTGCCTTTTTACCAGGTGTGTATATCTGCAATATTTCTATCTACATGAAAAGAAACTTTTTTGATGATGATTTTATAAGGATAAGCATTTAGAATACAGTTAGAAACCATATAGACTTAGGAAAATGACAGTAGTATGTTCTCCTCTCTGACCTATGACCATTTCATCCATGAATATGTGGCTAGCTTTACAGTTTCAGCCATAGATGCCCTCATGATTAAGTGCCACTGTTGCAACATTAAGCATATTTTGTTAAAACCTGTGGATGTCATGAAAGCTAGTCCTCAGAGAGGTGTTTTCGTGTTGGCTGTTGACAGAGAAGAATTATTTTCCTCCACGGGGGAATACCCATATGGATTGTCTGATATTAAGTGGTAAACCCTTCACACCTGGGCAAGCAAGCAATCCTACATGGACTCAGAAAGCTGTACATGTGTATAAATAGATATGCACATGTAGACATGTAACAATAGTAATTAAAGAAGATACCATGATTTGAGGAGGTGGGGGTCATTTGAGGAAGGAAGGAGAGGTAAGAGTGATGCAGATACAGTGCTTATGTACAAGTTTCTAAAAACATTATATACAAAAAGACTGGAACCAATAAATTAGCACATAAGCTCCTATAAGAGCATGAAAACCTCAAGGATGAAAAGAAGTATGTTTATGTACAGTACAAGTGAATTGAGGAGCTGGAGATGTATCTGCCTTTAAAGCTCCAATAGCATTCACACTTTAGAATGTGTGAAGGTGCAAGTGTAACAGATAGGGTCAGGACAAGAATCCTGAAAGTTATAAACTCATGATCGAGGAATCAAAGGCAATTGACATACCAGAAGATAACTGGGAGTGCTGGTGGATTAGGGGATTCATAACCATAAAGAGCTCAAATAACCTCCAACTGACACAGCTTTACTGACATAATTAGCAATCAAAATCCCTGAGAACATCTTCGTACATCTATACAACATTACAAAAAACCCTGACATTTGAAGATAAAGGCAGTGGAATAAACAATTTTTAAAACAAAGCTTAAAGCAGGAAGATACAATAAACATTCTGAGACTCCAGTAATAGAATGGGTGGTTATATGTGACAAGATGAAAAGATTCATGGGATAGGATAGAGGTGCATACACATAGAACTGACAGATTTGTCTTTTTAATTTTTAGTTGAACAACAACTTGTCTATATGCACGTAGTAGAGGGCATTCTTTTGTTATATATAGATAACATGTAATGATCAGATTTAATAACTGGCACACTATAGCTGTGTTTTTATTATTAAATTCAAATGGAAGAAAGACACTCAACAAAGGGAGCTGAAGGAACTTGTCTCTGATCATCCAAAGAACTCAAATTCAACATCAAAGAAGCAAACAATGCAATTATAACAGTCAAAAATAGCATGTGTGAAGATTATGCATCATTAATTAAAAGAGGATCATGCCTACAGGAACAGAGGGACTAAGGGAGAGAATCAAATGTGGGTGAGGCTGTGGAGGAAAGTGGTCATCCACACTAGACAGCCAAATGCATATATAACACATGACTCAGTAACTGCATTCCAGGGCAGGAAAACTAAGATATGTTCACACAAAATGTATACAACTAAGCTCATAGGAGTTTTAACACGAACAACAAAATCAAGAACCATCCTAGACTCCCTTTAGAGGGTGAATAAGATGCTGGTACACTCATTCTAAGGACCACTACTCAGTAACAAAAAGGAATGATTAGTTTTCACTTGATCTTAGCCAAAAGGCTAAGATGTGATAGGAATAATTATTTTATACTGGG
The DNA here is from genome assembly GCF_000001635.26 of Mus musculus. Taxonomy (NCBI): domain Eukaryota; kingdom Metazoa; phylum Chordata; class Mammalia; order Rodentia; family Muridae; genus Mus; species Mus musculus. The sequence goes on from NC_000073.6 coordinate 56,751,574, forward strand.
TGGTTTAGATGAATCTCCAGAAAATACTGCTGACTAATAATAAGGAATACCTTACCTTGAAGTTCTGTTTTCTATTATTTTGTTTATGAAGTGTTCTTTGAATGTCAGTTAGAAATGAAAGCATAATGATGGCTGCTGAGCGAACCAAAGGTCAGGAGGTGTGAGACAGATGCACAGGCAGAGCTCTGGTGATAGAAATGCTTTGTATGTTGTGTGGGTATCTGCCACCAGACTGCGATAGCCTTTCTTCCCTTCCCTGTCACTCTCCAGAAAGATTTATTAGATCTCTGTATTTATTTATTTATTTATTTATTTATTTATTTATTTATTTATTTATTTATTTATTGCCTGCCTACCTGTCCGTCTGTCTGTCATTTTTGAGGCTTTAATGCATGTATACAGCGTGTTCTGATCAAACTCATCCTTTTCCCTCCCCCTCAGTTTCTTCCCTATTTCTCCCTGCCCTCTGCACAAAATTTTCCTCCTAGATTCCTATGCTCTTAAAAAACAGTCCTTATTGCTGCGTGTATTAGCATCAATGTAGGAACATCCACTTAAGCATAGGTAGCTTAAGTCATGTACACCCATACAGGATACAGTAACCTTTTATCCCTAAAGAATGAAGGTTTTCCTCTCCCAGCAGCCACTAATCACCAATCGCTCTTCAGAAAGGAGTGAGACTTTGTGAGCTCCTTCCATCTGCATTGCATTTGTGCCTGGCTTGATCTTGTGCAGATCTGTACATATAGTCTTGGTCATTTTGAGTTCACTTCCACAGTGGTCCTGATGATCCCTGGGCCTTAGAATTGGGGATATGATATTAATTTCCCACTTAGAGCTGACCACTCCACACTGCCTAATTTGCAGTTCAACTGCTTACCTTCGAATTTCATTTTTCTTTATAGATAAGTAATATTTCATTGTATATGCACCACACTGTCATTATCAAGTTGTCAACTGTTGGACAGGTTGTTTTTATTTCCTGGCTATTGTGAAGAGAGAAGCAGCGAAGGCATACAAGCACATATTTCTGTGGCAGGGTATAGAGTCCTTTGATATTCTTAGGAGTGGATTAACTGGACCACAAGGAGGATCTGTTTTTTGCTTTTCCAGGAACGTCCACACTGACTTCAACAGTGGCTGGCACAGTTTGCTCTCCCACTAACAGTATAAAAGGTTCCCCCTTCTTCATACTCACTTCAGCATTATTTGGTTATTTATTCTTGCTTAAAACTGCATTTCAACCGATAATCCTTTCTACCTAAAACATTCTTTTGAAAAATACCACATGAATCAAATCAGGATGTAAGTTTAAAATATGGTTAACTGGATGTAATGCCCTTGAATGTAAATACTCAATGAAAATGAACACAGTATTATCAATGGTTGCAATTCAGAGTTTATGGCAAATTAGGTTAGCTTCTTTGATCCAAATCTTCTACCTTTTAGAACACAAATTTCTAAGCTCTCCTACCTTGAATTTGCCCTGGTTTAGAGAGCTTGCTACTGATGGTTGGCAATGGCCTCACTGGCACTGCCTTTCTTGTTACTTGACTTCTGTGGAGCCAGATCATTGAAATAAAGCCTTCACATGCTTCAATGAGTGTTCAAGAAAACAGGCATAATCAACACTCCAGACTTGGTATTTTCTCAACACAGTGTCATACTCCTCTACTTGAAGATGTTACCAATATGCCTCGACTACAAAATGAATTAGAACTCAACCATCCAAAGTATCCTGAAGTACTTCATATACCCAAACTATTGGTCTTGTGCTAAGGTACAAATGCCAGGAGAATGTAGATGAAGAGAGCAGGGTTGAAGAGTCTGTCCAAGCTGGACTGTAACACAGAGGTAGAGTACAAGCATAAAATGGAAAGGGTCCTAGAATCAATCCCAGAACCAAGCCAAAGAATAACAATGCCTGAGTCATAACACTGAGATTTTTCATAGACTACAGAATGTGCTTAACTTCACTGCCAGGCATGCCTGTCAAGACACTCAATTTAAATGCATTGAAGAAGGATTGATGAGTGTCTTTGAGGCTAGAGATCACTGTATCTAAGGCAGGGGCTTAAAATGTCTTTGAAGTGACTGGTACTGACTTGAAGAAGCAGCCTCAGGATTAGCCTGATAATCATTGTGCAGCTGTCTGCAGGGAACAAGACTCGATGATCTGTGGGCCCTGCCTTTAAAAGAACACCAGTTCCCACCATGATGGACGCCTGCAACTTTCAGGACCAAAAAATGCTAACTTATTTCTAAACCTTTGGACAGGTAGAAATGTGCATTCTTTTTATGAGTCCCTAAAGCTAAATTTAAGGCAAAATCTTCAAACATTCTGTTTTTCTTTTTAAATCAGATTTCTGGGTTAGTTTTATGGCAGATATGAATACTGATAACTCAAATATTAAACACTTGCAGACCTTACAAATCCAGATGACCAAACTGTGAATCTGAACTTTAAAGTTCTGCCATGTGCTTGATAAAAGGGAATGAATCTTAAAACAAAAACAAGTTCAAACTAGGTGTAGTTTTGAGGATTTCACACTGGCAGGTAGCAATTAACACAGTGGGCATTGCTGAGAAATTGTCTTCTGAAAATGGAAACTCAGGATTTGACTCACTCTGGGAATTGAACCCTGGTCTTCTGGAATAGCAGCCAGTGCTCTTAACCTCTAAGTCATCTCTCAGCGCAGGACCTGACTCTTTAGTACATGTTTGCACTATGTCTGGCTGGTCCTCACTCTGCCTGCAGACCCAATTGTCTCCTCCCTGACTTAATACCTAACAGAAGTGAGCCCTCCCTCATGTCAGAGGTTTTCAAGCTTCCTAATGTTGTGATCCTTTCATACAGTTCCTCATGTTGTGGTGATCCCCAACTGTAAAATTATATCTGCTGCTACTTTATAATTGTAATTTTGCTACTGTTATGAGCTTCAATGTAAACATTTTTGAACTGGAGGCTTGCCAAAGGGTCTGTGACCCACAGCTTGAGAACCACTGCTCTGGGCGATAGCCTACATGGCTTAGAGGCAGGCAGATGACCAGAGTTGTTTCTACATAGGTTCAGTGAAGCCCTATGTCAAGTGAATTGCCCATTACTGACCAGATCCCAGTGAAGGGTAAGACCAGGCTCCCAGATTCATTATTCACTTACAGAGAACTACTCCATGCCCTGACCTCCAGATAACACTGCCATGATTTCTAACTTATGTGCAATACCAGTCAATTCTGGGGCATCCTTCATGAAAGCCAGGTCTATATGTCTGTATTCACTATTCTGTCTCCAGTGTGCAAGAGACATTGCTCATGCCAGAGCTTCATCTGCTGACTAGTGGATGAGAAAAACAGGATTATTCTTCTAGACTATAGTCAAGTCATGGGTCGTGTGTAGGTGTGTGTGTGTGTGTGTCTGTGTGTTGTGTGTGTGTGTGACCAGACCCTCCCTGTGTGTCCCCATTATACTTTGGGTTTTTTTCAGGACCAGTTAATATTCTGATGTACCTTTCGGGTGCCTTTTTGGGTTTTCAGCGTTCTAAAATTAATCCTTTATATTAAATTAACTCTTAGAGATTTTAAGACTGTTTTAAGGTACAATTATGAACAGCAACAGTCTTTCATAAGACATTTGAGAGCACTGTAATGTGGTGAAGGGCAGTGTTCACCATTACCATCAGTGGCCAGAGCTCTTGGTAGATGTTTGTTTCCTAATGCATAGCCAAGGCCTGGATTCCTGTGCAGGAGAAGAAATGACTGTGTGTACTAAGTTCTGTGAGGTCTTATTTCATGGAGTAGTGTGTGGACATAAGGCAGAGCCATGAGGATTGTGCTACCTGTGTTTCAGTGAAGCAACTGAATGCTGTGGCTTATTTTTCTCATCTGAAGTAAGGATAGTAGCATTGCTATGAATCAATGTGTGAAGTGCCATCAGTACAGGACCTAGTCAAAAGATACTGTCAGCACCTATTAGCGTCTGCGTCTCTGTTACTATTTTTCAGAATGAGGAAGGAATGGAATGTGTGGTTTGCACATTGTATATTCTCAAAACCATGCAGCTTCTTACTCAGAAATGAAAGTGCTGATTAAAATATTACCAATTGTCAAAAGGAAGTTGACTTTTGAAAACAGATGGGAACTCAATCTTCCAGCTGGAATTGATCATTTAAATTGAATTGGTACTAGCAACCTCCTTCTTTATAGTCAGTGGTTTGTTTCTTGGTATGGAGCTACTTTTTCGATACTGTGAGCCTGGAATGGTCAAACTGGCATCAGGAAACAGAGTCTTGGTCTCCTTTGGGTATTTTCTCACTTACCTTAACTACCATTTAGAATGGGACAAGAGAGCATTTCATTAAACCCGGGTTTGCAGCATCCTGTTACTACCACTTCTTTGTAACAAACTGAATCTCATAAAGGCTAAGCAATGTATTAACACATGTTTATGTATATGAGAAGTATATCTCAAGACATGATATTGGTTATCTTGCAATGCATGGTGGAATCATTTGGGAACACTGAGTTGGCCTCATTGTAACAGAACAGTTCTGTTGGGTAAAAAGTACTATTCATTCGTTATAGTAAAAGGCCCAGACATATTACACAGAAGTGATGTGTTTTTAGAAAAAAAATTGATGGAGCATCAGAAATTGAGAGATAAGCCCTGGAGACAACAGCTGCCACATGTGTAACGTGTGGGATTCTGGTTATGACAGTAGATGTCAAAGGCCAAATGTCAACTAACTGAGTAAAAGAAACCAGAATTGGAAGTGGCACAGATGACCAAACATCAACAACAAAGTTTTGTTAATTCTTTGTTGTTTGTTTGTTTTGAGATATGGTTTTTACTCTGCAGTTTAGGCTGGATATGAAGCCCAGGATGACCTTGAACGCTTACTGATTTTCCTGTCTCCATTTTCTGAGTGTGGATATTACAGGGGTGAGTCACCATACCTGACAACGAGTTTTAAAACTGGAAAGAACCAGGAAACTTTGGAGTATAAAGAAGAATTGTCCAGCTTTTCTTTAGAAGTCAGAGTAGTTATAGACTAGCCATGTGAGTGTGAGTGAAGATGACATCATGTTAAGTTATGCTGTATAGTGTTAATTAATAACTACTAAATATCGGGTCTAGAAGGACACAGCTTGAAAGACTGTTCATCAGAGATGAAGAAATAAAGAAATAAGGAGGACAACAGAGGATGGGGAAAACAAATAAAAGGGGAAAAGACATAAGCCTAGAGGAACACAGCTCAACACAGAAGCCTTTCTTGAGTTCATATGAAAATTATTTTATAATAATAATAAGAAAACGTGCAAAGATTGGACACCACAATGAGATAACAGAGCCAAGGGTATTGATGCAGACACTACTACAGAATTGGAACATTCACTCAGAACAACAGTGAGCTCAGCAGACAACAGAAAAGTTTCAACACCATCCCTAGATGATCACAGCAAAGGATTAAATACAGACAAAAGGAACCAAAGTACCCAGAACCAAGACAAAGACATGGCAGCCAATGCAGGCTGATACACATTTACTGGGTTCAAGAGGCAGGACATAAAGATGTGACATAGATAATGATGATCAAGTTAAAATACAAGAAATTTTACCTTAAACAAAGAATACCTACCTATTTTATGGTTAAAATAGTGCATGATTTTCTGAAGTCTAAAATATTTCCTTGTTTTTCAAAAATAAAAGTAACTCATGAAGTTATATATGTAGGGAGGTGAGGGCAGATCTTGGAGGAGTTGAAGGACAAATATTATAGGGTACATATCAAAGTATGTTCTAGAACATTCTCAAATCATTAATGAAAATATTATTAAAAGTATAAGTCAATCACTCAGTCTGTAAGCTACATCTAGAGCACAGTTTGCTGTCTTATTCTTTAGGAAAAATGCCTATTAAATGGTTATAAAAAGATGAGGATGCCACCTTCCTTTACAAAAGCAAAAATGCACACATCATCATAAAAGAAGGATGAAGTTTTATAACAATGCAAATGAAATATATACATAATACAGTAAGATGCAAGCTTGCCTCATTTATGAATAAAGTTACAGACCAAGTTTAACAACAGCCATGAGCCAATGCTAAGGGGCTTAGGGAAGTAGACAGCACTTTAACTGGCAGATCACATAGTCTGTGAGGTAAATGTTCCTGTACTATATTTTTGCATGTATTATCTTTTTCATATTAGATTTTCCTATCTTTTGAACACCACTTAAACACCTGCTAAGTTCTAAGGGAGAGAAGTGTAGTTCAGTCATGACACAGTGAAAGAATACAGATTGATGGTGACATTCTCAAGCCAGAAGAAAATAATGGGATACAAGTCGCAAGGCTCTCCATGAAACAGTAAAAGCAGATAGTTAGCTATTGGAACAAGTGAAAAACTTAGGAAGAGCACAGAGCCATTGAATTACTCTGCATAAAAAGAACAGCAAAAGACAATTTAGAAAATAGACTTTTGCAAAGTTAATCTGGCATTCCCAGAATTTAAAACTGACTGAAAGAGCAGTGTAAGCAACAATTTTACATGAGGCACATTATGAATGAGGAAGTCTGGAAGCGCTTGTCTCTGAGAGCTGGCTGGTATGACCAGAGGGACTGGCACTCCTGGGAGCTGGTCTATGCAAGTGGCTGGGTTTGTCATGTACCTCCTGAACATAAATGCTCTACAATGCATCATCACTAGACAAGGACATTCGGTGACTACCACAGAACAATACAGAAACAGAAAGGCAGACAAAGCATAAACAATGTCTATACCACAAGATCACTCCTGTTCTTTCCCATATGAGACAGTGTTTTTTGTTTGTTTTTGTTTGTTTGTTTGTTTTGTCACTAATAGGGGCTTTAACCTTAGTCTAGGATCCTGAGATAAAAATGACTATGGTGACCTTGTGAGCATCTACTTCTGTATTTGCCAGGCACTGACAAAATGAAGGAGCTAGAGAAAGCACCCAAGGAGCTGAAGGGGTCTGAAGCCCCATAGGAGAAACATCAATATGAACTAACCAGTATCCCCAGAGCTCCCTGGGACTAAACCACCAATCAAAGAAAACACCTAGTGGAACATGTGGATCTTGCTGTATATGTAGCTGAGGATGGTCTAGTCAGTCATCAATGGGAGGTGTGGCCCTAGGTCCTGTGAAGGTTCTATGCCCCAGTATAAGGGAATGCCAGGACTGGGAATGGGAGTGGGTGGGTTTGGGAGCAGAGGGAGGGGGGAGGGGATAGGGGACTTTTGGAGGGAAAACTAGGAAAGGGAAACATTTGAAATGTAAATAAAGAAAATATCTAATAAAAAAAAAAAGGAAAAAGATGACCATGGCACCACGTGATGCAGTTACTAACTCTTCTTTCACACTTAAACACGTTAGGTATTATTTGTACTTATGAATTACCTAAAAATGGGTACATAGTCTAAAACAATTTGCATACCATGTTAATTAAAATAAGAACTAGAAAGACTTGAATTTGAGTGAAGAAAGATAATTAATACCAAATACTAATGTTAACGAGACACCAATATGAAGGCTTGACATGAAGACTTTTAAGACATCCTCAAAAGCATCTTCAAGGGATCACAAAGTTCCTGTAAACAAAAGGAAAGAGAAAGCCCAAAAAGATATAGAAGACAGAATATTTTGAAGGTAGATTATATTTTGCATTATAAGATAACTGTGAGTCTCTGAGGACAAGGGGTGAAGAGTTATAATTTAAAGTGATGTGTCTGGGTATCAAGTTGACAAGATATGGACTTATGATTATTAATAGCATTTTCCACTTGATGATGTCTGTAACCCCCTAGGGGACAGAGCTTTGGGTCTACCTACGGAAGATTATTATGATTATGTCAATTGAGAAGGGAAGACCTAACAAATGTGACCAGTACTGTACAAGCTGGGGGTACAAACTGTTGTGAAATACCAATTGTAGGAATTAAACCTGGGTCCTATGGAAGAGTAACAAGTGTTCTTAGGCACTGAGCAGCCTGTCCAACCCTTCAGGTTACTTTGTCAGGATCCTGGGTTAGGATTCTGTACTGCATAAAAATTAAGTAAGCTGTATACAAGCACCCCCATCTTCTTAATTATAGCTATAGTAAATTCAGTTGCTTCAAGCTCTTGCTACCTTGACTTTCTTGCTCTAATAGAGCATACCCAGGAACTCTGGGCCAAAACAAGCCTTTCTTCATTAAGTTACTCAAGTAAGTCAGTTTGTCACAGAGATGAGGAAAGTAACTAAGATAATACACACAGATGTGCAAATAATAGCATAACAAAACATGGACATGACAGTGAGAATCAGAATCTAGAGTCACTGTACTGACCCAAAATGTCCAATATGTATTTATTTGTCTATCTATTTTGAACCTCTTTAAAGGAAATAAACCATATAAATTGATAATGCTATATTTTTCAGTTTGTACCTTAAATAGATATAATACAAATGATCACAGTGGCCCTAAAACAGTTAAAAGGAATAAAGATATACAAGATCAAGTCTCCCATCATTGTGGATGTTGTTTGTTATAAAACTAATACTGACAAATTGATGTTTATCTGGGAATCTTCTCCAGCTACTACTGACAAAGTTACATAAAGTGTTGGACAGTCTGCTCAGTGCTTAAAAACACTTGTTTCTCTCCTACAGGACTCAGGTTTAGTTACAACAGGTGGTTCACAACAGCTCGAGGGGCAGTTCCACCCTCTTCTGGTCTCTGTGGGAATCTGTACACTCAAAACATTCATCCAGACACATATTCACCTTAATAAAAATAAACCTTAAAAACATCTCTAGAAGACTGTGAGAGAATGATGAAAGACAGTGTAAGGTTGAAGGAGAACCTGATAAAGTAGGAAGAAGAAACCAGAAGGACATGTGACCTAAGGGCACCAGAGAGGAAATTGGAAGGAACGGACACCAACGTGCTGGTAACACTAAATGAAAATGAATCAAGCAATCTAATTCAAAGACAAAATTTCTGATTTCCAGATTACACCTTAATAAAAATTCTATGTTAAAACTGTAAATACGTTGGATTGAATAATGGATCAAAATGAAATCCTGGTCAAAAGTAAAATCTCCAAACTAGCCATTTCAGTGTATATGCCAGACGCAAGAACAACAGAGTATCTGAAGGAAATCTGATGGAACAAGAAGACAAACAAGACACTATTAGAGTTGGAGAGCCCGACACTTCTCTGCCAACAATTGATAGCAAACACACACACACACACACACACACACACACACACACACACAAAGCAAGGAAATAGCCTGAGAGTGCTATCCAATTTCAGGCCTCTTCAGCCTTTGGAAAACTGTTTAACCAGAGTGTAAAACATTCTGTCCAAAGAGACTGGGGAGAAAAAAAGAGGAAAAGGCGATCTGTCATCACAGTGGTCTCTGATCACAATGGAGTCTAAGGAGATATCAGTTCAGAAAGGTTACTGAGAATTTTCCAAATACTTTGTCAATGTCCATGTGAATGACTCAAATGACGTGAAAAAGACACCAAAGTAAATGAAAACAAGAGAGATTAAATCAAACAAGAATCTGAGAGTTAGAAAGCCGCTTGGAATTAATAAACTGAGCTTCTTCTTCATCCCCTAGCCCCCTCAAAGCTGACTGTAGTAGAATGTAAGAAATAAAGAATAGAAGTTAGTGACATTGACAAAGAGATGGTTTGACCCAGGATCAAAGAAGCAGAGCAAGGACTCTTTGGAAAGTGTGAAGATGGATGAGAGCGAGAAGCACATTGTCTGTATCCATTGGGTGTATGCCCAAGAGTGATATGGCTGGTTCTTAAGGAAGATCAATACCATTCTTTCTGAGAAACTGCCATATTGATTCCATAGTGGCTGTACAAGTTTGTACTGCCACAAGAAATGGAGTATATACCCAAAGAACCCTCCATCCTATCACAATGACACTTGCTAAACTATGCTTATAACAGCTTTACTCATAAGAAGCCTGAAACTGGGAACAACCTGGATGTCCCTCCACTGAAGAATGGATAAAAAAAAAATGTGATACATTTATACAGTGGGGAATTACTTAGCTCGTTTTAAAAACTGACACCCTGAAATTTGCACGCAAATGGGTGAAACTAGAAAAATCATCCCAGGTGAGAATACACAGACCTAGAAAGAAAAATATGGTTGGTGCCCTCTTATAAATGGATACAAGCTGTTACGTAAATGATAATCAAGCTATAATACACAGACCTAGAGAGGCTAGGTAAAGAGGAGAGTTCTGGAGTACGGGGTGCATGAACCTCCCTGGGAAGGAGGCCTGCTCTTTTCTGCAGAGCAAGTGGAGGGGGAGTGACTCTGGAGCATAGGGGATGTAATGGGAGCTGGGAGATGTGGAGGGAGGGGAAACCGTGGTCAGGGTGTATTATATGAGTGAAGAATCTATTTTCAATTAAGAATTAATTTAATTAAAATTATCCATGTTATGAAAGGTGGATTTTAGGACTCAAGGGTATAATTAATTTGATGCATGTTGTTTCAAACAAGATGTGGCTATTTCAATTAAATTAACCATGAACAAATGATCAATCTGAGATATATCATTTGAATAGCCCTATAAGAATTAAATTAACTTTATAACTTAGAAAAAATCCACAAAGACAAATTTAGTGTTAGCTTATTTCACAGATGAACATGCTCAATGTTCAAAGAGTAATTAATATTCCATTTTGTTTGGTTGTATATATATTTCTCTAGTGGTCTTTAACTATTGCAAAAAGAAGTTTCTTTGATGAAAACTACATTTATTTGTTGGTATAATAATAAATGTTTATATTCTATTGTGAGGGATTATGCTGGCTTATTAAATTAGTGATTGTAGGTTTTCTTCCATGACTCCACTAGTGTTGAGTAGTGACTTTGATTTCCAATTGAAAAATGCAGAATCCTGGAGCTCCAACCCAATAGATATATCTACAAACACTCCCACATCTAAGGTTCAGGGAACGCCGTAGAAGACAAGGTGGAAAGATTGTAAGAAGCAGAAGATCAGGGAGTTTTCTGTGAGACTGTGTTTCCTAATAATGTCAGAAGCTTCACTCGTGAAGTCTTACCAACATGACTGCCTACACATGAGCTTAAGGATGACACCAGTGGGTATGTCCAAGGGCATGTGGAAAACCCAGGAGGCAGCAACCCTACAAAAAGAACTATAGGCAGCTGAAGAAAGCTGTGGTGGGGGGAGAGGTGAGCTTCCCTGGAAGAAAGCATAGCAATTGGCTGCTCAGTGCCAAAGGGTCTGCCAGCCCTGAAAACATACATACAAGTAGCAGTATGTGTTCCGAGCAGGTTATATTTTAGGATATATATGTTTATACATACCCATATGTAATTAAAGGTCTGCAACCCTATAGGAGGAACAACACTATGAACTAACCAGTAACCCCAGAGCTCGTGTCTCTAGCTGCATATGTAGCAGAAGATGGTCTAGTCGGCCATCATTGGGAAGAGAGGCCCCTTGGTCTAGCAAACTTTATATGCCCCAGTACAGGGGAATGCCAGGGCCAAGAAGTGGGAGTGGGTGGGTAGGGGAGCAGGGCGGGGGGAGGGTATAGGGGACTTTTGGGATAGCATTTGAAATGTAAATGAAGAAATTATCTAATAAAAATGTGGGAAAAATGAATGAAAAAACAGGCCATGAAGGAGTGCAGGGAAATGTATATGGGAGGTTTTAGAGGAAGGAAAGACAGAGAGAGATCTCGTAATTAAATTATAAGCTCAAAAAAGGAAAATTAACACCAATTCTACTTGATCCCATCTACAAAACATCAAGCAAAAACAGTTTTCTTTTCACTCTACAAAGCCAGCATTAGCCTTACTTCAAAACCAGGGAAAACAGAAAACTAGAGATAAATGTCTAGTTCATGAGTATTACTGTATACCTCTTAAAACCAGCATATATTTGTTATATAAACAACACAACACATATATATGTATATGTAGTCAGTGATACATACCAACACACACTCAAAATGATAAAACATATGATAAATAAATGGAATTTATTTCAGGGGCTTGAGGTTTGTTTGGTATTTGAAAATCCACCATGTTAAAGTTTAAAAAAGAAAAATAAAATCACATGGTCATAACATTTGATCCAGACAAAAAATTTGAGAAAATTAAATATTCTTAATTCCCATTACTTGAAAAGTCACTGTGCCTGGTAACTAGAAACAAGGCCTTCCCCTCTCAGACTTCTTATCATACAGGCCATAAACAAGACCTGTCTATCCCTCTCCCTGAGACACCAGTGCCAACTGTTCTTTATAACTGGGAAGATTAAGATGTCCTAACACTCAGCTACTATTATGCCCCAGCTCCAGCTGGAGGGGAATGATGTCAGATCACTCACAGAGCTGTGTATACTGATAGACCCTGGCTAAATGCAAGGACATTGCTAAAAACATCCGAGTCTTCAAAAATACATTTTTCAAACTTGAGAAGGTCAGCTTAGAAAATGTTTAGAATTTTCTGAAAGGTTGTTTTAATCTTATTTTCTTTTTTTCTCCTTTATTCTAAAACCTTTGAGGAAAACATCCCATATAATTCTTTCAAGTATAATCCATTATATAAAGTTTTATGAAAGCCTTCCACTTCTACACTGATGTAGTGAACTGCATGAGCTAGCTACTCAAGAGTTGTTTTAGAACTCATCTGCCTAACATTGCTGTGGTTTTTATTCTGAAGAAGAATTGATGAAAGTTAAATCTTATTTTAAAAACTCTCATCATTATACTTCTTTTCCACTTTGGAGTTTGTAAAAAATATAACATCAAATTTTTATATAAGTATAACATACTTGAGGGAAACAAAATTCTAGAAATATATATATACATACACACACACACACACACACACACACACACACACACACACACACACATATTCTAACAATGAATGATGACGGGTTTAAAAATATTTTCTGTGATTGTAAAGATTAGAAAGTTTAAATAATAAACATTTGGAATGTGTACCATTGATATTAGAAGGTGATCATGCTCCAGAGATGCCAGGAGATGATCATTGGAATTTCTGTAGTTTCAGCAAATTCGTGGCCAAAACAGAACTGGTAAAATTATGAGCCTCTTCCACTTTATAGACTAGTGTAAGCATTTTTCTTTGGTTCAAAGTGACTAGCTTATTTTTCCTTATTAAATAATGCTGTATCTTTTTCTTCAGTCTGTTGTACAGATTGAAGACACAGAATCTCATGGGTAAAAGTTATGTCAGGGCACGTGGTGTACAGGCACAAGGTGAATTCAGATATACTGTTGTCACTGGTTCCTTTATCAATATAAGAGGAAATAAACATAGGCTGGGGACATGGTCTGTTCTACATCAAGAAAAAAAAATTAAAAGCAGCACTCCTTGGAATCTACATAGAGCTCTGTAACCCCTTCTCTAAAGTACATTTTGGCTTCAGTAAAACAAAAAAAGACATTAAGAAAGATGCCCCAGTGTAGGGGAATCGTAGGTGGGGAGATAGGCTTGGGTGGGTGGGTGGAACACCCTCATAGAAGCAGGGGGAGGGAGGATGGGAATAGAGGTTTTCTGGGTGGGGTGGACCAGCAAAGGGGATAACATATGAAATATAAATAAAGAAAATAACAAAAAAAGAAGATATCTGTAGATTGATAAGGTGGCCCAGCCAATAAGGATATTTGTCACCAAACTTGGCAAGGTGGGTTGAATCCCTGAAACCTACATGGTGAAAGTTGTGTTCTGAAATAGCACACTATAACACGTACATACTCACATATGTGCACATACACACTGACACCAACAGGCAAATAAGAGATCTGATCTAGAAAAGGACCATGATCAAATAATCATATGCAACTCTTCTGCCTCCCCTAGACTTTCCACAACAGTGCTAATGGGTTGGTGGGCAGTCACCAGGATTAACCATTTTCCATTGTTCTAGGGGCCAGTGGTACTAATTTCACACCATTCTCAGATTTTTCTGAGAATGAAGCAAGAGCTGAGTGTATCATTTCATTAACTCTCTTTATCTGCAAATTTATTGCAAGAGAAAGGAAAAGCCTGATCCCTCTGCTTAAGACCCATGGAGGGAGTCGTGCGACACTCCCAGCTAAATCTTCAAGTCTCATTAAAACTGCTAGCTACTTTCCATAAAAGAAGTTTTGTTCTAAGTTCAGCATAATTAGCCCTGATAAAAGGGCTGATCACAACACCGTGCAGCTCTGGGTAAAGCTCATACCTTAAGAGTTCCATGCGCTGATTTAAAAAGGCTTTGAGTACCAAGGAACAATAGATAAGACCAGCACAGTTTGATAGCAAGCCTTTGAAAAAGCAAAATCACACAAACCTTATATCAGTGGGAAAAAAATTAAAGAAGAAAACGACTGGTTTGGGCTTGTCAGAATGGTAAGAAAAGCTTCAGGCCCAGGCCCAGCAGTGCTGCCCACGCATTGGAGGTAGGAGCTTGCAGCAGTGGGAAATCTCCCTGTCCTTGTGGTTTCGCATCCAAGTGCTTTTGCTGGCTTAATGATTTTGCTAGGTTCCCTGAAAACTGAGGGTCGGGTCCTGTTAATAAGATGAAATCTTTCTCGCAGTATTGCTATGGTAAAAATGATTGACATCACAGTGAGAGCCTAAACTCAGGCAAGGCTCATAGTGTGTGTGCTGCTGGAGGCTATGCCTGCAGCCTGCCAGGCCTACCTTCCTCTATGAATAAAGACACTGATACACACTGTGCTGGTCAGAGGGTTCAGCAAAGACCAAACAAAAGGCATAAAATGTTACAAGCAAATGTTCTTATCTCCGTATTAAATGTAAAAATTAACTTAGGTCTGGAGGTAAGAATACTTAATTAAATATGATTTTAAAGGGATACATATGTTCATTTATGAATTCAATCATGAATTTTCATCTTTTAGTGGAAAGGATCATTATACCAAGCAGAGGATTCCCACTTTCCTCTGGGAATTATAGAGGAAGGATGACTTGGTAGATTTTGAGGGTTTTTTTTTTCACTCAATCTTATAGTCAAAGAGACTGTCGCTATTTTTAGAATGATAACTATGAACCTGGAGTGGTTTATTTTCCAGACTGCATTGAGGTAAATGTGAAGAGATTGAAGTTTTACTTTATTCTATGAGAGGTATTTAAACACATATTTCTATTCTCATTCAAGTTATAAATCTCACCATATATCCCTGTTAAAATGTGCCTTACTGAGTTAAATGCTAGCAGGTAAATTAATGGTCTATTTAGTAAAGGAAGCTAATGCATAAATACCCTGACTCTCCCTCATAGCAAATGCCTTCAGGCAATAATAATAATAGATATTATTTCTATTTATAGATGACAGCTATGCACTTGACATAGGTTCGCTCACTGAAATTCACAGTAGCGACCAAAGGAGATAACAATCTCCTCGTCATTGTTATGGTCACAGCAACTGTCAGAGGCTGCACTCTGAGGCTGAAATCCCCACCTCACCCCCAGTGAGAATTTACTCTACACACTCAGGAAAAGAAAATCAAGCCAAACTCTTTTAATGATAGCTCATGTCCATTTCTGGTGAATGCCCCAAGAAGAGGTAGCCACAAACAGCCTTTACTAAGTTGTATACAACTTAGGCTTGTGTATTCCATATATGCTGCCACCCTTAGATCCTTTTCTCATCCTATACCCAGGTTACACTTTCAACAAGTTAAATAGGCACAGGAAATTTCAAGTCTGTCTACCTGGGCAGATGGGAGATTCTTACAGCAAAGCGATGGCCAGAATTGCTTCTTAAGTACACCAGTATTCTCTTGCTCAGCTGGCGGAATTATGCCATTGTTAAGAGACGTGGAGACTCTTTAGTAGAGCGGGATGTTATAATGTCCGTCATCCTGTGCTGCCCTCTTCCCCTGAGCTGCCCCTTAAAGGCATGGTTTTTGATAAGGAGATGGGCCTAATGGCCTGTTGTATGTCAGCCTTGTCTCCTTCTGCTATAGAAACAGAACCTAATTGGAGGTCAAACTTGGTGACCAAACAGAAGCAGAAACTTTCTCAGCAGTCCTAAACTTCAACTACAGTACAATTTTGCTTCCTATGGTTTCTTAACAGGCCTTGGTCAGTGTACTATTTATCTCTAGTGTTCCTTCAGCTAACAAACATGGCCAGTGTATTACTTATCTCCCAGTCATATTGGTGACAGTGCTCCTTAGATAAATTCAACTTCATGTAACTTAATTTCCCCTAAGCAACTTTATCAGTAAATTCTTTATTGTATCAATTTTATTACCTCAATTTTTCTCCTGCATCAATACCAGGTAAGCTCATTTGTGATGCTCACAGGAGCTGCCCAGGGCCAAATACCATATAAGTGGCACAGTGCAGTTCAAACAACGTATGGCCATCTGGCCCTAGGGTTCAGCCCCTTGTCTTCTCTGCTTAGAGCAGATGGCCAGGGAAGCATTTTAAAGCTTTATCTTCAGCACTGGCAATATCTAAACTTCATACACACAGTGATGTTTGTGGACTTTGGAAAAGTACCATGAGTTGCTACTAAACTTAAAGCATGAATAAACTTCAGAAATATCAGCTGTGCACATTAAGCTATGATGCTTTAGTCACATTGCTGGAAGTGCTGCCTTCCCTTTGACTGACAACTGGCCTCTCCCTGGGACCCCACCTGAGCCTGCCAGTGAAATCTACACCAAAAGAAAAGATATTAAAGCAATTAATTTCGGGCCCTAGGCTTCTGCTTGATCTCATCGTCTGAGGTGAGAGTGTGTTTGAAAGCCTGGCTTCTACAACCGAACCCCTTCTGAGCGTCAGAAGATGGCTCTCATCCTAGCTCCCTGCAGGATGTGTCACTGCAAGCCTGAACCTGTTCTGCATAGCTTTGTGCAGCCAGCACCACAGCAGATCATACACACAGTGAAAAAAAATCAGGTGTCCTGACTATATTGCTTAGAAAAGTTAACTAACAGTCCTGGACAGTTTTAGAAATTTTGATACAGCCAGGGAATGGGTTAGCTTGCAAATGTCTTTGAAGGGATGGTAGCTCATTATGAGGCTCTCAGTACCAAACTCTTCATCCCAGTCTTCTTTAGTCTGAAAACATTAGTTTCCCTTTATTTGTATTGGCAAGTTTGCTGTAAGTAAGGTTCTCTGATTTGTTCATGCTTGCAATCTCAGTGTGTGCATGTTGTCATGCATCCTGGTATAAAGTCAGACATCTCTGTTAGTTTTACTTGTGCCTTTTCCTCTAGGTACTTAAATACACATCTCCAGCCTGCTGTTTGGCAGTCTGCTGACTTTCTATGCAGTCACCCATAGGACTGGACAGTATTGTGGAACATGCAAGTTCACATTTTCTATCTATTTAGGACAATTCTTCCCCTCTTTTAACTTAATGTGTGTGAACCCCACTCCTGGAGCTCTATTTTTAGATTTACATAGTTTTAAAACCAAAAACACAGGAAAACTTCATATATTATCTTACCTACTCATTGACTGTTTACCTCTAAATTATTATTGTTTAGATTTGATGCCTTCTAATGATCAGCTTTAGTGTTTATAACTATAAATTTTACTTCTGATTTTTTTTTCTTTTTTTTTTTTTCTTTTTTTTTTCCATTTTTTATTAGGTATTTAACTCATTTACATTTCCAATGCTATACCAAAAGTCGCCCATATCCACCCACCCCCACTCCCCTGCCCACCCACTCCCCCTTTTTGGCCCTGGTATTCCCCTGTACTGGGGCATATAAAGTTTGCAAGTCCAATGGGCCTCTCTTTCCAGTGATGGCCGACTAGGCCATCTTTTGATATATATGCAGCTAGAGTCAAGAGCTCCGGGGTACTGGTTAGCTCATAATGTTGTTCCACCTATAGGGTTGCAGATCCCTTTAGCTCCTTGGCTACTTTCTCTAGCTCCTCCATTGGGAGCCCTATGATCCATCCATTAGCTGACTGTGAGCATCCACTTCTGTGTTTGCTGGGCCCCGGCATAGTCTCACAAGAGACAGCTACATCTGCGTCCTTTCAATAAAATCTTGCTAGTGTATGCAATGGTGTCAGCGTTTGGATGCTGATTATGGGGTGGATCCCTGGCTATGGCAGTCTCTACATGGTCCATCCTTTCATCTCAGCTCCAAACTCCGTCTCTGTAACTCCTTCCATGGGTGTTTTGTTCCCAAATCTAAGGAGGGGCATAGTGTCCACACTTCAGTCTTCATTCTCCTTGAGTTTCATGTGTTTAGCAAATTATATCTTATATCTTGGGTATCCTAGGTTTGGGGCTAATATCCACTTATCAGTGAATACATATTGTGTGAGTTTCTTTGTGAATGTGTTACCTCACTCAGGATGATGCCCTCCAGGTCCATCCATTTGGCTAGGAATTTCATAAATTCATTCTTTTTAATAGCTGAGTAGTACTCCATTGTGTTGATGTACCACATTTTCTGTATCCATTCCTCTGTTGAGGGGCATCTAGGTTCTTTCCAGCTTCTGGCTATTATAAATAAGGCTGCTATGAACATAGTGGAGCATGTGTCCTTCTTACCTGTTGGGACATCTTCTGGATATATGCCCAGGAGAGGTATTGCTGGATCCTCCGGTAGTACTATGTCCAGTTTTCTGAGGAACCGCCAGACTGATTTCCAGAGTGGTTGTACAAGCCTGCACTCCCACCAACAATGGAGGAGTGTTCCTCTTTCTCCACATCCTCGCCAGCATCTGCTGTCACCTGAATTTTTGATCTTAGCCATTCTGACTGGTGTGAGGTGGAATCTCAGGGTTGTTTTGATTTGCATTTCCCTGATGATTAAGGATGTTGAACATTTTTTCAGGTGTTTCTCAGCCTTTCGGTATTCCTCAGGTGAGAATTCTTTGTTCAGTTCTGAGCCCCATTTTTTAATGGGGTTATTTGATTTTCTGAAGTCCACCTTCTTGAGTTCTTTATATATGTTGGATATTAGTCCCCTATCTGATTTAGGATAGGTAAAGATCCTTTCCCAATCTGTTGGTGGTCTTTTTGTCTTATTGACGGTGTCTTTTGCCTTGCAGAAACTTTGGAGTTTCATTAGGTCCCATTTGTCGATTCTCGATCTTACAGCACAAGCCATTGCTGTTCTGTTCAGGAATTTTTCCCCTGTGCCCATATCTTCAAGGCTTTTCCCCACTTTCTCCTCTATAAGTTTCAGTGTCTCTGGTTTTATGTGAAGTTCCTTGATCCACTTAGATTTGACCTTAGTACAAGGAGATAAGTATGGATCGATTCGCATTCTTCTACACGATAACAACCAGTTGTGCCAGCACCAATTGTTGAAAATGCTGTCTTTCTTCCACTGGATGGTTTTAGCTCCCTTGTCGAAGATCAAGTGACCATAGGTGTGTGGGTTCATTTCTGGATCTTCAATTCTATTCCATTGGTCTACTTGTCTGTCTCTATACCAGTACCATGCAGTTTTGATCACAATTGCTCTGTAGTAAAGCTTTAGGTCTGGCATGGTGATTCCGCCAGAAGTTCTTTTATCCTTGAGAAGACTTTTTGCTATCCTAGGTTTTTTGTTATTCCAGACAAATTTGCAAATTGCTCCTTCCAATTCGTTGAAGAATTGAGTTGGAATTTTGATGGGGATTGCATTGAATCTGTAGATTGCTTTTGGCAAGATAGCCATTTTTACAATGTTGATCCTGCCAATCCATGAGCATGGGAGATCTTTCCATCTTCTGAGATCTTCTTTAATTTCTTTCTTCAGAGATTTGAAGTTTTTATCATACAGATCTTTCACCTCCTTAGTTAGAGTCACGCCAAGATATTTTATATTATTTGTGACTATTGAGAAGGGTGTTGTTTCCCTAATTTCTTTCTCAGCCTGTTTATTCTTTGTATAGAGAAAGGCCATTGACTTGTTTGATTTTATTTTATATCCAGCTACTTCACCGAAGCTGTTTATCAGGTTTAGGAGTTCTCTGGTAGAATTTTTAGGGTCACTTATATATACTATCATATCATCTGCAAAAAGTGATATTTTGACTTCCTCTTTTCCAATTTGTATCCCCTTGATCTCCTTTTGTTGTCGAATTGCTCTGGCTAATACTTCAAGTACTATGTTGAAAAGGTAGGGAGAAAGTGGGCAGCCTTGTCTAGTCCCTGATTTTAGTGGGATTGCTTCCAGCTTCTCTCCATTTACTTTGATGTTGGCTACTGGTTTGCTGTAGATTGCTTTTATCATGTCTGATTTTGTTGATGATAGTTTTGCATCTTAAATTTAAAAATTCTGGCGCTTTCTTTTTTAAATTTCTAAATGGTTGTATTTCTTGCTTTTTTTTTAAAATATAAAATAGTGTTCTCTTGTGAAATTATCCATACTTTCTTTATGTAGACCTGACTGGCCTTGAACTCATAGAGATTCACCCGGATCTCAAGCAGTAGGATTAAAGGCATGTCCCTCCACACCCAAGTCATCTTCTGTTCTCATAAAAAGAGTTTATATCTATCCTAAAGCTATTGCTGAGTAACTTCAATGTTTTAGTCATCTCTTGGTCTCTTTCTGTCTTTATTTGTTTTTCCTTTGGGCTTGGTCAGCAGGCCATATGTTTATGCATTATTATGCAATTATTTTTGTGTGAGAGGTAAGAAGGCATTGCTTTAAGCATCTCCCTTCTTGCTGCCACCACAGTCAACTTAAAGAAGGTATGGCCCTTCATCCTTCTAACCTTTATCACTTATACAGATCTACCTCTCAACTGTAGCATGGAGACACCTGTGAGAAATCTTTCCCTTTCATCTTTTATTTGCTAGTTCTTCAGTGCCCTTCTGAATACATATATGTCTTCTATGTAATTTTTCAATTAGATATACTTAATTGTTTAATCAATTAAAAAGCTGATATATTGTTCTAGGCATCAATAAAGTTATTTATTATGGGATTTTAAGAGCAAATTATTTTCACATTAGCAAATAGCAAGATCTTTAGGAAATAATATAACTCCACTTTATACCTTCCAGAAGAATGTCAATGAAAAGATAGTTGATTACAACTACTAAATACCAAGTAGGAAGAAGGACATGGACATAAAACATATTAATTTATACAGACTACTTGTCATATAATTGCTGATATATTTTATGTATAAATGATATTTGTTCTCAATGTATCAAAAAATCAAATTTTTCTTATTTTATAGTAATAAAGGAAAAAGTAGAATGTATTATTAAAAACTCGTTTCATCAGATCCTTTTATTTGTGATTTCTGAGTGTCACCTGAGTCTCAGGGAAGTCAATGAAGAAGAATCGGCACCATTGGTATAAAACCCTATTCCTAAGTCTCACAGCCCTAAGCATTGCAGTTAGGGTTACATACCAGCCAGTCTTGAGCAATGTAGTTAGGTGCACAGATATAATGTCTCCACAGACTTTATTCACAAACATAAGTCAGTTCTATCCTACCCAAATTTAAACTTTGAACATATTTCCATCTTTGAGTCAGCTGTGTTGGTCCTGGGTGCTCCTTGCTAAGACTCAGCATAAACATACAAATGGAAGTCTACCAGGGCTTGCCAGGAGGTTGGGACACAGGGGATCAAGGTCAAATTTCCCTGTTGGCCTAAAAGCTGACTTAATTAAGTGCTCCTACCTGCAGATGTTGTCACGATTTCTGTAGTGTTTCTGAGGCCCATGAAGTCAAACTGATAGAGCCGCCATGATTTCTGATCAGCTGCCTCAACTGAATTTTTCCTCCAACGATAAATCATTTCTTCTTTGGGGTAGCCATCTAAAAGCAGAGAAGATATTAACACCTGCAAATTTAGATTCATAAAACATTATGTCAAAATTTGTTTCTGATCACCTTGTAGTAGTTACAATTTTAAGTCCTGTTTTTTTTAGAGACACAGAAACTCCACAAGTCAAAGGACAAGTGGCTCCTGATACTTGTCTTAATGATGAACAAAGAATTACTTAGCTAGGAGCCTAGCCATGTTTCTATAGGTACAGTAAGTAGGACTATGTTTCTTTAACCTGAACCATGATGATGAGTTGACCTTCCAAGAGAGGAGGTATTTTACAATGTTAGCATAAGCACCAGTTTTGTCATCCTGGCCTAAGTCCAATACCTGACATTCATTAACCAAGACTGCTTTATTTGCACCATGGAGATGTCATTATATATATGATTTTATGTATGTCTATACATATATAGATTTTAATGAACTTTTCTCACATAGGCTGATGTTGCTTTCTCCAAAGACCTAAAAAAAAAAATCCCAATACCAGCTATGACAAGCCCTCATTTGAATTGTTGGTCAATACTGTCTGCCTGGTTCCAAAATATAGCCTGTTGTTGCTGCCCTTGATTACCTCCCCAGAGGTGAAAGATGAGACTTTATTGCTAAAGATAATACACAAATCAGAAGCAAAGTCTAGAAACCCTATAGCTGGAACTAACCTGAATGCTCTCTCCTTGAGTTCTAGCTTTCATGATATCTGAAGGCATCACGGAAGCTTCTAACAAAGGAAGGCAACCGACAGTTTTAGCCAACTATGATACCTATTAACCAAATCAATTACCAGCATGGCATGATAACCCTAAAAGTGCAGTCGTGGCACATATAACTTGAAGGTAATGAATTGTTCTCTAATTGATCTTTAGATCCACTCAGCAAGAGAAAAGGTATGCTTAGTACTAGGAACCCAGCTAACAGTTATGCTAGTAGAGTCATAATTATAAGAGGAGAATCTCAACCATTAACTTGCTAAACCAACATAATCCCTAACAATAGTCTATAAACATTTATTATTACACCCATAGAAAAGTATGTAATCGAATCTATCTATCTATCTATCTATCTATCTATCTATCTATCTATCTATCATCTATCATCCACACCATAGAAGACAGGTACCTCCAGAAACATCTTTTTTTTTTTAATTTATTTTATGTTATTTAGAGAAGTTGCTATTTTGTAAACAACTGGAAGGAGGACTCATATACCACTGTTTTCTACACATATATTCCATATCCCACTAACAGCAACCACATTTGTTGGTATATTTGTTACAATTAATCACTTGCACAAATAGACATATCATTATCAGTCAGAACTCACAGTTTATATTACATACTTCACATTATAGTTTGTTATATAGTCTATGGATTAGGCAAACACATATGGCATGTGTTTGTCATTGGTGCTGTATATGTAGTTCCATGGCCTGGCATATCATCTGTCTTCTTTCTATTCACCTCACAGTTCATCTGGAAACCACTGATGCCTTCATTGGTTCTTTCTTCATTCTTGTCTCCATCAATGTGAACTTAATGCTGATCACTGGGAGATCTCCACTTTGTT
This sequence comes from Mus musculus, assembly GCF_000001635.26. Lineage (NCBI taxonomy): Eukaryota > Metazoa > Chordata > Mammalia > Rodentia > Muridae > Mus > Mus musculus. Next base: position 56,774,951 of record NC_000073.6, read on the forward strand.
CTATCTGCTCAAACTCATTCACTCCACTGATGAAATTTTTAATTGTAGACATTGTACTTTTCAAGGCTAAGACTTCAATTGGGTTCTTTTAAAATAGGTTCTATCTTTTAACTACTTTTATGAGATCTGATTAGCATATTTTCATTTAATTATTTAGATATGATTTCCTATACATTTTTCAAAGTGCTAAATAGAGCAGACTTAAATTTTTTTTTACTAGTATATCTAACATCTGGGAATCTTTAGTGATGTGTGAGTGTGTATGTGTGCTCATACGAATGTGCATTTGTTTATATGTGCTTGTGCACTAAGAGACCAGAGGACAATCTCAGGTTTTTTTATTCCCTAGAAACCAGAAACTCACTGGTCTCCATTGTCCCAGAGAAACATCTATTTCAGGCACAATTTTGTACTTGCACAGCAAGCACTTTACTAGCTAAGTTATTTCCCTAGCCCCTTCAACAATAATTTCTATTCCAATGTTTTATTTTTTTTAAGGTAGGTACATTTTTCTATTTCTTTACAGGCTCTATACAATTTTAGAAACTAGACATTTAAAACATGGTATTTTTACTAATTGTTTTAAATTTTCATACCTGTTTCCAATATATTTTGATCATATTCACTTTGATGCTTTCCTCTATCTAGACCTAACCCTACCACCTCCCAACTTTATGTCCTCCTTTATTATTTGTTTTTCATAAACTACTGAGTAAAATTTTTACTTCTAAAAAAAAATCATGGTTGTGGGGTGTGGTTTTCATTCTCTCTTCAGAGGTGACGCAGAGCACCAAGGCAGAGCCTCCAGGTGCTTGGCTAAGGACCTGCACTCACCACTGCCCTCCCTGGTCTTCCTTGATCCCTAGATTCAAGTTCTCCAACTTAAGTGTGCTCATACCTACATTCATATCACAGAGCACAGTGGCCAAACCCAGTTCCTTGATCACTGAACACCTTCCAAAGGCTTTGCTGCCCTGATCTTTGTAGAAATGCAGATGATCTCAGCTTTTCAACAAGCATTAGCAAGAGTTTCTTGAGCTTTACCCATCAATCTGTCAGTGATACTGTTCTTAAGATCTTGCTCTGATACAACATTTTATAAGATACCACTTCCTCTGAAATAGGCTTTATAGCCAGTGATCAGCTTCCAAACCAAAGCCATTCGAGCTTTGGAACCTGTCGGTGGACTGGAAACAACAAGAAGCTGGAGCCAGAACCATTTTCCACAGCCTTTGTACGGTCTGTCAGCACACCGAGAGAACAGAACCTTTATGGAGGCTTCCCATCCTTTCTCCTTCTTGACATTTTATGTATGAGACACTGAATTGAAAGTTTGATATAAAACTCACCATTGATATCTATATTTATTTTTGTTTGTGTGCTTAAATAAGACAAAATACCTCTTTAAAATGTGCTCAGACAAATACTTCTGAATTCTGATTACAGTTTGTCTGTGGGACCCCAATCCCACCTCAACACACACAACACACACTTAAATTTAAGGACTGCCTTGCTTTTTATTCATTCTACACAGAGCTCACCCCTCTGAGTAAAACTGTTCTGTTTTGGTGTCCAAAGTTCATGAGTTCAACTGATGGGCCAGGAGCTCTGAGTCCCAGGCTTCCTGTTCCACATCGTCAAGGCCATCAGGGTTCACTGCCATGACTTAGAGATTGGCCTCACCAAGCATGAGCACTGTCACGTCCTCCTTGACTTGTGATCCTGTGCCTAGAACTTTCTTCTCTTTGAGGACTAGATTCTGAGTCCTATTGTATGATCCCAGTAGGGTGAGATGGCCACACTCACTTCCCTCAGGACTGAAGTCAATTGGATGGCTGTTTTAGTTTGATTTTTGGCTTTTCTTAAGGTAGACCTTGCTATATTGTTAAGAGACTGACCTTATCTGTTCAGGGAAGGACACCATCCCTCTGGGCTCTCCTTATTTCTCCCTTTAATTTGTTATTCCTTCTGAGATTGTTTTGGTCAAGGCCTTTCTTTTGACAGACCCCGTGCATGATATTCACAAATACTGCTAGTTAAAGCTTAAGTTTTTCTCTCTTTGCATTCTGTTAATGTTTTTTCTTAAATATCCATGATTAGAAAACTGCAATTTTCATATCAGCCCAAATGTATTCCATTGTAAGTAGGGACCTCCTAATGTGAAGCCACTCAGGTCAAAGGCTCAAAAATAAAATAAGAAAAAAAAAATTACCACTGTGTTTTAGTTAGGGTTTTATTACTGTGAATAGACACCATGGCCATAACAACCCTTATTTTTTTTATCTTTTTTTTTATTACGTATTTTCCTCAATTACATTTCCAATGCTATCCCAAAAGTCCCCCCCCCCCACTCCCCTACCCACCCATTCCCATTTTTTGGCCCTGGCGTTCCCCTGTACTGGGGCATACAAAGTTTGCCTGACCAATGGGCCTCTCTTTCCAGTGATGGCCGACTAGGCCATCTTTTGATACATATGCAGCTAGAGTCAAGAGCTCTGGGGTACTGGTTAGTTCATAATGTTGTTCCACCTATAGGGTTGCAGATCCCTTTAGCTCCTTGGGTACTTTCTCTAGCTCCTCCATTGGGAGCCCTATGATCCATCCATTAGCTGACTGTGAGCATCCACTTCTGTGTTTGCTAGGCCCCGGCATAGTCTCACAAGGGAGAGCTATATCACGGTCCTTGCAACAAAGGCTTGCTAGTGTATGCAATGGTGTCATCGTTTGGAGGCTAATTATGGGATGGATCCCTGGATATGGCAGTCTCTAGATGGTCCATCCTTTTGTCTCAGCTCCAAACTTTGTCTCTGTAACTCCTTCCTTGGTTGATTGTTTCCAATTCTAAGAAGGAGCAACGTGTCCACACTTTGGTCTTCGTTCTTCTTCAGTTTCATGTGTTTTGCATCTTTTACCTTATATCTCGCTATACTAAGTTTCTGGGCTAATATTCACTTATCAGTGAGTACATTTCATTTGAGTTCTTTTGTGATTGCGTTACCTCACTCAGGATGATGCCCTCCAGATCCAACCATTTGCCTAGGAATTTCGTAAATTCGTTCTTTTTAATAGCTGAGTAGTACTCCATTATGTAAATGTACCACATTTTTTGTATCCATTCCTCTGTTGAGGGGCATCTGGGTTCTTTCCAGCTTCTGGCTATTATAAATAAGGCTGCTATGAACATAGTGGAGCATGTGTCCTTCTTACCGGTTGGGACATCTTCTGGATATATGCCCAAGAGAGGTATTGTGGGATCCTCCGGTAGTACTATGTCCAATTTTCTGAGGAACCGCCAGACTGATTTCCAGAGTGGTTGTACAAGCTTGCAATCCCACCAACAATGGAGGAGTGTTCCTTTCTCCACATCCTCCCCAGCATCTGCTGTCACCTGAATTTTTGATCTTAGCCATTCTGACTGGTGTGAGGTGGAATCTCAGGGTTGTTTTGATTTGCATTTCTCTGATGATTAAGGATGTTGAACATTTTTTCAGGTGTTTCTCAGCCTTTCGGTATTCCTCAGGTGAGAATTCTTTGTTCAGCTCTGAGCCCCATCTTTTAAGGTGGTTATTTGATTTTCTGGAGTCCACCCTCTTGAGTTCTTTATATATATTTGATATTAGTCCCCTATCTGATTTAAGATAGGTAAAGATCCTTTTCCAATCTATTGGTGGTCTTTTTGTCTTATTGACGGTGTCTTTTGCCTTGCAGAAGCTTTGCAGCATAACAACCCTTATAAAGGAACATTTCATAAGTTTTGGGGGGCTGGCTTACAGTGTAGAGGTTTATTCCATTATTGCCATGCCATGAAGCATGCTGGTCCACAGGAAGATAGTCTTGGAAAGTTACTGGAGAGTTCTATGTCTAGATCAGCAGGCAGCAGGAAAGAGAGTGCTACTGGGTCCAGCATGGGCTTCTCAAACCCCAAAGTCCACCTCCACAGTGACACACTTCCTCTAACAAGGCCATAGCTCTGAATAGTGCTACTCCCTATGAGTCCAGGAGGGCCATTTTAATTCAAACCACCATACAATGAATTCAGATCTTGCCACCACCGGGTCATAATCCTATTAAATATTTGAGGCTTTTTTCAAGGTTGTGTCTTCTTTTTTTGTAGAGAATATAGATAGGATTCCTACATTATAATAGTGCTTTGGTATTGAAGAAAGCATAGAAATACATTTCACTGATATAATGATTGTACCTCCCATATCTATAGATTTATCTATGCTAAAGTCATAGTCCTGAATGGCTTCACATTAGGAGGTCCCTCCCTACTTACAATGGAATAAATGATTTAATAAAACATGCAGTTGATCCCCACCCCACCCCGGCAGTCTATAAGCACACACCATCAAGCAGAAGTAGCCTTTTCTACATACTAAAGAGTCCTCAGCAGGCACTCAATCTGTTCACCCCAGATGGTGAAATTCCTTGTCTGCCAAACAGAGGAAATGAATTCTGTTTAAGCTGATTGGTGTATGGAATTCTGTTTCATTGACCTGATATCCTCACATATGGATCAATTAATTAGTACTGGCTCAGGTAACAAGAATCTCTGAGGTCAGGATCCCACCACTTCCCTCTAGACTCTAGTTTTCTTATAATTTCAGACCTGGATAGAAGAGATTGAGACTAAGAGTAAGGAATTACACTTCACATAGCTTTTGTGAGGAGAAGAGTCAAATTGTCTTTGTCTAATAAGAGTTAAGTGCCATTCTAGTCTGTTACACTTGACCTACTTTGAAAAATATGTAGAGGGAGGTGGGGGCAGTGCTGGTTTAAAAAGTTACTGGGCGATTGTTCCCCATCTGCTTTTTCTGTATGGAAGAAAAGCAATTCTTCTTGGGAATTGTGATCAGTTTCTTGTTTGGAGTTGTCAGTGTGCTCATGCATAATAGTTGTTCTGATGCTATGAAAAATGTAATTTTCCCAATGCAAACATCACACACACACATATATCAGAAGTAAGAAAACAATCAATCATAAACTTATCACTGTTGTGATAAGAGCCTAGTTGTGAAGATGTATTGTAGTATGCTGGATACAGTGGAATCTATTGTTGACCACAACACTGCAGCTAGCACTTAGACACTGTTTTATACTCTTCCTTAAAATTCTTGATGCAGAGATTCTCAACTCCATACAGTGTAGTATATGGTATCTTTATTGCTGGAGAAAGACCTTTGACTGGAGACTGTTGTCTAACTTTAAGGTATTAAATAACTGGTTTTAAGATATTATAAAAACCATACATCTTTCAAGGTTTTATCTTTTCAAAAACTTATGGGGAAATACTTCTTCCTGAAAACCCAGCTATACCACTTTTGGGCATATACCCAAAAGATATTCTAACACATCACAAGGACACATGCTCCACTATGTTCATAGCAGCCTTATTTGTAATAGCCAGAAGCTAGAAACAACCCAGATGTCCCTCCACTGAGGAGTGTATACAGAAAATGTGGTTCATCCACACAATTAGAGCTATTAAAAACAAGGACACTATGAATTTTGCAGGCAAATGGATGGAAGTAGAAAATATCATCCTGAGAAAGGTAACCCAGACCTACATGCATGGTGTGTACTCACTGATAAGTGAATATTAGCCAAAAAGTTCAGAATAACCACCATACAACTCAGACCCATATGAAGCTTAATAAGAAAGAAGGCCCAGGTGTAGATACTTCAATGCTACTTACAAGAGGGAACAAAATAACCACAGGAGGCAAAGAGTGGGAGGAATCTGGGTGGGAGAATGGAGGGAGAGGGGAAAGAGGGGGCAGTATTGGATATGGGGGACACATAAAAGAAGTCTAGATATACAGGACAATAAATGGAAATATGCAGCTTCTTGGGGTAAGGGTTGAAGAGCCTCTGGAAAATCCCAGAGACCTTGGGATGTGAGAGGCTCCCAGGACTCAATAGGGATGACCTTATCTGAAATGCCCAACAGTAGAGAGGTGAAACCTGAAGAGACCACCTCCAGTAGATAGATATGGCCACTAATTGAGACATAGGACCACCTACCTTTTTAAAATTTTTTGCCCAGAATTGGGCCTGTCTAAAAAAATTGCAGAGATAAAAATGGAGCATAGACTGAAGGAAAGGCCATCCAGACATTGGCCCAATTTGGGATCTATCCCATGTGCAAGCACTAAACCTTGACACTCTTACTGATGCCATATTGTGCTTGCAGACATGAGCCTAGCATGTCTGTCCTTTGAGAGGCTCTACCAGCAGCTGACTGAGACAGATGCAGATACTTACACCCAAACATTGGACAGAGGTCAGGGACCCTCATGGAAAAGTTAGGGGAAGAACTGAAGGCGCTGAAGGGGATTGCAACCCTATAGGAAGAACAACAGCATCAACTAACCTGAACCCCTCAGAGTTCCCAGAGACCAAGTCACTAACGAAAGAGCATACATGGGCTGGTCATTGGCCACTGGCACATATGTAGCAGAGGACTGCCTTGTCTGGTTTCAATGGGAGAAGATGGACTTAATCCTGTAGAAACCTGATGTTCCAGGGAAGGAGAATGCTGGTGTGTGGGTGGAGAGTAAGTTGGATGTAGGTTGGTGGGATAGAAACAAAGGGGAGGAGGGATGGAGTGAAGAACTCAGGGAGGGGGAACCAGGAATGGGGGAAACATTCAGAATGTAAATATATAACATAATTTAATAAAAAAAGATAAAAAAGAATTCTCAATACAGAGATTCTCAACTTGGTACAGTGTCTAATATGGTGTCTTTATTTCTAAAGAAAGGCCTTTGAATGCAGACTGCTGTTTAAGTTTAGGCTAATAGAGAACTGGCTTAAAAATACTACACAAGCCGTACATCTTTCAAGGCTTTGTCTTTTCAAAAACTATGGGGCCATTTCAAACTTTCCTTTTAGCCTAGTTCCATTCCTTTTCAATTTGTGCCAGTCTACAGAATTATTCCCTACTCACATTATGGGACCCACACTGATCACAGTAGGCAGGGATTCAGCTTTTTCTCTGTAGCCCATCTTCATTCCTTTGCAGATACACAGAACCACTCTGTCAAGGAAACCACAGCTACTGCACTTGGCTAGAACCCAGAGTAGGCAACACCAATCACCACCCATCCAACAAAGTGAAGACCAGATACTTGTACTAAGGAATATTTACAACTCTATGTCTAGATATAGCTAAAAACATAACATAAACAACCAAGACAATATGTCTCCCCCAGAAGCCAGTAGCCCTACTTCAATAGATCCAGAGCAAAGCAATTTAGCTGAAACACATGGCCAGGACTTCAAAACTGATATTATGAATATGTTCAAGAATCTTAAGAAGACTATAAATGTCTTAATAAAGTCCTTAAAACTTAAATAAACAGTTGAATAAAACAATGGGCATCATTGGAGGCATGAAAAACTAAATGGACAAAATAAAGAAAGAATATTAAAGCTTTTTGTGCGATCTCGGTTGAGGGCCCGAAGGTCCCCAGAGGACTTTCCACACTGCAGGCACCCTAGCACACCCAGGACCTTGAGATCACTGGTGAGTAGAACGCAACATCAGTTCCAAAAAACCCAGAGGGCCTTGTGCTAGCAGGAACACAGACAAAGTACAGCTGCCTGACCAGTGGCTGGGATTCATTCTTGTTAGAGCCACCCCTGCTCCATCCTCGGTGCAATCTCGGCAGAGGGCCCCAAGGTCCCCAGAGGTCTCTCCACAATGCAGGACACCCAGGACCCTGAGATCACTGTTGAGTGGAACGCAACAAAAACCAGAGGGTTTTGTGCTAGCATCAACAGGGTCAAAGGACAAAGGCAGGCCCTAGCACAGCCAGAATCGTGGGATCACTGAGACCAGTCTACACAGGAGAACACATGGGCGGCAGAAGCAACAGAGCTTCTTGGACAGGGTCCCTTGGGCCTTCATCATCAGCCAGGAGACAAAGCTGAGACTCAGACCCCTGGACACCTTCCCTGCCAGAGGAGAGTTGGCCTCCAGGGAGGGCTCTGACCCCAGGAATCAGGAGGTGGATCTGAGCTCCAGACTTCTGTGCACCTTCCCTGCAAGAGGAGAGCTTGCCTACAGAGAGTGTTCTGACCACTGGGACACAGGAGAGAGTTGGTCTCTCAGGAGTGCTGACAGAGGCTAAAGAATCACAGGAGGAACAAGGTCCAGCAAGAGACAGCTAGAGCATCTAACACCAGAGATTACCAGAAGGCGAAAGTCAAACAAAAGAAACTTACTAACAGAAACCAGGACCACTGGGCATTATCAGAACCCAGTAATCTCACCACAGCCAGTCCTGGATACCCCAACACACCCAAAAAGCAAGATTCAGATCTAAAATTATATCTCATGATGCTGGTAGAGAATTTTAAGAAGGAAATTAATAACTCACTTAAAGAACACAGGAGAACACTGCTAAACAGGTAGAAGCCCTTAAAGAGGAAGCACAAAAATCCCTCAAGGAATTAAGGAAAACACTGCTAAACAGGTAGAAGACCTTAAAGAGGAAACACAAAAATCCTTTAAAGAATTACAGGAGCTGGGTGATGGTGGCACATACCTTTAATCCCAGCACTTGGGAGGCAGAGGCAGGCAGATTTCTGAGTTCAAGGCCAGCCTGGTCTAAAAAGTAAGTTCCAGGTCAGCCAGGGCTACACAGAGAAACCCTGTCTCGAAAAAGCCAAAAGCCAAAAGCCAAAAGCCAAAAGCCAAAGAAAAAAAAAAGAATAAAAAAAAAGAAAAGAAAGAAAGAATTATAGAAAAACAAAAAACACAACCAAACAGGTGATGGAATTGAACCAAACCATCCAAGATCTAAAAATGGAAGTGAAACAATGAAGAAAACACAAAGGGAGACAACTCTGGAGATAGAAATCCTAGGAAAGAAATCAGAAACCATAGATGTTAGCATCAGCACAGAATACAAGAGATAGAAGAATCTCAGGTGCAGAAGATTCCATAGAGAACATAGGCACAACAACCAAAGAAAATGCAAAATGCAAAAAAGATCCTATGTCAAAACATCCAGGAAATCCAGGACACAATGAGAAGACCAAACCTACAGATAATAGGAGTATATGAGAATGAAGTTTTTCAACTTAAAGGGCCAGCAAATATCTTCAACAAAATTATAGAAGAAAACTTCCCAAACCTAAAGAAAGAGATGTCCATGAACATACAAGAAGCCTACAGAACTCCAAATAGACTGGACCAGAAAAGAAATTCCTCCTGACAAATAATAATCAGAACAACAAATGCACTAAATGAGGATAGACTATTAAAAGTAGTAAGGAAAAAAGGTCAAGTAACATATAAAGGCAGACCTATTAGAATTACTCCAGACTTCTCACCAGAGACTATGAAAGCCAAAAGATCCTAGACAGATGTTATACAGACCATAAGAGAACACAAATGCCAGCCCATGCTACTATACCCAGCAAAACTCTCAATTACCATAGATGGAGAAACCAAAGTATTCCATGACAAAACCAAATTCGCACAATACCTTTCCACGAATCCCGCCCTTCAGAGGATAATAATGGGAAAACACCAACACAAGGATGAAAACTACACCCTAGAAAAAGCAAGAAAGTAATCCTTCAACGAACCTAAAAGAAGACAGCTACAAGAACAGAATCCCAACTCTAACAACAAAAATAACAGGAAGCAACAATTACTTTTCCTTAATATCTCTTAATATCAATGGACTTAACTCCCCAATAAAAAGACATAGACTAACAGACTGGCTACACAAACAGGACCCAAAATTCTGCTGCTTACAGGAAACCCACCTCAGTGAAAAAGACAGACACTACCTCAGGGTGAAAGGTTTGAAAACAATGTTCCAAGCAAATGATCTGAAGAAACAGCTGGAGTAGCCATTCTAATATCAAATAAAATTGACTTCCAACCAAAAGTTATCAAAAAAGACAAAGAGAGACACTTCATACTCATCAAAGGTAAAATATTCCAAGATGAACTCTCAATTCTGAATATCTATGCTCCAAATGCAAGGGCATCCACATTCATTAAAGAAACTATAGTAAAGCTCAAAGCACATATTGCACCTCACACAATAATAGTGGGAGACTTCAACACCCCACTCTCATCAATGGACAGATCCTAGAAACAGAAACTAAACAGAGACACATGGAAACTAACAGAAGTTATGAAACAAATGGATTTAACTGTTATCTACAGAACATTTGATCCTAAAACAAAGGATATACCTTCTTCTCAGCACCTCATGGTACCTTCTCCAAAATCGACCATATAATTGGTCACAAAACAGGCCTCAACAGATACAAAAATATTGAAATTATCCCATGCATCCTCTCAGATCAGCATGGACTAAGGCTGATTTTCAATAACAACATAAATAATACAAAGCCAACATTCATCTGGAAGCTGAAGAAAACTCTACTCAATGATACCTTGGTCAAGGAAGAAATAAAGAAAGAAATTAAAAACTTTTTAGAATTTAATGAAAATGAAGCCACAACATACCCAAACTTATGGGACATAATGAAAGCATTCCTAAGAGGAAAACTCATAGCTCTGAGTGCCTCCAAAAAGAAACTAGAGAGAGCGTACACTAGAAGCTTGACAACACACCTAAAAGTTCTAGAACAAGAGGAAGAAAATTCACCCAAGAGGAGTAGACAGGAGGAAATAATTAAATTTAGGGCTGAAATCAAACAAGTGGAAACAAAAATAACTATTCAAAGAATCAACCAAACCTGAAGCTGGTTCTTTGAAAAAAAATCAACAAGATAGATAAAACCTTAGCCAGACTCACTAGAGGGCACAAGGACAGTAATCAAAAATGAAAATGAAAACATAACAACATAACCTGAGGAAATCCAGAACACTATCAGATCCTACTACAAAACTAGAAAACCTGGATGAAATGGACAAATTTCTAGACAGATACTAGGTACCAAAGTTAAATCAGGATCAGATTAAGGACCTAAACAGTCCCATATCCCATAAAGAAATAGAAGCAGTCATTAATAGTCTCCCAACGAAAAAAAGCCCAGGACAAATGAGACCGTCAAAGAAGACCTAAGTCCAGTTCTCCTCAATCTATTCCCACAAAAAAGAAACAGAAGTTTCTACCCAAGTCATTCTATGAAGCCACAATTACTCTGATACCTAAACCACATAAAGACCCTACAAAGATAGAGAACTTCAGATCAATTTCCCTTATGAATATAGATGCAAAAATACTCACTAAAATTCTCGCAAACCGAATCCAAGAACACATCAAAATAATCATCCATCATAATCAAGTAGGCTTCATCCCAGGGATGCAGGGATGGTTTAATATATGGAAATCCATCAATGTAATCCACTATATAAACAAACTCAAAGACAAAAACCACATGATTATCTCATTAAATGCTGAGAAAGCATTTGACAAAATCCAACACCTCTTCATGATAAAAGTCTTAGAAAGATCAGGATTTCAAAGCCTATACCTAAACACAATAAAAGCATTCTACAGCAAACCAGTAGCCAACATCAAAGTAAATGGTGAGAAGCTGGAAGCAATCCCACTAAAATCAGGGACTAGACAAGGCTGCCCACTTTCTCCCTACCTATTCAATATAGTACTTGAAGTACTAGCCAGAGCAATTCGACAACAAAAGGAGGTCAAAGGGATACAAATTGGAAAGGAACAAGTCAAAATATCAGTATTTCCAGATGATATGATAGTATATATAATTGATCCTAAAATTTCCACCAGAGAACTCCTAAACCTGATAAACAGCTTCAGTGCAGTAGCTGGATATAAAGTTAACTCAAACAAATCAATGGCCTTCCTCTACACAGAGGATAAACAGGCTGAGAAAGGAGTTAGGGAAACAACCACATTCACAATAGTCACCAGTAATATAAAATAACTTGGTGTTACTCTAACTAAGGAAGTGAAATATCTGTATGATAAAAACTTCAAGTCTCTGAAGAAAGAAATCAAAGAAGATCTCAGAAGTTGGAAAGATCTCCCATGCTCATGGATTGGCAGGATCAATATAGTTAAAATGGCTATCTTGCCAAAAGCAATCTACAGATTCAATGCAATCCCCATCAAAATTCCAACTCAATTCTTCAACGAATTAGAGAGGGCAATTTGCAAATTCATCTGGAATATCAAAAAACCTGGGATAGCAAAATCTCTTCTCAATGATAAAAGAACCTCTGGTGGGAACCCCATGCCTAACCTAAAGCTGTACTATAGAGCAATTGTGATAAAAACTGCATGGAACTGGTACAGTGACAGACAGGTAGATCAATGGAATAGAATTGAAGCCCCAGAAATGAATCCACACACCTATGGTCACTTGATCTTTGTTTGACAAGGGAGCCAAAACCATCCAGTTGAAAAAAAGACAGCATTTTCAACAAATGGTGCTGGCACAACTGGTAGTTATCATGTAGAAGAATTCGAACTGATCCACTCTTATCTCCTTGTAGTGAGGTCAAGTCTACGTGGATCAAGGAACTCCACATAAAACCAGAGACACTGAAACTTATAGAGGAGAAAGTGGTGAAAAGCCTTGAAGATATCACAGGGGGAAAATTCCTGAATAGAACAGCAATGGCTTGTGCTGTAAGATCAAGAATTGAAAAATGGGACCTCATAAAATTGCAAAGCTTCTGTAAGGCAAAAGACACTGTCAATAAGACAAAAAGGCAACCACCAGATTGGGAAAGGATCTTTACCAATCGTAATTCAGATAGGGGTCTAATATCCAATATATATATATATATAAAGAACTCAAGAAGATGGACTCCAGAAAATCAAATAACCCTCTTAAAAATGGGGCTCAGAGCTAAACAAAGAAGTCTCAACTGAGGAATACCAAATGGCTGAGAAGCACCTGAAAAAATGTTCAACATCCTTAATCATCAGGGAAATTCAAACCAAAACAACCCTGAGATTATACCTCACACCAGTCAGAATGGCTAAGATCAAAAATTCAGGTGACAGCAGATGCTGGCTAGGATGTGGAGAAAGAAGGACACTCCTCCATTGTTGGTAGGATTGCAAGCTGGTACAACCACTCTGGAAATCAGTCTGGCATTTCCTCAGAAAATTGGACATAGTACTACAGGAAGATCCACCAATTCTTCTACTGGGCATATACCGCCAGAAGATGTTCCAACTTGCAATAAGGACACATGCTCCACTATGTTCATAGCAGCCTTATTTATAATAGCCAGAAGCTGGAAAGAACCCAGATGCCCCTCAACAGAGGAATGGATACAGAAAATGTGGTACATTTACACAATGGAGTACTACTCAGCGATTAAAAACAATTCTTAGGCAAATGGATGGATCTAGAGGATATCATCTTGAGTGAGGTAATCCAGTCACAAAAGAACTCAGTTGATAATCACTTACCGATAAAGGTACATTAGCCCAGAAACTTAGAATATTCAAGGTACAATTTGCAAAACACAAGAGTATCAAGAAGAAGGAAGACCAAAGTGTGTATACTACATTCCTCCCTAGAACAGGGAACAAAATACCCATGGAAGGAGTTACAGAGACAAAGTTTGGAACTGAGACGAAAGGATGGACCATCAAGAGACTATCCCACCTTGGAATCCATCCCATATACAACCACAAAACCCAGACACTATTGCATATGCCAGCAAGATTTTGCTGAAAGTACCCTGATATTGCTGTCTTTGGTGAGGCTATGCCAGTGTCTGGCAAATACAGAAGTGGATGCTCATAGTCATCTATTGCATGGGACACAGGGCCCCCAATGGAGGAGTTAGAGAAAGTACCCAAGGAGCATAAGGGGCCTGCACACCTATAGGTGGAACAACAATATGAACTAACCAGTACCCCCAGAGCTTGTGTCTCTAGGTGCATGTGTAGCAGAAGATTGTCTAGTCAGCCATCATTGGGAAGATAAGTTCCCTGGTCTAGCAAACTTTATATGCCCCAGTACAGGGTAATGCCAGGGCGAAGACATGGGATTGGGTGTGTAGGGGAGCAGGGTAGGGGAAGGTATAGGAGACTTTTGGGATAGCATTGGAAATGTAAATGAAAAAATATCTAATAAAAATTGAAAAAAAATGTTCAAGAAAAAAAAGCAAGTCATATATAAAGTCAGACCCATTATAATAATACCTGACTTTTCAATGGAGACTCTGAAAGTCAGGAGGAGCCTAATCAGACGTCCTACAAGCATCAAAAGACCACATGCCAGCCAAGACTACTACAACTAGCAAAGATACCAATTAAAATAAAAGATAAAAAATCCATGATAAAAGCCAATTTAAACAGTTTATATCTACTAATTCAGTGCTACAGAAGGCACTAGAGTGCAAACATCAGTCTGAATCAGCTACCTATGCTCATATGGACATAAAGAATAAATAATTCCCACACAAAAAGAAACACCAAAACCACACCACAACAAAATAATAGAAATTAATACACAATACATTAATGACTCTCAATCTTATTGGTCTCAATCCCACAATTAAAAAGACACAGAATAGACTAACAGATCAGATCAGATCAGATCAGATCAGATCAGAAAACAAGACCGTCCTGATATATCCATGACACATGCTTTATCAGGGAGAACAGTCATCACCTTAGGATCAAGGGACTAAAGAAGCAATTCCAAGCAAATGGACCTGATAGCAAGCTAGTGTCACCATGCAAATGTGTGACAAAGCAGGCTTCAAACCAAATTAATCAGAGGAGATAGAAAAGACACTAACTACTCATCAAAGGAAAAAGAATATCAAGAGGATATTACAATGTTAAATATTTATGTATTGATTACAAGGAGACCCAAGTTCATAAAAGAAATACTACAATAGCTAAAAAATCAATATTGTCCCTCACACCATGATAGCAAAGGAATTCAAAACATCACTCTCAGAAAAGTACAGGTTATCTAGACAAGAACTAAAGATAGAAATGCTAGAGTTGTGTAATATCATAAATCAAAGGGACCTAAGAGACACCTTTTGGACATTCCACCAAAACACTAAAGAAAATATTTTTGTTTATGTAGCTCATGTGATCTTCCTAGTAGCATAATTCTTCAAATGTGAGCACATAGTAGGAGAGAATGCAAGTTGAAACAGGTATAAGAAAATTGAAATAATTCCTGTATTCTGTCTGATCACCATGAATCAAAGCTAGAGGATGACATCATCACCATCACCATCACCACCATCAGCAGCAGCAGCAACAACAACAACAAAAATCAGAAATCTTATAAACCCATGAAAGGGAAAAACTCATTACTGAATGAAAATTGGGTCTAGACAGAAATCAAGGAAGAAGATGAAAAACATTTTAGAACTGAATGAAAACAAACAACCAACAACAACAACAACCAAAAACCCACAACACACCCAAACCAAATAGGACACAGTGATATTGGTTCACAGGCAAATTCAAAGCATTGAGTAAACACTGTTGGTTTTTACAAAAAGTAAGTACTAAGAATCAATGAAACAACAAACTAATTCTTTGAGAAAAAAAAAATCAATGAAATTGACAACCCTCATCCAAACTAGCCAAAATATAGAGGGGAAAAACTATCCCAAATTAATAAATTAGATGTGAATGGGGGACATTACAACAGACACCAACCAAATTCAGACAATCATAAGGACATAGTTTTCAAAAAAGTACGTATTTCATCAAACTGGAACACCTAAGAGAAATGGATGAATTTCTTGATGTATAGCTTAATAAAGTTAAATGAAAATGAAATGAGCAATTTCTACAGACCCATAACCCCTACTGAAGTAGAAATAATTTAAAAATCTCCCATTTTCTCCCCCAAATTATCCTTGGAAAGATCAATTTAAAAATCTACCAGATCTCTAAAGGACTAAAGTCAATACTCCTCAAAATATTACCCAAAAAAGAAACAGAAAGAATTATTTCTTGATTGTTTTGTGAATCCACTTTTGCCTTGATGCCAAAAATATATAAAGACCAAATAATAAAAAATGAAAATTATAGAACAATATCTGGACATAGATACAAAAATTCTCCATAAAGTATTTGCAAAAGGAAACTAAGAACATACTCATCAAATTGGTTATCCACCAGGATCAAGTAGACTTCATCTCAGAGATGAAGGGAGTATTCACCATATGTAAATTAATAAACATAATCCACCACATAACAGACTGAACGCAAAAGCAATATGATGATCATCTTACTTGATTTAGAAAAGGCCTTTGACAAAATCCAGCATCTCTTCATGAGAAAAGTTCTAGAGAAACTCAGGACACAAGGGACATAACTCAACATAATAATAAACAACATAATAAAGGCAATTTACAGTCAGTATAAATAGAGAGGAACTCAAAGTATTTCCACTAAAATCAGGAGCAAAGCAAGGTTTTCCACTCTCTAGACACCTATTCAATATAGTATTTGAAGTCTTAGCTATAGGAATAGGAAAACTGAAGGAGATCAAGGGGATAGAAACAGGAAAGGAAGTAGTCACAGTATCTTTATTTACAGAGGATATGATTATATATATATATATATATATATATATATATATATATATATATATATATATATATGATACTAAAACTTCCGCCAAAGAACTTCTACAGCTGATAAACTTTCATCAAAGCATCAAGAAAAAAAATTAACACACAAAAATCAGTAGCCTTTCTGTGGTGGTTTGGTCTGAATATGCTTGGCCCAAGGAGTGGCACTATTAGGAGGTGTGACCTTGTTAGGGTAGGCATGGCCTTGTTGGAGGAAGTGTGTCACTGTCACTGTTGGGTGGGCTTTGACACCCTCATCCTAGCCATGTGGAAGCCAGTCTTCTCTTGTTTGCCTTCACAACAAGATATAGAACTTTCAGCTCCCCCAGCAACATGTCTGCCTGGATAGTGCCATGCTTCCTGCTATAATGAACTGGACCTCAGATGCTGGGACCCAGGCCCAGGTAAAAGAAAAAAAAAAAAAAAGAAAAGAAAAACAAAAGAAAAACACAAGTCCATTTTGTGTTACCCATATACTCACTTGAACACGGTCAAACTTCCAGTGGCCTGCCCTATGAAGAAAATTGAGTCCTTCCCCACCTGCACTCTAGCCAGAAGCCATCAGATATGAAGAGATACACTTTAGCATTCTTATCTCAATTTTTAAGAGTTTTCTTCAATGTCTTTATTGTTTAGACTACTCCTTTGGCAGGAGGTGGAGTTTGCCATAGGAGCCTATGAGTCTCTTCTCAACTATGAGTCTGCAGTCATCAATATCACTGTAAAAGTGCCTGTCTTGCACCTTTATAGCCAATGGGAGCATAGATCATGAACTTCCAAATTGTTTCTGAGGACAGCCTAAAGGAACATGGACACCCACACAGCCTATATACCACAAATCTCAGCATTGTCTCCAGTGGCAGTAGAGGCCAGAGTTATCAACGTGGCCTCAGACACCTGGACATGGGCCACAGATACCAACATGGTCCCTAGCAGCAGTCAAGCCCATAGACATCAACATAATTTCAGCCAGCACTATAGACCATAGACATCCACATTGCCTTCAGTGGTAACACAGATGGTTAACATCAACGTGGCCTTTTGTGAGAGCACAGAGATTTACATGGACACAAGGACCACAGACCTCAATATGGTCTCCAATGGTAGCTTAGACCAAGGACATCAATACAGCCTTTGGCCACAGCACAGATTATGGACACCCTCAGGGCCCTTGGTGGCAGCACAGGCCATGGACAGCAACATGGCCCCTGTTTGCAGTATGTCCCACAGATATCAACATAGCAACAGGACACCAATGACGGACACTAAGATGAACAATAAATGGAACCTCATCAAGCTAAAATCTTCTGTACAGCAAAAGACACCAGTATTATAAAAGTCTCAGTCTACAGTATGGGAAAAAAATCTTTACCAATTATACATTCAATAATGGTTAGTATCTAGAATAAAAAAGAACTTTGAAAAAAAGAAACAAAATCAAAAAGCTAACTCAATTAAGATTGGGATATAGAACTGAAAAGTGTTCCCCAAAGATGAAACAAGAGGCTGAGAAGCACTTTTAAAATGTTCAACATCCTTCACCCATAGGCAAATGCAAAGTAAATCTACTTTGGGATTTCATCCTACCAGAGTCAGAATGGCCAAAATCAAAGTAGCTAGAAACAATCTTCCTAAGAGAGGTAAACTAGACAGACCCCAGAAGACAAATACTGCATGTTTTCTCTTATATGCAGGTATTAACTGTTCAGTTTTTAACATGAATGCTTCAATCTGAATAACTACAAATGTTAAGTATGTAGTAATGAACCAGAAAGAGGAAGGGATCTTCCAAGAAAGAGAAAATAGAATATGGTATTATAAAAGATAAATGGAAAACTAGAACAGGAGGATTAAATTGGGAGGGAGGGAGGGAGAGAGGGAGGGAGGAAGGGAGGGGCAGAAGGTAAGGATGGACACAGAGGGGCAACTAACACTAAAGGCCTTTTGAAAAGCTGTAGTTTCCTCTAAAACATCACTGGCCATTGCCAAGTCTATTGGTTACAGTACCCTACTGCTGAAAACACTTACATCCTCAAACACAGAAAAATGGAGTCAATGCCCATAGAGCCAGCTTTACCTCTGCTGGCTAGAATTCATGGTACTGGAAGGCACTCTATACATTACCTGAGGAGAAAAGAAATCATAAGTATCACCAAGGTAAACATCCTGTGACCTACAACAGTGACTTGCCGGTCTGATATATTTGTGTAATGGCTGCACAAATGTTATGGAAGCAATCAACTACTTTTTGATTAGGCTTAAAATCCACTCCGTGAGATTTAACCCATACCTGAAACAACAGGACTTATATACATAGGAACTCAGAGAAAGTGTGACAGCACACATGGGGAACTGGCACAGACTCAAACTAGACAAACTCCTAGCACTGTGAATGGAAGATAAAGTCCCAGCACCAACGAAAAACTATTTCTAATTGATGTATGACTAGAAAAGGGGAAATCATTTTGTTTGTTTTTGGTAATTTGTTTGTTTGTTTGTTTGTTTGTTTGTTTTTCAGATGCAGAGTAATTGAGTAAATCAGCCACATGTCAGGGCAGGCTCCATGCCCAGGGGTAGTTGGCTAACACAAAAATGGACTTTTGTGATTTCTTTGTATTTCCTTCCTTCTTTCCTCCCTCCCTCCCTCCCTCCCTTCCTCCCTCCTTTCCTTCCTTCCTTCCTTCCTTCCTTCCTTCCTTCCTTCCTTCCTTCCTTCCTTCCTTCCTTCCTTTATGGTCTTATGGGGCTTTGCTTTGATTTTTGCTTTGTTTTTGATGAGTGAGGGAGGGACACATACACACACAGAGAGAGAGAGAGAGAGAGAGAGAGAGAGAGAGAGAGAGAGAGAGAGAGAGAGAGAGAGAGAGGAGAGAGAGGAAAGAGGAAAGAGAGTTGCATAAGGTCATTAAGAAGTATCTTAGTAGGCCCATTGGTCTTGCAAACTTTATATGCCTCAGTACAGGGGAATGCCAGGGCCAAAAAGTGGCAGTGGGTGGGGTAGGGGAGTGTGTGTGGGGGGAGGGTATGGGGAACTTTTGGGATAGCATTTGAAATGTAAATGAAGAAAATACCTAATAAAAATATTTAAAAAAAAATAGTGCCACTTAACCATGGGTCAAGGATATTCAAACCACTACATGTAGGATCTGGGAAGATTTGGCGGGAGGCTAAAGGATATTAACAAATATTTTGTGTAAAAATATTTTAATAAAAAATAAAATTTAAATGAAACATGATGAGGTGGTAGACTTGAAAAGTACTTTGTAGACAAAAATCTTTGGAGTAGGATTAATGGATCAGATACATCATTTAAAAATGAAGTATAACAGATAATCAGAGAAACATATCAGGAGGCATTATACACAGTATAAGCACATATTTTGTGCTCTCCTCAGTGGATGCATAGATACATGTTCCTTTTCTCTTTCTAAAATGGAAATAGCATAGCTCAGCATAAAGATTTTAAAAGTTCTCATCCAGAAATGAGTTTGCAAATTCAGCACTTCCAAGAATAAGAGGGACAAATGAGAGGTTGTGTATGAGCCCAAGTTCAGGGCAGCAGAGATCAGAGACACAGGCTTCTCTAAAGCAGTGTCTACTCTATAATGACATGCCCAGAGTTACCAAATCAAGTCATTTAATGTTTTATAACAGGCAGATATATTAAAAACTGGTATATAAAAGGTTTTTAGAAGATTGTCTATGGGGAAATATTGCACTGTGGGACAGCATTTAGCATAAAGTGAAGGTTTTCAAATTGTGCCCCACAGGAATGGCATCTAGGTTAGTGAAGAAGTAACACTCAATAGGAGACTATTGTGTTCCTTTTTGCTTTACTTTCCAGGGTACCATGGTTCCTGTGGAAGCACAGGTTTGGAGGTGATTATACCTTCCTCTCTTTAGCAATTCCCAGACTTGATCACTGATTATTGACGCAGAAACAAAATGGCCTTGGTGAAGGTAGGCAGGGCCAGTGTGCCCTCCCTCCTACATCTAAGGAAGATACTTCATTTATAGATCCCATCCCATCCCAGCACTCACTCAGAGGACAAGCATATTCCCTGTGCTTGGAAGCAGGTGTTGCTTCCTAAGTCCTGTATGCAAGACAATCTCTTTACTGTGATCCCATTAAAAATAAATAAATAAATAAATACATAGATGAATAGATAGATGATAGATAGATAGATAGATAGATAGATAGATAGATAGATAGATAGATAATAAATTTGAAAATTTCCACCACATAGTAGCATAGAGTTATACTTTCCTACTTAAGAAGGAAATAGCTGGATATAGCAAGGAATGAGCAGACCAAAGAAAGGTGAGGGCCAAGCAGGACAAACCATCAAACCTTGTAGCTCCAAGTGCAGCATCCAGGAACCCTCAAGTTTGAGTAGCTCCACTCCTCTAGGTCTGTGTCCTGTAGTATATGTGCTCTTTCTTGCAAGCCAGCTCCAATACTGCTCTCTCCAGTAAACAGTTTATACTGCTGGCAACTAAACACCCTGATGTCTCTATTGTGGCTTTGCCTCTTTTCCATACCTTTATGAATTGACCACAGATCTTTGCATGGAATCGAATTCTATTCCACATGGTCTCTCCTCTATGGGCTTTTTTGAAAGGTTG
The DNA here is from genome assembly GCF_000001635.26 of Mus musculus. Classification (NCBI taxonomy): domain Eukaryota; kingdom Metazoa; phylum Chordata; class Mammalia; order Rodentia; family Muridae; genus Mus; species Mus musculus. Next base: position 56,796,132 of record NC_000073.6, read on the forward strand.
GATAAAGCCTCTTTGGATTCCTTTCTTAGCTGCACAACTGCAAAGCTAGTATCATGTGGATATTGGCAAGTTTTGCTGTCAGTTTGAGATATAGTGCTGGAGACCAGCTCCAGAGCTCTGGTTCTCTCTTGAAGGTAGCTGAGGGGAAAGAACATTGAGGGTGGGGGAAGACTTTGTCTTGGGAGTGATTAAGGTTGCTTTCTATAATAACCTTTTGTCTTGATTCTGAGTTACTCTGAAGACAGAAGCTGTAGACCTCTAGGTGAATTAATACTTGTTGCCTAGCAGCAGGGGGTTAAGTAAAGGATTAATTGCTAGAGTTCCTTTGTTTTTTGCTCAGAAGCATTGTCTGCTTTGCCAAGGAGGAGGGAGGTTTGAAGCAATAAACTCTAAACCTCTAAATCCTCTGGGGCCTCCAGTCTCTTGTGGGTTACGTGCATCATCCCTGATTGAACCCAGACCGGGCAGTCCTCTGCTGTTTGTGTTGGGGGCCTCATATCAGCTGGTGTATGCTGCTTGCTTGGTGGCCCAGTGTTTGAGAGGTCTCAGGATCCAGGTAAATTGAGACTGCTAGTCTTCCTACAGGGTCACCTTCCTCTTTAGCTTCTTTCAGCCTTTCCCTAATTCAACCGAAGGGGTCAGCAACTTTTGTCCATTGGTTGGGTGCAGATATCTGCATCTGACTCTTTCAGCTGCTTGTTGGATCTTCTGGAGTACAGTCATGCTAGGGCCACTTTTGTGAGCACTCCATAGCCTCAGTAATACTGTCAGGACTTGGAACCTCCCATTGAGCTGGATCCCACTTTTAGCTTGTTGCAGGACCTTCTTTTCCCCAGGTTTCTCTCCATTTCCATCCCTGCAGTTCTTTCAGACAAGAATAATTATTGGTCAGAGTTTTGACTGTGGGATGGCAACCTCCTCTCTCATTTGATGCCTTGTCTTCCTGTTGGAGGTAGCCTCTATAAGTTCCCACTCCCTACTGTAGGGCATTTCATCTAAGAAAGTCATGCTTGCAAAAGAAAAAACTTTTACAGAACCAAATATTCATAAATATATGCACATTCATGCACATAGTATTCATACACCTTCATGCATTCATGTTGGGTTCAGCTACTTATCTCATATTTATATACTTACATACACACATCCATGCTTATATATGCATATGGAGCAAAAGGCCAAGCACTAGTGCAGAAAGAATTCACTTATTCCAGATGAAAAATGAGCTCTAATCTTTATTATATAAAGAAAGAAAATGCTTCTACCCTTTTATTAATAAATGAAGTAAACCCAAGTCTGTAAGCAAAACAGCTTCATCTTCTTTAGTAAGACTCAGCCTGCCTTGCTATTAAGGAAAGACCGATCCCTCCCTTCTTAAAAAGAAGCTGACCTGCTCTTTCCAGTCTCTCTGCAGCTTCTTTGTCTCTCTTCATCTCTATTATATTTTGCTATGTTCTATAGTCTCTCTTCTGCCATCAAATTCTCTTTCTTTATTCTGTGTTATGCTTTCTCCTTCTGTCCTGCCTAATGTCATCATTTCTAGGTCTTTGTAGATTTTTAAGGAGAATAGACCACATAGTTTTTACAAAAATTCACTAAAAGTCGCAACATAAATTCACATCATAAAATGAATAAGAAGTTTACAATAGAGATATTTACATGTGTTTCCATTAAGACTAGTTATCTAGCTAGGCACTGATTATCTGTCACTACCTCCATATGGTCATTGAGAGGCTAAAACTATATTTTTGTGTCTAAGTTTGCATTGAAGCTTTATATAGATAAACCTAATCAATATTATATCTTCCATTCTTTCACCTACAATAAATCATTCATTCCCTCTTATGATCTTTGGCTAATTTTTTTACAGCTCTTAAGAATGTATTTTAAGTTGTAAATGCCTGCCCTTTTATTAAACTTTTATTTTGGGAGATTTTATTTTATTTTTTTAAATACCACATTGCCTTGTTTGGTCTTTTTTTGGTACACTTTTTATTGTCTATTTTATTTATTTACATTTCAAATCCTATACCCTTACTGGGTTTCCCCTCCAGATACCCCCTATCCCATTCGTCCCCCCCCCCCGCTGCTGTGAAGGTGCTCATGCACCCACCCACCCATTCCCACCTTCCCTCCCTGATATTCCCCTACACTGGGGCATTGAACCTTCCTAGGACCAAGGGCCTCTCCTCCTATTGATGTCTGACAAGGCCATCCTCTACTACATATATGGCTAGAGCCATGGTTCCCTTCATGTGTACACTTTGGTTGTCCCTGGGGGCTCTGAGGGGTCTGGTTGGTTGATATTGTTGCTCTTCCTATGGGTTGTAAACCCCTTCAGCTCATTCAATCCTTTCTGTAACTCCTCCATTGGAGACCCCATGTTCAGTCCAATGGTTGTCTGTGAGCATCCACTTCTGTATTGGTCAGGCTCTGGCAGAGCCTCTCAAGAGACAGCTATTTCAGACTCCTGTCAGCAAGCATTTCTTGGCATCCACAATACTGTCTAGGTCTGGTGTCTGTATATGAAATGGCTCTCCAGGTGGGGCAGTCTCTGGATGGCCTTTCCTTCACTCTCTGCTACTAACTTTGTCTCCATATTTCCTCCCTTGAGTGTTTTGTTGCACTTTCTAAGAGGGACTTAAACATTCACACTTTGGTCTTCCTTCTTCTTGAGCTTCATGTGGTCTGTGAATTTTATCTTGGGCATTCTGAGAGTTTGGGAGATCAGCAGAATGAACATTTGGGAAGAATGCAAATTGATCCAATCTTATATCCCTGTTCAAAGCTGAAGTCCAAGTGGATCAATGACCTCCACATAAAACCAGATACACTGAAACTAATAGATGAGACAGTGGGGAAGTATCTCAAACACATGGGCATACAAGAAAATTTCCTGAACAGAACATCAATGGTTTATGCTCCAAGATCAACAATAGACAAATGGAATCTCATAAAATTGCAAAGCTTCTGTAAGGCAAAGAACACTGTCAATAGGACAAAAGAACAACCAACAAATTGAGAAAAGATGTTTACCAACCCTACATCCGATAGAGGGCTAATATCCAATATAGACAAAAAACTCAAGAAGTTAGACTCCAGAAAACCAAATAACCCTATTAAAAATGGGGCACAGAACTAAATAAAGAATTTTCAACTGAGGAATACCAAATGGCTGAGAGCACCTAGAGAAATGTTCAACATCCTTAGTCATCAGGAAAATGCAAATCAAAAGAACCATGAGATTCCACCTGACACAAGTCAGAATGGTTAAGATAAAAACTCAGGTGACAACAGATGCTGGCAAGGATGTGGAGAAAGAGGGACACTCCTCCATTGATGGTGGGATTGCAAGCTGGTACAACCACTCTGGAAATCAGTCTAACAGTTTCTCAGAAAATTGGACATAGTATTACTTGAGGACCCAGCAATACCTCTCCTGGGCATATACCCAAAAGATGCTCCTATATATACTATGTTTATAGCAGCCTTACTTATACTTATACTTATAGCAGCTTCTTCCAGAAGCTGGAAAGAACCCAGATGTCCTTCTTCAGAGGAATGGATACAGAAAATGTGATGCATTTACACAATGGAGTACTACTCAGCTATTAAGAACAATGAATTCATAAAATTCTTAGGCAAATGGATGGAGTTAGAAAATATCCTGAGTGAGAAAACCCACTCACAAAAGAACACCCATAGCATGCACTCACTGATAAGTGGATATTAGCCCAAATGCCTGCTTTCTATCTCAGAAGCAATTAACTCATAACACATGAAGACTGACAGAGTTTTAATTGCAGTTTTCATTTCAGTGAGGGCTTTAATAGCAGTCCTATTTTCAAAGGCTTAATAATTACAGTACAATTTTAGGAATTCGTATAGAATCATTATTAGGAATTAAGAAATATGTTTCTCTATATAACATCAGTACAAGGCAGTACATTTGATCTACAGAAAATCTGCCCAATAGGGTGGCTCATGCCCAGGGATTATATAATATTAATTTTATAAAGATAAGAAAGGCATATAAATGACAGGAATCAATACCTGAATACATTATCCCTTCAACCTTGCGTATAAGGGCTCATATATGATAGTCCGCACTCAGTGGTAGAACAACCTCAGGAAGATCACCTGCTAGCCTTTCATCTCTCCTAAATGGCTGCTGGCAATATAGCCTGCCCTGGTCTATGACAGCTCCAGTGGCCTGTGAGTTCTCGACTGCTAAACTGAGAAAAACCCTTCCCTAGATGATGATGATGATGATGATGATAACAATAAGCAGAGGCCACCTGTTACAGGTACTCTCCTTTTAAATGAGTGTGATCATGTGTGTGTGTGTGTGTGTGTGTGTGTGTGTGTGTGTGTGTGTGTGTGTTTGTGCGTGTGTGTATGTTTATGCTGTGGACCTTTCTATGTTCAATAGGAGGCTTTGGAGAGAGGAAAGGTGGAAGAAAATAGTGTAATTTCTTTATTAAACTTAAAAAATAATGAAAGAAATAATTTCAAAAACCAACATGACAAAGCATTCACGTGTGCATTTGCTGCTACTTCATCACTTCTCATGTGACACAAACTCTACTATATAATTCACGAGTCAGCATACATAAACATGTAACACCTGAGTCATCATTTACAAACATACAACTCACAAATCAGCATACACAAACATAGAACTCACAAGTCAGGGTACATAAATGACTACTTCTTTCATAAACCATGCCAGATTTTACTTCATGATTTTCTATTACAGGCTGAGTATTTCACATCCACAATTTTTGGGACTATTAATAATTTATATTTCGGTTCTCTGTTTGAGGAACATTTTCATATTTAATGAATTTTCATTAGAATGCAACCCAAGTCTCAACCCAAAATTTATTTATGCTTTTTATAACCATACCATGAATGCAATTTTATACAGTATTGTTCTTTTGACACAATATCTCTTTATATTGTTGACTATGAAAAATGACTTACATTTCTTTTTTAAAAAAACATTCATTATAACATATGAATTTTAGGACTAAATTTAGAGAGGAACGTTCAGAGGGATGCTGAGCAGGAGAGTCACAAGACTTTCTGAACTCAGTGCCACAGGGGACAAGGGCTAACTTGAAGGACATTGGGCAGAGATCATCCTCAGAGAATCTTGTTATGGGTCTTTTCATTTGTTTAATTCCTATAGCAATCATATTTGGAGAATAATCTTAGGTTGTTTTGCATGTGGCCTTTGCAGTCAGAAGCAGGAGAAAGAGGTTTTTTGTTTTGTTTTTTCTTTTGTTTGTTTGTTTTTTTTCCCTCTTCACTGCTCATCCCAGAGACTTCTTTAAGAGTGGGTAGGGAAGTGGGGGGGAGGGTATGGGGGACTTTTGGGATAGCATTGGAAATGTAATTGAGGAAAATATGTAATAAAAAAATAAATTAAAAAAAAGAAGAAGAAAAAAAAAAGAAAAGAAAAAAAAAAGAGGCACATTTTACTATTACGCAATATCCAATCCAGGGAGCCACCGATCTGCACAACCTAAAAAGCACACATTTCCCCAAATTGTGGGTCAGCTCTAGAATTTCTCTGTAGATATGATGGACATAAGGAAGAAGCACAGTTTCAAGAAAGATGATTCCATTCCAACATTGAGGGCTGTATCAAATTACACCACTGTAGATCTTTCACTCAGTGTGGGAAGTGGCTGAGCAAGAACATATCACCCATCACAAGCACCTTTATTAAATGACATGGAGCCATAGTGAAGATAAGCCACAGGAACAGAGTTGAATTACCAAGGCTGGAGCAATGACATATGAAGAAGAAGAGAAACACTTCTTTTAAAAGCTGCTGCTAGTGTGTCTATTACTGATGGTATTCTTGTCATGCCACACGGCTGTGTACCAGCACAGACTCTGGACCATATGGCTCACCCACAACAAGGACAGAGTGGGGTCTGAGGAATGAGAATCAAGAAGCTCTGGGATAGGAGCTGAGCAGTGTTTCTGCAGTCAATAGTTCATAATAAAGAAGCAAGCAGATGTTTATAGGTTCTACTTCCCTCTGCCTCCTCTTCCAGGTTGAAGCAGTAATGGACAACAAAAGACCCTAAATGCCATGAGACTTGACAAGCTAGAAGAACCATTCAGCTGGAAACTAAAGGTTTCTAATTGTGCCTGGGGCATATCGCACAGGTACCTTGGCAGATGAACTTATTTTAGGCCCCTTCTCAGCCACAGACAGAGAAAAATCATGGACGCAGAAGTGAACACTGTGCCACAGACACAAAAGTAGATGCAGAAGTAAACATTGCCAGTGATCAGTAACAGTAATTCAAGGCAACTTGGAGGCCTCACCAAGCTGGACTTTGGTGAAACTGTATTTTGGTCTTGTGTTGCTGCCTATCTCAGATGGATATAGTTTTCTTTGTGTCTATCTAGTAAAAGGATTCTTTTAATCATTGTCTTCATTGCTAGCTTGGTTGTGTAAACAAACATTCTTGGAAAGAATAATAACATCTTTTACTGAACTTTATGTAAAGTGGACAAATTACTTAAATTACTGGAAAGTTTGGAATCTGACATCTAGAGCCAAGTTGTCGGTAATTCTCTGTGACCTGCTGATGCAATGTTTCTACCAATGTATTTTAAAAAGAATGATGATTTATGACTTTTATTTTATTAAAACTCAGTAAAGTTATTAACATATTGGAATAGAATTTAGTCAAGCCTGAGGCTATGTTTCCAGGCCACTGATCACTCATATTTGGCTCAGAATAAGGGTTTTAAAGAACATATGCGATGATGTTGACAATTGTCACTCATTGCCTTACTTATACTTTTAATGAAATACCTCCATTTTCCATTTGTAATAATAATTTTGCTAGGCACAACAAGATTGGCTGACAGTTCCTTAATTTCAGAATGTGAACTATATCATCCCATGATTCTCTGGCTTTAAATACTGACATCATCAGATATTTTTTTCTGATGTATGAAAATTGGTGTTTATCCCTTAATACTTTAGTATTCTTCCTTTACTATGCACTTTTATTGATTAAATTTGTCCTTGGTCAATTTTTTATAGCCATATAGTACATTCTGATCACTCTCAAACCCTACCTTGTATATCACCTTCCTACCCCTACCAACTCCCCACTCCCCTATAAGTCCCTGCCTCAGATTCACGTATTTCTGATTTGCAACACCCAGAGTTTAACCTGGTATCTGTATGACAGTAGGTTTTGATCTCTCCTGTGACCCTTGTGGACTCAGCTTATGTAGTGGTTCTTCTCTCAACTTTTTCCATCAGCATTTGTGGTCCTTGTAATCTTGTTGATGGCCACCCTAACTATAAGGATATATAAACTTAAATTAGATTAAATTTTCATTTGTCTGTTAACTAGGAATGATGAACACTTTTAAAAAGTGTTTACTAGTCTTTTCTATATTTTCTTTTGAAAGTTCTTTTTAATTTTATGTGTTTTGTGCTGTTTATTTTGTTGATGTTTAGCTTCTTGGATTCTTCATATAACTAGATACCAACTCTCTGTCAGATGTACAGCAGGCAAAGATTTTTTCCCATTCTATGAATAACCTCTTTATTCAATTTATGATTTCCTCTGGTATACAGAGGATTTTTAATTTCATAAAATGTCATTTGTCAAATTTTCTCCTACCTTCTAGGGTTCCAGATCCCTTTTCTGGAAGTCTTATCCTGTAAACATGTGTTGAATGAAGTACACTCTACACATTTTCCTTTAACAGTTTTTAAAGTCCTGGTCTTATGTTGAAGTCTTTGATCCATCTGAAATTGAGTTTTATGCAGTATGAGAGATACAGATAAAGAGTCATTCTTTTCCATGCAGCCATTCAGTTTTCCCAGTGTTATCTGTTGAAAATGCTGTCTTTTCTTCAACATGTGTTTTGGTCTCTTTCTCAAAAGTCAGGTACCAATGAGAGCATAGGATTACATACGGGTCTTCATTGTATCCCACTCATCAGTATATCTGTTTTTATACCAGTACCAGGCTAGTTCTATTGATTTGGCTCTGTGAAGCAACTTGAAGTCAGGTATGATGACGAGCCCCACATTAGCCCTTTGTTCAAGATTGCTTTGGTTTCCCTTCATCTTTTGTGCTTCCCTATACATTTCAAGATTATTCTATTTCTCTGAATAATTGTCCCAGAATTTTGATCAGGATTGTATTAAATTTGTGGATTCCTTTGAGTAGACTGGCCCTTGTTTCATAACATTAATTTTTCCAATCCAAAAGCATGGTAGATCTTCCTACATGCTAGTATCTTCCTCAACTTCATTCTTTGGTGTTAGCAACTTTTCAATGTAGAGATCTTTACATACTTGATCAGGCTTATTTCTTAGTATTTTAGTTTATTTTTCTGGCTTTTGTGAATGGGATCATTTCCTTGGGTTTGTTTTTTTCCCCATGGTGTTTAATTAGGTTGTTAGCAATTTGGAACATACCAGTTTGTGAGGATACATCCCATCTGTTGGGAAGAACTGAGGTCACAGGTAGTGCTGGAGCTGAGGAATAGCTCTGATCTTTGGCAAAATCTGTGAGTCCAAAGTTCTGTGATTAGTCTTGCACTGTTCTATAATCTCATATTTCTCCTTCTCCATGTCAAATATCTTGCCCTCCTGGTGCCTGGGTTTGCACTGCTGCTTCATCTTGAAGTAAGCATCAGTCTGGGGTTTGGAGATTTAAACCTTGTTGATATTAATTTTTATAGAGTTGATAATGACAGACATTTGGTGTGTTCTGCACAGAGGAACTAGGTTGTGGGCAAAAGGTCCAGTTACAAGTTGCAAACCCCTGCCCAGCTGCTTCATGTGTCATCCAGTGACATTGATCAGGACAGTCTCGGGAGTGCTGTTGCTCACAGCTGTCTCATGTGTTGAATGAAGGGTGTTTTGCCATGGCATAGCAGCTTCCGAGGCACATCTTCATTTACTGAAGCTTCACTACCCCAGTACCACCATTCTTGTCTCCATAAATTGTCTTTATGATAGTAGCAACGACCTTCTCCTTTTTCTTCTTTTCACCCTTGGACTTGACAGCTGAGTATTTCCTTTTGTACAAGTCCTTTATTGAACACATAGCAAGATAGAGATTAGCTGCCAGTTCCTCTATCCAGGTCAGGGTTTTGGCTGTAAAGGGACTTCCCCTTCCTGGGCCTTTTAACTTTAGGGTCACCCTTTTTGGTTGTTCTAGTGGCCAGGGCATCAGTGGAAGCAGCATCACCATCAGCCTTCTTGGCTGCAGGCAGGTTTCCTCTCCTTTGTATCAGCAGGCTTTTCCACTTTTTTTTTCACCCGCCATCTTGCAAGACGGGAAAGAGAACTAAGGGCTCATCTTCCAGGGCCTTATATGCAATTTTTCACTTATTTTTCACAGTGCCTGTCATCTGTATATAAGAAGGCTACTAATTTTGCATCTGTCCACTTTACTGGAAGTGTTTATCAGCTTTAAGAGATTTTGGCTGACTCTTTAGACTCTCTTTGGTATAGAATTGATTTTTCTTATTTCATTTATCTGCTTCTTTGAGTCCTCTCTATAGAAATCACATTTAACAGTTCAGCTATCTGTCTTTTTTGATTTTGAGAAATTGTGAAATTCAGAGGTGTCATACTGGATTGTGATCTTAGTTGTCTTAGTGTTCTATTGCTGTGATGAAACACCATGACCAAAAAAAAAAAAAAAAAAAAAAAAAAAAAAAAAAAAAAAAAAAAAAAACCTGGGGAACAAAGTGATTATTTCTGTTTATATGACCCGATCTCATTCCTCTATAAAGGAGTTAGGGCAGGAATTCAGGACAGAAACCTGAACAAAGGAGTTGATGTAGAGGCCATGGAGGAATGCTGTTTATTGCTGTGCTCCTCAGAGCTTGCTCAGTCTGTTTTCCTATAGAAGCTAGAACCATCAGCCCAGGGCTGACATGCCACCTCCTCCATGAGCTCATCCTTCCCGTAACAATCATCAGTCAAGAAAATGTACCACAGGGCTGTCCATAAGCCAATCTGGTCAAACCATTTTTCCCAAATGACATTCCCTCTTCCAAATGATCCTAGCTAGTGTCAACGTGACATAAAATTACTCAGTACAACTATTGTTTCATGTTCATGTGTTTGTGTGTTCTTTGTTGTGTTTCATTTATCTTAAAGTATATTGTAATTAAAATATAATTTTATCACTCCCCTCCCTTTCCTCTCTCTAGCTCCTCCTATGCCCCTCCCTCCAACTCTCCTATGTCTCTCTACCAAAACATCTCAAATTTATGACCTAGTTTTCCTTAATTATTTTACACACACAGACACACACACACACACACACACACACACACCCCTCTAGAAATTGCTGTCTAAACAAGGCCTAAATAATTAATAATAATAAATAATATCAATAGACATGCTAAGGCTGAAAGGTATAAATCTCACAGGAGTGGGGGTCCTAGCTCTAGATAAAGAGCTATGAGCAATTAATGACTGCTGAGAGAGGAGAAATTTGTCCCTCCCAAGGATGAGCCTTTGATTGGTTCTCCAGTACCAAGTGATAAGCCCTAATATCATATACATACAAACAACAAAAGCAGATTCAACACGTACTGTACTTTCTGCATTTTTTGGCAAGAATGTGTCATCCATTTTTTCCTTCGTTTCCATTTGGCTCTGTTCATTCTATTTTATGTGAGTAGTTCTGGTAAGATATCTTTCACTGGGATTGTGATCCAGGGAGAAGCTAACTCCAGGAACAAATATATGGACTGACAGCAGCTCCAGTGTTAATTGCAGTAGACAACACTGTGCCTCCTGTAAGGCTTGGAAATAGTGAATTCGTTGTAAAGTTGTAGTTTATGGTTTTTAATGTTTTAGCATCAGGTGTATCACTTTTAGTTAGTGAAGTAGAGAGGGAATCCAAGAGGAGAAACAGGAGTGAGGAATAAGGAGGAAAACTGTGGAGTAGAGGTGAAAAGCAGTAGAGAAAATGTGTGTTAAGTTTAAAGAAAGAAACATCAGATAAAAGTTTTTACAATGAACTGTAGGAGGTGAAGAGATGGCTCAGTGGTTAAGAACACTGGCTGCTCTTACAGAGGACCTGGGTTCAATCCCTAACAGCCATATGGCAGATAACAGCTGTCTAAAATACAGTCCTAGGGGACTCTAATGCCCTCTTCTGGTCCCTGTGGACACTACATGCACAAAACGTAGCCATAAAACAACATAAAAATCTCAAAAACAGCTAGTTACAAAGGATACAAATTGAAACATAACCACTGAGCAGTTAAAACATAAAAATATAAATTCTAATGAAATAATTAAAACATGCAATAAATTGTTCAATTAAAAAGTGTATAATGCTCTTAGTATTTCTTCCCATTTGGGAAGATTTGTCCACTCACTCTTCATATCCCATTTTAAATCAGTCTCCATTAATGTACATGGCTGGGGGAGGTGGATGCAGAGTGCCAAGGATGCTAGTCTCCCAAATTCAGACAAGCAAGTATGTCTTTCAGGTGATAAGGGTTTCTGTGTCCAGAGATCACTTTCCCCATTCTTCTCTGTTAACTTCCTATGTTGCACACTTGTACTGGCTAGTTTTGTGTCAACTTGACACAGCTGGAGTTATCACAGAGAAAGGAGCTTCAGTTGAGGAAATGCCTCCATGAGATATAACTGTAATATAAATGTAAGGCATTTTCTCAATTAGTGATCAAGGGGGAAAGGCCCCTTGTGGGTGGGACTATTTCTGGGCTGTTAGTCTTCGTTCTATAAGAGAGCAGGCTGAGCAAGCCAGAAGCAAGCAAGCCAGTAAGTAACATCCCTCCATGGCCTCTGAATCAGCTCCTGCTTCCTGACCTGCTTGAGTTCCAGTCCTGACTTCCTTTGGTGATGAACAGCAGTATGGAAGTGTAAGCCGAATAAACCCTTTCCTCCCCAACTTGCTTCTTGGTCATGATGTTTGTGCAGGAATAGAAACCCTGACTAAGACAACACTACAACCCATCCTTGGTGCTTTTGGGGTTACTGTGTCTGTGTATGGTTTTGTGTGTCTGAAGTTCTGACAGGGTGTGGAGTGCCAGCCCAGCCATGTTTGCTGTTCTCAGTTTGTCAGAACACCATAGGCAGTCCCTTCACACACTTTCTGGAATGCAAATAACCCCTCTTTTTAAAAAGTGTTTTCTCTCCCTTTTTTTTCTATTAACTTGAATTCCATATTTATGTGGGATATTAACTCTTTGTTGTCTATATAGCTTATTCTTTCATTTTAATCTTAACTATGAATTTGCCATATCTGACCATTGTGTTGAAGGACATTAAATTTATACTGGACAGTTTTAGAAAGATTTCTACCCACCACAGGAGGATAAAGGATATTTCAAAAGTTTTCTTCATATTTAGTGTGATTAGAGGGTCTCTCTTCTTCATTCGTTCATACCAACTTATTGAGTACCAATGATGAGCATCACTTGATTGTGGTATAGCATCCGTTCAAAGGACTACTGGATTTATTTGGCCAATATTTTGTTGAGGAATTTTCTATCCAGCCTTCTCTCTCTCTCTCTCTCTCTCTCTCTCTCTCTCTCTCTCTCTCTCTCTCTCTCTCTCTCTCTCTCTCTCCTCCTTTCTCTCCTTTTTTCCGTGCCTTTCTATAATAAAGCTCTAAAACCATAGACAGTCTCTGTTAGCCCGCCACGCTTGGAGGACAGGATAGGCTTTCTCCTAATGAGCCGTTTCTAATGGAAGGCCTTCCTGTGCTCCAGTCAAGATCTGCTTAGTTGGGGGAACGTTTCTTCCCTCATTCCTCTCTCCCATAACCCCGAGGCTTTAGGGAGTAGCCCCAGGGCTCCCAGGTTGGGCTTCCCCTTGTCCACCCCCCCCACCATCCCCCGCAAAGAGTGGGTCAGAGGCTTGGATGCCCACCCGGGGCTGAGTGGAAAGAGTCTGGCGGCCCTCCCACGTCCACCTGACCAGAGAATAGGTGGAACTCTGGTGGGGCGTGGGTCTTTCTTTCTTCTCTTCCCCTGGACCCCTTTTTAGTTCCCACGAGGGATATTGACTGGTAAATTTGGGAGGGTTTTTTTTCTTTTTTGTATTTTTATAATTCAAATGAACATACACAACACTAAAACAGGAGAAGAATCATGACAAAAAAGGAATCTGCAAGCACATATCTAATCCAAGGTTTATGAAAGTCCACCTCTAAGGGATGGCGCCTTACAGACAGTTTTCCACTTAATTAAACATCCATTCAAAATATCTATGGAATAAGATGTCCAACAGTAGTTTGCAAAATCACGCCTCAATTATTTTTGTTATTTAAAAAGACTGACATTTGTGGCCACAGCAAAAGTACAAACAGTAAACTCGCAAGGAACTTCACATGCCTTAAAAATGCCATTTAAGTCATTTCAAAAGGAACTGTAAAAAAATTTGTCGACAGTTATAGTATGACCCATTACACAGGATTTTTAATAGCTTTAGGTTAGCAGTTAATTCAGGAGTCTGTCATGATTACATAGGGGACTCTTCCATCTCTGATCACATAAGCTAACAATTCCCAGGAAGTAATGCCAACACAACAGATAAATCGTTTTTTCTTCCTATTTTTTCTTATCTTAAACTAGATTTTCTGACTTACTTTAGTCAACATTAAAAAAAAAATGAAAAAACTCTTTCCTGACTTGTATTAAAAAAAAAAAAACAAACAAGAAATGCAAAACCATTGTTTTGTTTTACATTTTCCTTGAATTCACCACGTTGTGTAGTACCCATAGAGGACAGAAGAGATCATCAGATTCTCCTGGGACTGGAGTCAGAGACAGGTATGAGGTGGATGCCTCAGGTCCTCTGGAAGTGCTCTTAACGTCTGAGCTATCTTTCTTGCCCCAAAAGAGTATTTCTTAAAAGGAATTTTACTGCATCATTGTTGTCTGGAAGGATGACTCTGGCAGGAGTCAGGTAATATTAAAGGAAACTGCAGAGCTCTTTCCTTGATGATTGACTGTCAAAAGGTCGCGGTCACGTGGTCTTCCTACCTTTAATTGTGCAGCAAGGTACATGCTGCATGGGAGAATCAGGGAAAGATGAAGAATGAACACATATAAATAGAGAAGCCATTTGTTACATGTCCACGTTGGACAGCACACTTTCCTAGAATGTCAAACACAGAGCTACCTTAAAGCTCTGAAAAAGATGACTAAATTCAATAAATTTTATGTCTCAAGCATATTCTGAATATATGTGAAAGTTTCCTGGGAAGCACACAATTTGGGAAACTGTTGTACTTTGTTTTTAAGCTAGATATGTTTAAAGAAGTTTTGTTTTCTTAGTAACTTTGCAGATCTGTGCTTCTGCAGACTCTCTGAGAGCAATCCTTTCCATCAAGACATCTCAGGATGTGAACCATGCTAGTCTGGGTATATGGGAACCTCAGAGCACTCACAGAAATCCTTGCCTTGCTTTTGTTCAGCTCTCCTTGATGGGGATTCTGTAATTTGCACTCATCAAAGCTTGCAAATTGACTTGAATCAAAGTTTTTCAGAAGCTATAATACACTATCATCAAAACCTAGTGCTAGGCAAGTGCACTCAAACTATATTTTCAGGCACAATTATGTGGATAATTATGTCATAGCTGGTATTCAGATGAAAATAACTTGCATTTACAAGCAATTATTCTATGTATTATTTTATGCTGCTGTCACCCATATCCATGGAAAATGCTTTTTTGATCTATGTTGTTCCCCCATTACCTAATTTCGGATCCAATTTACGGACACATATTGCAAAGTATTTAAAACTAAATCTATTGTCTTTTATAAAGGAAACTTGTTTATTTTCATTTCCCCTTTCCTTGATAAAAAGGTTACCATCCCCCCCTGACATGAATTTGATGTTCCATTTTCTGTTTTATTTGGTCATCAGAATGGTTTGAATGGTTCAGTGTTGGATGAACCAAACTTGCTCAGCATCTTCCTTCCTACTTTAGCCCAGGCCCTCCTCAACTCTCCTGCAGACCTTGTAGTATCTCCTAATTGATCTTTGTGATTATGCATTCTTTCCACTTGAATACTTCAAAGTTCCTCTCTTGTGACAATCAGAGGTTTTTCTGATTAAGACCCCATATGGTTTCTGGATTCTGGTCATATAAAGGCCCACATGTTAGGAGGAGGCCACCCCAGCCTCATTAGCCTTAGTCCTGATTATGCTCCATTTTCTGGTCTATAATTAGTAGTAATCAGAACCACAACTCAAATGCACTTTGATGAAATATTTTAAGCATCACTCCCCCTAAAGCCATAAAAGATGAAGAATTTGGTGATAAACTCTTGTAAAGCATGGGCTTGCTGCCTGACGAAAACGTTTAATTTGGTCTGCTTCAACTTCAATTGACTCAGGAATCCCAAGATGTGAACTCCATACCTGAGGACAGATAGATGTCCACCAGGCAGGGCTTTCTTACACAGTGCCTAGGGACACAGTGGTTACAGTGGTTGGGACACATTTTTATTTATTAGTGGGAGACCCTTGCTGCTATTCCTTAGTCCAGGGGACAGAGAATTTTCCTCCTTTTCTCTGCCCCAATGATGGCAGCAACACAATGGTAGCCATTGGCAAAGCAGTCAGCAGTGAGGCATCCTCATAGTCTCAGCCACCTGCTCCTTCCTTGGCCCTAGCAGAGAACCGGTTACTGACATGCACTCTATCACTGCTCTTCTTCCAACTAAGAAATATTGGACTCAAATAATCATCATGGTAGGAATGGAGGTATAGTGCATTGCATTGGCAGCTGATAGAAAAGCAAGGCTTCATCTGTGAGAATTAAAACAATTAACCAAGCACTGTCCAGCACATACAAAAATACACTGCATACCACCCACAACTTAAAGATATATAGCCTATCGGTGGTATAAATCCTTACATCTTATGAAATGTAAAAATAAACTGCACAGCATCCACAACTTAATGATATATAGACTATCTGTATAAATCCTTACATCTTACAATCTACTTTCATGGACTGGGGTCTAGCATAGCATGAGTAAAGACCCAAGTTCAATCTTGAGGCTTCGGAACAAATAAGACAAACAAGTAAACCACTACCATGAGAGAAAGATGGTGATGATGAGGAATGGCTGAAAGCTTCAGTCCACATTCAGACCAGCATTTCTCTGCTGTCTTGATCTATTGATACTGTTCATATTCCCCATACTCCTCTCTAAAGGATCCACTATAGCTGTTCCCTGAACATGACCTGGCACAGGATGATGTTGCACTTGGTGTGGCTTTAGGATGTATATAAAATCATGAATCCCTTCATCCACACTTCCTATCTTCATTTGCCCTGACCACAGCTGTTCAGTCCAGGAAACCAGGGACTAGCAAGAATCATATTCCCATATAGGTAATAGTCAGTTCAGGAGAAGGGGAGCATAAGGGGAGATGCACTAATTCTAGGAAGACCAGGTGTGAGGAGCATGTGAGCAGGGTAGAAGACAAAGTTTAGGGGTGGGTTTCTACCCTACAATGATGGTCTCCTGATTTAGTACTGCTGTTACAGTGTCTCCCTGTATTCTGTGGCAAGATGAAAAGGCCCATATTCTCTCTCTGCATCCCCAGACACTTGTCTGTGGCATTTTCTATTTTCTCACTGTCATTTTTTTTTCTGGACAGGTTTTAGCTGAGTACCAATTAATTTCTTTTAAGTGCTTTTTACAGGGAAATGTCACTCTGCTGAAACACACACCTTTAAAGATGAAACAAAGAGAGACTGTCCATCAAGCCTGAAAGCTAAAAGGTGACACTTGGGAGATTTAATGGGTAGAACACAACAGACATGGGAAAAGAACTGGCCCCGGAACTTCTCCCTTCCTTCATTGCAAGGCTGGTATTTGCCAAGAATGTGCTTGCAGGGCTATACTTGTAAAGAACTGAATCGTTCTATGTCAGCTAGTTATTTCCCCCGGAACAACCAACCTACAATATTCCCCAACCTTCCAGTGATTGATTGCTCAGCTCTCTCAGAAAGGCGGTGGTTTAATGCTGATTCTGCTGCCCTAAGTCCAGCCCCTACAGGGAAGCAGTCTACTCAGCAGCACTGACAGGTGCACAGTCCATGCCTATTATTAAGCCAACTGTGCCCATGACACCTGCTGGCTTCTAACTAAAGATAAGTCCCTTTGCTGAATAGAGATTGGTGCTCTGATCGATGCAGCCAGCTTCCTTAGATTTTGTCTAAAGGTTTCAATGTGATGTAGAAAGTTCCGCTGGGAACTTTACCCATGAAATGAACCTACCGAATTAGGCAAAGATACCTTCAGGTAAACAAGTGGGGCTATGTCTCATCTGTGCATCTAAACTAAATGACTTTGGGAGAGCAGGGGGAATGCTCTTAGAGAGAAGCACAGAAATGCAGGGAAGTACAAAGTTCTCACTGGAGACCACAATCAATACTGACTGTGTAAATCAGCAAAGTACAGCTGGAGAGTTAGGAGCACATAACATCAAAATGCATGACTGCGGAAGTGCATAAACAATAAAAAATAAATGAAGTTAGTTAGTGTTTCTGTGGCCTATTTTCTGAAAATAATGAAAGCGGAGCAATGATAAGCCGGTGAAAATGTAGTAATTCAAAACTTCTAAAATAATACAAGCTACTGTGTAAGGACAGAGATAATAGAAGAGGGACATACAGAATAGAGAATGTACTTAAAAGACTGCGAGAAGATAAAGGGAGAAGAAAGGCACAATGGTGTTAATTGAAATGCCCTGTGAGTCCTCTGGAAAAGATGATGGAACTGTAGCTGCTTCTGGGTGGCTTATTGAAAAGGTAAGTCAGTTAAAACTGAACTGCATTACAGAGACAGAGAGAAGGAGGGTGGGAGGGAGAGAAGGAAAGAAGGAGGAAGAGAGAGGAAGGGAGGGAGGGGAAGAGGGAGAGAGACAGAGAAGGAAAGAGATAGAGATAGACAGAGACAGAGAGAGACATTTTGGAAATGTACGAAGGAAGTGAAAGCATGCCTGAAAAGTGTGGAGGAAAAGATCTGAAACTCCCTGGTGGGGCAAGGTGAGGGTAAGCAGCTTCCAAAAGGAAGTTCAAGTGGGTCAAGTGAGAACAGGGATCCTATCTGCCAGCACAAGCCCGCATCTCAAACCCAGTTGTGGAATGTGGAGACAGTGATTTCTCCCATGGACAGGTCATAAGCATTGAGATCTCTGGGTCAGTCTGTGTGACTCAGAGGGTAGGAGAGGAACCCATTCAAAGAATAACAACAGCTAACAGTTAATAGTCAAGGTGCTTTAAGTTGGCTTTCCATAGCCCCAGGGAATGGGAAGGCACAAGGAAGCAGAGAGTAAAAAGAGAGTAAGGGACACTGGGAAACCAAGGATGTAGGTGGCAGGCCATTGGCTCAGACAGGGAAATTCAGAGGAAACATCTACTGTTAGTGGCCAGGCTCAGATCTCACCCCAGGGTAAGTAGAGTCTGATAGCTCTAAGAATGAGGAAACATTTTGGAAATGTACGAAGGAAGTGAAAGCATGCCTGAAAAGTGTGGAGGAAAAGATCTGAAACTGAATGTTCAGTCACCAGAACATCAGTCTGAGGATATAGAGCTCTACACCCCCTAAGTTTTCGTGGTGTCTTTAGAACCACAGCTGTAACCCTCCATCAGGCTGACTGATATCAAGGAGGTACTGAAACTTTGAGGGCAGGTCCTCCACATGAATATATTTCAGTGTTGTGGTTTTTCCCATACTCCCAATGCATTCTAAAGACACTACCTACCCATTTAAAACTGGCAACACAGAGGGGTAGGACTTGGGGAGTCTTGGGACAGTGAGGAAATACATTCAATCCAATCCGTAGACTGTAAAACTAAGACTGACTAATATAGATCCACTAGTACACACAAAGGGGAAAAACAGAGAGGAAACAGTTAAATGGACATTGGATATTTGTCCAATATAAGCTCAGTAACTCCATAAATCATATAAAAATATAAGAGCACAAAAATACCACTGGCCATTGTCACCCCTACAAACATGGAACTGGCATACTCCAGTAAAACACTTCAGCCCTTTGTTTCAACAGTTTATCTCTACCTCTCCCCCTCCCCTCCCCCTCCCCCTCCCCCTCCCTCCCTCCCTTCCTTCCTTCCTGATTTTCATAAGTTCAGTGATTCTTTAGCAGTGATTTTTTTCCTTATTGTGCTTTAATATTTTTATGGTTTTATTTCTCAATTCTTTCATACATTATATATATGAGTTTGTACAGCTTTTCATTACTGAATAATTTAAGACATTTCCTTATTGTTTGAGTTTTTTTTTTTTTTTAATTGCCATGACTGACTACTTGACAACAGCAAGTTAAAGGAGGAAAGTTTATTTTGGCTATTAATTTGAGTGCACAGTGTCTGTGGTGGTTTGAATATACTTGGCCCATGGGAAGTGGCACTATTAGGAGGTATTGGAGAAAGTGTAGCCTTGTTAGAAAAAGTTGTCACTATGGAGGTAGAACTTCGAGATCTCACATATATGCTGAATTTTGGCTGTGTGATCCAGACCCTCCTCCTGGTTCCCTGAGGAAGATAGTTTCCTCCTGGCTGCCTTTGGATCAAGATATAGACCGCTTGGCTCCTTCAGCACCAAGTCTGTCTATATGATGCCATGCTTTCCATTGTGATGAAAATAGACGGAACCCCTGAAACTGTAAGCCAGCTGCAATTAAATGTTTTC
This sequence comes from Mus musculus, assembly GCF_000001635.26. Taxonomy (NCBI): domain Eukaryota; kingdom Metazoa; phylum Chordata; class Mammalia; order Rodentia; family Muridae; genus Mus; species Mus musculus. The sequence goes on from NC_000073.6 coordinate 56,815,877, forward strand.
CTTTATAAGAGTTGCCTTGGTCATGGTGTCTCTTCACATAAATAAGACCCTAACTAAGACAGTGTTCATCATGGCAGGGAAGCATGGTGGTGAGAGCAGACCTATCTATAGGAACAGGAGTACAAGGGTGAGGCAGATGGTCACATTACAGCCATGCCCAGGAAGCAAAGAGGGAAATGCTGGTGCTTAGTTGTCTACTTCTAAAACTACCAAAGAATCTAGACATAGAATTGTATGTCCAAAATCAGTGAACTCCCACCTCAGTTAAATATCTCAGTAAATATGCTTGCAAATAGGCCCAGGTATTTGTGTACTAGGTGATTTTAATAACTGTCAGGTGACAGTCGAAGTTAAACATCAAAAGACTACAGCTTGTTAACACCCAAATATGTCATTTTATTTATTTTAATTTTTACCAGTTCTTTGATAATTGTGTACAAGTTATTTTGATCTCCCTCACCCCTTTCACATCCTCCCATAACTCTGTCCCCCTACTTCCCTGTCCATTCAACAACTTCATGTTTAAAATTTTAAACCCATTGAGTCCAATTTGTGCTGTCCATGTGTTTTGTCTGTGTTGTCTTCCATTGGAACATGGCCAGTTTACCAGAGGTTATACATTTAAAACAGAACCAAAACCTGACTCACGTTTTTCACCAACTATCAGTTGACAATATGTCCTCATTTAAGAGTGTGTCTGTAAGCCCACCTCACCTCTTCATGCTGAAATTTTGTCTGGTTAGAGCTTTTACATACCTTGTACATCATTTCATTGCCACTGTGGTTTCATATGTGAAACTGCCCTGCTGTGTTCAGAAGAAACGTCTTCCTTGTAGTTACCTACAACTTCGAGTTCTTTTTTTATGCTATCATTTATTTTATTTTATTAATTTAATTTTATTTGTAATTTATTTTCTACATTCCATATTCCATTCCCCACCCCTCCCCTCCCACCCTCCAACTGGTCCACATTCCATACCTCCTCCCTACCACACCCGTCTCCACATGGATGCCTCCACCCTCCACCCATCTGACCTCTAAACTCCCTGGGGTCTCCAGTCTCTTAAGGGTTAGGTACATCATCATATCTGAATGAACATAGACCTGGAAGTCCTCTACTGTATGTGTGTTAGGGGCCTCATATCAGCTGGTGTATGCTCTCTGCTTGGTGGTCCAGTGTTTGAGAGATCTTGGGGTCCAGATTAATTAAGACTGCTGGTCCTCCTATAGGATCACACTTCTCATCTAAAATTCTTTCAGCCTTCCCTAATTCTACAACAGGGGTAAGCTGCTTCTGTCCATTGGTTGGGTGCAAATATCTACATCTGACTCTTGCTTGTTGGGTCTTTTGGAGGGCAGTCATGATAGCCTTCCTTTATACAAAGGATAAACAGGCTGAGAAAGAAATTAGGGAAGCAATTTCCTTCACAATAGCCACAAATAGCATAAAATATCTTGGGGTAACTCTAACCAAGCAAGGGAAAGACATGCATGACAATAATTTCAAATCTTTCAAGAAAGAAATTGAAGACAAGCTCAGAAAATGGAGATAACTCCCATGCTCATGGATTGGAAGAATTAACATAGTAAAAATGGCCATCCTAGCAAAGGCAATCTATATATTCAATGCAATCCCCCATCAAAATCCAAACACAATTCTTCAAATACATGGGAAGAGTAATTCTCAAATTCATCTGGAAAGGCAAAAAACCCAGAATAGTGAAAACAATTTTTAACAATAAGAGTACAGCTCAGAGAATCACCATGTCTGACCTCAAGCTGTACTACAGAGCAATAGTGATAAAAACTGCATGTTATTGGTTCAGAGACAGACATGTTGATCAATGGAATAGAATTGAAGACCCAAAAATAAAACCACATATTTAACATCACTTTAAAGGAGTGTCATGATTGCTTTTATTGACATGAGAAGACCTACCCCCACAGTGAGCAGGACCTTCTGGCAGCAGCTCAGATAAAAGGAGCATAGTAGAAGGAAGACTGTTTTGTCTTTGCTTGCTTGCTCCTTCTTGCTGCTGCTGCTGCTGCTGCTGCTGCTGCTGCTGCTGCTGCTGCTGCTGCTGCTGCTACTGAATCTTTCACTGATATCAGAACCACATTTTCCAAGCTTTCATAAAGGCTTAGCAATCCGTAGCTCTCCAGGAAACATCTGGGCTTCTAACTCCAGTTTGGAACTGCTGAGGTACCCCAGAATCAGGGACCATGTAGCTACTAGGTTCTCAGATCTCAGTTGTGACTACTGTTGGTATTACTATCTTAAAATTAACTTAAGTTTGTGTTTGTGTTTGTGTGTGTGTGTGTGTGTGTGTGTGTGTGTGTGTGTGTGTGTGTGGTATACATTTACCTAACCCATTGGTTCAGTTCCTTTAGAGAACACTGACTAATAATACAGTGGCTAAACCTGAGAAAAGTGTTCCTAAACTCTTGTTTTCCAGGAGGGATTCTCTTTAGGGCCATTCATAGTTCTGGTTCTTTCTAGTTAATTTTCATCTTCATAAATTGGGGCATTTGAGAAGTGAGGTCTTGGCTTCTGGGAATGTATGAGGCTTTCATATAAATGATGTTAACCTCATAACTATTGTAGCCACTTTTCTTCATACATTTGAAATGTAAATAAATAAAATAACCAATGAAAAAAAAAGAAAAGACATTCCCATGCCATGAGTAAATATACTGAACAAAGAAAATATATTGTAAACTGAAAGAGAAAAAACACATATAAAGGGAAACCCATCAAATTAACAGCTGATTTTCCCATGGAATCTTTGAAATCCACAAGAGCCTAGAGCAATGCTCCCCAAGTTTTAAGAAACCAGGGATGAAAAACTAGACTACCATACCAATCAAAATTATTGCTCATAGTTGAAGGATAATCCATGGTCTAAACAGCCTAAAACATTTCATATCTAAAACCAGCAAAATTATAGCAACAAAAAATAAGCCCACTGCTAGACAGAATATTGGAAGCAATATTTTGAACTGAGAGAGGAATAGGCACAACAAAGAGTCTTGAAGAAAATAAATGAAGCTATATTTAATGAAATACAAAGCATGACTAAGAATGCAAATTAGCAAAGGAACAACAAAAGGAAGACAATGCATAAACACCTTTCAATAATAACAATAAGTATTAATGCTCTTAACTTTCCAGTCAAAAGAAATAGAAGTTGATAAATAGAACAAAACCCACTTTAGCTTGAGAAAAAAATATTCCAAACAAATGGGATCTGGAAGGAAGCATGTGTGGCATGCTCATACTGACAAATAGACTTCCAACTAAAGTTAATCAGAAGATACCAAAATGGGCACATCATTCTAAACAAGGGAACAATTAATGAAGAAAACAGCACAACACTAAACATGTATGCAGCAAACTCTGGCTTCAAGATTTCATAAAAATATACTAATGGAGTTAAATAAATAGGACATAAGTTCTCCTTTGAGTTTCAGTAGAATTTAAGTACAGAGCAAAAGAGACATTTAAATTATACCAGGTAGAGAGTCCATTCTCACCTGCCACACATCTAATCAGCTTTTTGCACTTTCTAATATGAGGTGGACAGTGACCTGTGTGAATAGCTGTATCGTCTAAATAAAGTAATTCATGATTGTATAGCTAGTAAATCCAGAATGGAGAACTTATCTGACTCATCCTGAGTGTTTTACTGAAAGCTCAAGCTACTTCTTAACCTTTCCACTTTTTGCCTGAGAACTTTTTATGCAAACTCAAGAATGCTGATGTATAAAGTGGGTACATAGATCAGACACTTACTAGAATTAAATTATGAACTAATTTAAAATAGTTCTTAATTAGACATGTAATTTTAGTACTAAAGGTATTGCTAAAGCACAGGTTTGCATAGTAATGAGATGGGTGTGCTTCCTTATTTATACTGAGGAGTTTAATTTTGGATGATATTAGATACTGCAGAACATAAACCATTTTCAGAGTTCATTAATAATTTGATTTTATAATCATCAGTCCTGAGACCTTTACCTTGCATAAATATGTCATATTGAGCAGCAGAAATGGTAAAATTTCAGAAATTAATTAATTAATTAATTCTACCTTTGATAACTCAGAAATCTTTTCTCTATGCCTTTTAATTTTTTTTTTTTACTTTTTTCATGAGTTAAGAAAGTCAGTTCCACAGTACTATCTTCCCTTTGCATAATGAACCTAGTAGGAGAATGAGTTGAGGGTAAAACAATCGAGTTTAGGATCAATTCTATCTATATATGCCTCCTGCAGTCTTTGTTCTACAAAAGTGAACTCTTTCTGCTTTGGCTGTTAGAAATCTTGGACTGTTTAAATTGCAATCTCCTTGAAATATTTGAAACATATTAGCTAACTCATATATATTTAATCCAACTGTAGGCCTCAGCCAGTTAACAACTCCTATTAATTTTTGAAAGTCATTAAGTGTCTGCAATTGGTCCCTAGAGATCTGTACCTTTTGTGCTAAAATTGTTGATTGATTTTATAGCCTAGATAATTAACTGAATCTCCTCTTTGTATTTTTTCTGGAGCAATCCATAACACCCACCATAACAGAATCCTTTGTGTTACCATAAACATATTCTCTAAAACACCTTTGTCGGAATTAGCCAACAAAATGTCATCCATATAATGATAAACAATAGATCAAGGGAATTGCTTATGAATAATTTCTAATGGTTGTTGCACAAAATACTAACATAAAGTTGAATTATTTAACATTCCCTGTGGATGTATCTCCCGGTGCTATCTCATTTTTGGATGACTATTATTCAAAGTAGGTACTGAGAAAGTAAAGTTTCCCTATCTTTTTCATGCAAGGGTATTGAGAAAAAATCATTTTTAAGCCAATTATTATTATCAGCCATGATTTTGGTAACAAAGATGGTAAAGGAAGTCAGATTGTAAAGGACCCATTGGTTGAAATACCTTGTTAACTTATTTTAAACACATTATTATTCTCCATTTACTTGATTTCATTTCTTTTTTTCTTTCCTTCTTTTCTTTTCTTTTTTTTTTCTTCTTTTTTTTCAACAAAAACAGGGGGATTCCATGGGCTGGTAGATTCCTTTCTATATTGAGCCTCCAGCTGTTCTTGTACTAGTTGTTCAAGTGCCTGCAATTTTCCTTTTTGATGGGCCACTGTTCTTGACACAAAGATTGGCTTGATAATGATTTTAGGACAAAGCTGTTGGTATGTCAGCAGTAGCCCTTTTTATAAATTTGGAAATTCAATTCCTGTGATGTCCTATTTTGACCATGGGCACAGCTTGCAATTTTTCTCTATCACCTGTATCAATAACTTACCCAGGAGTATCTACCATATCATCTCTAATTTTCTTATTTGCTGTTCCCATGATTGCAGGAATATGAATTTGTGTACTTATTATTGGAAAAGATCCCTTCCTCATGAGTTTATGGGTATGTCTACCACATAAGATCTCGACTTCCCTGTTTGCCCTTCTGGTTCCACATAGGTAATCCCTTAGACACTTTGTCTTATTCATGATAATTTACCAATTTCTATAAATTGTGTGTAAATTTTCTGAAGTGGCAAATCTGAATTCCAAGACTTTTGGGAAAGTATACTGACATCAGCCCCTGTATCTACTAACCCTACTATGTCCATACCATTCATTTGTACCATTAATTTGGGTCACTGATCATTGACAATTGTTTGCCAGAACACATGTTTCCCAGTAGTCCCAAAGCCCCTATTCTTTCAATTGGAGTGGCATTGCCCTTAATATAAAGGGATAGCAACTGATCAATTCTATCTCGTGTTTCAATTTTGCATCTCCTTTTTCACATTTGCCATGATTATTTCTTTGATATCTCCATCTACTACACCTGGATATACAATAAACCCTTGAGAAGTTCATCCACTTCTTCTCAGGAATATTCTCACTGTCCTTGAATGTAAGGGACCATACACACCAGTGCTTAACTTAGAACATTTGACTTTTGGGGATAATGTAAAAGAGATACCTGTGTCCAGATCCAAAGCTTCACTTCCTTCTATAACATGGATAAGACCAGAAATACCTAATTTTCTTGCCTGTTTTGTACCTCCTGATTGACCAAAGGAAAATAGCTCATATTGTTTGCTGTTGGGACTCAAGCTGACAGGGCCCTTGGTTCATTTCCTGATTGGGAAAGGTTGCCTCATACATCTCTCTTAGACCAGCAATCCTTTGACTAATGTTTGCCCTTTCCACAGTAGCGTCAATACCCTGAAATCCTTTGTGGCTCACAGTAACTAGAACCTGGGTGTTTTTGTCTATGGTTACTGTATTCTCTAGAGTCAATGTATCTGTTATTTTGAGCTATGAATTTTTTAGCCTTACAATTTCTTTAGAAATGACCAAATTTACCACAATTAAAACATCAAGCATTTTGATTTCTGATATTTCTTCATACAGCTTTCCATATGATATTTGCTTTATCCTCCTGAGAACCAATACCAATTGTTTCTTCTATCCATTCATCTATAGGGCCTCCACATCCTTTCAATGGTCTGATTGATCTCTTAGATTTAGTGAATGCATTCTCAAAAGCCAATACCTCCATCAGTGACTGGTTTCAAGGTCTGATATGGCTCTATTCACAGCTGAACTCAACCTCTATAAGAATTCTGTAAGGGCTTCTTAAGAATTCTGTATTATTTTAGTAAAGGAGGTGGATTTTTTCTCAGGTTCTTCAACTAAATCCCAAGCTCTCAAAGCAGCAACATGACATTGTTCAATTATACCATCATCACATCTGATTTGTTCTTGTAAAGTCAGCATAACACCCTTCACCTAGCAGGTGGTCCTTAGAACGATTTATTCCCCTTCCTAAATTATGTTGTACTAGCTTTGTGGCTCCACCAAGACAACCATTGTGATTTTGACCAGCTTTTACAACAGCTGACACCAATTCCTTCCAATCTTATGGGATCACCCTATGATGTATAGCCTACTTGTTTAACATTTTTTTTGAAAAAAGAGGAATGTAAGTCATACAAAAGAGTAGACTCTTTAAAATGCTTTAAATCTAGCATTTCTATAATACACCAATTATTATATTAATGTTTGCCCTTTCCACAGTAGCTTCAATACCCTGAGATCCTTTGTGGCTCACATTAACTAGAACCTGGGTGTTCTTGGCTATGATTACTGTATTCTCTAGAGCCAATGTATCTGTTATTTTGAGCTATGAATCTTTTAGCCTTATAATTTCTTTGGAAAATTCATTATAGCATATCATTATAGCACATTACTAGCAGGCACATACTACTCAAAGAATGAAAAGGATGAAGGTGCCTATGTAGGCCCAAGCAAATCCTCTGGTCATGCACTCAGTTGTACATTAACCCATTGTCCCTGTGCCTTTTCCTGCTCTTCCCAACCCCTTGTCTCACTGAGGTGCTTTGGGCACCTGGTATGTGGAGCAGGGTGGGGCAGCACTTTACCTTCCAGCCTATTTTCTTTCCATTTTCATCATCGAGTACATTCCTGGTCTTATTCACTAAGCCTGAACTCCCCCTGGCTCTTTTTTTGACCTCTAGTTGCAAATTCTCTATGTGCATAGCCAACTCTGCAATTTTTTGTCACAGAAGAGAATTGGGTGGACCTTCTGAGTTTTCAGTTTTCCCTCCAACTTTTTCAAAATAGTATATATGAAAACTACAAACCCAACCCAGAAAACCCCCTCTGGAAACACAGTAGGAGACCACCTAGTAGCAGTAGTTACCATTTTGCAAATCTCCTTATGCAACATTTCAAGCCCCTTACAATCTGTAGTTTCCTCTACCGTATTAGAAGCAGAGTTACCTATTTTGCCTAAGACACATTGGGTGCCACATGTAGACACAAATTTTTGCAGCCCTACTTTGAATAAGAGTTCCACCTCTCCTCTAGCCCACCATCTAGCAGAGGTAATAGAAGAGAAAAGTTGTTAGAAAGTGGGGGAAGTGGACCTGTTCAGCAATAGTTCTTTGGGGGTGAGCTTGCTTTTCTTTCTCAGCAGTTCAGTCTTGTAGCAAACATCACATATGATTCAGCAGCTGCAGATCAGTCTTCTAGGCAGGGAGACATGAGGCATGAACCAGCAACTGTAGTTCAATCCTGAAGAAAGTGCCAGGCTTGCCAACCTCACCAGGCTTGAGGTGAGGATATAGAGGCAGCAGTTCTTGGGTGAATTTCTCTCAATAGCAGTGTTATCACCACATTATCACAAGTTGGGCTCAACAATGGTATGTGAGGCAAACCAATGCATGCATCTTTAGTGAAAAATAGTGAGGTGGAGCAAACCAAATCAATGCTCAGTGCTCATCTCCCACTGTTTGGGGGGGGGGGGGTTCATATTGCTATATCAAAACATCCTTTCACTTGTGTCTGCTTCAGGAAATTATTCTTTCATGCGCCTGTTTTAGCAAGACATCTTTTCATCTGTGTGCCTCAGCAAAATATCATTTGACATAACTAACTTTCTAAAGAAACTAGAAGTTTCCAGTTAAGATGAGCCTATCCTTTAGACATGCCCTGCACCAGTATACTCTTAGGGTATAACCAGATCCTATGTTTCAATGATTCTCATCTTCTGACATTATCATATCACTCTCTTTACCTAATTAGGTAATATGACATGTTTAAGAACCACTCTGTATATAAACTATGTATATATGGCCCATGTGCATGACCCCACATTGTTAGCCTTGTGACAAAACTGTCTCCCTCTTTCCACTTCTGTTATAATCTACACCTCACCCATAACATTTGCAGAGTGCAGGCTTCAGACCATGTCTTGTAAGTCTTCCATTTCTTCATCCCTAACAATCTCAAGATATTTTTCTAGGCTTTCCTAACACATCAATGTCATGTTTTATTTAAATCAATCATAAAGCCTCCCAACATATAAATGGAAACAAATTAGTCCTGACAGATTCTATTGATCTAGAGCATCCTTCATTCTTGGAGTCTGTTTTTACATAAGAAATATTAGCTTGCACGCTGAGATTTGTGTGTTTGAGGTTAACATTAGTATACTTTTTTTTTCCTCTAGGCACTGGGCAACTATTCCTGCCTTCCAACTCCACAATTACCTACAGATGTTCATCTAAAAGTACACTGTCTATTTGGGAATGTATTCACCTCCTTCAGGAGCATTAAAAGTATCATTGAATCATTTCTCTTTGCTATGAATTAACAGAGCAATAGTTCTATGTGTTACATTGCCAAGCAATGTCGATGTAGGGCTTTCCCTATGGTACACAGTTCAAGCACATTTCTTGCCCATCATGACAATTCATCAAGCAGAATCCATGCAGATGGGCTCTTTCCATGGTTAGACAAATGCCACAGTAAAACAAACCACAGAATGGGTAAGCCTAGAGCTTCTCATTAAAGGAACTTAAGTGGAGCGCCATTAAGACAAGCCTTTAACCATCTGATTAATTATTCCATTACTAAACACCATGATGAAAAAGAAGTTAAATGACAGTGTAGGACTAGCAGAGCAGTAAACAGTAGCTTCATCATAGTGAGGCCATGAAATTTGCTCATTCTAGTCTTCGGGAAAGAAAACAAACTCTTAAATTGATTCTTGTCACACTTTCTCCCTCCTGTTTCAACTCAAAGCACAACACCCTTTACTCCCCCAAATCTCACTTTAGAAACTCAAGTGAAAATGGTCATGGTATTTTTGTTTTAAAATCGTGACACAGAGGAACACGGAAAACAGGTGCTTGGAATTCACGGCTGTTCTGAGTTCAGACTTCCCTTTGTACGAACTCTGAAGTATTTTTGCAGCTTCTATTTCAAAGGGATGAAACACTCCAGAACATTTTTACAGTGCCATTTTTCTGGGACTGATAGCTTTATGTGTTTCTTGTGTTAACGTGTTGATCACTGTAGGCCACTTGGCCAACATTCCATTGTTATACTCAGGATGCAACATGGAAAACAGAGATGTTGGCAGTGATTTTTGTCTCTCTATGCAATCCTAAAAGAGTCCTATTCTATCCCTCCACATTTTCTCCCACAAACCAATTCACAAGGCACACTCCTGGGATGAGCATATTGATAAACCATATCTCTTTTCTTCTCCTGGCATTTCAGACAGAACATTTTCTAGATGAATTGTCTTTAAAGCCCAAAAGAACTGGGACTCCACGACTATATGGAGAACAAATTGAACTCAGGTTATTCCAAGAACACTAGGGTAACTAATCACTAAATCTCTTCCTTTTTTGCACCTTCTGAGCCAGTAACTTCTGGGGAAGAACTAACCATGTCCACATAGTGTACAACAGGGGCCATCTTAAAACCGGAAGAGTGTTTGTTATCAGCAGCTCAGGACTGAGCATTGGAGCCTTGGATTGAATAAATAAGAGCCATGTTTGTTATGCAGGTAACTGAAGTAATGGGCAACAAAACTTCACTTAAGGAATGTGCTATACCATCATGAGCTTGGAAAGTCACACAGAGAACATAGTATATTGTGTGGTCCATGGTGCCTTTGTAAAACAACAGTGGAGATCAAAGGAAGGAGGTATCATACCTTAAGGGTGAGGTATGTAGAGCAAGAACAAGTTAAGAAAAGCTCCTCTACTTACATTTTCATCCCAAGCATACCACATAATACCCTGGCAAGGAATAGCTTTGAGACTTGAGAGATTCACTGCTGATGCACCAGGCAGAAACCTTGCTTCCATTCTTAGGTTCCTCAGTGAGTGCTCAGTCAGAGCAACTTTCCTTCATATGATAATGACTCATGCTAACCACTTTGTAGTGACTACAACAAAACAGACACACTCTCTACAAGTCAAGCCTTGGAAAGATGAGCAATGCACAGAGAAAGTGAGGGAGTGTGACTTATGTAGGGTTTTAGTGCTATGAACAGACATCATGGCCAAGGCAAATCTTTTAAGGACAACATTTAATTGGGGCTGGCTTACAGGTTCAAAGATTCAGTCCATTATCAAGGCTGGAATATGCCAGCATCCAGGCAGGCATGGTGCAGGAAGAGCTGAGAGTTCTATATCTTATTCTGAAGACTCCCAGCAGAATACAGAAGGTCTTAAAGCCCACACCCACAATGCCATGCCTACTCCAAAAAGGGCCACACCTTCTAATAGTGCCACTCCCTGGGACAATCATATACAAACCATTACAGAGTGGGTGCTTGAAAAATGGGCCACATGAGCAAGAGAAAACTTGCTGTGAAAATCTGCATATGTGAGAATATACACAAATCTGGGAAATTGACTCAGGCATATCAAGAGAAGGTGACTCAAAGTGAGATTTTCTGATGGCATGAGCAGAGTCATCAGGCAAATGCAAGTTTCTCTGATGAAGTCTCAATCTCTGTGCTTTAAGATATTGTTGAACTTGGAGGTGGGGACTTTAAGGGAGTAATTTAGGTTAAATGAAATCTTGAATGTTGGTCCTGATTCAGAGGACTGGTGTCCATATAAGAAGAGCAAATAAGGGGACACACACACACACACACACACACACACACACACACACACACACCACATGCCCTACCGTCATGTTCATAGAGCAGCTATATTCATACAGAGGATGAACTGCTGAAAAACTGAAATAAATACCCAGAAGTAATGTGGGAGAGATGAAGCTTGTTGAATCAGACTACTGGGAAAGTCCAAGGGCAGCACTTATTCTTTCTATAGAGGCTGCAGACATAGTGGCTAGACAAGGCCTTTTCCATAATGCTTCTAGTCCTTATCCTTCAAATATGGCTTCAGCTTAGTCATTGTAGGTAGAGGAATGCTTTTGATGCTATCAGAATTGATATTAATTGTGTAAAATACACTCCCAGTTGAAGTCCAAGAAACCACAAACAGTTGAATAAAATGAGGATATGAAATAGAATTCAACAAATAGTTAGAAATATTAAAGAAAACCAAACTTAAATGATGCTGGAAATGAAGCTATCAGTAACTCTAAAGCTCAGTGGAAAGCGTCAGTAACAGAATAGACTAGAATGGCTAGAAATCTATCTACCTCTAAACTTTCTGTTTAGGTCCCTAGTCAGAATTAGTCTAATGTCCAAACTACATAAAGATAAAACAACAAAATTATAGACAAGTATCCCAGGTGAACATAGATGCAAAAAAGAAAAAAAAAGCCTCAATAAAATATCAGCATATAGGCACATATCAAGGAGATCATCCACCAAGATTAAGTTAGTCCCAAAATTCAGGGATGGTTTAACATACTTCAGTTAATAAATATAATAAATCATATATGGACTTCAAGACAAAAATCACATAATCATTTTAACAGATGCAGGAAAAGCCTGTGACAAAATCCAACATGTAAAACTGGAGGAGATATAGTTCTACATAATAAAGGCTGTATGACAAATCAATTGCCAGAATCATCCTAAATGGAGATTAACTCACTATGTAGTCCAAGATAGCCCTGAACTCACAGGTATCCACTTACCTCTACCTCCCAAATGCTAGGAGTAAAGATGTATGCCACCATACCTATGTATAAGATGCTATTTTATTTTCAGTTTTCTCTAATTTTTCTCCAAATGACCTATATATTAGAGAAAGTAGAGTGCTGAAATCTTCTAGTGTTTTTAGTTTTGTGTTAAGCAGCACAAAGTCTATTCATAAATGTGGATTATCTATATCATTTTTTAGGCACAGACATAAATTTAAGTCATTTAAAAGAATCTGCTGTTAACATCTACATAAATACGCCCTGTGTTGTTCTAGACAGCATACATGTGTGTGAACCTCAGCAAGACAGTAGCAATTTCCAGGCATATTTATTCAAACCCCAAATCAACCGCATGCAATTTGTTACCCAAATGGATTTCCTGAGGAGAGCAGTCATCAGCAAACAGCACTGACATGGACAAGGAAGGAAGGAAAATGCTGTGGATGAAAATGTTCCTGTTCATGTCTTGGGAAACATGTCATACACTCACTCACATCTGCAGGGAAACTGCTAACATTTGCTTTTATGCAGAAGGCATGATGTCAGTCTGAAATTCACTTTTGTGAGAAAACGAAGAAGTCTACTTATTGTTTTATTAATTGATTAATTCATTTTACATCACATTATAGTTTCTTCTACCCTACCTCCTCCCAGCCCCTCACTCTTCCCTCCCCTCCTTATCCCCCTCCTCTTCTCAGAGAGGAGGAGGTCTCCCATGAATATATATCAATCTATCTTGGCATATTAAGTTGCAGTAGTAGTGGGAGCATGGTCTCCTATTGAGGCTAGACAAGGCACCCCGGTTAGGGGGAAAGTGTTCAAAGACAAGCAACAGAGTAAGAGACAGCCCCTGCTGCAATTGTTAGGGGTCCCACATGAAGATCAAGCTGCACATCTGTTAGACATTTGTAGGTATATATTCTTACGGTCATCATAATATTCATTGTTCCCCTGGGAGCTCCATCACCAGTTACCAGTGCATGGAATGTTTTTACTTATCTGCACCTCAGTTCCTCACAGCTATGCTCAGAAGGAAAACCAGAGTTTTGTCTTTTGAGCTACACCTGAATATGTGCAGTAGTACCCTAGAATCAAGAAGATAATTACTCAACTTCTGTTGATTGACAGCTTGTTTGAGGGTGCTAGCAGTGGAGAGAAATTACTCTGATACCCTTGATCAAAGATTTTTCTCTTTTGGGTAAGTCCTTTTCTAAAAGGCAGGAAGCTATTGGGGTTTTGCACATGCCAAACTCAATACGGTAATCAATGGGGCGACATGTCACACCCAGATTGCTCTTGATCCAAAAGAAAGCTCTTCCAGAATGTTCAGGCAAGGACTTCTGAAAATGTGCCCTGGCAAAGGTGAAGAGAACACTGGTAAGATTAACCATCACTGGGGACTTCAAGTGCACACATGCTTGAAGATCAGCTAGGACAGGGGCCTGGTGTGTGCATCTGTGTAGATCCTGGAGACACTGAAGTACAAAAAATACTCATCCCTGGTAGTTGTGAGAAACAGTAGTTATCAGCTATGGAAACAGTTTGGAAATGAGAAGAACAGGCCCTCCTTCACAGAATTGTCATTGTTTAATCTCCTTACAATCTATCACAGAATGAATAATGGCCCCTAAGTGTACACATAATTCATAGGAATTGTAGGTATCTTATATGGATAGCAAATGGACTTTGGGATCTAGGGTCTTGAGTTATGTTTAACCTAAACATAGAGGTCCTTTTAAGAAAGTAATGGGGCAGACTCAGAGAAAAGTGACAGAAGGACAGGTGTCAGACAAGAGCCCTACACCATGGAATGTCATTGTGGGTGGAATACCAACCTGCCAATACCGATGTCGATGTCAGGCTCTGACAACCTTTCAGATGCCCACTCACCAGAATTGTAGGCTAAGAATTGTATTGTTATAAATCAATCATTAAAGTTTTTGGCCCTCTGTTACAGCACGGTAGGAAATTAACTTAGTTTTGTCAGTGGAAATGTAGTTGCCTTCAGGGAGTGAATAGAGGCCAGGATTTTAAGCACCTTGGCAGAAAAAGCCTAGATTCTCTGGAAGGGCAATGACATCTAAGTGTGGATACCAAGAACTCTAATAGTGGGACTCATTGGAGTAGAGGAGTATTGTGGGGGCCCATGCATCAAGTCAGCGAATAAATGCTGAATTTATAGGTACATAAATGATTGAAATGGTGGTGATGGCTCAGAAGGCAATGGGGTATGCTATTCAAATTGGAAACAAGGGCTTCTTATTACACAGTGATGGTAAGTTTGGCAGACATGTGATCTGGAGTTCTCTGAGCTACAGAGCTTGTAAACTATAGTGTACATTTAGACAAGGAGATGGCCAAGGGAAGGCAAATGATATGGTCCTTTATCCCAGTTGGGGGAGAAAGAGAGGAGGGTGAGCTTAGTTTCAATAGTAGATAAAAAATAATATTCTGAAACAGGTAGTTTCCTTTACCTGACATATATGCTAAATTACATGCCGAGTACTTTCCAAATAATATAGGCACATAAGTTATTGTCTGTATCTGTTAGTTTGCTGAGAGAGCTCAGTTGAGCTCATTTATTTTAAACACAGCTGTATAATCAACCTCACAGACATCTGCAACATCTATCAGCACACAATGAGACACTGTGATCATTCTAAGGCCCCTGTGTAGTGTAACAATCCTCAGGATGAGCTGTAGAGTATACCATCAAACCGACTTAGAGAAATACAAAACTATGTGAAAATGCAAAGAGTGATCTCCTACTACAGTGTGTTAACCTTAGAGATTAATAACAGCCACAAGTCTGAGAATTCTACACATATGTGGAATATATTTCTCAGTAACAAAGAGTTCCCATCATCATCATCATCATAAAAAACAGAGAAACGAGAGTCAGAAGAGATTAAAATGATGTAAACTATTAACGAAGGAAAACACGAAAGTAACCTTATCATTTTAGTATAGTCAGAAAAGCACTTAGCAAAGCAAAAGCATTGTCAAATACAGTGGCCCATATGGGCAAAAAAGAACATTCATATATCAAGGAAAGGTATCAGAGCCCAGAGCTGAAGTCCTGTTAAATGGTGAAGACCACACTCTTTCGTATACCAAATCAAAACTGTCTAATGCCATCACTCCTATTCAAAAAGAAAGAAAAGTTTCAGACCAGGCAATTCAGCCAGAGAATGAAATGAGACAGCCACATTGGAAGGGAATAAATAAAATTATCTGTATTCGCATATAGCATAATGTTTAGAAAATTACAGGGAATCTACAAAAAAATCATTAGAATAAAGAATGTCAGTAAAGTTCCAATGCACAAGAACAATATGCAAAAACAAATTATATTTTTGTTCCATAACAATGACCAATAATGGAAGAGAAATTGCAAAACAACTTCATTTTTAAGCTTCCAGATGGCATTTTCCAAAAAAAGTTGGCTAATTCTATTCTAAAATTTTATCAAAATTCAAAGCCCTCAGAACAGCAAAACATTCTTGGAAAATGAAATGGAGGTCTCAACATCCCAATTCCAAAACTCATTAAAAAGTTCCAGTAATCAAAATACAGTTATAAGACAAATATACCAATGAATGAAATGTACTTGAGGGTCCAGAAGTAAGTTCCTATTAGGTCAACCATTTGTTAGCAAGGATGTCAATTAATAAGAGGATGAAAGAGTCATTAAAACAAGTGGCTCAGGGACAATAGGTCATGCATGCTTGAAAGGATATAGTTGAATTATTCCTCTTACCCTATCCAAAAGTAAATTAAAGTGGGTGATATATATAATGTCAGACAGAGAAAGGGAAAACTTGACAAGATAGTTAAAAATAAAGCTTCTCTTACTGTTTCTATGTTTGTTTCAGGGAAGATTTAGTAAAATTTTCACTTGTGGTTCAATTGCTATTATAACTTAGAGAATGCATCAATATATTTCTACACTATAGCACAGGAAGAAATTTAGCCTAGAATTTTATAGAAACTTCAAAATCAAACAATGAAAGTATAATTTAAAAATGAGAAGATGATTTGAAAATGTGCAGTAAAATCAGGAGCAAGGCAAGCATGTCAATTCTCAGTTCCTGTTAATGACTTGCAGTCACCTATAGTAAGTACTAGGAGGAGGGCCAGAGATGATAGAGATAGAAATAGGAAGGAAAAAATGGCAGGTACTTTTATTTGCAGCATATAGGACTCTATACGTAAAAGACCCTACAGTCTCCATCTGAAAACACATAAATCTGATTAACACATTCAAGATAAATCACAAGATAAATCACACACTAAATTCAGTAGCCATCTTATCTACCATCAACAAACATAACATCATCACCCCCACAATACCAATCACAACAGACTCTTCCCAAAAGGAAACAATGTTTTCTAGACACAACAGGGCTGATGCCCATATGAACTCACAGGACTCTCACAGCATGCATATGACCTACACTGGTTCAAGCCAGACAAGCCTCAGCATGGAAAAGGGAAATTGGACACAAATTCTCATCCATAATCAAGAAGTTACTATTGTTTTCTGCACAGGAGTTGTTTTGGGTGCTGTTGTGTATGTATGTGTGTGTGTGTGTGTGTTTAATTTTTGTTTGTTTTGTTTTTTCTTTTGGAGAGGAAAAAATATAAAGTTAGGGGGATAGGGAGGGATTGGAGAGAAAAGTGTATGATCAAAATACTTTCCAAAAATTTTAAAAATAAAATTAAAACATTTTTAAATAAATCTAACCAAGAAAGTAAAACACAGTAAGTAAAAGTACAGAAAACTTTAGACACCTCCCACCACAATGAATTGAAGAAGATACCAGAAGATGCAAAGAAAATGGCCATCCTACCAAAAGCAATCTACAGATTTATCACAACCACCCAAAATAATCCTAAATTTCATTTCATGTGGAAAAACCAAACCCCATCATGGCCAAAATAATCCTAAACCAGGACGAGAAAAGGCTAGCATGGTAGATTTCGACATTGAATCCATCTGGACCTGGGCTTTCTTTAGCTGGAAAATTTTTAATCAATGCATCTCACAGATGTTATGTATGTATTTAAATTATTTCCTTCATCTTTTTAAAACTTTGGTAAGTAATATATATATATATATATATATATATATATATATATATATATATATATATATATATATATATTCATCTTGTCCTTTTAGATTTTTAAGTTTGGTAAATTAAAGATTTTTGAAGTATTTTTTTTAACAAGTCTCTGAATTTCCTCAGTTGTAATGTCTCCCTTTTCACCTCTAATTGCATTAACTTTGAATCTTATCTTTTTCTTTTCCTTTTGGCTAACTTAGCTAAAGGTGTGTTCATCATATCAGTCTATTTAAAGAACCAAATCTTTATTTCTTTGAATCCTTGTATTTTTTAATTTCATTAATCTGAGTCCTAATTTTCATTATTTCTTCCCATCTACTTTTTTGGGGCAGAGTGTTTCTCTAAGACTTTCAGAGGAATCATTGAATTATTAACTTCAGATCTCTCTGAGTTTTTGATGTAGGCACCTAGAGTTGTGAACTTTCCCCTGAGGGCTGCCTTGTGTCCTATATATTTTGACATGTTGGTTTCATTTTTGTTCAATTCTAGGGAATTTTAAATCTCTTAGATTTCTTTATTCAATTTTTGCTCAGTTTTGTATTATTGAGCTTTCATGAGTTTGAATACTTCCTGTGTTTTCTTTTGCTCTTAGTTTCCAGCTTTACACCATGATGGTCACAGAGAATGAAGGATATAATTTCAATCCTTCTACTTTTGTTGAGACTTGAATTGGGCTCTAATATATGGTCTATTTTGGAGAAAATTCCATGGGCTGCTGAAAAGAACATGTATTCTTTAGAGTTTGGAGAAATGTGCTATAGATGTCTGTTAGGTTCATTTGGTTTATAATGTCATTTAACTGAAGTCTTTCTGTTCATTTCTTTCCCAGATGACCTGTCTATCGGTGAAAGTACTCTAATGAAATCCACAGACTATCACTATTTATTGTGATCTATTGGAATCTATCTGTGATTTTAGATCTGATAGTGCATTTTTTTTATTAAATGAAATTGAGTCTTCCTGTGTTTGGTGAATATATGTTTATGATTGTAATTTTTTGTTGATTTTTTCCTCTAATGAGTATAAAATGTCTCTCTGTATTTCTTCTGATTAGGTTTGGTTAAAAGTCTATTTTGTCAGATATTAGAATAGCCATATTTGCTTATTTCTTAGTTTTATTATCTTGGAATAGCGTTTTCCATTCTTTTACCCCATGATACCTAATCTTGGTGGTCAATTTGACTATATCTGTAACTAACTAAAACCCAGCATAATCATCTTGGGACACATGTAAGGAAACTTACCTTGGTTGTCTTATTTGAGGTGAAAGACCAACACTAAATTTGGATAATCTGAGATCAGAAGACTTACTCTAAATCTTGGCTACACCTTCTATGGCAGGCAACATAGAAGGAGAAAGACTTTGCTTTTTGCCTGCTTGCCATCCCCATCATTGGTAAGTTCATCTATCCTGTTCCTGAGCCATTTCTTTAGTGGTGCTTGACTACTTTGTCTGTCTGTCTGACTGTCTGTCTGTCTGTCTGTCTGTCTGCCTGCCTGTCCTACTGTGTGCATATGTGCATGTGTGGGTGCATGTGTGTGTGTTTTCTTTAAAAACCCTTACTAATACATACTCTAAGGTGGTGTCTAATGTTGGCCAAGATGTATGTTCTTTTGGAGGCAGCAAAAAACTGGATCCCAGTTCCTGATTTAATCTTTTAATCTGTGTCTCTTTATTGGGAAGATTAGACCAGTATGAATAAGAGTTACCACTGAACTCTAGTCTCTGGAATTTTGCTTTTTGTGATATTTTATTCCTTTGATTCTGTGCTCTAAAATTGTTTCTTGTGCCTTCATCTTTTTAAACCTTCTCTTTATTCCTTCAAGTATTGTCATATTTATGATTTTTATTGCATCACAGAACTTGTCTACAGGTCAATCTTATGGAGGCATTTTCTCAGTTAAGATTCCTTCTTTCAAGATACAGTTTTAGCTTTAATTAAGTTGACATAAAACTAGCTTGCACAAGTATCCTCTGTAGGATTGGTTTATAGATAACAAATACCATATGCCTTAGTTAATGTTTTGCCACGGTGACACCATGACACAGGGACACCGTGACCACAATAACTGTTATAAAGGAAAGCATTTAACTAGGGTTGGCTTACAGTTTCAGAGGCTTACTCCATTAACCTTATGGAGGGAAGCATGGTGACACATAGGCTCACAAACATGTTCCTGGGGAAGGAGCTGATAGTTCTACAACTGGGTCTATAAGTAGCAGGAAGAGGCTGGGTGTGGTGGCACACGCCTTTAATCCCAGCACTCGGGAGGCAGAGACAGGTAGATTTCTGAGTTCAAGGCCAGCCTGGTCTACAGAGTGAGTTCCACGACAGTCAGGGCTATACAGAGAAACCCTGTCTCGAAAAAAACCAAAAAACAAACAAAAACAAACAAACAAACAAAAAAACAACAACAACAACAAAAAAAAAACCCAAAACCAAAAAAGAAGTAGCAGGAAGAGAAGGAGACACTGGGCCTGGCTTGTGATTTTGAAGCTTCAAAGTCCACCCCCATTCACACACTTCCCCAAATAAAGCCACACCTCCAAAGCCTTTCAAATAATGCCACTCCTTAAGCATTTAAATATATGAACTTATAGGGACCACTCATTCAAATTACCATACCATCTAATTAATTAATTAATTTTTCCTTTTTTAATTAGATATTTTCTTCATTTACATTTCAAATGTTATCCCGAAAGCCCCCTATACCCTCCCCCTGCCCTGCTCCCCAACCCACCTACTCCCAGATTTTACTCCCCTCCCAGTCTGCCTTCCAGCTGTTCCACTTCCCATACCTCCTCCCTGCTCCCCTGTTTCCACTAGGATGTCCCCACCACCTACCATCCACCCAAACAGACCTTCTAACCTCCCTGGGGCCTCCAGTCTCTTGGGGGTTAGGTACATCTTCTCTGACTGAACCCAGAACCGGCAGTCCTCTGCTGTATATGTGTTAGGGTCCTCATATCAGCTGGTGTATGCTGCCTGGTTGGTGGCTCAGTGTCTGAGATACCTCGGGGGTCCAGGTTAATTGAGACTGCTAGTCCTACTACAGGGTCACTTGCCCTCCTCCTCAGCTTCTTCCAGCCTTTCCATAATTCAACCACAGGGGTCAGGAGCTTCTGTCCATTGTTGTGTGCAAATATCTGCATCTGACTCTTTCAGCTGCTTATTGGGTCTTTTGGAGGGCAGTCATGATAGGTCGGTTTTTGTGAGAGCTCCATAGTCTCAGTAATATTGTCAGGCCTTGGAGTTTCCCCTTGAGCTGAATCCCACTTTGGGCCTGTCATACCATCTATTTATTACCTGCTTTTGAAATATATTCATTTTCCCACTTCTTCAATTACAACCGATAATTTTGTTGAATATTAGTCAATATTAGCATCCATTCTCTAATTATTTCTCTCTTTCATAGCCTCCACTGAAAAATCAATGGTTATTCTGATGGGCCTGCCTTTCAATGCAGCTTGATCTTTCTTGCTACTAAATATACAAAAATTGAACAGATTCCTAATGACTTAGCAATATCCACATATATTAGTGCAACTGTCAGTCCTCATTTGATAAACTTGAATTTGCAGTAGATGGAGATAAACACAAACACTCACAACTGGTCAGGTTTTAGAAAATAAAAAAACTATGTGAATGTTCATCCCCAAAAGGGACATGGTTATCATATCCCATCCTCTCAAAGCTTAGTTAATTACTGGGTACAGGAGACAGATAGATTGGACAGGCTGAAATGGTGAATGACTATAATGAAAATCGCTTTCTAGACACAGAAATACAATTACAAACAGGAACTTACAACAGTTGTAACAGCATGCACAAAGACCTTCCCAAGTCAGACAAAATCCCAGTATGGAGAAGGGAGGTGGGTACGAAGTTCCACCCCTAACTGAAAATCTATTTGCAATTTACAGCTTCTGTAGAAAGTGAGTCAGTTTTCTTTAAGGGTGTGGCCCTTGTTAGGGTGACCATTCTGTAGTGGAAGGCCATACATCAGAGCACATATAGGAAGAACAAATTAGACATAATAGGTTTAATCAATGAAACAAAGAAAAATAACACAAATTTGTTTGCATAGGGAACAGGGTAGGTCTGGGAGAAGATGAGAGAGAGAGAGGAGTAAAAATGATTACCATCTATTGCATAAACTTTTCAAAGAAGTAATTAAGAATGAGAAAAATTGAAAGAGAATTTGAAAAGATATATTTTCATGTAAGGTACACAACTGTTTGAAAAGGATGTTTAACATCTATAGTCATTAGAGAAATGAAAGCTGTCACTACCCATATTAGTATACTAAAACAAAAGTATAAAAAGACATCTCAAAACCATGGAGGGATCAGTATCCTGCATGGCTGTTGGAGTTACAACTCATGAAACCACAGTGGATACTGTTTTCAAGTTCTGTTTTTTTTCTATGAATGCAAGCTTCATTATTAATGTACCTTCTGTAGACACAAATCCCAACAGCCCCTTGCCCCAAGAAGGAAGTTGAAAAGCCAAAAATCCTGTGACATGCCATCTCTGCTTTGGTACCCAGAAGAGATTGTGAGACTCTTCAAGGATTCCAAAGCTTTGGGGAGTCCAGGGTCATTTTGAGAGCATTCCTTGGGGTTCTGCCTGTTGGTCCCTCTTGATATACAGTGGCAACAGCACATTTTCCAATTCTTGTGGGCCTTAGACAATTGCTTAAGTATCATCTCACACCTCTTCTTGAAGAACCAGTACCTAATGGGCCCTTTTGTCAATTTGAGTGCATCAGCTTAAAATGAAGCTCTTCCAGAGTTTCAAGTCTCTCAAACAGAGAGTTAACAACAATTCCAATATTGGATATACATCCAAGAGTATGGTTAAAGTATGTATATGAATTTTATTGTAGAATTATTTCAAATAAAGGAGAAGCAATCTAAAGGTCTACTGTGGTCTTTGTGGCTTGTCTGCCAAGTCTTCTATGATAGACATTTATTCCCCAGAGTGGCAGCATTGAGAAGTAGGATCTGATCTTCAAGAGATGTGAACTGGGTGTGGTCCTTAGGTCACAGGAGATGTACCCATGAAAGGGAATGAAAAAAATCTTTCTGGAAGCCTGTGTTCATACCTTAAGACTATTATAATACAAGCCTAAGGCAGGCACCTCGGTCCCTCTCTGACTTCCTTTCTGACTGTGTTAGCATCCTGTCTTCCATGGATATCCACCACTGAAATAATGAGACTAATGGATGCCTCACCAAAGCACGTGACATCTTTGTGGATTTTCACCCATACATAAATTAGCCTCAGCTATTTTGTTAAAGTAATAAAAATTTGATCAATTTTTGTCTATTCAGTAAAGGGTAGATAATCAAGGAGCTGAGATTTACCTGTGTGGTAGAGTGGCTATGCTGAACATGAAAGTCCTTGAGTTTTGTGTTCAAGTATTGAAAACAAACAAGCAAAAATTATAACAACAAAACTCCAAAAAACAAGTGGTTCCATGTCAAATGTTCAGGCCCTAGAACAATACTCAACAATAACAAGGATTACGTTAAAAATATATAGTATACTCTAACTATAAAATCATTATATTGTGAAGAAACTAGATATAAAACATCACATATTCCATTATTTGCACTATATCTCTATCTTAAAAACAGAAAGAGGGTTCCAGGGGCTAGAAACAAGGATGGGAAGTAACTGCGAGTGTGTATACCATGTGTACTGTTTATTCTGGGGATTAAATATTTTAAAAATAAATGTTGCTGATAGTAACATGATTTTGCAGCTGTGCTAAGTTTATTTAATGGTAGACAAAGAGAGAAATTCGAAATATGTAATGGTTTCTAGGGAAGGCTACTTTCTTAAAAGGAGCAGTTACAAGAGACTGCAGGCCTCACAACAGATATTTTGTCGTTGTTCAAGCCCAGCTGCTTTAGGCACAACTCATCACCACATGGTCTTTCTTGAGGTAAAACCTGTAAAAGCCATCATCTAGAAGCTGAAGAGGTAAAACAAAAATGATCTGCAATACTATTGGTTTCAGTATGATACAAATAATTTAGCTCAAAATCCCCATAGCATACCTTCATTGTGTGAAATCATAGATTTAATTACAACATCTTCCTATAAGTGTACTCTGTACTTTGAGTATACTCAATGATGTGGAAGGCCCTGAGTTTCATTTCCAGCACCGGAAACAATGAACCACAACAAACCAAACACCTAAGAATGGACAGTTTTGTGTGTGGATATGTGCACCTGAGAGGTATCCTTGGAAGCCAGAAAAGGGTGTCTGGAGCTGGAGCTACAGGCAATTCTAAGCTGATTGACATGGGTGCTAGGAACTAAATTGAGGTTCTGTGAAAAGGCCCTCTTGAGCCTTGAGGTATTTCCAGCTCCAAATGCTCCGGGGGACACTGGTTAGTTCATATTGTTGTTTCACCTATAGGGTTGCAGACAACTTTAGCTCCTTGGGTACTTTCTCTAGCTCCTCCATTGGGGGCCCTGTGATCCATCAAATAGCTGACTGTGAGCATCCACTTCTGTGTTTGCTAGGCCTCGGCATAGACTCACAAGAGACAGCTATATCAGCAAAATCTTGTTAGTGTATGCAATGGTGTCAGCGTTTGGAGGCTGATTATGGGATGGATCCCCGGGTATGGCAGTCTCTAGAT
The DNA here is from genome assembly GCF_000001635.26 of Mus musculus. NCBI lineage: Eukaryota > Metazoa > Chordata > Mammalia > Rodentia > Muridae > Mus > Mus musculus. The sequence continues at coordinate 56,840,147 of NC_000073.6, forward strand.
GGTCCATCCTTTCGTCTCAGCTCTAAACTTTGTATCTGTAACTCCTTCCATGGGTGTTTTGTTCCCAATTCTAAGAAGGGGCAAAATGTCCACACTTTGGTCTTCGTTCTTCTTGAGTTTCATGAGAACATCACATCTTATTTTATTCACTTGTAGTAAATATTCAGAAGAAGCCAAGTCCCAAAGACCTTTCTCTCTCTACTGATCTTTCTTCCAAATGGTCAGTCTTTTGCTTCCATGTTAAGCAAATATAAATGTAATATATATGATAGATATAATACTAATATATATGTCAGATGAATATATGTAAACACACACACACACATACACACACACACACACACACACACACACACACACACACACACACACACACACACATTGTTTGTGAGTCTGACTTGAATGATCTCCAGTTGTATCTTGTTTCTGAAAATGACAGGTTCTTACTTTGAGGGTTAAAAACCCTGCATGTTAGTTTTGTTTTGGTCTATCAGTATGATTAAATGATTCTTCCTCCTAGGTTTCCAACTCTGAGTAAGTTGAGGCCTCAGTGAACTTTGTCAGTCAATGTCCCAACACATCTAGTTGGACCTTATTAATAAATGAAACTATATTTTTTCTCCCTTTATGGGAACATCTTCTAAACATGGCAACAGGCTGAACTTCTCAGAGTCACACCCACTTCTCAGTGGATTGTTGTCACAGTAAGAGGATTACACAAGACAAGAATTTTGTTGTTTTAGATGGAAGAAATCCATTTGCAAATAGGTACAAATTTAAATTATCATTGCCTTTTCTCCAATTTCAGAGTGTTTGCTTATCTGATCTGGACACCTAATATACAAAGCCCTACTGGGGTAACTGGAAAAGTTGACAAGGGATGTGGAGAGTGAACCTACTTCCATTAACTTTGTCTTTAACTGCTTCATTCTCAGTAGTTCTAACTCACAGAAAAGTGAAAAATAAGAGTTTAATTGGCTGAAAACTACACAAGCCTTCTAGATGAACAAGAAGTTTTTGAGACATTCTTTTTGGTCTCATGTTAAGACCACCCCTGCCCTGTCTTCCTATTAACTGTGTGAAAGCAGATGGCTTGCTTTTCATTTACTCAAGCAGCCCCAGCCTGTTCTGCTGACAGTCATGTATGAGGGCCATGCAGGCTCCATAGTAAGGTGATCAAGAGGTTCTCCTCCACATCCCCAAAGACATATTTTAAGGTTTTATTTTTTTCTTCAAATTTTCAGTGCGTTTAGATTTGACAAGTTACGCTAGACAAAAATTACATTTGAAGAGGAAAATTAAGTTTAGTCAACCACTGAGTTCCTGCAGTTGGCTGCAGTTTATTAATAAAAGCACTTGACCTTTGGACAAGCACTGAAATGAGACCTGGACAGAAAGCTGGGGTTGTGGCCTGGGACCTTACGTGATCCATGTTTAACTTAGGTTTGGGAGCAGGCTCTTGTGTAGCAACAACAATGGTGATATGCTAACTGTCCAGTGCTCTGGATTCATATGCTATATTGCTTAGGAGATATATTAACTGTGACTATGGAAATTGCTCCCCCCAAACCTATTAAAGGCTTGGCCTTAATAGGCCATAAGAACTATTCAGAGACTCTTAGGTTCCTGGGGCACACACCCCAAGGGAATCATGGATCAGTAGACTTTCCCTCTTCCTATCCTTACTTTCTTGGCATAAAGTGAGAAATTGGCCTTGCTGTGAACTCCCCACCATTGCCCTCTAGGACACACGACAAGTCCAAAGCAGTGGATCTCCACATTGGAGAGGGAAAGTCTCCAAACTGTGAGTCAAAGTCAACCTTTCATCTTTATGCTTTAATGACTGCAGATATTTTGTTACAGAGATAAACTATGGCATACCCTAAGACTAAGCTAATGTCACTGGAGTTTTGTGATTGTCTTAGACAAGTGAAGCTAACTGAGAAGTAGATGATTCTGAAGGAGTTCAACAAGTCTAGCCCTTGGAGCTGGAAAGACCTCAAGGCTCAAGAGGGCCTTTTCACAGAACCTCAATTTGATTCCTAGCACCCATGTCAATCAGCTTAGAATTGTCTGTAGCTCCAGCTCCAGACACCCTTTTCTGGCTTCCAAGGATACCTCTCAGGTGTACATATCCATGCACAAGCACACATACACACATAAAGAAATATTAAAATAAATCTTTAAGCTATCCCAATGCTTGAATGTTTGACTCTTCAGTATGTCAAGAAGCATTTTATTCTTAAAGCCTATGAATTTTTGTCAGCAATATTCTAACCTATTTGTCAGGACTGAATATGTCTTGAATAATTACAAATGTAAATGCTGTTGATCAAAGTTCAGCACAGATTCTGATCTATGAGTGTAAAACAGGCCCCAAACATTGCTAGCTGGCTGCCCATCATCCCTTCAGAACTCAAAGTTGCATTTCCTTTAATGTAAGTGATGGACCATCTTTATGAATCAGTAAACTTAGCAAATCTATTTACATGCAGATTAATTTGGCTACTGGAGACACTGAAATTCTAAACAGCCTCAACCAGTTTTGCCACCTTGCTAACAGTGGCAAACTTCAAAGTCTTACTCTCTGTCAAAACCATGAGAACAAAGGACTCTGGATTGAGAAGAGAAGAGAGAAGTGGGGATTCAGAAGCCACATTGAACCATTTATTTTGAAATACTATGCTAAGCAATTAAGAAATTTCAAAGAAGACAGGACACGGTACAGGAAACCCAAAGTTAGGGGACACATAGTATACTGTTGGTGACCCTCCCATCTTAGGGATGAACAGGTGGTCAGTAGGTGCCCTGCAATGAGTGAGGAAGGGTCTGAAAATTAGGGGATGAGCCAAGTGTCAAAACCAATGAAAACTGTCCAGGGCTGAAGGGAGCATGTATTGCATAGGCACTTCAGATTCATGCAGAAAGCATATCAACGTGTGATTAAATATCCCGTTCCTCACTTTTATAGCTAAAGTCCATTTTATGGGCTTTGGTACATCCTACTTGCAGGAAATACAGATTCCATCAGTGGGAGATGCAGTGGCCCTGAATTCAGAGTTGAACTGAAGAAAAATCATCATGTTAATAAGATTGTTCTTGTAATAGTCTATTCCTCCTAAGCTGCCAGCTCCCCTAGACTTAGTAAAACTCAAAGCAACCATCCCTCCTGACATACACTCCTGAAAACTAAGGCTTTAGACTTCAGTGGCTTGATTTTTCTGTATATAATTTGCCAGTGCAAGGAACTGGAAGGGTCCCACACTTGTACAGTAATTGCTACAAAGTTCCCAGTTACTGGGCTGAAATAAAGAAAATAGTTTTATTGTGCATGTGTTGACTCACCTTTTCCTAAATAACCTCTTCTTAAAGCTAAAGGGACACAGCAGCTCACTTATTGTGATGTGCAGGTAGAGACCATAATATTCTGAGATGGACCGACCGCACATATTACTGGTTTTATAACTCACAGCTCCTGAATCAGGGCTAGATGCTAGGCTCAGGATGCATCATATTGCTGTGAGTAACCCCATCTGTCACACTATGAGCACTCTGGGGAGCGATCACAGACAAGCCTGATTGCCCAAGTTTGCAGTTTGCATCTTCCCTCTAAAATAGCCTTGTTGTGCTATCTGCTGATATCAATTCACTGCCACAGAGTAGGCGATTCATTGGACTCTAACTCTGAGCAGGCAGTGCTCTGGAGCAAGCAGGAAGACTGAGCTTACACAGTGCGGGTCTGTTGAGAAAAGCACATACTAGTTCAGTTTCAATTTACTTGGAAATGTGTTATGTATTGAGCCATCAGAGCATTTGTATTACACACTGGAACAAAGAGTGCTGATGTTTGAAACTGTGTTATCTTGCAGCCCTTTTGTTAATGACATCACTCCATGAAGTAGGCTCTTTACTATCCCAATTTTATTCATTAAAAAAAATAAGGTTCAGGAAAGAAATGGCAAGCAGCAAGACTTGAACGTGTATTTGTCCAGTGCCAAGCCTGTTGGTCATTACTGATTTCCCTAACACTGTGGCAATATCACTGCCACATGCAAGTTGAAGTGTGAAAGTCTTGGGCAGACCTGAAGGACTGGCCACAGGGAAGCAGAAGCAGCACCCATGTCTCCAGCTCACCTCAAACTCTGTGTTCCAACAGGTAGTGTGAATTCATGAACAGTTAATAGTTTTATAATAATAGAACTAATAAATCACAAATTCAGGCACATTTCAAACCCACTGGTGAGTAAATCAGGTAGGTGGGTTAAGGTGAGATATGCAGAGCCTAAACTACCTTTTATCAGATCATCTCAAAGCTGCAGAAAATCAGTCCTAAAATTGCACAACCAAAGTACAATTGGAGGGAAAGTCAGTTACAGCTGATGCCCAAGTGAAAATCATGACGCAGGATCATGACTTGAAAGAAATTCAGCTTGTTTTAACTTAGAGATGTCTAAAACACTGTGCACAGAAGATGTTCAGAACTCTAGGGGTGGTGTTGGCCTGTCACTACAGAGTTACCATATTAGGGTGATGAGTCTCATGGACCCAGCCAAGTGCTTCATGGAGCTCACCAATGAGTTCAAGGTGTTAATGGACTAAATCTTTTCTAATCCCTGTATTTCCTTTTAGTTGTTTCAGGTGTTTGTTTTATGTGTTCAAGATAAATAGTATTTGCCCCCTCTCTAAGTGAAATCACAGCCTCTTTTAGATCTAGAAGGTATCCATCCTATAGATAAGCATCTTTTTTAACTGTATCTAAAAATCATCACTCTGAAAGATCAAGAGTGGGCTGTGCACAAAGATGGATTGAGGGGACACAAAAGTGTGTGAGAAAGACTAAAACAGTTTTAAAAAGCCAGAAGAGAGCATCTCAGATTGCTGGGATACCTCCAAAGAAGAATGAACACATGAACACAGCTGGCTGAGAGGCAACAGAAATTCTACGTAATTCATGTCACATCCTCACCCCACAAACAGGACAGTGCTGGAGAATAAAGATCCAGTGCAGTGTAGGCTACATAGGACTTGCATCATACAATTTCACAGAAGCACCACATTGTCTGAAAGATTGTTAAAATTAATGATGAGAGACTTGGGCACTAAGATTTCTATAGATAGACACCTCACACGTTCTCATACTTGCAAACTTAATTTCCAAGAATACAGTAGGCTCCTAACTGATGTTTGATAAGACATTTTATTCAAATTAATCTTCTAAGCACAAACATTAATTAAAAATATTTGGAAAAATAAGGATATAGAAACATGGTATTTTTTTTCACTCTTTCTTCTCACCCTCAAGAAAATAGTTGGAAAGATGTGACAGCTTTACTTAGCTATACATGCATATTACACCACTGGCTGAGAAATAATTGGATATTTTCAGTGAGCTTCTGCAGCTCTGAGGCAGGTGCTCACTGCCTCAAATTATTATTATAATTTGGCATCTTAAAATCAACTTCATGTTACACACACACACACACACACACACACACACACACACACACGTAATTGTAAATAAAAAGACCCAATTACTTATTAAAGTCTGCCTTAAATTGTCTACTCAAATGTGATTTAACCCTTGGTCACAATATAAAGAGATGAAATTTGCTCTGCATTAAATACAGGTAAAATCTGTTTCTAATGATAGCACACATGTATTAGCATTTTTGTTTTATTATACTCAGTTGCATAGGGAATACCCATACAAGTTTGTAATATATGTTGAGTATATCCCCATGCCCAACTATTTCCCTCTTCCCCATTTTTCTCTCCCATTAGCTCCCCAGATTGCTTCACTTCTACATTAATTCCATGATGTGGAGACAGGTTTTCATGCATCTATATGAAATCCTGGACCCACAAGTAAGAGCAAGCACTTGTTATTTGTCCTTTTGAGGCTGACTTACATCACTTACTATGATGATCTCCAGTTTTTGCCATTCTCCTGAAAACAACACAATTTGCTCTTTTTTGGAGCTACAAAATTTGAACCTGGAAAGTGGTGATGCACACCTTTAATCTTAACCCTTGGGCGGCAGAGGCAGAGGCAGAGGCAGAGGCAGAGGCAGAGGCAGAGGCAGAGGCAGAGGCAGAGGCAGAGGCAGAGGCAGAGGCAGAGGCAGAGGCAGAGGCAGAGGCAGAGGCAGAGGCAGACAGATCTCTGAGTTCAAGGTCAGTCTGTTCTAAAGATCAAGTTCCCAGTCAGCCAGGATTATGAAGAGAAATTCTGTAGTGAAGGAGCAAACCAGACCAACCAACCAGCCAAACAACCAAGTCTAGATGTGTATAGAACCACATTTATTTTCTTTAGCTATTTCACTATTGCTGGACACGTAAGGTGCTTCCATGACTCATAATTATGCATACTGCTGTCATCACATTGATAGGCGGATATCTCTGTGACATATTGTCTTGCAGTCCTTTGGAGAAATACACAGGAGTGGTAGAGTTGAGTTACATTAAAAGTTTACTTTCAAGTTTTTGAAGAACTTTCATACTGATTTCCAAAGAAGTTGAACTAGCTGACATTCCCACCAGCAGTGTGTAAAGGTTATTTACATCTTCACCTGTGTTTCTTATGTTCTTCATCGTAGCTATTCTGATAGTTAAGAAGGACTCAGTTGTACTGGCTGGTTTTGTGGGTGAACCTGACACAGGCTGGAGTTATCACAGAGAAAGGAGCCTCCCTTGAGGAAATGCCTCCATGAGATCCAGTTGTAAGGCATTTTCTCAACTAGTGATCAAGAGGGGAGGCCTCATTGTGGGTGGTACTATCTCTGGGCTGGTAGTCTTGGGCTCTATAAGAAAGCAAGCCAGGGGAAGCAAGCCAGTAAGTAATATCCCTCCATGGTCTCTGCATCAGCTCCTGCCTGAGTTCCAGTCCTGACTTCCTTTGGTGATGAACAGCAGTATGGAAGTGTAAGCCAAATAAACCCTTTCCTCCCCAACATGCTTCTTGGTCATGATGTTTGTGCAGGAATAGAAACCCTGATTAAGAAATCAGTGTAGTTCTAATTTGCATGCTGCTGCTTATTAGTGGATATTTTCACATGTTTACTATCCATTTGTCTTTCATCTTTTAAAGATGGCTCATTTATTGACTGGGTTGTTTGTTTGATTGCTATTGAGTTTTCTTTTGTTGTTATTGTTTGTATATTTTAGATATAAATCCCCTGTGATGTATACAGATAGCAAACAAGTTTCTTTTCACATTCTGTTAGCTGTTTATTCATCTGATAGTTTCTTTTACTGTGTCGAAGATTTTTAATTTCATGAGGTCCCATTTTCAATTATTGGCTTTATTTCTTAAGTGACCAGAGTTCTTTTCAGAAAGGTATTACTGAGATGTTTATTTTGAACTGCATTTCCTATTTTTTCCACTATTGATTTCAGAGATTTTGGGTCTTATGTTAAGTCTTTGGTCCATTTGGAGTTGGCTTTTACCCAGGGTGATAAACAGGGATATAGGTTGAGTATTCTATTTGGGAACCCCATTTTGTCAGTTAGCACTATTCATTGAAGAGGCTGTTTTCTCTCTAATGTATATTTTTGACATCTCTGTCAAAAAACCCATTGGCAGAATGGTACAGGTTCATATCTGGGCCCTCTATGCTAATCCACTGGTCTCTAGGTATGGTTTTGTGCTGCTGCCATGCTGTTTTCTTTTTTAATTAAAAAAAAACCCTCTTTATTGATTCTTCATGAGTTTCACATCATGCATCCAGTCCCACTCATCTCCCTGTCCCCTCATCTGCCCTTTGCCCTTGCAACCTCCACCTTAAGATAAAACACACACATACACACGCCGCCGCCGCCATAATACATCCCATCATGGATGAAGTAGTATGTCACAATAGCCCTCTCTCCACACATCTTCACTTGCAATGAATCATTTGATCTGGTTCAAGCTCTTTGACTTCTATGACAACATAAATATTAGATCCTTATTGGGCCACCCAGTCATCCTGTTGTTGCCCTGTGTCGTGCAGATCCGGATGCTTAAGGACAGCAGGACTGGCCTTTTCACGCAGCACAATGGTTGCCAGATGGTATAGACTTTGGGATGGGACGATTCAGAGTTCTGGATCTGGGCATGGGTGGTAGCTGAGCAGGTCAGCTTGCCAGCTCTCCCTCATCTGTCCCACCCGACAAGTTTCAGCTAGGTCACCCAAGTCTGCCATCAGTTGGCAAGGAGGCAGGGTCAGTTCTCCTGCTCTGCTGCCCAAAGGGCTGGCTCGCCCATACCCATGTCTACAGAGCCAGCTCCAATGTGTTGCTTGGTCGAGGTTCAGAGCTCATTCTCTCAAGTGCTGCAGCCTGTAAGGGGCTGGACCAACTCCACCACTCTCACACACTCTAGGCAGGCTCACCAATGACATCAGGGCCAGCTACAATGTATTCCTCTGGCAGTGCAGGGTCTGCTCCCTCTAATGTAGTGTACAAAGAGTAAGGACTAGCTCTTCAGCTCTCATGACCCCCACAGTCTCCCAACTGACTCAGGTGGTGAAGGGCAAGGGGTGGAAGGCATTGCCTCCACAGTAAGCAAAGCCTGCCCCTCTGGGCTGGCTTACCTGTACTCCCGACCCAAGGTCAGCTCTGCTGTGCTGTCTAGGTGAGATGCAGGGCCTGCTTTCCCAAGTACTATAGCTGATAAGGGTCAGGGTTAGCTCTCCTGAGCTCATGACCCTGTGGGCAGCTTTCCTGTCAGAAGTAACAAAGGACAGGGGCAAGGCATCACCGCTGCTTCAGCGCTACCCCATGGGAGATGAGAGGCAGGGTTAGCTCTTCCACACTCGCACATTTTGGGCTGACTCACCCACACCGGTGCCACAGGACTAGCTCCATTGTGCTGCCTGGGTTAAGTGCAGGACCTGTTCTCCCCAATGCTTCCAGTGGTCAGAGATGGGGATAGCTCTCCAGAATGCCACAGCTAGCAAGACAGGGGCCAGTTCTACACAGTCCCTGGACAATCTGTGTGGCCCCCAGTAGCTATCCTCACTAGGTACATATTTATGTTCTCTAGTGGTAACATGAGCCACTGACATTGACACCAACCTCATTCACTTCGTAGTCACAGACTCAGACATAGCCCTCAGTGGCAGTGCTGGACAATCATGACAGGCTACTCCTCTCCACCCTCAAGTCTCCCTTTCCCTCTCTCTTCATACTGTTCAAGCTGCTCCACTTCTTCTCTCCCATTTTGACCATCACATATTAGCACATTGTAATGGCTCCCATTGTAGGTTGGCCAAGCAACTGGCAGGCCCCTGTGCAATATCCTCCATCTGTGCTGTGCAAGTGGCTGTCTATGGCCTGCCTGTGCTATGTGTTGGAGGGTAGGTCTGTGGCTAGCAAGGCAGGAGTCTGCAGGTCTCTGTCTATCTTCCTCTTTCTGCACTACACTGCCTGGATTTGACTTGATTTTAGTTGTTTTTATGAGTCTTAGACAGTTTCAGATACCAAACCAGTCATCAAGCAAAGTTGAACTATCTGCTCTGCTCCTGACTAATATAAGAACACAAACCATCAACAAGGTGTATTGTTCACTGCTGGAGGAGTAGGGTGAGGCATGCTATTTTGATTCCTACATTCTGTAGTAGAAGTTGAAGTCAGGTATGGTAAGACATCCAGTAGGATTTTTTTTTCTTTTCTTTTTTAGATAATTTTGATATAATTATATTAATTCCCTTTTCCTTTCCTCCTTCCACATCCTTTCTCCCATATATTCCTCCTCTCTCTCTCTCTCTCTCTCTCTCTCTCTCTCTCTCTCTCCACCCACCCCACCCCACCCCCCAATATATATATACACACAAATATAGTTAGTTAGTTAATTAGTTAGTTAGGGAAAAAATGGTTAGGGATTTTGTTGGTTGAGTAAAGTGGTGGTTGTAGATTCTCCTCAGAAATTCATGACTTCCTTACCCCTGGGTAGTTAGATAGGTCTCTCTCTCTCTCTCTCTCTCTCTCTCTCTCTCTCTCTCTCTCTCTCACTATGTTTATATATACACACACAGACATATATATATATATATATATATATATATATCTCACATTCTCAGCATCCATTCAGCAATTAAAGAACATTAAGTTGTTTCTCTACGATTGTAAATAGAGCAGCAATGAACACAGCTTAGTAAATACCTGCATAGCAATATGTTGAGTCCTTTGGGCATATGACAAGTAGTGGGATAGATCTGGTAGATTTGTTTTTTTTATTTTTGAGGACACTTCATACCAATTTCTGAAGTGGCTGGGCCAATTTGCTTTCTAGGCAATGGTGAATGAGAATTCTTTTTCCCTAAGGTCCTCGCCAGTATTTGTTGCAGTTTATTTTATTGATAATTGTCTTTCTGACTATAGTAAGATAAAATCTCAAGGATGTTTTGATTTTAATTTTCCTAATTGCTAACGTTCATGAATTCATTTTGAGATATTTCTTGCCCCACTTTTCTTTTCTTCTTTTGAGAACTCTGTTCAGATCCCAAGCCCATTTTTGAATGGGTCATTTGTTTTGTTGACATTGGATTTTTTATTTCCTTATATATTCTAGATATTAATCCACTGTTGTATTTATAGCTGGGAAAGATTTATTTCCATTGTGGAGGCTTCTGCTTCACTTCACTTTGTTTTTGGCTATGCACATACTTTTTAGTTTTAGGAGGTGCCACACCATGTTATGTTTAACTTCATACTTTATATTGTTTTGACATTTTCATTAACATTGGTATTTTAGGAGTTGGCTTTACAAATTGTAAAGTGTATTTTAATAATTTTAATAATATTTTAATAATTTTAATATTTTAATAATTTGCTTTAGTCCGATTATAGAATAACTTCCTCTTTTTTGTAATGACACACAGTATGTAAATTACTGGTATTAACTAAGACAAAGTAGAAGTGGAAAAACTATCTTTGCCAACAGATATGTAAACTGCAACAGTAGATAAGAAATAAAGAATAGCAACCTCTCAACTAGTACATTCTAAGGTACTAAAATGGGTAGAATTCCAGATGAAGGGTTGAAAGTTTAATTTAAAAACTGATCAATAGAATCAGATAGACAAAAAGGCAGACTAATAACATATGGGAAAATTCAGGAGATGAAGAAAGTGAACAACCATGATGAGAAAAACAATGACATAGAAAAGAAATTTAATACGGATATTTGGGAGGGAGGGAGCCATAGAGAATTTTTGAAAATGAAAACATTAGTGAATCAGACAAAAACTACCATAGAATCCATTGTAGCAAACAATACCAAGTACAAGACAAAATATACGGGGTTGAAAGAAAAGATAATAAAATACTCACACAGATATCAACAGTGAAAAAAATCATGAATATAAATTCCAAGATCTATGAGCTATAATAAAGAGACCAAATGAAATAATTTATGTGGTAGAAGAGAAAAATAAAAACTAAAAACAGCCAGGCAGTGGTGGCGAACACCTTTAATCCCAGCATTTAGGAGGTAGAAGCAGGTGGATTTCTGAGATTGAGGCCAGCCTGGTCTACAGAGTGAGTTTCAGGACAGCCAGGGCTACACAGAGAAATCCTGTTTCTAAAAAAAAAAAGAAAACCCCTAAAATTGTAGAAAAATCTATTTATGATATTGAAGTATAGCTATTTTTAAATTTAGAGAAATGAACGGTCATCCCATGACAAAGCATTCAGAACAACAGTAGCCATGACCAAAGAAAAATGTACCCAGGACCCACAGGAATCAAAGAGTCAAAGTACATTAGACAGAAACAACCTTCACTGCTGTAGGAGAAAAAGGCCAATTCACTTCCTAAGGCAACTACATCAGAATAACATCAGACTTCACAACAGTAACCTTAGGAATAAGGAAGGCATTAAAGGATAGATTTAAAACACTGAAAATAAATGTCACCAAAATTTCTCCATCCAGTAAAGTTGTTTTAAAATTGACAGAGAAATAACAATGTTTTATGAGTACCATAAAATAAAGCAATTCATAACTAATAAGCCAGCACTTCAAGGGACATCTAATAGAATCCTAAGCATAGATGAGGAAGAATGAAAATTTAAGTCACGATAACACAGGGATAAATTTCATAATAAGAATATATGAACAAAAACTGGGAAAGAATTAATTGTGTACAATACAGAAAGCAAGTATGCCACTTATGTGAATAAGGGAATATAAACATGAATCAGCTAACTTTGCCTTATAGCTCTCCAAATTGAAAACACACGAGTTACAAAACAAAAGATTCCACTGTCAGTTGTGAATAAGACAGAAACAAGAAAAGACATAAAGACTGAGATCAAGAGAAGGCAAACAATAGTATAGTCATGGCTGTTGTGCTCTCAAGTATATTTCAAAGCCAAACTGGAAAAGGTGTATAAAGGAACAATCTATCAGACAGATAATAATTATAAACATTTATACACTGCATCTGGAACTTCCTAATTCATTACAGAAACACTAATAGATATAAAACGACAGGTATGTCCTCATAAAATAGTGATAAGTAATTTTAATACAGCACTGCCAATAATAAGCTGGCCATCCAGACAGAAAATGAACAAAGACTCTTTAGAGTTAAGCTGCACCATAGATCAAACTGACTCAACAGAATTATACAGAGCATTGCATCCAATAGATGCAACACACATTCTTCTTAGTCACCCATTGGACTCTCCCTAAATAGACCACATCATAGGCCGTGATGCAAGTCTTAAAACACAAAAGGATAAAAACAATTTCTTCTGTCTTATTAGGTTATAGTGAAATACAACTGCAAGAGAAATTATACAAAGACATGGAGATCGAGCAATTTACTTCAGATGATTATGATCATTGAAGAAGTTAGGAAAAATTTAAATTCCCACAATCAAATTCAGAAGAAAGTACAAGTTACCAAAGTTAACAAGATACAGCAAAGGAAGTTCTAAGAGAAAATGCCAGTGCTATAGTTTTTTACATTAAAAAAATTAGAGAACTACCAAATAAATAACTTAGTGGTGCATGGCCAGGTTAGTGGAAAAACAAACAAACAAAATAAACAAAAAACTTGCAAAGAAAAAATTAAAGTGTATACTAAAGAAATTAAGACTAAAAGAATAACACACACACAAAATATCAGTGAAACAAAGAGTTTGTTATTTGACAAAACACACAGGATTGTCAAATCCTTAGCCAAAACAGACAAAAGAAAGAACCCAAATTTTCATAACCCCATTATGAAAATGGGTACCTTTTGACAAATGCCAGTGAAATTAACAAGCTCACACACACACATAATTATGTATACATACATGTGAACACACATGCACATATGTGCATAAGCACACCAGGTCTAGAAGGAACATAAATAAACCTACAGACATACTAACATATACACAAACTAATACATACACCAGCAGACATGCATAAAGGCAGAGTCAGCATCCCACTACATTGGTAGACATTGAAAGCACTCCCATCAGTATCTGCAATGCGACAAGGGCATCCACTCCCTCTTGCCACTGATTCATACAGAGCTTGAAGTTTTAATCAGAGAAATAGAGCAGGAGAAAAATACAAAGGATACAAAAAGGCAAGGAAGAAGTAAAATTCTCTCCATTGGAGAAAGATATGATCCTGTTCTAAAAAGAGATTCCAATCAAAGTGGGTTTTTTTTTTTTAGAACTCATTTTTTTTACTTAATTTTTTTATTAGATATTTTCTTTATTTACAATTCAAATGCTAATATCCCCTTTCCTAGTTTTCTCTCTGAAAATCCCCTATCCCCCTCCCCCCTCCTCTTGCTCCCCAACCCACCCACTCCTGCTTCCTGGCTCTGGCATTCCCCTATTTTATTTTAAATATTAATTTATTCTTTATGAATCAATTATGCACCCCAATTCCACTCATTTCCCCATTTGTCGATATCTCTCCTCTGTCCTTGCAACCTCCCCACCTAAAACCAAACAAACAAAAAACCCCAAAACAAGCAAATAAAAGTCATCTCACCATGGAAGTTCTGGTGTTTTGTGGGGCTTGGGGTGTAGGGGAAGGGGGGGAGGGAGAGAGCCCATGTCCGGCTAGAGTTCCTGTGCTCTGGGGCAGGCAGACACAGAGGACTGCCTGAAGCTTTGCACTCAGCTCTGGGTGGGCATCTGGCTGTGTGAAGCCACTGATCCTGTTTGGCAGTGTCTCTCTCTCTCTCTCTCTCTCTCTCTCTCTCTCTCTCTCTGTGTGTGTGTGTGTGTGTGTGTGTGTGTGTGTGTGTGTTGTGTGTGGACAAGGGGCAGCCCCCATACCAGGTTCTAAGTCTCTGGCATCCCACGCTGGATACATCAGAGGAGATGAGAATAGAATAGGGCAAGAGAGGGCAGAGGGAAAGAAGGGGCCGAGAGTCCTTAGTCCCGGCCTTGACTGTAGCACAGGAAGGCCTTCCATCAGGAGGTTAGAAATGGCTCATTAGAAGAAAGCTTATCCCATCATTCAAGCACAGCGAGCCTTGATGAACAGAGACAGTCTATGGTTTTAGAGCTTTATTGTAGAAAGTCAGGGGGAAAGAGAGAAGGTGAGAGAGAGAGAGAGAGAGAGAGAGAGAGAGAGAGAGAGAGAGAGCGCAGCCATGGCCAAGAGGAGAGAAGGGAGAAAAGGAGAGAGAAAGAAAAGCTAGAGAGTAAGAAAGCTTAGAGAGTAAGAAGTTAGAGAGTAAGAGAAGAGATTAAGGGGGAGAGAGTAAGGAAAGTAAAAACTTAAGAGAGCAAGGAGGGCCAAACAGCCCCTCTTATAATGGGATTGTTATCTTGTTGTTGCTAGGTAACTGGGAGGAGTCTAGTCAGAAGGTTAGAAGCTTGAGACATTGTGTATGAGACTGTAAGCCACATGCCTCTCTTGTGAGGGCTGTGGGGGCAGTAACCTTGACAGGAGCCAGGGGTCCAGGAGACATGAGGGAACACCTTCCGTCCCATGTAGGTGAAAATTATCACCACCGGGTTTCACACCATGAAACACCACAGCTGCACAAGGCTCTAACATCAAGTCCTTCCCCACCATCTCTTTATAGTGCACAAGCCATTTTTGCTTCTCACCCATGGCACACACAGCACACCATGGTGTTTCCTGGTGTGTCATATGTGACACATGGCACACCATAAAATAGGTAGCCACACAAGGCTACTAACATCAAGCTCTTCTGAGCCTTCTCTTTATAGTGCACAAACCGCCATGTTTGCTTCTCTTTCTATCTAACCTCTCTATCACAGAATTGATCATCCTCATCATGTGGCCCCTGCATGCACTGTCTCAGCAATGACATCTCTTTTTTTTTTGAAAGGTAGGATAATTAAATGTCTGTCCAACAGAAAGAGTTCAAGGAAATAAATCCCTAGCCAAAGTTAAGCACAACACAGAACAAACTGTACTTCAACATGGAGTACTCTTGACTCATGGTTGTATCTTCATCATAACCAACCAGAGAGATTAGCAAATAGAGCAATGATGGGAAGCAAACACATCAGGGCATGTTGAGTCAGTTGTGGCTCTCTACTTTGCAGGTTCTGCTCTTCTTCCTCGGCTAAGATGCAGCTCTGGGAGTCATGACAACTCACATGGTTGTGAGTTTTTTCAAAGGAAGAAGGCTCAGACCACTCGCACTTGTGTTTGTTACTGGATTTATTGATTGTACATCAATAATGTAATTCACTATTTCCCAAGGAACACAAACAGTAACCGCCTTCACTTCTTCAATTCTGCCTCTCTTCATAGCACACAAACTGCTCAGCTTCTCTTCCTCTTTCATCGCTCTACCACCTACTTGCTCACTTCCTGCCACACTGGGCCCAGTGAGGGCTGGGTATGGCCTGTCATGTTTTCCCCACACTTCCCCTACAATAGAAGTTCTTACTCTTGATTAAGCACTCAGAAAAATACCAGGACAACAATTAGCATGCAAAATGAGTAGTTTTGCTATATGCCATTAACAAACTTGCTGAAAAGGAAATCAGTAAAAACATCCCAAGGTCAATAAAACATTCTTACAAGTAAGCCTGAAGAAGGAGGAGAAAGACCACTACAGTGACAACTTTCAATACAGAAGAAAGCACTCAAGGAAGAAAACAGAAGATGGAAAGGCCTCCTGTGCCTGTGGATTTGCAGAATAATAGTTCAAAAAGGACTACATTACTAAGAATTACCTCTATATTCAAACCCCATTAAGCTTCCATAACTGTCAACACAGATAAAGAAAAACATTTCATATATTCACATGGAAGCAAAAGAATTCTAAGTGGTCAGAAAAATTCCTAAGCAGGAAGAACAATGACAGAAGTTTTATAAGATCACACTTCATATTTTATCATAGTCACAGTATCAAAGCCAGCATGACAGCAGCACAAAACACATTTTCGGTACATTAATTCAATTTATACAATAGAATTGAAACTCTTCTCCCAATTCTCAGCCTTAGCCACCTTATGTTAAAAAAAAATCCATCAAAGAAAGGCAAACTCTTCAAGTGATGCTCAGGAGAATAGATAGCCACATCTAGAAGAATCAAATGAGATTTATATCTTTCAGTGGGAAACGGAGTTCAGTAACAAGTAGCAGTGTGAAGAAGACAGCTTTCATAATGGGTGTGTGAACATGCATTTGATGCAGAATTCATATTTAGAATCTAGAAAAAATTGATCAGCAGAAATCTAAAATCATCAGTCAATTGAGAAAATGATTTGAGCATGAAGTTGTAAAAAGAAATACTAATAGCTGACAAATACATGAAAAACAATTCACCACCTGCAGTTATCAACAAATCACAAATTTAAACCACACTGAGATTCTATCTCACCCCAGACTGAGTGGTGAGCATCCAGGAAAAAAATGCAATGAGTTATGGAAAAGATGTGGAGAGGGAGGAAACTTAAGAAAATGAAATAATACTATTTTCAGGAAGAAAGGACAGAAATGGACATTATCATAATAACTGAAATAAGCCAGATTCAAAAAAAGACAAATACTGAATGTTTTCTCTCATGCTTGAAAGTGTGTGTGTGTGTGTGTGTGTGTGTGTGTGAGAGAGAGAGAGAGAGAGAGAGAGAGAGAGAGAGAGAGAGAGAGAGAGAGAGAGAATCCACTGATTTACAGCCCTTAATCATTTTTTGACTTGGTTGTGAGTCTGTGGAAAGAGTCCAAGCAATTTCCTGTCTTGAGCTATAGTGAAAAATCCTCACTCAAAGCTCTGGCAAACTCTACATCAGTCCCAGGTGCTCTTTGGCCAAGTGCTAAGTGTTCTTGGCAGTACCTGACAACTGTACAAATTTCCAGGTCCATCAGGAGTCCTACAACCTCTCTAACTTCCACCCCACTGTCCTTCCAGCTCCAGTGTGTTGATCCTTTGTGCCCCAGTGCAGTCCTTTGTGATCTATACTGTAGCCTTCTCTCACAACTGTATGAGTTCTGCATTTCATCTGTACATGTCTCTATTCTACATTCTATGCCAAGAATCAGTATTTCAAATTATAAGACATTATGCCATCAGCGTTCTAGTTTACAGAATGTGGGACAATGGTCAAGTGAAGCCCAGCTTGACAAGTCAGGATCATCCTACATTTGCACAGCCCTCAGCAGGGCAGAGCAGAGTGCCTATGGTGTTTCGCCATTGTAACCATTTGATCTTTTTTTTTTTTTCTTTTTTTTTTTTTGTGCTATGAGAACAAAAAGTAGACTTTTAAAATTCTAGGTGCCTAATACCATGGTTGAAGCTTTTGAGTGTTTCCTCATTTACTTTCTCGAATGCTAAATAAACATACATATGAAGGTGTTGCCTGATGATACTATATCAAGTGGAAAGAAATGGAATGCTCCGTGTTTTATGTTAGGTCGTGGTCAAGCAAACATTACAAGGCAAAATTATGTCTTGTCCAGAGAGTTCCAGGCTCATGCTGTCACACCCAAACTAGAAAGTTTTCAATGTAATTATTTCGTTTAGGAGTTACAGAGACAAAGTTTGGAGCTGTGATGAAAGGATGGACCATCTAGAGATTGCCATATCCAGGGATCCACCCCATAATCAGCGTCCAAACGCTGACACCATTGCATACACTAGCAAGATTTTGCTGAAAGGACCCAGATATAGCTGTCTCTTGTGAGACTATGCCGGGGACTAGCAAACACAGAAGTGGATGCTCACAGTCAACTATTGGATGGATCACAGGGCTCCCAATGGAGGAGCTAGAGAAAGTACCCAAGGAGCTAAAGGGATCTGCAACCCTATAGGTGGAACAACATTATGAACTAACCAGTACCCCGGAGCTCTTGACTCTAGCTGCATATGTATCAAAAGATGGCCTAGTCGGCCATCACTGGAAAGAGAGGCCCATTGGACACACAAACTTTATATGCCCCAGTACAGGGGAATGCCAGAGCCAAAAAAAAAAAAAAAAATGGGAATGGGTGGGTAGGGAAGTGGGGGGGGGGGGGAGGGTGTGGGGGAATTTTGGGATAGCATTGGAAATGTAATTGAGGAAAATATGTAATAAAAATATTAAAAATTAAAAAAAATTCAGTGTTGCCACAGACAAGTAAGCTTCATTTGATAATCTAGGCATATGGTCTCTAGGAGCCAAGATGAGGGGAGGAAGGAGTGGGACAGAGGCAAAGGCCAGTACTAGTGAACAGGCATGAGCTGGACAAGATTAAAATGATATGAACCTACTATAACATTCAGGCCAGTTTCAGTCCAATGAGCATTCCTCTCCCCAACCCCAAGCATGCTGACTGCCAGTCTCTGCCCTGCCTCCTGTCTCCAGAAATCTATATAATAGAAAATAAGGAATGTCCCTTTGGGGTTTGGCTTCTTCCATGGAGAGACGCATGTTCAAAATTTTGCTTTATCTTCATAAGGCTTCATTGCTCGTGTTTTCTTATTACAAAGTATTTTTTCACTGTTGGCTCCACTGTGGTGCTTGCTCTCTCATCTAGGAAGCCCAGCTCGGTCACTTCCTAGATTTAGCCTCTATGAGCACAGATACCATAAACAGCTGTGTTCAGCTTTTTGTAAGATGGTCTTCAATTTTCTTATAAACATGAAGGAGCTTAATTTGGGGGGCTTATAACAGTGTGCTTAGATTTTTATTAAGAGACTGCCAAGAAGTCTTCATGTTGTTAAACTTTCTTCATTATGAACAATCGTAGCAGACATAACTTCTCTTCCACACCGTCAGAAGTATTTGGAATGGCCAGGGTCCTGAGTTTTGGCTCCTCTGATTGGAGTATTGTGGTAACATATTTTTAAATAAACATTTACTTTAGAATAATTACCAATTCCTAGTAAAGTTTCAAAGACAGTAAGCAGAGTCCCCAAGTTGCCTTTAACTTTCTTTTGTTGCTTATTGGATGAGGCCACAGTTCATCAATAAGTATGCTGTTCTTGGAAACCCCTGTTCCTCAATTTCACTTGTTCCTGGGTTTCCTCAGCATTCATTGTCTATTCCTAAATCCTGCCCAAGATCTCAATGCATAATGTTTGGTTTTCCTCTGGTAAGTGGCACCTGTGATACCTTAATGTTGGGGATTGGTTCTAATTCTTTGAATTAATCCAACCCCCCAAATTGGGAACCTGCATATCCAAAGGCTGAAGGTCCTTGTCCCCAGTTGGTTTTTGGTTGATCAATAAAGAGCCAATGGCCAATGACTGGACAGGTAGACTGAGGTGAGACCTTGAGATTTACACAGGCTAGGAACCAGAGGAGAGGAAGGAGAGGAGACTTGGCAGGATTCAGTGGGAAACAGATCAGAGAGCTGTAGAAAGAAAATCATCTGAAATGTGGGTGAGAAGGAGCGTGACCCCGGGAAGGTCTTCCCAAAAGCTTCTTGGACAACAAAGACTAGGGGGCTTCTTAGAAGGAGCCAAGGCAACAAAGATAAAACAGAATTAGAGGACAGTAAGCCAGGACTACAGAAGGGAAACACCTGTTAGCTGGAAGGATGATTAGAACTGCCCAGCCTTTGAGATATAGCCAAGCATACTGAAAATTAACTGGTGTGTGTGTGTGTGTGTGTGTGTGTGTGTGTGTGTGTGTGTGTGTGTGTGTTTCATTCACAAATCCAAAGAGCTCCTGGGTGGGTAGCTGGGACTATGACTCCCAGGAGCCAAAGGGGTGTAGCTAAACTCGCCACTACAGATTTTCTTTTTAACTTATGATATGCCACGACTAGTTCAAAGGCTGGGCACTCCTAAACCTTCTCCTGATAGCAAGCGTTCCTTCCCAGTACTCCTGAGACTCTTAAACCTTCCCCTGCTACCCCAGGCCCAATCTTACATGGCTGGTTGGCTTTCTCTCCTGCAGCTCTTAAGTCTCATCCTTCTCCCGAGAGTCACGCTATACCTTAAGAATCACGAGGGACACAGATCAAGTATCCTTTAACTTAGTTTTGTCCAGGAGTTTTGTAATGGTGAAACTGGGGTCAGCAGTGTCTGCAGAGGCCTACACAGAAGAGCAATGATGTCGCATGATCTCAGATTTAGTGCTGGAAGGTAACATCTGTCAGAGCTTTCCAACAGTATCACGATATTGTCTGTTTTTCCCATTCTGCTATCTAGAAGAAGGCCACAAAATCCAACCTATACTCTGCTCGGGATGTATGCAAATTCCAGCAAGTAGTATCTATGAAAAACATGTTGAATTTTAATATGAGAAAAGTTTTCTCTCCCATGTATTGTTCAGGTGTGGAATCATTTAGTGTTGTATGGTCTTAAATATATTTTATTATTTGGTACAAAATTCAATGTCTTGGTTTGTTGTTCCAACTGTTTAGCTATTTAGAGCTGTTCCCACTGGCTCTAGGAAGTTTTCCCATGCTTCATTCTTTAGGTTTAAAAGTATTTCTCACTTCTTAGGAACTACAAGATGCATCAGAATATTCCTGTACTTCACTGTTTCAGTCCTAGAAGCAACTATTTCTCCAGGGTATCTTGGTTTGTTTCATTAGAAAATGGTATTTAGAAGTCAAGATCGGGACTCCAGGGATGCTCACTGCTGCTGAGTGTTGTACATAGCCTTGGTACTGTTTGTATTTTGATGCTAATTCAGTTTCCCCAAGAAGGGCTACCTGGGACAAGGTACTCAGTACTCAAGTACTCAGGACTTCATGTGACCTGGCCCTTCTAATAAATAAAGAACCAATCACTGGGCTAGTGGGAGGGGTTCTGAGTTGGACAAGGGGATGGAGAGAGAGGAGAGGAGAAGAGGCTGGAGGACAGGAGATGGAGGCAAAGTTGTAGATCGCAGAGACCCTGTTTCAGGTGGCAGATCCTTTTAGATCTGCTACTAGAGGATTTAACTTAGTATGGCTTATACTTAGGATATTAGTTGTTACACCTGGTGATTGAGGTATCATTGATCCTGAACTAAGTTTGTGTGGTGTTTTCCTTCACGTGGTGGCTTGACTGGGTTCCAGAGAGAAACCTATAATGGGGGTGGGGCACCCACAAGAAATTGGAAGTGTGGGGCTTGTGTGGCAGTGATCCACCATGAGAACTTAGCGAGCTGGGTAGAAAGATTTCAGAGCTCTGAGTCAGAGTCTTCACTAGATGAGAACAGGTTGGCCAGCCCACCTGTGACTTGCCAGCAATAGTGTGGATTGTTTGTTTTTTTTTTTTAAATGTTTCACACTACAGCTGGGTGATACTGCTTCTAAGAACTCTCAGTAGACACAGCATGCGTCTCCTGCATTCTTGGTCACATAGATAGAAATCTATGGTGTGTACATAAATATTCTAAACGTGTGACTTAATCTTAACAACAAAAGATAAAAACATTAAATATCAAATAAATATCTGTATGTATCTAATAGACAATAAATAAAATTATGTTATTTTCTGCACTTCTAGAAATGGACTTTGGACTCTTGCCAATGCTTTGGTGTCATAGACAGTGCAAAGAAAACTGTGCAAATGTGTACTTGGAAGAAAAAAATGAAAAGCTTGACTTTTACACATGTCTGAAAACAGAACTGTTAGGGCATAATAGATACACACCATTATTTTTGCAAACTTTCCCATTATCAGTATTTAGAAATTCTTGAAAATGGGCAGCTTAACAAAGCATTGTACAGACCCTTAAACGTCACCATTCAAGGTACTTGTCATGCCTTCTCATTCTGGTGTGCATTTAGAATTGCTCTAAAGTGACAGATGAATACAAGCAGCTATTGGGTTGATAGACTCAATTTCATGAGCATAGAGGTATTCTATTACATATTTATCTTCCTGCATGCTTCAAATTTTCATCAACTGAACACTGATTAGTTTCTATTTCACATGAAAAATAACATCTTACTATTATGTACCAAACAATTCATACATTTAGTGATTTTTTTTTCTCACTTGTATTTATTTGGTCAGCAAAGTCTCTGGTTTGCCTCAAGCTTCCCATTTCCCTCTACAAGTTCTTCTGCCCCAACCTCACATATTCCCCATCTTCCCTCTCTGACATTATCCAACACTGGGGCATCAAACACCGTCAGGCCCAAGGGCCACTCCTCCCCCTGATGTCTAACTAGGCCATCCTCTGCCATGGTTGGAGCCATGGGTCCCTCCATGTATACTCTTTGGTTGGTGGTCCAGTTCCCAGGAGCTCCAGGAGATCTGGCTGGTAGACACTGTTGCCCCCTCCCCCCCATGTATGAATATAATCATGTGTCTTTTGAAGCGCTCTTTAATTCTGTTTTGCTATCAGCACCATACTTGTCCCTTTGGTCTAAATGTGTCTTAGGTATTTGGCTCTGTTTTGATGTGGCCCAAACTCTTGATTTCCCACAACGCATCAGTGAAAGAGCAGAGGACAAGGAATCAAGCCATTTACACAATGAATGGCTAGTCCTCATCCAGATCATTAGAGACAGGCTAGAGAACACAAAGACATTCCTCAATTAGAGTCTGAAGAGGACTTTTATGGGAAGAACTACTGAACTTTTGTAATAGTTTGAATGAGAAGGGCACCCATAGGCTCATATATTTGAAAGTTTGGTCCCTAGTTGGTAGACATTTTTCAAAGGATTAGTAGGTAGGACCTTGTTGAAGGAGGTGTGGCACTGATGGTGGGTTTTGAGGTTTCAAAAACCCTCCTGGGTCTAGTCTCATTCTCTCTGACTGCTGCCTATGGATCAAGGTGTAAATTCTTAGCTACTGCTACAGCACCATGCCTACAAGCTTGCCACCATGTTTCTTGCCATGACAATTATTGACTAAACCTTCAAAACTGTAAGCAAGACTTAAATGCTTTCTTCTATAAATTTCTTTGGTTCTATATAAATTTATAGTGTCTCACCACAGCAACAGAAAAGTACGTAAGACACCATCAGTAATCAATCCACTGCTAAAAATAATGCAGAATGAGGTAAGTATGTGCCCCGAGGGCTAGTAACAGTGGGTACAGAGGCAGACACCTATTCTGAAGCCTTTTCATTTGGAAATGGACATGCCGGGAACTCAAGTCTAAACCAGTCAATATCAACATGTATCTCCAAATCTTCTTGTGATTGACATGAGTAAAAGTCAAGAAACACCAGTGTGCCAGTATCTTTCTTGCCAAAATTCATGCCAATGATCAAAGACTATTTAGTAGCCAGAGAGCCCTAATGTGAAGCTTAGGCCAGGACTCTGAGCTGGAAGCATGGACATAGATCCAGAGCTCAGGATGACATTTGGTTGAACCAATCTGTGGCTAGGAGACTAGTAAGTATTCCAAGGGAAATAAGCAAAATTGGGTGATTGAAAGTCTTGCCACTAACAGTCACAAGGGCGGTACATGGACAATGTCAAGGACAAGTCCATTTCAGTGTGTTCTCTGAGTACTGTATAGGGCAGCATGGCCAGGCCCAGACAGCCAGTTTTGCAAGAAGCCATTTCCAAGCCCAGGTCTTTTGAGACATGAAGACCAAATAGCATGCATTTAGCCTACTTTGATGACATCTGAATTCGGAGTGTTCTGCAGAGAGTGACTTTCAATCAGAGGATTGCACCTTGGGAGGAAATGGATGTTTTTGTGGCAGGTGCTTGAGATTTTCCTTTTGGTCTGGTTTTCAGCTGATTACCTTCATGCATTTAAATTTTTTAAATCGCCTTTTTATTTATCCTTACTGGAATTCACAGGTGTGCTTGGATTATTGATTTCATGTCTTTTATGAATTTGTAATTTTTCTCCACTTTTATTGTTTCTGTCTTGTTTTCTTTCTGATATATATATATATATATATATATATATATATATACTCTATTTATGTACATACACACATAAACATGCATGTATAAATACACATATACATAAATATTTGTATCTTCTTGTATACACATACATTCCATTGCCCTATGTCTATTCTCTTCCACTCTTTAGCTTTCCAGCATTGTATTTCAGCAGTATAATTTCAGACTTGTATTTCATTCTTCTAATTCATTACATTTCCCATCAGAGTACTTAAATTTCAGTTGTGGTCATTCTTTCACAATTTACTGTTCTGTACATGTTCATTATTCACATTATACAGTACATCTAGACTTTCCATTGTTTGAATACTGTAGGCACAGCATCTGGCACTGCTACAAACAGCTGCATTTATCTAGATGCTCTGTGAATCTATTTATATTTTCTGTGTTCCTCTTTTCTAATTCCAGAGGGTGGGATGAGTTTATTTTTTTCATACATCCTGTGTTTGTTCATTTTCTGTTGACCTCTGATACTAAATATAAAAATCTACAATCATTTCAGAGCTAAACAACAGTACACTGAAAAAGATTTGCCTTGAGTTGTGAGTCGCAGGAGCCCAGCAATCCTGGATCCACTTATTTGATTGTAGAACTGATATGATTTGCTACTGGGCTCCAGGTGCCAAATTATGGACAGTCTTGGACTGACATTCTTGTGTGCTATAGACTTATCTCATCCTTAGAGGTGTAGGACTGCTAAGACAAGTTAACCCTCAACCTTCTCAGATGCTTCCTCAGAACTGCTAATGTAGAAATTTGGGCTCATTCACTAATGATATTCTGAAAGTTTTCTTGCCATGAATCTGGTCACAGAAAATTTCAATATATACACATGGAGTTTAAATGAAGCTATACCATATAAAGTGATGGTATAACATGAAAAATAACATCTTACTTCCATGAATTTGAAGTATTTATAATCCATTTAAAAATTGTACCTTTTTTAAAAAATTTAATTTTATCTTTTAGTTATTCACTTTTTTTTCTTTTTTTTTCCATTTTTTATTAGGTATTTAGCTCATTTACATTTCCAATGCTATACCAAAAGTCCCCCATACCCACCCACCCCCACTTCCCTACCCGCCCACTCCCCCTTTTTGGCCCTGGCGTTCCCCTGTACTGGGGCATATAAAGTTTGCAAGTCCAATGGGCCTCTCTTTCCAGTGATGGCCGACTAGGCCATCTTTTGATACATATGCACCTAGAGTCAAGAGCTCCGGGGTACTGGTTAGTTCATAATGTTGATCCACCTATAGGGTTGCAGATTCCTTTAGCTCCTTGGGTACTTTCTCTAGCTCCTCCATTGGGAGCCCTGTGATCCATCCAATAGCTGACTGTGAGCATCCACTTCTGTGTTTGCTAGGCCCCGGCATAGTCTCACAAGAGACAGCTACATCTGGGTCCTTTCGATAAAATCTTGCTAGTGTATGCAATGGTGTCAGCGTTTGGATGCTGATTATGGGGTGGATCCCTGGATATGGCAGTCTCTACATGGTCCATCCTTTCATCTCAGCTCCAAACTTTGTCTCTGTAACTCCTTCCAAGGGTGTTTTGTTCCCACTTCTAAGGAGGGGCATAGTGTCCACACTTCAGTCTTCATTTTTCTTGAGTTTCATGTGTTTAGGAAATTGTATATTATATCTTGGGTATCCTAGGTTTTGGGCTAATATCCACTTATCAGTGAGTACATATTGTGTGAGTTCCTTTGTGAATGTGTTACCTCACTCAGGATGATGCCCTCCAGGTCCATCCATTTGGCTAGGAATTTCATAAATTCATTCTTTTTAATAGCTGAGTAGTACTCCATTGTGTAGATGTACCACATTTTCTGTATCCATTCCTCTGTTGAGGGGCATCTGGGTTCTTTCCAGCTTCTGGCTATTATAAATAAGGCTGCTATGAACATAGTGGAGCATGTGTCCTTCTTACCAGTTGGGGCATCTTCTGGATATATGCCCAGGAGAGGTATTGCTGGATCCTCCGGTAGTACTATGTCCAATTTTCTGAGGAACCGCCAGACTGATTTCCAGAGTGGTTGTACAAGCCTGCAATCCCACCAACAATGGAGCAGTGTTCCTCTTTCTCCACATCCTCGCCAGCATCTGCTGTCACCTGAATTTTTGATCTTAGCCATTCTGACTGGTGTGAGGTGGAATCTCAGGGTTGTTTTGATTTGCATTTCCCTGATGATTAAGGATGTTGAACATTTTTTCAGGTGCTTCTCTGCCATTCGATATTCCTCAGGTGAGAATTCTTTGTTCAGTTCTGAGCCCCATTTTTAATGGGGTTATTTGATTTTCTGAAGTCCACCTTCTTGAGTTCTTTATATATGTTGGATATTAGTCCCCTATCTGATTTAGGATAGGTAAAGATCCTTTCCCAATCTGTTGGTGGTCTTTTTGTCTTATTGACGGTGTCTTTTGCCTTGCAGAAACTTTGGAGTTTCATTAGGTCCCATTTGTCAATTCTCACTTTTTATCTGCTCGCTGCCCTCATCCTGGTCACCCCTCCCACAATCTTTCCTCCATCCCCTCATCCCCTTCTCCTCTGAGTGGGTGGGGACCCTCCTCGGTATTCCCTACCCTGACACTTCAATTCTCTGCAAGGCTAAGCCCTTCCTCTCCAACTGAGGCCAAATAAGGCAGCCCAGCTAGAAGAACATAGTCCACAGACAGGCAGTAGCTTTTGGGATAGCCCCCACTCCAGTTGTTGAAGACCCACACAAAGACTAAGCTGCACATCTGCTATCTATGCATCTTTAGGCAAGTTCATCTATTATGTTTTGTGGCATTATAAGCTCAAAAAAAAAAAAAAAAACCAACCCAAACAAACCATGATTTATCAAACTTTCCTCTTAATTTTTTGTTTGTTTGTTTTTTGATGTGGAATTATAATTTTTTTATTGAAGAAGGTCTCAACTTCATATCCTCTTGCTTCTTGCCTTGAGGTTGGAGCTATAGCCATGGACTGGCCTTTGTAGATAATTAGGTTTGTAAATAGATTGAGAGAGAAATCATCTCTTGTCTTCTCAGTTCAATACTAAGCACTTAAATTCATGCATGGAATTCCATCACCTCATATTTCCTTTTTTTCTGAATCATTGCCTTTATGTGTGCTACTGTTTAAAATTAAACAACCCATAATGAGGTCACCAAATATATCTTTCAAAGCATGCTACTTGTTTAGGCCTAAAACAAAGTGTTTAGGTTAAAGTCATGCCAGCCTTAATTTCAGGAGATGTTTTACAACTGGTTGAAATACATGATTTCCTCTTTAGGTTAAACTGATGTTTATACTTATTTATTGGGCAAATAATGAATGCAAACACAAAAGCCCCATTAGCTGCAGTTTTACTTTTCTGCACTTTGAGTTACTTATATCAACCTCAGGCTGAAAATACTGAAAATTACATCCCGTAAATGAACACCTCATTTGTTTTACACTGTGAGAGGGTCTGGGGGTATTATGAAATCTCACAGTATCTGATTCCATCTGGTCTTTCAGCTTCTGAGAAAGTCAGCACAGATCAAAGAGAGTGAATAGCCACTACACTTCACTCAGCAGCCAGTTAATGGACCACTCAAAGAATGTAATCATTCTTGTATCCAAGAAAATAGCACAGGACTTCACAGGATGTTTATACTTTAACACACATGAAAAGGCCATCACTAAATAATGAAGGATTTCATTTGTGAATTGGATTGCATCTGTACATTTTGTTATAACTTAGAGAATCCAAGAACTTTGATTTTGATGTTGTTCATCTCAAAACAAATAGCTACCTATTGCAAGGCCACAAGTTTCAACTTTGATAAATAATCTGTATGCTTATAGCACTTAGAGTAAAATTTGAGTGAGTCTTCTAAAAATTACAAAGCAACCCATACAGATTTGTTGTCAGTGATTCACTTTAGTGACTTCACTGTCACTAAAATTATCTGATTATAATTAGGAGCTGAGAAGATATGGTATGCACATGAATAAAAACAAAAATTAAGCCAAGCATGGTGATATATGCCTTTATCAATGCTATGGAGCAGAGACAGGCAGACCACTCTGAACTCCAGACTAGTATGTTCTACATAGCGCATTCCAGGATAGCCAGGGTTACATAGTGAGAGACAGTCTTTAAAACACCAAAGCAAAACAAAAACAAGTCCCCTTCAGGGATGTTAACTAGCAGAGGACCATTGATGGTAATGGACAAGAAAGATCTTAAGGGAGGGGAAAAGTAAAACACAGGGGATGTGAAGAGGATAAGGCAATTAGTAGGGAGGAAAGTTTAAGTGATAAGAGGGATGGAAGAGGTGAAGGTAGAGTGGAGGAGTGGGTAGAGGGAAGAAAATCCAACACTAAGGATAGCTGAAAAAGGCATTTGGAAATCTACTATGTTATAAGGTGCCAATATGTTTTTTTTCCATTTAAATCATTTTAATTAAAGTTACCCTATATAGGAGATCATGCTGCTCTACCAAGAAGCCATAGGCTAACAAATGAAAAGTAGTATCTTTAGAGCTTGTTTGGAGGTGCTAACAGGAGAGCTCCCCATATCCCCTTGACTGAAGAAAGAATTCTGTAGATATATTTGCTCGTCTATTTTCTTTGCTTATCTACTTATAATAGTCAGAAATTATGAGCAATTTAGATACCCATCAACTGATAAATGGATAATAAAAGTGTAATAAATGTACAGAATGGAATAATATTCATCTGTGAAAAAACACAACTATATTTGCAGGTAAATGAATAGAGCTAGAAAATATCATCATGGGTAAAATAACCCAGATACCAAAAGACAAAATTTGTATGTTTTTCTTTTATACGTAGATGCTAGCTTTTAAGCTTTTGATATCTGTGCTATAATCCAAATAACCACAGAGATTAGATATTGAGTAGGGATATGCATTAGAGGAGGTGTCCTTAGGTACAGAAAATAGAATATATAGCTATGGAGAAACAAGGAAGAGACTGGATTGGAAGAAATAAATAGAGAGGAGGATGGAAGAGAAAGGTGAAAGATGAAATAGGGAGAGATACTATGAACACTAAGGGCAACCTGAAGGGCCATATGAAAAGCTACTGGCGTAGAAGTTTCCTAAAATATATACAGGAGAGAGAATGCTTCAATTAGACATATTTGCCACCAAGTGAAACTCTCAGTACTAGGAATGGGTTACATCTAATAGAATCACTGGCCAAATGGGCTTCATAGAAACTCACAAACATTTTAGGCTATTCTCTAGTCTTTTGGTTACTTCCCACAAAATGACTGTAAGACGTTATTACTGAAGACATTACTTGCATACCTCACTGAACATGGACAAGTTGAATTAACTAGTAGGTTTCACCCCTACAAAGTAGTATTCAAGGTACTAGAAGGTACCTTAGCTTTTACCAGAAGAGAAAAGTAACCATCAACCCAGCTAAAAACCCTACAATCTACAACAGTGACCAGCCTGCAATATATGCTGGTGCAATAGTGGCATAAACATTATGGCAGTAACCAACAACTCCTACTTGGATTTAAGGCCCACTTCATGAAATGGAATTTATACTTAACACTGGTCAGGTGGCCACGAAACTGGGACTGGATAAGCCATGGGCCTAGGGGAAAACCAAATACTATTGGTCTGCTAAAGGAAGACAACAATAAAATGAGTCCTAATAACATTCTGATATACACATAAATCAGTGTCTCACTCAGCCATAGTCAGAGAAGCTTCCATTTTCAGTAGATGGGAACTAACACAGAAACACAATTGGAAAGTGCCCATAGAGTGAAAGACTTTGTACCTCAGTTCTAAATGGGAGTCTTCTTCTGAGTTTTGCCGAAAGCAATATACAGACTCAATGCAATCCCCATCAAAATTCCAACTCAATTCTTCAACAAATTAGAAAGGGCAATTTGCACATTCATCTGGAATAACAAAAAACCTAGAATAACAAAAGCTATTCTCAATGATAAAAGAACCTCTGGTGGAATCACCATGCCTGACTTCAAGCTGTACTACAGAGCAACTGTGATAAAAACTGCATGGAACTGGTACAGCAACAGACAGGTAGACCAATGGAATAGAATTAAAGACCCAGAAGTGAGCCCACACACCTATGGTCACCTGATCTTTGACAAGGGAGCTAAAGCCATCCAGTGGAAAAAAGACAGCATTTTCAACAAATGGTGCTGGCACAACTGGCAGTTAGCATGTAGAAGAATGCAAATTGATCTATTCTCATCTCCTTGTACAAAGCTCAAGTCTAAGTGGTTCAAGGAACTCCACATAAAACCAGAAATACTGAAACTTATAGAGGAGAAAGTGGGGAAAAGCCTTGAGGACATGGGCACAGGGGAAATTTTTCAGAACAAAACAGCAATGGCTTATGCTGTAAGATCAAGAATTGACAAATGGGACCTCATAAAATTGCAAAGCTTCTGCAAGGCAAAAGACACTGTCAATAAGACAAAAAGGTCACCAACAGATTGGGAAAGGATCTTTACCAATCCTAAATCAGATAGGGGACTAATATCCAATATATATAAAGAACTCAAGAAACTGGACTCCAGAAAATCAAAAAACCCTATTTAGAAAAAATTGGGGTAAAGATGTAATCAAAGAATTCTCAACTGAGGAATACCGAATAGCTGAGAAGCACCTGAAAAAAATGTTCAACATCCTTAATCATCAGGGAAATGCAAATCAAAACAACCCAGAGGCTTATTTGTATAGTTAACACAAGTCTCATAACTAATCAAAATATAGAGAATATCGGTCAGTGGAGGACTCAGCCATAAATGTGAAATCTATATCACATCTCTCCCCAAGGCTTAGGGACCAAGGTGGAATAGGGGTCAGAAATATTGTAATAGGCAAAGGCCAAGGAAGACAATAGTAAAACAGTGTGTTCTTCATGTGAAATGACAAACAACTGAACTGGAACTGTCGTTGCTGAACAATATCTGCACAATATCAAGCCAGTCAACATTCTAGCATAAAGCGGTGGGAGTCCACACATATCTACACCCATAACTGAGGATCTGTGGACAGTTAATAATTTATGGAATCAAGTCTCTTTCCTTTAAAGCTGTGGCACCTTAGTAGACTGATCATCCCATTAGATGGTTCCATACCCATGAACAACACAAATTGGATTCAGGTAATTATTTAAAAGGGGTGGTTCTTTAAGAGTTGGGGAGGTAAAGAGGTGGGGGTATAACTGAGAAGAATTAGAAGAAAGGGGTTGATAGTATGATCAAAATACATTGTATGCAATTCTCAAAGAGCTCATAAAAACATATTTTGAAAAAGAATGTAGAGAAGAATATTCTAGAAAAAGCCTCTAATAGAGGCAAAGAAGAGACAAGAGGCTAGACATAGTGGAGTGAGTAAGATAATGGGATAAGTTTGGAACTCAGAAGTGACTCAGTCAGTGACTGCCCAAGAATCCGGAAAGAACATGTGAGTGCCAGCTTAGTTTCAAGTCAGATGTGGCAGTGTTCTTGTCACTCTCAGGGAGACTTCACCCACCCCTCTTGCCTTCTGTTTGAGCAGGAAGAGTTTGTGATCCATCAGTGACCAATGTCTATTTGAAAGTCTTTATCTTCCCATTGACTTCTCTACCCATCAATGATACCCTTAGATAAGCTCATGTTAAGAAGGATGTTATCTAAGGTTTGAGTTTGTAAGCATCAGAGAGAATGAGAAGGCACCATGCTGTTATAGTTTCTGAGGAAAGAACGAGCTGTTCAACCTGAAGCCCATCTCAGTAATAGAATCAATAAAAACTTTTTGTGAAATGTTGCAAAACAAAGAGAGAGAGAGTGGAAGATTTCCTTTTGGACAAGGCAGTTAATCCAAGGATGAGCCTGTGAAGAGAAAGGGGAAGGAAAATAGAAAGTCTTGTTCTTGGATATTAGTTTGTTTTGTTTGTTTTTGTTTTTGTTTTTGTTTTTGTTTTTTTTTGTTTGTTTTTTTCTTTACTGGCTGAGTTGGGCAGATATGCAGCACACACTATTTCTAGAAACACAGTGGCTCTCCAATAGACAGTGCAAAAATTCTGATTTTCTCTAAGAGAAGACTTTGGGAAGCATCACATCTCTTCTCAGTCTATTACTGATTTGGGACATTTGAATACTTACTATATAATTTTTGGAAAGAGCACAAAATTCGTATATCTTCACCTAGTGATTAAGAACAGCTTGACAGCTATGAATTATTTAAAATTCAAAGATCTGCCTCTTCCTTGTGGTTTAGCTCTAAAAGAATAGGCTAAGTCTTTTCTAAAGTATCATTTAAAAAAGTAACCAACCATGAATGCCTAGTAATAAGGGGGAAAGGAACGAATTAATTGTTATTATAAAAAGAAAACATTAAATAATAGTGCACTCATTAACAAGCAGGGAGGGGAGCATTTTAATTTTTTAAACACATTTTAAAGTTGAGAAATTAACCATTTCCTTAATAATTATAAAGTGCTAAAAAAAAAGCAAGTCAACACAAATGTCTGGCAGCTACTTAAAAAGCATAAGTTGTAAAGTCCCTATTTAATGTAAATAAAGGTGAAAAGGACTTGGAAAGTTTGGTGGCTAGTGTTAATTATCAAGCTGACAGAATCTAGAATCAGCTGGGTGATAGGCCTCTGGGGGTGCCTGTGAGGTCTTCCTCCTCCTCCTCCTCCTCCTCCTCCTCCTCCTCCTCCTCCTCCTCCTCCACCTCCACCTCCTCCTCCTCCTCCTCCTCCTCTTCCTCCTCCTCTTCTTCTTCTTCTTCTTCTTCTTCTTCTTCTTCTTCTTCTTCTTCTTCTTCTTCTTCATTATTTTATTTATTTATTTATATCCCAAATGTTGCTCCACTTCCTGGTGTCCCCTCTCAGAGTTCTTTCCCTCATCCCCAACCCCTTCACCTCTGAGAAGGTGCACCCCACTTTTGTGTATTCCCCTCACCCTGGGACATCAAGTCTCTACAGGATTAGGCAAGTTCTCTCCCATTGAGGCCAGACAAGGTAGCTCTCTGCTACATATGTGCAGGGGGCCTTGGACCAGCCCTTGTATGCTCTTTGGTTGGTGGCTCGGTCTCTGGGAGCTCCCAAGAGTCCAAGTTAGTTGACATTTTTGGCTTTCCTACTGAGTTGCCATCCCCTTCAGCTCCTTCAGTCCTTCCCCTAACTCTTCCATAGGGGTCCCTAACCTCCATCCTATGCTTGGCTATATCTTTATCTGTCTCAGTCAGTTGCTGGTAAAGCCTCTCACAGGACAGCCATGGCAGGCTCCTTTGTTCAAGAACAACATAGCATCAGTAATAGTGTCAAGGATTGGTGCTGACCCATGGGATGAATCCCCAGTTGGACCAATCCATCACTGGTGAGCCATTCCTTCAGTTTCTGCTCCATTTTTGTTCCTGCATTTCTTTTAGGTAGAAACAATTTTGGATTGAAAGTTTTATAGATGGGTTAGTGTCCCCACCTCTCCTCTGGGGGTCCTGTTTGACTACTGGTAGGTAGTCTCTTTAGATTCCATCTCCCTACTTTTGGGTATTTTGGCTAAGGTCACCCACATTGAATCCTGAGAGCCTTCCCCATCTCAGGTCTGTGGGACTTTCTAGAGGTTTCCCCACCTCTAACCCTAGCAGCTGCTGCCCACTCTCTCCCTATCCATTCAGTGTAGTACTTGAAGTTCTAGCTAGAGCAATGAGACAACAAAAGGAGTTCAAGAGGCTACAAATTGGAAGAAGTCAAGGTATCACTATTTGCAAATGATATGGTAGTATACATAAGCGACCCCAAAAATTCTACCAGAGAACTCCTATCGGTGACAAATAACTTCAGCAAAGTGGCTGGATATAAAATTAACTCAAAGAAATCAGTAGCCCTCCTCCATACAAATGATAAATGGGATGAGGAAGAAATTAGGGAAATAGCACCCTTCACAACAGCCATAAATAAGAAAATATCTTGGTGTGACTCTAACCAAGCAAGTGAAAGATCTGTATGACAAGAACTTCAACTCCCTGCAGAAAGAAATCAAAGAAGACCTCAGAAGAAGGTAAGGCCCATCTTAACTGGGGGCAGTTTCCTGGGCAGGGAACCCAGAATGGTACAAAGGGAGACATTAAGCTAAGTAGCAGCATGCTTTCCTATTCCACTTCTTGTCTAAACAGTTATGTAACACGCCCATCTGCTTCATGCTCCTGCTCCCTCATTTCCCTACTCCCAATGAGAGATTGCGCCCTTGAGCTGTGAGCAGAAATAATCCTCCTCCCTTTTAGATCATTTACACCATATTATTTTACTTCATGGTGACTATGTGGAAGAGTTTTCAGCTTAGTTGTCTAAAGTTTTCCAAGTGTCCACAGTGTAGGAAGTAAACCCCCCAAATTTGTTATATACATATTTTATACAGAAGGAGAAATGTCACCAGAAGGATGAGGTTTTAACTCTAGAAACCTTTGAATAATATTATGATAGAGATTTAAATTTTCTATGTAGACTTAGAGATGTTGAATAGAAATAAAGTGAACATATAGTAGACAGTGGTTTTAGTGGCCTCTGTGGAATCCTGTGACTCCTGCTTCTCCTTCGACAGAAAACTAACCCAGAGCTGCTGTGACCAGGCTGGGTTCTCAAAGAACAGCCAGAACAACAGGGTGTGGAGCTTTTCATTCATCCTGACCTTTACTGTCTGCAAGAAGATCCCTTTAGCAGCCTTGAAAATTGAGGTCATTTAAAAAAATAAATAAACCCAACTCTATATCAACCACTCATTTAACAAATTCAGGTTATCACTTTAAGTCAGATCTAAAATTGAGCACTCTCCTTCCACCAGAAGTGTTCTGAGGTCAAGTGCAGGAATCCTATCTCCAGAGAAATATTTCCAAATCATAAATGTCAAAGCTTAAGAACATGTGTTCTGATATATTAATTGAAAATGCATTGCAATTGGAATAAAGGTTACTATGGGGGAAGTGAAGGAATTATAAAGAAGCTGTTGTGATGTAATTAAGGATAGCACTTGAATATTGATGAACCACAGACATTGGAAACCATTGGCTGAGTCTGGCAGAAGGCCGAATTGTCCATCTGTAGAAGCACACCTTCTCTTTCCTGAGTTTCAGTGCACAATGAATATCTACCTATTACTGTTTTAACTTAATCATCTCCACTTTATTTCCAAAGTCTTCTCAGTTAGGACATGAACTGACTAAAAGTGTTCAGTTGAAAATGCAGGGTGAACTCCAATGTGTAAACGATGGCTGTACCTTTGTTTTAGCTCTTGCATATAGATTTCCAAGTTTGCACACCAATGTACAAACACACACATACCAAAAAAATCCCCACATATAAATACATAATTTATAGTGATCCCAAAATAGTTTTACGTGAAAAGGTTTATATACTATACCTAAAAGAAAAATGTCACTTTCTTTGAGAAGCACCTTAAAATATTATGTTTGTCTTTCTCCAGCTATCAAAAGGCTCCAGCTCCAGTAGAAGGTGACACAGCTTACAACATAGCACCATATATATTTCTCAAAGTCCTATTCATAAAGGAGTTTTTGTTTCAGAGAGGAGATGCTCAACAGAATGGAAAAGCAGCTCACAGAATGAAGGAAACCTTGACCAGCTCTGCATCTGACAATGACTTAATAAGTAATTTACAGAGAATAAGAACCAAGTGATCAATAAACAATCAATGAAACAGTAGGCTACAAGGGCAGGTGAGTAAATGTGCCTGCTGCCAAGCCTAATGCCTGCAGTTTGATCTCTGAGACCCACATGATGGAAGAAAAGAACCACCTCCTACAAGTTATTCTCTGTCTTCCACACACATGCACTGTGGCATGGATAAGCACATATGTTCATGCAGTCATGTGCACACACCCATACCTCAGATACATAGCATGACAAATCTATAAAGGTAATAAAATATGCTGATGAGGAAAGGAGATCCTTAGTCACTGATGGTTAGAGTGGAAATCTGTGCAGCTACTGTGGAAATCAGTGTGAAGGTTTCTCCAAAACCCCAAAGCAGCATTATCTCCTGTGTGTCTACCCAAAGGACTCTGTATCCCAAAAATGAGATATCTGTACATCCATGCTCACCACTGCTCTGTTCACAGTATCTAGGAATCAGCTTAGGTGTTCAACAACTGAAACAAAGAAAATGAAAATAGGGTCCATATATGTAATGGAATTTTATTGAGGTGTAAACATGAATAATTGAATCATTGGAAAATGAATATAATTGGAGAATAGTATGCTGAGTGAAGTAACTGAGGCTCCAAACGACAAATACCACATATTCTGTTGTATGTAGATTCTTCCTTCAAGTTTTCAGATGTTTGTAGAGAGCATAGAGAAATTAAGCAGAAATTGAGCTGAAAACTATCAGCAATTATCAAAAGTTTCATGCAAGTTGCTGCAGGAGAAAAATCTCCAATAGTCTTAGCTGCTCTTGATTCTGCATAGAACCACACAGAATATGTCCATTGATGCAGTAGTGTAGTGGCATGACTGATTTAGGGGTTAACAACTGTTTTCTGGTTTGGATTTAAGACCTGTTCTGTGAGAAGGGGTATATGCCTAGTACTGTCAAACCTAGTCAAAAGCTTAAGTCTAGGGAAGTCACAGGCCCTAGAGGAGAACCTACTTCTGATGCTTTACTAAATGAACATGTATTCAATCAAACTGCCTTCTTAGTATTCACATTTATACCCATAGACTAGTACTGTGTTCAGCCTTGGTCAGAAAAGTTTCTGCTTTCAGTGAGCAAATGTTAAGGAAGAAACTCTTAAGTGGCCAAAGTACT
Organism: Mus musculus; assembly: GCF_000001635.26. NCBI lineage: Eukaryota > Metazoa > Chordata > Mammalia > Rodentia > Muridae > Mus > Mus musculus. Next base: position 56,877,173 of record NC_000073.6, read on the forward strand.
GAGCACTAAAATAACATCTATATCACCTTATTATAGGAAAGAGGATAGAGAGATTCATCCAATCTGGAGAATGGTGAAGAGTGTTCAAAAATGCTTTCTTTTGGATTAGTCGTGTCACCAGAATCACAAGCACACAGCTGCTGAGGTGATATGCACAAATGGTTTATCCCCATGGGTTCATGAATGGAAGCTGAGTCCTCAAAACAGTGATAAGACATGATTGGACTTTGAAAAATGAGTTCAGGGAGGAGGAGGCAATTATTTTCATGGGACTGCTACTTATTCCCAAGAAAGAGTTATTATAAGAGACTAATTGTGTTGGATGTAAGTGCCTTGTAAGAAAGATCATGAGTTTGAGTTAAGCCTGGGCTACCTAGGAAATGCCACATACACTTAGGCTCCAGAGCAAAACCCTGTCTCAGAGGGAAAGGGGGAGGGGGAGGGGGAGGGGGAGGGGAGTGGGAAGGGAGGGGGAGGGGAGGAGAGGGGGAGGGGAGGACAGAGGAGGGGGGGAGGGAGAGAGAAACACCTGATTGGCTCTTGAGTCACTCTCCAGATTTCTGGTCTATCCAGGTGACAGTCCCTCTTGAATCAATACACTGTGACCACTCTCTTGTGACCATCCCCGTAAGCATTATTGCTGAGTAGAAGTTACTGCACTTGAACTTCTAAAATAGCAGAAAAATAAGATTTTTTTTCCTGTAGAAAATAACCAGCTTTGAGTATTTCACTAGAGTCGTGAAATATATCCATATAGAGGTGGTAGATTTTCAGGAAAAGAAGCTCCTTAGATGTTGAGGTGAGGCTTAAGTGTGATATTAGAAACACTAAGAGCAAACACCTGAAAATGAAAACAAAAATTCTATTCCCATTAGGTACATGTCAGTCACTGCCAGCTGAAGTAAGAGGTTGCAAAGTATACAGGAATGAGTTGAGAGAAAACATAGCTAATGTCAGAGGAAGGCAACTGAGAAGCAGGTGGAAATTGGCAGGAGAAACTTGTGGTTCATGGAAGATGAGCTGAAGGAAGCAAGAGAGATCCGATTATGATGGAACCTGCTGGTGCTGAAGATTGCTTGAAGCCACCCATATGCTGGGAACAACGAATGAAAAGTCATGAAGAAGTTGCAGGTTTATAATCTATTGATAATTTAGATTCATTTGCCACAGCTTCAAATTTGCAACTATATCAGGCTAAGTTTTAAGGTAGGCACATAAGTATCAGCCAAACAGAAAGGCCGACTAAGCAAAAGTGGAAACAGAAGACCCTGGTTGCCTTGATGAGACACAGAGAAAAAGAAACCTAAGCAAACCCTCTCCAGTCATTAAATTTATTCCTTAAAAATTAAGGAGAAATTAAGGTGTCCTAAGATTTTTAAGAAATGGAAAGGTTTACTCACAGCACACCTGACTTATACGAATTCCAGGATCTTGGCTGAAGCAAATGAACAGACAATGACCGGAGGCCATAGACACATGCAAGAGCAGCCACATGTGCAAATATAAAAGGCAACATGAACTTTTATAAAAACCTTCTACTTCTATGCAAGTTAAAATGAAATGCATAACGTATTTCTTATGTTACAGTGCTAATGCAAATGCAGAAGAAGACAATAATAAATGTGTATATACAGAAATCTTCCTTATATGATTAGAAACATTAAAACGGTAAAAATGGGCTGTCGTAATCTCCTGATGCCCCACCAGCTCCTGCTGCTGCCATGTGCTCCCACCTTAACACACCTCTGCCTCCTCGAGAGGCCCAGCAGAGCTGCAGGCCACACTAGGCAGCACAGAGAGGTGCAGCCAGTTGCAAGCTTCACTGAGAACATAACCATCCAAATAACATGGTCTGTAGGATCTATAAAGTCATGAAGTCAAAGTCAGTTCTATCAAGAGGACTATTGCCTGGACTTGAACCTTATGTACTTATATTTTATGAAGGAAGAAAAACCTGGCATAGTTTTGAGCACAGGGCTAATTTCTTTCAAAGCTTTCCTCATGGAACTCCATGTGGTCACAAGAACTCCATTTTGAAACATCAAGGGGGCTTTTGAGCAGCTTCACACCATCACTACCATCATCTTGCTTGTTCAGATAGGAAAGGTGGATGTTAGATTGAAAGCCAGGACTATCACACTCCTTGACAATCAGTATAAGGGGAAGTCTATAACAAACCCTGCTTTAATCCTCACACATTATTGTCAGAACCTCTGCTGAGAGATTATGGGGGTCTACAAAGGCTCCTTTACTCTCCCACTTGGCAGCAAAAGTGTAACTTGGTTACTAGACTAGTACTCTTTAACAATATCCTAGATACAGAGAAAAATTCAAAGGCTGAGGACATAGGCTAATGGAGCAGGATGGCATTAGGATTGAGCAGGTGGGTAACTTTGTATCTACCCAGCCAGTGAGTAACAATCACTCTGGCTACATTTCAGCTGCAGAGAGAATAGGAACACACCTTTCTGAACGTGGTACCCTTGGAAAAATAGGAAGAAGTGTTAGGTGACAGTTTTATTTTACCATTGTTGGTCTTCAGCTCCAGCTTTGATAGAGATCAATGATGGTTGTCTGTAAAGCTACTGCTAATGAACTGTTCCTTAGAAATAGCTGTATATTATAAAGAAACATATGTGTGGACACATGTCACAAACAATATTGAAATTAGATTACTCTTAATAAGACTATTTTAAGTAAAAACAATAATTATAACCTCCTGGGAGAACTCTAAAATAATAAATCTTAAGCAAAGTTAGAGAAACAATAAGGACGCTCTCTGTGGTCCATTAAGAATCCACATCATCAGAGCAGAAGGCATTGGTAAAGGTGATGGTTAATACTGCTGACTTCTCAGGATTGAGAAACGACCTTAAGAAACAAATCACTGGGCTTGACTAAAAGGGACCTGTGTTAACTGAGACAGGAAGACTCTTAACCTGGGCAACACCATGCCATGAACTGTATCTCAGACTGAAGAACTAGAAGAAAACAAGCTGAGCACAGCAATCGCCGTTCTCTGCTTCTCGCTGTTGTGACTTCCCTATCATAATGGACTATACTCTAAATCTATGGGACAGAATGAACCCTTTCTTCTTTAAACTGCTTTTGCTGTGCATTTTGACAAAGCAATGAGAGAAGTCACATATACAGCGATGAAATAGAAGAACATAAAAGACATGAAAAATATAAAACAAATATTAAAAGCCAATTTAAATCCAACCTTATAGTAATCACAGTAACTATAAGAAATAACAGCACAACTAAAAGCACAAACTAATAAAATAGATTTTTTTATAAAACCAAAATAATTTAACTTCTAACTAAAGATTGAAACAAATATATTAAAGCCCTGATTCAATAGTGTTAATTTATTATTCCTCCAGTCTATACATCAAAACATTGCTGTTGGTCTCTGTGACATCAGCAAGGGATGGTTCTTTATTGCTTTTTCAGTGAAGCTTCTTAAATGCACAGTCAACAGAAAAGTGCTTGCCCATGGTAGGAAAATACATATCCAAGAAGAAATGTAAGCTTTATTGGTAGTGCAAATAAACTTGAAGTAATGAAGACTCTGGAAGCTCAGGTGCATAACATGTGTATAATATCACCTCTACAACAAAAGCTAGCCAGTACTTGTATAAGCCACAAGCAGGCAGACTCCCACCTGGCACAGCTGTGCAAGAATTCCCCTAAAGGAGCCTCATCTGCGATCATAGCCACAGAGGGCTTTGAAGACAGAGGATGGAACCAAAGAGGAAGACCCTCACATCTTTGGGCACAATTAAGTTTTCCTTGCTATGTGTTGGATTTGTTTGAGAGCAGGTATTCATTTTCTCTTCTTATCTTCTGGATGTCTATCTTAAGCCTGCCCTACAACTATACTTTGGAAACACGTAATTCATTTAGTTTCATAGGTTGAGTTCAGAAAAGAAATCTCAGGAGAATACAGATGTTAGAAATCACTCATATTTGATTCACACAACAGATGATCTTCCCATTAGGGTGAGTGAGGTAAAAGCAGAGAATGAAACCCTTATGAGTAGATTAGTGACCCCATAAGATGAAATCTGACAAATGGGCCCTGTCTCCACCAGACAGAGACTAATCAGCAGGTACCTCGTTCATGAACTTCTCAACCACCAGAACAGTGAACACACATTGGCTGCTTTAGCAACCCATCCTATGGCACTGTGACAGCAGTTTAATTCACCAAAGAACTACCAGAAATATTTCATACAAGATGACACAATGTATAACAACATTAAGAACAAAACAGCAATCATTGAAATCAGAATCACTAATCTCAGGTTCACCACGGAAAAAGATTATGGGCATAGGATGAGCCATAGCATGGGTAAGGCTCTATATCTTGAGCAAAGTAGTGGGTACATAAATTTGCGTGTGCGCACACGCACACACACACACACACACACACACACACACACACACATGCATAACAGAGCCCACTTAACATGCATGGTCTTTATTATGATAGCCTAGACATAATATTTCAAAGTTAAAAAGAATATATGAAAACTTATCTATCCTTTATCTCTCTCTCTCTCTCTTTTTTTTTAATCAAAATTGGTTTGTTTTCTGGCCTCCTAACATTATTTGCAGGTTATCTGCCCACATATCTTGTTTTCAGTTGAATTTAATCTAAAGAAAAACCCTAAGGAGAACTATCATCTAATGAGGCAATGTTAAAATCACATTTTAACATGAGGATTAGGGAAGAAAGATTTCCAGGAATCCAGATTCCACTATGTGGAGTAAAGTTGTTTTCTGAGAATTAAAATGTCCCACATTCATATGTAGATATTTCCTCTGAGATTAAAACTGTATAACCTGGATGGAAGTGCATTAAGACGCAGGCTGTTTACAAACGTGAAACAGGATGGTCTAAGGAAAGGTAAAGCATCCCATCCTGAAGAAAAACTCCTGATGCTCCAAGAACAAACAACTCAAAATGGCTTCAGGAAGTCCCTAAAACTGACCTGATTCACTAGTAGGAGGTGGGGGTGGCACATATATAATCTATAAGGATTGTCGAAAGACACTTTCAGACAAATAGAGCTGCCTAGAAAAAGGCTCAAATAGGTGGAACTGCCTGGAAGAAGCAAAAACCAGCTAAGAGCACCTGGAACAAAACAAAACAAAACAGCAAACAAACAAACAAACAAAACACAAAATGCAAAACACAAAACACAAAACACAAAACACAAAACACAAAACAAAACAAAACAAAACAAAACAAAACAAAACAAAACAAAAGCATTCAGTGTGCCTGGAAGAAGCAGAGATCATTCAAGTCACCCGACAGAGGCTCCACTCAACTGATACGGATACTCTCCAGACTTAAACTGCCTACAGGTTGTGCAGGGCACTCTAGGTTTCCAGCTTATGTGAGCTGTCACCCATGCTGGGGTGTGATTTCTGCCTTTATAAGTAGCCCCTCCACTGTGCTCATGTAAGTACATATGCACTAGCTCACCAAACTGAACTTTGGTGGCATCCTTATTTTGGTCTGCCATGGGCTCCCTACCTGAGATGGATAGAAGTTTGTTTATGTCTTCTCTGGTACAGGGTCACACAGAACACACTGCTTTGGAAATTATCTTTTTGCTTCTATGATGTAGCTGATATAATCTCAAAAAACCATTTGGCTTCAAATTAAAGGTTGTGTGTGTGTGTGTGTGTGTGTGTGTGTGTGTGTGTGTGTGTGTGTGTGTGTATTTCCTTGTCAGATACTGTTGGTGTATTCTGGAAGCACTGATCAAGAGTCTCAAAGACTGTGTGAAAGTAAGTGTGCAAGGAACTGTCTGGACAGGGAGATGAAAACACTTCTTTCAGATTGCAGCATCTGTAGCTTGTGTCCTGCGACCACTAAACAGAGGAGGGACCTCTGAAGCGGTGGACTTCATATCAACACAAGATCAAGTGATTCCTGCAAGACAGTAAATACAGATGGAACATTTGCACCATTTATAAACAAAAAAAAAAAATTGAAGGGAGGAAGCTGAACCCAAGAGTTATACAAATCTTACAGGAATTCCACTTTGTGTTTAGCTTTCTAAAATTAAAAAAATAGCAGAATTTGAACATATATTTGTCATAAGATGAGAGATAAGAAAATTCTTGCTACTTGATATTTTTCTTAAAACAAAAAGGCCTGTGCTAGCCAGAAAACTTAGCAGGTAACCCTGATGACCTAAGGTTTATCCCTGAAACCCATATAGTGGAAGGAGAGAACGCAATCCACAGGTTGTCCTCTGACCCCTGCTCACGCAGTAAATAGATGTAGAGCTGAGAAAGTTTCAAATACCATTTTTAAAACAACATTTCTGAAACCACAATTGTAACACAGATTTCAGTGCACACTGCCTTTATTACAGTACAAGGTTTTGTTCATTCTTGAACTTCATGTAATTAGACTCATCAGGATGTTGGTTCTGTGTCTAGCTTTGTAATATAATATATCCATTCTTTGTTTCCTGCAAGTGGAATTTTACTGCTCAAGAACACTGCATAGTAGTTGACCATTGTTCTGTTGGGGGCAATTAGGAGCTTTAAAACCAAGATGTAGTAACTATTTCTTGAACATTCTTCATGGAAAAGTTGCACTAATTTTCTTGAACATGTGTGCTTGTAATAGGATGTCTGGATTACAGGGTAGGAGGCTATTTATAGGTAGGACATGCACATATATTATACATCTTCACGTATTCTATGCTTTTATTCCCTGCAGATTGTTGCAGCTACTGTATTTTCTTTCAATAAGTACTGTTCCTGGGAGAGTGATAATGGAATTCCTCCATGATAGAATGCCCCAGCCACAGGAATTGTCTTGCTGTCATTGTTCGGCTGTTGTCAGCCACATCCATATCTAGGGAGAACTGTTTGTTGATACAGACCATTCTCTTGATAGTCTGCTTTACTGGAACAAGCAGTTCCAGAAGAAAGGGACCACACATTTCTCAAGATTGTCTTAAACTGCATGTATCTTGTTTTATATCAACTTCACAGATGTACCATCTTCCTTATATTGAATGCCCTTGTCTACTCCTAAAAGAGACCTGATTAGCTCCTTTTCCTTCATGAGACTTCCATCCCACAGGAAACTTACAGACCCTTACTGCTGTGCTATCAAACACAGTCTCTTACCCGTTGAGGACAGACTTTGGTCTCTTTCCTGCCCTTTGTTCCTTTAGAGAGCTCCTGAGTCTAATATTCCAGCATCCATCTTAAATGGAAGGAACAAAAGGACAAATGAGTCAAATGAATAAATTAGTGACATCATTCTCATTTAAATTAGAACTGTAGCTTCCAAGAGTTATGAGGACCTTTGGAAAAGGTAACAGGAATAAGTTTGGAACAGAAGGAAATTTAACTGACACACACACACACAAACACAATCAGGGAATATCAACTTATAGAAATTGCTAAAGTAAAAGTTTAAATGTTGATAAATAAATAAGTATATGAGTTTTGTCAACAAAAGTTCTAGAGAAGATGTATCTACAGAGACAAACTGACTAACTAGAACTACAGTGGTGTGGAAAGATTGGGATGTTGCAGGTCCGGAGGCTAATTATTTTATTTCAGGAGTAATTATTATAATTATTATACAATTATACATACATTTATTATATATAATTACTATATACTTATATATTATATAATTATTATAATTAATAATAATTATTATTTAAATCTCAGGAATATCACCTGAATAGCTAGCTTTCCTTGTGTATCTCTGTGTCAGTACTAACATCTTGTGACTAATTGATTTCAAAACCTCTTGGACTCTATTGACTCAGCAGAGTCAAGTTCCCACCAACCCAGAAACTAAGAATGTCAATAGAAGCATCTGAGATCTACAGGGAAGCTTCCACATTTTGCTGTAACAGCCTCTCTGATGTACCCAATAATATACTTTAAATTTGCTTTGACTTATGACCTCTGTTCTGTAAAACTATAAAACTTCATGAAGCTACTTCTTCTAAGTTGGAACATGGGATTTGGTGTAACATAAATCTGTGTACCTATTCCATGGTCACTCAAAATGGCTCCAGAATAAACTATGTCTTATTCTCTTTAAGGTGAAAGTTGTGTTTTGTTTTTATTTTTGAATCCACAAAAGCAAAGGTAAATGTATCAAGAAAAAAAGATCATATGTAACTGTAGTAATCCAAGTATATGAGCAATCATTTTTATAGTGAATGGTCTAATTGTATCAAATAAAAAAAAAAGGGACAAGACTTTTTTATCTTTGAGGCACTAGATATCAAACTCAAGGCTTTTAAATGCTAGGCAAATGTTCTATTGCTGAACTGTACACACAAACTCCTCTTCCTTTAATACATTTTTGCTTTGAAAGAGAGTTTTATTATACAGTCCAGTGGAGTCTTGACCTTGTGACCTTCCTGCCTCTCTACTTTTTTAGTAGCTCACAGTAGTTATTTTATTTTAAGACATAATCATATGCTAACCATAAGAAGTCTGTTTTCAGGCTCAGGAGCTGGCTCAGTAAGAAAGTACTTATCATGTAAGCCTGAAGACCAAAGTTTGAATCTCGAGCACAGATGCGGATGTCCACAGCAAATCTTCAAGCAAATAGTTTTAAGCTGTTGGTGTTTGCCTCGTTTTATTTTACTAAGTATGAGCAGTTGTGTGAATACTGAGATCCACTTCTGTTGGATGCTTTGTTATATGAAGAAATTGTGACTCTTTCCTAGAAAAGTTTAGACTTTCTAGAGACAGAGAAAGCTCTTTCCTGCCAGAGCTCTCTCCTTAATTATCTGGCTAAGGATTTATTTAATGTCATCTTATCATGCTTAGAGGTCAGGAATAGTTGACTCTATCTTGACCATCATAGGACACCAGCAGGGATGAGTAGGGCAGAACAGGAGGGCAGACAAAGGTGCTCAGAATCATGAAGGTTAATTGTAATCATCCTGACCGTCACAAAGAAGGGGATTCTAATTCTCTATACACCATGTCGCTATTTCAGAATACCATGGTTTTATTGTATGCATGGAGAGGACTATGCTGCTATGTAATATTCATGTAGGACATGGATAAGGGCTGGAGAGATGCTCACTTGATAAAGTCCTTGCTACAGAAGATGAAGACCAGAGCTTTATCTCCAGGACCCACATAAAACACTGTGTGGCAGCAGGCCCCTGTAATCCCAACACTGCAGTGACAGACCTGAGTAGTGAATTCCTGAGGCTGACTATGCAGCCAAGCTAGTCATATCAGTAGGATCAACCAGGCTCAGTTGGGGAGCTTGTATCAAAAATAGTGTGAAGAATGGCCAAGGTACCTCACATTGGTCTTTGGCTTCCACATGCAAGTACACATACTTATTCATTCTCTCTCCCCACTCCAATTATACACTACAACACAGTGTGAAAATATATAAATAGTAAACTGAGAGATAGTGGATGTGGAAAAAGAGGAGGAAGAGGAGGAGAAGGAAGAGGAGGAGGAGGAAAGAGGAGGAGAAGGAAGAATAAGGAGGGGGAGGAGGAAGAGACGAAGAAGAAGGAGAAGAAGGAGAAGAAGAAGTTGAAGGAGAAGGAAGAAGAAGGAGGAGGAGTAGGAGGAGGAGGAGGAAGAAAGGAAGAAAGAAAGAAAGAAGAAGAAGGATTTTCAAGTAAGATCCTGCCAACCATTTCAAATATATATTTCAAAGGAGAATAACTCTCAAACTTCAACTTTTGGTTTGTCATTTTGTCATTCCAATTCTTAAGGTGTATTTTATAGATCACTAATTGTTCAGTTTTGAAATATTTTTCTTATGAACTAAATTTAAATTTTACAAACCAACTAATGTCATCAATAAGCAACGGCAGCTTGTTTGTCAAATTTTCTACAGTACAATATATTAAAGGGGCAAAGTCAATGTTCGGTGCTGCGAAAGTCTGTTCATTGAGGGATTTATTTCTCAATATTTTCCCTGTCTGATGTTACCATGATGGGTTTGATATTTTTAAGTTCTAAAAATAAAATAGCAAACATTCTACTCGGTGTCTCCAGGGAAATTTAAAGCATTAAGATTGGCATTTATGTCTGTGAACATTCTTTAATAGATTCCTGGCACACAAAAACAGCATAAGAGGCTAGATATACTTTCATATTCTGTAGTAATTAATTGCTGATTTCCTTAACTTCCTAGCAATTTTTATACCCTGGAGGCAGTTTTATGTTTCCATCTTTTGTGCTGTTTTTAAAATTCAACCCTAATGCAAGATATGTCATACTTTTCAATAAATTATTTTTAAAATTTTATGTTTGTTGAAGTGAAAAATGGAACTCATTCCTCAGTTGTTAGGCAATTTATACCAAATTTGACTTGATTTGTTTGTTTTCCTGTGTAACAATATTGTCTGGGTAAATTTTTTGAATTATCACTCTAGATGCTGTATATATATATATATATATATATATATATATATATATATATATTCACCAATCAGATTTTTATTAAGGAGTGGGCCAAAACAAGAGGGAATTACTTTAAAAGGTCTCTGTTGAGTGCTAGTGGAGACTACTTTGTGAGAAATACACATATAAGAATGACACATTGTTTATCTAAATAACCTACAGTAGATAAATCTTGTGACTCAGGTACAAATCCTCACCATATTGGCCCTGCACCCAGGAGCTCTTGTCTCTTCTTGATGGCAATGAGGACATTTTCTACCAAAAAGCAGGAGTGTAGGCTTAAGTGACTAAATAATTGCACAAATTTCACATTTGTTAAGAGGTGCCATTCTCCATAATAGTTCAGGAGGAACAGTAAAGCCTTTGAGCTATGAGAAGAGGAAAACATGTTCACCCCCTTGGCGCTCTATACTTGTTTAGGAGTTGGGTGACAATCTGTTGAAGGCCTGCATGCTACCAGCTTATGAAGCAGCATGTTGTGGGGTTAGGTGTCAGAACCTGTAAGAGATACACCTGAGGAGTTATGTCACTGAGGACACCCCCTTCCTTGAAGGGGAGGTTTGGGACTCCAGCCCATTCTCACTCATCCCTGACCCCCTTTGGTTTCTAGTGACTGGTATAAGCAGACTCCTTTGCCAGGTGCTGCTAAGCATGATGACCCTCACCATCCCAGGTTACAAATACTACAAAACAAACTAAGAATCAAAATGACTTTTCTCCTATAATAATAATTGTTCTCAGGTATTTTGTCCTAGACTGAGCAAACTGGGTAATGTATCATTTGACACCGCCCCCCCCTTTCTATTGTGCTGTCTTTTAATTCTCTTTCATCTTTTCTGAATTGTTCCTGTGTGGAGGAATGCTTCATCCTATCTTGAGTCTTCCTCTCTTCTTCCCACTGGAGAACAACAGCAAAGTCTCCTTAAAAGAAGATTCTTATTGGTGAAGAGAACAAAATCTCCAGCCTGGGTAAAATCTTACTATTTTATGTGGCCAGGCTCAAACCACCTGGCCAAGGTACCAATCCAGGATAGCTGTCTTTCTGGGTGCCATGCACAATGGCTAAGTAAAATAATTATTCTTTTAATGAGATACTGTAACTTTAGGCCCCCAAATTCCCACCCTCAGGACAGTAGCTTTTGGGGCCACTGCTATGCAGGTTTGCAAGTCTGCCCACTTTTCTAAATTCTTCAGGAAAGCATAGCTTCTCCTTTTCTTCTCCTATCTATTTTCTAAGCATGGTTTCCATACTGCAGAGTGCATCACCAACATTTGGGCTTTCTTACTCTTCCTTTCTTTTATTATTTTTTTGATCTATTATTTTTTATTTTTATTTAACTTTTTATTAGATAGTTTCTTTATTTAAATTTCAAATTTTATCCTCTTTCCTCATTTCCCCTCCAAAAACTCCCTCATCCAATCCCCCATCCCCCTGTTCACTAATCTATCCACTCCTGCTTCCCTGTACTGGCATTCCCATACACTGGGGCATCGAGCCTTCACAAGGCCAAGGGCCAACCCTCCAAATGATGTCCCACAAGGCCATCCTCTGTTACATATGCAGCTGGAGCCATGTGTCCTTCCATGCGTATTCTTTGGTTGGTGGTTTAGTCCCTAGGAGCTTTGGGGTTACTGGTTGATTCATATTGTTGTTCTTCCTATGGCTTGGCAAACCCTTCAGCTCCTTGGGTCCTTTCTCTAGCTCCTCCATTGGAGACCTTGTGCTCAGTCCAATGGATGGCTGTGTACAATCACCCTGACCTCAAGCTGAACTACAGAGCAATTGTGATAAAAATTGCATGGTATTGATACAGTGACAGGGAGGTAGATCAATGGAATAGAGTTGAAGACCCAGAAATGAACCCACACACCTATGGTCACTTGATCTTTGACGAGGGAGCTAAAACCATCCAGTGGAAAAAAGACAGCACTTTCAACAAATGATGCTGGTTCAACTGTCAATTATCGAATAGAGGAATGCAAATTGATCCATTCTTATCTCCTTGTACAAAGCTCAAGTCCAAATGGATCAAGGACCTCCACATAAAACCAGATATACTGAAACTAATAGAAAAAAAAAGTGGGGAAGAGCCTCTAGGACATGGGCACAGGGGAAAATTTCCTGATCAGAACACCTATGGCTTATTCTCTAAGATCAAGATTCGACAAATGGGACCTCATAAAATTGCAATGCTTCGGTAAAGCAAAGGACACTGTCAACAGGACAAAAAGGCCACCAACAGATTGAGGAAAAATCTTTACCAACCCTACACCCAATAGAGGGCTAATGTCCAATATATACAAAGAACTCAAGAAGTTAGACTCCAGAGAACCAAATAACCCTATTAAAAATTGTGTACAGAGCTAAACAAATAATTCTTTACTCTTTCTTAAAGCTCCCGTACCTGCCATGTGGCTGACAGCCATGTGGCTGATATGCATGCTGGCACAAAAGGCATGGCTATTTTTCATTCGCTCCTCGGCTCTCATGCACTGGGCAGCTGAGATTTATGGTTTGCTTGCACTGGGAGTTTTTCTTTTAAACTCTAATAAAATTGCCCTTGAGCTTCATGCATTTGAATCCATTTTTAAGTTCTTTCATTAATGAAACCAAACGCCCCAAGAGGAGCTTCTGATTTTCCATGAAATCACAACTCTCTCTCATATTCCACTTTTATTTCTTACAGTGAGCTCTCTTTCATTGCTTTCTTCTGCTGTGTCTGAAAGAATTAATTGTCTCCACTTACCAGATCACATCTCAATGTTGCCTACCTGCTATTCTATCCTTCTAATAAGTATGAGAATTTCTGTAAGTTTAGAATTCATACATTTCATTTACTAGATATCTGCTTCCTTCTTTTTATAGGCCTTATTACTTCCTTGGGATCAAAGAGTCTTTCAAGTTTTCCTGAGAGTTTGCTGTAAGACTATGTCTCTTAAGACTGTCAGAAACCACACCCGTAAAGCATCACCAATGTGACTTCCTAAACGTGAGCTGAGCAAGGGCAACACCAATAAGCATGTTAATGTAGATGGGAGAAAGTCTAGGAAGCCTCCACTCTACACAAAGAACTATAGGCAAATAAGGAATGCTGAGAGAAGAACAAATTGTCTTTTCCAGGGTCAACACCAAATGGTCAGCCTTCAAAACCACAAAAACATAGAAGTAACACAATGTAGGCTGATTTTATGTATTTAGGAATATATATGTACATTCATTTGCATATATTTATGTAACAACAATTAATCAAAAAAGAAGTCACAAAATTGAAAGAGAGCAAACAGAAGTATATGTATGTATATATATATATATATACATATATATATATATATGGAGAAAGAAATGATGAAATTATATTGTAGTATAGTTTTTGAAATAATTAAAAATAAAACAAATTTTAAAAGTCTTCCTAAGACTACTAATTATTCTAAGGTTTGTATTTTGTGTGTTTACCTGTTTTCCTTTCTGTGGTCTTACTTGGTATAGAAGATGTCCACTCACTCACTCAGCACATCGATATTCTGTGTCCCTTTTATGTGTGGATTAAGCTGCCATCACCAGTTCAGCCAGGAGCATCATCACAAGAAATCACCATGTTGCTTGTCTTAGTCCTGTGGAGGACTGACTTATAGAAGAGGTTTGTGTAATGGTGGGGCTGAAGCATTTCTGAGACATTGCTTTCTTCTCCTTGTCTGTGCTCACAGAGAACACAAGGAAAGAAGTATATCACTCACTATTACGTGATGATTCTGAATTCAGCATAAAAATTAAGGGACTCAGAGAGAGGGAGGACAGAAACAGAGAGGAGAGGGAGAGAGAGAGAAAGAGAAAGAGAAAGAGAGAGAGAGAACTGGCATTTTCAGCACAAGAAATGAAAGTACGTATTCAAAAAAAATCAGCTCTAATTTTAATAATCAGCTTTTCATATGATGAAAAGGCTGGGACTAGAAGTAATCTCAGTGTTGAAAAAAAACAGATTTTGGTATTTTTATATAAGATATTTAAAAATCCAGGCAGGAAACTGGGAAGGTGGCTTAGTGAGTGAAGTGTCTGCAGCTCAAACATGAAGACAGGAGTTCAGATCTACAGAATAAATGCTTAGTCATCAGGGAGGCCATTCTTTTTTGTTGTTGTTTTAAATTAGACATTTTCTTCATTTACATTTCAAATGCTATCCCCAAAGCCCTAATACCCCCACACACACCCCGCCCTGCTCCCCAACCCACTCACTCCTGCTTCCTGGAATTATAAATGAGCAGATACTTAAGAGCTAACATTCTATGTTTTTGAATGGTGTTTACACAGACACAACCTAGTGTCAAATACATTAAATTGAATCTTTAAAATTTGAGTTTTTTTTTCTGGATATCATTTATGTCAGCCATATTTAAGATCTCCCATGCTCATGGATTGGCAGGATCAATATAGTTAAAATGGCTATCTTGCCAAAAGCAATCTACAGATTCAATGCAATCCCCATCAAAATTCCAACTCAATTCTTCAACGAATTAGAAGGAGAAATTTGCAAATTCTTCTGGAATAACGAAAAACCTAGGATAGCAAAAACTCTTCTCAAGGATAAAAGAACCTCTGGTGGAATCACCATGCCTGACCTAAAGCTTTACTACAGAGCAATTGTGATAAAAACTGCATGGTACTGGTATAGAAACAGACAAGTAGGCCAATGGAATAGAATTGAAGACCCAGAAATGAACCCACACACCTATGGTCACTTGATCTTCGACAAGGGAGCTAAAACAATCCAGTGGAAGAAAGACAGCATTTTCAACAATTGGTGCTGGCACAACTGGTTGTTATCATGTAGAAGAATGCGAATCTATCCATACTTATCTCCTTGTACTAAGGTCAAATCTAAGTGGATCAAGGAACTTCACATAAAACCAGGGACACTGAAACTTATAGAGGAGAAAGTGGGGAAAAGCCTTGAAGATATGGGTACAGGGGAAAAATTCCTGAACAGAACAGCAATGGCATGTGCTGTAAGATCGAGAATTGACAAATGGGACCTAATGAAACTCCAAAGTTTCTGAAAGGCAAAAGACACCGTCAATAAGACAAAAAGACCACCAACAGATTGGGAAAGGATCTTTACCTATCCTAAATCAGATAGGGGACTAATATCCAACATATATAAAGAGCTCAAGAAGGTGGACTTCAGAAAATCAAATAACCCCATTAAAAAATGGGGCTCAGAACTGAACAAAGAATTCTCACCTGAGGAATACCAAATGGCAGAGAAGCACCTGAAAAAATGTTCAACATCCTTAATCATCAGGGAAATGCAAATCAAAACAACCCTGAGACTCCACCTCACACCAGTCAGAATGGCTAAGATCAAAAATTCAGGTGACAGCAGATGCTGGCGTGTATGTGGAGAAAGAGGAACACTGCTCCATTGTTGGTGGGATTGCAGGCTTGTACAACCACTCTGGAAATCAGTCTGGCGGTTCCTCAGAAAATTGGACATAGTACTACCAGAGGATCCCGCAATACCTCTCCTGGGCATATATCCAGAAGATGTCCCAACTGGTAAGAAGGACACATGCTCCACTATGTTCATAGCAGCCTTATTTATAATAGCCAGAAGCTGGAAAGAACCCAGATGCCCCTCAACAGAGGAATGGATACAGAAAATGTAGTACATCTACACAATGGAGTACTACTCAGCTATTAAAAAGAATGAATTTATGAAATTCCTAGCCAAATAGATGGACCTGGAGGGCATCATCCTGAGTGAGGTAACACATTCACAAAGGAACTCACACAATATGTACTCACTGATAAGTGGATATTAGCCCCAAACCTAGGATTCCCAAGATATAAGGTACAATTTGCTAAACACATGAAACTCAAGAAGAATGAAGACTGAAGTGTGGACACTATGCCCCTCCTTAGAAGTGGGAACAAAACACCCATGGAAGGAGTTACAGAGACAAAGTTTGGAGCTGAGATGAAAGGATGGACCATGTAGAGACTGCCATATCCAGGGATCCACCCCATAATCAGCATCCAAACGCTGACACCATTGCATACCCTAGCAAGATTTTATCGAAAGGACCCAGATGTAGCTGTCTCTTGTGAGACTATGCCGGGGCCTAACAAACACAGAAGTGGATGCTCACAGTCAGCTAATGGATGGATCACAGGGTTCCCAATGGAGGAGCTAGAGAAAGAACCCAAGGAGCTAAAGGGATCTGCAACCCTATAGGTGGAACAACATTATGAACTAACCAGTACCCCAGAGCTCTTGACTCTAGCTGCATATGTATCAAAAGATGGCCTAGTCGGCCATCACTGGAAAGAGAGGCCCATTGGACACGCAAACTTTATATCCCCCAATACAGGGGAACGCCAGGGCCAAAAAGGGGGAGTGGGTGGGTAGGGGACTGGGGGTGGGTGGGTATGGGGGACTTTTGGTATAGCATTGGAAATGTAAATGAGCTAAATACCTAATAAAAAATGGGAAAAAGAAAAAGAAAGCTAGCTAGGATAAGCCATTAAGAACCAAATGGCAAACAATGTTTTTCCAAAGACTTCTTAAAATTCCTACTGGAGTTCTTGCCTGAACTTCTCTCAATGATTAACAGTAACCTGTAATGTGATTTAAACTCTTTCCTTTGTAAAGGTCTCTGAAACAGAGTTTTGAATCACAGAAAGAGAAAGGAAACAGGATCCACTTCAAGTGCTCCTACCACAATGCCCTTGCTTACCTTTTCCTGAAAGTCAATGGGTTCCATGAGAGCAGATCCTGAAGTATAGTCATGCCTCTCCCCAGGCTGCTATGTGCCTTGAATGTTCTTCTGTGCTGCTTGCAGTGAGTCTGCTCTGCTCATTTCTGTACCTGGGGAAGTTGGACTTTAGGTCTCAAATTTTATACATACAAGTTAAATGACCCCTTTAAAAATGTTTTGGTACAGGGCTGGTGAGATGGCTCAGTGGGTAAGAGCACCCGACTGCTCTTCCGAAGGTCAGGAGTTCAAATCCCAGCAACCACATGGTGGCTCACAACCATCCGTAAGGAGATCTGACTGGAGTGTCTGAGGACAACTACAGTGTACTTACATATAATAAATAAATAAATCTTTAAAAAAAAATGTTTGGTACAAGAAATATTTTGGATATGGGCCTTTTTCAGATCATGGAATATTTTCATAAAAATAATAAATCTTAGGGACAGGGATTGGACCCAAGGCTAGACAGAAAATTCACATAGACACACACAGACACACACACACTGATACACACACACACTTTGTTCTATATACAATATGAATAAGTGCTTACACTTTTAGAGAGTTAATCCAGGGCCATCATGGTGGCATTAGCTAAGAACTTGACATCCTGATTCCCTGATTCATAGGCAGCATGCAGAGAAATAGAAAGAGCAGGGGTTGGGGGGAACTCTGGTCTTTTGAAGATCCTATACCCAGTGACATATCTCCTCCAATAAGACCATACCTATTCCAAAGGCCACACTTTCTAATCCTTCCCTAACACTTCCACTAACTGGGGACCAAACATTAAAATATATGAGCCTATAGAGCCACTCTCATTCAAACCATCACAGATACTAAGAGGATAAATCCTAGCTGTAGAGACAACTAGAAAAATGAAAGTCAGTACTGTTCTGAGCAATTAAGTTACATAACAAAACAGGAAAAATTAATTTCTTATTATGTAGGACTATAGGCTGTGCTAAGTTCTGCATGGCTGTGCTGATGAACAGGCAGAGCCCCAAAGGGTGGTCCTTGGAAATGGATAGAAAAGGAAGATGGTCTTTATACATTCACGAAGGGTAAGTAGTGACACAAAGCCAAAGCTACAGTTATTCTCAAATGCAGAAAATGGCCGCTTGGCAAAGAAGGCTCTTACAGAAGCAGGGACACTAGAAAGTGCAGACAAGTGGCATCAGAGACCCAGAGATCAGCCCTACATTGGCATGGCCATGCACTTCACTTCAGTCTCCTTGGCTGCATTTCCATGTTTCCTTAGCAACCCTTAAAGCAGGAAGGTTCACTGGACCATCTTCAGATCTTTCTCCCCTCCTTTCTCCGATTTTGCATCTGTGGTAGATCCAGCCAGTTCACAGTTTAAATTATATCTCTGTACTGATAAATTCTAAATGTACAGTTGAATATTTGCAGTGAAGTTCAAATTGCTTATACCCACATTCAACATTTGTATATGAGTAAAGTCTCAACCATGCCAAACTTAATGTTTGCTCAGAGAGCTCTTGATTCCCTACCAGAAACAATTCTCACATTGCTCCTTAGTCTGTAAGTTAATAACTGCTCTTTCTTCTATCTGCCCTACCATCTGTTCCATGTTTCCCCAGTATCTGCTACATGCATGGCCTGTAGTCAAATCCAGATGCCTGTTCTCTTCTGACACACACCATTATCTCTTGCATTTTACTGTCTCCTTGTATGTATCCTTGTTCTGTTGTTTTCTACACAAAATTGTCAAAGTAATATTTTAAAGCATTTATCAAGTCTTTTTTTGTCTTCTGCTCAAAACACTGGCTCCAAGCAAACTGCCTTTGGTGACATCAGTCTGATTGTTATGCTGGTGTGTTCTGTCACAGGCATTTGTGCTCACTTGCCACTCTGCAGAGAAGGCCTTCATCATTTAATCAATCAACTTGGTTGTCACTGTTCCTCTTAGAACACTTCTCACTGATGTCTCTATCTATTCTCTGGTTTGCTTTCCTCCACACATGCACAGAAAGTACAAAGTTCTATATCTGGCACATTGTGTCTTGTCATAGAACATAGCAAAAATTTGTGAAGAACTCAGATACTTTAGTCAGTTTTATTGACTGAGTTATTTCCAAAAAGTGGTGTAACACACATTAACTGCATGCTGCAATATGGAGTTTGAAGACTTGAAGATCATTCTGGTTGTTGTTTTTAATTTTTAAAAAGTTGTGTGATACAATTCTAAATTGTCAGAAAAATATAAACTATCAGGGTAGGTACAGCAAACATCACATAAAATATGTTGCAAACCACAAACTCTTCTCAATTCTCTTTGTGCATATAGAAAGACACGAAGACGGTTCTAGGCAAGTATAGTGCTCAAAGACACCACTTTTTTGTGTGTTCCACACAGAGTCTGAATCCTGCGAACTGCCTTTTTCTATCATCTCTCATGTCTGCTCAGACTCACTATTCAGAAAAAGAAAACAAAAATTATAAGTTATAGGCATATATATATACATATATATACATATCATGTATATATATGTATATATATATATACATATATATATATATCATGAAGAGAAAGGTTACTGTGCTGGTCACTAAGGAGCCTGGAAGCCTTCAGCCCTCCTCACAGTAAAGAAAATTCAAAATCAAAAATTCCTCTCACATTTTTTTTTTCAGCAAATTTAAGCTAAACAGCAAGCTATCACTTTCATAATTGAGGAGAGAGACAGGAGCTGAGTAGAACCACGTCTTACTGGGCCAAAGTCTAAAAAACAGAAATATTTTTTTATGAGTCAACAGCTGAGTCAGAAGATAGGAACAATAATGGGCAAAAGATTGGGTGCTCAGGACTCAAACATTTAAAATACTAAGTCAGGTACGCTAACAGGACTGATGGGTAAAGAGACCCAAGCATAAGCAAACAGAAAGTATAGGCAGAAGAGTTAAAGACGGGTGAGACACGAACCACTAGGCTGAAGAACCGGCAGCAGACACTTCCACAGTGGAAATGCAGAAGAGAAAAAGTCAGTAAGCATATAGGGCAGAAGATTCAGGAATGGAACAGTTGAAAAAGATGTGGCATACATATATGGAGGAGAGGATAAGAAAGAGAGCGGGGGACAGAACTATTGGAAAGTACAATAAGATGTGAAATCCTCCCAGAATAATTCTAGACAGCAAAGTAGGGGGTCGGGAAACCTTGAGGACACTAAGGATGATAGATATGAAAAAATTCACTTCTGTGCATATTTTATTTATACTACATAAAGATCAAACATGAGGGGGGTATATCTTGAAAGAAGTCAGAAGAAAGAAAACCCACATTAGATGTAGGGGAAACTTAGCTACCAGTCAGAAGTCTGTACCTGTCAGAGTTTCTCTTCAAAAGTGAAGGAAAAGTATTTTCTCAGTAGAATAAAAATTAAAGGGTATGTTTAACTAACAGAACTGCCTTGTAAGAAATGTTTAAAGAAACTATTCAAAAAACAAGAAAACGATACAGGTCAAACTCTGAATTTTATTACCAGCAGAATAAAAGCAGCAGAGGAAGGATAAGCTAAGGGAAAGGAAGTGAGCTATGTGATATTTTTCTTATTCTCAATTGAGCACAGTTATTTATTCAAAATAATGATGATTATGATGATGATGCTAATAATGCATTGATGATTATAGCTTACACATAAATGAAACAAATGCTAGCAAGGTAAGAGGAAATAGAGGAGGCAACTAGGGATTCTTAGAAGCGGTTCACACGCCTCGAGAGGTGCTACAGTATTAGCTGAAAGTGGACTTGGGTAAGTGAAAATTGCAACATTTAAAAAGGAATACATACTGTGCATACTGAGGACAGAAACCATATAGCACGGAACCATATAATGGGTTCAGAAACAGAAAAAGCAGGAAAGAAGTGGGAACAAAGGAAAAAGACAGTATGTGAGGAAAAACGGTTTTGTTCCTGTTCAGAATCTGACCTCTTCAGAGAAGCCATTTGTGAAAGAAGCTTTCAGAGAAACACACATTGGTGTGAATACATGAATACATTCACACTCACACACATGAAATTCTCATTCACAGATGCACACACTACAAATACCCACACATTCACTCAAATCCACACCAACAAACATTGACATTCAAATTAGCCACATACACACACATTCTCTCTCTCTCTCTCTCTCTCTCTCTCTCTCTCTCTCTCTCTCTCTCTCTCTCACACACACACACACACACACACACACACACACCATACAAAAAATACATACCTACACGTTAACATGCTCACCATTCACAGACTATATACATAAAACACACATCCACTCCTTCACATGTATTTAACCATATTCATACACTGGAAACATATATGCACAGGGGTACAGAATAAAATACTACATCTCATAAGATGCAGAATTTCATAAGAGTTTGCTCTCTCTGCTAATTGGCATCAAGGGTAGATACACTTTTTTTTCCTGTCATAACCTTTCATATTTAACAGGGGTCTTTATGCAACAAGTCTGAGAGATTTGAATGAGCTATTATCAGTTTTCTAGTAAGATGAAACCCCTTTAATAAGTCATTTCTACCCTGGCTTAGTATTTTTTGTTAGGATATAATTCAATATTTTGGTCATTATATAAATTAATTCATGGCTGAAACAAGGATTAGAAGTCAGAATATTATATTAGATAACTCATCTATTTGTAAAATTAGGGCATTTTCATAATCCATCTTAAACTCAGATGTAGTAAAAATGCCTGTGCCTGTGTTGTTCATCCTGAATTCACTGGTATGCACCCATCTTTGAAGCCAGAGCCTCACTGTGCATGCTGGGTCATGATGGCACTAACACTGAGCTATATGCCCCAGTGTAGGGGACTGCCAGGGTCAGGAAGAGGGACTGGGTGGGTTGGTGATCAGGGGGAGGAGGAAATGGGTAGGGGATTTTCAGAGGGGAAGCTAGGAAAGGTGATAACATTTGAAATGTAAATAAAGAAAATATCTAATAAAAAGAAAATTAAATTATTATAATTAAACTCTATCCATTAAAAAAGAAGAAGGAGGAGGAGGAGGAGGAGAAGGAGGAGGAGAAGGAGAAGGAGAAGGAGAAGGAGAAGGAGAAGGAGAAGGAGAAGGAGAAGGAGAAGGAGAAGGAGAAGGAGAAGGAGAAGGAGAAGGAGAAGGAGAAGGAGAAGGAGAAGGAGAAGGAGAAGGAGAAGGAGAAGGAAAGAAGTGGTGTAGAGGGGAGCCAGAACTCTGTAAATTGTGGTGCTAGGAGAACCTGGTGGTCAGAAATTAGAAATTAGGTGGTTTAAGTTAGGAATTTCTACTCATCCACCTCCCACGCTCCCACCCCAACTCCCATTGATAAAAGTATCATGTACTCTCTTGATGCTCCCATTCAGAACCAGGGAGATAATCAATGTTCTATAGTTTAGTTTGTTGCTAAGCTACTGTGTTGAGTTTATCAAGGATCCACTATACATTAAGAGGCATCTCTGTTTTCAAATTCCAAGGTGAATCATCCGGAACGCCTTCTGATGGAGATAATTAAAATGCATTAGTGAACCATGAAGAATGTAGGAGGCTTTGAGCATGCCCTCTGAAATACGACACTATTACAATGACAGCAGATAGCAGATACTGCTGTTGCAGAGACTATTCAGCTCAAAATGGCATTTCTAAAGAAATCTGCTGGCCTGAGCAGGAAGGGAGAATTAAGGGTAGGTTCTGTCTTCTTGATGAGCTCATCATGCACAGAAGGTAAAGTCCACACCTCCTCATCGCAAGTGCTTAGCAAAGGAAAATTTTGTGGTGTTTGTTTGCTTTGTTAAGCCTGAGAGTTAGCACAAATCAAAACCAAATCACACGTTTGCAATTGAAAAAGACCCATTTTCCAAAGCTTTTGAAATCACTGGATTGTATTAGTTCTGATCTACCACACAATTTAGGTACAATAAGCCCTATAGTAGGCATTGCCAAATGATTTTCTCCATGCTGTAGCAACCATAGTAAATGACTTGCTGACAGGCCTGCTCTTGCCCAGTAGGGACACAAATAGTTACTGCCTGGTAAAAACAGACAGTCCCAAGATGGCAACTTTTTCTATACAGAAATTTGTTAATTTTGTGGGTGACAGAGAAATTTCATTGTAAACATCTCTTCATAGCAATGGATGTCAACCTTGTTAGCATCTTCTAGGCTCCACCCAACAGCTACCTAGCAACAGCCAGATAGAACCTCTCTTTCATTTCCTCCCTCTCCTCTCTCCCTGAACTCTCCCTCATCCTCTCCTTCTCCCTTCATGTATTCTCTATCCCCTCTCCCTCCTCCCTCCCCCTTCCCCTCCCCCTTTCCCTCCCCCTTCCCCTCCCCCTCCCCCTCCCTCTCCCTCTCCCTCTTCTCTCTCCAGGAGTTCCTGGCAGGCCAGCCTCTTCCCTTCTTTTTCTCTCCTCTCTCTTTCTATTCTCTGTCCCTTGTTTCTCTGCCTCTACACCCTTCCACACACCCTCTTCCCATGCCCCAAATAAACTTCATTTTATACAGTATGGCTGGTACCTGGGAAAAGGGGGTTACCTCAGCATGGGCCTGTTAAGGCCACCCTTCCTACCACATCATGCCACCACATTACAAAACATATCAATCCTGCTGGAGTCTGCTGGTAGAATCATTTGCAGGTAGGCAGGAACAAGATTATGGGGATAGCAAATCAGAGCTTGCAGCTGCTGAGACCATCCTATGTACCTCTGGTGAGCAAGAGGCAGAATGAATGTCACTGGGGACTGGAAGGGAGGGGAACGGGCAATAGGAAAGAAAGTAGCAAAGAAGAGGCAACTTGGAGATGATCCATGTAAATAGGCATAGCTACAGTAGCCTCAATGACAGGCTTAAATTTAAGAAGTAAACTACATCTTAAAAGATGACCCTACAGAAGTTGAGCTTAAAATTATAGTGGCCAGGGACTGGGAATTTAAGAAAAGATGTATAAGGAAAGGTTCATGAATGGGTACTGAATTACAGCTAGAAAGCAGTAGGGTAAGGATAGTGTGGCATTCCCTGAAAAGCAGAAGAAAGGACTTTTACTGGTTTTGCCAGTAAAAAAAAAAAAAAAAAAAAAAAAAAAAAAAAAAAAAAAAAAAAAAAAAAAAAAGAAGATTTGAAGAGACAGATATGCCCAACCTAATTTAAACATTAGATGTTATATACACAAATATTCTAGTTTGGACTAATTTTATGTTGAAATCAACTCAAAAATTAAAAATAAATTATGAGCAGTGTGTAAAGTATCTGCAGAGAGTACCTTGTGTGTGTGTGTGTGTGTGTGTGTGTGTGTGTGTGTGTGTATGAATTAAGTGAGGTAAAAACATAAAAAAGAAAAAAAACTAAAAACACCAACTTCAAACCCAGTTTTTAATATTACTTCAGCTACTATTTTTTTTCCTAAAAGAAAACAACACATTCTAACAACACTTGTATATTTCCTATAAATAGCTAAAAGCTCTGCACTAATACTTGAATATGATTTTGTGAAACATTTTAGGTTTTTATTAACTTAATATAATATACTTACCATGGTCTAAGTCAATTAATATTCTAAAGAGTAGTTTCAATTGTGCTATATTAAGATAGAGGTGGATTGGTGGGTGAACCACTGCTGCTCACGCATAAGAACCTAAGTTTGAATTCTCAGAACAGAGATACAGCAAGATTGAATGGTAACTTTTGTTTGCCTGAAGTTAACTGTTGCCTTTGAAGTTTACTGTCTCCATTTGCTAACCTAGGCCTAGTCCTGGAGACTTCCAGCCTCCATACAAACTAATCTAGGTTTAGAATGTTTTTAGCCTCTGGGACTTACTGCTGCCTAACCTCTCTCACTTTCTTGTTCCTTCTTTTCTGGGTCGCTGGTTCGGCTCAGCTGCTCTGACTCAAAACTCCTCTCCATGCTGTCTGATTCAATCTGGCCTCTGACTTCTGCTGTTTGGCCTCATACTAACTTTGGCAACACGTTCTAATCTTCTGGCTCCTTCTCATTCTCTGGCTCATTCTGTCTTCACCTGGGTCTAACTTGTTTTCTCTTAATCCTGTCTCTGTAAAACTCTCCCAGTAAGACTGCCCCTTCTAATTCCTGCTCTCTTAAGTAGTCTCTCTTTCCTCTCTGCTATCTTAAGAGTTGGGCATATCCTATTCTGTCAAATCTTTCTCTGATTTTTCACTTTGTTGGCCTCTCAAAGACATCACTTTCAAACATGAGAGCTTCCTTCTACAAACTAACTTGACCTTCATTGTTTGGGATGAAAGGTGTTTACTAAGGGCATGTCTGTATTCCAGCCAGAAGAATTTAAGTTACATGCTAAAGCTGAGGCACACTGTAACTAGAAACAGGTGTTTTCAGTAAACAACATAATTTGAGGTACACAGTGTGATCAAATATCCTGTAAGACCAGACAGAAGAGCAGGGAGGTCTGAAATCTTAGAAGTCTTATAGGAAGATGAGAATCTGAGGCAGGAGAATCTTCAGAAGTTCATAGGTCAAGTAGCATGGCATAAGTAGTAAAACAAGAGTCCCCCCTCAAACAAGCTGAAATGAAAGGACTAAAATTCTCCTTTGACCTCCACATATGCCGCATGGTGCCAGCCTACCTGCACTCACACATAAATGTGCACACACACGTTACATTGTACACATACAAAATATCAATATAATACTTAGGCTTATTGTAGTTGGCCAAGTATATTGGAATAAAATATTAGCATAAATGTGGTGACAAATTCATAATAATTGACCTTGCAAAATTGAGATACAGAGCGTTGTTAGATACACACAAAAGAGGGTCACAAATCACAAAATGAACTGCATGTACAGTTTGCCTCTGGCACTTCATCATTAGCAGCCTCGAGAAATCACTTAACCATAACTACGAAGGGTGCCCCTGTGCTGTAATTTGCATTATTAACTAGGCTTCATCAGCATCATGGCAATAAACTATAAGAGAAGAGTGAAGTCATGCTGCAAGTGTCCAATTCCCCCCCTAAGAATGGATTGCTATTTAACTGTAGCCTTCATTCTATAGAACACACTCTAGACTTCGAGGTCACCAGAACACTTGCAACTTCCCACCTGTGATAAAAAGGAATTGGTATCTCATTTCATGTCTGGATCACTGTTGTATATTTTTAAGATGTGACAAAAATATTCTAGAATGTTCATCATCAGGTCAAAGAGAGGCAGAAAATGTTGATAATTTAGCAGTGGTCAGTGGATAACCTGGTCCTGTAACAAATATTCAAACACATAGTTTAAATAGAAGCCTTTTTCAAAAACTATTCTATGCTTTTAAGTTTTTTTCTTCGAAGCTTCAGACCATGAGACTCAGAGCTCAAACGACAGAAGGACCATGCCATTCTGTAGATGAGTGAGGACGCTGGAGGCATTTCAGACTCAGTAGCTTGTACTGATTGTTTTTAATTCTTGTTTTTTTTCCCCCCAACTGAGAATGAATACAAGGAGTAGTGAGTGTCAGAGCTGCTTAGACATTCACATGACAAGTTAATCCATTTGCAGAATGCACATGTAGACTTACATGTATTTCCTTGGTCACTCTTGGGAAAATGATCCAATCTTTATAGTAGCTGCTAATGGCAGCTGTGAGAACAAGAATCATGATGTGCAGTGTACTTAATATGACAGGAGAGTAATGTCCTTATAGGCCCTCTTCATTTTGCTTTTACCAGGTATTTTGTACATAATTAAAATTGATTGTGGGCTTGTTTCATTAAATATGACTGATGGGGAATAGACTGTGTAGTTGAATTAATCAAGCTGCTAACGAAGCAAAGATATCTTATTACTCTTCAAAAGTGACTTCAGGGCAAGGGAAGTCATAAGACCACATGTATGCCATGGTCAAAGTACCTGTGGCCCAGAACAATAAGTGCTCTCTACCTCTGTAACTCTGTTCTCACAGGAAATAAGAGAAATGTTCAAGGAGGACTATGGATACTGGAGATTTGTCATTAGTTTGTGGACAGCACACACCAAACAAACAAAGTCAGTCATTTATTTCTCCTGCCTGACTATTATCTGAGCCACATAAATGTATAGGTTGGCCCTTTAAAATCTTTGTTCTTCCTAGAATCTGTTTTTCTTAGCCTCGTCCAATGCTTAATAACTTTGAGATGACTTATGAAAATACAGAACTATGGAAATAGAGGACCTGAAATAAATGAAATTCAAAATTTAATTCCATCAGGCATTCTATTTTCAATACATTTGATTCTAGAAGACATTTAAGACATAAAGAATGAATCTGAAATTGCAAAGCTTCTGTAAGGCAAAAGGCAACCAGGCAACCAACAGATTGGGAAAAGATCTTTACCAATCCTAAATCCAATAGAGGTCTAATATCTAATATATACAAAGAACTCAAGATGTTAGACTCTAGAGAACCAAATAATCCTATTAAAAAATGGGGTATAGAGCTAAACAAAGAATTCTCACCCGAGGAATACTGAATGGCTGAGAAGCATCTAAAAAAATATCCAACATCCTTAGTCATCAGGGAAATGCAAATCAAAACAACCCAGACATTCCACCTCACACCAGTCAGAATGGCTAAGATAAAAAAAAAACCTCAGGTAACAGCAGATGCTGGCAAGGATGAGAAGAAACAGGAACACTCCTCCATTGCTGGTGGGATTGTATGCTGATACAACTCTGGAAATCAGTTTGGCAGTTCCTCAGAAATTTGGGCATAGTACTAACTGAGGACCCAGCAATACCACTCCTTGGCATATATCCAGAAAATGCTCCAACATGGAATAAGAACACATGCTCCACTATGTTCATAGCAGATTTATTTATAATAACCAGAAGCTGGAAAGAACCGAGATGTCCCTCAACAGATGAATGGATACAGAAAATGTGGTACATTTACACAGTGGAATACTACTCAGCTATTAAAAACAATGAATTTATGAAATTCTTAGGCAAATGGATGGATATGGAGGATATCATCCTGAGTGAGGTAACCCAAACACAAAAGAACTCACTTGATATGCACTCACTGATAAGTGGATTTTAGCCCAGAAGTTCAGAATACCAAAGATACAATTCACAAACCACATGAAATTCAAGAATAACGAAGACCAAAATGTGGATACTTTGATCCTTCTCAGAAAGGGCAACAAAATACCCATGGAAGGAGTTACAAAGTGTGGAGCAGAGACTGAAGGAGTGACCATCCAGAGACTGCTCCTCATGGGGATCCATCCCATACACAATCACCAAACCCAGACACTATTGTGGATGCCAAAAAGTGCTTGTTGACAGGAGCCTGATATACCTGTCTCGTAAAAGGCTCTGCCAGTGCCTGACAAATACAGAAATAGATGCTCACAGCTGGACTGAGCACAGCATCCCTAGTGAAGAAGCTAGAGAAAGGCCCCAAGTTGCTGAAGAGGTTTGCAGCCCCATAGAAGGGATAACAATATGAATTAACCAGTACCCCCAGAGCTCCAGGGACTAGACCACCAATCATGGCTCCAGCTGCAAAAGCAGAGCAGAGCCTAGTCCATCATCAATGGGAAGAGAGGACCTTGATCCTGTGAAGGCTCTAGGTCCCTATGTAGGGGAATGCCAGGACCAGGAAGCAGGAGTGGATGAGTAGGTAAGCAGAGGGATGGAGGAGGGAATAGGGAGTTTTAGGAGGGGAAACCAGGAAGGGGGATAACATTTGAAATGTAAATAAAGAAAATATCTAATAAAAAATAGAATAGATCTGGTCTTGAAAAGCTGATGATCTGGTAATTATGGAGTATTACAGAAGCATATGCAAAATAAATCATACAGTATCAGCCCATATCTATTTACATTATACAAAACTTTCTTGAAATACAGTTGCACCCCTGGTGATGATAACTCATATCTCTCTTCTTATTTTATGCCTGGACTTCCTATACACTAATATTTAAGAATACTCACCCTTGGTCTCTCTCTCTCTCTCTCTCTCTCTCTCTCTCTCATGTGTGTGAATAGGATTTATCCAGCTTTTTTTGGTGTTAAAATTTAGGGAGGAGCTTAAAATTTAGAATCTAGGTACCTGCCTATCTTCATTGCCTCTGTCTCATGAAACTTCTACCAGGATCTTAGCCAACAAGTACTGAAATAGCTGTCTCCACAAGGTCTAATGGTAGGTGGCCCATTATATCAGATTTTTTTTTTGTCCCATTCCTTGTTATGCTGAGACCTGAAGGAGTGTCTGGGACAATAATTGTAAATGTATTCTGATACCATTGGATGGAAGAAAAAAGAGACAGACCTAAGAGGGAATATGCACAACCTTGATCTTTTCTATTTATCCTTGCATCGAAATATTGTTTATAAGAGTGTGGTGGCTTGAAGATGTTTGACCCACTGAAAATGCTACTATTAGTATGGCCTTGTTGGGGGAAGTGCATCACTGTGCGGGTGGGCTTTGAGGATTCTTAGTGAGCAAGCTCTGCTCCCTGTAGGACTTAGTCTTCTTCTGACTGTCCTTGGATCAAGATGTAGACCTTTCAGCTACTTCTCTAGCACATGTCTGTCTTCATGATGCCATGCTTCCTGCCATAATGATAATGGACTGAATCTCTGAAAGTGTAAGTTAGTCCCAATTAAATGTTTGTCCTTTTAGGAGTTGCCTTGGGCATGGTGTTTCTTCACAGCAATAAAATCCTAATGAAGAAGTTGGTACCAGGGACTACAGTATTGCTGTGATGGGCCTGACCGTATTTTTGTCCATATTTGGAGGAATGGGGATTTTAGAACTTGTGATTTTAAAAATAGTGGAATGTTTTAAGTCCGGCTTAATAGGCCATGCCAGTAGAAGCAGGAAAGACAGTAGTGCTGAGGCAATTTGAACTGAGGGAACTTGCTTCAAGAAGTTTCAGAGGAAGCAGGTTCCCTCAGTTAAAATTCCTCAGCACTAATTTCAGAGGAAGCCGGGCGGTGGTGGAGCATGCCTTTAATCCCAGCACTTGGGAGGCAGAGGCAGGCGGATTTCTGAGTTGAGGACAACCTAGTCTACAGAGTGAGTTCAAGGACAGCCAGGACTACTCAGAGAAACCCTGTCTCGAAAAAAACAAACAAACAACAAAAAAAAAGAAGTTTCAGAGGAGAAGAATTTTAGTGTGAGTCTTAGAAACTGTTCTTGTGATATTTTGGTGATGAGTGCAGCTGCTTTTTGCCATTGTCTGGAAAGTTTGCCTGAGGTTCAATTTGAAGAAAATCAGATTAATTGCACTGACACAGGAAGTCTCAAAAAAGCCCAGCATAGACTTTGTCTTCTTAATTACCTTCATGAGGTAGTTTTGATAAGGCATACAAGCTTAGAAAGGAAAAATACAAAATGTATAGTTCAAGTAATAAAGGGACTTCAGGAAGTAGAATAGATCTGAATCTTGTGTTCATGGAAATTAACAGATTAAGGGGGTGGTGTCCTCAGGGCAAGATTCCCACCTGGCTAAGCTTATTATTTGGTTTGCATTTGAGTAGGGATAATTAAGTTGAGGCATTATTATGGCCTGGTTATTGTTTTCATTTGGATTTTCAATCTGAAATGAACTACAATCCAGAAACAAAAGGCATACCTGTGATCCAAATCTTGAGGCTGGAAGACACACATTGATTCAAGTCTTTAGGCACAGGGACCATTAAACACTTATGTCTAGGCATGCTGGTATATGCCTTTAATCCCAGGAGATAGAGGCAAGCAGACCTCTGAGTTCAAGGTCAATTTACAGAGCAAGATCCAGGATATCATGAAGAACTAACCCTAGAATACTAGGAGTAGATAAAGGTAAAGAGTTCCAGCTCCAACACTCAGAAGTTATTATCAACAAAATCATAGAAGAAAACTTTCCCAACTTAAAGAAAGAGATATCTATAAACACACAAGAAGCTTATAGAGCACCAATTCAACTGGAGCAGAAAGAAAATCCTCCAGCACATAATAATCAAAACACAAAAGCTACAAAACAAAGAATGAATATTAAAGGCAGCAGGGAGAAAAGGCCAGGTAACATTCAAAGGCAGAACCTTAAGAATTACACCCAACTTCCTAAGAGACTCAAAAACTAGAGGGACTTGGACAGATATCATGTAACCTCTAAAAATCTACAGATACCAATCTAGACTACTACACCCAGCAAAACTCTCAATCACCATAGATGAACAAGATATTTCAAGACAAATCCAAACTTAATATCTATCTACAGAAAATAACAGGAGGAAACCTCCAACTCACAGAGGATAACTACATCCTAGAAAACACAGGAAATAAGTAATTCCATACCAGCAAAAACAAGGTACACACACACACACACACACACACACACACAAACTAATACCACCAACATCACAATACAAGAAATTATAATCAGTGGTCATTACTATCTCTCAACATCAATGGACTCAATTTCCCATTAAAATGACACAAGCTAACAGAATGGATGCCAAAACAGGATGCAACATTCTGCTGTATACAAGAAATATAGCTCAGCAATAAAAGTAGATGTTACCTCAGAGTAAAGGGCAAGGAAAAGTTTTGCAAGCAAACAGACCCAAGAAGCAAGCTGAAATAGCCATTCTAGTCTCTAGTAAAACAGACTACCAACTAAGATTAACCAAAAGACAGAAGGACAGACACTTCATACACATCAAAAAAAATATGCCAACACGATATCTCAATTCTGAACCAAACACAAGGGCACCCACATTTGTAAAAGAAACATTGCTAAAGCTTAAATTACACATAGAACCCCACACATTAATAGTGAGAGACTTCAACATGTCACTCTCACCAACTTATAAGTGATGCAGACAACAACTAAACAGAGAAAATATGAAACTAACAGACACTATGAATCACATAAACTTAATAGACATCTAGAGAATATTTCACCTGAACAGAAAAGAATATACTTTTCTTTCAGCATCACGTGTTTCCTTGTCCAAAAATTACAATATAGTCAGTAGATATAAGAAAATTGAAATGACACCTTGTATCTTATCAGGCCACTATGGATTAAAGCTGGACTTCAAAAAAAAAAAAAAAAACCAATAGAAACACCAAAAAGCCTACACACTCATGGAGACGGAACACTTCTCACTCAGTGATCTCTGGGTTAGGGAAGAAATGAAGAAATTAATGGCTTTCTATAATTCAATGCAAATGAAGACACAATATACCCAAAATGGCTGAGAAGCACTTAAAGAAATGTTCAAAGTCCTTAGTCATCAGGAAAAATGCAAATAAAAACAATACTGAGATTCTATCGTACATCCATCAGAAAGGCTAAGGTCAAAAACTCAAGGGAAAGCATAAGCTGAAGAGGACATGGAGCAAGGGGATCTCTCCATTGCCAGTGGGAGTGCAAACATGTACAACCACTTTGGAAACCAATTTGGCTGTTTCTCAGAAAACTGGGAATTTTTCTATCTCAAGACCCAGCTATACCACTCCTGGGCATACACCCAAAAGATGCTCCACCATTTCACAAAGACACCTGCTCAACTCTGTTTATAGCTTTATTCTTAATAGCCAGAAACTGAAAATAACCTATATGTCCCTCAACTGGAGAATGGGTAAAGAAAATGTGGTACATCTACACAATGAAATACTATTCAGCTATTAAAAAGAAAGGCATCTTTAATTTTCCAGACACATAGATGGATCTTGAGAATGTCATCCTGAGTGAGGTAACCCAGACCCAAAGGAACATGCCTGGTATGTACTCATTTATAAGTAGATATTAGACATAAAATACAGGATACCCATCCTACATTCCACAGACCCAAAGAAGCTAAACAAAAAAAGCAGACCCACTTGAGGATATTTGAATCTTGATTAGAAAGGGGAATAAAATAGTCATAGGAAGCAGATGGAGGGAGGGAACTGGGTGTGAGAGGTGATGGGGAGGGAAATGGGGGTCAGGATCACGTGGCCATGAGAATGAATACAAATTTGCAACTGAGGGGGGTGGAGAAGTGGGGGACATATTAAGAATGTCCCAGACACCTAGGATAATGAGGCTCCCAAGAATCAATGTGGGTGACGTTAGCTAAGACTTACAGTAGTGGGGATATGACAACCGAAAAGGCTACCTCCTGAAGACAGGCAGGAAACCCAGTAGAGCCATAGGGTCATCAACCCACCTACAAAACTTTTGACCCAAAATTTATCCTGTATACAAGAAATGCAGGGATGGGGGATGGAGCAGAAACTGAGGGAATGACTAAACAAAAACTTGAGACCCATCCCATGGGCAGGCACCAATCCATGACACTATTAATCTTAGTCTGTTATAGACAAGACTGTAGCTTGCCTGTCCTCTGAGAGACTCCATCCAGCAGCTGGCATAGAAGGATGAAGATAACCAAACTCTGTATGGATCTTGGGGACTCTTTTGAAAGAGTTGGGGGAAGGATCACAGGCATTGGAGGGGATAGGAACATTACAGGAAGACCAACAGAGTCAATTAACCAAGACCCTTGGTGCTCTTACAGACTGAACCACCAACCAAAGAGTATACATGGTTGGACATAGCCTCGACCTTCTGCCACACACATATGTAGCAGATGTGCAGCTTGGTCTTCTTGTGGGTCCCTAAGAACTGGAGGGTATCCCAAAGACTGTTGCAGGTCTGTGGGATATGTTCTTCTATCTGGGCTCACTTGTTTGATCTCAGAGGGAGGGGATGAGCCTAGCCCTGCAGAGACTTAATGTGCCAGGGTGGAGAGATACCCAGGAGGCACTACCCTCTGAAAAGAGAAAGGGAGAAGGCTGGAGGGTAGAGAGGAAGAATTGTGGAAGGGGGTGATCAGGAAGGAGTGGGGGCAGTGAGCAGTATATAAAGCGAATAAATAAAAACAATAAATGTAATTAAAAAAAAACTGAAGGAGCTGTGAAGTTGAAGTTGCCTTGGAGACCCTAAGATGTTAGAGATGCCAGAGCCACGTGAAACCTGCTAAGGAAAGCTTCTAACAGGGAGTGGAACTAGCTCAACAGAAAAAAGGCTGTTGTAGTCAACAACACTGAATTGGGTTGGACATCAGACATGGAGATGCAGAGTTTGGAGTTTGCTCACTGGTTTTTGGTTTTACTTTGGTCTAGTGTTTCCTCACTATGTCATTTTGGGATGGTAATGTGTATCCTGTGCCATGATATGTTGGAAGTATGTGATTTGATTTTTGATTTTCATTTTATAGGAGTTTACAGTGAAGTGACTGTATGAATCTCAGAAAAGACTTTGAACTTTGGATTTTTAACATTGTTGAGACTATTGTAGACATTGGAACTTTTGAAGTTGGACTAGATGTATTTTTCATTATGGTATGGCTAGATGTGGCCCCCATAGACTCATGTATCTGAACAAACCTATGAGACCTAGGGAATGGAATGTGTGGTTTGAATATGCTTAGCCCATAGGAAGTGCTACTATTAGGAGGTGTGTTCTTGCTGGAAAAAGTATATTACTCTAGGGAGTGGGCTTTGATAGCTCCTCCTGCTTGAGCTCTGCCCTGCTGAGGGATTCAGTCTTCTCCTGACTTCCTATGGATCAAGATGTAGGTAAAACTCTCAGCTCGTTCTCTAGCACATGTCTGCCTACATGCTTCCATACTTCCTGATGTGATGATAATAGACTTAACCTCTGAAACTATAAGCCAGCCCCAATTAAATATCTGCCCTTATAAGAGTTGCCTTGGTCATGGTGTCTCTTTATAGCAATAAAACTCTAACCCATACGAACAGTCATCAGAATCTTACTTCATATCTGTCCATCACTGACTAAATTAAGGACAACTGTGAAGCTCACTGAGGTTAAGTTGTGAAGCTGACATGGCGTATGACAGATGCTACTAATAATGATTAGATGACTAAAATCTAAATGGTAACCAACCATACAGTGGATATAAAAGTAGAAGAAGGTAAAGAATCCCTTATGGAAAGCTTCTAAAGGTACCAAGAGGTAGGGATGTTTGTACATAGAGAGGAGATGATGGCCAATTCAATATCAGCCTAGCTAGAGGTGGGAAAAGAGGTCAACTCTATGCTCTATTCTCTACACTACATTTCTTCATGCTTCAACAACTTATATAACAGAATCAATGTATAAATAATGAGTTTATTTTGACTCACAGTTAAAGTTTATAGACTATCATGGCAGAGAAGGCAATAGGAGCAACAAGTAGGTGGTCATGTGTCCACAGTCAGGATGAAGAGGGTGATGAATGCTGTAGCTCAGTACCTCTCCTTTCTTTTATTTAATGTAGTACTCCAGTTCATGTAATGGTATCACCACATTGATGTTGGGGCTTATCATTCAGTTAATACATAAAATCCCTAACAAATATGACCAGAGGTTTATTTCCGTAGTGATTTTTAAATCCTGGCAAGTTAACAGTCATTATTAATCACAATTCTACCCCATGTTAACTTGATATTCAAACACATAGCTCTATGCCATGATCAACTTCCAAGTAGGTCATCATTTGATTTAACTACATGATTTAACTATCCCATGTACACCTCAAACTGTAACATTTTCCACAAAGAGATATTAAAGTTCTTTGAAGAATGCCTTTTCTTGTAGAATTCTGTAGCTTAAACCTGTATTTACATCACTTAACTCTTATCTCAAGCAGTACTATACACAATAAAGAGATAGAGGAAAGCTGATATATGTGTGGTTATATACAGACCAAGTCTTAACAAGTCAGGGCCAAACATTCTTGGCAATTGCAAACCTCATATTTATAAACTGGTCATGTCCACCAACAGATTGGGAAAGGATATTTACCTATCCTAAATCAGATAGGGGACTAATATCCAACATATATAAAGAACTCAAGAAGGTGGACTTCAGAAAATCAAATAACCCCATTAAAAAATGGGGCTCAGAACTGAACAAAGAATTCTCACCTGAGGAATACCGAATGGCAGAGAAGCACCTGAAAAAATGTTCAACATCCTTAATCATCAGGGAAATGCAAATCAAAACAACCCTGAGATTCCACCTCACACCAGTCAGAATGGCTAAGATCAAAAATTCAGGTGACAGCAGATGCTGGCGTGGATGTGGAGATAGAGGAACACTCCTCCATTGTTGGTGGGATTGCAGGCTTGTACAACCACTCTGGAAATCAGTCTGGCGGTTCCTCAGAAAATTGGACATAGTACTACCGGAGGATCCAGCAATACCTCTCCTGGGCATATATCCAGAAGATGCCCCAACTGGTAAGAAGGACACATGCTCCACTATGTTCATAGCAGCCTTATTTATAATAGCCAGAAGCTGGAAAGAACCCAGATGCCCCTCAACAGAGGAATGGATACAGAAAATGTGGTACATCTACACAATGGAGTACTACTCTACTCAGCTATTAAAAAGAATGAATTTATGAAATTCCTAGGCAAATGGATGGACCTGGAGGGCATCATCCTGAGTGAGGTAACACATTCACAAAGGAACTCACACAATATGTACTCACTGATAAGTGGATATTAGCCCAAAACCTAGGATACCCAAGATATAAGATACACTTTCCTAAACACATGAAACTCAAGAAAAATGAAGACTGAAGTGTGGACACTATGCCCCTCCTTAGAAGTGAGAACAAAACACCCTTGGAAGGAGTTACAGAGACAAAGTTTGGAGCTGAGATGAAAGGATGGACCATGTAGAGACTGCCATATCCAGGGATCCACCCCATAATCAGCATCCAAACGCTGACACCATTGCATACACTAGCAAGATTTTATCGAAAGGACCCAGATGTAGCTGTCTCTTGTGAGACTATGCCGGGGCCTAGCAAACACAGAAGTGGATGATCACAGTCAGCTAATGGATGGGTCACAGGGCTCCCAATGGAGGAGCTAGAGAAAGTACCCAAGGAGCTAAAGGGATCTGCAACCCTATAGGTGGAACAACATTATGAACTAACCAGTACCCCGGAGCTCTTGACTCTAGCTGCATATGTATCAAAAGATGGCCTAGGCAGCCATCACTGGAAAGAGAGGCCCATTGGACACGCAAAATTTATATGCCCCAGTACAGGGGAACGCCAGGGCCAAAACGGGGGAGTGGGTGGGTAGGGGAGTGGGGGTGGGTGGGTATGGGGGACTTTTGGTATAGCATTGGAAATGTAAATGAGCTAAATACCTAATAAAAAATTAAAAAAAAAATAAACTGGTCATGTAACCTTCACTGTATTTATAGCTACATTCTTCTACTTCTCCAACCCTCCTCAAATTCTGTGTTTCTTTTCCTTGAATACATTAGGAAACTTGCTTTAAATATAATAAATGATTTTGCATACTCAGTTGGTGGAGGAAATCTTTCAGATTATTTGCTCTAAGCCAACCAAACTACAGGAAAGCAGGCATAAAACTAATAATTACAAAAACATACTGGTCTACTCCTGCTGTCTGAGAACCTCTGAGGAAACTATTCTCAGTGTTTGTAGAGGACAATGCAATGTAAGTGCAATGTAAAAATGGAGCCATAACTTTTGGAATGAGATTCCAATGGCACCTCCATTTATAGCCATAGCTCAATATTTCACACATATCATATCTTCAAACAATACTCTTCCCATCCCTGATTGGATGGCTAGTTGTCCAGGCAACACCACAGTTCCCCATCATTAGCCAGTGTAAAGCTGTGTACCCCTGGGACATGCAGAGATGCGGCCTGACCTATGAGATCAACTGCCAGAACGCACAGCCACACAGTGCTGAAGAATAATTTAGCTAGGTGACAGCCACATAAATTTTGAAGACAAAGACTGTCTTCTCTAATTTAAAGCAATTTGTGTACTTAGCTTCCCACTTGAAATATATAAAACCAGAAACAGATTTTCATTTAATGCAAGCTTAATAAAGTGACAGATTCTAGCTTCCAAAAGCTGTACTTAGGCCACTGTGCACATATTTAATGCACCATTTCTTATGCACACCATGATATTGTCAAGCAGGGAAGCAGAGAGGTACTCTCCTAAGAATGATGCTGTTTATTTGTGGGTAAAATTGCATTATAATGAGAATATATATGCCATATGAAACTATGAACATATTCAGAGATGGAGGCAAGTTAGGGGTTGTAAAGGCAAACATTGGCTTGTGTAAGTTCTTGTGAAACAATTATCCATGGCCACAGTGGTTAAAAGATAATGGGGCTAGAGAGATGCCACACAGGTTTAGAGTATTTGCTACTCTTGCTGAGAAGCTGGGTATGGTTGCTAGCACTCACATGCTAGCACTCACATGTCATATATCAAGTCATTATTCCACCGAGGCCAGACAAGGCTGCTCCATTAGTAGAATGGAATCCACAGGAAGGCAACAAATTCAGGGATAGCCCCCCACTTCAGTTGTTAGGGGACCTGCATATGGACCAAAGTGCACATTTAAGAAAAATGGGGGAGGGGGCTAGTTCCAGCCCATGATTGCTCTTTGGTTGGACTACCCCTGAAGACTTCCCTTCAGGAAGAGAAGCTGCTCCATCCTGTGTTGGATGCTTTAACCCTGACCCACTTCCTACTTACTCCCTGGACTGTTTTCATTGTTCTGTCCCTAGAAAAAGTTTTGTGGGCTATTTTTCCTGTAGCACAGAAACCTCTACATTTTGTCATACAGCCCCCCCCCCCAAGTGCTCTCATCTTCATCACATGTAGTTATAGCACTCTTGAAGTCATTGTCCCAAAGTTCCAAGGAGGATGGCTCCTGTGGATGATAATGGTCATCTCTATATGGTTTGGTTGCCACCAGTTTCATCGAACCCAGCAACCACAAGAACATGATCTTATCAATCATAGAAGTTGCTTATAAATTAGCTGATGTGAAAAATTACCATAAGTTTGGTGTCCTAGGAGATAGCAAGACTCTGAGCTACCATCCCTGTCTCACAAACTAATTATAAAAACAGGAACCACAGGGCAATTTTCAGAGTGACAACACACCTCTGTGTACAGAATGTCATCCTGTGCTCTTCAGCTTGGTTGGTGTGAGGTTTCTTTCTGTGCAAAATAACTACCACACCACTGAAAAGACCTAGATCCAGTGTTAGGCTTACTTTGCTCTTCATTATTCAATTTGACTAGCTAAAATTCTTATCCCTAGCCTTTCATAAAGGCCTCTGTTACTCTAATTTTAAGACACTTAATGTGTCCCAGCTCAACAAAAACCCATTTCTGGCCGTTAAGCCTCACACATCTCTACCAGTTACTGCCAAACTCATGGTGATCATCTCATCCTGAAACCTTAATTATTTCATGGACCTAGTGAGCCCAAGGTTGGCTTCTTTGTACATGCACACAGTCTAGCTGTAACCCGGTTAATACTAATAAACTAGTAAAGTGTTGGCAAGGCCTGCCTTCAGTCTCTCACTGGACAGGACTTCTGTGGTGGGGATGTGGCTATCCATCTTCAGTGTCAACATGACTGGTTTAGGATCACCATGGGAACACTACTACTGATGTGTCTGTAAGGTAGCTTCCAGAGAGGTTTGACTGAGAATAGAACATGAGCATCATCATCCAATGGTCTAGGGTTCTGAACTGACTAAAAAGGAGAGAATTAAAATCCAGCATTCACTGCTCTCTGCTCTCTGTCTACATTTACAATGTAACCAGCTGCATCCCTCTGACAGTCATACCTTTCCCATGACTTAATACGCCCATAAAATAAAACAAAACAAACAAAAAAACAAAATAAAAATAACCTTCCTTAAGTGGCCTTTGTTACAATAGGAGACCTAACATATCCATCCAAACCTGTCCAATCCTCAGAAGTAGAGACACTAGATCCCAGATGTGTCTGTCATTGGCTTGTCTAAATTCCCAGAGACATCTGTGCAGAGTGATCTACCACCTACAAACACCAGTTGTTCCTTCCATTGCATGGATTCTGGGCTCTTCTGAAGCAATCTTGTAGCTCTCACCAATTTAAGGAGGGTTGGTTCAATCCCTCCCCCCAACTTTGCTTTCATAGTTCCTTAAAGGTGTCTCTAAAGCATAATTGCCAGGGTGGGTTGGTACCCATGGAGTACCTTCTCAGAGAATAGGAAGGGGGTTGGAAGGAAAGGGTGTGAGGGTGAGATTGGAAGGAGAGGAAGAAGGGGGATTTTGATCAGGATGCAAAGTGAACAACAACAACAACAACAACAACAACACATAATCTCCAGAAAACTTCTCTTTGAGACTTTAACCCAGTGAATTTTTATCAACAGTCACAGGGGAAGAATGCCTATTTTTGTTCTGTTGGCGTCTTTTTTCTTTATATTCTATAGGTTTTTAAAAGTGTGTGTGTGTGTGTGTGTGTGTGTGTGTGTGTGTGTGTGTTTGTGTGTGTGTGTGTGTGTGTTTGCACATACATGCATGGGAGCACATACTTGTGCATATGCCACAATGTATGTGTGTGTGTGTGTGTGTGTGTGTGTGTGTGAGGTCAGGAGAAGGGGCAGGATCCCTTAAAGCTGGAGATACAGGCAGTTATGAACCGCCTTGCATGGGTACTGAGAACTCACTCTAGTCCTCTGCAAGAACAGCAAGTACTCTTAACTGATGAGCCACCACACCAGGCCCCTATACTGCTGTGTTAAGGTGTTATTGATTTCCTGTGCACAGTGGCCCTGAAATCTCATCAGACATGACCTCCCAATAGAAGGGAACAACCTCTCTCCACACTTTTCATCTTTTCATAGGATTAGATCATCTCCAGCTTCTTTCCCCCTTTTCTTTATGAGATATTCAATGAATACTGGATGGTTTCATTTTATAAGATAAAGCTCGGGGCAGTCAGTACTAGACGGTCATGAGTTTTGACTACATTTGCAAGGAAAATCTGAAATATGGAAGTTTCTTATAGGGTAGAAAAGCTTGAAGTAGCTGGAAAGATCACAGAAAACCCAGCAAAACAAGACTATTAATGAATTATGAATGGGTTCCTAAGCCCTTAAAATCCAAGGTTATTGCAAATGCTTTTAACATTTGTAGGGAGACATGAATATGAGTTCGTAGTTTTCCCAAGCATTGCTTTTTAAGATAATTACTTGCTTTCCTCATATCTAGTGTCTCAGCCCTGGGAACTCAGAGGAGTAAAGGTTATATCTAACATCAGCTCTGATGCAGCACTGTAGAGATGCTTATTTGAAGCACCAAAGTTAGAATGGAGAGGGGAGCCCAGATAGCTAGCAACAGTGACTGGAATTTATTCCTGAAGAGGGTTCTGGTACTGAAGATCTAAAGAGGATGCTGCTATTAAGTACCCGAAGAGGATACTGACATTAAGTACCTGAAGAGGATACTGATATTAAGTACATCAAGAGGATGCTGACATCAAGTAACAGGTGCTGAACAGGTCAAGGAGCTATGGGTGACAGTTCCACTACCTATTACATAATAAAACTGCCAAAAGGAAAATCCAAGAGAACCAATTTTTAAACAGTGGTTATAAAGTTAAAATATTATATATTAGAGTCATAATGTACAAAAATCTATGAAGAGTCTATTAATGCCCAAGGCAATAACCTTTTTTATTTCTTAGCCCAGAACTGGTACCTCAAGAGTTTTTATGCTTGTAAGATCATATTATTTTACCATCTTCACAGCCCTGATTAACTTCAACCTCATATTTAATGTAACGACTGAGCTTCATACATAAAACCTGTTGGGCACCTGCTCATGAGAAGCTTGTCTTGATGAAACTCCCATTTAGCTTCTGCATGGAAGTCCAATTCTGCCATTGCAATAACATAAGCTTCCATGTGTCTAAAGTGAGAATCAGGGCAGAATACCTGCAGTGGAAACTGTCCTTTGCCCGTTGTTTCTGTGCTTGTAATACTATTTGTATACATGTTAGCTGAGCAAAAATGAAAGGCATTCCACACTTTGAAGGTCATCCAATCTAGCATCAAACTAATGAGAGCAAATAGCAAATGATTAATATCATCATCATTAATAACAGCATGTGTAAAAACAAGAAAATGATGTGTAAAATATATGCATGCATATTTATTAAAGTTGGTCTTTTCTCAAAGGGGAATGAAAACGATAGTCAGATTACTCTCAAAGGGGGATATTGAAATGTATCAGCAAAATAAGCTAGGGAATTAAAGATGCAGAATTATAATCATTTCAGAAATGTTCAAAAGATAGACTGAATGGGAAACCCTGTAAAGGGGCTTAATTGACACATCATCTTCTGTTAGCATGACTTCAACCGACAGCTGAACCCAGGAACCTAAGAGAACACAAGTGACAGCTCTATAAAAGCAGATTACCCTAAATGAACTGCTTGCCTCCTCCTTGTACTCCCCACCACTGACCTCATTAAAGGACCACCTGCTTATGGCTGACCTAGGGACACCCCATGCTGTGAAGACAGAAGGGAAATTGTGCTGTCTTACCCTGCAGGGGAGCTTGTGAGGGTGACAGGTACAAGCATCTCATTTGTCTGGCAGTTACTAAATTCAATTTGGTGGAAGTTTACACAGGAAAGTTCTCTGATTGTCCTAGCTTCTGCCATGCTGTAGTGATAAAGCAGTCTGACCAGGAATCAGTGAGGGAGGGGAAGGGAGGTTTTGTTTGAGCTTACAATTTATGATCCCTAACTGAGAGAAATAAAAGCAGAAATTCAAGGAGGGATGCTGAAGACAGATCTGCTTGCTATTTTGCACCCATTCTCTCTCCCCAGTGCACTTGCTTCAGATAAATAAGTACAGCAGGACTCGTGATAGATGCTGCTTGTTGATTCATATAGGTTTTGATCAACTGGCTTCCTTATACAGCCAAAGACCATCTTTCCAGGGGATTGTACTGCCCATAGTAGACTGGACCTGTCTACATCAATTAAAACTCAAAACAATTTCCTACAGAAATACCCATCAGTCACTCTTATCTAGATAGTTCCTCAACTGAGGCTATCCTCTCAGATGATGTTAGGCTGTGTCAAGTTAATAGTTTAAGCTAACTTGAAGAATAAAAATTTTTTACTGAACTCTTCTTCACCCCAGAGCCCGACCCCTCCCATCTAGAGATTGTTCCCGGAACACTCCTAAACTTTTCACCCCAGAATGCATTCCTGAACTCCTCACCCTAAAGTTCGAACCCTCCCAACTAAAAACTGTTCCAAGAACATTTTTGAGATAAAGGCCTCCTGGAACAACCTCAAAATGAACCGGGTACATTGCCAAATGATAGGACATGACCCCTTAGTTACGTAGATTCCTTTGGCAGAACCCCTTGTCCCTTGGCAGAACCCCCTAGTGATGTAAACTTGTACTTTCCCTGCCCAGTTCTCCCCCTTTGAGTTTTACTATATAAGCCTA
Source organism: Mus musculus (assembly GCF_000001635.26). NCBI lineage: Eukaryota > Metazoa > Chordata > Mammalia > Rodentia > Muridae > Mus > Mus musculus. Next base: position 56,920,718 of record NC_000073.6, read on the forward strand.
TGAAAAATTTTGGCTGACCGTCGATTCTCCTCTACACCACTAGGTGTATGAGTTTCGACCCCAGAGCTCTGGTCTGTGTGCTTTCATGTTGCTGCTTTATTAAATCTTACCTTCTACATTTTATGTATGGTCTCAGTGTCTTCTTGGGTACGCGGCTGTCCCGGGACTTGAGTGCCTGAGTGAGGGTCTCCCTTCGGGGGTCTTTCATTTGGTGCATTGGCTGGGAATCAGCGCGACCACCCAGAGGTCCTAGACCCACTTAGAGGTAAGATTCTTTGTTCTGTTTTGGTCTGATGTCTGTGTTCTGTTTCTAAGTTTGGTGCGATCGCAGTTTCAGTTTTGCGGACGCTCAGTGAGACCGCGCTCCGAGAGGGAGCACGGGGTGGATAAGGATAGACGTGTCCAGGTGTCCACCGTCCGTTCACCCTGGGAGACGTCCCAGGAGGAACAGGGGAGGATCAGGGACGCCTGGTGGACCCCTTTGAAGGCCAAGAGACCATTTGGGGTTGCGAGATCGTGGGTTTGAGTCCCACCTCGTGCCCAGTTGCGAGATCGTGGGTTCGAGTCCCACCTCGCGCCTTGTTGCGAGACCGTGGGTTCAAGTCCCACCTCGCATTTGGTCACGGGATCGTGGGTTCGAGTCCCACCTCGTGCAGAGGGTCTCAATTGGCCGGCCTTAGAGAGGCCATCTGATTCTTTGAGTTGCTTGTGGTCCACGCGGAGTCGCCACCGTTTCTGGTTTCTTTTTTGTCTTAGTCTCGTGTCCGCTCTTGTTGTGACTACTGTTTTTCTAGAAATGGGACAATCTGTGTCCACTCCCCTTTCTCTGACTCTGGAGCATTGGAAGGAGGTGCGGGTCAGAGCCCACAACCAGTCGGTGGAGGTCAGAAAGGGTCCGTGGCAGACCTTTTGCGCCTCCGAGTGGCCAATGTTTGGAGTGGGCTGGCCACCTGAGGGTGCTTTTGACTTGTCACTAATCGCCGCCGTCAGGCGAATTGTTTTTCAGGAGGAAGGGGGTCACCCTGATCAGATCCCCTACATTGTGACCTGGCAGAATCTCGTCCAATTCCCACCTCCATGGGTCAAGCCTTGGACCCCAAACTCTTCGAAGCTGACGGTAGCGGTTGCCCAGTCTGATGCAGCCGGAAAGTCCGGCCCATCAGGACCCCCCAAGATCTATCCAGAGATTGACGACCTCCTCTGGATGGACTCCCAACCTCCCCCTTACCCCTTGCCCCAACAGCCACCTGCAGCTGCACCACCACAGGGACCAGTAGCGAGAGGGGCTCAGGGACCGGCGGGGGGGACTCGGAGTCGCCGAGGCCGAAGCCCCGGGGAGGAAGGGGGGCCAGACTCAACAGTTGCCCTGCCACTCAGAGCACATGTAGGAGGGCCAGCACCAGGACCTAATGATCTCATTCCTTTACAGTATTGGCCTTTTTCCTCTTCTGATTTATACAATTGGAAAACTAACCACCCTCCCTTCTCAGAGAACCCCTCTGGACTTACTGGGCTCCTTGAGTCACTTATGTTCTCTCATCAACCCACTTGGGATGATTGTCAGCAGCTTTTGCAGGTTCTTTTTACCACAGAAGAAAGAGAAAGAATCCTGATGGAGGCGAGAAAAAATGTTCTGGGAGAGGACGGCACACCCACTGCCCTCCCTAACCTCGTGGACGAGGCTTTTCCCTTGAACCGCCCCAACTGGGACTACAACACCGCGGAAGGTAGGGGACGCCTCCTTGTCTATCGCCGGACTCTAGTGGCAGGTCTCAGAGGAGCCGCTAGACGGCCCACCAATTTGGCTAAGGTAAGAGAGGTCTTGCAGGGGCAGACTGAACCACCCTCAGTCTTTCTTGAGCGTCTAATGGAGGCATATAGGAGATACACCCCTTTTGACCCCTTGTCAGAGGGGCAGAGAGCCGCTGTAGCCATGGCCTTCATTGGTCAGTCCGCTCCCGACATTAAGAAAAAGCTGCAAAGGCTGGAGGGGCTCCAAGATCATACGCTCCAAGATTTAGTAAAAGAAGCAGAGAAAGTCTATCATAAGAGGGAAACAGAAGAAGAGAGGCAAGAGAGAGAGAAGAAAGAAATAGAGGAGAGGGAAAATAGACGGGATCGCCGTCAGGAGAGAAATCTGAGTAAAATTTTGGCCGCAGTTGTGAATGATAGACAGTCAGGAAAAGGTAAAATAGGGCTCCTGGGCAACAGGGAAGTGAAACTGCTAGGTGGCAGAAAGATACCACTGGAAAAAGACCAATGCGCCTATTGCAAAGAGAAAGGACACTGGGCTAGAGATTGCCCTAAAAAGCGGGAGCGATCCAAGGTCCTGACCCTAGAAGATGATTAGGGAAGTCGGGGCTCAGACCCCCTCCCTGAGCCTAGGGTAACTTTGTCCGTGGAGGGGACCCCTGTCAACTTCCTGATAGACACCGGAGCAGAGCATTCAGTACTCACTAACCCCCTAGGCAAGCTGGGCTCCAAAAAGACCATGGTAATTGGAGCCACTGGTAGTAAATTTTACCCCTGGACGACCAAACGAGCTCTTCAGATAGACAAGAATATAGTGACCCACTCCTTTCTGGTGATACCTGAGTGCCCTGCTCCCCTCTTGGGGCGCGATCTGCTAACCAAACTAAAGGCTCAAGTCCAATTTACTTCAGAAGGCCCACAAGTAAGCTGGGGAAAGGCCCCTGTTGCCTGCCTTGTCCTCAACACAGAGGAAGAGTACCGGTTGCATGAAGAACAACCCAAAAATGCAGTCTCTTCAGGTTGGCTAACTGCGTTCCCCAATGTCTGGGCAGAACAAGCAGGAATGGGGTTGGCTAAACAAGTGCCTCCGGTTGTGGTAGAACTTAAAGCTGATGCCACCCCCATTTCGGTGAAACAATACCCCATGAGCAAGGAAGCTAGAGAAGGCATCCGGCCTCATATCCAGAGGTTGCTGGGCCAAGGAGTTTTAGTGGCCTGTCAGTCCCCCTGGAATACACCACTTCTGCCGGTTCGAAAACCAGGGACCAATGACTATCGCCCGGTACAAGACCTCCGGGAGGTTAACAAAAGGGTCCTGGACATTCACCCCACAGTCCCGAACCCGTACAATTTATTAAGCTCTCTCCCACCTGAGAGAACATGGTATACAGTTCTGGACTTAAAAGATGCCTTCTTTTGCCTGCGTTTGCACCCTAAGAGTCAGCTCCTGTTTGCTTTTGAATGGAGGGACCCAGAGGGCGGACAGACTGGTCAACTGACTTGGACTAGGCTACCACAGGGGTTCAAAAATTCCCCCACCCTGTTTGACGAGGCCCTCCATCGGGATCTCGCGCCTTTTCGCGCTCGAAACCCTCAGCTTACCCTACTACAGTATGTGGATGATCTCTTGGTTGCGGCAGCCTCGAAGGAGCTGTGTCACCAGGGAACTGAGAGGCTCCTTGCAGAACTGAGTGACTTGGGGTATCGAGTTTCGGCTAAAAAGGCACAAATCTGTCAAACTGAGGTAACCTACCTGGGGTATACCCTCCGAGGGGGCAAAAGATGGCTCACAGAGGCCTGGAAGAAGACTGTTATGATGATCCCATCGCCAACTACCCCACGGCAGGTACGTGAGTTTCTGGGGACTGCTGGCTTTTGTAGACTCTGGATTCCAGGCTTTGCAACCCTAGCAGCACCTCTATATCCTTTGACTAAGGAAGGGGTTCCTTTCGAGTGGAAAGAAGAACACCAGAGAGCTTTTGAGGCTATCAAGTCATCTCTAATGACTGCCCCCGCGCTAGCATTACCAGACTTGACTAAGCCTTTCGTCCTATATGTGGACGAGAGAGCGGGTGTAGCCAGGGGAGTGTTGACACAAGCACTGGGACCCTGGAAGAGACCTGTAGCCTATTTGTCAAAAAAAATTAGATCCTGTTGCTAGTGGATGACCCACATGTCTGAAAGCTATTGCAGCAGTAGCCCTGTTGATTAAAGATGCTGACAAATTGACAATGGGACAACAGGTGACTGTTGTGGCCCCTCATGCCTTAGAAAGTATCGTGCGGCAGCCACCTGACAGATGGATGACAAATGCCCGAATGACACACTATCAGAGCCTGCTGCTAAATGAGCGTGTAACCTTTGCGCCCCCTGCCATCCTCAACCCAGCTACCCTTCTCCCTCTAACAAATGATTCCGTCCCAGTACATCAATGTATGGACATCCTCGCTGAAGAAACTGGGACCAGAAGTGACCTGACTGACCAACCCTGGCCTGGAGCTCCCAGTTGGTACACGGACGGCAGCAGTTTCCTGATAGAGGGGAAGCGAAAGGCTGGAGCTGCGGTGGTAGACGGGAAAAAGGTAATTTGGGCAAGCGCTTTGCCTGAAGGAACGTCAGCACAAAAGGCTGAACTTATAGCGCTTATTCAAGCCCTCCGAGAGGCTAAAGGTAAGATCATTAACATCTACACTGACAGCCGCTATGCTTTTGCTACCGCACACATCCATGGGGCCATCTACAGGCAGCGAGGGCTATTGACCTCGGCTGGTAAAGACATTAAAAACAAAGAAGAAATTCTGGCCCTGTTGGAAGCCATACATGCACCTAAGAAGGTAGCCATCATCCACTGCCCCGGCCACCAAAGAGGAGAAGACTTGGTGGCCAGGGGCAACCGAATGGCAGACTCAGTAGCAAAACAAGTTGCTCAAGGGGCCATGATCTTAACTGAAAAAGGTGATCCGCCCAAAAGCACTGAGGACGAGAGATATAACATAAAAGAGCTATGGTGGACCAGAGATCCCTTCCCATATTTTTTTGAAGGGAAAATAGAATTAACTCCCGAAGAAGGAATAAAATTTGTGAAAGGACTACACCAATTCACCCACCTGGGAGTTGAAAAAATGATGAGACTAATTAAAAATTCCCGATACCAAGTCCCCAACCTGAAGTCAGTGGCTCAAAAGATTATAGACTCCTGCAAACCATGTACACTCACTAATGCAACTAAAGCCTACAGAGAACCTGGAAAGAGACAACGGGGAGACCATCCTGGAGTGTATTGGGAGGTAGACTTTACTGAAGTTAAACCTGGAATGTATGGTAACAAGTATCTGTTAGTATTTGTAGACACCTTTTCAGGATGGGTCAAGGCATTTCCCACTAAAACAGAGACTGCCCAGATTGTGGCCAAGAAGATCCTTGAAGAAATCCTGCCAAGATTTGGAATCCCTAAGGTAATTGGGTCCGACAATGGACCAGCCTTTGTTGCCCAGGTAAGTCAGGGCTTGGCCACTCAGTTGGGCATCGATTGGAAATTACACTGTGCTTACCGCCCTCAAAGCTCAGGACAGGTAGAGAGGATGAATAGGACCTTAAAAGAGACCTTGACTAAATTAGCCATTGAGACCGGCGGGAAAGACTGGGTGGCTCTCCTCCCTCTTGCGCTCTTCCGAGCCCGGAACACTCCTGGAAGTTTCGGGCTCACTCCTTTTGAAGTTCTGTATGGAGGACCTCCCCCCCTAATGGAAGCTGGTGGAACATTAGTTTCCGACTCTGACTCTGTCTTACCCTCCTCTTTGCTTATTCATTTAAAGGCCCTAGAAGTGATTAGGACCCAGATTTGGGACCAACTGAAAGCAGCCTATACCCCAGGGACCACCGCAGTACCCCACGGGTTCCGAGTTGGAGACAAAGTCTTGGTCAGGCGGCATCGAACCGGCAGCCTTGAGCCACGGTGGAAGGGACCCTATTTGGTGTTACTGACAACCCCTACTGCGGTAAAAGTAGACGGAATCGCCTCCTGGATCCACGCCTCCCACGTCAAGAGGACCGCCAGCCAAGATGAAGAAAACCACGACGACAATTGGACAGTGGCAGCCACTGACAATCCTCTTAAGCTTCGTCTGCGTCGCAGGCGCCACTCTAGACCTAGGGAATCTTAACCCTCATGCTCCAATTCAACAGTCCTGGGAGGTGCTTAATGAAAAGGGAAACATTGTATGGGCAACCACTGCAGTCCATCCCCTCTGGACTTGGTGGCCTGATCGCACGCCTGACGTCTGTAAGTTAGTGGCAGGATCCCCCAATTGGGACCTCTCAGATCATACTGATCTTAGCAACCCACCCCCTGAGGAGCGGTGTGTCCCAAATGGGATAGGGAGCACATATGGGTGTTCGGGGCAATTCTACCGAGCTAATCTTAGAGCTGCACATTTTTATGTTTGCCCTGGTCAGGGTCAGAACAAGAGGCTTCAACAAGAATGCGGGGGGGGGGGGCATCAGATTACTTTTGTGGTAAATGGACATGTGAAACGACAGGGGATGCTTACTGGAAGCCCTCCTCTAAATGGGACCTAATCACGGTAAAACGAGGTAGTGGCTATGATAAGTCAAACGAAGGAGAAAGAAACCCCTATAAATATCAAGAGAGTGGGTGCGCTTTTAAAAACAGAGCACCCTCAGGACCATGCAAAGGTAAATACTGCAACCCCCTACGTATAAGGTTCACCGAGAACGAAAAACAACACCGTCTAAGTTGGCTTAAAGGAAATAGGTGGGGTTGGCGAGTATACATTCCACTAAGAGATCCTGGGTTCATTTTCACGATCAGACTGACAGTGAGAGACCCAGCAGTGACACTCGTAGGGCCCAACAAGGTCCTTATAGAACAGGGCCCCCCAGTCGTACTGGCTCCCCCAAAGGTCCCGACTGTACCAGCTCCACCAACTCCACAGCCCAACACAGTGGTACCCTCCCTAGGAAAGCCTACCTTGGCTTCCCCACCACCCCTAGGAACAGAGGACCGTCTGGTCAGTCTAGTCCAAGGAGCTTTTTTAGTTCTGAATAGAACTAACCCTAATATGACTCAATCATGCTGGTTATGCTATGCCTCTAGCCCCCCTTATTATGAAGGAATAGCTCAGATCAGGACTTATAATACTACTTCAGATCATTCTCAATGCCTTTGGGGAGAAAACAGAAAGCTGACTCTAGCAGCAGTTTCAGGAAGGGGGCTTTGTCTGGGCCGGGTACCTCAGGATAAAGGGCACCTCTGTAATCAGACCCAGAACATCCAGTCTAGCAAAAGTGGTCAGTATTTGGTACCTCCCCTAGACACAGTGTGGGCTTGCAATACCGGTCTCACTCCTTGTGTGTCTATGTCTGTTTTTAATAGTTCCAAAGATTTCTGCATTTTGGTTCAGCTTATTCCCAGACTCTTGTATCATGATGATAGCTCTTTTTTAGATAAATTTGAACATCGGGTCCGCTGGAAAAGAGAACCCGTTACCTTAACTTTGGCAGTTCTATTAGGATTGGGAGTAGCAGCTGGAGTAGGTACAGGAACCGCTGCCTTAATTAAGACCCCCCCAATACTATGAAGAACTACGTGCAGCTATGGATATTGATCTTAGAACTATAGAACAGTCTATAACCAAATTAGAAGAATCTTTAACTTCCCTGTCCGAAGTGGTGCTGCAAAATAGAAGGGGATTAGACTTATTATTCCTTAAAGAAGGAGGACTCTGTGCTGCCTTAAAAGAAGAATGTTGTTTTTATGTTGACCATTCAGGAGTAATCAAAGATTCTATGGCTAAACTTAGAGAACGCTTAGATATACGTAAAAGAGAAAGAGAAAGCCAATAAGGATGGTTTGAAAGCTGGTTTAATAAGTCCCCTTGGCTCACCACTCTCCTCTCCACTATAGCAGGACCTTTAATTACACTTATGCTTTTGCTTACTTTTGGCCCATGCATCCTTAATAAGTTAGTAGCTTTTATTAGAGAAAGGATAAACGCAGTACAAGTTATGGTACTAAAACAACAACATCGGGTCCTTCAGGAGGTTGAAGACTCGTTCTAAGATTAGAACTATCTTCTAGAAGAAGTGGGGAATGAAGAATAAAAATTTTTTACTGAACTCTTCTTCACCCCAGAGCCCGACCCCTCCCATCTAGAGATTGTTCCCGGAACACTCCTAAACTTTTCACCCCAGAATGCATTCCTGAACTCCTCACCCTAAAGTTCGAACCCTCCCAACTAAAAACTGTTCCAAGAACATTTTTGAGATAAAGGCCTCCTGGAACAACCTCAAAATGAACCGGGTACATTGCCAAATGATAGGACATGACCCCTTAGTTACGTAGATTCCTTTGGCAGAACCCCTTGTCCCTTGGCAGAACCCCCTAGTGATGTAAACTTGTACTTTCCCTGCCCAGTTCTCCCCCTTTGAGTTTTACTATATAAGCCTATGAAAAATTTTGGCTGACCGTCGATTCTCCTCTACACCACTAGGTGTATGAGTTTCGACCCCAGAGCTCTGGTCTGTGTGCTTTCATGTTGCTGCTTTATTAAATCTTACCAGAAGATGCCCCAACAGGTAAGAAGGACACATGCTCCACTATGTTCATAGCAGCCTTATTTATAATAGCCAGAAGCTGGAAAGAACCTAGATGCCCCTCAACAGAGGAATGGATACAGAAAATGTGGTACATCTACACAATGGAGTACTACTCAGCTATTAAAAAGAATGAATTTATGAAGTTCCTAGCCAAATGGATGGACCTGGAGGGCATCATCCTGAGTGAGGTAACACATTCACAAAGAAACTCACACAATATGTATTCACTGATAAGTGGATATTAGCCCCAAACCTAGGATACCCAAGATATAAGATATAATTTGTTAAACACATGAAACTCAAGAAGAATGAAGACTGAAGTGTGGACACTATGCCCCTCCTTAGATGTGGGAACAAAACACCCATGGAAGGAGTTACAGAGCCAAAGTTTGGAGCTGAGATGAAAGGATGGACCATGTAGAGACTGCCATATCCAGGGATCCACCCCATAATCAGCATCCAAACGCTGACACCATTGCATACACTAGCAAGATTTTATTGAAAGGACCCAGATGTAGCTGTCTCTTGTGAGACTATGCCGGGGCCTAGCAAACACAGAAGTGGATGCTCACAGTCAGCTAATGGATGGATCATAGGGCTCCCAATGGAGGAGCTAGAGAAAGTAGCCAAGGAGCTAAAGGGATCTGCAACCCTATAGGTGGAACAACATTATGAACTAACCAGTACCCCGGAGCTCTTGACTCTAGCTGCATATATATCAAAAGATGGCCTAGTCGGCCATCACTGGAAAGAGAGGCCCATTGGACTTGCAAACTTTATATGCCCCAGTACAGGGGAACACCAAGGCCAAAAAGGGGGAGTGGGTGGGCAGGGGAGTGGGGGTGGGTGGATATGGGGGACTTTTGGTATAGCATTGGAAATGTAAATGAGTTAAATACCTAATAAAAAATGGAAAAAAAATCTTACCTTCTACATTTTATGTATGGTCTCAGTGTCTTCTTGGGTACGCGGCTGTCCCAGGACTTGAGTGCCTGAGTGAGGGTCTCCCTTCGGGGGTCTTTCAAACTAAGATTGGTTCTTTCAGCCATTTTCTCCATGATAGACTGTTATTTAGAGAAAATCCTGATCAAAGCCCAAGTCTTTAGTATTGGCATCCCTGGAAAGAAACCCCAAGTGCCTGCTTTGGCCTTCTTCTACCTCTAAGTTACTCTAGTGCCCATTTTTCTGTTGTCATTCAAAGTTCCTGATACTGAGTACTAAATAAAAATACTGCCTTATTTAGGTCATGGTGTTGTAAAGTGAGAGCGTTCCTCTGTTCAGTCTTTGTTGAGTGTCTCATAGGAAGATACCACAATGGACGAAGTGCTTACAGAAGGCATCACATGGCAATATAGTAGACCAGAGGGATCCAGGGCCTAGGAATAATTTCTCTGTTCTTGTTTCTTTTCTTTTTCTTTCACCCCCTTTAAAATAACTTGCTTTTAATAATAACTTACTTGAGAAGTAGCCAGAGCCTGGGAGATCTATACTAGTATTCCCAAAGGGTGATGTTCCCATTGACTTAACTAATTCCCATTAGGCTTCACCACTTAAAGGTTCCAGGACATCTTGCCATCGTAGCATATGGGCTTTGGGGGTACTTACTCAAACTTCCCCCAATCCAGACCAAGCACCATTTACATAAGGACTCAGAAAGGTGCTGTAACAAGAAATGAAGTACTTGTGAAGACCTCAAATAACACACTGGATTCTGACACAGATCTGAGAGCTAACAATTCCTATTAATTAGGAAAAGTACACACTCAACCTCTGCATCTTCCTGAAGCTCCACACTATGGAAAGAAGGATTCCCCCACATATGCTCCAACCAGTGAGAAGACAGGCAAGGCCGTAGTCACATTCCACCACAGGCCTATGGGGCTCAGTCTTTCTTATTACTGGGCTACAGAATTTATACAAGGGATTTAATTTCACTACTTCGGGTTCATGAGGTTATTGGGCAACTAAGGTTTCTACTCAGTTCCAAACTATTGCCCAGTCAACAACACTACTCATGAAAGGTGAATGCAGTTTTTTCTCGGAGAGCTGGAATTCTACAGTTCTTGTGTGTCACTGACAAGGATGAAAACTTCATTCCACAAACTTATTTAAAAGCAAAGAAACACTGTGCCAGTTGTTGTTCGGGTACTTGGACTCTTGAGGCTTTAAGCAGAGAAGATTCTAGGCAGGGCAGGGGAGCAAATCCAACCCTTTGCTACTGGAGTCTAAGACAGCTTGATGACCATGTTTCTACATTAACTAATTCCCCCTCTTCTACTCATAGTCACTTTATTTATTTATTTATTTATTTATTTATTTATTTATTTATTTATTTATTTTGTCTTTTCGAGACAGGGTTTCTCTGTGTAGCCCTGGCTGTCCTGGAACTCACTCTGTAGACCAGGCTGGCCTCAAACTCAGAGATCTGCCTGCCTCTGCCTCCCAAGTGCTGGAATTAAAGGTGTGTGCCACCACATCATTTTTCCTTTTTATTAGGTCCGAAAATTCCAGTTCTTGGGATAGTGCTGCCTGCATTCAGGGTAAGACTTCTCTCTCATAAGTTAATCCTGTCAGGAAATGGTTCAGAGAACCCCAATTCAAAGATGTGCCTCAGTAATGCCCTAGGGATTTCTTTTTTTTTCCATATTTTTAATTGGGTATTTATTTCAATTACATTTCAAATGCTATCCCAAAAGTCCCCCACACGCTCCCCTACCCACTCCACTACCCACCCACTCCCACTTCTTGGCCCTGGTGTTCCCCTGTACTGAGGCATATAAAGTTTGCATGACCAATGGGCCTCTCTTTACACTGATGGCCGACTAGGCCATCTTCTGATTCATATGCAGCTAGAGACACGAGCTCCAGGGGGGTTATTGGTTAGTTCATATTGTTGTTCCACCTATAGGATTGCAGATCCCTTCAGCTCCTTGAGTACTTTCCCTAGCTCCTTCATTGGGGGCCCTGTGATCCATCCAATAGCTGACTGTGAGCATCCGCTTCTGTGTTTGCCAGGCCCCGGCATAGTCTCACAAGAGAAAGCCATATCTGGGTCCTTTCAGCAAAATCTTGCTAGTGTATGCAATGGTGCCAGCCTTTGGAAGCTAATTATGGGATGGATCCCTGGATATGGCAGTCTCTAGATGGTCCATCCTTTCGTCTCAGCTCCAAACTTTGTCTCTGTAACTCCTTCCATGGGTGTTTTATTCCCAATTCTAAGAAGGGACAAAGTGTCCACACTTTGGTCTTCGTTCTTCTTGAGTTTCATGTGTTTAGCAAATTGTATCTTATATCTTGGGTATTCTAAATTTCTGGGCTAATATCCACTTATCAGTGAGTACATATTGTGCAAGTTCTTTTGTGATTGGGTTACCTCACTCAGGCTGAGATGCACCTGAAAAAATGTTCAACATCCTTAATCATCAGGGAAATGCAAATCAAAACAACCCTGAGATTCCACCTCACACCAGTCAGAATGGCTAAGATCAAAAATTCAGGTGACAGCAGATGCTGGCGAGGATGTGGAAAAAGAGGAACACTCCTCCATTGTTGGTGGGATTGCAGGCTTGTACAACCACTCTGGAAATCAGTCTGGTGGTTCCTCAGAAAATTGGACATAGTACTACTGGAGGATCCCACAATACCTCTCCTGGGCACATATCCAGAAGATGTTCCAACCGGTAAGAAGGACACATGCTCCACTATGTTCATAGCAGCCTTATTTATAATAGTCAGAAGCTGGAAAGAACCCAGATGTCCCTCAACAGAGGAATGGATACAGAAAGTGTGGTACATTTACACAATGGAGCAGCTCACCTTTGTAAAGGAACATTTACGTACCCTTGTTGAGTGTGTGTGTGTGTGTGTGTGTGTGTGTGTGTGTGTGTGTGTGTGTGTGTGTTTTGTGGTGGTAGTGGTAACAGTGCTTAGGAGCTATATGGACTAAAAAGATAAAAAGTACTGATCTGTCACTTAGGACCACAACTGATTTAAGCAGGATGAGTCTGACACTTTATATGTATTTACTTTTGGATCAGAGTTTTGTTTCCTGATCTGCCCATATTCAAGCAGGTAGCCTCATGCTGTAGTAAACCCAGCCACATTTTCATTTTGTTTACCATGTTTGGTCATGCCACAATGAACTATACCTTCAAAGTATGAGCTAAAATAAGTCCTGTATTTACTAAGGTGGTTCTTGTGACAGCTTTAGAAAACATAACTGCTGGAAGCAACATAGGAGTCTCTGCCTAAGTAACCTATCTCACCATCTCCAACCCTGGAAGGCACTGAAATAAATTGTTGCTCAATCTTTATAGTTGCATTGGGTTCCAGGAACAGTAAATCCTCCCAAGAAGAACCAGCACACCTACAAGATGAGGACAAGGATCTGTTATGAAGAGGTCAACCCCAGAGTACACCAACTTGTAGGCTTAGATTTTTCAAAACTTACTTTAATAAGATTTTTAAATGCTTCAATCTTCATTCTAGTCTATCACCTACAAGAGGTAGTTGAAAAGAAAGTTTAATTGAAAATGGGAGTTATGGGTCTGTTTAGAAATAGTTCTTTGGAGCTATTCCAATTTTTATTGTCCACAGTTCAGTTCCATAGTGTTAGGATACCAGTAGTCCAGTGCAATAGTGTCACCAATCATGGATCAGCAGTAGCAACTCAATCCAGAAGAGACTGGAAGGCTCTGCCAATCATCCTAAGTCCCCCAGAAGTGGCAAGAAGCCACTGGAATATCATGTGAAGTTCTTAGGCAAACTATTCTCTAAGAAGTCATGACAAATGAAGATCAGCAATACAATGAAACTCAAACCAATGCCAGGGCCTCCTCCCACTGTCTATGGGGACATATTTATATTCTTTCTAAACATTAGATGTCCTCTCACCTTTCTGCTTCAGCCAAATATCTTCTCACCTGTGTGTGTTTCAGCAAAACACTTTTTTCATGTGTCTGCTGTGACAAAACACCTTCCACTTGTGTCTGCTTCAGCAAAAGCTTCTTCTGTCCATATGATGCAAAACATCATATGATATTACTGAGTTTCCAAAGAAACCAGAAATCCACTTTACCAACTAGATAGTTTCTGTCAGGAAATTACAAATCGAAATTTATCTGATTGTGTCATTTGTGGGGGGGGGGTGTCAGCGAAGCGGGGAGGGGAGCAGGAAGGCTGGTAAGTTTTCTGTGGTTATTTTAAATCCTTCTTGTTTGCTCAAAGTGCTTATCAGCTGGAGTTTTCAGGTAGAGTCTTTAGGGTCCTTTTTGTATAAAATTATATATGCAAATATGGATAGCTTATCTTCCTCCTTTCCTGTTTATACTACCTTTATGTCTTTCTCTGATATTGCTATAGCTAAGACTTCTAGTGCTATATTGAGTAGTAGGAGGAAGAGTGGACATTCTTGTCTTCATACCAATTTTAGTGGAAATATTTTGAGTTTTTCTCTACTTAGCAATATGTTGGCTTGCTATATATTCCCTTAATTATGTTGAAATATGTTCTCTGTATTCCTAGACTCTCTAGGACTTTCTTCATGAAAGTATGTTGGATTTTGTTAGACTTTTTTAAAATTTAATATATAATGACATGGTTTCTGTCTTTTATTATATTTATGTAGTGGACTATGTTTATTGATTTACATATATTGAATCATCCCTGTATCTCTAGGATAAATTTGATTCAGTCAGTTTTGATGTGTTCTGGAATTCTATTTGTAAGTGTTTTTAATTCTTAAAGCCAAGTTCATCAGATACATTGCAGGCAATTTTCTTTTGTTGTCATTGTTAAGTCTTTATCTGGTTTGGACATTAGAATAAAATTGGATTCCTAAAAAATATTTGGACATTCTCCTCCATTTTCTATTTTATGGACTAGTTTGAGGAGTATTGATATTAGTTCTTCTTTGAATTCTGTGCTAAGTCCATTTTGTCCTGGGCTTTTTAGGTACCATAAGATAACAAAAATCCCAGTGTGAGGTGGTGGTGAGAGGTCTGGGAGAGAGAAGGGAAGTCAGTGGGGGAATATCTTTTGTCCTGGGATAGGACCTGGGAGAAGGGAGGTTTCTGTCTGAGGGGTGACCCTTTATGAGACTTCTAGGAGCCACAGATATGTAGCCTAAAGTGGTTACCTCCTGTAGCCAGGTAGGACCCACATTGGAGGGATAATCCACCCACATAATTTTAGACCCCAAATTTACCCTGCCTAAAAGATATGCAGAAATAAAGATGGAGAGAAGATTAAGGGAATGGCTAACCAATGACTGTCCCAACTTGAAATACACCTCATGGGATAGAGCCAACTACTGTGTGTTAGTTAGGGTTTTACTGCTGTGAACAGACACCATGACCAAGGCAAGTCTTATAAAGGACAACATTTAATTGGGGCTGGCTTACAGGTTCAGAGGTCCAGTCCGTTATCATCAAAGTGGGAGCATGGCAGCTTCCAGGCAGATGTGGGGCTGGAAGAACTCAGAGTTCCACCTCTTATTCCAAAGGTAGTCAGGAGATGGCTAGCTTCTAGGTAGCTAGGATAAGGGTCTTAAACACCATGTCCACAGTGAAACACTTCCTCCAATAAGGCAACTCTTCCAAAATGTGTCACTCCCTGGGCCAAACATCTTCAAACAACCACCCTCTGACACTACTAATGATATTCTGCTCTGCTTACAGACAGGAGTCAGTCAAGGACACCATAAGAAGACCCACAGAGCTAACTAACCTGAGCCTATGGGAGCTCACAGAGAATGAGCCACCAACCAAAGAACATGCATTATTGCCGGATATTTGATTATACTGTGAACTCTAAGAGGGTGTTGTTTACTGGAAAAACCTGTTTCTAGTTGCAGTGTGCCTAAACTTTAGCACACACCTTTAATCCCTCTGGCTAGAAAACAGACATGCCCTTAGTACACACCTTTAAACCCAAACAATGAAGATAAAGTTAATTTGTAGAAGGAAGCACCCATGTTGGTAAGTGATGTTTAATTGAATGGCTGACAAAGTGATGAATCAGAAAACAGATTTGATAGAATAGGATATATATTCAACTCTCATGAGAACAGTGACAAAAGAAAGAGAGAGTGCAGAGAGGAGAGAGGAGGCAGTTTTACTGGGAGAGTTTTACAGAGACAGATTTAAGAAGAGAGTAAGATAGAGAAAGGTGAAGACAGAATGAGCCAGGGAATGGAGGAGCCAGATGATTAGAACAGATTGCCTGAGTTAGATTGAGGCCCAGCAGAGCAAAAAGTCAGAGAATGAGAGTAAAGCCAGATTGAATCTGTCAGCTTGCAGAGAAGTTTGATCCAGAACAGCTGAGTTGAACCAGCCATCCAGAATTCAGAAAGAGCTAAAAAGCATGACCTTATTCAGCAGTAGGTCTCAGAAGCTGAAAACATTCTAGACCTAAATAAGACTTTTCGAGGTTAGAAGCTTCAGGTCTAGGCCTACGTTAGCAGACTCATGCAATACTTCAGGCAAATAGAAGTTATTTCTACAATACATGGAGTGGACCTAAGCTCCCTAAACATATGTAGCAGATGTGCAACTTAGTCTTCATGTGGGTCTGTAATAATTGGAAATAGGACTATCTCTGGTGTGGATTCTGTTGCCTGCCTTTGGATCCCTTTTCACTATTTGGGCTGCCTTGTATGGCCTCAGTGAGAGAAGATGTGCTTAATCCTGATGTGATTTGATGTGCCAGGCAGTGTTGGAATTTCGGGGTGGGGGGGGAGGGAGGCTCTGTAAAGAAAGGGATAGTGGAAGAAGAGTGGTAGAGGGGTGGCACTTGGTGCAGAGGAGGAGTGGGCTTCAATAGGGATGTAAAATGAATAAATAAATAAGTGAGTAAAGAAAAGATCCAGTGCAAGAAATATGTTAACCCCGTGGAGCTGTTGAAAGTGAAGTCAAATAGACGCTCAATCATTACAGGCTGGTGACAATGCTTTTGATTACTCTTTAGAACTTGATACTAAGATATGTTACTTCTTAGGATTCTCCTGAGTCACAGAGCATGGGGAAATCACCTTGAAGCTACATCCCTACTGTCTAGCTTTCATAGTGTTGAAAAGTGCTGTGCGTTCTACCAGAGAATAAAAGGAATCACCTGTCTTATCCAGTTATGAGCCCTAGAGGCTATACCAGTGACTAGTCTGGGAAGACATACCCACTAGTGCAATGGTGGCATAAATGTTATGGGTGTAACTAATCACTTTATGACAGGATTTAAGACTCCTTTCCATAATTTCTCCCATACCTGATAATCTTAGTGAGCCCAAGAACTTGTGACTTGCCATAGGCCATAGGGGAGAAGCCACTCTTACCCTGCTACTTGGACATGGTCTTAAACAGACTCCTACATGTATACCTATGGATACCTGTGAATCTCTTAAGCCTCATCAAAGAAGCTTCTTTCTGTAGTAGGGGATGCATAACACAGAAAACTGATCAAGGTGCATCGAATAAGGGATTATAGAGTATTCAACTTGACTAGGACATCTATATCATACCCCCTGCCCCCAAAGCTCAGGAACATTGCAGAAAAAGGGTCAATACATTTATAGGAGCCAAAGGTGGTGTATGAGTACAAGAAAATGGTATTGTTTGGATGCAGCAAGGCAGTGTGCACAAGACCTCCTCATGTTCAGGCCAGATGAAATTCCAGTATAGAGATGGGAGTGGGCAAGAGGTTCATGCCCAGCTAAAGAGTCATTTGCATTTGATAGCTACCCAGAGAAGAGTATGTCTGTTTTCTTTAAGGATAGGGGTGCTGATGGGTTGACTAAACTCCAGTGAGGGCATTTAAATATGGATAGCATAAACTGTACTTGGTAGGTTTAAGTATAAAACTATACAAAGTTGGGTGGGTAGTTGTATTAGTTATTTTTCTATTGCTGTGCTAAATAGTTCTATTTCTATTGCCAAGAACATGACAACTTTTAAAACTAAACATTTAATTGGGCTTACAGTTTTAGAGGATTAAGAGTCCATCACAGGAGAGCCCAATGGAAGCAAGCAGCAGTTATGTTGGCTGGAGCAGCAGGTTTCAGCTCACATCTCACGCATCGATCAGGAAGCATACAGAATACACTGAAAATAGCCTTCCCGCAATGTCACACTTCTTCCACTAGGGGCACACTTCCTAATCCTTCTTAAATAGCCACACCTGGGGACAAATGATTTAGATGCTACAGACATATGGGGCATCTCATTTAAATACCATAGTTGCGAACTGGGGAAGAATTAGGGAACAGAGTGCAGACGGATAATATAACCAAAAGATATCATACAAAATTCCCAGAGAACTGTTAAAAAAAAAAATGGACCTGAGACCATGATTGGTGGAACCACATTTTAACCATGCCCCAGTTATGCCTCTATTCAATCATGAAACTCACATTAGTAACCAAGAGATGAACTTAAGTTTACTGGTACCCTTTATGTTTTTGTCTTCTCAGCTTACTAGTTAAATGTCCTTCTGTCACTTTTTTACCACTATGAGTCTTTTCAGTTAGTATCCTGGAATGAGTGGCCAATCCTAACTTGGGGGGTCTGACAAAGATCGACCTTCTACCCTAAAATGTTGGTTACAATGAAGCTGAGGGTAGAAGAACATGGGAATTGGTATAGCATCCACGAAAGCTCACAACAGCTTCTGGGGCAAGCCCAAGA
This sequence comes from Mus musculus, assembly GCF_000001635.26. Lineage (NCBI taxonomy): Eukaryota > Metazoa > Chordata > Mammalia > Rodentia > Muridae > Mus > Mus musculus. The sequence continues at coordinate 56,938,762 of NC_000073.6, forward strand.
GCTTAGATAGCAGTAGATTCTATGTTCTATTGGGCATTACAGTTTTAGAGGATTACCTTCCACTATCATCCATGTGAAAACTGAATCACTCTCATACCTGAAAGAAAGGATGATGAAGTTAAAAAAAAAAAAAAAGCAAGTTCAGGAAATGGAGCTGACATAAATTTGAGTTTTTTTGTTTTGTTTTGTTTTGTTTTTTATTTTATTTTTTTAAATATTTTTTATTATTACGTATTTTCCTCAATTACATTTAGAATGCTATCCCAAAAGTCCCCCATAATCTCCCCCCCCCCACTTCCCTACCCACTCATTCCCATTTTTTGGCCCTGGCATTCCCCTGTACTGGGGCATATAAAGTTTGTATGTCCAATGGGCCTCTCTTTCCAGTGATGGCTGACTAGGCCATCTTTTGATACATATGCAGCTAGAGTCAAGAGCTCCGGGGTACTGGTTAGTTCATATTGTTGTTGCACCTACAGAGTTGCAAATCTCTTTAGCTCCTTGGATACTTTCTCTAGCTCCTCCATTGGGGGCCCTGTGCTCCATCCAATAGCTGACTGTGAGCATCTACTTATGTGTTTGCTAGGCCCCGGCCTAGTCTCACAAGAGACAGCTATATCAGGGTCCTTTCAGCAAAATCTTGCTAGTGTATGCAATGGTGTCATCGTTTGGAGGCTAATTATGGGATGGATCTCTGGATATGGCAGTCTCTAGATGGTCCATCCTTTTGTCTCAGCTCCAAATTTTGTCTCTGTAAGTCCTTCCATGGGTGATTGTTTCCAATTCTAAGAAGGGGCAAAGTGTCCACACTTTGATCTTTGTTCTTCTTCAGTTTCATGTGTTTTGCAAATTGTATCTTATATCTCGGGTATACTAAGTTTCTGGGCTAATATCCACTTATCAGTGAGTACATATCATTTGAGTTCTTTGTGATTGTGTTACCTCACTCAGGATGATGCCTTCCAGGTCCATCCATTTGCCTAGGAATTTCATAAATTCATTCTTTTTAATAGCTGAGTAGTACTCCATTGAGTTTTAAAGAGATGATTCACCCTAAAAGAGAATAGGCCTGTAGGCCTAAAAAGAATCTTCATTTAGAAAAGGAGCTTCAAATCTTAGGAACAACGTGTGTGTGTGTGTGTGTGTGTGTGTGTTTTCCCATGTGCACGCACACCTTTAGTAAAGTAAAGACTTTCAGAAGATAAAGTCTACAACACATGCCTTAGCCCAGCCTAGCCTATATGCCAAAGGACTGAGATAGGCAATAATTTAGATAGGGCCATCAACTTACCTTGAAGTTGCAAGGTGGAGAACCTGGGCTTGATTTTGCCACCAGGCCTAAAAACCCTGCTACTACAGACAGCTTATATGTATATTTTTGAAGATTTTATTTATTTTTAATTTTTAAATTTTTTTATTAATTTTTATGTGCATGAGTATTTTGGCTGCATGTAAATCTGTATACCATGTGCATGTGTGATATACACAGAGACCATAAGAGGGCCTTGAATTCCCTAGAACGGTAGTTATAGATAGTTATAAGCCTACATGTGGATGCTGGGAACTGAATTTGGGTTCTGTGGAAAAGTAGCCAGTACAGTCTCTTATTTTTAATCTTTAAACATTTTCTTAATATATGAGTAGTGTACCTACATGATTTCCCCTCCCTCTTCTGCCTCTAATTCCTTCCACAACCTGCTGGGCTCATTTGATGTTGCTCAAAGGTGTTTATAATTGACCTTTGGGATTGGCTAACCTTATCAGGGGACTCATTCCCCAGAGGACAGATTCTCCCTCTCTCAGCAGCAGCAGTTTACTGTAGTTCTTTAGGTAGGGGTGAAGCCCTGTGAGAATTACTCCACCCAAACTGGCATACCAACCTGTGCTGTCACTCTTTTATGTTTTATTTAGGCAACCGTACTGTCAAGATTCCCTGGGTGTGGCTTCCTTTTTATGTACAGAAGACAGTATACCACAAAGGGCATCTAATCCTGGTCCCCTGGCACTTACAATCGTCCCACACTGTCTTCCATCCTGTTCCCTAAGTCTTATCTGTACCTGTGGGGCTTGTAGATATATCTATTATGACCACATGGTCACTTATTCTCTGCCTGGTGTCAAGCTGTGGCTTTGGAATGCTCTCCATCTGCTGCATGAATGGAAACGTAGGCAGGAACTCAAGCTGGAACTTGGAAGCAGGAAGTAAGGCAGAGGCCATCGAGGACTGCTTCTTACTGGCTTGCTCCCTATGGCTTTCTCAGCATGCTATTTTATACAAGCCAAAAGTACCTAGGTGTTACCACCCACAGTGGGCAGGACCATCCCATATCAATCAGGAAATGCTCCACAGTCTTACTTACAGGCCAATCCTATGAAGGCAATTCCTCAGTTGAGGTTCTCTCTTCTCTAACTTGTGCCAAATTCACAGAATATCAATTAGCATACAGTCTGTTTAGTTTGGACCCCACACACAGCAATGCTCTATTGAAGGCTGCCCAAATAAACTCAACAGCTTCTTGGATAAATTTGTTTCCACAGATTCCCTCAGCCACAGGGGTTAACTCAATTTGCCTGTCCTAGTCAAGGTTGCTTCAGTTGTCACATTGATATTAGCTCCTCTGCAGTGTCCCATGGTATTGACCAGGGCATTTGACCTGAAAATGCTCCATGCCCAGCTCCTGAGGCAAGATTGCAGGTTCCCCTAGCAAGGGCAAAGTTAGTACTCAAGAAACACCCAGCAGGTTGAAGAATAGAAGTAGATTAAGTAATGAAAAAGAAACAGGAGAAAGAGTACTAACAACAGCAACAAGAAAAGAATCCAGCATATACATACAAATATATACACATACATATACACATGCATATATATGTATATATATACATATACATACATATACACATATATACATATATGGATGAGGAAGGGGAAGAGGAGGAAATAGGAGGGGCACATTTGAAATAAGTGTGTGTGATTTCAACTGGGGAAACTTTCCAGTTTAAAAAAAGATGTTCAGATAATTTTGGCGTGACTTCTCCAGCTTACATAACTTTCTGCTTTGAATCTGTCTTACAGAAAATGTCTGTCTGAAAGTAGCTTCGATAAAGATGCATGAAAATAGAAGCTATCTATTAACCACTCCCTGAAACACACATTCTTTCCTATCCACATCCATAGAAAGCTTAAAAAGGCATTGAGATGGCCATGCATACACTTAATGCATGGAAGCACATGCATTTTGTGTGTGTGTGTGTGTGTGTGTGTGTGTGTGTGTGTGTGTGTGTATTTTTAAGCATGGGGGTGGATTTCAAATGCTTCTTTCCTCAGCTTGAAGGAAGAATTTGTAAAGCCCTGACTAATGAGTAATGGTATTGTTTACCCTACCATTTACATGCTTAATTTCATGACTTGTAAAAATGAAGAATTAATAGATTTACCTCAACTAATTAAATAAAGTTATGAATCTTTGCAAGAAACATTCAAGTCTGACTAAAACTGAATAAAGTGCCCAAAGAAACCAGAGCAGGGGGAATAATAACAAAGAATAAAAAAGATACATAAAAAAATGTAGGTTATCCTGCCAAGCTAGCTAAAGAGAGAGGAAAACGGGGTGGGGTCACAGCTGCTGGAGCTGAAACCCCCAGGTAACCAAATTTCTTTCAGTTTTTACTGGTTTGGGTCACCTTGGCCTGACACCTTAGGTATCACCTTTGCAATGATGGGTATGCCTCAGGCCAGATAGCTTCTGCACACTAAGGAAGGAAAGAAGCAAGGGCCACCAAGACTTCTTCCTATGAGGTGCACCTCTTTTGTTGTTGTTGCAATTATTGTATGCATTTTTATTAACAGAACACAACATTTGGCCACACCATCTAATTCTTCCCAGTTTCCCCCAACTGGAAAGCAAAGATTTGAAATACACGAGCCTATGTGGGCATTCTCATCTAAACTATGACACTATCACTCCGTAATTAAAACCCCACATTTTTCCTATTACCCCACCAGGTAACTTGTATTCTGCTTTCCACCTCTCAATTGCTCTTCCACTGTCCCACACTGGCAATGCCGACTTTTACATTCCTAGTTTCTACAATTCCACCAGGCTCTAGTTTCACAAACTCTCTGGCAATATGGAACTAGGAGCGTCAGATGAAAGAGAACATGTGATGCTATCATTCTGGATTACTAATACCATACAATATTATCTTTACTAATTCTACCCTTTACATGCTAATATTATGATTCAGTTTTTCTTCCTACTGAATACTATTCACAGTGTACATGTACCATATTTTCATTATCAATTCATCAGCAGTAGGACATTTAGGTAGTGTGTATTTCCTAGCTAGTGTGAGTAGAACATCCATAAACATGAATGAGCAAGTATCTGTAGAGTCAGAAGTCAAGTCCTTTGGGCGTGTTTCAAAGAAAGGTATAGGTGGACATGTGGTAGATTCACTTTTGCTTTTTGAGAATTCTCTATAATGACTTCTATAGAGGCTGCACCAGTTTTCAGTCCCACCAACAAAGGGATTTCCCCCCTCAGCCTTTCCCCCTCCTCCCCTTCTGTGTTTGTTTTTAGTTGTTCCATAGATCTTTGACATTCTGATTGGGATAAGATAAAATCTCAAGGTTGCTTTGATTTACATTTACACTAGGATTAATTAACATACTTTGAGGTATCTCTTGACTACTTTTTTTTTTTGTCTTATTTTGTGAATTCTGTGTTCAGGTCTCAGACCACCTTTTAAAAATGGGTAAACTCTGTGTATGTGTGTGTGTGTATTTCTATTTTATCAATGTATATTTGGCAAAGACTCTTTTCTATGGGCTTCTTCTTTACCCAATTGATTGTTTATTTAGCTGTATGTAAGCATTTTAGTATTATAAAGTCCTACTTGTCAATTGCTGAACTTATTTCTCAGATGAGAATGCAGTCTTATTCAGGAAGTCCTTTCCCACACCTATATCATGTAGGGCTGTCTAGGTTTTCTTCTAGTAGTTTCAGTGTTTCAGGGTTAGGTCTTTGATCCATCTGGAGTTAGTTTTGTATAAGGTGGTGAGATATGGGTCAAATTTTATTCTTCTGAATGTGGGCATCCAGTTTTCCCAGCACCATTTGTTGAAGATGCTTTCCTTTGTCTTTATGGTTTAGCATCTTTGTCAAATAATAAGTGGCTGAAGTTACATACTACGGACTTCGATTTAGTTGTACTGGTCTATAGGTTTGCTTTGTGCCTGCATCATATTGGTTTTTTTTTTTTTATTACAGTTTCTCTTTAACATATTTTGAGACCTGGGAACTTAGTTCTTCCTGCACTGTGATTTTTGCTCAGGATTGTTTGGTCTAACCAGGGTCTTATGTGGTTCCACATGAATTTTAGGATAGTTTTTTTTTCTAGTTCTATGAAGAATGAAATATATGCTTTGATTGTGATTACACTGAATCTGCAAATAGCTTTTGGTAAAATGACCATTTTTTTCACATTATTAATTCTACCAATCCGTGAGAATGAGATATCTTTCTATTTTCTAGTGCCTTTATCTATCTCTTTCTTCAGATGTTTAAAGCTTTCATTATAGGTATCCTTCTCTTTCTTGTTCAGGTTTAGTCCTAGATATTTTATTTTTCTTTGAGACTATTGTGACTGGGAGTGTGTCCATGAGTTCTTTCTCTATTTGTTATTGATGCACAGAAAAGTGATTGGTTTGCACAATTGATTTTGTTTCTTGTCACACTGCTGGATTTGTTCATCATTTATAGGTATTTTTGGAAACTCCCATATAGTCTGCAAATAGGGTTGCAGTGTCTTCTTTTCCTGTTTCTGTCCCTTTGCTTTCTTTCTCTGGCCCTCTCGCTCCAGCCAGTGCATCAAGCACAGGGTTGAAAAGGAGTAGGGGTAGTGGCCATCCCTTTCTCATTCTTGACATCAGTGGGGTGGTGCTGAGCTTGTCTCCACTTAGAATGGTGTTGGCTGTGGTTTTTTCATGTAGAGCTTTTATTGTGTTGAGCTATGATCCCTCTGTCTCTATCTTCTCTAGGGCTTTTTATCATGAAAACATGCCAGTTTTTAACAAAGGCTCTTCCTGCATGCATTGAAATAATCATGTGTCTTTTGGTTTTAAGTTCATTTATTTGGTTTATTACATTTATTTCTATTGTATGCTGAACCATCCCTGTATTCCAGAGATAAAGCCAACTTGGTCATGATGGGTAATCTTTTGATACATGTCTGTATTCTGTTTTAAAATATTTTATTATACATTAAAAAAATTATGTTCATAGCCTGTGGTTTTCTTTTTCTGCCCTGACTTTACCTGGGTTTTGTATTAGAATGATGCTGGCTTCATAGAGGGAGTTTGACAATGCTCAATCTTTCTATTTTTTGAATAGCTTAAGAAGGATCAGCTATAGTCTTTAAAAGTCTGGTAGGATTGACTATGAATCCACCTGGTCCTGGACTTTTTTAACTGAAAGGCTTTTTATTAATATTTCAATTTCTTTATTTGTTATATGTCTGTTTATGTTATTAACTTCTTGGTTTAAGTTTCATGCTTAGCCAAATCTAGAAATTCATCAATTTTACTTAGTTTTACTTTTGTTTAATGGAGTACACATTTTTTAAATAGTCCCTTATAATACTTGATTTTTTTTTTGGTGTCTGATGTAATGTTTTAAAGTGTATTTCTGACTGTCTTAATTTGGATTTTCTCTTTCTTTTGGTTATCGTGCCAAGAGCCTTTCAATCTTGTTTTCTCAAAAAGAAGAAAAGAAAAAAGCAAAGGAAGAAAGAAGGAAGGAAAGAAAGAAGAAAGAAGAAAGAAGAAAAGAAAGAAAAGAAATACAAATTGCTGTTAGATTCTTTGCATTGTTTTCTTCATTTCTATTGCCTTAATTTCTGCTCTGATTTTTATTATTTCTTTCCCTCAATTGGATTCAATTTGGCTTTTTCCTCAAAGTTTTCAGTTACAACATTAAGTCTTTTATTTGTGATCATTCATAGTTTTTAATGCAGGCACTCGGTGCTACAGACTTCCCTCACAGGTCTGTTTTCAGTGTATCCAGAGGTTTTGTCTTATTTTATTTTTATTTAATTCCAGGAAATCATTATGTATTTCCTGCTTTTTTTCTTTGGCCCATTTATCAATCAGTAATAAATTGTTTAATCTTCATGAATTTGTATACTTACCCGAGATTAATTTGCTGTCACTTTTAGGTTTTATTGCAAGCAGTCAGATAGGATACAGGGAGTGACTTCAATCTTTTAGTATTTGTAAAGACTCGTTGTGTGTCCCAGGATGTGGTCTAGTTCAGAGAAGCTTCTGTGTGCTGCCAAGTCGAGTGTGCATTCTTTGATGTGTTTGTTTGGAATATTCTCTGTAGATATCTGGTAAATCCATTTGATCCATGATGCCATTTGATTCTGATGTTTCTTCTCTGTTATTTTTTGTCTTGATGACTGGTCTATTGAAGAAAGTGCAATATTGAAATCACCTACAATTAGTGGGTTGATATCAATTTGTGTTTTCTAATCTGGTAATCTATTTTTTATGAGATTAGGTGCACCAGCGTTTGGTGTGTGTCTGTGTGCATGGTGCATGTGAGTTTATGAATGTAATATCTTCTTGGCTAACTGTTCCCTTGAGAAGAATGAAGTGTCTCTCCTTAACTATTTTGGTTGCTTTCAGTTTGAAGTTTGTTTTGTCAGATATTATGACAGCAATGCCTTCTTGCTTCTTACTTCTGCTCACATTTGATTGAAATACTATTGTCCATTGTTTTAATCAAACACTATTAGAATGCACAACATATAAGCTACCAGAAGGTGTCACTGTAGCTCCTGTCAGGAGTATGTCTTCCTTTAATGGTCCAACCTAATTTCTTTCTTGCCTTGGCCTTCACTGGGCAATAAAGCTCAACTGTATTAGTCAGGGTTCTCTAGAGTCACAGAACTTATGGATAGTCTCTAGATAGTAAAGGAATTTATTGATGACTTACAGTCGGCAGCCCAATTCCCAACAATGGTTCAGTCGCAGCTGTGAATGGAAGTTCAAGGATCTAGCAGTTACTCAGTCTCACGCAGCAAGCAGGCGAAGGAGCAAGAGCTAGACTCCCTTCTTCCAATGTCCTTATATTGTCTCCAGCAGAAGGTGTAGCCCAGATTAAAGGTGTGTGCCACCAGACCCTTAATCCCAGATGAAAAGGTGTAGCCCAGATTAAAGGTGTGTTCCTTAAACTCGGAGATTTAATCTTCTGGAATCCATAGCCACTATGGCTCAAGATCTCCAAACCAAGATCCAGATAAGGATCTCCAAGCCTCCAGATAAGGGTCACTGGTGAGCCTTCCAATTCTGGATTGTAGTTCATTCCAAATATAGTCAAGTTGACAACCAGGAATAGCCACTACACTTAACACATCATAGTTATGTTGGACCAGACTCCCAAGGGAAGTTGTACCTGTACAATTGACACAGATCTAGCTCTTAAGCTCTTATGGGACATCTAATCAACAGACTTCCAGGACATATGACAACCAGGCCCTTCTACATTATTGTGTATCAAAAGTAATAAACAAACATAAAAGCCTTTGCTGTTTCATCACACAAAACTCCCCTCATATCAGTAATAGATTCTGGATGATGTAGGTTTGGGTATGTTAGTTTGTTTACGACAGGGTATTACTGTATAGTTCAAGCTTGCCTCAAACTCATGATTCTTTTCCTTTGGTTTTCATGCTGGGATTAATAGCATGGGTTGCCTGAAGTTGTTTGTCAAATATCTTTTAAGATAGGAGTCTCCAATTGTATGTCAGGAAGAGGAAAAGGTATAATGAGCTCCCTGACTCCCTCTGAACATTTTAGCAATAACTCCTGACAAGCCTTCTTTCACTGGCTTTCCACCTCAGCTGGACTACATTGAAGCTAACTCCAAATATCATACTCATTTGTTTATTCTTCAGGGTATATTTTCCTGTTACACTTGTTAAGCACAAGGAAGTGCTTTAAAACAATGACTTAAGATGGCAATGACTCCTTATTTTCATGAAATGTACCAATTAATTTTCCCCATTAATTAATACGTTTTATAGGGGTAGTAGAACACAGATAATATGATGGAAGAGGGGATACATACTCTGGGTTAAAGGGTTAAGTGGGCATAGGGACCGAGAAGGTGAAGAGAGGAGAAGATATACTTTAGAGAGTTTGAACAGGTGTCCAAAGCTGGACAATGCTCTCCCAGAAGACACGGGTTAATAAATGAAAATCTCAGTTCCAGACATGGGATATCTCTCTATAAGTTATTTACTTTGGGGAGCCTAGACACAACCAAAACAACACAGGCTACTGTAATTGTTCTTGATTGCCCACAGTAGTAAGATGTTAAGAAAATATTACTTGACTGGTAATGGTGGAGCACATGCTTAATCCAAGTACTGAAATGTGGACCTCTGTGAGTTTGACATCAGCCTGGTTTACATTGTGAGTCCCATGATAACCAGGACTACAAAGAGAGACCCTGTCTCCAAAACAAAACAAAACCAGACACTATTGTTGAATATTACACCATTGACCCTGGATGTGGAACACAGGATCCTTCTGGAATGACCAGACTTCACCATGCTTGCATACTACTATAAGGTAAAATGTAGGCTGCTGGAAAAGAAAGGGGATCAGTAGACTTATCCAGTACTGGACTCCACACACTAAAAGACATGCTCTGAAGATGTTTCCACAAATGTCATTATGGCATGGTTATAGGAGTAATGAACCCCTTTCTGCATGGATATGAAGCCTGCTTTACAGAACAGATTTTTTTTCCTGGTCTTATAAACCTGGTCAAATGCTCATTACATGGGAGATCATAGGCCCTAGTGGATAACTTACTGTTGTTTTGTTAAGTAGCTAAGCAGTCAAACTATATTTTAAATAATTATTTTTATTAACATAGATTTCCACTGCTCACAACTTTGTCAGAGAAGACCAAGTTTTCCAATGGGTAATGGATAATGCAGAGACTCCTATCTGTCCAGTTCCAAGTATAGATAATCTGAATGCTAAGCTGTAGATGGGCCACCTACCAATCTCCCTCCATCCAAGTCTCAGAGGTACTTTGCAGAAGGAGTAAAAGAACATGAAAGCCTGAAGATGGGGAGAAGAGCTTTGAAATGTTGACATCTGGCCATAGCCTGACTGTTTTATGCATCAGCTTATAGTACCTATAGATACCTTCACACACCCTTATTGGAGGAAGGATTGGCAGCTGACGGCTACTGACAAGGAAGAATTCCTTCCATTTACAATGTGGCTACTGGTAAGTTGCCCATGCCTGAATAGGTGATTCCACACCTATGTGTGCATAGACAGCATTAGCTGTACTCTTAGGATCATTAATAATGAAAAACAAAAGGAAAAGGAGAGCATGATGCTGGGATAGATATGGGATAGGGACACAAGGTGGACTTGGAGGGAGTTAGCTATGTATGTATATGGTGAATATATGATGTATGAACGTTTCAAAGAATAAACGATGTTATTTTTTAAATGAGAGATATGTTTGAACAGGAGGCAAATCTTTTCTCATGCTGTCTTTTCATTTTGTAGCCTTCGTGTCTATCCATGTCTTTGTGTCATGCATCCCTTCTCCTACACTGTTTCTTTTTTTGATCTCAGTGAAATGAGGCAGGAATAGAAGTGTAGAGGCACAGATCCCATGGGGAGGTATGCAGAAGGTGCTTGCCTTTCAGATAGTTCCGATGCCAACAGTAGCTCTTCTTCCTATATTTCCTTCATCATCTTGACTCCATATGTTTGCAGCAAGATAATATTGCCAAGAATTTGGAAAAAGACCTCACAATACTGTGCCTTGTCAAAGGAATTGGAAAAAATAAACAATGTCTGCTTCCACTTAAGTGTATCCCTCACAATGCATTTTGGAGACTTTATCCTCAGAGATGGTGTTAGGTGGTGAGATGCGGTGACAAGCACTGGACCCAGCAAGCTCTGCACCAGGAATGGGTGATATGCATGATGAAAGGGCTTAAGGGTGCAAGCTTTCTGCACACAGCAGTAGGTGGTGTCCATGATGAAGGGGCACAAGCTTAGTCTCTTGCTGTTTTTCCGTCTGCCTTCTTTTCTCACATAATACCAAACCTTAACTTTGTACTTCTCAGCCTCCAGAGTGAAAATGGTCTTTATATATTGTTCATTCTCAAGTGTCTGCTTCAACAGTACAGGCCGTAAGATGACATTCCTTAGTAATTGACCTGAAATTCAAGGAGCTGAAAGAAAATGCCTTGCCCCTGAAATGGCACTTCCACTTGTAAGAGCAACATACCAGCATCATCTCTAGATATGGGCAGCCACTTTATGTAACAAAAAATGGAATATGACAATATGTGAAGACAATAGTTTTACCAATACAAAAATTGGAGGTTTCAAACAGATATTGGAAAGTCAAAAAACAAGCCTACCATTAAGAGACTTACTGGTTCCCAACTCTTAAATACAAATTGACAAGGAATATTAACAAATGTAGCTTTCTGGCAGTGTGTTAACTTTTGCATGATCTGAAATTCTCTATGAACCAGCGTTTTTTCAAAGGACAGATGGATGATAGGAAATCATTCCCATGTAAAAGCTATACTCCAAGGATGGAATTGGCAAGCAAACAGTAAGGACATAATGTGTGAGTTCTTCCTCAATAGAGCTTCAAGTTTAATATGGTAAGGGGCTCTTAGTTATAATTATTATGATACCAAGAACAACTAAACATAATTGAAAATTTTTCATTTCAGACCTGTTTTACCTCAACAAAATTTGCTTATCATAATAGATTGAATATAGACATAGATAGGAAATCCATTTACCTTTCATTAAGCCAACATTAGGTACATCTGCAAAAATGTAAGTCAGTGTCATTGTTCTAACCAGTTTTAATAATATAGTTACTTTTATTAAAACATATTATTTAGATATAATTTTATCATATTTTAAAATTTCTCCATTTAATAGTAAATAAGATAATAGGGGATGGCAGTAGACAAAGAGATAGATAAGAGGAAGGTTAACAAAAAATCACCATATTAGAAAATGTAGAAATGAATTATCTTGTAATATCATTACAAATATAAATTTAAAATATGTGTATGTGTGCGTGCATGTGTGTGTGTGTGTGTGTGTGTGTGTATGTGTGTGTGTGTAGTATAAACATTTAGAAAGGAGACCAAGAGAAGCTAATGCTAAGAAATGATGAGGAAAGGAATGATGACAAAGGCACAGTCATAAAAGAAGATATAAATTTATTTATATGATAGCATGTCAACTCTATCATAAGTTAGTTTTTTATTGTAGTGGAAAAGTATATAAAAATGTGATTGTGATGGAAAAGTATATAAAAATGTGATTGATAATAAAAACATAAGACCCTAAGTGAAGCTCCACTGATTCCTTCTTTGTTGATAAGATCTAGTTGATAAGACCCTATTGTTGAAGACACCTTGTTTGCAAGATACAGAGCAAACAGCAGAAACTAAGCTGGAAACTTCTTCCTTCTAGCCAGCTTTTATAATACCAGAAAATGTTTCTTAGACTTCTGGGAAAGCACAGGCATTTGCACTTTACCCTAAGAACTACAATATCATGTTACCAGGTAAAATATAAGTTACTGGTGCAATATTGCCACAATTATTATCGAGGTAAGTAGTGCTCTCTGACTGGATTTGAATCCCATACTATGGGAAGTATTTTATGCCTGCTACTGTAAACCTGGTCAGAAACTCATGGATGGAGAGTCTTGCCCAACACCCGCAAGGGTCCACACGGGACTCCCCACGGGACCCTAAGACCTCTGGTGAGTGGACCACAGTGCCTGCCCCAATCCAATCGCGCAGAACTTGAGACTGCGGTACATAGGGAAGCAGGCTACCCGGGCCTGATCTGGGGCACAAGTCCCTTCCGCTCGACTCGAGACTCGAGCCCCGGGCTACCTTGCCAGCAGAGTCTTGCCCAACACCCGCAAGGGTCCACACGGGACTCCCCACGGGACCCTAAGACCTCTGGTGAGTGAACCACAGTGCCTGCCCCAATCCAATCGCGCGGAACTTGAGACTGCGGTACATAGGGAAGCAGGCTACCTGGGCCTGATCTGGGGCACAAGTCCCTTCCGCTCGACTCGAGACTCGAGCCCCGGGCTACCTTGCCAGCAGAGTCTTGCCCAACACCCGCAAGGGTCCACACGGGACTCCCCACGGGACCCTAAGACCTCTGGTGAGTGGATCACAGTGCCTGCCCCAATCCAATCGCTCGGAACTTGAGACTGCGGTACATAGGGAAGCAGGCTACCCGGGCCTGATCTGGGGCACAAACCCCTTCCACTCCACTCGAGCCCCGGCTACCTTGCCAGCTGAGTCGCCTGACACCCGCAAGGGCCCACACAGGATTCCACACGTGATCCTAAGACCTCTAGTGAGTGGAACACAACTTCTGCCAGGAGTCTGGTTCGAACACCAGATATCTGGGTACCTGCCTTGCAAGAAGAGAGCTTGCCTGCAGAGAATACTCTGCCCACTGAAACTAAGGAGAGTGCTACCCTCCAGGTCTGCTCATAGAGGCTAACAGAGTCACCTGAAGAACAAGCTCTTAACAGTGACAACTAAAACAGCTAGCTTCAGAGATTACCAGATGGCGAAAGGCAAACGTAAGAATCCTACTAACAGAAATCAAGACCACTCACCATCATCAGAACGCAGCACTCCCACCCCACCTAGTCCTGGGCACCCCAACACAACCGAAAATCTAGACCCAGATTTAAAAACATTTCTCATGATGATGATAGAGGACATCAAGAAGGACTTTCATAAGTCACTTAAAGATTTACAGGAGAGCACTGCTAAAGAGTTACAGGCTCTTAAAGAAAAGCAGGAAAACACAGCCAAACAGGTGATGGAAATGAACAAAACCATACTAGAACTAAAAGGGGAAGTAGACACAATAAAGAAAACCCAAAGCGAGGCAACGCTGGAGATAGAAACCCTAGGAAAGAGATCTGGAACCATAGATGCGAGCATCAGCAACAGAATACAAGAAATGGAAGAGAGAATCTCAGGTGCAGAAGATTCCATAGAGAACATCGACACAACAGTCAAAGAAAATACAAAATGCAAAAGGATCCTAACTCAAAACATCCAGGTAATCCAGGACACAATGAGAAGACCAAACCTACGGATAATAGGAATTGATGAGAATGAAGATTTTCAACTTAAAGGGCCAGCTAATATCTTCAACAAAATAATAGAAGAAAACTTCCCAAACATAAAAAAAGAGATGCCCATGATCATACAAGAAGCATACAGAACTCCAAATAGACTGGACCAGAAAAGAAATTCCTCCCGACACATAATAATCAGAACAACAAATGCACTAAATAAAGATAGAATATTAAAAGCAGTAAGGGAGAAAGGTCAAGTAACATATAAAGGAAGGCCTATCAGAATTACACCAGACTTTTCACCAGAGACTATGAAAGCCAGAAGAGCCTGGACAGATGTTATACAGACACTAAGAGAACACAAATGCCAGCCCAGGCTACTATACCCGGCCAAACTCTCAATTACCATAGATGGAGAAACCAAAGTATTCCACGACAAAACCAAGTTCACACAATATCTTTCCACGAATCCAGCCCTTCAAAGGATAATAACAGAAAAGAAGCAATACAAGGACGGAAATCACGCCCTAGAACAACCAAGAAAGTAATCATTCAACAAACCAAAAAGAAGACAGCCACAAGAACAGAATGCCAACTCTAACAACAAAAATAAAAGGGAGCAACAATTACTTTTCCTTAATATCTCTTAATATCAATGGACTCAATTCCCCAATAAAAAGACATAGACTAACAGACTGGCTACACAAACAGGACCCAACATTCTGCTGCTTACAGGAAACCCATCTCAGGGAAAAAGACAGACACTACCTCAGAGTGAAAGGCTGGAAAACAATTTTCCAAGCAAATGGACTGAAGAAACAAGCTGGAGTAGCCATTTTAATATCGGATAAAATCGACTTCCAACCCAAAGTTATCAAAAAAGACAAGGAGGGACACTTCATACTCATCAAAGGTAAAATCCTCCAAGAGGAACTCTCAATTCTGAATATCTACGCACCAAATGCAAGGGCAGCCACATTCATTAGAGACACTTTAGTAAAGCTCAAAGCATACATTGCACCTCACACAATAATAGTGGGAGACTTCAACACACCACTTTCTTCAAAGGACAGATCGTGGAAACAGAAACTAAACAGGGACACAGTGAAACTAACAGAAGTTATGAAACAAATGGACCTGACAGATATCTACAGAACATTTTATCCTAAAACAAAAGGATATACCTTCTTCTCAGCACCTCACGGGACCTTCTCCAAAATTGACCATATAATTGGTCACAAAACAGGCCTCAATAGATACAAAAATATTGAAATTGTCCCATGTATCCTATCAGACCACCATGGCCTAAGACTGATCTTCAATAACAACATAAATAATGGAAAGCCAACATTCACGTGGAAACTGAATAACACTCTTCTCAATGATACCTTGGTCAAGGAAGGAATAAAGAAAGAAATTAAAGACTTTTTAGAGTTTAATGAAAATGAAGCCACAACGTACCCAAACCTATGGGACACAATGAAAGCATTTCTAAGAGGGAAACTCATAGCGCTGAGTGCCTCCAAGAAGAAACGGAAGACAGCACATACTAGCAGCTTGACAACACATCTAAAAGCCCTAGAAAAAAAGGAAGCAAATTCACCCAAGAGGAGTAGACGGCAGGAAATAATCAAACTCAGGGGTGAAATCAACCAAGTGGAAACAAGAAGAACTATTCAAAGAATTAACCAAACGAGGAGTTGGTTCTTTGAGAAAATCAACAAGATAGATAAACCCTTAGCTAGACTCACTAAAGGGCACAGGGACAAAATCCTAATTAACAAAATCAGAAATGAAAAGGGAGACATAACAACAGATCCTGAAGAAATCCAAAACACCATCAGATCCTTCTACAAAAGGCTATACTCAACAAAACTGGAAAACCTGGACGAAATGGACAAATTTCTGGACAGATACCAGGTACCAAAGTTGAATCAGGATCAAGTTGACCATCTAAACAGTCCCATATCACCTAAAGAAATAGAAGCAGTTATTAATAGTCTCCCAACCAAAAAAAGCCCAGGACCAGATGGGTTTAGTGCAGAGTTCTATCAGACCTTCAAAGAAGATCTAATTCCAATTCTGCACAAACTATTTCACAAAATAGAAGTAGAAGGTACTCTACCCAACTCATTTTATGAAGCCACTATTACTCTGATACCTAAACCACAGAAAGATCCAACAAAGATAGAGAACTTCAGACCAATTTCTCTTATGAATATCGATGCAAAAATCCTCAATAAAATTCTCGCTAACCGAATCCAAGAACACATTAAAGCAATCATCCATCCTGACCAAGTAGGTTTTATTCCAGGGATGCAGGGATGGTTTAATATACGAAAATCCATCAATGTAATCCATTATATAAACAAACTCAAAGACAAAAACCACATGATCATCTCGTTAGATGCAGAAAAAGCATTTGACAAGATCCAACACCCATTCATGATAAAAGTTTTGGAAAGTTCAGGAATTCAAGGCCCATACCTAAACATGATAAAAGCAATCTACAGCAAACCAGTAGCCAACATCAAAGTAAATGGAGAGAAGCTGGAAGCAATCCCACTAAAATCAGGGACTAGACAAGGCTGCCCACTTTCTCCCTACCTTTTCAACATAGTACTTGAAGTATTAGCCAGAGCAATTCGACAACAAAAGGAGATCAAGGGGATACAAATTGGAAAAGAGGAAGTCAAAATATCACTTTTTGCAGATGATATGATAGTATATATAAGTGACCCTAAAAATTCTACCAGAGAACTCCTAAACCTGATAAACAGCTTCGGTGAAGTAGCTGGATATAAAATAAACTCAAACAAGTCAATGGCCTTTCTCTATACAAAGAATAAACAGGCTGAGAAAGAAATTAGGGAAACAACACCCTTCTCAATAGTCACAAATAATATAAAATATCTTGGCGTGACTCTAACTAAGGAGGTGAAAGATCTGTATGATAAAAACTTCAAATCTCTGAAGAAAGAAATTAAAGAAGATCTCAGAAGATGGAAAGATCTCCCATGCTCATGGATTGGCAGGATCAACATTGTAAAAATGGCTATCTTGCCAAAAGCAATCTACAGATTCAATGCAATCCCCATCAAAATTCCAACTCAATTCTTCAACGAATTGGAAGGAGCAATTTGCAAATTTGTCTGGAATAACAAAAAACCTAGGATAGCAAAAAGTCTTCTCAAGGATAAAAGAACTTCTGGCGGAATCACCATGCCAGACCTAAAGCTTTACTACAGAGCAATTGTGGTAAAAACTGCATGGTACTGGTATAGAGACAGACAAGTAGACCAATGGAATAGAATTGAAGATCCAGAAATGAACCCACACACCTATGGTCACTTGATCTTCGACAAGGGAGCTAAAACCATCCAGTGGAAGAAAGACAGCATTTTCAACAATTGGTGCTGGCACAACTGGTTGTTATCGTGTAGAAGAATGCGAATCGATCCATACTTATCTCCTTGTACTAAGGTCAAATCTAAGTGGATCAAGGAACTTCACATAAAACCAGAGACACTGAAACTTATAGAGGAGAAAGTGGGGAAAAGCCTTGAAGATATGGGCACAGGGGAAAAATTCCTGAACAGAACAGCAATGGCTTGTGCTGTAAGATCGAGAATCGACAAATGGGACCTAATGAAACTCCAAAGTTTCTGCAAGGCAAAAGACACCGTCAATAAGACAAAAAGACCACCAACAGATTGGGAAAGGATCTTTACCTATCCTAA
This sequence comes from Mus musculus, assembly GCF_000001635.26. NCBI lineage: Eukaryota > Metazoa > Chordata > Mammalia > Rodentia > Muridae > Mus > Mus musculus. Next base: position 56,956,706 of record NC_000073.6, read on the forward strand.
ATCAGATAGGAGACTAATATCCAACATATATAAAGAACTCAAGAAGGTGGACTTCAGAAAATCAAATAACCCCATTAAAAAATGGGGCTCAGAACTGAACAAAGAATTCTCACCTGAGGAATACCGAATGGCAGAGAAGCACTTGAAAAAATGTTCAACATCCTTAATCATCAGGGAAATGCAAATCAAAACAACCCTGAGATTCCACCTCACACCAGTCAGAATGGCTAAGATCAAAAATTCAGGTGACAGCAGATGCTGGCGAGGATGTGGAGAAAGAGGAACACTCCTCCATTGTTGGTGGGATTGCAGGCTTGTACAACCACTCTGGAAATCAGTCTGGCGGTTCCTCAGAAAACTGGACATAGTACTACCGGAGGATCCAGCAATACCTCTCCTGGGCATATATCCAGAAGATGCCCCAACAGGTAAGAAGGACACATGCTCCACTATGTTCATAGCAGCCTTATTTATAATAGCCAGAAGCTGGAAAGAACCTAGATGCCCCTCAACAGAGGAATGGATACAGAAAATGTGGTACATCTACACAATGGAGTACTACTCAGCTATTAAAAAGAATGAATTTATGAAATTCCTAGCCAAATGGATGGACCTGGAGGGCATCATCCTGAGTGAGGTAACACATTCACAAAGAAACTCACACAATATGTATTCACTGATAAGTGGATATTAGCCCCAAACCTAGGATACCCAAGATATAAGATATAATTTGCTAAACACATGAAACTCAAGGAGAATGAAGACTGAAGTGTGGACACTATGCCCCTCCTTAGATTTGGGAACAAAACACCCATGGAAGGAGTTACAGAGACGGAGTTTGGAGCTGAGATGAAAGGATGGACCATGTAGAGACTGCCATAGCCAGGGATCCACCCCATAATCAGCATCCAAACGCTGACACCATTGCATACACTAGCAAGATTTTATTGAAAGGACGCAGATGTAGCTGTCTCTTGTGAGACTATGCCGGGGCCCAGCAAACACAGAAGTGGATGCTCACAGTCAGCTAATGGATGGATCATAGGGCTCCCAATGGAGGAGCTAGAGAAAGTAGCCAAGGAGCTAAAGGGATCTGCAACCCTATAGGTGGAACAACATTATGAGCTAACCAGTACCCCGGAGCTCTTGACTCTAGCTGCATATATATCAAAAGATGGCCTAGTCGGCCATCACTGGAAAGAGAGGCCCATTGGACTTGCAAACTTTATATGCCCCAGTACAGGGGAATACCAGGGCCAAAAAGGGGGAGTGGGTGGGCAGGGGAGTGGGGGTGGGTGGATATGGGGGACTTTTGGTATAGCATTGGAAATGTAAATGAGTTAAATACCTAATAAAAAATGGGAAAAAAAATTACACTTAGAAAAAAAAAAAAAAAGAAAGAAACTCATGGATGGGGAGACAATAGGCCTTAGGGGGAAAGTGAGTACTATTCAATAGCGAAATGTATGTAATACCTTCTGAATATCCATATTTATACATGTGGTCAAACGCTACCCACAGCCTTAGATGGTGTCTTAGTCAGGGTTCCTCTTCCTGCACAAACATCATGACCAAGAAGCAAGTTGGGGAGGAAAGGGTTTATTCAGCTTACACTTCCACATTGCTGTTCATCACCAAGGAAGTCAGGACTGGAACTCAAGCAGGTCAGAAAGCAGGAGCTGATGCAGAGGCCATGGAGGGATGTTCTTTATTGGCTTGCTTCCCCTGGCTTGCTCAGCCTGCTCTCCTATAGAACCCAAGACTGCCAGCCCAGAGATGGTTCCACCCACAAGGGGCCTTTTCCCCCTTGATCACTAATTGAGAAAATGCCTTACAGCTGGATCTCATGGAGGTATTTCCTCATCTGAAGCTCCTTTCTCTGTGATAACTCCAGCTGTGTCAAGTTGACACAAAACTAGCCAGTACAATTGACCCCTTGTCAACTTGACACACAAACACAACACTGTTAAACCTCAACCTTTAGTTTCTTATTCACCCCCAAGATCTAAATAACTTTAAAAGTCCCACAGTCTTTACATATTAAAAGTTCCAGTATGTTTTAAAATACAAAGTACTTTAAAACTCAAAGTCTCTTAACTGTGGGCTTCACTAAAAAACTTCCTTCAAGAGGGAAAAATATCAGAGCACAGTCACAATCGAAAGCAAAAAGTCAATCTCCAACCATCCAATGTCTGGAATGCAACTCACGATCTTCTGGGCTCCTCTAAGGGCTTGGGTCACTTCTCCAGCCCTGCCCTTTGTAGCACACACGCCATCCTCTAGGCTCCAGATGCCTGTACTCCACTGCTGCTGCTCTTGGTGGTCATCTCATGGTACTGGCATCTCCAAAACACTGCATGACCCCTTCAGTCCTGGGCCATCAATTGCAACTGAGGCTGTACCTTCACCAATGGCCTTCCATGGCCTCTCACAGTGCTGAGCCTCAGCTGCTCTGCGTGACCCCTTCATGCCTTCAAAACCAGTACCACCTGGGTAACTCTTACACATTATTAAGTCCATCCACAGCACAAGGTACAACCTTGGCTATCTCTGGAACATAGCCTCTGTACTCTCAGAAAACACTTTCCAGAAGATTTCACCTCAGTGATGCTGGTCTCTTCTTAATCACTGCTAATTTCTTAGCTCCAGCTAACCAGCATCAATAGTCCCAGTAATACAAAGGTTTTACTTTAGTAGTTCTGTTATCTTGTTAATCACAGCTGATTCTTCAGCCCCAGCTAACCAGAACCACAGAATCTTCACAATCCAAAATAGCAATGGCCCTGAAAAGAGTCTTTAATTTTCCCTCTGAAAATTAAATTTCACAAGCCAGGCCTCCATTTTCTGCACTGTTCTCAACATTATCTTCCAAGCTCCTACACAACATCTCACAGAGCTCTTAACACTGAATGGATCTTCTGGCCCAAAGTTCCAAGTCCTTCCACAGTCCTTCCCAAAACATGGTCAGGTTGTCACAGGAATACCCCACTATGCTGGTACCAATGTCTGTATTAGTCAGGTTTTACTGCTGTGAACAGACACCATGACCAAGGCAAGTCTTATAAAAAACAACATTTAATTGGGGCTGGCTTACAGGTTCAGAGGTTCAGTCCATTATCATCAAGGTGGGAGCATGGCAGAATCCAGGCAGGCATGGCTCAGGCAGAGCTCAGAGTTCTATGTCTTCATCCAAAGGCTGCTAGTGGAAGACTGACTTCCAGGCAACTGGGGTGAGAGTTTTAAGCCCACACCCACAGTGACACACCTTTTCAAACAAGGTCACACCTGTTCCATCAAGGCCACAGCTCCAGATGGTGCCACTCCCTGGTCCAAGAATATACAAACCATCACAGATGTGTTTCTCTTTACAATGAATAGTACTGAATTCAGAGACTCTTTTCTGGTCAAGGTTCTGGACAGGGGATGGTTGTATGCTCAGATATAACTACAGTATTTATAAAACTCAGGAACTGTCACAGAAGGTGCAGAATGAAGGTAAGAGCCAGACATCAGGGAGAAAGGTTGTAGCCAAATGCTTCTGGACATGACACACTCTTAGCAATTATGAATGCATAGCAACTGTGGTTTTCTGCATTAAATATACACAAAACTGCATGTGTCAACAACCAGTAATACGTAGCAGGGTTGCCCATGGGATCCTACCCATCTCTGTTGATGTGTTTGCTCCTGAAAGATTCTGGAAGAAGAAGAATTAGTATTTTCAGATGTGTACTTACTGATGAATCCCCAGGCTCCATTGGATAGTTTCATACCTATGTTCACACTGATGACTCTGGTAAAACTGAGTGGGTTACAAAGCAAAACAGAAATATGTGAATATGGGGAGGGGATCTGTCTGGGGGAGGAGGGTTGAAGGGTTGGGAAAGAGATGAGAAGGGGAGGGAATGAGAGTTATTATCATGTCTTACATATGTGTCTGAACTTGTCAAAGATCAAATTTAATTAATAAAAATTATTTAAAATTTTAATTAAAATTAGATACCATTACAAAGGTTAACAGTATTAATATATACAATTTGAGAGGATTTTTCAGACCTTGATTTCTGTCCAATGCTAACTTTTCACTACAATGGCAATTTCTTCCCTTTTCTCTCCCCATCCCTCTCACATACGACAGATTCATTTGATGGAAGCAATGCACTTGTCAATGAACCTCCTTTAGAAAGAGTGGATGACAGAATGGGCCGCTTTACACACATGCTGAATAGCACAATTTACTTTGTCCTCCACAGTCTACACAATAGCTATAAGAATGAACACATTTCATCAATTTATCTTGCTAAATGTTAAGATTTTAAAAGACATTCTTCATCTAAATGAGGCCCTAAGGCCTCCTTACTTCGCATATGCCCACACAAGAGTGATCAGATCTAATAAGTTGAGAAGACCCATACTGCTCCTCACTGTTGTAGAACAGATCAGCATTATCCATAAGATGATTGCCTGGGACCCCACACTCATTAGTGTTTCTAGAAATACCCCACTGGACACGCTTATGAGACCCTAAGAGGAAGTGATCCCTGCCTCCATGCCCTTTCTTTTTGTTCAAGTTCCAAATCTGAGCACCGTTCACAAAGTATTTGGTTTGCTGGCATGACTCCATGAAAAGGATTGAAAATGATTACAGTCATTTCTCGCTTTCAGACTTCAATCACCAAAGAAAGACAAAGTGTCTAAAAGTAAGGGGATGGGTGCAATAGGCATTTTTATAAATCCCACTTGGTCCCTGCATACTCATTAACAGAATGTCATACCTACATTACCGGGACTTAGAATTTGTTCTCATGTAGTAACAGCTAATAACACCCACCCACTCACGCCCCCCCCCCCAACACACACAAACACTTCAACTGAATTTTATTTTGTTTTTTCTTACCTTTAAAATGTGGCAAGAACTTGAGGATGCAAGAATGCTGCATAGATAATAAACTGTGTTCTCTTAAGCAGCTAGTCACATGCTTAGACAACTGTCATTCTCCAAAATGAGACACTGCATGAGTATATCTTTCTGAGCTATTAATACAGGTGTTGTGTCTTGGTTAGCCACCTACACATAATAAATAGCTATTAAGCACCTACTGTGAATGTGTTTAAGAACCCAGAGCAGACTTTCTGATCTCTACAAAGCAACATAAAGAAACTTCCTTGAAAATATTGATAAAGTGTACCAAAAACCCCCAATCATTTATAATCAAAATGTACTGACAGGCACTCTTCCCTGTTATAATAGGGGTTCAACACCCAGCAGGGGACATGATTTAGTTTACAGATTTCTCATTTGCACCATCTCCTGCTGGTAAATTGACAGCGAAACACCTGTTCATTTGAGGTCTCACAGCTCATCAAAATCCCTAGTATGTAACTTTAGGGAAAGTAGCAGTGTCTTTTGCTTTCTGTAGCCTTTGCACTCTGCTATGTCAGGTGCATCAACTCAGGAGTGGGCTAGTGCTACAGAAGCTTCTTCTAATGCATGGAAAGCAATGTTCTTGGTAAATAACCCTGTCTTGTTTTCATATCAACCTATGAAATGTCAGATAAAACAATGGCACTAAGCAATTGGGCCTTTAAGAAAGAAGAGGAGATTGAAGGATAAAATGAATTTTCCTAGTTTCATTTCCCAATATGACCTTAGCTTGTGTCTAGTCGAAAAAACTTAGCAGCACAATTGACCCATTGTCAACTTGGAACATAAGCATCTCTATTAAGCCAATAACCTTTCCTTTCTGAGTTATCCCCAATGTCTCCTGTTAATATCAATATCCCAATATAACATATAGTATAACTTTTAAAAGACTCATAATCTTAAAAAAAAAAAAACTCAAACACTTTAAAGCTTCAGTTTCTTTAAAATACCTGACATCTCTTTAAAAGTCAAGTCTCCCAACTATGAGCTCCTATAAAATCCAAAATAATTTGCATAATTTCTTATTCTAAGAGGGAAGACAGAGTCACTACCCAAGGAAACCAAAACCAAAGCCCAGGAGTATAAAAAGCTCAGTGCCCCACATCTGGGATTCACTAATGATCTTCTGGCTCCCAAAGGGCTTGAGCAACTCCACCGATCCAACTATGCAACCTGCAGTATACACAGCTTGTCATGTAGGCTCAGGCTCAAGCTCCATGACATGCCTCTCTCCCAGTGTCCTCGGTGGTCCTCCCATGGTATGGGAATCTCTAATATTCTTGGTTCTCAAGAGGTTACACCTTCACTAGTGGCCTCCTTGTTTTTCTTCAGGGATTCAACCTTGTCATATGGTACAAAGCCTTAGCATTTCCTCATGACTCCATCAATCCTGTAGGCCTCTTGGTGCCAAAACCCTGAAGACTCTTATACATTACCAATTTCATCTGCCAGCATGGGATTCAGCCTTGGTTTCCTTTGAACCACAGCTTCTGTGTTTTGATCCTGGAAAATACTCCCAGAAGATTTCTCCTCAGTGATGCTGGTCTTTTCTTAATCACTGCTAATTTTTCAACTCGAGATTAGCAGAGTGAATTTCCCCAGCAGAACAATGGTTTCTCCTTACTTATTTTGATCTATCATCAATAACAACTAATTCCTCAAGTCCAGTTGACCAGAAAACAGGCTCCTAATTCAAAATACCACATAAATGGCCCTGATAAAGTCTTTGCTTCTCTGTGAGAATGAACAAGTTAGCCCCTATTGGCTGCATTGCCCTTAACATGCTCATCTTTCAGTCTCTCATAGAGCTGCTCATTACTCAGAGAACATAACAGTTTTCTAGACTAAAGTTCAAACACTAGTATGATTCTCCTCAGAACAACATAGGATTTTCACAGTTGTATTACACAAACCTAGTACCAAACTTTCTCTTAGTTTATTTTTTTCCCTATTTGTGTGACAAAACTATGACGAAAGCAACTTGGGGAAGAAATGGTTTATTTTATCTCACAGTTTGCAGGCCATCACCAAGGGAATTCGGGGCAGGAACTCAGGAAAGAACAGAGAAGCAAAGTTTGAAATAGAGCCCACAGAGGACTACTGATTAGTGGCTTCTTCCTCATGGCTTTCTCAGTGTGGTTCTTATACAACCCGAGACCATCTGCCAATGACTTGCATTACTCACATTTGGCTGGAAAGCTTTCAGATCAATCACCAATAAGAAAATGTCCAATAGACATACCTAAAGGCCTATCTGATAGAAATATTTTCTTCGTTAAGGTTCTCTCCCTAGATGACTCTACCTTCTGTCAAGGTAACAAAGGAAATGACCAGAACAGATATGTTAGAATAGACAGGTGGATCCTGGAAATTATTTTGGTAAAAAAATAGCTTTAACATTTTATGCTCATAGATTAGTAGAATTAATATTGTGGAAAATGACCATCTAAGGAAAACTATCTAAAGATTTAGTGTGATCCCATTAAATACCTGCATGTTGTTCTCTAGAAATATAAAAAAGATTAAAATTCATAGAGAACCACTAAAGACCCTGGATAGCCAAAACCATCCAGACTAAAAATAACAGTGATGTATGGATTACCATTACAGATCTCAAAATATATTACAGAAAAGTAGTAATAAAAACAATATGGTACTGGCACAAAACAGACATATAGACCAATGGAACAAAACCGAAGACCAAAATCTGTAACTTCAGTTCTTAATACTTGACAAAGATGCCAAAACTTAAGCTCAAAAAACGAAAACATCTTAAATAAATGGGCAAACTGAATCTCCACATGCAGAAGAATGACATTAGACCCACCTTTATCATCTCACACAAAAACAAAGTCCAAATGGATCAAAGCATTATACCTAAAACAATGAAACTACTATAAGGAAACTTAGGCAGTGCCCTACATGATATAGGACTTTCTGTATAAGACTCTATTTGCCCAAGAATTAAGGTCAGCAGTTGACAAGGGGAGTTCTTGAGACTAAAATGCTCCTTTTCAGCTACAGAAACAGTCAAGTGGATGGAGAGGAAGCCACAGAATGGGAGAAAATCTTTGCCTGCTATATTTCTGACAGAGGTTTAATATCAAGAATATAAAAAGAATTAAAAAGTAAAAAAATAAATAATCAAAGAATTAAAAACACTAGAGTCAAGAACATCATCAACAATAACAACAACAAAGGCAGCCAACCCAAACAAACAAACAAAACAAAACAACAACAACAACTGACCAGCTCAAAAAAGGAAGAGGATGGTAGCTGGAAACTAAACAGAGAATTCTCAAAAGAAGAAAAAATGGGTAAGAAACATATATATTTATACAAAGTTTATCATCCCCAGAAATTATGAAAATATAAAATCAAAACAACTTTGAGATTTTATTTCATCCCAGTCAGAATGACAAAGACCAGTGGAACACCAACAACAAATGCTGGGTGGGGTGTGGGGTAAAGTGAACTCTTATTCACTGTTGGTGTGATTACAAACTGGTGCAGCCACTATAAAAATCATTGTGGGGAATTCTTTAAAACCTAAAAACAAAAAGTAGCATGTGTCCCACGTATCCCACTGCTCAGCATGGTATACTTGTCTTCCCACTCCATAGATTCTTACTCAGCCATACTCACTACTGTTCTCTTTGCAGTGGCTAGGAAATGGGAACAACCTAAATGCCTTACAACAGACTAATGGACAGTGAAAATGTGGTCCATAGACACTACACAATCCTATTCAGCTGTAAAGACATAGTACTACCAGAGGATCCCGCAATACCTCTCCTGGGCATATATCCAGAAGATGTTCCAACCGGTAAGAAGGACACATGCTCCACTATGTTCATAGCAGCCTTATTTATAATAGCCAGAAGCTGGAAAGAACCCAGATGCCCCTCAACAGAGGAATGGACACAGAAAATGTGGTACATTTACACAATGGACTACTAGTCAGCTATTAAAAAGAATGAATTCATGAAATTACTAGGCAAATGGATAGACCTGGAGGGCATCATCCTGAGTGAGGTAACCCAATCACAAAAGAACTCACACAATATGTACTCACTGATAAGTGGATATTAGCCCAGATACTTAGAATACACAAGATATAAGATACAATTTGCTAAACGCATGAAACTGAAGAAGAAGGAAGACCAAATTGTGGACACTTTGCCCCTTCTTAGAATTGGAAACAAAACACCCATCGAAGGAGTTACAGCGACACAGTTTGGAGCTGAGACAAAAGGATGGACCATCTAGAGACTGCCATACCCGGGAATCCATTCCATAATTAGCCTTCAAACGCTGACACCATTGCATACACTAGTAAGATTTTGCTTTTGCTGAAAGGACCCTGATATAGCTGTCTCTTGTGAGACTATGCCGGGACCTAGCAAACACAGAAGTGAATGCTCACAGTCAGCTATTGGATGGATCACAGGGCCCCCAATGGAGGAGCTAGAGAAAGTATCCAAGGAGCTGAAGGGGTCTGCAACCCTATAGGTGGAACAACAATATGAACTAACCAGTACCTCTGGAGCTCATGTCACTAGCTGTATATGTATCAGAAGATGGCCTAGCCGGCCATCAGTGGAGAGAGAGGCCCATTGGTCGTGCAAACTTTATATGCCTCAATACAGGGGAACGCCAGGGCCAAGAAGTGGGAGTAGGTGGGTGGGGGAGTGGGTGGGGGAGGGTGTGGGGGACTTTTGGGATAGCATTGGAAATGTAAATGAAATAAATACCTAATTAAAATAAGAAAAAAAAAAAAGAAAAGTGACTGCGCGAAATTTGCAGATAAATTATCAGAACTACGAAAGGTCCTATTGAGTGAGGTATCTTGACTCAGAAAGAGAAGTGTCCATGCCACTCTCTTTTATTGGGTGTGTGTCATTCCAAATCTTCAGATGTGAGTATATAACTAGTAGTAACTACAGAAATCAGAAAGGTATTGCGAAGATCATATGCCCCAGTACAGGGAAATGCCAGGGCCAGGAAGCAGGGGTGGGTGGGTTGGAGAGCCGGGTGTGTGGGGAGGTTATAGGGTCTTTGGGGATAGCATTTGAAATGTAAATGAAGAAAATATCTAATAAAAAAAAGAAAAAAGAAAAGTGAAAGTGGACTCCTGCTGTGACGAGGTGGGAGTTGGCAAGATAGAGAGAAGGGAATAGCAGGTTAGATGTAATCTGAGTAGGGAAACAGAAAGAGGGAGAGAAATACAGAAGGTGCAAGGAAAGTCAAGGGAAATATCATGGTACTAATGATCAGGGAAATAGGAAAACAGGGGTTCCTTAGAGAAGAGAAATGGAAGTAACTAAAGAAAGAGGGAGGTGGATAAGATAATAATGTAGATGTCTGAAAACCCCCCACAAGGAGTCATAGGATTAACTCCTCACCAAAACAAATAAACATAAGAAAAAAATCAAGACATCAACAATACTAACTTATATGGCACATGATTTGTTGTTTAATTTGCACATATAATTTTAGTAAACTTTTCTCATCTGGGCTGGTGGCTTTTCCTCCAAAGAACATCTAACAAAAATCCCAATTCCAGGCATGAAAATCCCTCATTTGAGTTGTTATCCATGGCTGTTTAAAAGACTCCCAAACCATACAGCCTATTTCTAGTGCCCTTGATCACTAATCTCACAAAGAGATGGTGAAGACACCATGCACTTCAGTATCAAGACCCAGAGATCCATGAGCTGTAACTTATCAGAATGTTCCCTCCCTGAGGATTTCTTTCTGTGGTACCGAAAGCACCAAGCAAGTTAATTATTATTATTATTATTATTATTATTATTATTATTATTATTATATATTTTTATTATTTACATTTCAAATGCTATCCTGAAAGTTTCCTATACCCACCGCCCACCTTGCTCCCCTACCCACCCACTCCCACTTCTTGGCCCTGGCATTTCCCTGTACTGGGGCATATAAAGTTTGCAAGACCAAGGGGCCTCTTTTTCCAATAATGGCCGACTAGGCTATCTTCTGCTACATATGCAGCTAGAGACACAAGCTCTGGGGGTACTGGTTAGTTCATATTGTTGTTCCACCTATACAGTTGCAGACCCTTTCAGTACTTTCTCTAGCTCCTCCACTGGGGGTCCTGTGTTCCATCCTATAAATGACTGTGAGCATCCACTTCTGTATTTGCCAGGCAATGGCATAGCCTCTCTTGAGACAGCTATATCAGAGTCCTTTCAGCAAAATCTTGCTGGCATAGGCAATAGTGGGATAGTTTGGTGGCTGATTATGGGATGGATCTGAACCATAGATGCAAGCATCAACACCAAGCAAGTTTTAAAAACAGGAGACAACCAACAATCCCACCCAACTCTGATACCTATGAACCACATCAACAATCACTAAGTATAATAACCCTAGATGTATAGTATTGGCACACACACTTTGGCAATAACCAACAGCTCTCTAATTGGACTTCAGACCCACTCCAAAATAGATATTACACCTGGGACTGGAAACCTAAGCCAGCATAATTCCTAAAAATAATTATAAACATTTGTCCTTATACTCACAGATAAGTATAATTTTCACCCCTCATCAAGAAAACTTTTCTCTGCAACATTTGGAGAACATTAGAGAAAAATCACAAATAATCACAATGCAGAGTTTGGACGCTCACTCCCAATGGATACATCTATAAACCTGTCCCTACAACAAAGGCTCAGGAAATATCATTGAAGAAGGGCAAGAAAGAATGTAACAGGCAAGGATTGTGAGATTATGTTTCCTACTAACATCAGGATGTACACCCATAAATCCCTACCAATCCCTGCCCAGATATGAGCTGAACAAGCATGACAGCAAAAAATATGCCAAACTGGATGGAAAAGAGCCTATGAGGCCTCAACAGTAGACAAAGAGCTACGGGCAATGGAGCAGAGCTGGAAAGAGGAGAGGTGGTTGTTTCTAGAAAAGAGCACATTAAGTGAGTGTCCAGTGCTATCTAGTCAGCCCTAAAAATATACATACAAATAACATTATGTGGACTGAAAAGGCTATATTTAGGAATATATACATACATCTATATATATTTCATATATGTGTGTGTGTGTGTGTGTGTGTGTGTGTACAAATACATATATGGAATGACAATTAATGCAAAAAGAGGCCATGAATTTGAAGGAGGGTGTGGAAAGATACATCAAGTGTTTTGAAGGATGAAAGGGAAAAGAAAAATGTGATTAAACTGGAATTTCAAAACAAACAAGTTCTTGAAAAAAGAAAAGGAAACTATCTTGAAGGTTATTTGTGATTATTTCTTGCTATATGTCACCTTGTTTGTCATCCTGGCATTGTTCTTGACTTCTACTAAAACCGGTTTTCACTACTGACCAAGTAAACAGTATTCCACTCAAGAGCACAGACCACGGTGTTATTGTCAGGGAGGCAGGAACACTGTGGTGCCCAAAGCCCACCGGCTCAAGTGGCACCTTATGAATAATGACCCAAGGGACAATTGCCCACCCTGCTTATTTAAGGAAGCAAGAACTACGTAGAGGGAGAAGCTCCAAGAAGGATAATTTGATAATTTGTTTAAAACAACAACAACAATAATAACAAATGGCCACTCTGCTTTGATGGAGAATTGGTCTCTTTCTCCCAGGAAAGATGGAACAGGTCCTTATGAAGTCCTGGGAATCGGAAGATCCTTGCTTTCTCTCATCTCTTTCCTAAGAAGGAAAATAGGAGTATTGGTGACCATCCCTGCATGGTTGTCCTTTCATGTTCATTCCTAAAGGTGGCAGTGGCAGGAGTAAGAGAAGAGATGACAGAGCATATTCTAGAAAGCTCTAGATGAGATCATTGGCCTCGGCATTGGTTCATCTTGTCTAATACATGCCCTGACATAAAGGCTAGCATCATAAAGTAAATCATGGACTTAGGAAAGCAGAAGCTGAGCCCAAAGTGATTCTCCTCCACATATGAGCTCTGTGAGATGCTAGCAGGTTCACTTTCTGTCCGTAAGCTCAGCTTTTGCATCTGTTAGGGGGTGCATCAGGCTGTTTACTTGCATATTGACAGGAAATGCATATGAAGAAATAAGGACTGGTGTTTCTCTCTGACTACTGAGTGGCACTATTCCAGGATCAGATCAGCTGGTCAGGAGAAGAGGACATAATCAAAGAGTCTGCTTGAAGGCAGCAGTCAGGCCACACATGCTAACTTTGAGATTTACTAACAATTACTTCTCTCCCCAGTTAATTACTTTGAGAACTTTGAAAGCCAGCCAACCTTCTCGGACATCTGCGACATCTTTGCAATAGCAGTGGTATTTTCCTAATGATTTCTCTAGCTTGAACACTATTACAAGTGACTCAGATATCAAGCATAAAACAATAGTATGTATTTTAAATTTTTCAACAAAAAATAGCTTACTAGAGCAGAGCTGTGCCCTGTGAAATGTTTGCTTATCTTATAGATGAATTTCATTTTGATTTCATGATCCTTCCCTGAGAATACCAACAGTTGTGACCATCATCAAAAGGGGCTTTTTAAATTTAAACAGTGTGCTGTTCTGTTGCCTCTAACCCCCAGCACTGTCCCTGGCCAAAGGGAATGTACCCAGATAACCTCATGTCTCCAGAAAGAAAATTTCAGCCACCAGGGTAGTTTGTAAGAAGGAAATGACTAATGATAATGAGATTGTGTGGGAGAAGTGGTTTCTAGAACTTTATAGAGGCACTTGGTTACACATAGATTGAAAATGAGGGCCTTGATTCTAAGAGTACTGATTTCATTATTAGGTCCTCTGACACTCTTCTGTTTCACCTTTATTTTAGAGGAAGTTTCATTGTATTTTAGAAAATACATTATAAACAGAGAACCCAGAAAAAAGCAGCATTGTAGCTGAATATTACCCATTTTTACTTTACAACATTTCCTGTTAAGATTTTGGATAAAGTAAAAGGATCAAGGAATAAAGGACAAAGCCTAAAAAGAATTAAACAGGCAAAACCATGTTTTCCATCTGTAATCTAAGCTGTGATTCAACCTCTCCCATCCTTTCCTTTTCTATCACACTAATTAAATTCTCTCTGGAAAAACACACATAAAAACAGACCAAGAGCCCTGATACTGATAGACACTGATCAGCAGGCATTCTTGCCAGATTCTTACCCAGTGGCTTAAGGGTCCGCTAGGCACATGAACTGAATTCTTCTGTCCCTCAGCATCCACTCTCTCCAAGCCTCTTGCTAAAAGGAAATCTTATATTGCTCAGGGTCTGTTTTTAAAGCTTCTCAATGACTGCTAAAGCTCTGAAAACTGTAAGAGAGACAAGCAACTTTTTTCCCCCTTATATTCCCCAGGGCTTCTCAGCACTCAGTTTAGATTTGGCTGGAAGAAAAGCTGAAAGTGTCTGAGTACTGTAACCCAAGGAACTTGTAAGAATTATGACTATTGCTGCCAGCTGAAGATCTGGATGACTTTTAATATGGACTTTAGTCTTTGCTTTATGTAACATGAGAAACATGAATGTTTTCTGACTTGGATAATTCTGCAGTATTTGACACTGATGGGTCAAGTATCTTGGTAATGCCATGACTCAGTGTTTCCTTCTGGTCATCATTCTATGAAATAGCAGAATGCCAATCACAGCTCTGCTTCTGTAGCTGGCATCACAGGTAAAACTCTTCTTTTTCAATCATACTACATGGAGAGATGGGGTAACAGTGACAAAGAGGAAAGTGTGACATTTTAGCATCCCTAATTTGAGCACACACAACTGGTACTTTAAGTCAGGAAACTTTTGTCACTGGTCAAAATTCCTTTCAGGTACCTCTCCTATGACAGGGAGGAAGATAGTAAGTTAGACCATGATAGCAGGAACTTGAGTGAGAGATAGTCCTTACAGGCTCCTATGGTATACAACAATGAAGGCTTCAATGCCACACAAAGGGGTGAGTATGACTGACACTGACAGCTTCTATGCTATGGTTGGATTCCCCCAAAAGACTGCATAGCTGTGGTGGACTACACGGGAAGAACTTGTAGGGTAGAGAAAGCAACCAACCTTCATTAAGCCTTTCACAACGGGCTAAGTTGCCATTTTACCTAACAAGGCTCATGTGCCTGTCTAAGAGGATTTACAGGCATCAGGTTCTCAGCCATGCCACAAGCAGGTCAGTTCACTGAAGCTGGATGACATATCAGAGAGGGATGCACATCTTCAAGGATGGCATGACAGGAACATAAAGAGATCAGGAATGACCAGAAAACTAGTTTTTTTGTTGTTGTTTTTGTTTTGTTTTCTTTTTTTAATTAGGTATTTTCCTCATTTACATTTCCAATGCTATCCCAAAAGTCCCCCATACCCTCCCCGCCACTACCCTACCCACCCACTCCCACTTTTTGGCCCTGGCGTTCCCCTGTACTGGGGCATATAAAGTTTGCAAGTCCAATGGGCCTCTCTTTCCAGTGATGGCCGACTAGGCCATCTTTTGATACATATGCAGCTAGAGTCAAGAGCTCCAGGGTACTGGTTAGTTCATAATGTTGTTCCACCTATAGGATTGCAGATCCTTTAGCTCCTTGGGTACTTTCTCTAGCTCCTCCATTGGGGACCCTGTGATCCATCCAATAGCTGACTGTGAGCATCCACTTATGTGTTTGCTAGGCCCCGGTGTAGTCTCACTAGAGACAGCTATATCAGGGTCCTATCAGCACAATCTTGCTAGTGTATGCAATGGTGTCAGCGTTTGGAGGCTGATTATGGGATGGATCCCTGGATATGGCAGTCTCTAGATGGTCCATCCTTTTGTCTCAGCTCCAAACTTTGTCTCTGTAACTCCTTCCATGAGTGTTTTGTTCCCAATTCTAAAAAGGGGCAAGGTGTCCACACTTTGGTCTTCATTCTTCTTGAGATTCATGTGTTTTGCAAATTGTATCTTATATCTTGGGTATCCTAAGTTTCTGGGCTAATATCCACTTATCAGTGAGTACATATTGTGTGAGTTCCTTTGTGATTGGGTTACCTCACTCAGGATGATGCCCTCCAGGTCCAACCATTTGCCTAGGAAGTGAGTCAGAACAAAAGAACAAAGATTATGGCTGAGGCTACATCTCCTACAGTTCAGGTTGACTCACTCTGACTCTTTATAAAAAACTAGGTAGTATCTTGGTCTTCATGCACAGGGGCCATCAGACTCTACCTTGTCTCTGAAATGTGCTCAAATATTTCCTCTGCTGAATCAATGCAAATGAACTCAAGAATTCAAACAGATGTCCCTGATAATGGGTCTTTAGAGTCTACTTGTCTGGCAGTTTCTAATATTGGTGAACACTCTGCTTGAAAGACAGTCTACTTCGTGGGAGGAATGTATGTATTTCTTCTTACCTGAGCATTTACTTTCCAGGACAGAGGGCATCATTTTCTGTTTCACGGTCAATTCCTTTACTATAGAGGAAGAGTTTTCAAAGAGTACCTGTTCTCTTTTCTAGGTCAGCAAGTCCCACTTGATGGGAAATACAACCTGTCTGAAGGCCCACTTCACTTTGTACTAAGAACTTACTTTAGGCGATAAACCCTCTGAGATAACTTGAGAAGCATCTCCCAAGTTAACATTTCTCACAGAGTCATGAAGAGATGTGAACATGGCAGCATTATTCACATGGCACCTGGGTCACAAGCATGATATATATAAGTTTTTCTCCACATTTCTAGAAAAACCTCTAAATCCAGGCGATCTGTGGCACAGTTTGCTTCCTGCAAGGAGGCCCTTGATGACATTGCATGAAACTATGGAGTTGAGATGTTTACAAGTATTGTCAACTGAAAAAAAAAACAAGAAGAAGAAGGAGGAGGAGAGTAGAAGGGGCAGGAGAGGGATCAGGAGAGGGGCAGGAGCAGTAGCAGCAGCAGCATCAGGAGAAGAAGAAAGAAGAAGAAGAAGAAGGAGGAGGAGGAGGAGGAGGAGGAGGAGGAAGGAGGAGGAGGAGGAGAAGGGGAAGGGGAAGGGGAAGGGGAAGGGGAAGACCACCCACCCAAGCCTGTTGTAGTCCTAGATGCCAGGCAGGAAGCTGTAGAGTTTGATGTTTTTCCTGTTGTATATATTCTTGCTTTTGTCTGACCTTTCCTTACTATGTCACCTTCTTCCCTTTAGGCCTGCAAATATTTACTTTGTGGCATCATGTATGGGAAGTATGTAACCTTTTCTTTTATCAGAGCTCATGGTTATATTTCAGTGAGTTGCAGAAGAAACTTTGGACTTTCAAACATTATTGGAAGTGGTAAGGACTTTGGACACTTTGAAGTAAGATTGAATGCATTTTGCATTATAAGATGGTTATAAGCCTATAAGGACCAGAGGTAGAGAAGATAATAGTTTAAAAGTGATATTTGGGTGTCAAATTTGGCAAAGGGTGAACTTGTGCTGGTTAACTTTGATGGCTGACTTTACAGGATTTAGGATCAGCTTGGAGAGAAGCTTGGGGGTGGGGGTTGGGGGGGTGGTTGCATTTCCTGATAGTGTTAACTAAGGTAGGAAAAAGGCACATCCTGAATGTGAGCAGCACTATTCAACAGGGTTGTCCTTGATTGAGGAGAAGCATGAGAACAAGTCATCATTTCTCAGCCCTGTGTCAGCAGATGCAACAAGATCACTCCCCTCATCTCTGTTACCAAGAGTTTCCTTCCATTATAGACTACAGCCTCAAACCATAGCTGAAATAAAGATTGCCTTTTTTATGTTGCTTTTGCTGTCAGGCATTTTATCACAGAGAGCAACAAGAACACTAGGAAAGATAAGTGAAGTGATCTTGAGACAACTCAAAGAATGAGGAGTGGTGAGTTCTGCTGATGTGTCACTGTGATAGTTTAAGCAGCAAGATGTTTGATTTCCTGGGGAGAGTGGCTTTAAGCATGTTTCTGTGATTACTAATGGGTATCTTCATTTAATATCTATCACATTTAGTAAAATATCTCCTTTGCCATGATACAACAGCACTCACTGTACCGTGGCTCTACCTTGAACACAAAACCTTCATTCCATTAGCCTAAGTTCCACTAGTGAAATAGGATATAGGGACCTAGTAAACAGAATCACAGAATCAGAATGTGTGAGACTTATGTACATGAACCTTCATGTGGATTTATGTGGATTGCTTTAAAGTTAGTCAAGACCAATCTCATGGATGCATCACAAGACACTGAGTGATGGCAAAAATCCATGGAGGAGTATGGAAAAATTAGAATTAAGAACTGATGTTAAAATACTGATGTTGAAACTACATGGATTGTTAGTCACAGTTATGTCTGCCTTAGACTGTTCCTTCACGGCATGGCAGCCTGAGCCAAGAATAGATTACAGAAGAATCCAAATATTGCTAGTTGACATGGAGACATGCCATCTCTGTGCAATGATGGGTTGCTTCATTCCCAGGCTGCCTCTAGAGGTGACTCTCATTTCTGGGCAACCCTTATAGGGAGCAGGGTATGGATCAGTGGTACAAAGGTCTGATTTCCAAGATTTCTTAATAATATATCTTATCCTATATTAAAATATATCAATATTTTCATACTAATTCCATATCAAAATGATAATGGTTTATGTAGGTGAGTTGAATAAAGTGTAGTGTTAAAACTGACTTCTCTTGTCTCTAACTTGGACTATCTCAAAGCCAACCTATGGCTTGCAGCTTATCTTTAAGGGGAAGCACTGGACTGAGAGATATTTCGAAAGAATAAGAAATATAAATCTGAACATGAGAACGTAGAAGTTAGGAGGCCATGTCACATCTCTGAGAGTGAACTAAGAGCACCTGACCAGCAGAGAGTGTGGAGTGGGCCTGGTTCTTATGCTTGAAATGTTGCAGTTCTCCATTGAATATTCCTACACTTATTGCCAGTTTTAAGAAATACTGAAAGCATTCCTAGAAAACTTCAGAATATAATATTCTTTTAAAAACTAAATTTATCTGTCAAAACAGCTTTAATCTTAATTCTTTCAATTTTTTTGAAGTTATTGAATTTTGAAGTTACATCATTTTCCTGTTCCCTTTCTTCCACTCAGCCCTCCCATATATTCATCCTTGCTCTTTCAAATTTCTAGCCTCTTTTTCATTAGTTATTGTTAAACACATATTTGTACAGATATATTCCTATGTATGTAAATACCATCTGCTCTGTATATTGTTACTTGTATGTCTTCAAGGCTGTACACTTGGTATTGGATAACCAATTGGCATTGGTCTTCTGGGGAAGACCGTTTCTCCCTCTCTCTATAGCCCTTTTTCCTAGTTCTTTGTGTAGTCCTGGGGTCTCTTGAGCTTTCCCCATGCATATTAGCATGTTTATTTCCTCATCTTTGTTTAGCTCATAATGAGGCAGTCACATTAAAAAAACATTAATAGGTGTAGTTCCTGGCATTTCTAGCAGATGCAATCTCACAATAATATTCTGCCATAGCTGTAATCAGTTAACATTGAAAAGCAACTGCCTCACAGTTGTAATGTTTGGTTGGTCAGTCACAGCACCCAACAACTTCCTGAACTCTCCAGGAGGCTAACATTGAACGCTGCCTGACATTTGCTACTTTTCCACATGTGTCTCTCCTTCTTGAAGTATACTTAGGAGGAGAACAAAATATAATAGCCAGACAACTTTGAGAAATGTGAGATTTAACTGTCATGGAGGGGAAAATTTATTTCCAGCCAACATCAGGCTAATGTATTTCCTTCCTTTAGAAAAATTTCTCATAACAGCCGAACAGTGTACCTGGGATGACTAACCAGATGCCATTTCCCCCCAGGCATGCAGCTGCCCTATTGAATGAGATTTCAGAAGGATGACATACAGCCATCTCTTTTTTCTGGTGGCTGACCTTTCACAATCTTGATCGTGTCCTTTGAGGTGTGACAGTTTTCAACACAGTGGCACTCGCTTTGTCTATTTTTTCCTTTGTTATTTCTACTTCTGGCTCCCCAGCTAAGTCACCATCAGCTAACCTACAGTCACAAAATCCACATTTGTTATCTTCCAAAGGGTGCTTAGCTTGGCGTTGGTGTGCAGCTTTGTTCTATGGCACATACATACGCCAGCATCTCAATGGTGTTGGTGGAAAAGGCCATCATCCTTCCCCACTGATTTATCCAAAGTACCCACTGGTACTTTTGTCAAACATTAACCATCACATCAATGTACTTTCTAAACTTCAGGACTCTCACTTCCACCCTGTGATTTATACATGTATCTCTCCGACAATATCGGTGAACTGACTTGGTTATTGTAGTCGCTGAGTATGCTTGAAATCACATGCATGAAGCCATATACAAATGTTCTTCAACAAAGAATAGTTTGGTCCTTTGGGCATTTTTGCAGCTTTCTTCACTTCCCAGTCACTTCAAGCAGACTCACGACTGCATATGAGCGGGCTTTGAGGATTCGCATTCAGCTTAAATTCTGTGGAGGTATAACCAGTGCTGTTGCACAAATCAGTGGCTGACTTATTTTGATTGCTGAGTAGTCCAGCGTAAGCACCTAAGAGCAACTTCCTCAGCAATTCCTGCTCTGACAGGCAGAGGGTGTTTCCCCAGTGTACTGACAGGCAGGAGGGATCAGTTACAGCAGGACAAGATGCGGTACACCTGTAGTGCCAGCACTGAGAAGCCGAGGATGTCTGGGAATCACGGGTCTGTCTTCAGGAAAGGAAATCAATAGTGTTCTCAATATCTCTATGTAGGTCTTCATGAATTTCTATAGATAGGTCTTTATGAATATCCATATATAGTTCTTCATGATTATATGATTATACACGTTGTTTCTCAGGGGTCAATGTCTAACTCTCTACTATCTAGTTCTTCTAATATAGTTCTAGTTTTGAAAGGAACTCTTAAATTGATATCTATATTCTTCCATTTTATATTCCCATCCACAGACTGTACAGTGTTTTTTGTCTTCTTACCACTGCTCTGTATTTTAGCCATTCCAATCATTTGAAGTGATAGCTCTACCTGATTTTAACTCACATTTACTAACCCTCAATGATTTGTAACTTCTTCATGTGCTTATTTTCCCATTGTATATCACCTTTGGTCAAATAACTTTTTATTTTTAAATTTTAATGAAAATACATTAAATTAATGACTCAGTGAATAAAGGAATTCATGTAAAGAAAGGATACACACTTGTTGTTTCCTTCTATATTGATGACACACACATATACAAACACACACGCACACACACACATACACACAAACACACACACACACACACAAGTCCAATATTTCTTATGATGATTACACTTAAAATTTTGTACCTTAGGACACTGAGAAAGCAATATCCAATAATAAAATACCTTTCTGTACATATGGGTGTTCCCCAGGTTGCTGCATCCACATAGTCCTGTCTAGTAACTCTGGACAACAGCAGCATCCAAAGAAACCAACTTACCCTATGATCACTAAGGGTGCAAAATGGGCACTAGAGTGCTATATTTATGAGCTATGGTGCTCAGTATGTTAGTGGCAATCAACATATCAGTGAGTTAGGTGTCTTTCAGCTAACAATACGTACATCTGGACATATTTTTTTTCTTTAAGTGTTCAATTTTATTTTATTAGGTATTTTCTTCATTTACATTTCCAGTGCTATCTCAAAAGTCCCCCATAAACCCCTCCCCCACCCCCCTAAGCACCCACTCCCAGTTCTTGGCCCTGGAGTTCCCCTGTACTGAGGCATAAAAAGTTTGCAAGACCAAGGGGCCTCTCTTTCCACTGATGGCCGACTAGGCCATCTTCTGATACATATACAGCTAGAGACACGAGCTCTGGGGTACTGGTTAGTTTATATTGTTATTCCACCTATAGGGTTGCAGATCCCTTTAGCTCCTTGGGTACTTTCTCTAGCTCCTCCATTGGGGGCCCTGTGATCCATCCAATAGCTGACTGTGAGCATCCACTTATGAGTTTGCTAGGCCCCTGCATAGTCTCACAAGAGACAGCTATATCTGGGTCCTTTCAGCAAAATCTTGATAGTGTATGCAATAGTGTCAGCGTTTGGAGGCTGATTATGGGATGGATTCCCAGGTATGGCAGTATCTAGATGGTCCATCCTTTCGTCTCAGCTCCAAACTTTGTCTCTGTAACTCCTCCCATGGGTGTTTTGTTCCCAAATCTAAGAGGGGACAAAGTGTTCACACTTTGGTCTTCGTTCTTCTTGAGTTTCATGTGTTTCGAAAATTGTATCTTATAGCTTGGGTATTCTAAGTTTCTGGGCTAACATCCACTTATCAGTGAGTATATATTATGTGAGTTTTTTTGTGATTGGGTTACCTCACTCAGGATGATGCCCTCCAGGTCAATCCATTTGCCTAGGAATTTCATAAATTCATTCTTTTTAATAGCTGAATAGTACTCCATTGTGTAAATGTACCACATTTTCTGTATCCATTCCTCTGTTGAGGGACATCTGGGTTCTTTCCAGCTTCTGGCTATTATAAATAAGTCTGCTATGAACATAGTGGAGCATGTGTCCTTCTTACCGATTGGAACATCTTCTGGATATATGCCCAGGAGAGGTATTGCGGGATCCTCCAGTAGTACTATGTCCAATTTTCTGAGGAACCGCCTGATTTCCAGAGTGGTTGTACAAGTTTGCAATCCAACCAACAATGGAGATGTGTTCCTCTTTCTCCACATCCTTATCAGCATCTGCTGTCACCTGAATTTTTGATCTTTGCCATTCTGACTGGTGTGAGGTGGAATCTCAGGGTTGTTTTGATTTGCATTTCCCTGATGATTAAGGATGCTGAACATTTTTTTCAGGTGCTTCTCAGCTATTTGGTATTCCTCAGGTGAGAATTCTTTGATTAGCTCTGAGCTCCATTTTTTAATGGGGTTATTTGATTTTTTGGAGTCCACCTCCTTGAGTTCTTTATATATATTGGATATTAATCCCCTATCTGATTTGGGATAGGTAAAGATCCTTTCCCAATCTGTTGGTGGCCTTTTTGTCTTATTGACAGTGTCTTTTGCCTTACAGAAGCTTTGCAATTTTATGAGGTTCCATTTGTCGATTCTTGATCTTATAGCACAAGCCATTGCTGTTCTATTCAGGAATTTTTCCCCTGTGCCCATATCTTCGAGGCTTTTCCCCACTTTCTCCTCTATAAGTTTCACTGTCTCTGGTTTTATTTGGAGTTCCTTGATCCACTTAGATTTGACCTTAGTACAAGGAGATAGGAAGAACACCCACACATTGAAGTTGTGACACATCAGCTCTACCAGCACTTCAAAAGCCAACAATTTCTGGAAATTAAACCACTAGAGAAATTATAGTCATGTATTCTGATCAATCAACCAAGCAAGGAAGAAGACTTTTCTCACAATGCTGATATTTAACTAAGAGAAAACCAATAAGGAAATAAACTATTTTCAAAGTAGTTGTAGGGAAAGAATTAAAATAGTAATTTCTACATATTTTGTTCAACTTAATTGCTTTTCTATAAAGAGATTATAGGGGCTGTAGTAATATCTCAGTGGTTAAGAGCAAATATTGACCTTGCAGAAGACTCAAGTTCAATGCTCAGGACCTGAAAGATGTGGGTCAGCTCTAGGGGGACATGACACCCTCTGACCTCCCTCATGGGTACCAGGTTCTCTGATGGTTTGCAGATAAACATGCAACCAGAATACTTATACGTTGTTTTAAAAATGTTTTGAACATTTACTATCTATATTAATATATAATAATACATCTCCCTCTATATGTCTCATTGTTACTCATCCTTTACATTCACTGTAACCATCCTTCACAATTGTTCTACACTAGACACACAATTAACTATGTCTTGTCTCACAACATAAGAGTCTGATTCCTGGTACTTTATTCTAATTATCAACTAGTGTCAGAAGAGATATAGATAGATAGATAGATAGATTCTTTTTACAGACTAAAATTATTTTACTTCTATAAGCTGTTTTCTCTCTGGAAATAGAGCAAATGTCAAGCATAGATAATCCTTCTCTGGAATGGAAGCTGTAAATAATTTTGTAAAATAGTTAACCAGGTTTTGAAAACAACACTGTGTAAGGGAAACTGACAGAGGAAGAAGCAGGAATGTTAATGGGATGTCCAACCTAGGGCATTTGGGCCCTGTCATCTGTGCTGGCTTCCTCAGAGAGCCCAAGGATTCCACTCAGGCAAGAAACAAGACCAGGAGCAAGGCCAGACTCTGGCAGAAGATAGGATTCCAGAGGCAAAGCCTTCAGCTGGAGCTCTCTTGAAGGACTCTCTGAATGGGAACTCCTATTCGTCCTTGCCTGAGAAGGAATGTAAGAGTAAAAGTGCTTTTCTAACTTAGGAATGTATACTCTGTAGCCTGAAATTTAAAAAATGTATAGACTTAAGTTCACACCATATGTGTAACCCATCTCCTCAGGCTTAAACTTTAAAGTGGTAGAAAAATGAGCTACTAACTAATGTGCCAACATGTGTGACTCACAACAACATCCTGCTGAGTAAAAGAGACCAGACACTAAATTAGGAAATTCTGGACCAGTCACCTAGCCTGTAGTGATACAAGGCAGCTCAATAATTACCATTGACTAGGGATGGGAATCACTTGAAAAAATATGAAGATGGGTGCAAAAGTAGTTCAGTTCAATGCTTACTTAGAAAGCATAAGGCCTCAATAAAAGTCATGAAGAAATTCTTAGAAGAGTTCCTAGGAAACATTAATTCAAATTAGCAAATGACTCAGCAACTAATTGTACAAATGTGTCTCACAGAGATGAATATTTTTGAAAAATTTTCAAGATAGAAGCCATTAAAAACTCAGTAAAGAAATGCAAAATTGAGTAGGAGATTAGTTAGAAAAGCCTGGTAGCATTTACAGCATGCCGACATGTTGGAAAGAACAGCAGAAGCAGCTGGCCAGTGATAAATATGGCCTGTACAGATCACTCAGAATCATGCCATGTGTCTATAGATGCCCAAGCAACTCACAAGAGTGCAGGAGAGTTGGGCATTCTCTGACTTTTCAATACAGAGAACAAGTTCCCAAAGGGATCTCTGTGTAAGTTTACTACACCAGAGAAATGCACCTTCAAGTGCTGGGCACTAGCCATTTGTGCCATCAACAAACACTGCTAGTTATTATCTGATCTTTACATGAAATAATTTTTTAACTAAGTCTAGGAGGTCAGTGAAATTCCGTGCTGAATCTTGGATTCCTCTGAACTTATATCCAATTCTAAAGTGTGTCTGTCCCCTGATTCCACAGTCTGTCTGACTGAGACACTCTCAGATTTGCCAGGAATGCTCTATATTCAGTTTTAAAGAAAGGCAATAAAGCTTTGTAAATGTTTGTGAGTCATGTATACATATATAAGCACTTGTAATTACTACATTTAAAATAAACCACAATAAATTCAATAGGCGCATTTCCATATTGACCTTTACTCAGAAGCGCTGTAAGTTAGCAGACACATCTGATAATTGGTGTTTCCGTGTGGATATGCTCCTGCACTTAGTGTTTGGAGTCCCCTAAACCAATCACCATCTGTTCTAGGAGAAATACAAGTACATTCAAAGCTAAGATCTTACCTTCTTCGTTAAAAGCCAAATCTTTAAATATTAAATCTAAAACCATGTGGCAAACATTTCTAAAACAGGCGTAATTCGTTCGTATTGGTCTCCTTGTGGAGTGAACTTACCGTTAACCTCTGAAACCTGTCAGTGTAGTCACCAGTAACAGTATCACCCTCTCCTTTATCAAAGTTACAAAAAGAAAAACCCCACATACAAAACGGAAAACAAAATAAAACGACATGTTATTTTGTAATGTTCTGTGTAATGAAGTCTAGAGTAAAAGTCTCCTGATAGCCTAAGATGTACCTGTTACTGTTTTTCTCAGGTTGTTTAGTAATAGTGCCCCCAACAATAGGGCTGTACACCAGAAAGCAGAGCCAGTCCAGCAGACCCATCCCAGGTGCAGATCCCCTGTGTACTCACAGCTAGAGAAGGTCAAGGGGCAGGCATGCGCATCCATAGGGAAGTTATGCAGTTGCAGCTGGCACTCTGCATTGATAGTGAGCCTGCAAAAGAGACCAGGATCATTTGAGATCAGCAACAGCATAACCCAGGCCTCCAAGGTAGGTGAGCCATCACACAGCAGGCTTGGGGGACAGTAATGCTAGGACAGTGTTGTCTCATGCCGGAACACAATGTTGCCCTCACTTTGCTTCACTCAGTAGGGCCCTTTGGTTATTTTCTTTTTTCCAAAGAATTTAGGACTTTATTTTTGAAAATTTTTATTGCATTATTTTATTTTTTTTTTTACATTCCAAAACTTCCTGGTCGCCCCCGCCCCAGGTCTCTTCCCCATCCCCCCACCCCCTCCTCTTAGAGAGTGCTCCCCCACCAGCTGGCATACTCCCACCTCATCCCCACCAGCATCCCTTTTTCCTGGGGAATCAAGTTTTCACAGGATTAATCTCATCCACTCCTACTAAGCAGTCCTCTGCTCCACATGTGCTGGGGGCCATGGACCAGCCAATGTGAGCTCCTGGGAGCAAGGGGTTCAGTTTAGTTGATACTGTTCTTCTTATGGGAGGATGCAATCCCCCTCAGCTCCTTTAATCCTTTCCCTAACTCTTCTATATGGGTCCCTGACCTCAATCCAATGGTTGGCTGTAAGTATCTGTGTTTGTCTCAGTCAGCTTCTGGTAGACCCTGTCAGAGGACAGGTATGTCAGGATCCTGTCTGCAAGCACAATAAGACATTAGTGATAGTCTCAGGGTTTGGTGTGCTCACATGGGATATGATATTCTGATTTGTTTGTAACTGTAGATAGTAGAGGAAATTCTAGTAAAACTCCAACAATGCCTAGAAACACAAGCCAACACAAGTGGAGAAAAAACAGTGGCTGCTGTTGTTTTCCAAGTCACTGGTTCAATTTGTAATAAGAACCTTCCCCTTCTGCTTGAAACTAGTATATTGGTCCACACATGTATTAAGCCAATCCCATCTATTTCTATGACATTTCTTTCTTGGGCACCTCTTGCCATTGCCCCAGGCAGGTGGCAGCTGTACTATATGAACACATTTTATGTTCCCTGTGTGACAACATTCTTATAATCTAAGACCAGCCAGGCTCAGTAGTGTTTTGCTCAGGACCAGCCAGGCTCAGTAGTGTTTTGCTCGGGACCAGCCAGGCTCAGTAGTGTTTTGCTCGGGACCTGTCTTGCTCAGGACCAGCCAGGCTCAGTATTGTTTTGCTCAGGACCAGCCAGGCTCAGTATTGTTTTGCTCAGGATCAGCCAGGCTCAGTAGTGTTTTGCTCAGGACCAGCCAGGCTTAATACTGTTTTGCTCAGGAATCAGCTTCTTTTCTGAGCCTCCTTCCTAGCCCTTTATGATTGATGAGAAGCCTGTTAAATTTTCGTCTTTCTCAGCCCATTACATCACCAAACTTCCCTGCTGTGGCTCTTTATTGTTCTTCCTGTTGGTCCCTGTTTGGAAATTTACTTCCCTTGTACTTTGATATTGCCTCCATATTTTGATGTTGGTATGTGTCTACTGGTGCTATGGAAACTTTAGTGCTAGGAATCACAATTTCTCCTCAGTGCTATGATGCCTCATAATTAAAATCTCTATAATGAATATGGAATGAAGGAGAACTTTAGAAGCTACAAAGAAGGCCTAAGGGAGCTTGGGAAAGCAGTATGTGTCAAAGGAATCTGGTCTCCCATAACCTATTGTCAATCTGAAAGGTCTTTGAGCCTTGGAAAAGAGACAGACAGGTACATAGGCCTGAAACCTGTAACAGGGTAAGTGAACTGATCACCTTTGTCCTGGTCCCTTTGCCTTCTTTTTAGGAAGCAGACCTTTCATGTGTGGTTCTGAGTTCAAAGGAGAGATCTTTTTGAGGTCCCTCTTTCCTTAGCTCCTATGACCTAACTTGCAGAAGAGTCATGTTTGTCTAGATAAAGGGATTAATCTCTTTTGAAGTCAAGGTCCCAGGAAGTCCACATAGACATTCAAAAAGGAGTGGGAGAGAGCAGTCTGGAGAGAACATCTGCACAGCAGGGAGTTCCTATCTTGGGTTTTACTGTAGGCCTTGGTGTCCCATGAAAGGATTTTGGATCCCTGAACCAAGGAAGATGAATATTTGAGACAGAAAGGTTCCTTGTTTTTCATAAGTCCAGCCTTGAGTGGATCTATTCCCCTTTGTGTGTGTTTCCTGGGTTGTTGGTATAGCAGCAGGAAATATTACCTTAGATTTTATAATAGGCATTTTAAAGAACCAAGAGAGATATATGACATTTTACCTTAATGTGTAAAGGATTTTCCCATCATTCCAGATTCTGAGGAGCTGGTTGGGTGTGGTGATCCAGTGAGCCTCCGCTGTTTTAGAATTTCGAAAGATGGTGTCTGGAATCCATATCAAGCCCACCATGTTGCTGTTCAGAGTTAGTATTTTCATTGTGCTGTTGAATCGAAGGCGACTGTCTGTCCAGGTTTGAGCAAAAAATATATCAATTTGGTATTCCTGAAATAGAGAAAAGATACTTTCCCTTAATCTATAATCAATCTGAAAAGGTGCCCTGGAACCTGAAACATATGAGATGTTAACAGGGTAGGTGAATCAATGACCTTTGTTCCGCTCCTGATTTCTTTCCTTCTTGTAGGAAGGCATCCCTTTTACAGAGGCTTCTGAGCTTTAAGGAGAGTGAATTTTAATATGCTTGCTGTCTTTGTCAAAAGTTTAGTTTTCCTTCATGTTCTCACTCCCTCACTTCTTCCTTTGTAACTGATACACCATGTACCTTAATATAGTCACATCCCCCAAACACTAATCGATATCAGCAAAGTGTGTGATGAAATCATTGATGCATCCTTTTATCAAACTTAAACTGCAGTAAGAATACAGCCTGGTGACAGTTGAGGAGAGAGCAGCGGACACTGCAGAGCATGATGCAGAGCCTATGCAAATCTAAGCTGTGACAAGGAGTACAATAACTCAGAGCCAATGTACTACACAATGAGGAAAATAATGTCCCCTTCCTAAATGTGTAAAGAATAAATGAAAGGACGAAATGGAAACCTGAATGCTGAGCAGAGAGAAGGGGTAATTTATTTCTACTAGCTCATAAAACAACACATTATTCAACAGTCTTCCCAAATAACACACCTGGAACAAGAAGGAAAAAAGAAGAGGAAGAGGAGAAGGAGAAGGAGGAGGAGGAGGAGAAGGAGAAGGAGAAGGAGAAGGAGAAGGAGAAGGAGAAGGAGAAGGAGGAAGAAAGAGGAGGAAAAGGAAGAGGAAGAGAACGATATAAAAGAAAAGGAGGAGGAAGAAGAGGAGGGAAGGAGGAGAAGGAAGAGAAAGAAATAAAGCTCACAAAACTGTAGTGAAAAGCCACAGAAGGCTTGTGTGTGGTGGTGGTGGTGGGGTGGTTAGGTCATACAGGCAAAGACGCACTGTTGGAGATGTTGTTTCAGGGTTACAGGCCCAATATGACTTAGCTGTGATGATCAGTGATGGGACAAGGCTGAAAGCACCACAGAACTCCAGGTATTGTCTCTACCTGCTCTGTCTCAGAGGATGCTTTCCAACCACACTGTGAAGAATCACCACAGGTCTAGGGTTGATCTCAAAAGCTTGATATCTTTCACATTTTACATTATGTATTAGATATTATAATTTTGGTGCTTTTACAGAAAATGAACTCAGTAGCTCTTGGTGAACCAGGTAATTCTCCTTTTGATTGAGCTTCCAGGTAAAGGCCTCTGTGGTTCACCTAGTGTTTTGTTAACTAATGTTTTCCTTACCACTGCTTTATTACATTGGCCTTGTAGCCCTTAGAGAAGCAGCACTTACAAGCATGAAAAGTTGTAGTCATCTGAGAGTTTGTTTTCTAGTCAAATAAGACAGCTCTTAAGTAAAAAAAAAGAATATAGTGTGTTTTAGGATCACAATAACACACACACAGGAGGGGAGAATAGAGGGGGAGGGAGAGGATAAAAGAGAGAGACAGACAGACAGACAGACAGACAGACACACACACACACACACACACACACACGCATGCACACACACACACAGAGACAGAGAGAAAGATATTCTGCCAATAACCAGCTTTGGCAGCTACGGGGTGGTTAAATTGAGGCAGGAAGCTGATGGGATGGTCAGTGCTTAAAGCCACTAATGAGGGTTGGTCCAGATACTGATGTAGGCTGATGCCCATAGCAGCCAGTGATTACATAAATTACTCAGCAGATTTTTCTCTGAGGGAGTAAGGCTTAATTTACTGGGGTTGGTACTCCTGTGGCCAATGAAAAACTGAACTGTTTTAAGGCTGGTGAGAAAGAAAAAAGAAAGAGAGAAAAAAATAATATATACACATACACACTGAGTGGATGAAGCAAAAGTCAGACTTCAATAACTTCATACATAAAAATACGGGCATACATACATACATACATATACACATACATACATTCATGCAGACATCCAGACAGACATCCAGACATCCACATATTGCATGGTTAGAGCAAAGCTCTATCAAGAAGGCTGTAAGCATTTCAAACTTACACATATGTGCAAATACAAATATGCATATATAAACACATACCTGGTGGGTGAATGGAGCAAAGTTCCAACAACCAGACTCTAAGCATTTCATACATACACGTATACACACAACTGGTGGATGGAGAAAACTCCAACACACACCTGGACAAGCTTTACACATGTATATACATATGGATTTGATAGATGGAAAAATGTTCTGACACAGTCTCATACAAACTTTAGACGTATACATACATATATATAGTTGATGGGTGGAAGGAACAATGTTCCAACAACTTTATTCTTTCTCTCATGGCATATATATCCTATCAAAATCTTTCAAATAGAATAAAATTACAATGTAATTACATTTTAGTTTTCCTTTAGTAAATGACTATGAAGAAACAGTATGTTCCCCAATACCTTTACAAGAAATATCATTATGTAGTACAGGCAAAGAAATCAAATTATTCCCAAGAAACCTACAATCATTTGTAGCTGAGCAACTTGTTATAGATTGACAAAGTGTAAGCAAGCAAGATAGTCTTAGCCAGTTTCTCTTACTGGCACCAGTAATTTGTGATTACAACTAAACTAATAATTTTTTATTATCTAATTTAAAAGGTAATCTTATAAGGATCTTGAAAGAATCACAAACCTATACTTTTATATAAAAATCAATCATGTCTCCTTTAAATCCTCATAATGCATATCTACTCAACTGCAATTCTTATTAAATCATATCAGGAATCTGAGGGCAAAAACGGGTATAAGAAAGCAATCATCATCAGTTCAGCCTCAGTCATATCAGCCAGTGCTGCCATTGTTCTTGTTCCCTGACCATAAAAAGTCCCTCGTTTATCTACCAAGAGTGCGCCTTTCTGAACTTCAAATTCTTCCCCAAGATAGTCTACATCAGTGCCAGTAAGAAAAGCATCTTAGCTAGCTTCATTAACAATTTTATTTTTCCAAATGCTTTCTAAGGGTGATGGTCATAGCTGACAACCTTACATTTCTAAGGTCTTCCCTCAGGTGGCGATTGAGTCATTAATCTGCTCCGACCGCAATGCTTGAAAGAGATCAAGCATTGTTATTGTGAGTTCCAGTGATACTTCCCAGTGAATGGCTGGAAGCCTCATTAGTGTTTTCATACAATTCTTAAATTAAGAGGGAATTGAGAAAGAAAGGAGAACTTCATAGCAGCTTGAAGTCCTCAAGATATGTAGATCTTGGGCTATGCCTCAACTGAGGTGCGCACATCATGGTTGTGCTAACCAGTGGGCCACATTCCATGAGTTTTAAAGCCTTTGTCATTCCTCCTATATGATCCTTGGAAATATTCTGTTCAGGGAAAACTGAAAGCTTCTATATATTCACAAAAATGTTTATGTTTTGAAAATTTTCATTTGAGGGCCTTGTGTCTGGAGCATAATTAGGATTAGCCTTGAAGTCTTGAAGGGAGAGGACCCATCATGGCATTCATGAGTTTTCAAGAAGATGGGCTGCTTAAATGGCTCAGCAGGAAAAGTTCTTGATATGCAAGCCTGAAGATTTAAGATCAATCTCAAGTAACCCATAGTAAAAGGAGAAAATGCACTCCTCAAAGTTATCTTTCGACTGCCACAGATACACTGTGTCCCATGAGGGCCCACATTCATGCACACACACACACACACACACACACACACACAGAGAGAGAGAGAGAGAGAGAGAGAGAGAGAGAGAGAGAGAGAGAGAGAGAGAGAGTGGGGAGTGGGGGAGAGAGGGAAGGAGGGAGAGGAAGAGAAGGGAGAAGGAATATAATAATAGAAAATTATTATATATGTATATATGTATATAAATGTGTATCTTTGTTGAGTAACATAATTGGTAATTAAGAGAACAGAGACAGAAGGCAGCAGGCTCTGCCTCACCATGTGGTACCTTCTCTGTACTGTGTCAAAACTCAACAGTAAGACAGCATGCACTTGGGCATCCAGATTCCAGAAATATGGCCTGAATGAACTTCTGTTACCTATACCTAATACATTTTGTGTTATGTCTGCTTAGAAACATGCACCAGGACAGAGTACTGTCCAGGCCTTCTTTCAGAAAAGGGGGAGTTAAGAGCAAAGAACCTGACTTTTATGTGAGCATTTGAGCAGCTATGGGGAGAAAGTTGATCAGGAAACTCACCCAGAAGACTCAATTCAATGTGATCTTACAATCTATCAGAGACTTTGTGATATCTCAGCAAACAGAAGGTCATTCTAAAATGTCTCTGACTCTCCCATACATCTTCCAAACATTCTCTTATGGATTAATGTTTGATGCTTCCAAAATGCATGTTTGTTGATCCTAAACTCAGAAGTACACAAGGCAGAACATGAGATGTAAGTAACTCAAAAAGTATGTGTGTTGGTGTGTTATTCCTTTTAAATATTCTCTCATGTCCTGAATGACACAAAAACAAGGTTCAAAAAATGAGACTAAAAAAATGGATTGCTGCATATAGAATTCAAATAAATCCACACATATCACCCAACACCAAATTCAACTCCAAATGTATCAAAGACATCAGAATAAGGTCAGATCCATTGAATCTGATGAAGGACGGGGTGGTGAATAGTCTTAAACTCATTGGCACAGGAAAAGAATTTCTGAACAGAACACCAATAACACAGAGACTAAGAACAGCAATTAATAAATGGGGCCTCACCTGGTATGGTGGCTCATGCCATTAATCCAGGTACTTGAAAGACAAAGGCAGGCAAATCTCTGAGTTCAAGACAAACTTGGTCTACAAACTGTTCTAGGACAGTTATGGTTACACAAAAAATCCCTGTCTCATAAACCAGATGAAACAAAACTAACAAAGCAAGCAAAGAACTCATATAAATGGAACCTCATAAAATGGAAAATCTTCATCATAAAAAACATTGTCATTCTGACAAAGTGGCAGACTATAAAATAGAAAAAGAGTTTTGCCAATTAGACATCTTGTACAGGGTTAATATCCAAAATATGTATAAAACTAGACAAGGTGACATCAAGAAAAAGAAATAACACAACTTAAACTTGGGTTCAGATTTAAACAAAGAAATCTCAAACAGGAAACTCAAATGACTGAGAAATACTTAAAGAAATGTTCAACATCCTTAGTCATCAGGAAAATGCAAATCAAAACTACTCTGAGCCAGGTGGTGGTAGTGCATGCCTTTAATCCCAGCACTTGGGAGGCAGAGGCAGGCAGATTTCTGAGTTCGAGGCAAGCCTGGTCTACAAAGTGAGTTCCAGGACAGCCAGGGCTATACAGAGGAACTCTCTCTCAGGGGAAAAAAAAAGAAAAAAGAAAACCTACTCTGAGATTTCATTTTACATTGGTTAGAAGGGCCAAGATCAATAAAACAAATGAGCAAGAGATGTGGGTGAAGGAAAGCACTCATCATTTGTTGGTAGGAGTGCAAATGTGTACTGCCACTATGGAAATCAATGTTCCTCGGGAAGCTGGGAAACAATTTATTTCAAGGTCCATCTGTAATACTCTTGGGCATATAGCCAAAGGATTCTTCACCGTATTACAGAGACACTTGATCAACCATATTCATTGATGCTGTATTCATAATAGCCTGAAGTTAAAAACAACCTAGATGATTGTCAGTGGATGAATAGATAAAGAAAATGTGGTGTATTTATGCAATGGGATATTATTCAACAGTTAAAAAATAAAGTCATGAAATTCATAAGTAAATTAATGAAGCTAGAAAAAATATTCTGAATGAGGTAACTCAGATACAGATAGACAAATATGGTATATACTCACATATATTGTGATGCTAGCAATTAAGCCATTGATAAGCAAACTACAATTCATATAACCTCAGAGGTTGTGTATAGAATAAGGGACTAAGATGGAGGTGGGAAAAATAGAATCAGTAGTTCACAAACTTCTTAGGGCTTCGATCCCTTAATACATTTCATCATTCTGTGGTGAACATGATGAAAATAAAATTATTTTTGTTCTTACTTCATAACTATAATTTAGCCAACTTTACACCACATAAATATCTGTTTTCTAGTGGTCTTAGCTGACCCCTGTGAAAGGACTGCTTGACCCATAAAGAAGTCATGACCCACAGGTTGAGAACCATTTGAAGCGCTAGTTATGGATGGATTGGAGATTGTATGAAATGGAAGGATCAAATGTGGAAATGGAGGGAACACAGAATTGAGGAAGGGAATATATGGGAAAATAGCTAAAACTAAGGGCCATGTCAGTGGTCATATGTAAACATAATACAGTAGAAGCTTTCTAAAATATATACATATAAAAATGCAAACTAAATGAAATCACCAAATAACAGAGAAGACAGAGTCCCAACTGAACATTTCTCATCACAAGAAATGAAGCTTCTAGTACCAGGAAGGGGATAACATCTGACTGTGTTCCCAGCCAAAGGAGTCCAATGGGAAGTCTCAAACAACCCAGATGATGGAAATTGGTTCTCTCCACAAACTGATGGTGTGGCTCTATAGTTGAAGACAACACTTACACAATTTGTGGAGCACATAGAAGTCAAGCTGGTGCCTACCTAGGGTCTTCATCGCTACTAATTATTGTTCCTGGTACTGAAAGGAGGAAAGTAAACACCAATATATCTATGAAATCTTCAATCTACATTGGTGGCCTGCCTGTACACTGATACACTAGTGGCACAAAGCTTGTGGGAGTAGCCAACCAATACTTGATTTGAGTTGAAGCCCACCCTAGGAGATGAAATACATATCTAATACTATTTGGGTGGCCAAGACCCTGAGACAAAATAGGTCATGAACGTAGGGTAAAAACAAATACTACTCTTCTGCTAAAAGACCATAGGAATAAAATGCCTCCTAATGACATTTTGCTACACACATAGATTCATACTTTGCTCATCAGAGATGTTTATGGGAACAAATATAGAGACCTTCAGGCAAACAATATGCAGAGAGTGAGAGACCTTAGAACACTCAGCCCTAAACAATACATCTTCATCAAACCCATTCCCTCAGAGTTCAAAGAACCCTGAGGAAGAGGAGGCAGAGAGAATGCAAGATCTGGAGGGGATGGAGGACAGCAAAGAATCAAGGCCTTCTCTACACAGGGATGGTGCTCCTATGAACTCAGAGTCCATGGCAGCATGCACAGTTTGCAACATATGTCATCCTAGAGCTGAAAGAAAAGTGGAAACAAGCTCCCACCCCTAATACAAAGCTTATCTCCAGTTGATAAATTCACCAAATGAAAAATTAATTTTCTCCAAATGAGTCTCACTGGAGAAACAAACCACTCTTTAGGGTAGGCTCCAAGCTCAGCAGTAGGTGGCCAGCAAGAAATAAAATTAATAGCATCATGTCTTTGTCTCATAATGTTGAATCAGAGCAATTATTTTTATTTATCTTACAGGTCCTTTGCAGGTATATTATGGCTTCTGATTTGTTCTTTTTATTGATTCCCATTTGTGTGAATATGTTTGTCTCTGCATCAAGATGCATTTCTTGAGCTTTCTAAAAATTTTTCCAGTTTGTTGTTTTTTCCTATTCCAATTCATTTTTATTTTATTTTATTTTATTTTATTTTATTTTATTTTATTTTATTTATTCCTTAGATGCCTGTTTGGTCTCTAATGAGAGACAGAAACGGATGGAATCGGGTGGAAAGGGAGGGGTGGAGGAACTGGGAAAAGTAGGGGGAGGGGTACTGTAACCAGAATATTATATGGAAAAAACACCTTTTATATTAGAAAAACAATAAAAAATTGACTGACATGGGGCTCATAAATGTGGGAGTAAAAACTAGGAGCTTGGTGACGAGGGTGGGTTTAAGCACTTCTGTGACAAGGTGGAATGAATGCCTAATGAGCGTGTAGGTCTTTGAGCAGATGTAGGAAAGGTTAATCAGCACATATTGAGTGCTGTGGCTGTGCTTAGACACTTATCATGGGAAAAGAATTAGCTCAGAACGGAATCTGGGAATTGGAAAGCACTTGTGAAAAGAGAAAAGAGAGAGCTAGCACAGAGCCATGCCTGGCAGACAGCAGCAACAACCCTGACTTCATCAGGACAGGATCATCTAGATCTACCCCTGCTGAGCATCCAGAGCCCAAGCATGAGTTACATACAGATAGCACATGCACCTCTGAACCCCACCCCCAGTTGCCTCAGAGGCCCTCTGAGATATCTCAAGGAAAGGAGATTTAAGTGCAGTGTGATTCCTCTACTGAGAGAAGGCACAGCCATGGTTCCTGTGGAGTCAGCCCTCTTTATTTGAAGCTCCTAATCTAGAAATCTGACTGAGCATGATGTAAAGAAAATATTGAGCCTGTACCAAACATATACAGAGTTTTCTGTCACTGTTCCCTAGATGATAAAACATAACTACCTAGGCAGCATCTGCAACACATTGGTATTATGAGTCACTCAGACGTGGTTAAAAAGTACATGGGAGGACTGCATAGGCTGTATGCAAGTGTTAGAGAATTTTACACTAGGGACAAGTAGCTGTGGACTTGGGTATGTAAAGAGGTTGTTTATATATAATTATATATGTACTGAGGGGAGGCTATGTATAACTTTCAATGAAAAAAAGTGAAAAATGAAGGGTCCTGGAGAGGCAACAGCAAGCACATACATGCCATCTCGGTGCCATATGGAGGAAGAACCTGTCACCATGGCTGGACATGGGTAGAATTAGCTCTACCTATACATTCTCATCCAGGCAGACAGCAGCCTGGAAACAATGCTTCAGATTCTGAAGGAAGATGACCGTCCACTCTCCAAATTGCAATAATCAAATGAGTTAGTGAAGAAAAACAAAACCCAACAATGAAGTCAAGGGTGTGGGAGGAAATAACACTCAAGAGTGCTACTCAAAAGCAGAATTGTCAGGCACCCAGGAAACCTGGTGATACAGTCCCACCAGAACCCCCCCAGAGGAATCTCATGAGTGTGACAGTGGTTGGACTGATGCTCTGGCCATTTCCATTTTAGTGTGCATACTGTGAGGAGGGCAAAGCTTAGGTAATACTTCTTGGTTTACAAGTCAAGTGTGAACTTGATTCATGCAGCTGTTCTTGTAGAGGACTGGCTCCAGCACATCTTACACAGAAAACCCTGCAGGTGTTCATCTTGTCCACAACCCAGCAAAGTGCAAGAAGAATCTGTGCTCTTTCTCCCATGGATTCATCAACAGATAACTCAGAACACCAAATATAATGTAAGCATTGCACTAGAATAACTGTCTTCTGAAAGGCTTCATCTAGCAGTGGATGGAGGCAGAGACCCACAGCCAAACATCAGGCAGAGCAAGAGGAGTATTGTGGAAGAGTGGAGGATAGAATTGATCAAGCCAGAGGGGTCAATGACACCATAAAAATACTTCAGAGTCACCTAACCTTGGCCCATCGCAGCTCATAGAGACTGGACCACAAACCATGGAACATGCAGAGAGTGGACCTAAGCCCTGTATACATTGTAGCAAATGTGTAGCTTGATCTTTATGTGCAACCCTTAACAATAGAGTGGGGGATGTCTTAGTCTTTTCTCTCCCATTTGATCCCCTTCCTCCATTAGGACTGTATGGTTGGGCTCAGTGGGAGATGTGCCTAGTCCTGCTGGGACTAGATGTCCCAGGGTGAGGTGGTACCCAAGTAGGGGCTTCCCTTTCTCCTCAGACAAGGGGAGGGGGATGATGTGGGAGGAGAGATTTGCAAGTGTGAGACTAGGAAGAGAGAAAGGAGAGGGTCTGTGGTCAGGATATAAAGCGAATAAAGAATAATTATTAAAAGGAGCTTATATTGTATTGTTTAGGAAATAATAACAAGAAGGAAACCAGTATAACTTTTGTCCAGATGCATGTACCACAGGAGCCAAGAGGATCATTGAACAGCCAATGAGCCCTGGAGACCACTGTGAAAGTGAAGTAGTCATCACAGTGTGGGTGGTCTACATAATACTACATTCTATCGAACTCAGCATGGTACTTAGCACACAGCAAATTCAAATACTGCCTTTTGGAACTATATGTGATTCTTATAAAAATGTATTTGCTCTGCAGTTGGTTGAAGATGAAGATAGATTGGCTATAGATACAGAGAATCAAATGAAGATATAACCTTGATCTTTGTCATGGAAGGAGCAGAGCTTTTGTTTTTCTTCCCTTGAAGAATAGAGGCACCTATTTTCTTTGACAGAAATGGAACACCCACCAGTTGGATATACAACACAGTGCTCACTGGACTGTTGCCAAGCTATACAGCTCTCCTCCTTCAATCAAATGGTGGACCTGCTTCTTCTGAGGTATGGACATGGTTTCTTCACTTATCTTCAGTTGAGATATGAGAGTGTTAGGTATGGCGTTTTGTTTGGGGGTGAGTACTTGAAGAGCTTTCTTGAACTCCCTCATGAACCTGCACAGATATAAGTTCTACAGACACAAGCTAAACACAGTGTGAGCAATGTTTCCCAGATGGTTCATGAGAAAGGTAAATTCAGCCTGCTTTCCTGACACACAAGGTAGAAGCAGGCCCATCAGATGGGAAGTTCACAAACACAGGAGGGCTTCATTGAGCATGCGACTTAGTGGGAACTCCTAAACATGGTGTGCAGTAGCCCAAGTTGATAGCACTTGTCAAGATCACACCGAGGAGAATAGGCAACAATTGCAAAGCATCTGTGGGTCTTTGAGTGAGATCAGTTCCCATGGGCTCATATATTTGTGTACTTAGTCCCCCGTCAATGGACTGTTGGGGAAGAATTAGGAGGTGGTGTGGGTACACACTCTGCCTTGCTGCTGGGCATAGTCATTGGGGATGCCTGGGGATTGGGGACTCAGACACACTCTACCTTACCAAGTTTCCTGGCAAGGTCCACTGTTTCACAGCATGGGGCCTTGTGGAAATAGATGAGGCCTTTTTGGAAGAGGTCACTAGGGTTTTTGAAACCTCAAAGCCTACATCAGGTCCTTCCTCTCTCCTCCCTCCCCTCCTTCTCTCCCCCTGCTGTCTACAAATCAGGATATAGCTGTCAGCTTCTTCTCCAGAACAATTTTTGCCTGTCTCCATGCTTCCTGCATGATGCTGATAGATTAACCATCTGAAACTATAACCAAACACCCAATTAACTGTTTCCTCGTATATAAGAGTTGATAGAGCAGCAATGAAGACCATAGTCCTCCAGAACAGACTGGATGAAGCAAGCACTCTGTCTATCCAGATGACAGGATCTTGTGTGACCTATTGTTTGTGAATAAATGGTTCTACTGAATAAAGAACATACTCAAAATGCTCATATTTGATATGAGTAGCCAGAGGGGGCATATATAGCTACATATAACTGTTAACTCCTTTTATTTAACATTGGGTTGTTTTATTTTATTTTATTTTATTTTATTTTATTTTATTTTATTTTATTTTATTTAAGGGGTAAGAAAACACTGGAAACGTCTCCCAAGGAAGGCTAGAGTCCCTGATAGGCCATCTCTGTCAGCATGGCCAGTATTCATGCCAGCAGCACAGGCTAGGTTTAATGATTCTCAGAATTGCTCTGGGAACCAGCTGCTCACATGGCAACTGTGTGTGTCAGCAGAGAGGGATAGCTCTGTGCAGTCTTTACGCACTATCAAGGAGCAAGTAAGTTCCAACTTGACTTTGATAGTCCTTCCAGAAATGGTGTCCACCTTCTGCTCAAAGCCCACTGAGGATACACATGGAGAGGAATTCTGCATTTGTTCACCTGTGTTCATCTATTTGTTTACACATTAGAGTAGGAGAACTAAATTTGAAGAATTACACCAAAGTTCCTTCCTATGTCAAAGTTATTTTGAACTCTGGTAGTCCAATTAACCACCCCCCAACCCCCCATGCCATAGCGGAAATTTTGTTCTATTGTAATAGACAGAGCAGCCAAGGGCCCTACTCAGGAAGTTATTTCCTTGGTTCCTGCTACCTATCCCCATAGTACTCTATATCCAGCTCCCCCTTTTTTGACAGTTTAAAGTGAAGGTTTGAAACTGCATAGCAAGGGAGAAAGTGCTGCCAATTGCTGTTTTGGTGATTGATGTATTCTAGACAGGGAGGCTGGTTTTTGTTTGTTTGAGACAGAAATAGTAATAACCCTCCCATAAAAGGCCTAGAACATTAATTCTTATGCACTCACACAGCCACTGAGCCCCCAATTGGAAAAATCTTTCTGGGCATGACAGAGAGGAAGTAAATACTATCTGAAGCTAGAACTTCGCAGCATGTGCAAAGGAACACACAACAGAAGCATCTTCTTCCACCATGCTTACCAACAACCCACATTGGTGTCTCCTAACTTGCTCAGCCTTAGTTTAGTTATCTGGAAAACAGGGGCACTGGCTCAGACTAAACTCCAACCACCCTTCAACTATAAGCATCTGTACTAGCCTAGACTTAGCTTGCAACTGTATACACTGAATTCCGATTTCATTCTTCTGTGTCTTGCTTTCATAAGTTCATGGTGGGTATCTTCATGTGGTCCATCTTCTGCTCCTTAGAGGAGCTTTGGTAAGTGTGAATTCTGTGTGGCATATTCATGAACTATTCATGAGGCAGAGGCTGAAGAGGAGGAAGCTAATCCAAACTTCACACTAGTTTCCTGGAGCAGAGAGCCCAGTGTTCTCTTGTGGTAAGGGCTGCTCTCCATTCTGAAGTTTTGCCAGCTAAGAGGGTGTAGGGCTGAGCAGTGCACATGTTTTATTGTGTCTACATTTGACTAAGTGTTGGTGC
Organism: Mus musculus; assembly: GCF_000001635.26. Lineage (NCBI taxonomy): Eukaryota > Metazoa > Chordata > Mammalia > Rodentia > Muridae > Mus > Mus musculus. Next base: position 56,997,955 of record NC_000073.6, read on the forward strand.
AACACTCCCACCCACAGAGAAATGTTTTTCTTTCTCTCATAAACTTTCTTTTTAATGGCATTAATCATCCCTCTTTTCCTCAGAGGAAAAAGCACTCTTGTAATTTCTTTCTAAAAATAAACAGGATTTTACACAATTCATAATTGGCAATGAAGGTATCATGTGGGAAATTCTACTAAATTTAACAGGTGAGATTGCTCAGAACCCTCCCTGTGTAAACACCTCTGTGTTGGTGGAGGTTCTGAGCTTATCTTTGTGTTAGTAATTAAAGGGCTTAATGATGCCAAAATAAACTGGGAGTCCTACACCATGTGGAGCATTTTGACAAAACAGAAGAAAAATCATGCTCCTTAATAATATCCATCTGTAACTCCTGAAAGATTCATAAATCACTTCCTCCCAGATTTTTCCCTTCTCTGAGAAAAAGAGAGACCTGTGGTTGCTAGGCATACTCACTAATCTGGACTTCCAGCAAAGTCTCTCTCCCACTGCAGTTGCCTCCCATTGGCACTGTGCTTAGCACAGTAAGGTAAATACCTGGGCAAAAGAAGCTGCTGGGGCCAGAGTAAAACTCAGGAATCAGCCCAGCCCAGCAGCACCGTCTCAGCAAAAGCGGTGGATGAAGGAAAGGAAGACAAGAATAGGAGAAAGAGAAGTGAGGAAGGCATAATAGAAGAGAGATTAAAAGCCGCTGTCAAATTTTCTTCATAAAGTTGTAGGGGACTAATATCCAATATATACAAAGAGCTCAAGAAGCTGGACCCCAGAAAATCAAATAACCACATTAAAAAATGGGGCTCAGAGCTAAACAAAGAATTCTCATCTGAGGAATACCGAATGGCTAAGAAGCACCTGAAAAAATGTTCAGCATCCTTAATCATCAGGGAAATGCAAATCAAAACAACCCTGAGATTCCACCTCACACCAGTCAGAATGGCTAAGATCAAAAACTCAGGTGATAATGAAACTCCAAAGTTTCTGCAAGGCAAAAGACACCGTCAATAAGACAAAAAGACCACCAACAGATTGGGAAAAGATCTTTACCTATCCTAAATCAGATAGGGGACTAATATCCAACATATATAAAGAACTCAAGAAGGTGGACTTCAGAAAATCAAATAACCCCATTTAAAAATGGGGCTCAGAACTGAACAAAGAATTCTCACCTGAGGAATACCGAATGGCAGAGAAGCACTTGAAAAAATGTTCAACATCCTTAATCATCAGGGAAATGCAAATCAAAACAACCCTGAGATTCCACCTCACACCAGTCAGAATGGCTAAGATCAAAAATTCAGGTGACAGCAGATGCTGGTGTGGATGTGGAGAAAGAGAAACACTACTCCATTGTTGGTGGGATTGCAGGCTTGTACAACCACTCTGGAAATCAGTCTGGCAGTTCCTCAGAAAATTGGACATAGTACTACTGGAGGATCCAGCAATACCTCTCCTGGGCATATATCCAGAAGATGTTCCAATCGGTAAGAAGGACACTTGTTCCACTATGTTCATAGCAGCCTTATTTATAATAGCCAGAAGCTGGAAAGAATCCAGATGCCCCTCAACAGAGGAATGGATACAGAAAATGTGGAACATTTACACAATGGAGTACTACTCAGCTATTAAAAAGAATGAATTTATGAAATTTCTAGGCAAATGGATGGACCTGGAGGGCATCATCCTGAGTGAGATAACCCAATCACAAAAGAACTCACACAATATGTACTCACTGATAAGTGAATATTAGCTAAGAAACTTAGAATACCCAAGATACAAAATACAATCTGCAAAACACATGAAACTCAGTAAGAACGAAGACCAAAATGTGGACACTTTGCCCCTTCTCAGAATTGGGAACAAAACACCCATGGAAGGAGTTACAGAGACAAGTTTGGAGCTGAGACGAAAGGATGGACCATCTAGAGACTGCCATACCTGGTGATCCAACCCATAATCAGCCTCCAAATGCTGACACCATAGCATACACTAGCAAGATTTTGCTGGAAGGACCCAGATATACCTGTGCCTTGTGAGGCTATGCCGGGGCCTAGCAAACACAGAAGTGGATGCTCACAGTCAGCTACTGGATGGATCACAGGGCTCCCAATGGAGGAGCTAGAGAAAGTACCCAAGGAGCTAAAGGGATCTGCAACCCTATAGGTGGAACAACAATATGAACTAACAAGTACCCCCCTCCCCCTCCAGAGCTCGTGTTTCTAGCTGCATATTTATCAGAAGATGGCTTAGTTGGCCATCATTGGAAAGAGAGGCCCATTGGTCTTGCAAACTTTATATGCCTCAGTACAGGGGAATGCCAGGGCCAAGAAGTGGGAGTGGGGGTTGGGGAGGGGAGTGGGGAAGAGGGTATGGGGAGACTTTTGGGATAGCATTGGAAATGTAAATGAAGAAAATACCTAATATATATATTTCTTTAAAAGCAAAAAAAAAAAAAAAAAAGTAATCACAGACACCTGCCCGTCAAATATGGTTGCCATCACTAATCTGAAAATGTGTGGATAAAATTAGATAAAGCCCTTCTATTTCTTCTTATCATGGGTGGAAAATAACTGACATTGACTTTCAGTGTTATTTCTTCAAATCTTCCATGGCCTGAGTTTCAGCATCACTCTTCAGGGGCTGCAGTCTTCTTTTCATATCACACAGATGCGCGTGTGTCTGTGTGATCTTTGATCCGTGTGTGTGTGTGTGTGTGTCCTTAGCTACAGTTTCATCACAGTTTCCCTGGCTCCTCTAATCCTAAAAATGCACCATCTGGTTCATCACCATTTACCATACTACACAATGTGCTAAACTTCAGAAACCACAGACAGTAACTGAAGAGAGGGTGGGGTCACTGGGGACAAATTGCATCAGTCATATACAAGACATGCAGGCCAGAAAGACAGATAAATGCTTTGTGGATGAAGGGCAGCCAAACACATTCCAACTCCCTCAAACCTCCAAAGAGAAAAATGAAAGGGGTGGGTCTATAAACAGGCCTAATGAGGATGGGGAAGAATCAAATAGGCTCTAGAGAATTCTCCCAGAGTAGTGGGGGCAAAGCTGTCATGTAATGAAGTGCCTGTAAGAGTGTCTGACAGAGGAGTCTGTCAGTGCATGGAGAATTCTGTCAAAGTGAAGAGGACTCTGCCAAAGTGGGAAGGACCCTGCCAGCATGGGAAGACACTATTTACAGTAGGAAGGATCCAGTTAGAGTGGGAAGGACCCTGTCAGAATGCACAGGGCTGCATAAGAATGGGGAGGACATTGTCAGTGTGAGTATATTCCTGTCAGAATGAGAAGAATTCTCTCTCCTCCATGCCACAGAGCCCGGAAAGCAGGATGAGATCACCTACTTCCAAAATCAAAGACTAGGAACTCGGTATCTGGTGCCAGCTTTAGCCTATAGCACTATGTCAACTGCCCTAGTCAACCTCCACACAGCAGACAGGCCCATTAGAAAACTCCGAAGCTAAATGCTCTAGAGAAAAGGGAAAGGACGTGACAAAAGCAAATTTCAAACCTGACCAAAGCTTTGTGACATTTATGCTCAAGAGCCGTGTCTGTAGTTCAGGTTTTTTTATTTTAAAATTCACCTGTTCTTATGCTGAGCCTTGCAATGCCTAAACACTCACTCTAGTAGTTCATGAATGTCTTCCTGTCACGTACACTGCCAGAGGCATGCCTGGTCTGTGAACGTTAGTGCATACACGCACTATAATGATCACTTCAGACTTGGGTGATTAAGTAAAGGTATGTTGTAACCCCGCGGTAGCTGTTATTAAAATACTCATAACATTTTCTATATTTTGCCTTGGCCTTTATTAATCCCTCCCACTGGCTTTGCTCACAGGAATTAATTACAACTATGAGATAAATCAACATGTGCAGTTACATGACCCTATGTTGAGCTGTAAGAGGCAGCCTATGGAGCTGGTGAATGCAGTAGCTGAAGAGTTCTACATCCGGGTTTGTAGACGGCAGGAAGAGAGAGAGAGACATTGGGCCTGCTGAAGGATTTTGAAACCTCAAAGCCCACCACCAGTGACACATTTCTTCCGACAAAGCCACATCTCCTAATCCTTTCAAATACCGTCACTCCCTAAACATTCAAAATGTTAGGGATATGAACCTAAGGAGATCACTCTTATTCACCATCATAGATACCGTGACCAAGTCAACTCGTTTAAAAGAAAGCTTTTAATTGGTAAGCTAGATTACACTTTTAGGGTTAGTACATTATTATGGTGGGAAGCATGGCAGCAGGTAAGGCAGGCATGGTGCTAAGAAGCAGTTGGGAGCTTTGCATCCCAATCCTCAGAGAGAAGGCAGACAGAGAGAAACTGGACCTGTTGAAGCGCTTTTGAAATCTCAAACCACACCAAATGGATATACTTCCTCCATCAAGGATACCCTGACTCCAACAAGGCCACATTTAGTCCTTGTCAAACTGTGCTACTCCCTGTTAAACATTCAAATTTATGAGCCTTTGGAGAGGGATGTTCTCATTCAAAGCACCACAACCAGTCATGAGTAGAGCATTTATAAATATTAACATACAAGTTCTTATATGGGTATAAGTTTTCATCTTTCTGATATGAATATCCAGTAGAGGACTCTGGAATCATATTTTACAGCATATTTACATATATAAGAATCTGTCAAGTCTCTTCCTCTTGGAGCTGAGTACTTTGCATTTCCAACAGTTGTGAGCTAATTTTCTGTTACCCCACATTGCCAACTATTTTCGCTATTGCCATTGGTTTTTTTTTTAACTCTTCTGTAGTTAAAATAGATGGGAAGCCATAGGTAACTCTGGTTTTTTCATTTCTCCAGCAGATAAACATATTGTTCATGTTGTCATCATATTTTCTTTGCTTCTACATCTTCTATTCATGCCTGTAACTGATTTTATTTTGAAGGTTTTGATGTTAAAATTCATCTCTTCCTATGGAAAGAAAGAAGGGAAAGAAAGAAAGAAAGATGGAAGAAAGGAAAGAAAGGAAAGAAAGGAAGAAAGGAAGAAAGGAAGAAAGGAAGGAAGGAAGGAAGGAAGGAAGGAAGGAAGGAAGGAAGGAAGGAAGAAAGGAAGAAAGGAAGAAAGGAAGAAAGGAAGAAAGGAAGAAAGGAAGACAGGAAGACAGGAAGACAGGAAGACAGGAAGACAGGAAGACAGGAAGACAGGAAGACAGGAAGACAGGAAGGAAGGAAGGAAGGAAGGAAGGAAGGAAGGAAGGAAGGAAGAGCAGGTGTGCGTATGTACCTCTCAGTTGATTAAATCCACCATGGTACTCACCACTGCTGTTTCCATTCTAGCATCATTAGCCTTGGCTGCCCCTAAACTCACTCCAATCTAGCTTTACTCTTCTTTAACTTCTTTGCTTGTTGCTGTGTATTACATTTCTATATGTTACAGTATAACAGTACTGCTAAAAAGATGCTGTTTGATATGACTACTTTTTAAGTGATTAAAAAAAAGAGGTATACTGGCTTCATAATTGTGTATTTCCCTTATTGGAACTGTTGATTTGTTTGCATCTAAATAAAAGATCAAGGTCATTTGCTTCCAGCCTGGAACCTGCCCTCTAGTGTAATCCATAAAGCAGTCCTTCAGGAAGGGCCTATGCTCCTCCTTCCACTAGCTCAGTTCATAAGAAGGAGCTACAATCCAGGCATGAAAAGTCAAGAAAACTGGAAGCTCTTGTCCCTGTTACAGATTACACATGGATGAAGGCTACTTGTCTTTCCAAGCCCACTCCTAGAGCAAGAGTGACTTTGAGAATGGGAGACAGGAAGAGGTAGGAGAGTCAAGGAACCTGCCTAGGCACTCTATATTTGGCATACCAGAGCCCATGTTGCAGTTGTCTTAGATTAAGGAGATGGGAGCCCTTGTCTTGGGGACCCATGATAGAGTATGTAGCCTGGATTGGAGCATCATTCACATTGAGATTCCCTAGGCTTTCCTGAATGGCATGGTTTCCATTTGCTGTACCTAGATGAGATAGACAATCTCAAGAGACTTCAAAAGTATGTATGTGGGGATGTGTGCATGCATTGCATACAAGTGTATATAAATGCATATGAGTATGTTTGTATGTAAACATGTTTGTGTATGTATTTGTGTGTGACTCATAGTATGCAGTACTATATAAACACTTTGAAAAGCTTTGCTAAACTATATTATTTAACAGCAATGACCAAGAAAATGGGTTTTTTTTGTTTTTTTTTTGTTTGTTTTTTTAGTACAGATGTAACTTTTTTTCCAGAAGAATTTGACCCAAAGCTCCTAAGTCCATGGATGGTAGATACACCATTAGAGAAGGCCACCTGTATCCTTTGCACAGGGCAAAAAGCTTTATCTGTTTCTTCCCAGCATCATACCCCTCTCTTTTAGTAATTGGATATGGAGTCTATATCTACTCTACTTTTCCTCCTTTTCCATAGATTTGGGAGTTGTAATCAAAGCATGCAGATTATGAACAGCCCTGAATTAAAATTTCTGCTGTCTTTGTCTTATAGGGCTGTCAAGAAATTTTGTTCAGCCTTAGACTGTCCATTACTGTTGAGCCCTATTTGGCCTTGGTGTGAGCCTTGAAGACAAACCCCAACCAGCCTCGATTTTCGAAACCTGTCATTCCCTTGAGAACTACACAGCAACCTACCGACCTGAATTAGACTGCCTCTGCCTAGGTACTGCTGATATATCAATTTCTTATAGGTCCCGTGAAATCACCCTACACCCCTCATCATCTCACACCACCACATACATCATCTCATCTGATACCCCTATCCCTACCTCCTTGCCTTCTCTATATAAGCAAGTGCCTACTTTAATAAAGTGAGTTCCTGCTTTGACAAGACTTCCGGCCAGGTATGTTTCTTTTGGGCCATCAAGACTCCCCATCCCATTCATCCTGGACAGACCTGATTGGACCAGGTTCTCTCCTCTCACCTGGACCTGCCAGCAAAGAACAGACACACAACTTTATCTCAAATCAGCACACACTCCTTAAAGTAGGTAATCCTGAATGTCACCTGCCCATGGTGCATTTTGCTATCACTTGAATTCTTGTTTCAAAAGGATTCAGCACATGATGCTCTACTTCTTAGCTCAGATAGAACCTTCATATTCTCTATAGAAAGTCCCTTGGTCTCGTCTCTCAGGTCAATTTAAAGTAGTTACAGACATTTGGTTGAGTTCCAACAGAGGCCAAAGTCTAAGACTAAGTTTAAGACTCATTAATGTGATAATGTATCCTGAGATCTAGGGCAGAAGGCCCACTTCATAGCTACAGGCTGGGCTTAGTCACTGGTGCACTACATCAACTAAAGAGACAGGGATGGCAGAAGCAGAGAAATACAATTTTTGTCAGTGTGGACACACTGGGACGAACAGGTCAAGGGAACCAGTGACTGTTGATCTGTCATCTGTGAGTGGACAAAAGCCTTAGGGATAAATATAGAAAGACCTTAGCAACAGCAAAGACACCTACATAATTAAGGAGTCTAGGTCAAGGTGTGGTCTGGTTGATTATTTTCTGGGTTCTGGCTCATCAAAATAGTCAGAAGAATTCTTTATTACTGGGAGGGACAAGTTGGTTTCCAGGAGATGATAACTCATAGTGTATAGCACCATCTTTCCCTTGTACATAACTGTCCATTTTGGAAGAGTGGTCTGTTCAGCAAGGTGATGACTGACCCCTTTAATCACCATAACCATGTGGGTGTCTAAAATAAGAAATTGTAAAAAATTGACAGCTTGTCCAGACCTTATTTGGATTCAAACCACACCATTACCATTCTCCATTCCAAAGCTGGTGCACACATCCTTTGATCTAGTGAGTCTAGCTTAATTCTAATCTACCCCCACTCACTTTGATCCACAATTAAAGCCAGGGTTCCACATCCAGGGTTCTGTACCAGTCTAAAGAGCCTGCCCTGCACTATCCCCAAATCTTAGGCTGAGATGTACAACCTACATCCCATTCCAGTTGGCTGTGTCTACAGCAGTCATGCAACCAACAAAAGAATTTCACATATTTAGGATTCATCTCAATAAAATCAACCTGTGTCTTCATTGTAATTTTCTTTTTTTTTTAAATATTTTTTATTACATATTTTCCTCAATTTCATTTCCAATGCTATCCCAAAAGCTCCCCATACCCTCCCCCCCCCACTTCCCTACCCACCCATTCCCATTTTTTTGGCCCTGGCATTCCCCTGTACTGGAGCATATACAGTTTGCATGTCCAATGGGCCTCTCTTTCCAGTGATGGCTGACTAGGATAAATATGCAGTTAGAGTCAAGAGCTCCGGGGTACTGGTTAGTTCATAATGTTCCACCTATAGGGTTGCAGATCCCTTTAGCTCCTTGGGTACTTTCTCTAGCTCCTCCATTGGGGGCCCTGTGATCCATCCAATAGCTGACTGTGAGCATCCACTTCTGTGTTTGCTAGGCCCCGGCATAGTCTCACAAGAGACAGCTACATCTGGGTCCTTTCGATAAAATCTTGCTAGTATATGCAATGGTGTCAGCATTTGGAAGCTGATTATGGGGTGGATCCCTGGATTTTTATTAGATATTTTCTTCATTTACATTTCAAGTGCTATCCTGAAAGTCCCCTATAACTTCCCCCTGCCCTTCTCCCCAACCCACCCACTCCTGCTTCCTGGCTCTGGCATTCCCCTGTACTGGGGCATATAATCTTCGCAAGACCAAGGGCCTCTCCTCCCATTGATGGCCGACTGGGCCATCTTCTGCTACATAAGCAGCTAGAGACACAGGCTCTGGGGGTACTGGTTAGTTCATATTGTTGCTCCTCCTATAGGGTTACAGACCCCTTCAGCTCCTTGGGTACTTTCTCTAGCTCCTCCATTGGGGGTCCTGTGTTCCATCCAATAGATGACTGTGAGAATCCACTTCTGTATTTTCCAGGCACTGAGGATATCATCCTGAGTAAGGTAACACAATCACAAAAGAACTCACTGATAAGTGGATATTACCCCAGAAACTTAGAATACCCAAGATACAATTTGCAAAACACATGAAACTCAAGAAGAGGGAAGACCAAAGTGTGGATACTTTGTTCCTCCTTAGGATGGGGAACAAAATACCCATGGAAGAAGTTACAGAGACATAGTTTGGAGCCGAGATGGAAGGAAGGACCATCCAGAGACTGCCCCACCTGGGGATCCATCCCATAAACAGCCACCAAACTCAGACACTATTGCATATGCCAGCAAGATTTTGCTGACAGGACCATGATATACCTGTCTCTTCTGAGGCTATTGTAATTTTCTATTGCCATGATAAAATATCATGACCAGGGCAAGTTATAGAAGGAAGAGTTATTTGGGGTTTACAATTCCAGAGGAATAACAGTTCATGACCATCATAATAGGAAATTTGACAGAAGGCAGGCAGGCATGGTGTTGGAGCAGCAAGAAAGTGGTCATATTTTAATCCACAAACAGAAATCAGAGAAGGCTAACTTGAATGCTACACATTCTTTGAAACCTCAAAGCCTACCTTCGATGACATACTTCCCTCAGCAAAGTCATAAACCTTATTCTCCACAAACATCTACCAAGAAGGGATGACGTATTTAAATGTGCGAGACTTATAAGGGACATTTCACTCCAGCCATAACCTTCTACTCCCAACTCCCATAATTTCATGACCATATCATAAAACGAAATGCATTTAGACCAACATCAAAATTTCCCATAGTCTTTCACAGACTCCTAAAGTCTAAATGCCAAGTCTTTTCTGAGACTCAAACTAATCTATTAATTGAAAACCCCTGTAAAATTACAGAAAATTACATACTTCTAAGATACAATGGCTCAGGATATCCATGAACATCACAAAATGGAAGAATCCAAGTTTAGTGTGGAAACAATGAGGTTGAAACACAGCAGGGAAAACTTCAAATCCTATAGCTCAATGTCTGGTATCAAAGGGCTTAGCTGGCTCTATCCTTTGAGCTTTGCTGCCATCAAGATGCATCTCTCTCTTGGACTGGTTCCAGTTTCTATGTACATTTCTCCCTGAGATGACTCACAGTTTTGGCATCTCTAATATCTTGGGGCTCCAAACATAATTGGATTAAACAGAACAATATCATATAATGGTCTCTCAGGACCTCTGGCCCACTCATCACCTTCATGTAGAGACTCACCTGCTATGCACTATCCAGCCTCAGCAACTCCCTAAAACTGAGGGAAAAGGTCCATGATCCAATTACTCATATACCTTGTGACTCAAAATCTAATACCATGTGGATAACACTGCTAAGTCTGACTGCCAGTTTGGGATGAAACCTGAGTCCCTTCATTCATATTTGCATTATGCTTTTGTTATTTTCTTAGACCTTTCTTTTTGATGAATGCCTATCTTGGTGGGGTCTTGCCCTGAGGCATGCTTCCCTTACTCCAGTGCAGATTTGTACCCCCTTAATATCCCCGATTTGCTTTACAGCTATAGCCCCTCTTCTAGTACAAGGATTGGCTGCAATACTAATCTTATCAGTGTCATTTTCCTTTCTAACATTTTGTATTTCTTTCTGACACTTTTGCTCTTTTTCATTGAGCTATGTATAAGAGTGATAACTACTAGCCATGTCGATGAGGTTATCTTATAAACTCTTTCAACAAAGAAATTAGTAATTTATTTTGTAATAGTCTCAGAAAAATTCTGCAGATGAGTGCAGAGCTATATTCGGAGCCAAAATATCACAAGACATATATAAGTCCACATACCTGATTTTGGATAAAGAAGACAGAAATACATGCTGGACAAAACATGGCATCTTTAACAAATAGTGCTGGTCAAATTGGATGGCTGTACAAGGAAGAATTCAAATAGGCCTAAACTTATCACCCTGCACAAAACTCAACTTCAAATGGACTAAGGACCTCAATACAGAGCTAAATACTTGAATCTGATACAAGAGAAAGTGAGGAATAGTCTTGAACACATGTCACAGGAAAAGACTTTCTAAACAGAACACTGATAGCACAGGCATTAAGACAATTAATACACGGGGCTTCACTAAATTGAAACACTTCTTTATGACAAAGGACAGTATCATTTGGAAAACTGGAATATATTTTTTGCCATCTACATTATTTCATCTACTATAATTCTGATAGAAGGTTATATATAAAATATACAAATTTTAAAAATCCTGAGAATAAAAAATAAATAATCCAATCATAAATTGGTGTAGAGATCTAAACAGAGTTCCCAAAAGATGAAATACAAATGGCTGAGAAGCATTTAAAGAAATGTTCAGTATATTCAGTCATCAAACAGATGCAAGTCAAAACTATTTTAAGATTTCGTATTATATGAATCAGCATTTTATTACATTAGCCCCTTGATTCTTAGAAAAAGCAGCAAGTACATTTTGTTAAACATAAGAAATCTGCCTGCCTTTATCAGCACAGACAATAAGCTAGCTGGGTAGAATCTCCTCCATGCCTGGGACTAAACTAGCTCTGTTCTAGGCTGACCTTGAACTCAGGAATCTGCTGCTTTTGTATCTTTTTGACAAGGTTTTTTCATTAGTGCAGCTTCCTTTGTTGTTTTATGAAGCCCCTCATATAATTCATATTGCATCTTTCTATTTTGCATAGTTGAGAAATTATGTATTCTTGAACTTGTGTTTTCAGAGTCCTATCCCACAGCCTTAAGGGCTGTCCTGAAGTCACAGCATTTACCATTATGCTAAGGACAATGGACATACCCTCACCTCTTGGACTCATACTGCTTCTAATTATCATGGAGTCATTAATCTTGACAGGGAGAACATTTGCTGAAGAAGAGAAATAATAATGTAAAACATGTACATTATTATACAAACAAGCCTTATGCCTAGCAACTGTCAATACTCGTAGAAGCCCATGCCCTGCTAGCTCTGCTCCAAGGGTGAGAAATGTGTCACACCATCCCTTCCACATGGCAGGATTTGGCAAACGCAGATGGAATCCCAGCTCTAAGAAAGGAAGTGCGCACAAGCCCCTCACTGAAAATCAAAAGCTATCTTTAATTGATAACTGCTAGCAAAGGAAAAATTAGTTTTCTCCAACAGTCTCAATGAGTATACAAATCACACATAAAGGCAGGCTCCATGCCCACCAGTAGATGGTCATCTACACTACGTGTACGTTGAAGTATACAATAACACTACAATCTCAAGGGTAGTTTGGGAGGGTTTTTGTTGTTATTTGCTGATGATGTTTGTCTGGGCTTTCCCCTCTTCCTTCCTTCCTTCCTTCCTTCCTTCCTTCCTTCCTTCCTTCCTTCCTCTCTCTCTCTCTCTCTCTCTCTCTTTTCATTTTTAAACATTACAGGTCTTTTGCTTACATAATATGGTTTCTGGATTTTGTGGAATTTCTTTGTATGAATTTGTGTATCTCCCTATCTTTATGTGTTTCTTGTGCTTTTTCTTTGGAGATTTTACATATATATATAATTATACAATTTTGATTTATTTTTAATGAGAGAGAAAGAATGCAGATTTGGGTTAGTGGAAAGGTGGAGCAGACCTGGAAGGAATTGGGGAAAGGCAAGCATATATTATATGAAAAATTGTGTTTCCAAATAAAGAAGAAGGGAAGTTCTATATCCCAATAGATAGTATTGTTCCCCTATGAAGTCTCTTGAACTGGGCTTCCATAGTCTGTGTGGCTTCCAGTTCTATTGTCTTTGAAGCTCTTAGTAGGAAGGCACAATACTGCTTCCATAATTCAACCACTTTGTATTCTGAAACAGAAAGCATTTCCCTTAAACAACCCCAAAATAAAATCCTCTCCAAACCCATCAATCCTATAAATATGTTCTCCAGTGATAATTGCCAGTTAAAACCTAGCACATAGAACTTAAAATTTCATAAACTTCACCAAAGATTTTAAGAAGATTAAAAAAGGTTTAGACAGCTCAGTGCCCAAGAGAGCAAATGACCAAGTAATGCTCAAGGAAAGACACACACATAAGGCTTAAAGAAATGACAAAGACAACTAAGAATTTAAGAATTAAATTCAATAAAAAGATAGAGGCATTAAAGAGAGATTACTCTGAAATGATAATGGAGATGAAAAACTCAAAAATCTTTATGAATAGAATGAATCAAGTATATGATAAAATATTAGGAATCAAAGATAAAGTAGAGGAATTAGTCCACAGAAGAAAAGAAAATGAAGAATAAAAAGTTATAGGAAATGAACATATAAAAATTATGGGACACTATGAAAAGACCAAATTGGAGCTTTTGAATTATGGGCATATATGAGAGAGAAGAATTCCAGACCAATGGCATAAACCCAATCATTTACACAATCATACAAGAAAATTCCCTAAAACTAAGAACACATACACATACACATACACACACACACACACACACACACACACACACAGAGAGAGAGAGAGAGGGAGAGAGAGAGAGAGAACAACAAAAAGACAAGACCAGAAGAGAATCTACCTACAGCATATCATAGTTAAAACCCTAGATATTCAGGGAAGAAAGTAGCACTGAAAGCTGTATGAGGAAAAAAACCTCACAAGTCAAATATAAAGAGAAGCACAGCAAACTAACAGCTGATTTCTCAATGAAAAGTTTGAAAATAAGAAAAGGCTGAAGCAATACATTTCAAGTTCTAAATGACCATGAATGCCAACCTAAACTTACAAAACTGTCATAGTTGACAAATAAAAAACTTTCCATATCACAACCAGGATATAAAGAATATTGGTCCTATAAAGAATACTAGAAGCAATATTTTAGAAAGGAGTTGAATAGAAAATAGCCAATAAATTCTAGAAAGAAAAACAAACAAACTGTGAAAATCACCATGCTACAAAGAGCTATTTTCAGATTCAATGCAATCCTAATCAAAATAGCCACAACATTCTTTACAGTAGAATCCTAAAATTCACTTGTAACTACAAAAGATGTGGGCAGCCAAAACAATACTGAGCCAAAACATAATGAAGAAATTACCATTCCAGACTTCAGAGGCATCATAATAAAAAAATTAATTAAGAGCAAACTTGGTACTAGCATAAAAACAGATATACAGACCAATAGAACAAAATAAAAGATGCAAACATGGCTACATATAACTACACCTACCTGACATTGGACAAAGTTATTACAAACACACTAAAGAAAAGACATTGTCAACAAATGATGATGGAGAAATTGTATATCCACCTGTGCAAGAATTAAATTGGACATGTATCTACCTCCCTGCACAAATATTAAGTCCAAATAGATACAAAACATCAACATGCAAATAAAGTGTTGAACTGGAAGAAAACAGAGGTAGAGCCTTGCAAGATATACGTGTAGGAAATGACTCAAACATGATTACTTTTGCCAAGGAATTGAAATAAATAATTAATACGTGGAACTTCATAAAACTAAAAAAATAAATCTATAACAGCTAGAGAAACAATTAGTGAAATGAACAAGATGTCCATAGATCGGGAGGAAATCTTATCCTGTTATATGTTTGACAGAGAATGAATATTCAGAATATATAAAGAACTCAAAAATCAGAGTCAAGAAAACAAACAGCCCAATTTAAAAATAGGCTATGAATCTGAGCAGAGAGTTCTCAGTAGAAGAAAAATCACACACAAAAGTTCTCATCATTGATAGCAATCAAAGAAATGCAAGTTAAAACAACTTTGAGATTGCATATCACGCAGGCAAAATGGCTAAGATTATATACATATAATATATGTATGTATACATATATAATCTTTCATATATATCCCATATCTATATTTATATCTATATATATAGATATATATATGGATGTAGCAAGGATGTGGGGAAAGGGGAACATGCATTCATTGATGATAGGATTGCAAACTGATGTAGCCTCAATTAAAATCAGTATGGAAAATTTCTCAAAAAGCTAAAAATAAATCTATCACATGACCTAGCTATATAACTCCTTGGCATATTCCCAAAGGACTCAACATTCTACCCCCCCCCACACTTACATAACCTTGTTTATTACTACTCTATTTACAGTGTCTAGGAAATGGAATAGCCTAAAATATCTTTCACTGATGAACGAATAATGAAAACATGTTCCATATACACTGTGAATATTATTTAGATGCAAAGAAAAATAAATAATTAAATTTGCAAGTACAAAGAAGTATAAAATATACTTCTGAGTAAGGTAACCCATCTGAGGCTCCTAGCGACAAATCATCAGATGTGAGAATATAACCTGGAATAACTACAGAAACCAAAAAAGTAAAAAGGGATCAGGATGAGGGGACAGCTTCTGAGAGTGTAATTATGAAACAGATAAGTATTGGGGAAAATAGGTAGAAGTATTTCGTTTGGGAAAGATAATGAGAATTTAGAAAGACAGAGAGGGAAGAAAAAAATAACACTAAAGAAATAATAAATTTGGAAACAGTGGATTGACTTATGTCATATTTAATGAAATTACACACACACACACAAAATGAAATTGCATCACTATCACTCAGGGTGATAATGCTCTCCCAAGATAATGCTCTGCCAGAACCAGTAGACTATCTAACAACTCTAATACAAGGCATGGGAAACCTCCTTACATGTTGTAAGGAGACTCCAAGAGACTTTCCTAACAATATAGACTATTGATATATATTGCTATTTGCCTTTAGTTGCCTCCTGACAGTTGAAGTTAAGTCTTTATTGCTGAAGACATTACACACTTTGCCCAGAGAACTTTGAGTATTATAGCTGGAACTGACCCTAAAGCCTCTTTCTTGAGGACTAGTTTTTACATGTTAACACAAAACCTTGATGGAAATAACAAATATTCTATTCTGGGACCATTTTGAAAGACAGTGGTCCAGGAATAGATTTAGGATACCCTAAGCTCTATGTTTCTTTTTGGAAGCAGTTTACCATGTTTTATAGTTTATAGAACCAAGAAAGTCATAAGTCAAAGCAAGTTTAAAATATGTTGGAGAGTATATCAGAGAGGACATTAAATCCAGATAAGGGAATTATTCTATAAGCCCAAGATATTATTTGACTTTTGTGTTGCAGGAAACTGTTGAGACTTACACCCAACCAAGGAACTGAAGTCAGGGACTCCTGTACTTGAATTAGGGAAAGGGTGGAAGAAGTTGCCCAGCACTAAAGTTGCAATCAGTCAATCAATCTCACAACTTTTTTCCCCCAGAAATTTTCATTCACACCTAATACTGGAAGGCAATCTGTAAGCAACTAAAAGAAGGAAGGCAGTGAGTGTATTCATACCCAGCTGTAATGCCTTATAAACCACATTGACCAGCATCCCTAAAGGTGTAACAGTGACACATCCTAGTGATACTCAGCAGCTGCCAGAATGGATACAGGCACACAAAACAGAAGGGAAATCATGCCCGGTCTTGTAATTCTATCCAACTACACATGGCTAGTAACCAGTATCTAATAGGTCATTTTCTTAGACCCATATAACTCCTAACTGCATTCTAAAATTTCATCCTTATTCCAACAACTGAGTATAAACTTCTTTTTGCAGTAGATGGAGACCATTACAGAAAGCCACAATTAGTCAAGCCAATGTGTTTTGGGTACTGTCTTAGTCAGGGTTTCTATTCCTGCACAAACATCATGAACAAGAAGCAAGTTGGGGAGGAAAGGGTTTATTTGGCTTACACTTCCATACTGCTGTTCATCACCAAAGGAAGTCAGGACTGGAACTCAAGCAGGTCAGAAAGCAGGAGCTGATGCAGAAGCCATGGAGGGATGTTCTTTACTGGCTTGCTTCCCCTGGCTTGCTCAGCCTGCTCTCTTATAGAACCCAAGACTACCAGCCCAGAGCACTAATTGAGCAAATGCCTTACAGCTGGATCTCATGGAGGCATCTCCCCAAATGAAGCTCCTTTCTCTGTAATAACTCCAGCTGTGTCAAGTTGACATAAAACTAGCCAGTACTATTGACCCCTTGTCAACTTGACACACAAACACATCACTGGTAAGCCTCAACTCTTAGTTCTTTATTCATCCCCAAGATCCAAATAATTTTAAAAGTCCCACAGTTTTTACATATTTAAAGTTAAATTCTTTTAAAATATCCAATATCTTTTAAAATCCAAAGTCTTTTTACAATTAAAAGTCTCTCAACTGTGGGCTCTACTCAAATACTTCCTTCAAGAGGGAAAAACATCAGGGCACAGTCACAATCAAAAGTGAAATCAAACTCCAACTGTCCAATGTCTGGGATTCAATCACAATCTTCTGGGCTCCTCCAAGGGCTTGGGTCACTTCTCCAGCCCTGTCCTTTGTAGCACACAGCTTGTCCTCTAGGCTCCGGCTGACTGTACTCCACTGCTGCTGCTGTTCTTGGTTGTCATCTCATGGTACTGGCATCTCCAAAGCGCTGCTGTCTTTCACTGTAACTAGGCTTCAACACTAGCCTCTCATAGGCTCTCTTCATGATGCCAAGCCTCAACTCTTTTGCATGACTGCTTCAGTCCTGGGCCATCAATTGCAACTGAGGCTGCTCCTTCACCAATGGCCTTCCATGGCCTCTCACAGTGCCGAGCCTCAGCTGCTCTGCATGACCCCTTCATGCCTTCAAAACCAGTACCACCTGGGTAATTCTTACACATTACTAAGTCCATCCACAGCACAAGGTACAACCTTGGCTATCTCTGGAACACAGCCTCTGTGCTCTCAGATAACACTTTCCAGAAGATTTCACCTCAATGATGCTGGTCTCTTCTTAGTCACCGCTAATTTCTTAGCTCCAGCTAACCAGCATCAATAGTCCCAGTAATGCAAAGGTTTCACTCTAGTAGTTCTGTTATCTTGTTAATCACAGCTGATTCTTCAGCCCCAGCTAACCAGAACCACAGAATCTTCACAATAAAAATAGCAATGGCCCTGAAAAGAGTCCTTAATCTTCCCTCTGAAATTTCACAAGTCAGGCCTCCATTTTCTGCACTGTTCTCAACGTTATCTTCCAAGCTCCTACATAATGTCTCACAGAGCTCTTAACTCGAAATGGATCTTCTAGCCCAGAATTCCAAAGTCCTTCCACAGTCCTCCCCAAAACATGGTCAGGCTGTCACAGGAATACCCCACTATGCTGGTACCAATTTGTCTTAGTCGGGGTTTCTATTCCTGCACAAACATCATGACCAAGAAGCAAGTTGGGGAGGAAAGGGTTTATTTGGCTTACACTTCCATACTGATGTTCATCACCAAGGAAGTCAGGACTGGAACTCAAGCAGGTCAGAAAGCAGGAGCTGATGCAGAGCCATGGAGGGATGTTCTTTACTGGCTTGCTTTACCTGGCTTACTCAGCCTGCTCTCTTATAGAACCCAAGACTACCAGCCCAGAGCACTAATTGAGAAAATGCCTTTCAGCTGGATCTCATGGAGGCATTTCCCCAAATGAAGCTCCTTTCTCTGTAATAACTCCAGCTGTGTCAAGTTGACACAAAACTAGCCAGTACAGTTGCCAAGCCAAAATTATTACATATATAATGCAACTCCTGTACCTAAGGCTCAGGAAACATTGTGGAAATGGGAGGGGTGAAAAATTGCAAGATCAGGAAATCTGCTCTAAGATTATGCCTTCTACATATGACAGGAAAACTGTATAAAGTGAGGACATGACCATCCAAAGGTATGATTGAAGGAACATTTTTACTTTAAACATGGAGACGAGTACAGTTAGAGGTGTCTGGAAGAGTCGAGAGCAGGGAGAAAAATGTATAGACTAAACCAGGCCATGAGAAGAAAGAAAGAAAGGGAGAGCAAGAGAGGAAGACCAAGAGAGAGGGGCAAGAGAGAGGGGACTAAGAAGGTCAAAAGAGCTGATGGGCAAAATGGCAGGGTTATATAGAATTCAGAAGCTGGGTGAGGGGAATCTACGTCCTGGGGCTTAGGCTAAGGGGTTATGTGAGAAGATATGAGAAGAGACACAGGTACTGAGTGAGCCTGGAGTCCAGCATGCACTTTGGTATGCTAATAGGCACCACAGTCAGCCATGTGTCATGAGTTCCTTTGAACATGACAGAAACTACAGCCAGGAAGTCTCAACAACATGACAAGAGAGGAAAAAGAACACCAGGTCAAATCCTAAGGGAGATGAGAAAAATTTCACAGGATCCAAACATGCAATGAAGAACTACAAACCAGTACAACTGCTGAGATGGAGAATTAGTTTTCTCCAGGGATGAGCCCCTGATTGTGTAACCAGTACCAAGAGATGAGCCCTGTGAACATATACATGCAGGGGACACTGAAGGGACTCAGCAGGTTGTGTTCATATATTTATGCTTACCTAACACATTTAATGTAACATTTAAAGTTTACAAAGAGGAGACTGTAAATTGGGGATAAAAGAGGGGAACATGTGAGAAAGGGAAATGATAAAAATGCATTTAAAATAGATACAAAATATTAACAATAAATGAAATGTCTTAGTTTTATCTTTATCCCTTCAGCCCTGAAGGGGTATAAGATATGGGAAGTATCACTTGTTTGTAGATAAGTGCTTTTTTGGGGGATTAACACATTGTAAACTAAAGTTCTAAGAAAAATAATCATCCACGTGTTAAAGATTCTACAAGGCTGATTAAATGGTTAGAACTCTGTGACTGTGGAAAGTTGTAATTAACCTTGGCTATCTTTATTGTCCTTAATTGTTTATTGGTTACCTCTGTGTCTGACATAATATCCTTTCAACTATCAGGTAAAACCTTTGGAATGTATTAACAGACAACTAGCTTTACAACAACTCTAAAACCAAGAGTGCCCTCAGATGCCACATGGAACCTATAGTAAGCTTCCCTGCTTTGTTGTAATTTGCCAACTTGATGGTTTTACTGATGTCCTTGGGGAAAGGTGTGATTTATGACTTTCATTTGCTCGGTAAATACAAATGGGCACTCCAGCTAAATTTCCTTTGTTCTATAAAATTTTACAGCCTCTTCTGTATTGGAACATATAATTTGGGACCACCTGAATCTGTGTTATCAGACCATAGTCATTTGTATTTAGCTCAGAATAAATGATCTCTCTTTCTCTTTGAAGTCAGAATTGTTTGTACTGACAATTTTGGAACTCAACATGGGGGCCCACAAATAATCTGTTTTCCATCTAATAAGTTTTTATTGTTTCAAAACTTTTTCGGTCTATGAGCCATAAGACACATTTATTTGGTTGCTAGTATTTGGCAGTTTTGCTTCCCATTCCCACAATATATAATCTGGCTTTTTTTATTTCCTTCTTTTCTCCTTCTCCTCCTTATCCTCCTCCTCCTCCTCTTCATCCTCTTCTTCCTCTTCCTCCCCTTCTTCCTCTTCCTCTTCTTCTTTTTTTTTTCATTTTTCTTTTTTTTCCATTTTTTATTAGGTATTTAGCTCATTTACATTTCCAATGCTATACCAAAAGTCCCCCATATCCACCCACCCCCACTCCCCTGCCCACCCACTCCCCCTTTTTGGCCCTGGTGTTCCCCTTTACTGGGGCATATAAAGTTTGCGTGTCCAATGGGCCTCTCTTTCCAGTGATGGCCGACTAGGCCATCTTTTGATATATATGCAGCTAGAGTCAAGAGCTCCGGGGTACTGGTTAGTTCATAATGTTTTTCCACCTATAGGGTTGCAGATCCCTTTAGCTCCTTGGGTACTTTCTCTAGCTCCTCCATTGGGAGCCCTATGATCCATCCATTAGCTGACTGTGAGCATCCACTTCTGTGTTTGCTAGGCCCCTGCATAGTCTCACAAGAGACAGCTACATCTGGGTCCTTTCGATAAAATCTTGCTAGTGTATGCAGTGGTGTCAGCGTTTGGATGCTGATTATGGGGTGGATCCCTGGATATGGCAGTCTCTACATGGTCCATCCTTTCATCTCAGCTCCAAACATTGTCTCTGTAACTCCTTCCATGGGTGTTTTGTTCCCAAATCTAAGGAGGGGCATAGTGTCCACACTTCAGTCTTCATTCTTCTTGAGTTTCATGTGTTTAGCAAATTATATCTTATATCTTGGGTATCCTAGGTTTGGGGCTAATATCCACTTATCAGTGAGTACATATTGTGTGAGTTTCTTTGTGAATGTGTTACCTCACTCAGGATGATGCCCTCCAGGTCCATCCATTTGGCTAGGAATTTCATAAATTCATTCTTTTTAATAGCTGAGTAGTACTCCATTGTGTAGATGTACCACATTTTCTGTATCTATTCCTCTGTTGAGGGGCATCTAGGTTCTTTCCAGCTTCTGGCTATTATAAATAAGGCTGCTATGAACATAGTGGAGCATGTGTCCTTCTTACCAGTTGGGGCATCTTCTGGATATATGCCCAGGAGAGGTATTGTGGGATCCTCCGGTAGTACTATGTCCAATTTTCTGAGGAACCGCCAGACTGATTTCCAGAGTGGTTGTACAAGCCTGCAATCCCACCAACAATGGAGGAGTGTTCCTCTTTCTCCACATCCACGCCAGCATCTGCAGTCACCTGAATTTTTGATCTTAGCCATTCTGACTGGTGTGAGGTGGAATTTCAGGGTTGTTTTGATTTGCATTTCCCTGATGATTAAGGATGTTGAACATTTTTTCAGGTGCTTCTCTGCCATTCGGTATTCCTCAGGTGAGAATTCTTTGTTCAGTTCTGAGCCCCATTTTTTAATGGGGTTATTTGATTTTCTGAAGTCCACCTTCTTGAGTTCTTTATATATGTTAGATATTAGTCCCCTATCTGATTTAGGATAGGTAAAGATCCTTTCTCACTCTGTTGGTGGTCTTTTTGTCTTATTGACGGTGTCTTTTGCCTTGCAGAAACTTTGGAGTTTCATTAGGTCCCATTTGTCAATTCTCGATCTTACAGCACAAGCCATTGCTGTTCTGTTCAGGAATTTTTCCCCTGTGCC
This sequence comes from Mus musculus, assembly GCF_000001635.26. Lineage (NCBI taxonomy): Eukaryota > Metazoa > Chordata > Mammalia > Rodentia > Muridae > Mus > Mus musculus. The sequence continues at coordinate 57,019,869 of NC_000073.6, forward strand.
CATATCTTCAAGGTTTTTCCCCACTTTCTCCTCTATAAGTTTCAGTGTCTCTGGTTTTATGTGAAGTTCCTTGATCCACTTAGATTTGACCTTAGTACAAGGAGATAAGTATGGGTCGATTCGCATTCTTCTACACGATAACAACCACTTGTGCCAGCACCAATTGTTGAAAATGCTGTCTTTCTTCCACTGGATGGTTTTAGCTCCCTTGTCGAAGATCAAGTGACCATAGGTGTGTGGGTTCATTTCTGGGTCTTCAATTCTATTCCATTGGTCTACTTGTCTGTCTCTATACCAGTACCATGCAGTTTTTATCACAATTGCTCTGTAGTAAAGCTTTAGGTCTGGCATGGTGATTCCGCCAGAAGTTCTTTTATCCTTGAGAAGACTTTTTGCTATCCTAGGTTTTTTGTTATTCCAGACAAATTTGCAAATTGCTCCTTCCAATTCGTTGAAGAATTGAGTTGGAATTTTGATGGGGATTGCATTGAATCTGTAGATTGCTTTTGGCAAGATAGCCATTTTTACAATGTTGATCCTGCCAATCCATGAGCATGGGAGATCTTTCCATCTTCTGAGATCTTCCTTAATTTCTTTCTTCAGAGATTTGAAGTTTTTATCATACAGATCTTTCACTTCCTTAGTTAGAGTCACGCCAAGAAATTTTATATTATTTGTGACTATTGAGAAGGGTGTTGTTTCCCTAATTTCTTTCTCAGCCTGTTTATTCTTTGTATAGAGAAAGGCCATTGACTTGTTTGAGTTTATTTTATATCCAGCTACTTCACCGAAGCTGTTTATCAGGTTTAGGAGTTCTCTGGTAGAATTTTTAGGGTCACTTATATATAATATCATATCATCTGCAAAAAGTGATATTTTGACTTCCTCTTTTCCAATTTGTATCCCCTTGATTTCCTTTTGTTGTCGAATTGCTCTGGCTAATACTTCAAGTACTATGTTGAAAAGGTAGGGAGAAAGTGGGCAGCCTTGTCTAGTCCCTGATTTTAGTGGGATTGCTTCCAGCTTCTCTCCATTTACTTTGATGTTGGCTACTGGTTTGCTGTATATTGCTTTTATCATGTTTAGGTATGGGCCTTGAATTCCTGATCTTTCCAAAACTTTTATCATGAATGGGTGTTGGATCTTGTCAAATGCTTTTTCTGCATCTAACAAGATGATCATGTGGTTTTTGTCTTTGAGTTTGTTTATATAATGGATTACATTGATGGATTTTCGTATATTAAACCATCCCTGCATCCCTGGAATAAAACCTACTTGGTCAGGATGGATGATTGCTTTAATATGTTCTTGGATTCGGTTAGCGAGAATTTTATTGAGGATTTTTGCATCGATATTCATAAGAGAAATTGGTCTGAAGTTCTCTATCTTTGTTGGGTCTTTCTGTGGTTTAGGTATCAGAGTAATAGTGGCTTCATAAAATGAGTTGGGTAGAGTACCTTCTACTTCTATTTTGTGAAATAGTTTGTGCAGAATTGGAATTAGATCTTCTTTGAAGGTCTGATAGAACTCTGCACTAAACCCATCTGGTCCTGGGCTTTTTTTGGTTGGGAGACTATTAATAACTGCTTCTATTTCTTTAGGTGATATGGGACTGTTTAGATGGTCAACTTGATCCTGATTCAACTTTGGTACCTGGTATCTGTCCAGAAATTTGTCCATTTCGTCCAGGTTTTCCAGTTTTGTTGAGTATAGCCTTTTGTAGAAGGATCTGATGGTGTTTTGGATTTCTTCAAGATCTGTTGTTATGTCTCCCTTTTCATTTCTGATTTTGTTAATTAGGATTTTGTCCCTGTGCCCTTTAGTGAGTCTAGCTAAGGGTTTATCTATCTTGTTGATTTTCTCAAAGAACCAACTCCTCGTTTGGTTAATTCTTTGAATAGTTCTTCTTGTTTCCACTTGGTTGATTTCACCCCTGAGTTTGATTATTTCCTGCCGTCTACTCCTCTTGGGTGAATTTGCTTCCTTTTTTTCTAGGGCTTTTAGATGTGTTGTCAAGCTGCTAGTATGTGCTGTCTCCCGTTTCTTCTTGGAGGCACTCAGAGCTATGAGTTTCCCTCTTAGAAATGCTTTCATTGTGTCCCATAGGTTTGGGTACGTTGTGGCTTCATTTTCATTAAACTCTAAAAAGTCTTTAATTTCTTTCTTTATTCCTTCCTTGACCAAGGTATCATTGCGAAGAGTGTTGTTCAGTTTCCACGTGAATGTTGGCTTTCCATTATTTATGTTGTTATTGAAGATCAGTCTTAGGCCATGGTGGTCTGATAGGATACATGGGACAATTTCAATATTTTTGTATCTATTGAGGCCTGTTTTGTGACCAATTATATGGTCAATTTTGGAGAAGGTCCCGTGAGGTGCTGAGAAGAAGGTATATCCTTTTGTTTTAGGATAAAATGTTCTGTAGATATCTGTCAGGTCCATTTGTTTCATAACTTCTGTTAGTTTCACTGTGTCCCTGTTTAGTTTCTGTTTCCACGATCTGTCCTTTGAAGAAAGTGGTGTGTTGAAGTCTCCCACTATTATTGTGTGAGGTGCAATGTATGCTTTGAGCTTTACTAAAGTGTCTCTAATGAATGTGGCTGCCCTTGCATTTGGTGCGTAGATATTCAGAATTGAGAGTTCCTCTTGGAGGATTTTACCTTTGATGAGTATGAAGTGTTCCTCCTTGTCTTTTTTGATAACTTTGGGTTGGAAGTCGATTTTATCCGATATTAAAATGGCTACTCCAGCTTGTTTCTTCAGTCCATTTGCTTGGAAAATTGTTTTCCAGCCTTTCACTCTGAGGTAGTGTCTGTCTTTTTCCCTGAGATGGGTTTCCTGTAAGCAGCAGAATATTTGGTCCTGTTTGTGTAGCCAGTCTGTTAGTCTATGTCTTTTTATTGGGGAATTGAGTCCATTGATATTAAGAGATATTAAGGAAAAGTAATTGTTGCTTCCTTTTATTTTTGTTGTTAAAGTTGGCATTCTGTTCTTATGGCTGTCTTCTTTTTGGTTTGTTGAATGATTACTTTCTTGGTTGTTCTAGGGTGTGATTTCCGTCCTTGTATTGCTTCTTTTCTGTTATTATCCTTTGAAGGGCTGGATTCGTGGAAAGATATTGTGTGAATTTGTTTTTGTCGTGGAGTACTTTGGTTTCTCCATCTATGGTAATTGAGAGTTTGGCCGGGTATAGTAGCCTGGGCTGGCATTTGTGTTCTCTTAGTGTCTGTATAACATCTGTCCAGGCTCTTCTGGCTTTCATAGTCTCTGGTGAAAAGTCTGGTGTAATTCTGATAGGCCTTCCTTTATATGTTACTTGACCTTTCTCCCTTACTGCTTTTAATATTCTATCTTTATTTAGTGCATTTGTTGTTCTGATTATTATGTGTCGGGAGGAATTTCTTTTCTGGTCCAGTCTATTTGGAGTTCTGTAGGCTTCTTGTATGATCATGGGCATCTCTTTTTTTATGTTTGGGAAGTTTTCTTCTATTATTTTGTTGAAGATATTAGCTGGCCCTTTAAGTTGAAAATCTTCATTCTCATTAATTCCTATTATCCGTAGGTTTGGTCTTCTCATTGTGTCCTGGATTTCCTGGATGTTTTGAGTTAGGATCCTTTTGCATTTTGTATTTTCTTTGACTGTTGTGTCGATGTTCTCTATGGAATCTTCTGCACCTGAGATTCTCTCTCAATTTCTTGTATTCTGTTGCTGATGCTCGCATCTATGGTTCCAGATCTCTTTCCTAGGGTTTCTATCTCCAGCGTTGCCTCGCTTTGAGTTTTCTTTATTGTGTCTACTTCCCCTTTTAGTTCTAGTATGGTTTTGTTCATTTCCATCACCTGTTTGGATGTGTTTTCCTGTTTTTCTTTAATGATTTCTACCTGTTTGGCTGTGTTTTCCTGCTTTTCTTTAAGGGCCTGTAACTCTTTAGCAGTGCTCTCCTGTAATTCTTTAAGTGACTTATGAAAGTCCTTCTTGATGTCCTCTATCATCATCATGAGAAATGTTTTTAAATCTGGGTCTAGATTTTCGGTTGTGTTGGGGTGCCCAGGACTAGGTGGGGTGGGAGTGCTGCTTTCTGATGATGGTGAGTGGTCTTGATTTCTGTTAGTAGGATTCTTACGTTTGCCTTTCGCCATCTGGTAATCTCTGAAGCTAGCTGTTTTAGTTGTCACTGTTAAGAGCTTGTTCTTCAGGTGACTCTGTTAGCCTCTATAAGCAGACCTGGAGGGTAGCACTCTCCTTAGTTTCACTGGGCAGAGTATTCTCTGCAGGCAAGCTCTCTTCTTGCAGGGCAGGTACCCAGATATCTGGTGTTCGAACCAGACTCCTGGCAGAAGTTGTGTTCCACTCACTTGAGGTCTTAGGATCCCTTGTGGAATCCTGTGTGGGCCCTTGCGGGTGTCAGGCGTCTCTGCTGGCAAGGTAGCCCGGGGCTCGAGTGGAGCGGAAGGGACTTGTGCCCCAGATCAGGCCCGGGTAGCCTGCTTCCCTATGTACCGCAGTCTCAGGTTCCGCTTGATTGGATTGGGGCAGGCGCTGTGTTCCACTCACCAGAGGTCTTAGGATCCCGTGGGGAGTCCCGTGTGGGCCCTTGCGTGTGTTGGGCAAGACTCTGCTGGCAAGGTAGCCCAGGGCTCGAGTCCTTCCTCTTCTTCTTCTTCTTCTTCTTCTTCTTCTTCTTCTTCTTCTTCTTCTTCTTCTTCTTCTTCTTCTTCTTCTTCTTCTTCGTCATTTTCTGTGTTGTCTCTTGAGTTTTTTTTTTTCTTTTTTTTATTAGATATTTTCTTTATTTACATTTCAAATGTTATCCCCTGGTTTCCCTTCTGAAAACCCCCTATCCCCTTCACTCTTCCCAGGTCACCAACCTACCCACTCCCACTTCCTGGCCCTGGCATTCCCCTATACTGGGGCATGTAACCTTCAAAGCACCAAAGGATTCTCCTCCCATTGATGACCAAGTAAGCCATCCTCTGCTACATACGCAACTAGAGCAATGAGTCCCACCATGTGTTTTCTTTGGTTGGTGGTTTAGTTCCAGGGAACTCTGGGGGTACTGGTTAGTTCATATTGTTATTCCTCCTGTGGGGTTGCAAACTCTTTTAGCTATATACAAAGAACTCAAGAAGTTAGGCTTCAGAAAACCAAACACCCCTATTAAAAATGGGGTATAGAGCTAAACAAAAAATTCTCAACTGAGGAATACCAAATGGCTGAGAAGCACCTAAAAAAATGTTCAAAATCCTTAGTCATCAGGGAAATGCAAATCAAAACAACCCTGAGATTTCACTGCACACCAGTCAGAATGGCTACGATCAAAAACTAAGTTGATAGCAGATGCTGGTGAGGATGTGGACAAAGAGGAACACTCCTCCATTGCTGGTGGGATTGCAAATTGGTACAACCACTCTGGAAATAAGTTTGGCGGTTCCTCAGAAAATTGGACATAGTACTACAGGAGGATCCAGCAATTCCAATACTGGGCATATAGCCAGAAGATGCTCCAACATGTAATAAGGACACATGTTCCACTATCTTCATAGCAGCCTTATTTATAATAGCCAGGAGCTAGAAAGAATTCAGATGTCCCTCAACAGAGGAATGGATACAGAAAATGTACATTTACACAATGGAGTACTACTCAGCTATTAAAAAACAATGAATTTATGAAATTCTTAGGCAAATGGATGGATCTGGAGGATATCATCCTGAGTGAGTTAACCCAATCACAAAAGAACACACAAGATATCCACTCACTGATAAGTGGATATTAGCCCAGGATCTCTGAATACCCAATTTACAATTCCAAAAACACATGAAACTCAAAAAGAAGGAAGACCAACGTGTGGATACTCTGATCCTTCTTAGAATGGGGAACAAGATACCCATGGAAGGAGTTACAGAGACAAACTGTGGAACAAAGACTGAAGGAATGACCATTCACAGACTGCCCCACCTGTGGTTCCATCCCATAAACATATTGTGGATGCCAACAAGAGCTTGCTGACAGGAGCCTGATAAAGCTGTCTTCTGAGAGGCTTTGCCAGTTCCTGACAAATACAGAAGTGGATGCTCACAGCCATCCATTGAACAGAGTAGTGGGTCCCCAATGAAGGAGGTAGAGAGAGTCTCTTGAGTTTTAAAACATGGCCCCAGTACCCAGTCCCTGGAGTGGAGGGAGTGTAGAGCAGCCAGCAGTGAGTAACAAGATATTTCCTTCAGAAAAGTTATGCGGTAGAGCAAAATCCTGCATGTGTTCTGTCAGCTGGTCAAGAATGCAATGAGGACATTCCAGTGTCCCGAGTTACCTGGGGCAGTACCTTCTGTGCAGTTAACCCCAAGTTCCTGGCAGTGATTGTGAAAGTCAGTGGCTGGGGTGCCTGTATGGTGCTTCCTCTTAATTAGACCTGCTGCATTGACACGGCCTGCCCAACAGTGTGTGGGCACACGGGACCTGTTCTGGACACTGACCGGTGTCCCCACAATGATGAAGTCATTGCCAGTGGATTAGAGGACTGCACTATTTTGGTGTGGCACATTCCAGAGAAAAGGCTGACCTCCCCTCTGACAGAGCCAGTAGTGTGCTTGAGGGGCATACCAAGCATGTGGGCATCATCACCTGGCACCCCACAGCCCAACATATGCTTCTCAGTACAGGTTGTGACAATGTGGCACGTGGGCACTGCAGAGGAGCTGTACTGCCTGGACAGCTTGCACCCTGACCTCAACTACAACGTGAACTGGAATCACAATGGCAGCCTCTTTTGCTCAGCTTGCAAGGACAAGAGCTTCCCAGTCATCGGTCTCAGGCGGTGAAACACGGTGGCAAAATGGGAGAAGGTTCATGAGGGGGCCTGGCCTATGAGGGCCATGCTTCTGGCTGATGGCAAGGTGTTCACCACTGCTTTCAGCTGCATGAGTGAACGGCAACTGGCCCTTTAGGACCCAGAAAACCTCGAGGAGCCCATGGCCCTTCAGGAGCTGGATTCAAGCAACGGGGCTCTACTGACCTTCTATGACCCAGACACTAGTCTGTGGCAAGGGCGATTCCAGCATCTGATACTTTGAGATCACAGATGAGTCCCCTGCTCCCCGCTCCTACATCCACCTACTGAATAAATTTACCAGCAAAGAACCCCAGAGGGGCTTGGAGGTCAGCAAGTGTAAAATTTCAAGGTTCTACAAACTGCATGAGCACAACTGTGAGCCCAAAGTCATCATGATTGTGCCAAGAAAGTCTGACCTCTTCCAGGATGATCTTTACCCTGACACAGCTGGACCTGAGGCTGGTCTTGAGGCAGAGGGTTGGTGAGCGGTCAGGATGCTAATCCAATCCTCATCTCTCTACAGGAAACCTATGTGCCCAGTAAACAACGGGACCTGAAGGTCAGCAGGCACAATGTATCTGAGAGGAGGCCTGCCAGTTACATCCACTCCAAACCCTCCACAGCTACTGCAGTTACAGATGTTCCCAGGGGCAACCCTGCTGGTACTGATGAAGCTGGGAAGCTGGAAGAGCTTCGGGTGCTTTTGGTGCTCGTCAAGGAACATGGGGAGTGTATCAGCTGCCTGGAGGAGCAGCTGGGCCGCATGGAGAATGGCGAATGGGACCTGCTCCCGACACTGCCTCCTTCTCCTCCAACCCATCCCCCCTAGCTTCTATGGAAGGTCATGGCCAGTCTGCCCCTCTTCACAGCCTGGAACCCAGGTTGGAAGCACCACATTGCTTTTGGAATATTTTTGTACCAAGGGCAAATTCCCAAGTACTTTAAGGGACCATCTCCTCAACCTGTCCAACCCACTGCCCCCTCACGAGAAAAAGCAGCAGAGATGGGTTCTAAATTTTCATTCCAAATAAAATGCTCTTTCTAAAAATTCCAAACAAATAAAAACCATGGCCCCCTTTGCTTTAGAAATCCTATGAGCATCTATCTGATAATCAAGATGGCAAAGGTGAGGGGCCCTTGTTTCTTCTCCATCCACAGTGAGGAAGTGTCAGTAAACTTCCCTTCTGAATATGCTGTAGCCTCAAAAGGAAAACCCCAGAAAGCACATCCAATGCCTTGGTTAGGAGAAGCCATATTGACTTAGGAAGGGTGATCACCCAGTGTTTTCCTCATTTATATATCATAAATGTGTGGATAAATCTGAGAAAATATAGTGGGAAGAATCAATTGGGATCACTACCAGGGTAGCTACGCTTATAAGCAATGATAAACTCTCTCCAAAGAACAAATTTCTCCAGCCAGCTTAGATGGCTGTGATCTCCAGGAAAGTGGGGAGACACCAAAAATTGTAAACAAATTTAAGAAAGAGAAAACATTTAGAGGGAAAATACAATAGGTACTCCAGCAAAATTTTTGTTCAACAATTACAGGAATTCTGCATGCAAGTGTTTTGAAAACTTGGGAGATCTAACCTAAGATAAATTTACTTTTGTTGTGCTCAGTGGGGAATATCTGTTATTGTCAAAAAAACTGTCTTCTGTTCTTTGTTTCACAGTAGCCCAGATGCACCACATGATAGAACTTATCTTTAATGCATCTAAAAAAAAATAAGAAATGAATTTGTGTTATCAGACAATAGTCACTTGTATTTAGCTCAGAATAAATGATCTCTCTTCCTCTTTGAAGTCAGAGTTGTTTGTATTGACAATTTTGGCACTCAATATGAGGGCCCACAAATAATCTATTTTCCATGTAATAAGTTTTTATTGTTTCAGAACTTTTTTGGTCTATGAGCCATCAGACACATTTATTTGGTTGCTGGTATTTGGCAGTTTTGCTTCCCATTCCCACAATATATAATCTGGCTTTTTTTATTTCCTTCTTTTCTCCTCCTCCTCCTCCTCCTCCTCCTCCTCCTGCTCCCCCCCCCCCCGTTCACCAAACAAGTCAATAAGACTATTAAAAACTTTGTCAAAACAGTGATGGGGAGGGATAGAGGGATTCAACAACAGTAAATTAATGATAAGTTAAATGCTATGTTGTGAACTGAATATAAATACTGAGCAGTCTAACTTGTCTCAATTCCCATCTCACTTCTGTGACTTTGTGTCTCCAATTTTTTCCTTCTTCTCCCTTATCTAGTAATTCCCAAGTAGAGGAAATACCTGAATCAAAAATTATAACCTCTTTTAAGATGCAGCATAGAGGGAGAAGATATGCTGATGGGATCACACTCCCTGGGCAAAAGCCAAGCTATGAAATTTGATAATGATCTGTCCATGGTCATAGAAAAGCCTTCAGCAATTGCTTAAAGGATTTCAGATTGCTTTACAGATCTACAAAACAGAAGTCTCTAACATTTCCTGATTCAAAATTCCCACTGTAAAGTTGATTCCTGTCTGTTGCTTAGGGTTTAAACATGTGGAAAGAGAATTAGCTTAGGTCTATATAACAAACTTCATCTTCTGTCCTTGGCTTTCCTTTAGGAAAACTTATCTAAGAGACATAACTTTCTAGTTTATTCCTGCTAAGAGTGGGGTCTAAATTAATGTAATTGTTTCTCTCTGCCATTTTGTGACTAAAATAGCATGTGTTAAAATACAATCTACTCTAAAAGTTTCTAAAAATAAACAAGTATCAAACTTTGGCAGTTACATTGTTGCACATTTTAAAATTTATTACTAATCTTGGCATGCCTAATTTAGAATAAGTGTATGCCTATGCACATAAATATCAATTTTATGGATACTTTTGAGTTTTTTTTACATGCTCAAAGTCTACAATAAACTCTTAAATGCCTGCATTTTTAGCTATGATTGTCTTAGGAGAGAAACTAGAATTATCTGTTTTATCAAAAGAAGCAGAAGTAGGAGTGAAGACAGAAATTCAGGATGCATAGGCCCTACACATTAGTGCTGTAATTTTCTTAATTGATTGACATGGGAGGGATAAGCCCAGTTGGAGTGGAGGCACCACTAGGCAGGTGGGCCTGGTTTATATAAGAAAGCTGAACATGAACCAGAGAGGAGTAAGCCAGGAATCAATGTTCCTTTATTGGCTTTTGCTTCAAGCTCCTGCCTTAAATTCCATCTACGATGGGATTCAAATAAGTCTTTTTTCTCTTTATCTTGCTTTGGGTCATGTTAATCACAGCAATAAATTGAAGACTATTACAGAACCTGGTACCAAGAACAAGAAATTTGGTCCGCTGGTACCTGTATTGAACCTGACCATGCATTTTAGGGGAGAGGATTTTGTAAACTTTGGAATGAAAAGGCCATGGAGGGTTTGGAGCTTAGTGGCCTGTTCTACGGGAGTTTGGTGGATGAGAACAGTAAAAGAAATGGAAATGATGAAGGTCTGGCTTGTGGAGTTTCAGAGGACAGAAGAGACTGCCAAAGCTTTTTGTATGATATTTTGGATGAAGAATGCATGGAAGTAAAAACCTTAGTTGTTATTGGGACAATTGATGCTGATTAGCTAAAACAGAAAAATCATCTCTGATTAATAAGATACCAGCATCAATGAGGCCAGTCAGACAAACATTTGCTCACAGCCTTCACACAGAAGCTGTGGTCTGAGGGATCCAAAGCTATAGCTCAAGCTGCCAGTAGAACTGGGCAGTGTTACAGAGTCCTTCATGGTGCTTATGAAGGGTCATAAAATGTGGGGGAGACATGGCACAACAGGGCAGAGTCAGAGTACTTGAAGGGAAGCCTTTGGTGAAGGAACAGTCTAAGTTACAGCAGAGATCACAAGATAATGGAGATTCCAGTACCACGCAAGGTCCACTAAGGATAGTAGTTGTGGCATGGAGCTAGCCTGCGCCTACAGGACAAGCTACATGTGCTGCAGAGGGCAGAACTAGAGAATGTCTTAGTCCATGCTTTGCCTTTTGAATGAGAATATTACAAATGAACCCCAGATGCTGGACACTCAACTACAGAAATTAATATATAGTGATAGACTTTAGGTTTCTCTTTGATTTAGTTTTAACTATGCCCTGGTTCTTTCTTTTTGAAGTAAGAATACATTTTTATAAATATAAAAGCCAACAGACCTTGAACTTTTAAACAAATCTTGAACTTTTTTTTATTATGTATTTTCCTCAATTACATTTCCAATGCTATCTCAAAAGTCCCCCACAACCCCTCCCCCAACTTCCGTACCCACCCATTCCCATTTTTTGGCCCTGGCGTTCCCCTGTACTGGGGCATATAAAGTTTGCCTGTCCAATGGGCCTCTCTTTCCAGTGATGGCCGACTAGGCCATTTTTGATACATATGCAGCTAGAGTCAAGAGCTCCGGGGTACTGGTTAGTTCATAATGTTGCACCTACAGGGTTGCAGATCTCTTTAGCTCCTTGGATACTTTCTCTAGCTCCTCCATTGGGGGCCCTGTGATCTATCCAATAGTTGACTGTGAGCATCCACTTCTGTGTTTGCTAGGCCCCAGCCTAGTCTCACAAGAGACAGCTATATCACGGTCCTTGCAACAAACGCTTGCTAGTGTATGCAATGGTGTCATCGTTTGGAGGCTAATTATGGGATGGATCCCTGGATATGGCAGTCTCTAGATGGTCCATCCTTTTGTCTCAGCTCTAAACTTTGTCTCTGTAACTCCTTCCATGGGTGATTGTTTCCAATTCTAAGAAAGGGCAAAGTGTCCACACTTTGGTCTTCGTTCTTCTTCAGTTTCATGTGTTTTGCAAATTGTACCTTATATCTCGCTATACTAAGTTTCTGGGCTAATATCCACTTATCAGTGAGTACATATCATTTGAGTTCTTTTGTGATTGTGTTACCTCACTCAGGATGATGCCCTCCAGGTCCAACCATTTGCCTAGGAATTTCACAAATTCATTCTTTTTAATAGCTGAGTAGTACTCCATTGTGTAAATGTACCACATTTTTTGTATCCATTCCTCTGTTGAGGGGCATCTGGGTTCTTTTCAGCTTCTGGCTATTATAAATAAGGCTGCTATGAACATGTGATGAAAATTTATAGATTGTAAAACTTTTAAAACATTGTGTTTATATCATGATAATAACATGAGATCTTGTGGACAATAAATGAAACAGTATGGCTTTAAGTGATATGTTTATTTATTAAAAGTGTTAAGAAAATAAGCTGTCAATCTGAGAATTTCTTAGATTAGAGTGGCCTTTGGGCATGTCTATATAGCCTGTATTTGTATTTATTATTGTTGTTATTCTTAATGATAGTTGATTAATTAATTAATTGATTGATTGATTGACTAATGTGACAGGGCCTAGATACCATAAACGGAGCCACGGCTGGGCAGGTAGGCCTGAGTTGTATAAGAAAGCATGCTAAGAATGAACCACAGAGCAGTAACCAGTATTCCTACATTGGTTTCTGCTCTAAGCTCCTGCCTTCAGTTCCTGCCTTGGCTTCCCTGTAAGCTAATATAATTCTTACCCTCTCGAGTTGCTTTTTGGTCATGGTGTTTATCATACCCACAGAATTGAAACCAGAAACTTCAGCAATAGTATCTTATAAATGAGTTTTCATGTGTCACACAGTGCCATCATCAGGCATCGGAAACAATTTAAACAATATCCATATTTTAGCATTAAATTATATAGGAAATATAAAAATTGATTTTTGATGAAGTCAATTTTTGTTTTTTTTAATAATAATTTTATAATGTCTGTAAAATCTAAGAAATTTTGATTTTTGGCAACCTTTCTACATCACCCATTAATAATAACTGGTAGTTTATAAAAGAGTACACTTTTGGGGAAAGATTTTGAAATGACACTATTGTTTTCTGACTTCTTCTGCAATGTGACAATTCCTTTACTTTTCAAAGCTGTGATCAGGTATAATACCAGAACTATAAGACAATTTAAATTATTTGTTATGAATAACAGTTATAATAATTTAGGCACTAAGGTCAAATATTTTCTAATATTAGAACCAGCCATTTCACATGAGGTCATAGATATAAACTGATGGGAGCAGATATAGATACCCACAGCCACACACTAGGCAAGGTTGGAGAAAACCCACAGAAGAGAAAAGGATGGATTGCAGGAGCCAGAGGAGTCAGGAACACCACAGAATCAACTAAGCAGGATTCATAGAAGTCATGGAGACTCAGGTGGCAAACATGAACCCTGTATGATCTAAACAAGTATTCTGTATATAACTAACGTTGTGTATCTGGTGGTCTTGTATGGATTGTGGGAGGGGTATATATTTCGCCTACACTTGGGACCCTGTTCTTCCTACTGGATTACCTTGTCCAATGTTAATATGAAGGTGTGTGCCTAGTCTTATTGTGACTTGTTAGGCCATGATTGGTGGATTTCCAAGGGAGTTCTGCTCTTTAATTTAAAGGAATACAGAAGTAGATCTGGGGGTGAGGCGATGTGGGAAGAGAGACTGGGAGGAGTAGAAGGAGGAAGAACTGCAGACATGATGTAATGAATGAGAGAAGAATAAAAGAAAAAAAAGAACTAAAATGAAATAATAATAAATCATTTCACATACGATACCTATCAAATATCATATTTCATACAAAAGGGACAACTACTGACAACAAGAATACATTCTTAGACAGGTTAAAGATGATTTATACGACAAATGAGTTAAAAATGCCCTTTACCCTCATGGACCAGATTTTCTATTTTAAGCCTCTTCCATTTTGGCCTAATATTGTTAATTATTATATTAACTTTAAGTATAATTTTCTAATATATGATACATGGGTTAGGTCACACACAGAGTATAAGAAAAGAACAATTTTGTGTGGACCAAATGGCCAAGATGATTATTATGGCCCAGGTATATTTTCAGTTCTGCTGGTCCTTCCGTATCTTAAACAGTTTAGTACTTACTCCGTGGCATGCTAACCAAATTCTAGGAATGGAGATCCCAAGTGTCATAGGCTCCACAGGCATAAAATGTGAAGTTGGGCTAACTAGAAGAACTGAATACATGTTCCCAGAATTAAAAGCCGCACTTACATAAACTATTCTACAAGTCTAACGGATCTATTAGAAATCCCTGACTGGGCAAAGTTGCAATGTACCCATCAAGAGTCAAATTATTCTGGGATATCTGTTGTCTCCTTCATCACTATCCATCATTTCCCATTTTTGTGCCTGGCATCCTTGTTACTATCAGGCAATGTTTTGGAATGCAATAACATTACAGGCCACAATCTAAAAGCTTCAGAATGTCATTATATAAAATCTCAGAGTTAAAAATTTTTTTTTTGTTTTTGAGATTACATTATAATTACATCATATCCCCATTTTCTTCCTCTAAACTCTCTAATACACCTGCCCTTGATCTCTTTCAAATGCATAGACTCTTTTATTTTAATTATTGGTACATGCATACATGTAACTTGATCAAATGATATGTTACTTGTATATGTGTTTTCAAGGCTAATCGTTTGGTGGTGAATAACAAAATTGGTGTGCGTTTCTCTGGGGAAGACTATTTCACCCATTCCATGGCATTCCTCAGCTGCCTATAGTTCTTTATGCAGGGCTGAGGCCTCTTTGTCTTTCCTTAATTTTGCATGTCTTTTCTTGTTGTCCATGTTCAACTCATGTTGGGTCAGTTATGTTGGTGAGACCTTATGGATGCTGCTTCTGATATTCTCAGGAAATACCATCTCACAGCAAACTTTCTGATGCTCTGGCACTTACATGCTTCCTGCCCCATCATCCATAATGCTCTCTGAGCCTGAGATGCAGGGGTTGTTTTATAGATGTATCTGCTGGGATTGGGCTCTTCAAATCTGGATTAGCATTGGTTGTAGTTATCTGCAATGGTCTCTACCTATTGGAAGGGTGAGGACTACACTTATATCTGAAGATTTGGAGCTAGGAGATTCCACTGAGAGAGAACATGCAAATTTTGTCTTTCTGAGTTTGGGTTACCTCACTCAATATGACATTATTTCCATCCATTTATCCAAGGAGTTCATTTTTTTCATTTTTTTGCAGCTTCACCAGTTTGCAACTTCACCAATAGTAAAGGGGATTCCCTTTTCTCCTGCACCCCTCCCAACATTTGTTGTTGGTTGATCCATTGATCTTTGCCATTTTGACTAGGGTAAGATGAAATTTCAAAGCTGTTGTGATTTGCATTTCCTTAATTGCTGGGGATAGTAAGTTTATAAGTTATATCTTAGCTTGTGTGTGTGTATGTTTTGAGAACTCTCTTTTGGTCTCAGGCTCAGTTTTTTAATTGGTCATTTTTGCTGCCCCTTTGTTCTTTGTCTATTCTGAATATTAATAATCTGCCTTATGTGTAGCTGGCACAGATTCTCTTCCATTCTGTGGGTTTTCTCTTCACCTGGTTGTTTCTTTAGCTTTTGCAGAATTGTTTCATTTTATGAATTCTCCCCTGCCAATTGTGGCATTAATTCTTGGTAAAGGGAGTCATTTACTACACCTACATCATATATGATACTATCTATGTTTTTATCTGCCAGCTTCAGTGTTCAGGTTTAGGTGTTTGATCCATTGGAGTTAGTTTGTGTGTGTGTGTGTGTGTGTGTGTGTGTGTGTGTGTGTGTGTGTGTAAGGTCATAGATCCAGGGATAATGCCGTTCTCCTCCATGGACATATCCTGTTTTGCTGTTTTGCTTCAACCTTTTGTTGAAGATGCTTTCCTTCTCCAGCAAATGTTGGCTGCAGTTGTGTGTACTCATGTTTGCATCTTTGCTTTTATTCCATTGATCTGCATGTCTGTTTTGTGTCAGTACCATTTGGTTGTGAATCAAATGTATGTTCTCAGCTATGGTTCCAGTGAACACTTGCCTGCTTACTGCCATGCGTCCTGCCAAGGTGATCATGGACTAATTATCTGAATCTGTAAGCAAGCTCCCAGTTAAGTGATCCCTTTTATAAGCCTACCAATGTTATGGTGTCTCTTTGTGTCTCTTCACAACAGAACAGTAACTAAAGATAGAAGTTGGTACCAGGACTAACCATGTTGTTCTTTGAAGGAATGTGGAAGTTTTGGGGACTTTTGACTAGAAAATTGGTTAAACATTATAATATTGGCTTTATAGGTCATCCTTATAAAAGCATGGGAGACAGTAGTGTTGAAAGCTGTGTAGACTATGGAGGTGCCACTAAAGAGGTTGTGGCCCTGACACTCCCCTACACTGGGGCATCAAGTCTTCACAGGACCAAGGGCATTTCCTCAAATTGATGCCCGACAAGGTCCTTCTTTGCTATATATGCGGCTGGAGCCACTCTATGTATACTCTTTGGTTGGTGGCTTAGTTCCTGGTAGCTCTAGGTTGGGGGGTCGGGTTGGTTGACATTGTTGTTCTTCCTATGAGGTAGCAAACCCCTTCAGCTCCTTCAGTCCTTTCTGTAACTCCTCCATTGGGGACACGTGCTCAGTCCAGTGGTTGGCTATGAGCATCCAACTCTGTATTTGTCAGTCTCTCATGCTCCTGTCAGTAAGCACTTCTTGGCATACACAATAGTGTCTGGGTTTGGTGACTGTATATAGGATGGATCCCCAGTTGGGGCAGTCTCTGTACAGTCTTATGTTGAGTCTGTGCTCCACGCTTTGTCTCTGTAACTCCTTCTAAGGGTATTGTGTTCCCCCTTCTAAGAAGGGCCAAAGTATCCACACTTTGGTCTTCCTTCTTCTTGAGCTTCATGTGGTCTGTGAATTGTATCTTGGGTATTCCAATCTTTTGGGCTAATATCCACCTATCAATGAGTGCATACCACGTGTGTTCTTTTGTGATTGAGTTACCTCACTCAGCATGATATTTTCTAGTTCCATCCATTTGTCTAAGAATTTCATGAAGTCATTGTTTTTAATAGCTGAGTAGAGAAGTACTCCAAAGTGTAAATGTACCGCATTTTCTGTATCCATTCCTCTTTTGAAAGGCATCTGTTAATATCTTCTAAGGTATCTTTTATGCCTGATACTCTCTCTTCTATCTCTTGTATTCTGTTGTTGATGCTTGCATCTGTAGCTTCTGACCTCTTTCCTAGGTTTTCCACTTCCAAGGTTGCCTCCATTTGTTATTTGTTTTTTGTTTCTACTTCCAGCTTTAGTTCTTGGACCACTTTGTTCAATTCCTTCACCTCTTTGATTATGTTTTCCTATAGTTCTTTAAGAGATTTATTTATTTCCTCTTTAAGGGCTTCTACCTGTTTACCTGTGTTTTCCTGTATTTCTTTCAGTGAGTTATTTATATACTCCTTAAAGGACTCTACTATCTTCATGAGATCGGATTTTAGATTAGCTTCATTGTTTTCAGGTATGTTGGGATATCCAGGGCTTGCTGTGGTGGAAGAAATGGGTTCTGATGGTGCCAAAGTTTATTGTACTTGCCTCTTGACATCTGGTTATCTCTGATGTTAACTGGCTTGGGTGTCTCTGTCTCCAGCCTGCCTCCTGTGTCCCTTAGCTACAGCAGATCTACTGGGAGGCCTTCAGACATGGGGGTCTTCAGAGGGGCAGACACTGTGATAATCTGCCCTGACTGAAGGTGTAGGCTAGAAAGGAGGTGGAGTTTGAGTGATGGGGAGGTGTCCTGTTTCTGTTGGACTCCTTGAGAGTCCCAAATGCTGAGGTTATTTGGGTGAGTGCCTTACCTGTTGCCCTGGGCATAGCATATCTCCTGGGAAACCTTCAGACTGTGGGGCCTGTTGCCCTGGGTGCATCAGATCTCCTGGGAGGCCTTCCGACTGTGGGATTTTAAACAACTTTTAATCTCCTGCCTTACCTTCTATTGCCCGTCTCTTACAATATTCACTCCAAGTAAACAAGCCCAGTCATGTATTTTTTTTCTTCCTTTAGTCAGATCTTTGCTAAATGATACTGCAATTCCACCTGGAGTCTGTTTACATATTCAAAATCTCTTTACATCACTCATTTCACATCTACTAATCCTGCATCCCACAAGCATCTATGTGACACTGTCTTTGATACAAATAAGAGAATTTTTTTCTTATCATTAAATAAATAAATGGCCATGTTAGCTTCAGTCAGTGATCAGTTAACATTTTCCATGAACCTCAGAGACATCTTTAACAATGTAGCATGTTGTGGGTTTAACATGGAACTGCTCCTGTAAAATTATTAATGGGTAATATTAGTATTATTAGGTAAAGTAAAGGCAAGTCACATCAGATTTCCTTGTTGCTATGGAAATAGCCCTGATTTCATTTCCCTTTGTCCCTTTTCTAAAAGCACTTGTGTTTGCTGCTGTGATAGAAATAGCCTGAGTCCCGGGAACCATGGCAACAACTTGAGAAAAGTTGCTTTTCATGTTGTTGCTTCTCTCCTATCTTCTCCCCAGGACCCAATCCTCATTTAAGCTAATTACTATAGATGATTATTTGGAAAACAATTAGAGCCACTGTTCAATCTGAACACAGGGGTGGGTGGTGGGTGGGGAGGTACTGCCTTACCAAACCCTTGTCTCCACATCTGATTCTCATTCTCTAAAGAAAACAGCAGGCTTCTTTCAGCTACCAGGCAGACCAGCAATGGACAGACACATGGGTGTCAGCTCACCGTTTAGACTGCCACTGACTGCTCATGCATTAGTTTTTCATCATCTTAGAGTACTTACAAAATGACAAACTTGCATCTCCTGTGAAAAATTCCCATTCTATGGGCAACAGAGGTTCTAGATTACTTCATTTATTTTTAACCCAGAAATAAAATGGAAAGTAATGTTTGTTTTAAACGAGTACATTCACAGTGATGGGTTTCACTAGGAGTCAACTTCGTGGGAAGAGACCAGAGAGCACAAAAGACAAGAGAAATCAATGTTTCATCTAAGCCCAACATAAACATTATCATGTAAGACATTTGGGTTTGTAAAAGCATACCGTAGATTTAAGATTTCATTCTCAAAACATTAACAATGTTTAAAAACAAATAGAAGCCCACATTAGCCTGAAATCGAAAGACTTTGCCCCTTGATTTCTTTTTATAAGTACACGTTATGTCTACCATTGTATAGTCAACAGGGCAACTTGTACTATGTGCACTGAGAATTTTCAGTAACTTAAACCTTGTCCAAAATGCATACATATGTGTATACACATACATATATGTGTATAAATTATATAACTATATTATATATAATATAGCTTTTATACTATATAATATAATTATATATATATATATACATATATATATATATGTGAAATTTTTTTAACTGCTACAAAAGAGACGGTGGCTTTTTTGTGATTGGGATATTATTCACTATGCAAGGTAATAAACTCCAGATAAGTTTTCTTAAGCTTTATTATTAATTTTCTGAAATAATTTTGGTGTGTGTGTGTGGTAGAAGTATATGTTCAAGTAGGTGTATGTACCTGTATGTATGACTGCACATGCATGTACTTTGAAGCCAGTGGTCAATGACAGCTGGCATATTTCAGCTAGGTTGCTTATCAGATAAACTTCAGAAATCCATATCTTAGACACACATGCACACACACACACACACACACACACACACACACACACACACACACACATTTTTTGGCAACATGTAAGTGAAATTCCTCAGTGTATTGTGAAAATCCTTAATGTATTGTACAAGCTTCCATGTTGACTTATTCAATAGCAGACAGAACTTGTACTTATAAAAGTAGACAAGTGGATAAAGGCTTTGAATTCCAGGCTGAATGTGAGTTTCTATTTGTTTTTAAGCCATTTCTTCCTTGCCTCTCAGCATGATGATACAGTTGTGACACCCATGCCCAGGTTTCTGTATGGGTGTTGGGTCTGCAAACTCAGGTCCTCATACCTATGAAGCAGGTACTTTCATATATATATATATATATATATATATATATATATATATATATATATGAATAAATACACTGTGTCTGTTTTCAGACACAGCAGAAGTAGTCATCAGATCCCAATACAGATGGTTGTGAGCCACCATGTGGTTGCTGGGAATTAAACTCAGGGCCTCTGGAAGAGGAGCCAGTGCTCTTAACATTGAGTCATCTCCTCAACCCCCTTCACTTTTTTTTATGTTAGCATCTTTATTAGACTGGTATGATTACTGTAACCAACAGCCCAGCATTCAAATGGTATTATTGTTAAGTGAGGTCTGTGCTTTATTCAGTTTTGTTAGTTACCCCCTAATGCAGTGCACTTTTCAGGATCCACCTGGGATACTTTGATCAGTAGATACTCTGCTTTTGAGATACTTCTTCAGAGTTCTTTAGTGTTTCATGAACTTGGCAGTTTGAGATGTTCTTGTCTGAAATTATCTACTGTTACCATCCAGTGGTTTTTGTCTGTCTGTCTGTCTGTCTGTCTGTTTGTTTGTTTGTTTGTTTGTTTTTATGTTGGTTTCTTCCTCCTGACTAGCTTGATGCCATGGTCTGTAGGTTTGTAGACAAGGCGTGCCATAGCAAGTGCCTAGCATGTCATGTTACATTGGGACACTTGTTGGCATGCCTTACTGATGCTAGTATCATATTGGTCACCTACATAAGACATGTCAGAGAAAAATTCTCCATTTGAAAACTACTTTTTACCCATTTACATGTTCTACTGTTTGGATGCAAAGTTTTCTGCAGTCTCAGTATTCAAGAGGTTGTGTACAGGACAAGGGCCACAGGAACTTTTATGTCCTGGCAGAGTGTGTGTACATCTTACATGGGATTCTTCTCTAAGATTTGTCTCTTCTCCATACTTCTTTATTCATTTAATTTTAAAATTTATGATGTTTAGTTTATATTCAAAGGTATAATTTAAAATCCTTTATTATTTTGTTTCTCTTTCATGTGCCTCTGACACTCTGGATCAATAGTATAGTATGTCACTACAAACATTCCAGGCTCTTATACTCAGTTCCACATTAAGGATCACCTTTTGCCTATAAAGGCATGGCAAATTTTATAGGACTCTGACAGGGTAACTAGTAAGTATCAGGGTGCTAGGTCAAAATATTGCGTCTGCAGTTGCACTTCCTAAAACACGGCACTTAAAGAATGAACCCATGCACCACCCATGAACATGACACTTGTAACTTTTTAAAATCTAATAGTCTAGATCAGTGTTGTGCTCACTAAGAATTTAACATCTTAACTCATTTCTACATTAGTTGGCTCAGCTTCCTCTCCAAATGTATACATTTTCACTCTTCCAATATCTGCCTCTCATTCATTTAAACATTTAATTCTAGTGAACTTAAAAGTGATGTTGAAATCAGTAAATCATTCATCCATGGGCTGTAACATTGTCAAATGCTGCTGATCATGTAGAATTACTGTTTGCTTTGTCTTCAGTGGCACAAAGTATCCTTATTGTCACTGAAATTCATCTACACATTGTTAATATTGTTAGTTATTTTCATTTGTTTTTTTTATCTATTTCACATTTAATACCGGAGACTTGGCACAATACTATTAAAGATAAGGTGATTTTAACTGAAAGACAAAATATTCAAGTTAAAAAATAAGGGAAGTAAAATTAATGTGAATAGATTCAAAGATGTGCTAGATTCCATCAGCTGTATAATTTTAGACTCAGAAATGAAATAGCGATGGTAGAATGAACAGGGGGAAATTGAGAAATTATGAAAAAATACCAGCAAAGTTAAATTTTAAAAAATTAAGCTGTGTTGGAAGGCCTTTCTAGCTATATCAGACTCAACCTATCTGAGGACACAGATGAGCATGAGCCTGTTACCTCAGCCCCTAAGGGTATACTAAGTTAAGAGGACCATAGAGCCCAGGAATTTGGAGGCTACTTTTGAGCATAGTGAGATGCATTTTGTATGAAATTAATATTAATAACTAAATTATTTAAAAGACAATCATAACAAAAGATATCTTGAACACAGTGTGCATAAAAGTTTCTGAAAAGAAGCCATGCCTGGCTATGAATACAGAACTTATGCAGAGAATAATTGATTGGAATTTCAGTACTTAGGAGAGATTAGAATTTTACAAGTCCAGATGTTAATTTCCTCTCTTGGGCTAGTTCCAAGTGGAGGTCAGAGCAGCATAGAAAGTAATTAGGAAATAAAACCATAATTTTCATTTTGATATAACTCTATTTCTATATTTTAATAAGAAATATCTAAATAAAAGTTATTTACTTTGAATTACTTATTTCTACCTCTGATCAATATAATCAGATAGAAAGTTGGGGCTATCATCATCAGATAGATGATGAGGGCTCATTTATCCTGCTGATGGAGTCAGAACACAAGGCAATAGTTAAAGCTCAAACTCTCCGTGAAGATAATGCATATTTTACAAAACACATCTTGTCAAGGACACTCTACCAACTGTAGTTGCTAAGAACTATAGATATATATAGCTGTGTGCCTTTAATACTCTTCTATTTTTCTTAGACCTAAACACAGAACATCTAGAAAACCTACAACTTTGTTCATAAGGAAAATTATTTTTGCTTTATACACAGATGTAAAATATACTGTTTGAGAAACGTTAAAGGTGTAAGTGGTGTTTCTTAGCAGCTTTCAAAATAGCAACTTGAGACACACCAATATGCATTGTAAAGAAAGCTAACAGTGACTAGCTCGGAGGTCCCCGAGCCCACTCTGGGGTAGGGCCCACTCCTACTCAGCACCTTTCTCTCTAACAACCTCTCAGATTAAGACCTATAAATGACTCTGAATAAATTTCTAGCTCTGCTTCTGAAATTCTTTTCTCCTTCCCTATGAGTTTGTCTTCAGGCTGGTGTTGGGGTTGAGTTGGCGCTGTGCTTCCATCCCTGTCACTGGGGACATTAATAACTCAATGTCACTTGTAATTAGTGACTTTAAAGTTTCTTTTAAAATCTTTTAAAGAACAATCATAATTCATCAAATTAATATCCTGCCTTTGACCTTTATTGACACATAATGATAACTTTTTCAAGCATATCTATGAGCTATCTTTCTTTTAAAACAATTAATTAAATTTAGTAAAATTTAATAAAAATGACTTTTATAAATATATATAACAAATTGTAATTATTCTTACTCCACACTCTCTTATCATCACCTCACTCTATCATCCTCCTTTATAAAGATCCCTCTTTTACATTCATGTCCTTCTTGTTTCAGGATTTATGCTCTGTACCAGAAGAGGTAGTAGTGACATCATAAACACACATGCACTCATCCCAAATAAGCTCCGCAAGGAGATGAAAGAGTAACTTCTACAATATCATGCAACTCTTGCTACTTTTTTTTGTCTACTATCTATTTCATAGGAATAAAGACTGCTCTTCTTTCTGATTTTGGAAAGCTACTCTAAAAAGGGGGATACTTTTAAACATACACGTTTATGAAGCAGTATCAAGAAGTAAAATAAGAAAGAAAATTAATCTGTGGTAGTTTGAATTAAAATGAGGTCCACAGGCTCACATGTTTGAGTGATTGGTTCTTAGATGGTAGAACAGTTTGGGAAGAATTGCCAACGTTAGCCTTATTGGAGGAGGTGTGCAGCTTTGTCTAGCTTAGAGCTTTCCAAAGACAAATGCCATTCCCAATGTGCTCTCTGACTTCTGCTGTGGTTTGCTACGTGAACGCTAAGCTGTTCCTGCTGCCAGGCTTTTGTAATGTCATCATGGAGTCTAGCCCTCTGGAACCATAAGACCCATTAAATGCTTTGCTTTACAAATTGCCTTTGTCAAAAGATAAATAAATAAATAAATAAATAAATAAATAAATAAATAAATAAATAAATTTCCTTTGTCATGGTGTTTTAGCACAGAAATAGTAACTAATACATTTATCTTTCATGCATTGTACCAATCAGCACCAACTCTGTATGAGGAGCAGTTACTGTTTATTTTAGATAATTCCAAATTATTCTTGATGTAGATGAACATAGTTAGCACTTTGTAAATGACTGCTTCTACTTATTTTATTGATAAATAGCAATGACTATGATTTATGAATATAGAAGAATGTCATTAGTAAACATTTTATTTTTATATTCTTTTAACAGAACAATGGTTTTTGGTTTTCCCCTTGGCCGAATCTATCTAGTCTCAGGTTTTTGGCTAACCTAGCAATGTCAGGCATAGGTTCTATCTCATGGAATGCACCTTAAATCCAATCAGAGATGGGTTAGTTGCACTCACAATGTTTGTGCCATTATTGTACCAAGATATCATGCAGGAATGACACTGCTGTACACCAAAGGGTTTGTAGCTGAGTTGGTGGTAACTTTTTTCCTCCAATGATGTGTATATCTTCCAGTACCATGAACATTAGTGAGAAGGGTGAAAGTTCTAGACGTTCTGCTCAACTTCTCCACATTCAATGAGATATATTGGTGTTCTTAAGCAATAGGGTCTTACCCATTAGATTGTGGAGAGCAATCAATAGCTTTGGAAATAACCTGAGTTCTTTGGGAGTTTCCATAGGGCCTCTTTGGCCAACAACTCAACTAACTGTGATTCATTACTGGTACTGGAGTTTTCACTTGGTGATGGAAGATATTTAGTTGAGGCATTGTCTCCCTAATTATTTGGTGACTCCACTTATATTTCTTTCATATATGTACATATTTTAAGAAACTTCTACTGTGTTAGGTTTCCAAACAATCCTCCCAATAGACCTGTTTTATCCTTCATTCTATTTATTCCCCCCTCTTTCCCTCTTCCCCCTACCTGTCTGATCTCCCTATTCAGTATCCCCACCTCCATCCATAACTATTTGATCTATTTCCCCTTATTAGGGGACTCTTTCCCTCCACACTTTACCTAGATTCTTAGGTTATTCAAATAGTGACATGCCTATCAAAGGCTTAAAAGTTAACACTCATATGTAAGAGAACACATACCATATTTATCTCTTTAGACCTGAATTACCTCATTCAGGATGATTTTTTTGTAGCTCCATTTATTTTCCTGTGAATTTTTATTCATTTTTAAATCGCCATATGGAGTTATAATCCACTGTGTATATGTATCACATTTTCATTATCCATTTATCTTTGATGGACATTTAGAATGTGTCTAATTTTTTTCTAGCTATTATGAGTAACGTAACAATGAACATGGATGGGCAAGTGTCTTTGTAGTATGATTAAACAACTTGGGTATATGCACAAGAGTGATATAGATGGATCTTAAGGTATATCAACTCTCAGCTTCCTAGGGATGTGCCTCATTGATTTCCATAGTACCTATAAAATTTCTCACCTCCACCAGCAGTGGATATGTATTTTTCTTTCACCATCTCCTCATCAGTATGAGCTGCTGTCATTTGTTTTACTCATCTTGGCCATTGTGAGTGTTGTAATATGAAATCTCAAATTTTTATTGATTTGAATTTCCTTGACAAATAAGGATGGTAAACATTTAAGTGTTTCTTATCAACCACTTGTGTTTCATGTTTTGAGAACTCTCTGTTTAGTTATGAACCTCATTTTATATTTGGGTTGTTTATTTTTTCTTGATGTTCTTTTTTTAGTTATTTTTATACATTTTAAATATTAAACATCCATCAGATGTATAGTTAGTAAAAGTGTTTTCCCATTCTGTACCCTGTCACTTTGTCAAGATGATGGTGTCTTTTGCCATTCAAAAGCTTTACAACATCACCCTAAATGGAGAGAAAATCAGAGCATTTCCATTATTCCCCTTTTGTTTGGCTCTTTTGTTGGCATATTGAGGACAAGTAATCAGTATTGACTCAAGGTACAAGCTGTGTCTTATACTTTCTAAAACAGGGTGTCTATATATCTGATGCCTGATAACTTGACTCATTGCCCCCTCCCTTTCCTACATTCTTCCTCTTTCTCACCCACTTTCATCCTAACCAATGTTAGATCTCAGCCAATGAGGAAGAGCAAATTGTCCCTTTGTATTTGGATAAAAATCAGCATCCATTGTAGTCATATGAGTTTGCTCTCTATCTTTTAGTGACCATACCTTGTTGAAACACCTAGATCAGAGTGGTGGTCTGTTGATTTGTGACCCCAATTTAATGCTTAACAGATTCTATAAGGACAATGAAAAAAGAGGCCATGAGAAAGAGGAGAGCAGCTCTGAGGCCAGGTACTGACTCTTTCAGGGAAATATGAGAAAGAAGAATTATGACAGTCAGGGAGAAAAGCAGAATAAGCAAGGAGATTGTTCCACTGGCCATACC
Organism: Mus musculus; assembly: GCF_000001635.26. Taxonomy (NCBI): domain Eukaryota; kingdom Metazoa; phylum Chordata; class Mammalia; order Rodentia; family Muridae; genus Mus; species Mus musculus. The sequence goes on from NC_000073.6 coordinate 57,045,940, forward strand.
ATGACTTGATTTTACTTGCTAAGGTCCATTCTATAACCTATTACTTGATGTGAGCTTGTGTATTTACTAGTAGTAATTTGGAGACTTTCTTACTGATACATACACTGAAGCTTACCTGACTCAAACTATGGATGTTTCACGTACATTTTCACAAACACTAAAAACAAAAACTGCAATAGTTTGAATATAAAATGTTCCCCACAGGCTCGTGTTTTAAGGAGTCTCAACTAGTCATTTTCAGAGGTTGTAGAACATGTGAGACACATGGCATAGGCTAGACAAAATGGCTCTGGAGCCAGGCTTAGAACGGTAGTTCTACCTGGAGACCTGTAACTAACTGACAAAAACCTCTGCAATCTCTTATCTTAGCAGACCACTATCTTCCATAAAACCCAGAAGCTAAGAATGTTATCAAATAACATCTGAGGCCTAGAGAAAAGAACCCCTTCCCCCATCTTTCTTGGTGTACTTGATACTCTGATGTACCCCCCAGTGTATTTTAGACTTACCTTCATTTATGACTTTCTTTATTCTATCACCGTAAAATGCAATGAAACTGCTTCCATGTTGGATCCTGGGATTTGGGGAAACCTAAATCTGTGTTCCTGGACCGTGGTCACTCAAACTTAGCTCTAGAATAAACTCATTCCCTTTGAGATAAGCACTGTTTTGTTTTTGTTTTGTTCTGTCTTGTTTTTGCAAAACACTATTTAAAGTAATTTATATTTGATGTTTCTTGTTATTTCAAACAGGTAATTCCAATATGTCCTGACTCTCTAAGGACAATCAGATCCCTCTGCCACTGTCACCTCCCACATTTAACACAAACAGACTTCCCTTCATCTCCATTCCCAGTCCGAAGGAACAGTGTTCTGTACCTACCATTGCAGGAAAGAAAGGAAGGAAGGAAGAAAGGAAGAAAGAAAGAAAGAAAGAAAGAAAGAAAGAAAGAAAGAAAGAAAGAAAGGAAAAGAGAAAAGAAAGAAAAGAAAAGAAAAGAAAAGAGAAAAGAAAGAAAAGAAAAGAAAAGAAAAGAAAAGAGAAAAGGAAGAAAAGAAAAGAAAAGAAAAGAAAAGAAAAGAAAAGAAAAGAAAAGAAAGGAAAAGAAAGAAAAAAGAAGTAGATCACACAAAGTGGCATGCCTAGAGAAAGGACATGGTCCAGATTTTAATACTCTCAGCCAGGTTGAGCCTTCATACAGAATGTGCCCAGAAGAGTGATAATCTCTTATGCCTACGTACAACAAGCAAACGTGTGTATGAAAGCTCTATGTTCCATCCACCTTACTTCCTAAAATACAAAATTTTAGGAAATCCTTGCTGAATCTGTGAAAGCCAAATTCAAAATTCATTTTATCTGCACTTCTACCTTGCATGTAGGAACAGGGAAAGTTTTATGTTCTGTAATTTCCAATGACTACTTATTCTTAATGGGTTATTTTTAAGATAATAAGATTCTAAACTAATTTATTGCATTTATCAAATAGTTATCATTGCCCCACCATAGTACAAACACTGTGCAGCTTCTGGAAAGGAGAGTAAGGGTCAGCATCTGTTCAATATCTGAGCAGTCTCAGAAACACTTAAAACACAATTCACAAATGTCATAATGAATACAGCAACAGACAGAAGTAGAAATCCTTTCAGCAGTGATACAGACTGTTGGATTTGATTTACATTCTGCCAGGTGAAAACCAACCTGCCTTGTGGAAGCCATGTTCAGTTATGTATCTTCTTTATTAGACAAGAGGAAGATTCTATGTTTTGAAACAGGATGAGAATTGGTCAAGACAAAGGGATAATGAAGAAGTGAATAAGATTAGGGTATATGAGGTAATGTGTAGAAATACTATCCAGATGCCTGTCACTTCATATATCTAAACTCAAATTAAAACAAAAAAGGCATAGTATCTTAAGATACTTAGCACAATCAGAATAGCTGTCATCAAAAAGACAAACAACAGGAGCTGGAGAGATGACTCAGTGGATAAGAAAACTTTATTATGCAAGCATGAAGGTCTAAATCCAACTCTCCTGAATACACATACATAATGCGGACATGATGCTCATTGCCACAATCAGTGCCAGTTTTTAGGGTGGTGATGGAGAGAGGCAGGTCTCAGGAACATGCTGGACAATCAAGCTAGCTAAAAGGGAAAGCTTCAGATTTAGTGAGACACTCTGTCTCCAGAAAATAAGAACACAAAAGAGGGTATATAATGTCTTCATCTAGCTTCTACATGTGAAGAATTTGCATGCTCACCTGCATGTGTACCACCTCCTGTCACCCACAAAAAAATAAACAACAAAAATAAATGTTAGACAAGATATGAGGAAACATAGATATGCAGAAAAATACTATTTACTTCCAGTGAGTTAGTAATGCCACTAAAACTAAAACAAAAACTACAAGATACAGCTATACCCCTTTTGAGTATATACTCATGGGAATATCAATAATTATATGATAAGAGATTATTGTGGCACTACTCAGAAGAGCCAAGTTATTAAGTCAACCTCAATGCTCATCAAAACATAATGAAAGAAATGCTGTGTTTATACATAATGGAGATCTATTCAGCTGAAAAGAACTAGGTCCTGACATCTGCAGGAAAATAGGTAAAACTGGAAATCACCATGCTAATCACAAAAAAACAGGCTCATAAAGAAAAATATTAAATATTACATGCTTTATTTCACATGTAGACATTATATCTGAATACATATACATATATGTATATATATATATATATCCAAATATACATTTATATAAATATGTGTACATGAAAGAAGCCATTAAGGAAAGGCCATGGCAACCGAATCTTCTGGAAATGTCCCACTGTTTTGCATGGCTGCAATGGGTGCACTCTGAGATGGAGTGTCCTCAGAGACTTCACCCAAGGATTACTTCTTGCTGTTGATATGCCTTTCCTGCCACTATTATGTAGCCAATGATCCCTGGGCATTAGCCCACCCTCAGGCAGAATCATTATGAAGATGTACTTTCATGCAGTAATGCTGTGTAGATGAACTCATGGTTTCATAATTCCTGATCATGACTTTATAGAATCCCTAAATTGATACAAGTAATCTCAAGCCCCTTATAGAATAAAAGCTACAAATAGAGCTCTGTAAACCTTCATGTGTCATGGGTTAATGAACTAGGAAAACAAAACAGGGTTCAAAAAAATTTACAATCAAGGAAAGCATTCCTTCTAGGTTAGGAATAAGGTAAACATAAAGTTATTCATGATAACACAAAGTGAGAATGGGAAATATATTGTAGGTGCAAGGAGAGAAAATAAATGATGGACTCATCTATACAAGACTTCAAAATAATAAGACAGACAAACGATTTGTTGCTTAACAAAACTGTGCTAAGTGATGACATAAAAATTACTGCTTTAAACTTATAATAAGCTTATGAAGCTGGAAAAAGAATGAATGTTTTGTCAGGTACTAGTCTTAACGGAAAAACATGTAAACAATTCTGCCATAACTCCTTAAGCCTTATCGACTTATGGCATGAACTATTGCTTTAAACTTACTATGAACTTATGGAATGAAAAAAAGTTTAAAAAACATGTGATCAATTATCTTGAGAAGGTATTTAAAACTAAGAAAAACAATGAATTGATTGTGTAGCCCCTTTCTTCTTCATCGAGAATGCATGTGTCTCTCTGTGTGCCCGAGAGTCTTCTTTTCTTTTCTTTCCAACTCATGGAGAGTTAATGAACTCTGAGCCTCTCACCTGGCCAGCAAGAAGTTCCTAAGCTAAAGAGAAAAGAAACCAAGTAATTAAGTGTCTTTTTTTCTGCTTCTATGAGCAGTAGTTAACTGACAGAAGCTATCAGCTTTTGGCTCCTTAATAGAAAGAGAGTTAAATCATCAAAAGTCATTAGCTTTTGGCCCAAATCACCAACACCATACTTCTCCAGGGACTTGAATGTCAAGGAGGGACTCGGGCATGTACATCTATGATTTGAAGGATGTTAGGTGATTGTTTGCAAAGAGATGGGATCCAACAAGAAACAGAGACAAAATAAGGCAATGGGAGGAAATATAACCAAGGACATGAAAAACATGTGTTAAGTGTCATAATGAAACTAATCTTTCACAGTGAACATAAGTCTAACACAAAACAAATATATTTTTTTCAGTTTCCATGATAAAGTACTTTGACAAAAAGTGATTTTAGGGAGGAAGAGTTTATTTTGGCTTCCAGTTTAAGGGTATAATCCATCATGGTGGGGAGTCTTGGCTGCAGGAGCTTGACTACTCTGTGATACTGGATCTTCTCAAATTGACAGCTAATACTAACCATCATAGACAAAGACAGAAAGACTGTATGTCAGCTCTTTCTGTAGATACATTGACTCCTGTCAGAACATCAACAGCCTAGCACTTAGTGAATGCCATGACATTTACTTCTGTGTTTACTTCACTTATTTGTTTATAAGCTAGAGACTGAATTCAGGGCCAGGTGCTCAATCACTGAGCCAAATAGCCATACAAACTTCAGTTCTTTGGTGAATGTTTCTGATAATTCCAAGTATGATGCAGAGTTTCAGACATTTAACATTTTTTTATTTATATATGTACATATCTATTTATTTATTTATTTATTTATTTATACATTTATATTTGTTTTATCTGTATGTATGTCTATGTGACACATGAATGTTTGGTCCCCTAAAGGGTCCGAAGAGGGTACAAGATGCCCTGGGACTGGAATTACAGACTTTTGTAAACTGCCATGTAGGTTCTGGGTATCAAATTGGTGCTCTTGGCAAGAGCAAACAGTGCTCTTACTCACTGAATATCTCTCCAGACCTTTGAATTTTAGATTTTTTAAAAAAATGTTCAATAAACTATGACAGTATTTTTGTCAGGAAATTGTAATTGCATTTTTCTGGTAGAACAGAGATGTCAAGTGAAGTTAAATGAGATTTTCAATTATTAGTTACAGATAATTAGTTGTCTGCTAACTCATACTATAGACAGGGGGCTTCATCAACCAAAAAAGAAAGTATCTCCATTCACTCACACCTGAGTGCTCATCTGAGAATGCATAAGGAAGATTGGAACTGTAGTCACTGCATGGGAGACAGTGCACCCAAGAAAACTGTGGTCACTTAAAGGCCTTGGATTTTCAGAATGAGCTGCTTTGCTGGGTATTTGCCATGACCAGATCTCCAAGGCAACTGCATCAGGGCAAATGTACGGAGAAAATTCAGAGCTTAAAACAAAAGGCATGGTATTGATATTATCACTATCTAATTTCAATCTCAACAACTTGTTGTCAGCTACCAAAGGGGGCAGAAAATACATGATTTCCATAATCACTTGAGTATTTTCTTTTCTTTCTTTCTTTTTGTTTTTTGTTTTACTTGAGCAGTATCTCCTCTACCAAGATTCTTTTTTCACAATTGTGGACTGTAGCAAAGGAGAGGAAGTACCAGTCTGAACATCACAAGCCAAATGATCTAGTCTGTAGGACAGTAATGAGTTATATTCTGTCTCCATGGCAACTCCAGTCAAACCCTGATTATCCTCACTGGGAGAATTCTCAGGCTTTTTCAATTTTGCACAGCCTCTTCTAGCTGTTTCACTGTGACTGTGCTCTCCTAGAATTGAAAAAGGAGAGGGCAGGCTCTTTCCTTTGGCACCATAAAGTGTGTGTGTGTGTGTGTGTGTGTGTGTGTCTGTGTGTCTGTGTGTATCTGTGTTTTTGTTTGTGTCTGTGTCTCTTTATGAGTCTCTGTGTGTATCTTTGTTTGAGTGTATGTGTGTGTGTGTGTGTGTGTGTGTGTGTGTGTGTGTGTGTGTGTGTGAGTGTATGTTGTGAAGTTCCTTGAAACATTCCCTCCTGGAGGGAGGAGGAAGGCTTGTGAAGAGTCTAGAAGCAGTCAATTCATGTATATCAAAAAAAGTAAGGGGACACATAGGACCCCTCCTCATTTTCTGACCTGGCAAGCTGCAGGTCATAATGAAAGGTTCAGGCTTTCAGTTTCCATGGATCATCACCTGTGCTGTAGGGGGGCTTTGAGAATTGCAGCTGCCTATGAGTTGACCATGCTCCTGTAAGTAGGCTAAGGAAATTCACTGGTTTGCCAAGGTGGATTTTAGTGTACCTTTCACTTTGTCTGTTACTCACTCAATATCTGCAATGAATGGACATTTATGAAGCATTAGCTAAGACAAATCTCACACAACTCTGAAAGGGAAAGGGAAATAGGAAGGGAAGGACTAAGGAACAAGAAAATGATAAAGAGGACGCAGAGACTCTTCTAGCATCTATTGAACAGAATATTCATTCACTATCATTTTGTAGTTGGCAAATATGAACACACTTTTTAATTTTTCTATGCAGTAATCCAAAGGCTTTGTGAAGTAAAATTCCCAGATATTAGCCACACAATCCTCTAAACCTTCTCCAGAAGCTGACTGACTAATCAAAACTTCAATGATTGTAGAGAGGTTGGGATGCTGCAGGTCCATAGACTAATTACAACTTAAATTATCTTTTGCTACCCTTAACTTCCTTAGTATCTAATATCCATCCTTGCCCCTCTCAGTGTTTGATCTAAAATCCTCCTTACTTTCATACATAATCTTTGGGAAGTATTAATTAGACCACAAGCTTCAATAAAACCCAAGACTAAGAAGGTCATCAAACAGTATCTGAGGCCTACAGCAAAGATTTCTCTATTTCAACATCTGGTGCCTAGCTGATGCCTGTTTTAAACATATTTTGATTGCAGTTTCACTTGTGCTGTTGCTTTATAAATTGCAGGGCAGTGTTATCATGGTGGGATGTAGAATTTACAAACGTGAATCTATGTTTCTTGCCCAGTCTTTCAGATTTGGCAGCAAAATAGACTTCCTCTTATTGCTTCTGAAGCAAAAGAGATATGAGGTTTGTTTCCTTGCTTGTTTTGTGTGTTTCACTAGACCAAAGTGTTGACAAATATTTTTGAAATTTTTAAACTATATCTCAGATTTTTGCAACTATTTTTATTTTCATGGATGTACCGGCTAGTTTTGTGTCAACTTGACACAGCTGAAGTTATCACAGAAATAGAAGCTCCAGTTGAGGAAATGCCTCCATGAGATCCAACCGTAAGGCATTTTCTCAATTAGTGACCAAGGGGGAAAGGCCCCTTGTGAGTGGGACTATCTCTGGGCTGGTAGTCTTGGGTTCTATAAGAGAGCAGGCTGAGCAAGCCAGAGCAAGCAAGCCAGTAAGGAACATCCCTCCATGGCCTCTGCATCAGCTCCTGCTTCCTGACCTGCTTGAGTTCCAGCCCTGACTTCCTTGGTGATGAACAGCAGTATGTAAGTGTAAGCTGAATAAATCCTTTCTTCCCCAACTTGTTTCTTGGTCATGATGTTTGTGCAGGAATAGAAACCCTGACTAAGACAATGGATATTTATATTCATAGTCTAGGTTTGCCTCTACATACCTTTCTGTGATTCCTAACACTAAAAAAAGGAAGTTGGCTTTTATGATAAACTCTACTTGTTACCAAGAAAGGAGAGAATATATATTGTGTATACAATACACACACATACACACACACACACACACACACACACACACACACACACACATGTGCGGATAGCAGTAAGTTTGTAGTTTGGATTGTTAAAAGCACAAAAATTATTTGATAGGTAAAATGAAATACAATCACCTATTTTTATCTCCTTTTTGCACAACTAAAAACCCTATACATTAATATTAAAGAAAAACATCAAACAGATGACTGAGGAAAGACAGATGACTTAAGTATTCTATGACTCAGGAAGAAAGGGCTCCCTAACATCCCAAAAGACTGCTGGAGAAGCCTGAACATAGGAAGTGCTGATGGCCAAAGGTACAAACATCACTAAAAAGATTTGCTTTGTCCTGGTGAGCACAAAAAAATGGATATTCTCACAATAGAAAAACTTTTGATAATAATCATCTTTCTCCATCAAAATACTGGTAAAAAATTAATTCTTCATGCCAAAATACATCAATAAACACATGAAAGTAATTAAGCCTGGCCTTCTACAATGGAAGCAGTGGGATCAATAGAATTCTGGACTTTCACTTCAGCGTTTAAGAGAGTCTGTCAGACCCTCTTGCGTTCCTATAACTGAACCCCTGAGACTGGTGTCTTAGTCAGTATTCAACTGCTGTGGAGAGACAGCATGACAACAGCTATTCTTATAAAGGGAAATGTCTAATTGGGGCTGGCTTTCAGTTTCAGAGGTTTAGTCCATTATTAGCATGGCTGGGAACGTGATGGCATGTAGGCAGACATGGTGATGGAGATGGAGCTAAGAGTTCCACATCCAGATCCACAAGCAGCAAGAAGAGAGAGAGCCACTGGGCCTGGCTTAGATTCTTGAAACCTTGAAAGTCCAACCCCAGTGGCCCACTTCCTCCAACAAAGGTCTCTGTGCTGGCTTAGGTTGTCAAGCTTGTTCGGAATATACCTGTTACCACTTGCATAGCCATCTCTCTGGTACTACATAGAGTACATCCTTTTGTATAGTTTTTTTTTAAAAAATGTTTTTAGTTTCTTGGGTATTATAATATATACACACAATTTTACAACACATTGGCACTTTGTAGGGATTTTTGATAATGTTAGTAGAGAAATGTTATTTCCATTTAGGTAGACATGCCCCCTTTTTTAGAGTAGGTTTGTCTTAAATATTTCCTCTAAATACAGTTAAGAGTACAGTACACATTGTTGTACTGCTTGCTTCAGTTGTGGGACATAACATGCAGCGAACTAGACAGGAAGGAATATTGTATTGAATTTATCCATGAGGCATCATCCTGAAAAGATCAGAGGAAGACTTTTACCTTGAGTCCTAGGGTTTTATTGTTTGAAGAGACACCATGACCATGCAACTTTTTTCAAAAAACTAAAAAAAAAAAGTTTATTACAGAATCACAGGAATGCTCATGGCTGGAAGGAGCTAGGGAGTGATGCCTGCTGTCAACACCATCATCTGTTCACCTCCATCCACTACTGCAGGGACTGAAGGATAAGGAGGAGTTTCACATAATGGGAGATAACTCAGTTTCCCAACACTGAGAGCGCTGATTTGTATGTTTTAAAGAGGGCTGTGAGAAATTTCTTGCACATCCAAGAAATTCTTTTAGGAGCATATTAGTTCAGACAGAAAGTCTCAAGTCACACCACTTCATCTCAAGCTGCACGTTGGAAGCTCCGGATTCCACCTAAGGTATCATCTGGAGGTCAAGGGAGTCATGGGATGACACCTGCAAAGCCTGCAGCTAGACTTCTAAATTGTTCCTCTGCATGGCATAGGGTGGCTGCTCCTTGTAATTGAGGGCTATCACCACCTTCAGGTACTCCTCAGGGTCTCTGAGGTCCTGCTCCAACAGCCACACTGTCCCATGGTGGGCACAGGGCTGTCTAGATACTTTTATCTAGAGATCTTGGTGTAGGGAAGGCATTTTGTGTATGGCAAGGACCCACAAAGCCATACAGTAGCCCAAGTGAATGTTACAGTGGGAATACTCACATTCCTTGTGTATGTCCATGTTAATGAACTCCAGATCCCCCTTATGTAAACTCCTGTTGCCTTCTTTGTAGGACACATGCTTGCCACCTGGGCAGTAACAGAAGGCATAGCCCACCAGAGTCACCTGGCTCAAGTCCTTTGGATTCACAAAGACATTCTCATCTGTTAGGCTCCCATGAACATACTCCCATGAACATACTCCCACGAACATTTTCATGGTGAAACTCCCGAGTATCCAGCAGCCTGCAGGCTAACTGCAGCGTACATCTCTCTCATACCATATGCTTTGGGTTGTCATCCAGCGCTAATTCCTACCTAGGCTGAGAAACACCAGGAACCTGTACTTGTCCTAGTGAATGCCAAAGCCAATACTGGTGGGGATCATTAGGGGCAGGACCCAGCAGTGCTTCTTCCACGTGTACACTTGCACAGACTTGAATGCTCTTTGAAAGAAGTTCTGCTCACTGAAAAGATGCCCATCCCTGGATTCCAGTTTGAGTGAGAATCTATTTTTCTGGATCCTTGATTCATAGTGGAAGACAAAAGAGGGCTCAACTTCACAGAGAATGCCTTAGTCATCCCGGGTCTGGAGGGTTCCAGTGTCCAGTGGGCAAAGCCTGGAGTGAGGTAGTCATCCAGTTCCACCTTAGTGTCTGAGAGTTTAGCATGGCAGACTGTAGGATGCCTTTAGGAGTGAGGAATCTGCTCTAGGTACCTGTAGCTCTCTCAGGAGAACTCAGGGTGTCTTCAGACTCAGAGCTGTTATAGTCAGAGTGGAAGGAGCATGGGAAAGACGTGACAGTGTGTGACCATTTCACTTTCTTGGGAGAGGGATAACACAAGAGCCATAATGGCAGTCTGGGTGATTGCATTCTCTTAGAAAGGCAGGGGCTTGCCACTGTCTGGGCAGAACTTGAATGATGCTTTGACACCCTTGCCACAGACTGGACAGCAGGAGATCATGCTTTGTGGACTTGGGATCTGGTCTTCGGATTACTGGGTTTTCACTCCATCTTGACAACAGCCTTTTCAGTTGCCCAGAGGAAACTTCCAGGCCATGGCAACTCTTATAAAGGAAAACATTTAATTTGGACTATCTTATGGTTTCAGAGGTTAAGTCCATTATAATTGTGACATGAAGCATGATAGCATGCAGGCACACATAGTGCTGAAGGAGAAACTCAGAGTTTATATCTCAATTGAAAGGCAACAGGAGGAAGACCTCGTGCCACATGGGTGGAGCTTGATCATAGGAGACCTCAAAGCCCACACCACAGTGACAAACTTCCTCCAACAAGGCCACACCTACTCGAAAAAGGCCATACTTCCTAATAGTGTCACTCTCTATTGTCCAACCATTCAAACACAGGAGTCTATGGGGGCAATACCTATTCAACAAACGCATTTGTATCAGTGAGTCTAAACTTTACTAACCACACCCAGCTATGGAAGATGAAGGGAACAACTATGATTTGACTCTCTGTTTTCTGAAGTTCATGTGATGAAGACTTAGTTTGCAAAGCAACAGTGTTGATAAGTGAGAGCTTTGCGATGAATGGGTTCCTGCTGTTATTATAGAGGTGGGTCACTTATCCAGGTAGGCTGATCCCTTCCAATTCATCCCTATACTTCCAGGCCTAGCTTGGATCTCAGGCTATACACAAGTCCATTCTAGTGAGTGACTCAGGTCCTTTCCTATATCATCCTTACATACCCAGGCCTATCTCTGGTAATATAGCTCTTGTATCAGTCTAGGCAGACTCAGACTAGAGGGACAGTCAAATATTCTCTTGGTCACTACTGAATTGGAAACTCCCATCCATCCAAATGAATATCAACAGTAAATGTCTGAAGAACTGACATTTATACCTAATCTGACATCAGCCAAACTTATTCAACAGTAAAGATAAAGTTAAATTTCCACCAAACAGAATCAAGATAGACTTTCATGTCAGACACACAACCAATGAGAAACCACACTATGGTGCACATTTGTGTCAAATTATACCTGGAAAGAAGACAGATCCACCCTGGATACAGATGTGCTGGGCATATCAGGATAGATGAATCAGTGCAGAAATGTATCCCTGAAGTTTCTAGGTTGTATGATTGGACCTATGAATTATTCCTTGGGACACATCAGTGGTAGACTTAGATTTGGCTGCACAAGAGCAACACAAGAGATGTTCTTCTTGGGATGGCTGTGATTTTGTGTCTTCACTGTGGTAGTGGATACAGTGGATACAGGCACCAACATGTGCAATAAAAATGTGCAGAACCATAGTCATACAGGCAAATGAGTGTGTATAAAATGCAAAAATCTGGGTGAAACCTGCTAAGCACCACTAGGAATGCACCTGCTTTAAGGCTTTAGTGTAGTTCCCCAGATGGAGCAATGACATAAAGATTACGCAGGACTTTCCGTAAGTTTTCAATTCCCACCTAATCTATAGTAGGCCCAAAATAAATAGTTTTAAAAAATTAAAAGCAATGGTTCGATGAACTCTAATTTACTTCCTTGTTGTTAAACAGCAGGAATTTAGATTGCAATTCTTTAAATTATAGTAGTTCAAATTAAGGTCAAATTACATTGAAATCTGTGTAACCAATGTTGTGCATCAGGTAGTAGGGAGACATGGCAAAATAAACACTGTATAAATCAGAATAACCATTAGCAATTTACCAACAGACCATTCTGTAATTAGGAGTTCCATATCTCAGGATATTCTTAAACAGATTACACTAATTATGTCTCTCAATCTCCTCCAGGCAACAGGAGTTTTCAGAAGTCATCAAGGAATATGACTCATTACAATTATTCATAACTGCACAATGTAAATTACTTTTTATTTGCTTGTACACTACACACTGTGATATCATAGGATAGTAGTGAAAACATTAGAACAACGTAAAGAAAAGAGGAAGGTACACTAGATGATCATTTGTCATTCTTTATGCACGATGGCATAGAAGTCCTCTTCTGTGATCTTCTATTTATTTTGTTTCCTTTTTGAGGAACTGCCTTTTTTGCCAGGCGTGGTGGCACACGCCTTTAATCCCAGCACTTGGGAGGCAGAGGCAGGCAGATTTCTGAGTTCGAGGCCAGCCTGGTCTACAGAGTGAGTGCCAGGACAGCCAGAGCTATACAGAGAAACCCTGTCTGGAAAAACAAAACAAACAAACAAACAAAATAGTCATGTGGAACTGCCTTTTTAGACTTCATCAAAGAAGAGGGGTGAAGTTGTTTACATCTTTTTGATTTCCTGCTGTGTTGCACATGTGCCTGCTGTCTCCCCAGTCCTTCTAAGAGTCCCTAGCATGCAGCAGTAAGTAGTATCACCTTCTGACTCCAGAGACTCACCTCACTCTGGATGGCAGCTCCATGAATATTTCTCTTATCAATTACTCAATTCTGTTTTTTTCCCTTTCATTTAAAGAAACTTGTAACTAAGAGTGGTGGTGCATGCCTACTGTGACATTTGAGAGGCTGAAGCAGGAGGATTCAGCCTGGGTCACATAGTGAGGTTATTGTAAATCAAAGGAACCTGAGATTATTTTGGTTCTGGAAAAACAGAATAGAAGAGATGTGTTTGTAGTACCTCAGTAAAGCCTTTTCTTCCAAAGGCATCCACCCCATCTGCCCCAGGGGCTCAGTTTAGAGCCCATTACACCTCTGCCCAGCCCCAGGGGATCAGCTTAAAACCTCTTCATCTTTGCTAAAGTCAGGATCCTTTATCTGGGATGTCACCTATGCCAAGAGCAAAGTCAGCTTACAGCACCTGATTGTCAGTTCTCCAGGACACTGAGGAAAGTTCCAAACAAAACCTTCATCATTCTCACAATGAAGTTTCTTGATAATTCAAACCAACCTTAGGTGGAAGCAGGAAGATCAGGAGGAGTTCAAGGCCACCTTTAGCTACACAGTAAGATTTAGAACCTTTTTGAATAAACAAACAAACCCAATCCAGTCTTGTTCATCATCCCTTAATATTTCAAATTTAGAGACAACTGAACACGTGGTATGGGCTGGGTGCTGTGCTGAATGCTGAATCACACTTATTTGTTACATTTTTCTAGTCTGAAAGACTGACCTTACAGTGGAAAGTGGACAGAACACATACAATAGCAACTCAGAGTCACAGCCTTTGCAGCAGATGGCCTATCAATAAAAGCAACCGCTAGCAGTCTTGTGTGCAGAGCAGCTAAGATTCAGTCAAAGTTTCCTTAACTTTTGACCTACTTCCAGCTCAGTACCAAACTGAGAATAATCAAATATGCCTCCCAGATCAATGGCATAGGATTCCTGGCTTCTAATTAGCTACCTCAGCTTCCTTCCTTCACACTGCAAAGCCTCCCATTGTGCTGCCTACCTTGGAGTCTTTGGCAAATCTATCCTATCTGCTTACTGTATAGTAGACCATAAATAAGTAGCCTTCACTTTTCTCATTTGAGGGGTTGAACTTATAGTCACAGGCCTATCATTTAGCAACACCATCTGCATCAGGTGCAGTTTCAAAGGATGTGCCTAGAAGTGGCCAGAAGCCCTGCCTCCTAAAGTGATGCACATACCACTAGGTTCTCTTGCTGCCCTGACATCTCAGTGACCATGGTTATTTTTTATCATGATTAAACAATGTCTGGAGTCTCTCCATCACAGATATCAGTGACTTGCAATCACTTTTCCCTCAGTGACCTTTATTTAAATGATCAGGAATTTTCTTCCTACCAGAAGAAAAAAATAATACCATAAGGTAATATAGTGAAGATTATCAGTCATCTGCTTGGTGATGTTCGTGAAAAGATACATTTCCAGAGCTGAGCATTGGAAACCATTCCAAACTGATCTGGGCAGTGATACACGTATGGATGCTCCAGTTGGGACATGTTCAGCAACTATCCCATAAGGAAATGGACTGTCTGAGACATTTCATCAACACTACTTTCTCTATGCTGTTCATCTGTCCCTAATGTGGATGTTTATAAGGAGCTAAAGAGGTCTGCAACCCTATAGGAGGAACAACAATATGAACTAACCAGTACCCCCCTAGAACTTGTGTCTCTAGTTGAATATGTAGCAGAAGATGGCCCAGTCTGCCATCAGTGGGAGGAGAGACCCTTGGTCTTGTGAAGATTATATGCACAGGGGAATGCCAGGGCCAGGAAGCAGGAGTGGGTGGGTTGGGGAGCAGGGCAGGGGGAGGGTATAGGGGATTTTCAGAGAAGAAACTAGGAAAGGAGATAGCATTTGAAATGTAAATGAATAAAATATATAATAAAATTAAAAAAAATAAAGCTTTATCGAAAACAAAATGTCTAAGGTGTGTTGTGATTTGAATGAGACATGCCCCTACCTCTACCTCACCCCAGTCTCTTGTGTTTGATTATTTGATCTCTAGCTGGCATCCCTGTTTTAGAAGGCTGTGGAAACTTTATGGGGTTGAGAATTCACTGGAGGAACCAGTTACTGACCATGGTAAGGTGCGATAGTCTATCCCAAATCCCTGCCATCTCCTGGCTGCTTGAGTGCATGCATCAGATGACTAGCTACCCATGTACCTGTCACTATGTCTTTTCTGCCATGGTGGGACACAGATTTTTAAACCATGAGCCATAGTAAACCCATCCCTTTGAAAGCTATTTCTTGCCAGATATTTTATCACAGCATCAAGGAAAGTAGCAAACATATTTGTCGGCTTTACCATTAAGGGCTGTTACAATTGCATGGGTAGTTCAAATAACTTGGGAATATTTCAAACAAACTACATGATGGTAAATAATAACAGGTGTCAATCAAAAGCTGAGATACTCTGGGAACCTTTAATATTCACAGACCACAAATCTTCAAGAGGGTGCACCTTGTATTGACAATGTTTCCGGTGATTCATATCTGAGGTTAAGCAGACTTCGTTGTCAGTTCAACATGCTGTGGCTTCATGACTAGACACTTAAACATATTGAAGCTTTAGCTCTATCTTCTTACCATAATTAAGTTGCTGTTTATAGACACTTGCCATTCTTATGATTTCCATCTGTGGTGGTTTAAATATGGTTGGACCATGAGAAGTGGCACTATTAGGAGGTGTGGTCTTGTTGAAGGAAATGTGTCACCATGTAGGTGGGCTTTCGGGGCTCCTTGTGCTCATTCTTCTCCCAGTGCAGATTTCCTGGCTGCCTTCCTACCTAAATGAAGAGTTACATTTTGGCTTCTCCAGTACCCTGTGTTCCTGCATGCAGCCATGGTTCCTGTCACACTGAACCTCTGAAACTGTAAGCCAGCCCCAATTAAATGTTGTCTGTTATAAGACTTGCCTTGGTCATGGTGTCTTTTCACAGAAATAAAACCCAAACAAAGAATCCATCTTCCTTTTACCATGAACATTTTCATAATTCAATGACTTACATGAATGTTGAGCAATGACAGGAAAGGCCTCTTACAAGTCAAGTGAACTTGGACTTAATGAAGGTGTTATCTCCTGACATGACTAATTACAGTACTGCCCTGGGTGAGGTGATGCAGCTTTTCAAATAGTTACCATTTATAATATCTGTGTTATATGATGGAAGGAGA
Organism: Mus musculus; assembly: GCF_000001635.26. Taxonomy (NCBI): domain Eukaryota; kingdom Metazoa; phylum Chordata; class Mammalia; order Rodentia; family Muridae; genus Mus; species Mus musculus. Next base: position 57,062,056 of record NC_000073.6, read on the forward strand.
GTAAATAGGGAGAGAGTGCAAATCTTCCCTTAGAGGCAAGGCCAGTTGTATCAGAGTCAGCACCACAATCATTCTGTCACTAATAACCCATAACCAGTTACTGCACACTGAACAATTATTCTGTCCTCACCAGTGTAAAATGATGAGGTACATTCCTCTGGGGTGTTTACTCCCTGATATTAGAGTACCATTACTCTGATTCTTTGCAAATTATTAATCAATGTTCCATTGGAAACATGCAGAGGTCTGGTAAGTGTGAGACATATATCCTATCGTGTGTCACAATACTTCTGATATTTATGAGTAAAGTCAATGTATTGAAGCCCTCAGGAAGTCTTGAGATTTTGGAATATGATTTTTCTTCATTTAGTTCAATAAGCCGCAAAGGTTTTTCCTGAAAGGGTTTCTCACAGGTCACATGTTTGACCCATTGTAGCACTGATGTTTCTTGGGTTAATATATCCAGGCTTGATGTCTGCCTGGAGTGTGTGATGCTTTTGGACAGCTAGCATAGTGGTTAAGACCAAGATGGCCTCTGTGTTGTTCTTTGCTAAGCTAAATCTGGACTGTGGAGTAATGCCACGGAAGTGAGGATATATATCCTTTCTGAGATGAGAGTTCTGTTGATCTAAGCTTCCATTCTGAACCTTATCTTACTTTTCTTAGCATCACTCTGAGGTTAGTGGCATGCCTCGATGATAACATGTCTAACCAGTCTATGGAGTGTCCACTTGATAAGGTGCTGAAGCTGTAGGATCAGGTTTGGGTGAGGGAACTTGGAAGCAGACTGCCTGTCAGTTGATCTTAAAATAGCTTGACTGTGACTTCCTGAGACACCTTGAACTACCGACAGCCAGTTGAGCTGCTCATGACTTCTCAGAAGTTGAGATATCCCAATGTGTATTGCTTAGCTGAGTTTGGGGAACGATGTGTTATGCAGCAATAGGTAACAAGTTTACTAAGTAATTGTTAAAATCTTGGAAATGCAATGGTGTTGAAAGAAATGTTCATTCACTCAATGAAGCTGTATGTTATACTGACTCTATGAACCAGGCTCTGTAACATGGCAAGGCATAACCCCTAACTGGCACTCCCTTCAAGTAGCTAGAAATGTTTACTGTCACAGATGCTATTACCATTCTTCAGAATACCCCTTTCCAAAGAGTCTGGGTGTGCATAGGTCCCAGGCTGTTCCCACTGCTGTGTCCTCCATGCAGCACAGGCTGGCTGGGCACCCTGTGTCCACCCATAGATTGGGGGCAACTCATGAAGTACTAGTGGTTGACTCATCAGCTTCCTTTCTCTTATACCAACACAAGCCCAGATGGATAGACTGTTGCCTAGATTCCAATATGCAAAATATGGCAATGTCTTTGTGTATGCTAGGTCAGAACATGAAGGAAAGCTAAGTATCTGAGTGCCTCTGGAACATCAACATGATGTCTAAATCAATGGAAGAGAAACTTAAACTTTTGCATTTTAAGCCCCTGACCACTGAGCTTCCTTGTTTTAATACTATGACTTAGACCATTCTGATGTAATTTACAATAATGAAACACAATCTAATAGACATATTTATATATAAACAGTATATGATGTAATATATATATATATAATTATATATATATTAATTCTTTCCACTCTCTGCTGAGGTAATGCTACCAAGTATCAAAGGGTATCCCAAGACAAGTCTGCTTCTGGTTTAGAAGCTGCATCATTCTTTCTGTTACTCTCCGGTGTACATTCCTTTTCTTACCACCCCTTCTCATTGTTACTGAATGAGTCCACAAACCATGACCAGAGAGCCATACCTAGCCTGCACATAGTTTCTGCAAAGAGTTTTGTGGTGGAATTCGGCCAGACCCATCTGGGTGCTCACCATTCTGGCTGCTTTTGTACTATGGCAGTGGAAGTGAACAGTTGAGATAGAATGAGTGTTCTCTATATTGAAAGAGACAGTTTTTCAACACTTGGTGTAGAGTAGATGTTTTAGTGGTTGCTTTGTAAAACATATTTGCTCTTGTGATATCTTGAACCTGTGAGCATTAGCACCCTGGAGAATTTCTAGAAGTACTTTTTTTCTGTGATATTTTGCGGAAGAAAAAGAAAATGTTTTTTTTTCCTGAAGCATCCTCCCCCTTGAGAGAGATGTAGACCAATTTAGTCTAGCCCTCTTTAAGCAGCCAGAGAGAGCATACTTCTCAGACTGCAGAGTCTGCTTGGTGGCCTCCAGTATCAGGGAAGAAGATGAAGGGAACTGACTCCATAGCCAGAAGCCAAAACAAAAGGAAAACCTACAACAGGCCAGAAACTCTGGCAGAGCTCAGGAGTAGATACTTTCCTTGAAACCCTCTCAATGTGGTGCCTCCGTAAAAGTCATTGCACCAAAGCAAGAAGGAAACCTCATAGCAGTTCATTTAGTAGAAAAAAAAAATACTTGAAATTCCCCATGCTCTGTTTCTCCTTTTTGATTAGCATTAGCTCAGCTGGCCGTGGCTCCCATGGAATCACACTGCATCTCTCAGCTGCTTATCCTGTACATGTACAATAGCTGCAGTGAGCTCCTGCCTGAGGAGGATGCACCAACAGCAGTAGGGGACTGCTATAGGGTGGCTTGACAATTTCTCCATGGTTATGGCAGACTCTGAGCTATGTGGGCCTCATGCTCTATACCTGCCACCCTTCTTTGGAGGCTCTGGAGGTGCTTCCTGGGCCTCATCAACAGTAGTGAACACATGGAAAAAGCCAGCAGTGACCCAGAAGAGGTTGCACATAGCCAGGCAGCTCTGGTAAGGGAGCCCAACATTGGAAATGCTTGCCCAGCCCTTGTTGGAAAACCAGGCTGACTCAAGCTGGAGGAATTGTAGAGGAAGGCTCAGCAGAAAGAGCTTTGTGTTCAGGAGTTTCATCCTAAGTGTTTCATCCTGTCATCTACTGCCTTGTGTCTGCAGGACATGCACCATTATGGAAAGAAAGAGGCAGAGTTCAACTCCTGTTAGCATAGAAATTCTCTAGGTGCAGGTATATTGTAATGTTAAGGTGCAGTAACAATCTTCACCATACTGGCCTTGAAATTCACTTGTGAAATGCTTTCTTCTATGTCTTCACTGAGATGGCTGTAGGCCACCACCTTGCCAAAATAAAGTCTTCTGAAATTTATGCTCCTATGATTTTGGTAGTGAGCAGGGCTTTATGCAGAGCATCTTACCTTTGTAACATTATTTCCCTTGCATCTATCTTGGAACAATTGCCACAAAGAGAATACCAAGTGCCATGACCAGGTGCAGGTGCCACACCCTCTGCTATAGACAACTAGAATGATTATTAGCAAAATCAAAGGCCCACGTATATCATATACAGATAAAATAACTTTTGCTTGCAGGCATTTCCACACATCCTCTTTATGCCTTCTTTCTCTTGTAGAAAGATTTCCTGATGCTAAGCCACTAATTCTACCATAGCAGCCACAGGAAAGAAGTTGACAAAGACAGCTTGTTCTTGAGCTTTAAAAAGAAAAGAAAAAAAATCCACTCTCTGGAAACTAGAAAGAGAAGAGGAGCTGCTTAATCACTGCTCTGGGTAGCTTTGTGCCAAGTCAACACAAGCTAGAGTTATCCGGAAGAAGAAAACCTCAATAGAGAAAGTGTTTCCATAAGCACAAGCTGTAGGCAAGCCTGTAAGACATCTTAGTTAGCGACTGATGAAGGAGGACACCTGCCTGGTGTGGGTAATGACATCCTTGTGCTAGGGGTACTTGGAATTAGGCTGAGCAAGTCTTGGAGAGCAAGCCAATAAGCAGCACACCATCATGGCCTCTGCATCAGCTTATGCCTCCAGATCTCTGCCCTGTCTCATTTCCTGTCCTGACTTCCTTATAGACGGACTAAGATGTAGAAAGATAAGTAAGCCAAATAAGCCCTTTCCTCCTCAACTTGCTTTTCATCATGGTGTTTCATCACCCTAATTGGGACAACCACATATTAAAATATTTGTAAATTATTAGCTATCTTTACTCTTGGTATTTTCCTCTAAGGTCAAGATGGATGCACGGTGCTACCCTTACCATTTCCGTCGAGCTTGTATACAGAGAACTCTAGTCAGTAAAACTGAGTACTCAAGATAAAGACACAGATGGTAAACAGATTCAACCCCAGGAAGATAAAGAGTACTTATTTGTAAAATGTCCTTTGTAAGAACTGTTTGTAAGATGTACAAGGATACAAGGCCAGCATACAAAAGATAAACCACTCTTCTGCTGCTATACAAATGATTAGAAATTCAAGCTTAAAAGAATAGCACAATTTACAGTATCATCAAAGCATACATCTGGCAAAAGGACAGTATGTGCACACTAAAACTGGAAGCCTGGTTGGAAGGACACCAGAAAAGCTTGAACAAATGGAGAAAGGTACACTTTACAGAGCCAAAGCTGCATGTAAATGTGCTAGCTCTCCCAGCAGGGTATCTGCTAGAGAAGGAGACATTGCTCCCAAAATTCAGTGGGAACACAAAGCATTTATCATTGAGAAAATACTTTTGAAGAAGAACAAATATGCACAGCCAAAAATCTGCATGTGGGGCTTGTTAGAAAACTATAGGAGCCCAGTAAGTGTGACATAGACAAACTGACTGAAGAAGAAACTGGGCAGAGTCCCATTCACGTAGTATTTTGGAAACTTAAACAAAACAGTGGGTAGTCTCTCTAGGAAATGATGCTGAAAGACTAGATATCTAAATAATAGATATACCAAAATAATAATAATAATAATAATAATAATAATAATAATAACTTCTACCGACTTTTTCCATTACACAAAAAATTACCTAAAATGGGTTATTGAACTTAATGTATAACTTCTATAACTTCTAGAACAAAACATAAACAAAAAGATTTAGTGATGTGTTTTTAAATAAAATGGCAAAATCCAATCTAACAAAAGAAAAAAATGAATAAACAGTCTTCAGCAAAATTAAATGTCTGGCCGCGCAGTGGTGGCACACGCCTTTAATCCCAGCACTTGGGAAGCAGAGGCAGGCAGATTTCTGAGTTCAAGGCCAGCCTGGTCTACAGAGTGAGTTCCAGGACAGCCAGGGCCTCACAGAGAAACCCTGTCTCAAAACAAACAAACAAACAAACAAACAAACAAAAACAATAAAATTAAATGTCTGCTCTTCAAACTCTAAAACAGGATACTAAAAAGACAGCCATAGATTGGGAAGACCCATGCCTCGTGCTCAGAGTGATAACAATTTGTTCTCTCTCTCTCTCTCTCTCTCTCTCTCTCTCTCTCTCTCTCTCTCTCTCCTTTTGTTGTTGTGAGCATTTGAGCATTATCCCCAATGATCTCTCGATGACTCCTGAGTACTGGCTGCCCTGGTAGTCCTCTGCCTGCCAGGAAAACTATTATCAGGTCCTCACACTATTTACCAAGTCCCTGGTCGTCATGCTTCTTGGCCTTAACTCTCAAGTGTCCACCCACCCACTTCAAGATTTTCCTTCTCTTTTACCCAGAGATATTGTGATGATTTGAATAAGCCTGGCTCTCATCAGCTAGTAGATGTGAATGCTTTATAGGGAATGGCCCTATTTAAAAGGATTGGGAGTTGTGGCCTTGTGGAAGGTAGTGTGTCATTGAAGGTGGGCTTTGAAATTTTCAAAAGCCCTCCATATCTCCATGCTTCCTGCAATGATGACAATGGATTAAACCTCTGAAACTTTAAGAAAGTTCCCAATTAAATGCTTTTCATTTGTAAGAGTTGCCATGTGTCTTTTCACAATGATAGAACACTGATTAAGTCAGAGGAGAAGGGGATGGGGGAGGGACTGTGTGTGTGTGTGGGGGGCAGTGATCAGGGTGTAAAGTCAATAAATAAATTAATGGGAAAAAGGAAGACAGATAACTTCACCTGTCATCTGTCTCCTGAATTCGTGTATGCTTGAAAAACACTAGCCCCCTGTGCCAGCAGGTCTTCCTTCAGTGTGCTGGTGAGGTAATCAGTACTTGCTTTCTATTCCTTTCACCATGCAAATCACGACGTAGCAGACAGTGTATCAGCATTCGTCAACAGTCAACGTGGGACCATACCCAAGATCTCAGTGTGCAGAATGGCCCAACATTGAAAAATCATTTGTAAATAAGTGTTTAAGGAGTCATTACTGAACATCATGCAGTTGGCACACATGAGTCTTATCATTACTTTTTTATTTATAAAAGCAATCTCTCATAGGCCAATAGAATGAAAGTAGAAATGCTAAATATTTTGGCTTCTATTTGCTCATCTGATCTTTCTATCTGCTTTTAAACAGGCTAATCACACTCTGCTTATTTGAGAAAGTATTTCCAAGTTCAAATCTCTTTATGTTAGCAAATATTCAGGTCCCTATGGCAGCACTGTCTCTGTCTTAAAGAATTGGCTATAGCATACTAGGACCTGGTACCATGAGCAAGCATCTCAAAGCATGCATTATTTCCCTCCCCTCCCCCCAAAGGTGAACAGTTGGTGGCAGACTGACCACTACAATTGAAACAACACAGCACTTAGCCCATGAAGACAGGAGCAGTGCTGCTACTAGCATCCTAACTCCTGACCTAAAGACATTTTTCTGTTTCCCATTTAATCCCAGTTTGTAATTCTCCAGTGTTCATTCAGGAAAGTTCTTGATTAGTGTCATCTTGTCATTGCCACTGAAGGATCACAGGCATTTGCAGTATCTGTCATAGCCCTTGACTTTGAAGGGACTGGGTTATGACTGTCTTATTTCCAAAGAGAATTCACTTCAAGTGTGTTGGGTTAGGAGTAAGTAATTCAACACCAGTAACTCTCACTCTTCCAAACTAACACCAAAATCAATCAAGGAAATGGGGTGTTCTTTTGTACAGAAAATAGCACTATGCAGCATGAAGAGGCACAGAAAAGACCAATCACTTAAGATGCTGAAAGGAACTCTTGAAAAATTTTGAAGTTTAAAGATTTTAAATTTATAAAGTTATTTTCTAATCTAAAAACACCTATAATAAATGGAATTATTTCTCATTTTGTCACAGAGGTGTCTTTGTGATCTAAAACTGAGTGGTATGGGGATGAGGCCACTCGTAAACCTGGGATTCTGGATGCAGAGACAGGAGGATCAAACGTCCAAGTTCAGCCTGGGTTACAGAGCAAGGTCCTGGGGTTTTGTTTGGTTCGCTTTCACTTTAATCCTAAATGGAATACATTTCAGCTGTGAAGGAATCTGAAATCATGAAATCTGTAGATAAATAGATGAATCTAGAAAAGCTTATACTAAGTGAGGTAATGCAGACCCAGAAAAACAAATGCCATGTGTTCTCTCTTGTTTGTGCCTCTGACTTCCGAGTCGTTAGATGTGAGTATATAACCAGGAAGGGAAGAAAAAATGCCACATGCTGGTGGCAATAGAGAGGAATAACAGACATAAGTAATTTAAAGGGGGAAATGGGAAAAATTAGGAAGGAGGTGAACACAGAAGAGAGAGAGAAGAGCTAAAATAAGGAGTAGGAATGTCTCAAAAAGTACTAAGAAATCATAGTATTATCAGTTTACTTAAAATTACATTACACACACACACGATAGATAGATAGATAGATAGATAGATAGATAGATAGATAGATAGATAGATAGATAGATAGACAGACAGACAGACAGACAGACAGACAGACAGACATACAGACAGACAGACAGATAGATAGAGAAATATTGTTTAAACTCAATTTTCCTACCTGAGCTGACAATGCTCACTCTGGTACAAAACCTAAGGACAAACCTGTTGCCAGGAATGAGAAGTCTCTTTCAAGTTGTTGGTCAGAGGAGTCCAAGAGACTACCAAAACATTACAGTCTATTGCAATGGCCCTTAGGTGCCGCCCAGAGTTTGAAGCTAAGCTCCAGGAGTAATATGGAAGAATTGGAGGAAGGATTGCAACCTGGAGGGTGGAGATGAGAACTCTACAGGAAGACCAACAGAGAATCAACTAACCTGGAAGTTTGGGACTCCTAGAGACTAAACCACCAACCGAAGAGCATTTATGGGTTAGAACTAGTCCGTTCTCTGAATATGTACATATGTAGCAGATGTGTAACTCTGTCTTCATGTGAGTCCCCCAACAACTGGAGTGGGAGCTGTCCCTAAATTTGTTGTCTGCCTGTGGATCCTGCTCCCCTAACTGGGCTAGCTCTACAAAGACTTGATGTGCCAGATTGAGAGGGATACCCAGGGTAGGCCTCCATCCTCTCATAGGAGAAATGGGGAGGGATGAGGAGAAACAGTGTGAGGGGAACCTGGGAGGAGGGAGTTCAGCAATTGGAATGTAAAGTGAATAAATGAATAAATGGGGGGGGGGGAGAAAGTCCAAGGATCAGTGAGTACATTTCACTAGCTCCAATTTTGTTCTCCACAGAGAAGTAGGTTTAAAAATTATGACACCAGAGATAGGTAGAAGGGGTATTATTTGCCCTCCACACTCACTAACAATCTGGAAAAAAAATACATTTCCTTTAGTCTGCAGGGAGTTTGGGCACCTCCTTTACTGTGCCATTTTAGGAGGAATAATGTTATGGAGTGCAAGGGTCTATTCTCTTGCAGATGTCAGACGCAGATGGCCACCTGACAGCTTCATGTCATATGTGCCCACTCTCTTCCTGTGATGACTTTCAGTGTCACTGAGAAAGATGAGGCAACCTCTCCTGATCTGAACTATCTGAAGCATTGTGGAAGCACTGTTGGGACGGTATTAATGATATACCTTTTATTCCTCATTTTGAGCACTGTTCCTGATATATACTTTCTATAAACAAGCAGACATAGAATGACTTAATTTGACTTTCTAGTTGGCAGCTGCTGGAGTGCTCCCTCTTGCCTTGACTGCTGTAAGTAAACAGAGTGTGGAATGGCCAGTGGTCTGTCCCTCTAGCACTTCACTGATGCCCTGAAGTTACAGCTGCTTGGTCTGGTATAGAAATGTGAAACTACAGCCACATCCAGGAATGTTTCAAGCAATATGTGCTAGTGTTTGTACCAGCTGTTTGCTGTTTCTTAGTTTTTTGGTTGTTTTATTTTTGTTTGTTTGTTCTGTTGATTGGTTGTTTTGTTGTTTGCTTGTTTGGTTTGGTTTGGTTTGGTTTGGTTTGGTTTGGTTTGGTTTGGTTTGGTTTGGTTTGAGATAGAATATTGTGTAACTTTAGACTAACTGATCTCACTATTTTACTGAGTTCTTCATCCTTCTGCCTTTAATTTCCAACTACTAGGAGTAAATATTCTAGACATGTTTGCTATCAAAAGTCACAGGAAACTCTAGTTAACGCCTACAGCAAAAAGGAATGCTTCATCTCACAACCTAGAACAGGGAGCACAGTGGTTGGTTCAAAATGGGAATTCTAAGATTGATGCAGGCACAAACATGCATTTGTATATGAGTTCTGCTGGTATTGGTGAAGACACCTCTTCTCTGATATGTAAAATGGATGCTCAACTGATGAGGAGACAGGCTGGTATACAGCCTTCTGTGTTGCCTCCATTCCATTGATGTTACAGCTTTAGACAGAATGAAAGGCTTCTCTAAACTGAGCAGGCTGAATTGGTGACATGAAAAAGAAGACAGGAGTGGCAGCAGGCCAGCAGGCAGCTTGACAGCTGAAGGAGAGATAGAATTGAGCAGTCAGCATGTCAAACTGAAAAGTGAAAACACAATGATGTCATCACTGTCTACATCAACACACACACACACACACACACACATATATGCTACACACACACATACTCACCTTTCACACATATACGACAATACACATATATACCCCCCACATACCACACATACACATCATGCACACATACATACACACATACACAATATCATCACTCTCTATACCAACACACACATACACCACACACACCCTACATACATACACACCACACACACCTACACATACACATATATCACACACCTATACATATACACACATACCACACACACATACACACATAAACCACAACACACACACACAAATACCACACACACATACACATACAGATACATATACACACATGCACACGCAATGATATCATCACTGTCTACAGCAATACATACACACACACACACACAAACACACACACACACCATACTATTTAATGCAAAATTTGAACAAGCAACATTTTCAAACAAGGACCATTTATTATAATCATGTGCCAACTAATATTTGAAACATACAGTTTATCTAAATGTATCTTATTTTGGAGGGCTTTCTTTTTAAGATCAATTGTGTTTTTATTTAAATGTATAACAGTATGCCTTGTCCTGAAAGATTGTTGGACTCCCTGGGGGTAGGGTTACCAACAGATACAGATTTCAGGAACTAGAGTCATGTCTTCTAGAGGAGCAGCGAATGTTCTTAACTGCTAGCTGTGCATTCAAGTCTTTCTGGAGTTCCAAACATCTATGAAGACCTAGGCTAGAAGCTGCAGCACTACCTGCTGCAAAGAAGTATGGAATCCAGACATCATATCTAAACATAAGAGCTGGGACATTTGTGGAGCTAGTGGCCCTACTACCCAAGTCATGCAGGAGAGTAAATGCTAGGGAGCAACTGCTCGTGTTTGCCTCCTGTCGTGATCATCAACTGAAGAGTCGCTCCTAGCCTATCCACGATTTCTATGTGAGTATATCAGAAGAATCCCGACCTTCAGTTCACAGCTCCACATAGGCACTAAGAAGGCCAAGCAATCAAGGTGGGGTGTTTTGCAACCTCTTACAAGATCTACTGAGATTCAAGAGAAGACTGAGAGATCATTAAAACACTTCCAGAACAGAGGGCACAACACAATCCACATTATCATTGAGAAGCTCCTGTGCTCCTCCACATCACTGAGTCCACAGCCCACTGGGAACAGGCTTCCAGGATACCTACCATGTGATAGAACACAAAACCATAAACGTACTTAAACATCATAAGGTTTTTTTATTTTATTTTTTTATTTTGGTGTGTGTATTTGTGTGTGTGTGTGTGCATGTGTGTTATCTTTCTTAGAACTTGATTACACAATATTATAGTGTTAACACCATAAATGACAATGTTTTATCATAACTTCAAAGCATTAAGTGTGGGTCTTAAACTCAATCCTGCTGTCTTAGGATTTCCAATGTTGTGAAGGAACTCATGAGCAAGGCAACTCATATAAAGGACAACATTTAATTGGGGTTGGCTAACAGTTTCAGAGGTTCATTCCATTATCTTCATGGCAGGAAGCATAGCTGCATTCAGGAAGACCTAGTGCTGAGTGGGAGCTGAGAGTTCTATATTTTGATCCAAAAGCAGCCAGAAAGAGTCTCTTTTGTAGTCAACCAAGAGAAGGGTTTCTTCCACACTCGGCAGAACTTTAGCATAGGACCTCAAAGCCTACCACCACATTGACACACTTCCTCAAATAAAGCCATGTCTACTCTGACAAGTCCACAGTGCCACTGATAGTGCCACTCCCATGGGCCAAGCATATTCAAGCCACTATACCCACCTTGTGAAAACAGACAGAAAGTTTTCTTTTGTATATTAGCTAGCAAACTGTTAAACAAAGGAGAAGCATTGTATCTGGGGATGTGCTTTTGACCCCAAACCAGCAACTGGTAAGGGCTCTATGTGCTATAAATACTTAGAAAAAGTTCCTTGTGGCAAGATCAAATTCTAGACAGACCTAGGGAAATTAAGAAGAATTAAGAAGGAGGAGGACTAATGCTACAATCGCCATTCTCTGCACTAAATGACAAAACAAAGCTGATAATTAACATTTTTCAAGGCTGCAACAGTTCAGAGAATATTTTTATTCTAAGATTTAGTTTTCATATTTTAACAATGTGTTTGTGTCTATGTACGTGCATGGGAGTGCATGTGAAGACTAAAGTGATAGGCACCGGATCCCCCTGAAGACAGAGCTAGAGGCAATTGTGAGCCACCAGATATGGATGGTGGACGCTAATCACTGGTCCTCTGGCTACTCTCTTAACCTCTGAGTCATCTCTCCAACCCCAAAATACTTAGCCAACTAGAGCATTTCTACCAGTAAGCTGATAGCAACTGCAGCCTTGGCTTATGCTTCTAAGTGCAGTGAAATCTATGCACAAGTGCTGTATTCAGCTCTCTCCCTTTCTGCTTATAAGAACTTTCCCTGGCCTCAATCTCACTGAATCACCATAATTTACTATGACACACAATTCCCATTGTCATGTTCTACTGTGCCCAAACCAAACCATGGTCCCGTGAGAAATTGTTTTCTTGTTCTACTATGTGGTTATCTGAAATCAAACTTAGATTGTCAGGCTTGGTGGCAATCACTTTTATCCACTAAGCCACCTTAGAAGCCCTCTACCATATATGTTAGGTGTGTATGTGTGGGGAAGGAGGGTCTCTCATGGAAGCAGAAGCTTATTGACTTGACTAGATAGTCTAGCCAACAAATCCCGGGGATATTCTTGGCTCTGCTTTGAGCTCTCTGGTGACATCCAAAGATTCTTCAAAGTAGTGTTTATAGTCAACAATTAAGAAAGTTAATTTCAAACATGAAATTAGCGCACTTCACTCATTATAGGAAAAAATTAATCAGCTGGGAGTGACACAGACTTTACCAATAACTCTGATTAGAGAGCAAGTAATTCTCTCTTCAAAGTGAAATGAAAGCTGAGAAAACAAACATCTCTTGCCACGATCCGGCAAAAGCCAGCCCCACAGGTGAGGTGGCAGGCAACTTGGGTTTGTCTGTGACATCAGAAAGACAGTTTTCATTTCAGGTAAGTTCTTATAGAATTGGAGGTGATGGAAGCTCTTGCACCACTGAGTATCAGGTGGGCAAGTGTCCCCTTCAGTGTTGGAGAGCCTCAAAGGAGACACAACTAGAGGGAGGGTCCCTGCTTTTAACAATGCATAACCCAGGCATGCTGGCACACAGCTGTAGCTACAACACTCTGTGAAAGGTAAAATAAGGAAGATAAAAAAGTTCCATATTCAAAAAAGGAAGAGAGGCAGAAAAGGAAAAGGGAGGAAAGGGAAGAAAGAAGGATAAGCCACATGCTAGAATGACTCCATATGTTCTCAAAGGAACTGCAACACAGGTGCTAGTGTGTGAGTCTAAACGCACAGGGAAATCCAGGAAACTTCTAGATAACCTGACCCTGGAATCATCTGAACACCCAAGCCCCAGCTGTGGCCAAGGCTCCTTATCTCAAAAGCAAGTAGAGCTCAGGTCCTTGAGAACACGGCTGGATCAAGACTGAGCCAAGTGTCTGAGAGTACTGTACTAGATCACACACCAGGCAGCATGCTATACTATCACTTAGGACAAAAGGGAGCATATGTCTTTCTGATTCCTAATCCATGAGATGATTAGGCTAGAGAATCTTTCAGAGATAATCATTTTGGGGGGGGGGATTTAATCTTCATCTGCAAACAAAAATACTGTCCAAAAAAGGACTAACAGATGTGGGATAGCCGACTGCTAAGCTCTGCCAACACCAAGGTAAGCTAGTTCTTCGTGATTCCTGCTTTACTTAAGATCTGTCAGATGGTTCTGGGCCAAAAGGCTGAAGACAGATGCTTCAATGTCATAAGAAATTAGGGGATTGTCCAGGCAGTCAGCTGTCTCCACAAATTGTATAGTTTTGGAAGTCATGTCTTTGTGCTTCCTACATATTCAGGTAATATTTAATTCCTTCTCAGTTCTCAGATGGGATTGAAGACTAGTTCTAGTCTCATAATCAAACTTAAGTTGTTCAGCATTAAGGGAGATGATCGAGATTTGTAAGGATGGATTTCAGAAGGGAATACAAGTTAAAATCAACATAATCCAGGAACAGAATTGTAAAATCTTTAAGTTAGGATAGATGGTACAGTACTTAATTGAAATTGACAAAATGATAGAGTGGATGTTAAATCTATATCACTTTAAAATCTGCATAATTGTTATGGATGCGCTCAATTAATACCTGAGGAAAAAAGAGCCTTTTTTAATTGGACAAAGAGGGGGAAATGTGGGCTGCTCTGATGCTGTTTGTATTCTGATTTTAATTCTGCTTCCTCAAGAGGGGCTGCCCCAGAAGAGCAGTCAATCGCATACTCAGGTGATTTCATGTGAACCTTTGCCCCATTTTAACTAGCCAATAAAGGCTAAAGCCTGTGATTGGGCCTTGGAAGGGAAAGGTGGAATGGTAGGTCTTAGAGAGTGGGGGCAGTTGGAAAGAGAAGGAGAGAGAAGGGAGAAAATAGAAGAAGAGGAGGAGGTGAAAATGAAGCAGAATCACGTGGCCAGGAGAAACTGCAAGTAGCAAAGTGGCTTATAGCTGTGATATAAGCTAGTACAATGCTAGATCTATCCAGCCTAGGGATATAGCTTATAAATATAATAACTAGAGTGTGTGTTTTTTATATTGGGGTTGGAAATTACTGCAAAACTTCTATGCCTGGTGTCAGAGGAGATATGGAGGTATCTTTTAACATGCTTTCTAATTTCCCATTTCTCAAAACTTATGTCATGCTGGCCTGTGAATACCTTAGTGCATAGAGCTAAGGCTTTAAGGCAGTGGGTATTGAATGGAGACAGTATTTTCTACAGGACCTAGGCAATGACATGTTGCAGGAAATTTGCAAAGGTCTTGGCCACGTAGTCTCACCAAAGACATCTCTGCCTCAAGAGAGTTCTGGGCTGGAATGATTGCTGGGGTCGGGGTTGGGGGATGCTGGAGAGTGCCAGGAAAGCCTGGTGATAGCCATCCCTGACTACAGAACCTTACGGTGTGGGGACTGTGCACAAGGCTCTGGAGCACTCATGAAAACCAGAACGTCAGAGCTGGCTAGAGACCAAGGTGGCTATATTGGCCTGATCAGGCAGTGGGAACAAAAGGTGACCAAAGGGAAGGCCCAACAAGCAAGGCCTGTCCTTAACTGGCCCTTACTTCCACTGACGTAACAAGCACCTGAGATACAGACCAAAGTGACTTGCGGGGGGTCAGCAGTCTCCCTCTCATGCATGTCCTCTGCACGCACCATTTCTCAGTGCATCAGTAGCAGATCTGATGCCTCATTTCATGCCTCCTAACTCTGGCAGAGTACAGGCCACACAGCTCCTCTATAGTTAATACTTGAGGACAAAGTTTCACCTACTGGCTATATGGTCCCAGTCTCAGAGTGGCAGAGGAAGAAATAGTGGACACAGAGGAGCTAGAATTACAAAGAAAAGCCCCCGTTATTCTGCCCCATCTGCCATTTTTTCCTCTCAGTTCATCCTCAACATCTCACTGAGAGCACCAGAGGCTCTCTCCCCTGTACCACCTGCTAGGAAATCAAAGAAATACTAATGTAAATATAAACCGATGCATAAGTGTATATATATATATATATATATATAGTCCTGAAACAAAACATGAGGTTATGATATTTTGATGTGTGTATGTCTTGTAGAATGTCCACATCTATATTTTCAAACATTTATCATTTGTGGTGGGAACATTCAGAGCCCTTTCATTTATCTCTTTGTCAGCATGCAGTATCTTATTTTCTATGGTTGTGCTCATATGTAATGAAACAGTAGAACTTAAGAAGCAATGCGTCATTGTAGTTTAGTTTTGCTTTTCCTTTGTTTTTGACAGACATTGGAATATTTCCTAAATCCCCAAATGGTCAAATGACAGGGGTCACTGTGTATCGTGGGTGTGTGGTAAATGGGTGAGGAAAGGAAGGAAGGAGTTGAGATGTGGAATCAGAGGATGGAAACACACACACACACACACACACACACACACACACACACACACCTGTCTCTCTCCCAGATGACCATGTTGTCATCTGCCTCAGGGACTTCAGCATCCTTTTTTGATCACTTTTAACTGATGGTCAGGTTTGAGGTCCCAAGAATTTCTTCGTCACTGATCCCCACAGCCTGTCCAACCTTGACACATTATGATAATGCCATTATTTTCATGCACGTAGCCAAAGGATGGAGCCAAATTATGAATGGCTTACACAGTGAAATGCCATTGAGTTCGTTTTGTCCTCTCTCTTTCACTGTGGCTAGTCAAAAGCTCTGAGGTTTCAGCTAAAGAAGCTGGAATTCCATTAATCAGGTAACATCCTTTCAAGTCACATCCTCTCACTAATATATTCAGTTGCTCATTCCCTGTGCAAGATTGAACTCACATTAGAAGAGCTGAGAACACAGCAGGTCACATTCAGTTCATTAGGGAGTCAAGCAACAAGAATAGCTATATGTGTGTATAATGGGGTCACATAGGATCCTGTGGAACCAAGACTCCAAGAAGAACCTTCCTTCAGTGGGGAGACACTGATGTACCAGAGATATATCATTGGAAACTGGGGTCTTGCAAGGTAAAGAAGTGTTTTATTGGAGAAAGGAGTCTTGCAAGATACCCAGCTATTCTTTCTTCTGTGCTGGAAATGAGGCCACAGCAGACTAAAACAGGATACAGGATGTCCCATGTGTCTTTGTAGGGATGAACTGTTTTGGTTAATAATTACACACTCTCCCAAACCAGAAAACAAAGCCTCTACATTTTCTGTCTAAGAGCATTTGCTGTGTGTGGCATCTAGTTAACACTGGTAGGGCTGAGAATGATACCATACATCTCCTGAAAGACCTCTTAACAGGGTAGCTGTTAGACTAAAGTTTAGAGCAAGGCTAATTGGCCAAGAGGTGTATGGTAGAGAGGTGTATGGCCAGCTCTGCCTGCCCCTATGCAAACTTATGAGCTACTGCAGGCTCACACTTGGGGCCTGCCGAAACAGCTTCCAAGCTCTGAGTTCAGTGGCTGTGATGATCCAAGCCACGTGGCTCTGTGCTCTGGACCATGATCTGATTTTAGCCCTGGCATATCTTGACACCAAGGAAAACACCTCCTGGGAACATGGTCTGAGAAAACCTTGATGACTCTAGTAGACACCGTGAGTGTTGGCACCGCTCAAGGTCTTGTCTTGAGGGTATCACCCATAGATGAAATGGGTCACTTTTCTACCACATCATGTTTGTAATGTGTTGTTTCTAAGTATTCCAATTAAATTGGATGTCATCATGCCAAATGGACAGACAATAAGTCTTTCTTCCTTGTGACTCAATCAAAGCTTACACATGCTGGTTGGTCATCCAAAGGAAGAATGGGTTATCATGAAAAGATACTTTTGCATGTGTTTCAAGGTGTCTCGGGTTCTATAGCTCTACAAGACTCCACTTTCTTGTTTTCTTGTTACTTAGATTTTTCATTTTGGGCTGTTTTCATTCATTCCTTAGAAAGCCAGATACTTGATATATCACAGATGTGGCTTTTTACCTTGTTCTTATTAACACCAATATGAGAACTGTTAGATTACAGGCAATTACACTAGCTTCTTCCCAGGAACTTGGCAATGGTTTATGTCATCACCTGCTACCACCAGGTGCTTCAGATGTGGGCTGCCTATAAAAGGACTACCTGCCCTGCCACTCCAGCTGTCTTTTCCCATGCGTTCCCAGATAGGCACTCTCTCTCCCTTTCTGTCCTTCTCTGTGCCCAGTCCTCTTCTATAACCTCATGGCTCTGCTCCTATTCATTTGCCTGTCTACATGTCTACTCATCTGCCTTTACCCCTTCTCTTGACCCTCACTCCCCTTTCTTCCCCCAGTTAAACCCCCTTAGATCTGTTGTATGACACAATGTCTCAGGGGGACATGGGTCCACAAGGTAACCTCCTTGCCATATTATATTTCACAAGAATAACTATAGTCAATACAACTGCAGGTGGAATTGTGATATTGTGACAAAGCTGAGAGGATATTCAACTCACCTCTCTACTGAGTGCTATAAAGACCCACATTTTGTTTTGGCATATGCATATTTTCTGGAGTATACAGAGTTCGATATCATATACTTTCGAGTAGAGACATGAGAGACAACTCAACTGCTGAGTATGTACCAAGGCCTCATACAGAGCATCAACACTTGACAGGAGGCCTAGAGGTAAACTAAGGCCAGACTGGGCTGCTGTCCAACAAATCACACTGGAAACAAACATGTGGCTATAAAGGGGGTAGGAGTACCCATTTTTTAATAGGGTTATTTGCTTTTCTGGAGTCCAACTTCTTTATATATATGATATGAGTCCCCTATTTGATTTAGGCTTGGTAAAGATCTTTTACCAATCTGTTGATGGCCTTTTTTGTCTTATTGACAGTGTCCTTTGCCTTGCAGAAGCTTTGGAGTTTTATGAGGTCCTATTTGTCGATTCTTGATCTTACAGCACAAGCAATTGCTGTTCTGTTCAGGAATTTTCCCCCTGTGATCTTTGTGGATCTTCCTCATTTTCTCCTTTATAAGTTTCAGTGTCTCTGGCTTTATGTGGAGTTCCTTGATCCACTTAGACTTGAGCTTTGTACCAGGAGATAAGAATGGATCAATTCTCATTCTTCTACAAGATAACCACCAATTGAGCCAGCACCATTTGTTGAACATGCTGGGTTTTTTTTCCTCACCCCACTGGATGGTTTTAGCTCCTTTGTCAAAGATCAAGTGACCATAGGTGTGTGGGTTCATTTCTGGGTCTTCAATTCTATTCCATTGATCTACCTGTCTGTCACTGTACCAGTACCATGAAGTTTTTATCAGAATTGCTCTATAGTACAGGACACATGCTCCATTATGTTCATAGCAGCCTTATTATAATAGTCAGAAGCTGGAAAGAACCCAGATGTCCCTCAACAGAGAAATGGGTACAGAAAATATGGTACATTTACACAATGGAGTACTACTCACCTATTAAAAACAATGAATTTAATTCTTAGGCAAATGGATGAACCTGGAGGATATCATCCTGAGTGAGGTAACCCAATCACAAAAGATCTCACCTGGTATGCACTCACTGATAAGTGGATATTATCCCAGAAACTTAGAATATCCAAGATACAATTTGCAAAACACATGAAACTCAAGAAGAAGGAAGACCAAGGTGTGGATACTTTGTTCCTTCTTAGAAAGGGGAACAAAATACCCATGGACGCAGTTACAGAGACAAAGTTTAGAGCAGAGACTGAAGGAAGGACCATCCAGAGTCTGACCCACCTGTGGATCCATCCCATAAACAACCACCAAACCCAGACACTATTGCATGTGCCTGAAAGATTTTGCTGACAAGACCCTGATATAGTTGTCTCCTGTGAGGCTATGCCAGTTTCTGGCAAATACAGAAGTGGATGCTCACAGTCATCTATTGGATGGAACACAGGGTCTCCAATGAAGGAGCTAGAGAAAGTAGCCAAGGAGCTGAAGGGGTCTGCAGCCCTATAGGAGGAACAACAATATGAAGTAACCAGTACCCCCAGAGCTCCTTGGGACTAAACCAAAATAAAAAAAAAAAAAACACATGGTGAGACTCATCACTCTAGCTGCATATGTTGCAGAGGATGGCCTAGTTGGCCATCAATGGGACGAGAGGCCCTTGGTCTTGTGAAGATTCTATGCCCCCATATAGGAGAATGCCAAGGCCAGGAAGTGGGAGTGGGTGGGTTGGGGAGCAGGGGGAGGGGGGAGGGTATAGGGGATTTTCAGAGAGGAAACTAGGAAAATGGGATAGCATTTGGAATGTAAATAAAGACAATATCTAATAAAAAAGGGGGGTAGGGATGTCCCACTGAAATAGCCACCAGAGAGATCCCGACCCATGCACCGAGTCTTCAGAAAATTGAGTGTGCTTTTTAAAGTAGTGAAAGAAACTGAAAAAGAATTTGAACCAGTTAGTGCCTTCACCCTCAAAGGAAGTTGCAAGTGAGACCAACCATCTATTAGGAGGACACAAAAAGACTAAGACTCAGAAAGCAAGAAGGCATGGTCTGCATCACCAACCGTAAGGACAGTTCTGCAGCTAACAGGAGGAAAAGTAAGGAGAAACAAAGTCACTCATGTGCCTGCCTTCTACCCCATTGGCACTGATCAACTGCTCACAGACAGCCATGTGACAAATGGAGTGGTTCTTTTCTGTTGAGGTTGCCCACAAATATATTTTCTGACTATGAAAAATATATCCTTGTGTTGTCAATTATTATTTGGAGTCAGCAGTGTCTGGCTATCAAGATATGTAAATGTCACTTCTTCCCATGCCTTTAAAAGAAATGCAAGCTGCCCTTGGGAAGGTGACCTTCCCCTGCCAAGGGGTCCAGTAAAAATGTAGCTTTCTGCATAATAAAGAACTGGAGCCTAGGAAGAAAGTATGGGTGGAACTTCCTTGGGAGGAGAAACACAGGCTGACACAGATGCAGACAGAGGAAGGAGGCAGACAGAAAAATCAGCGGGGGCAACAAGCAGTGAGAACCACGTGGAGAGATGGGATGGTGGGTTAAGTTAGATGAGAGCTGAGAGTCTGCTCTCGAAAAAAGCTAACAGCTTTAAACCATATAGACTTCTCCGTGTCCTAATTAAACTGGGATCCATGAAAGCCCCCAAACACTTTTTAATCTTGTATTGAAAGATTTCTTTTCTAGATTAAGAAAGTTACTCCTCAGAATTAAAATAAGTCACAGGATTTCTGCATTCCTCCCTGTCTTTGTTTTCATCCCTGTGACAAAATGCCTGAACTAATCACATTAATAAAGAAAAATGTTTTTTGCTCAGTTTCAGAGGTTCCACTCCATGGTCCTTTCGGTTTTGTCCTGAAGCAGTCTAGTACATGCAGTCAGGGACACCCGGCAGGCCTCTCATGGTGAAAGCACAGAAACACTTCCTTCACAGGGACACTCTAAGAGTCCACCTTCTTCTCACTGGGCCTGACGCTTACAGGGTCCAGGACCTCCTAGCAGGACAAAGCCTTTAGCACATGTTCATTCAGAAGCTATTCAGGATTAAAACTATATTAGAACACACCTAGAATGTAGCAGACAACAGTGATGCTGTACCTATCCTGAGCCAGCTCAAGTCAGTAAGATCGATACTTCTTTATTTTCACAGGAGCACCCCAATGGCTTGATTGCACTCACAAAGGCCATGTGTGAGATGGCTGATCCCATGAGGGATGTTAGAAGGTGAGTCCTAACCCAAGGTGCTTGAGACCTTCAGCAGGTAGGGGTGAGCCTGTCATTCATGCTCCTTTTCTTTATTTCTTGCCTTTATGTTCCTCCACATGAGGACACAACATGAGGCCCTCCCTGGTACCAGCTTCCTTGCCTTGTACTTTCAGGCATCCAAGGGATGAGCTCAGACATTTCCGTTCACTATAAATCACCCAGTCTGTGAAATTTGATTACAGCAGCATAAAATGAACTGAGACAAGGACATAGAGAACAAAATTACCAAGCAAAGGAAAATTCAGTAAAACAAACAGGACTTCCCCTCTCTTATACCAAAGCTACACGGTTTCTGTTACTTCACTGTCTTTCAATATTTACCAAGCCAGATGAAATTTTCTTTCATAGCAGGTCTTGCAAATTGCTGCTTAATAATCAGATCATGATGACTACCGTATTTATCTAATTAGGTCTTCATTTACTTTAATTTAAGGCAAGTAATGATGCTAGATTAGAGATCCTAGTTAGGGACCAGGGTTATGTCTTAATTAGAGCATGTGCCCAATTTTAATATTATATAAAAACTAATTTAAATGTAATGGGTAAGCAGGCCTTTTAAAGTTATTTTCCTTAACAGTAAAGCTTTGTGGATTATTGTTTGTCACAATAGTGGTTTCTATACTTGCAATTAAATGATAGCAACCTTCAGAAAGTGACAGGTGTAATGTGTATTTGTGCATTGTTGTACATGGATTTCATCCTAGAAATGAGACAGACCTGTTTGTAAAAGTAATTATTCATAAAAAGAGCATCATTCATCAGTGTTCTGCTATCTATTTTTTTGCCCATATAAAGAGTATAATCTATCATAAGGGAATCGGAGTTTCTTCAATATACCTGCATTTGCATAGTTAAAAGAGAGGGAGCTGAAGGCAGGGAAAGGGGACTTCATCTATGTAGCATGGGGCTTTCATGGCGATGCACATTTTGGCAGTTTTGTTTCTGAAGGATGCTTTTAAGGAGACCTAAATTTAGCTAACTGGTTCTCAATACCTCAATAGCACTTAATACATTTCCCCACATACAATCAATATCACTCATTGGGAGTTAATGAAGCACCAGGCAGGCATGTTGCAATTTGTGTCAAAATGATTTCATCTCATTGACACAATACATGAGGATTCCTTTAAGTGTGAAGTCAGGCATGGTGGAAAGTATGTCATTTCCAAATGACTCATTTATTGCCTTTTTTCCCTTTATTTTATTTTATATTTTAAAATGGAGCCTTGCTAGAGTGCCAGGCCGCACTTGATCATGTACCCAACTCCAGGTTATGTTATTATCCAGCCTCAATTAGTTGAGTCTACAAGGGCACAGCACCAACCTAGTCTTGTGGCCTTTATGTGTACTTGTTCTGTTAAGCACAATCGAGTGCTCAAAGCATCTCATCTAGAGGCCAAGTTAGTTCTCTCCTGACTTTCTGTTGGCTTGGTCTTCCAGTCCCCAAGGAAGTCACATCTCTGAGGGAGTATCCCCAGTCAGACAGTGACTTCTCCCTATATAGAAAACCCCAGAACTAGGGAAAAGAGATCTGTCTTGTTGCCTCATATGTTAAGTTCTAAATGTGTTTGAAAAAAAGAAAACCTCCACAAACTTTAAATCTCTACCATAATACAAGGTAGCCTCTGAAAGTTTTGAGAAACACACACATGCATGCATGTACATACATATGAATGCATGTACACACACAAATATACATTTGTAGGTACACATATACATATAAAATACATATATACATGCATGAATTCAGACATACATATACATATGTGGGCACATATATGCACACACAAACAAGAACACATTGGCATGCACACACAGGTACACAGAAAACAAACTATCTTCATTTGAAAGAAAATTTGATAGAATAGCATTTTCTCTAAATATTTTAAGACCAATAAAAAAGGATTCTTTTATTCAAATGATTTCACAGCTATGCCATACACAACCATCAGTTTGAAAAGCCATGATAGTTGATTTAGGCTGGAGTCATATCAAAGGATGGAGTTCCATATGCCTTTAATAAGATCAGATGAAGCCTGTAATGTTCTGTATGGAGCTCATCTGTCCTGAATCACAGACCTAGGTCACAGAATTAGGGCATGGCTGCTAAATCCCAGCCCTCAAGACCTTCTTGCCTCAGCTCTCTTTTGCTTTGAGCTTCTGTTCTCTATCACTCAGCTATAGTTTGAATCTTCAAAGTTCCCAACATTTCATATGTTGCTATTTTGGTCCTTAGCCCATGATACTGCTAAGAGGTAGTTGGGGCTTTCTGAGGGGAATGAATGAGGGGAAAGACGGGTCTCTGTGGGCACACCCTGCATGATGCTTAGGGCCTGTTGCTTATCTTCTCTTTCACTTCCTGTTCCCTGATAACTTAGCAGCTTTGCTCCACTGAGTTCTACCCACAAATGTTAAAACATTCTCTTCCACAAACAAGCAAGCAAGCAAGCAAACAAACAAACAGAAAACAGGTCTTTAGGAGCCCAGAAACTATTGCTCTTTACATTTCTCACCTCATGATCTACAGCCTGCCACTTAATCCCTAAAATATCATGGGAGATGTTCTAGTTTCACTCTGTTGCTATGACAAACACCATAATCCAAATCAACTGATTTGAGTAAGAATGGCCCCATAGACTCATATATTTTAATGCTTGGCACCCAGATGATGGAGATGTTTGAGAAAGATAAAGAGGTGTGGCTTGGTTGAAGGAGGTATGTTGCTGGGGGTGGGCTTTAAGGTTATATAGGCTTACACCATTTCCAATTAGTCTCCCCACCTCATAACTGTTGATCAGGATGTAAGCTCTCAGCTGCAACTCTAGCATCATTTCTGCCTTGCCTGCTGCCCTTCTCCCTACCATGGTGGCCATGGCCTCACTCTCTGAAACTATGAGTCTCAAATAAAATCTTCTATAAATTGTCTTATCACAATAATAAAAAAAACTAATATAGGGAGGATAGTGGTATGTTTTTCATTTTATAATTTATGGTCCTTCATTGAGGGAAGTTGGGGCAGAAACTTAGTGGGAACCAAAAAGGGGAAGCCATAGAATAAAGCTTCTTGCTGGCTTGCTCACATGATCACACCTGGGTATCTTTCTTATATAGCCCAAGACCACCCGACTGAACAATGGTGCAACCTACAGTGGTCTGGATTTTCCTACATCAATTGGTAAACAAGGTAACAACCCACAGACATGTCCATAGGCCAGTGTGATTTAAGCCATCCCTCAATTGCAACTCCCTTTTCAAGTGACCCCAGGAAGGTCAAGTTGTTGGTTAAAGCTAACTAAGGAAATCCTATGTCTTCAACTTTAAGCCTTACTGTTTTCATATCTTCCTGCTCATCTCCAAACCAATTAAGAGATACTTTTTCAAGACCAATATTGTAAATTCAACTCCCTTAGCCTCATCTATCAGTAGGGGATAACAGAAACATAAAACAGTTAGCAAAAATAACAAATAAACCCAAGTAATAAAGATTCAGAAATCTGTCTTTTGGTAAAACTATGCTTTTAATGGAACACCGCCTTTCCCTTTCTTTCTGTCTTTTTAATGAAAGTTCTTCCCATTGGATTTAAAAGGATTTGTGTTAAGTATTGTAGTATTGATGGTATGGCATTGATTGGTGTTAATAGACAGGATATACAAATCAGTTGGGTCAAAGCAATTACAGAAATAGAACTCTGATGCATAACTTATGCAGAAATCAAAACAGGAAATGGATTCACAAGCCTGCTGCAATATGCCAAGAACCTTAACAGCCCCAGGATGGTAGTAGAGTTCAGAAGGAGAACACTTGCCTCAGAGGTAAGAGGGAAGCACTAAGTAGTATCCTGAATACAAAACACACAACACCTGCAGCTTACGTAATATTTGTTTTCTGTAGCTACCACATTAGAGAGTCAAATATGCTAATGCTTCCCTAACCATACCCAATTCCATGGTCCTCAGGCTTCTAATTAGCAGTCTCCTGTGTCCCATGCAACAGCCTGAAATCAGCGTACAACTGAACCCTTGTCTCTCCTTTGCACACACGGCTGATGGCAGCAGCCATTCTTATTTGGACATTGATGTTAAGGCATTAATGGTGGCAGCATCAATGCATTTCCTTCTTAAAACTGAATGGAAACAAGCACCTTCTCATCATCTTTACCCTCCCAGTGCTCATAGCCCTAGACCTATATTATGAATATTCTTTGAGCCTAGACCAAGTATGCACATGTGGGGTTGGCTGTATTGGCTGCTGAAATCTTTCATTCCTTACGGAGTTCAAAATGCATTGATGATGCTCTCATTTCCTCTCCTCTGATTCATCCAGCTTCAATGTCTCTGGTTTCTGAATGGATGTTGAAAAGAAATAGGAACACTGTTGTAAATAAATTAAACATCTGTTTTAAGTACCTCCATTCATTCACTGATTCATCCAATTAACATTTAAAACCCAAACAATATTTATGTGCCAAACTCTCTGAGAGACATGGAAATTGCTCGTTTTTAATTATTGAGAGTTATCTGGTAGTTAGCCAATAGAAAGTTATTCCAAAATAAAAATTTGCCACTTCTGCTGTCTTAGTTAGCTTTTCTATTGCTGTGATGAAACACCCTGACCAAAGCAACTTGGGTGAAAAGGGGGTTATTTAGCTCACATTTACAACTCATTGTTCATTATTAAGGCAATCAGGACAAGAACTCAAAACAGGGCAAGAACCTGGAGACAGGAGCTGATACAGAGACCATAGAGGAACACAGCTTACTGGCTTGCTATTCATGGTTTGCTCATACTACTTTCTCATAGAACCAGGAACATATGCCCAGAAATGGCCCCACTCACAATGGGTTGGGCCCTCCCACATCAATCACTAACTAAGAGAATGCCCTACAGGCTTGCCTGCAGCCCCCTTTTATGGAGGCACTTTCTCAATTTAGGTTCCCTTCTTTCAGATGGCTATAGCTTATGGAAAGCTGACATAACACTCTCTAGCAAACCATCATTTTTCTGTTGAGACTTTACCCTCTTAGCACCTGCTAGTCCCAAATTCAGGGCTATTAATCCTGTTTGATCAGGTCAATACCTGCCCTTCCACTTCTGCAGTTTGTTGTTGTTGAGATTTTCCTTCTTTGTGAGTGCTAGCCCCCATGTAGGGCTTTTAGTTAGTCCTGTTCAAATTAGCACCTTCCATACAACCTTCAGTTTCAGCTGAGAAAGTCATTTGAACACTGGATGAATAAACACATTAGATATCTGATATACCTTGGCTCTGATTGGAAATTAATCACCACAATTCCTTTCATAGGAAATTATATATTTAATACAATTTTTAAAATCCAAAGTAATGGGAAATTTAATTTCTATGCAAATTAGGGACAACTCAAGTAAGTTTTAACTAGATTGTCTCTAGTTCATAATTTGGCTAGAGACAACCTATCTTAATCACAAATGTGCACAGATTTAAAAATGATTATTCTAAGCCCAAGCAATTAAATTAATTCTCCGTTGAGGTGGAGACACCACCCGCTGGTCTCTCATTAACTCTTCACTCTAAATCTTGCAAATGTGTTTAGTTCACAGGACACTTCCCAGTCATCTTTATAACCTAGGGTAGCTACAAGTCTATTTTGGCTGAAAGGCCTGTTGAGTAAGTACATGGGACCTTTGTCACGTTCCCCATCTCACCATTCCTGTGTCCTTACAAAGTGGGACAGAGAGGGTAGGCCACTGGCACAGGCAAGTCACATTTTTGTTCCTCGAGCCTGAGAGAAGAGGCCAGTTGGAGTTTGGTCCTTGAAGACTCTATGAGGCATCCAGGTAAGGTCTTAACTGGCCTACAGTGTCCCCTGAAAGAATCTCCCTCATGTCCTGACAGCATTGCTGTTAATATCTGTCAAACTCACTTCTAAGCCCCACACAGAATGCTCCTGGAGACACAAAGTCTAATGTGAGTTCTTGTTGAAAGTGGACACGTATATTGATGTGTCCAAATATGATGTGGCATGCATAAATGTGCAGTTTTAATATATGTGTATGTGCCTGTGCGGGTGAGCATATAAATAAATTTATGTATGAATATGTATGTGCATGTGTATAGAGGTGAATGCATATGTGCATATGTACATGTATATTTGTGGCTATGTGTAGCTGTGTGTGTATGTGTCCCTACAAGTGTATGTGTAGAGGCCAGAGATTGGTGACAGCCATGTTCTTTGATCAGTTTCCCCCTTATTTACTGAGGCAAGGTTTCTCAGTGACCAAAACTTACTGATTAATTAGATGGTCTGGGAAGTGAGTCCCTGGGAACTTCTGTCTACTACCTGGCTTTTATGTACAAGCTGATGATCTAAATTCAGATCCCGCGTTTCTGCAGAAAGCACTTTACCTACTGAACCATCTCCCTGGCCTCAGGATGCACAGTTTCTGTGTCAAATTGTTAATTAAAAATAGATCTTTGTGGGCTAGAGAAATGATGTCGTAGATAAAACACTTGCCACAGAAAATGTGAGAAAGGAGCTTAGATTCCCCAGCATACACATAGAGCCAAGTGGGCATGGTAGCTTGAGAGATACAGAGAGAATTCTGGGAGCAAACTGGCTGGCAAAATTATCTGAACTGACAAGCTCCACATTTAGGTAGAGATCCTGCTTCATTAAATAAGGTGAAGACTTATTAAGGAAGATACCTCATGTCAGCCTCTGGCCTCCACATAAAAGTAGGAAGAGGTATATGCACACCTACACATGTGTACATGTACACACACCACATATGAATTCACAAACAAAAGTACTTTTTGATGAAAAACTAGAGCAAAAGAGTATTGCATGTGCTTTGTATATGAGGGGGAAAGAAATCCCAAGAGCAGAAACAAGTCTTGCACATTAGATCACCTTAGAAATGATTGATGTTCAACTCAAGTTATGCTTTAGAAGAGGACCAGTGTGTGCCTCCAGGTTTAAATAGTGTGTGAATGATAATATTTAAGTAGGTGGTCATATTTCTACCTTGAGTTGTACGGACTGCAAACCCCCAACAGCTCCCACACTGTGGTGAGTTCCCAGGGCTGCCCATGGAAGAATGTGTGATGACCACAGAGCACAGACCACAGGACAGAAACAAACCATTGCCACCATAGATCATAGACTACTATCTGCAGCTTTTCCAGAAAGGGCTGTCAAATGGGAAAGCATGGCAGAAGAAAGCAGAAGGAAGAGCAGCAATCACAAAGGCTAGAAGGCCACCATGACTCACTCTGTAGGAAATGAGGTTCCAGCTCCTTCACAATTACAATGAGACAAAGCCCCATGACAAGTGACCTGGAATGATGTCAGCCTCTGCTCAACATGGGAAGCTGCTAAACTTCAAAAGACTTTTTGAAAACAATTCATATTGGTCTCTTCATCAAGAGCCCATGCAATAATTTCAATGTGTTAAAAAGTTATTTTCCTCCCATCCCAGGTGTGTGCTTAGGATGCCTGGAGCTACCCAATGGGTCACCTGGGGAAACGGTATGGGACAGTGAATGATGGAGATTAAAGGCCCAGGTGCCTCTGCTTCCCAAGGAACATCTCATGCCTACCAGAATGACAACTAAAATTGTATTTCCTAAGCCATTTCAGGTTCTAAGATAAATTAGACAGACATGAAGCTCCCTAATGGAATACGGTCTTGGCCTTGGGTTCATTCCCTACCTCCAAAACCAATGGAAAAAGACAGAGTAGAAAGGGGGAGAGGGAAATTAAGCACTTCTGTCCTGAGAACTTGAAATGTCACAAACATGTCCTCTCAGCATGTTCAGTGTACAGACGAAGCTAACACTTTGTCCAGTGCTTTACAGTGATGGCAGAGTACAGAGCTATGCCAAGGTCTCCATAGAAGCCAGCTGCCTGGTTGAAAGTCAGAGTGTTAAGTGTAGAGATCTACATGCAGAGAAGCTAGTAGTTCTGACCCTCTGTAGTGTCGTCCCATTCACACTCAGTTCAAACCAGTCAGTACACATCCACCTGAGATTCAACAGAAAATTCACAGTTAATGTCAATCTGACAGATCAACTGCCACAAAACAGCACAGAAGCCCTTTCAGGTGCATTAGCTGTTCTGGAAAGTAAACCTTCCAGATCATTATTTCCACTCCTTATTTGGAAATCACAGTAAGTCACAGGCAACTGAAACTTTGAAACACAAAGCTTCCAATGTGGGGCAAACACTGGAATGGCAGATATGCTAGAAATGGTTGATTGAGCGAATTCAGAGGAACACAATGATAGTAACAAATAGGGACTGAAATGGAATAGCACTTTTGCCATTAATCAATAGTGAACAGATTTCTCTAACTGACAGAACTTGTCCTGGATGGAAGGGAGCACTTGCAGAGCTCAGAATGATACCCTTCCTGCTCAGGAATGCATGCCTTCCTCAGTTAGCCATCTCCCAGCATCTGGCAGGGATCCAGCAGCCTTCTCAAGGGTTTGGAACACATGTAAGTCTCAAGCTACTCAGTGGCCCCAGGGCCCTACACAATGATCATATGTAATAACGAAGGGACGGGGCACAGAAAAGAGGTCAAATGACACTATATCAGGGGATAATTGGGGTTTTATGAGCTGCCACTCCGAAGCTTTCAATAGAAGATTATTGAGTAATTGAGAACACTAATTCATTATATGTCATAACCAAGTTTGAAAGCCTGAGTGCTAAATGATAAATTCAGCTTCCACTGCATATCTAACCATATACATATAAATATATAGGAAATGGTAACCTACTGCAATACACTTAGCCCAGAGTCCAGGAGATAAGCCACCACTACTTTGCAATGTTGTAAGAACTCAGATGACTAATGTGAAAGCTCTCGGCTATGGAAATTCTTATAAGAGAGAAATTTATGAATGACTCTCAACTATTTCTTTTTTTTTTTTTTAAAGGAAAACTGTCTAGAAAGCCATACATTTAAACAGACAGAAACTGTTTTCAATTTTTCAACTTGTATCACTATATAATTTTGACTTCATTTTGTTAAACAGACAACATCCATGAGCTCTGAAGAGTATTATGGCTTAAGTTCTATATTGAAAAGAATATTTTAAATGAGCTAAATTCAAGCACAAGGTTGTGGTTGAAATATATAAATGTTTTGATATACCATGCTACATTGTTCAAGAGTCAGAGGGACAGGAAGTTTTCTGCGACTGCATTTCCTAGGAACGGCAGAAGCTACACCCATAAAGTCTTACTAACAAAGCTGCCTATACATGATCTGAATTAACAAAGAGGGCACCAATAGACATGCTTATGTGGATAGGGTAAGATGTGTAAGGTCTCAATTCTATACACAGAAATACAAACACAACAAAACAACAATCCCACAGGCAACTGAGGAATGCTGAGAAACAAAGTAATACTCTTGAGTAGGAAAGAGCACAACAATTGGTTACCAACTACCAAATGATCAGCCCTGAAAGTATACATACAAGTATATAACAATTAAAACAAAACAAAACAAAACAAAAAAACAGATAAGGCCATGAGTTTGAAAGAGCAAGGAGGGATACATGGAAGGATCCAGAGGAAGACAGGAAAGGAAGAAATTATGTAATTTCTTCATTTTATAATCTCAAAATGTTAAAAATGAAAAGTGATAGGAAACTTTATAGTTATTACTAAGAAGTTGGTGAACTTGATGAAAAGCATTGAGTGGTGACCAGGCTAACTCAGGTGGCCACCATTTGGCAGCCACTGATTAATCACAAGTCACACAAGCTTTTCAAGGCTGCGCTACTTGAAAAGATGCAAACTGAATCTTTGCAGCCTTTGCCCTGGAGATACTCCTATTTTGACTACCAAGAAAAAAGCCAGACCCTGAGAACTATTACTTGCCTCCTGGGTTTGACCATCAAGCAAGCTTATGACCTACAGTCCACTACTTAGGCATGAGCACTTCTCTCATTTGCATATAGCACAGCATAGGAACCATGGGAATTCTTCCATGGGAGCCCTGGCTTCCCTCTGTGTTTGGAGCCTATTTTCTTTTTGTTAGAAGGCCACTCTATCTTTTATCTTAAGCTCTTTCCCAGTGGGGTTTGGTTTAAAAATTTGCATTCTTTTCTAATACTCATATAACACTCTTTGAAATCGAGATCTTTGGTCTTCCCTTGCAGCCTGAGAAGCACATCCTGCACAAAACAGGAAGAAGCAAGTTTTGGTGTCCTGACTCCTCTGCACTGGATGCTCTTTGGACATCCAGACGAACCCATGTAAGTTAAGCAAATGATGCCTCTAATGAGCATGGCTTTGCTTTGTCATGGTCAACAAAGTCTACTGTGATTAAATCTTTACAATGATCCAACGTACTTGGAAACAAGGAAGAGAATTAAAAATGCACTCAAATAGGTACTAATTCTTTAATTGGTGGCATATGAGACAGGGTACCTGGGCTGCTCTCTTTCTCTGCTTTGGCTTTCCATGTATATGAATTAGTCTCTCTCTCTCTCTCTCTCTCTCTCTCTCCTGTGTAAAGTGACAGAATTGTCACTCAAATCTGTCAGTGTTTTTCACGTCCTTCCATGTGTCCCCCTAATGTGAACTAACAGACGCCGAAGGGTGGTGTTGAGAGGAGATAGGCAGTGGGCACAATTCTGCTCTCCTGCAACTTAAATGCTCTAAGCAAGCAGAAGTCTTATTACTGCTTCCCTTCAAAGTAAAACTCGTTGTTTCATTTCACATTTTTTTCTATTTGTATTTGTAATAACGATTTTGCATTGTCTTTGTAATAAAGAAGGCATTGAGGGATGGGGAAGGGATTCTTAGAGTTGAAATTCATGAAACAGTAGAGAGTTAAAAAAAAATAAACAGACAAGAGGAAGGAGTCAGTGGGAGGCAGCCCTACCTTTCAACATCAAATCAAGAAATGTAGGAGGAACACAGGGTTAGTAGAAAGGAGAATGGGTTATCTGTCTTTAGTCTGCCTCCTCCCCTGGGTCTAGGCTGCCTCTTCCCAAGTTACTGTGCTACTAAGCAGTAGTACTGAGCAGCAGCACCCCACCCTTAGTTAATGTGCTACTAATCAGCAGTACTGAGCAGCAGCTTTCCTGTCCTAAGCACACCTGGCAGATCTTCCTTAAGGGTAGTCAAGGGTTGGCCTTATCCAAAAGGAACAGAGGGATTGGAGGGGCCTAAGGTAAGAGAAGGTCATCAGGTACCTTTCTGGCTGAATGGACAGGAAGGAGGAACAACTCAGATGCTAATCAAGTAGGAAAAGAATGATGAGGAATGGGGAGAAGGAATCCAGGCAGCTAGAGGCCAGGTGACTCTCTCAGATTGACATCTATAGCTTTACAAAGTGACT
This sequence comes from Mus musculus, assembly GCF_000001635.26. Classification (NCBI taxonomy): domain Eukaryota; kingdom Metazoa; phylum Chordata; class Mammalia; order Rodentia; family Muridae; genus Mus; species Mus musculus. The sequence continues at coordinate 57,094,484 of NC_000073.6, forward strand.
CATGGGCATGGTGACAGTGGATAAACATAGATACCCAAGGAGAACCTGAAGTCCCTTAATCACCTTATACTGGAAGCAGGTAGCTCTATGGAGCTGTTCACCAGCCCTTGGTTTGTGGGATTTCTAGCTCATCAGCCCATAATCAGAGGGATGGTGATCTTCTCCCACTCTTGCCATCCTAGCTATGTCTCCAGGGATTCATGAAGAAGGGTTCAACAATAAAGGTAGGTATTCACACATGCTGATCATAGATTTCCCAGGGGTCTGAAGATATAAATTACAGTTGGAAGTTTCTCATGTCCTGCCCACTTGTGGCTGGACACTTAGGTCAGGGAGAGGGTGGTCCTATTAATATGTTTCTAATATCACCAGGTCTGGTGGCACTATTCCTTAGTACACACACACACACACACACACACACACACACACACACACACACTAAAACCACACAAATTTCTTTTTTTATAATTAATTCTTAAGTTAACATACAAAGTAATACATTTCATCATAGAGTCTTTAGTATTCATATACTGTCTCATTATATGTTTTTTCTCCTTCCCCACTGCCTTCTCCTTCACTTTTCTCCCTTTAGCTAGTTTCCACCCCTAAACGTTCATACCACATCTATTCCAACACCCCATCTCATTCCCACCTTAAGATCCCTGGAAGCATAATTTCTCAATCCCTGGAGTCTCATTCATAACAAATGCAATAAAGAATGAAAAGGAAAGAATTATAGACATGCTAATCTACTGCCACTTATGTGCAGAAGATGAGGGGCCTGACATGATTCCTTCATGTTAAGCCCAGTGCAGAACACTAACTGCTTTTTCCTGCAAGTAGAAAATTAACCCCTCACCAGCACTCCTTCCTGTTTTGCATAATAGTAATGTTATCATGTTCACTGAGGCCATGCCCAATTTAAGCAGAGTAAAGTATAAACATAATTAAATGCACACAGAAGCAGACGATTCAATTCTTCCTCACAGAGGCCCTGTGAATGAGGTGCCATTTTTACTTTGACATTTTAGATGAAGAACCTCCCTGCCTGAATGGAAAACTGGATGAATGGGCCATGTGACAGAGGTCCCAGTGAAGAATGATTGCAGCCACATGGGCACCTCTGTCCTTGCTGTAGACACCGCTTCAACATTTTAAGTCATGGCAGCTGCTGGCATAATTGACTTGTGAAGCCTGATTTTAAAATAAATACTCTGGTTTTCAGGGCAATACCACCATGTGACACAATATTCCTCTTAGACCCCACTGACATTTTTTTTTTTTTTTTTTGCTGACTTATCCTTGGTTTTGCTCATTATCAGGCCAAGATATTATTTCTTTTCCATTTCTGATCAATGCAATTTCCCTCTACCTGACTCTATTCCTTTCTGCTGAGGGCCTTAGTTGCCAAGTCCAGCTAATTAGCATGATACTGGAAGGCCCAAGGCTGTATCTATTTAGGACTTAGGAAAATAAGATGATTTCCTAGATATTGCAATTTGAAGGACTTCAGAAACAAGGTTAAATATATATATATATATATATATATATATATATATATATACATGCAATCTTCATGCAAACTTTGCTATGTCAGTCCTGGATTTAGGCAATGTGTTCCTTACCTTGTAATAGTCTTCTTATTACTATGACTAAGTCTTACAGTAATATTGAGGACTATTAAAAATGCCAGGGCTCTATTGAGGCACATTAAGGGAAAGCAATTTCCTACTAGTCCAAAGAATGGGCCTTGACCCTGGGTGGAGACATGCCGTTTGGTCTACTCCAAAAGTAAGAATATTGTACAGTATTGTCTCCTTACATTTAGAGTTCATCTAGTTGGACCTGACAGTCATCTGGCTAAGATAGGCTGATTCATCTAAAACTATTGAACGGAATAATTATCCCTTCAATGAGATACTATATGTCTCATTCCAAGATTCCCGCCTGACAGTCCATTACCTGAGACCATGTAAAGCTGATAAGACTGCTGCTTTTGTGAGTCCTAACTCAGAAAGCCTAACTTCTCTTTCTTCTGTTTCATTCAGATATGGTTGAACACACTGGGCTTCCTAACTCCTCTTCTGAAGCTCTGGCCCTTTAAAATCCAGTAAGCATGGTCGCATGCTGTACATTCTGGTCTAACACAGAAGACATGGCTTTCTTTCCTCCACTTTTCCATCTTCCTCCTCTGGGCTGCTAAAATCTACAACTTTCTTGTTCTTTTGTGTCTCTCTTAAATATTAATAAATATATCATCAAGTTTCCTCCTTGGTCAATTTTGAAACTCTTTTATGAGGGAGACTAAGAAAGCAAAGGAGAAATCCCATATTCCCTGGTGGCATGGTACCTAATATGGGGCTACCCCAGGTTTCCATTAACCTTAGTGAATAACTCCAAAGGCATAGTATGGAAGGAAGGCTTAATCTGAGTTCATGGTTTTCTGGTGGGGAAGTCTATCTTTTTTTATAAATGTTTTTTTCTAGACAGGGTTTCTCTGTGTAGCCCTGGCTGTACTGGAACTCACTCTGTAGACCAGCCTGGCCTTGAACTCAGAAATCTGCCTACCTCTGCCTCCCAAGTGCTGGGATTAAAGACATGTGCCACCACTGCCCAGCAGGGAATTTTATCTTACTAAACACAGTATTAAGATCGACTTTCTCATGTCCATAGTGGCAGGAACAAGAATCAGAGATTTCTCATATCTTAAGAGGATGAGGAAACAGAGATTTGGACCAGGACCCCAAGATAGTCTCTAACACTTGAAGCCTGCACCTACTAGCCTACATCTGTCAGTTAAATCCTGCCACAGAAAGGCACTAAGGCCACTCTAGCCAGTTCTCCAGCTAGGGGACAACACTACAAAAAATTCATGTGAGAGAAAATTTGACCCCCAAGATAGGACGTTCTCCTGGAGTATACAAAATGATGAAAATGGTACTGACCCTTGAAAATGCCTGAGTATTGCCTGCCTTTAGCTCATGGTTAATAAATAAATAAATAAATAAATAAATAAATAAATAAATAAATAAATAAATAAATAAATAAATGAGGAATGGAAAGGAGCCTCTCTGTTCCACAGTTGCATGTCTCTGCAACCACACTATACATGAAGTCTTCTGCCAGATGCGCTGAGCACTTGCTGGCTTCATTCAAGGCTACTCTGAGTCCTGTAGAAATCAGTGAATGGATATAGAGAGGGAAATTTAGAGGAATCAAACAGTAAAGATGTTCGTCGTTCCCCTTCCCAGCTAAAACTCAAGAATTTCATTGCAGGAAAAGACACTGACTCCAAAAGCTAGTTCTCTGTGGTGTACTCTCTTTCCTGAGAGGATGTCTCTATTGAGATTAAGAGCTTCTCTACACTTGTAGTCAAGACATATGCCTGGATCTCTAGGTATACTAAGGGTTCCCCTGACTTTTCTTCCCTGTTTTTCATTCTGTCAGCCCTCTTATCAGTAAATCTATACAATGTCCCTCATAAATCACCTATAATCTCATTTATGACATTTAGATATATTTCTTTGGATCAAATAAGTATCCCAAAAGCATTTCTATGCCACCTTTGACAAGTAGAGCACATCCTTTGAACAATGTAAATGATGGCTAGGCTAAAGCCCTTATTAGTGCAAACACAAGTTCCTAAGAAGAACCAATCTTCATTGAGCCTTCTGATAGTCTGACTAACTGCAGAGAACATTGATTGTGGAGACCCTGGAACGTTGCAGGTGCAGAGCCTAATAGAACTTAGTTACAATCCATCTTGGGCTATCTTTAGCTCCCTCGACAAGCAATTCTTCCCAGCCACTGTGCTTGAGCTAACATCCCACAACTAACAGGTAAGAACTTTTGGAAAGCTCTTATCAGCTTCCACCAACTAAAGACTAAGAATGCCACTAAATAGCACCTGAAGTCTACAGCTGCACTGACTTGCTCTAACTGACACACTTAATGTCTCTATCAATGTATTTGAAAAGTATTGTGATTAATTCTGATTAATTCTTTTCTATGTTATGTTACTATGAAAACTTCAGAAAAAATGCAAATCAAAACAACCCTGAGATTCCACCTGACACAAATCAGAACGGCTAAGATCAAAAACTAGGTGACAGGTGATGCAGGCTAGAATGTGGAGAAAGAGGAACACTCCTCCATTGCTGGTGGGATTGCTAGCTGGTACAACACTCTGGAAATCAGTCTGGCAGTTCCTCAGAAAATTGGACATAGTATTACCTGAGAACCCAGGTATACCACACCAAAAGATTCTCCAACATATAACAAGGATACATGCTCTACTATGTTCATAGCAGCCTTATTTATAATAGCCAGAAGCTAGAAAGAACCCAGATGTCCTTCAACAGAGGAATGGATACAGAAAATATGGTACATTTACACAATGGAGTACTACTCAGCTATTAAAAACAATGACTTCATGAAATTCTTAGGCAAATGGATGGAAGTAGAAAATATCATCTTCAATGAAGTAACCCAGTCACAAAAGAACACACATGGTATGCACTCACTGATAAATGGATATTAGCCAAAAGTTCAGAATACACAAGATACACAGACTGCATGAAGCTCAAGAAGGAAGTCAAAGTGTAGGTGCTTTGATTCTTCTTAGAAAGGGGAACAAAATACTCAGGGAAGCATATACAGAGAAAACGGGTGGAGCAGAGTCTGAAGGAACAGCCATTCAAAGACTGTCCCACTTGGGAATCCATCTCATATATAATCACAAAGCCCAGACACTATTGTGGATGCTGACAAGATCCTGAGAGGCTCTGCCAGAGCCTGGCAAATACAGAGACGGATGTTCTCAGCCAACCATTGGACTGAGCACAGGGTCCCCAATGGAGTCCCCAATGGAGGAGTTAGAAAAAGAACTGAAGGGGTTTGCAAGCCCATAGTAAGAGCAATAATATCAACCAGCAGATTCCCTCCCACCCCCAGAGCTCCCAAGGACTAAACCACCAAGGAGTACACATGGAGGGACCCATGGTTCCAGCTGCATATGTAGCAGAGGATGGCCTTGTTGGGCATCAGTAGGAGGAAAGGCGCTTGGTTCTGTGAAGGCTTGATACCCCAATGTAGAGGAATTCGAGATCAGGGAGGACAGGAGTGGGTGGGTAGGGGAAAACCCTCATAGAAACAGGGTGAGGGGGGATGGGATAAAGGGATTTTGTGGTGAGTAAATGGGGGAAGGGGACATTTGAAATGCAAATAAAGAAAATATCCAATAAAAAAGATTTTTAAAAAAGAGAATAAATGAACTTTTTTTTTTTAAGTTCAGATTCTTTCAAGACTGGAAAAAAAGAAAAGAAAAGAAAAAGAAACTTTTTGAGATTGTTGCCATGTTGGAATAACAGTTTTGTGGAACCCAAATATAATGGGCCTCTGTGAGTAATGATAAACTATCTCTTATCCCCTTTGAGACCGTGTTTTTGCACTGATAAATGTGTGTCTGCATTTTGACTCTCTCCCCCAAATACAATCTACATTTATATCAAATCCATACTACCTTTAAAAATGTCCCGCTTTGCTTCCTACTGCTAATCTCATAGCTCTTGCCAGATGCACTGAGTGAAGTCTCTAACGCAGACTGTCAGCATCACAGTAAGCAGGGCTGAGTTATGCTGTCAATGCCAAACGCATCATCCTGTCTACCACTGGGACACAGTTGTGCTCACAAGGCACACATACACAGAACATTCTTGAGTCTCTAACATGGAGCTAATGGAGTACACCACCCCCAAACATGACTGTGGAAGAGATATTTTGAGAAACCACACGAAGTATGGGAAGCCCCCAAGAAGTGATACATACTGCTGTAAGTGAGATTCCCATCTGTTAAGGAAATCTCCACTTACAAGAGTTCTTCCCTCTATACTGGGAAGAGCAGTACTCTAATTTACTATAATTCTTATCAAAGGAAAAGGCCCCAAATTATGTCTGCAGAACAAAATTTACTCTTGTTTGTCTGCAATCCATGGGCAGTACCTGCATGGCATTTAACCTGAAGTGGAAGATTTCTTTGAGATTCACTTCTCTGCTTTGACAGCATGAGATGTGTGTCAATGGACTTCCACTTCTTTTCCTTTGGTTCATCTGTCTCTTGTCACTGATAAGAACCCAGGAAATGTGGAAAACGAAATTACTGTCTCCCCTGTAGATCACTATAATGGTACCAGACTAACACTCTTGAAGTCAAATGAGCTACAATGTGAAGGTATCTGAAAGCTGTGACTACTGGGCATATTTCAGGCCAGAAGGATCATTGAAACCACTGCAAATTTATAATCTAGCCTCATCTGGGAAATGGGATTTATCAAGCTTCTCAAGGTTTTATGATGGGAAACAGTTTATTTTGTGTGTTCAATTGAAATAGCTTAAAAGAAATGTGCAATATTCTCCCTCTCCGTGACTTCATTAGGCTGTGAAAGTTGTCACAATAAAAATGAGATCTTTAGCCATTCATCAGTTGAATGACATTTAGGTGGCTTCTTTTTCCTACCATTTGTGAATAGAGTGGTGATGAACATGGCTGAGCAGGTATGTGTGGAGGAGGAAGTGGAGTACTTTGGATATATGCCAAGGGATGCTACAGCTGGATCATATGGTGGATCTTTGAGCTTTTGAGAATCCACACCACTGATTTCCAAAGTGGCTGCACCAGTTTGTCATCCCAGCAGCAGCAAATGAGCATGGCCCTTGCCTGACATTCTCAACAGTATTTGTTGTCTGGGTTCTCCTGATCCTTCTGAACAGAATACGATAAAAATCTCAGATTTATTTTAAAATTTGCACTTCTCTGGTGGTAAAGGATGTTGTAAACCTTCTAAAAGATATTTCTTAACCATTTTTTATTATTATTTTGAAAACTCTCTGTTCAGATCTATAGCCCATTTTTTTTTTTAAAGATTTATTTATTATTATATGTAAGTACACTGTAGCTGTCTTCAGACACACCAGAAGAGGGAGTCAGATCTTGTTAGGGATGGTTGTGAGCCACCATGTGGTTGCTGGGATTTGAACTCTGGACCTTCAGAAGAGCAGTCGGGTGCTCTTACCCACTGAGCCATCTCACCAGCCCCCTATAGCCCATTTTTTAACTGGGTCATTACCCCCCTTTGGCTATTTTTTTTTTTGAGTTCTTTGTTTATTCTGGATACTAATTCATTCTCTTCCAGTCTTTGGGCTTCCTTTTCACTTGATAGATTGTTTACTGTACAGAAGACCCAGACCAGAAAGGCAAATGGCACATGTTAGTTCTTAAGGTATGTAACTTGAAGTATCTCAAGAAGGTAGGCAAGTAGAAAAGGACCATTGGTGGTGAGGTATGAAGAGAGAAGTAGTCTATATAGGCAGTGCCTTAGTTAGGGTTTTACTACTGTGAACAGATACCATGACCAAGGCAACCCTTTTTTTTTTTTTTTTTGAGTTTTAAATAACCTTTTATTTGCAACCCAACATGGTTACTGTTAAACTTCACTTAATTCACAATTATACAGCATCCTTACCCTTCTTATATACTATTAGATTTAGTTTACCATTTTTGAGGCATTTTACATCTATCTATTTATGATAGATATTGATTATTTATTTGTTTATTTTTATTTTGTTTTTTTTTAATTAGGTATTTATTTCATTTACATTTCCAATGCTATCCCAAAAGTCCTCCACACGCTCCTCCACCCACTCCCCCACCCACCTACTCCCACTTCTTGGCCCTGGCATTCCCCTGTACTGAGGCATATAAAGTTTGCATGACCAATAGGCCTCTCTTTCCACTGATGGCCGACTAGGCCATCTTCTGATACATATGCAGCTAGAGACATGAGCTCTGGGGGGTACTGGTTAGTTCATATTGTTGTTCCACCTATAGGGTTGCAGATCCCTTTAGCTCCTTGGGTACTTTCTCTAGCTCCTCCATTGGGGGCCCTGTGTTCCATCCAATAGCTGACTGTGAGCATCCACTTCTGTGTTTGCTAGGCCCCGGCATAGTCTCACAAGAGACAGCTATATCAGTGTCCTTTCAGCAAAATCTTGCTAGTGTATGCAATGGTGTCAGTGTTTGGAGGCTGATTATGGGATGGATCCCCGGATATGGCAGTCTCTAGATGGTCCATCCTTTCATCTCAGCTCCAAACGGTGTCTCTGTAACTCCTTCCATGGGTGTTTTGTTCCCAATTCTAAGAAGGTGCAAAGTGTCCACACTTTGGTCTTCATTCTTCTTGAGTTTCATGTGTTTAGGAAAGACCAAGGCAACTCTTATAAGAACAACATTTAATTGGGGCTGGCTTACGGGTTCAGAGATTCATTTCATTAACATCAAAGCGGCATGGCAGCACCCAGGCAGGCATGGTGCAGAAGATGCTGAGAGTTCAACCTCTTGATTTGAAGGCAACCAGAAGAAGACTGGTTTTCAGGTAAATAGGATGAGAGTCTTAAAGCCCATGCCCACTGTGACACACTTCTTCCCACAAGGCTACACCTACTCCAACAAGGCCTCACCTCCTAATTGTACCACTCTCTGGAGAAAACATATTCAAATCACACAGGCAGCTAGTAGGAGAGAGGTCCTATGAAATGTGTAATGGGGAAAATGGGAGTGGGGACATTACCTGGACAGAAGAGAAGTAGGAAAATGAAGGAGAGATAAACAACGCTAAGTGTGTCTAAAGAAGCTGTAGGGCAATGATTTTATAAGCTTACTTAAAATAGTATGTGTGTGTGTGTATGTTTGTGTGTGTGTGTGTGTATGCATGTGCAAGTGGTATGTAAAATGCAGTTATGCCATAAATTTCCCATCAAGTTTTTCGTTGAAGGAATACATGGAACTCCAAAAACAGTATAGGTTACTGTCATTGCTCTAGTTTGCCTCCCAAATTTTGAAGGTAAGTCCCTATTGCCACTATTGCTAAAGACACAACACATTTTGGACAGAACTTGGAGGAATCAAGCTGGAACTATCCCAGAAACCTCTTCCTTAAGAACTTAATAATAGTTTTGGGGATGTATTATAAAAGCTGCCAAGAGAAGGGAGCAATCAGTATCCTACCCAGCTGTAAAGCCTGTAATCCAGAACAATGGCTGAACTGGCAAGATATCTACAGGGGTACAATAGTAGCTCTTTTATCTTGTGGTTAACCAATTGTAATTAAGATCCAATAAATAGGAGGGAATTCATGCCTGGTACTGCAAAAAATAAATAAATAAATAAATAAAAATAAAAAAGAGTATTGACTTGGAGACATTATAGATGTGAGACAAGAACCTATTGCCATCACTTTCCAAAAGGAATATAATTTCTAATTATATTCTAAATTCTTATATTTATACCCACAGGAAAGTATAGTTTCACCATTTTTGCAATAGATGGAGACTATTACAGAGATCCACAACTAGTCAAGATATAGATAATTAAGGGATATGGAATACCCAATCCCAACTGGTACACTTGCAACACAACTCAGGCTCAGGGGAAAATCACAGAAGAGGAAACAGAAAGATTGTAAGAGCCAGAGTCTCAGGCCATTTGTTTGCCTGATAGTGCTCCTTAGGTGTGACAGGGAAATGTACCTATGAAATCTGAGTTGCCTGAACAAGACCACAATAATGATATCACTCAGCTGACTGCCAATGAGAACAGGAAGCATTTCATGTAGTCTTACCATTAGATGAAAATCTAATGTGGCCAATGGCTGCTGAGAGAGGGGAAATTAGATCCCTTCATGGACAAGCTCCTGCTTAGACTGTCCAATTGCAAATGACTAGTCCTAAGTGATTATTACCAGACACATGTACATGGGAGCAATGCTATGATTCAGGTGTGTGCACGTGAGCACATGCATGCATCTGTGTGTGTGTGGTGTGTGTCATGAATTTTGGAGGTCAAAATGGTAGGGAATTTGAGTCAGGAGAAAAAGGTGGAGTAATATACACTCAGGGTTTATGTATGAAGTTCTCAATTAGTATAATTAAAATGTAATAAGTCTTTTTAGCGGGGTGCGGTGGCATATGATTTTAATCCCAGCGCTCAGGATGTAGAAGCAGGCAGATCTCTGTATGTTCAGTGCCAGTATGGTCTACATAGAAAGCTCCAGGATTACCAAAGCTACTACTGAAACCCTGTGTCACAAAATATTTTGTGTCAAACCCTAACAAAAAAATGAAGGCAAGAAGTTATCAAGGAGTAAGTTCTTGGTTTTGCTTGATGAAAGCAACTATTACAAAAAGCAACATATTCTTCCAGAACTAGAACCTTACATAAAGGCCATTGTACCATGTGCCTAGAAAGTACTTGTCCCTCCACCCTCCCTCTCAGTCAGCTCTAAGACTATCTTGTAAGAAGTGTTAATCCATATCCAGGAGGGAGAAACAACCTTATCCTTGAAGGCACCCCAAAATTTCATGCACTGAAGAAGGGAAGGAATATTTGAGAGGTGAGAACCACTCTGGGAGGTGATGAAGCCATTAGGACCACCAGCCTGGAAGCTATTAAAGTCTAACTCTTGGGACTAGGTCAATGAATGAAAAATGAAATTAAGGCAATCTCTTACAATATGGTTGGTTAATGAGAGTGGCCTGCCATAAGAAAAGTTAGCTTCTTCTCTTACCATGTGACCTATTTCCTGAGAGACAGCCCTTGCTCCCACAGTTGAAATAATTACACTTGATGCTGTCATCAGAATTCAATGCCAATGCATGCTCTTGAGCATTAAAATTAGTGAACCAAATAAACTGCTTCTATTTAGAAAACACTCAGTGTCAGGTGTTTGGAAAAATAACAACAACAACAGCAACAACAACAACAACAACAACACACACACACACACACACACACACACACACACACACACACACACACACCACACAAAGATGCTGCCACCAGAGAGGCAGCAAAGATACTAAGGAGATTCTAAACAGGTAAATTCTGCTAAGTTTCCCCACTTTATTACCACAGGACACAACCTTTTATGTTAAACATAATTTAGCACCATTCACTTCCTCAAATAGCATATAAAAAATTTAGGTCTAGCCCATTTCTCTGTGTTTTCATTTCACTGTGAAGACTCCCCCATCTTCTAAGACTTAAATTTTCTTTTCTTTTGTAGATAATACCTTTTGTTATAGGGCCTGAGAAATATGGGGCTAGGACAAAAAAAGGATGGCTATGCCCTGCTAAACAGGTGACAGGTTGTGTTCAAGCTCTAGCTGGGCTCCTTTGTATATCCTCTCTTCTTTGTATAGTCTCTATTCAACCTTGGCTCTCTGTATTCAGCCTGACCTCAATAGGCCACCGTCCAGCAGGAACCCCGCTGAGTCAGCTTCCCAGGACATCCCCATCTGTGATGAGCAAGTTCTAGGCCTGCTTTCATGTGGCTTGTTAGGTGAGGTGACTGGGCATTCTCCTTATCTCCTATTGGTAATTTTTATCAACTGATACCACTGACTCTGCTCACAGTTGTTCCCTCTGTATTCACAGTGAATTTCCGTGTTATCCTGTCTATATTCATCAATCCTATTGGAAATATCAGATCTGAATGCCTATGACCTCAGGTAGGACCTTGCTCTTTTCCCAGACATCTTCTGAAATTCTAACACAAGGAGTTTCCTGCTCTCTTGAAATGTATCTGATCTCTGCTATTGCTTTGTTGCTGTATAAATTTCCCTTGCCATTTTGCATTCTATATACAGTTCAATTCTTTGAGTAAGATGCAAGAATCTGAAAACATTCAGTGCATAGACCTTATAACCAAACTCCTCAGGCTGCTGCCATGAGTGGCAATGTGGAGCTGTGTTTCTATCCAAGCCACAATTAACAGTAGTAGTTTATCTTCAACTACTATGTAGAACCAGAAATCCATAATCCACCAGTTCATAGCTGACCAAAACAGCTTAACTGCACATATTCCTGCCCTCCATCCTTCTTGTCTCAATTTATACCTAAAGTTATAGCAGTGTCCTAATGACTTAGACTCATTAAACTTCTTCATCTGTGCCTTTCCCCAGCATGGACAAAGTGGATAAATATCCTCTCTGCTTTACTTTGCACTAGTAGGCATACTGGAGATGGGCTGTTAAAGACCCAACTTAACTCAACTTAACTTAAACAGCTGAAGAATTTCCAGGCATCTGATGTACCCCAAACTTCAGAACCCTTCTTTCTACTACCACACAGTCTGAGGAACTGCCATGGTGTGTCTCCATGAGTATCTGTTTTATGAAACCTGCCTCAGAACCTTAAGGGGATGGGCCATTTTATAAGCTGTATTGGAATTCAAAACAGAGCTATAGAAGACCTGATGGCACAGCCCAAACTGTGCTTCTGTGTCATATATAATGCTAGTAATTCTTAAAGACTAAACACATAGGGCCTCTAAAATATGCCCTTCAGAACAAGCAATTAACACCTGTGAGGGAAATACACATCAGTGAAGTAGTATTGGGGCTGCTGTGGCGTAATCTAAATAGATTTGCTAAGAAGGAAGACTTCATTCATAAGTCATTAGCTTCTCCAATCCTTCCATGGCTTCTTCCTATCTCCCAGAATGCAATCAAGGTCCCTTCCTATAGCTCCAGATGCTATAGAAACATGTTCTTTTCCAGAAACCCAATCTGTAAAGAAATAGTTAAAATGGACTTTGCCTTGCTCACCCACCTTTCCTACTGCCAATTAATCTTACCATTAATACTTGTGAAGTAGTCTCGCATTCCATGTGTATATGTGGCCAACCTGAGCCCCAGTCTGAATCAGGAAGATACAATTTCCATACACATCTACCTTCCTATTTTTTAAGAAACAAACCTAAACTGAAGTATGAATACATAATCTTACAAATATATTGAGTCATGTGGAACAAATTTCAAAGTCATAATGGAGTGCCTAAGCAGTGGTCCTCAGTCATCTGTGAAAGTGGGAATCATAGAAAGATAGGCCAAGAATCCTTTAGTCATTGGTGAGATGAAAAATCACACAAGGATGTTGCTATTTATCTGTGAGTACTGTAATCAGCATTTCTAGTCATCTGTTGGGACCCTAAGCATGGAAAAGTTTACCAGCAATAGCCTTCTTTACTTGGAAAAACAATAATCACAGAGGGATACCTCAGAAATAGCTGCTTGTCTTCTGTGGAAACAAAAATTACCAATGGACATCCCAGCAACGGCCATGCAAGAACCATAAAATCAAGGGAGTGCCCAAACGACCAGTCTTATCATCTGTGAGAATGTAACCATCAAGGTGTTGCACAATGATAGTCCTGGTCTCTGTAAGAACACCATCACTAAGATCTATTGAAGCAATATACCTAGTTGTTTCTGAAGATTCACTGGGCTGTGGCACTTCTGTTTGGGAAGTCTGGTTCTAAATTGATGACTCTCAGAGTTGAGCAGACCACCTTTTAGACAAGAAGGTGAAGATGACCTCACCTGTTTCTAGTGCCCAATTTGGCAAAGTCTGCAGATAATAAGGTTATTTTTTATTTATTTCTTACAAAATCTCCCCAAACTGAAACTTGAATTTATACTTTAAAAAGTTTATTTTTTTCAACACATATAACACAGAGACCCCCCAGTCTTTTCCTCCTAGAGTTAAAAGAACTGACTTTCTCAGGAGAATGTAGACATCTTTCAGGCCACCATATTGTGGTTGGGAATAGGATAGAGAATAGGGAACTGAGATAGGGCTTGAAAGAAGCCTGTTGGTAGAAAGACTAGAAAATCTTCCCACATGGCACATGCCTGATAAAGATGCACACTATGGGAATGACCTACAATTCTCCAGTGCTGTGCAATAAACACACACATACACATACACACACACACACACACACACACACACACACACACACACACACACAACACACAACACACACTCACATGAGACAAGTTTAGAGATGCTAAGAACACAAACAAAGATCACTGAGCATGCAAGTGGCTGGAATATGTGAAGAATAAAGCAATTGTGCTCATGGCTAGAGGACGCTTTGTTTTGTTTCATTTTGTAAAACAATAAACCTGTCAGTTCACTCTCCTACCAATCAAACATTTCCAGGACTTGATAGAACAGAAGCATCTGACTTCAGAGGAACTTTAAACTCCTTCCATTTTCATACCCTCCAGTCAATGGGGATGGGGCAGAGATGGGGCAGAGAAAGGGGAGACATGAAGGCAGTCATAGGTACTATTCTACTGCTATGGAGACATCATGACCAAGTCATCTGAAAGAAAAAAAGAATCAACTGGGGACTCATTTCCAGAATGTAAGTCCATGACCATTATGGTGGGAAGCATGGCAGAAAGCAGGCAGAAATAGGGCTGGAGCAGTAACTGAAAGCTCACACCTAGATCCACAAGTAGGAGACAGAGAAAGAATTAAATGGGAATGGTGTGGGCTTTTAAAACTCAAAGCCCACCCCAAGTGACACACCACTTCCATTAAAGCCACACCTGCTCCAGCAAGGCCACACTTCCTTATTCTTTGCAAACAGCTCCACTAACTGGGAATCAAACATTGGAGCATATGAGCCTATGGGGGCCATTTTTGTTCAAACCAACACATTTGTTATACCTCTCCAGAGATCTTTTTTACTTGTGTGCTTCTCTGAACCACACAGATTTGATTTATAGAATGTCAGAAAGAAAAAAAGTCATAATTAAAACTGAAATAACTTTGCATATGTAAGTAGTTATAAAATATAACAGTTGACACACAATATGTATTTCACACTGTATGCTCATTTCCCAAGTTATATAAGACATTCCTGGGACAAAATTTAAACTCAATCCCCCCCCCCCCCCAGTTTCTCAAGTAAAATAGAATATGTAGAATATACATAACAAAAGAGGTAAAAAAGATCTCTACAATGAAAACTTTATATGTGTGAAGAAAGATTAAGAAGCATACTAGAATTTGAAGACCTCTTAAGTGTGTAGCAATGTTAATTAACATTGTGAAAAAAAAGACCTTCACACCAAAACAACTTACTGATTCAATGAAATCACAATCAACATCCTCATCTCATTCTTCACGAAAATAGAAAGAAAATCCTCAGATTGATATGGAACAACAAAAGACCCATAATAGCCAATTAGTCCTAGATAAGTGTTTGTTTCTATGCATTCTGCTCTTTTTAAGTGCTAAGTGCATCTATCTAAGACCCCCAACTTTTATGCATCTGATTCTATTGTATCATTGATTTTTAAGTCAGTCCAACTTTCAATCTACTATTGTACCCATTGTCCTCTTCTTCCACAGTTAGGAATCTCAGAACTTACTCTTAAATTCTTTGAGTCTTTTGTATTCAACCATAGAACGGGTTTTGGTTGTATATGATTGTCTTAGAAAGGGAGTTGGAGGAGAAACAAATGCAATCTTTATGTAAACTCAACCTTTTATTATTGTTATTTTCTATTATGTATCCTCTCCCCAGACTTAAACTTCCTTTATCTTTCAATATTGTGGTTCAGGGTCCCTTAGCTTATAGGTTATATAGATTCTGATACATGTTTCAGAAAAACATTACTAACTCTGGTTCCTTGAGTTCCCTATGCCATTATAGACTGAATGTCCATGCTCTGGCACAGCCTACTGCTACATCATGTACTTTGCACTTGTGAGTTCCTGATTCCAATCTCTAAGCACTTATATATGTAAATAAACAAAATCTCTGTGCTCCCAAGTTGGTGGTACATAGTGGTAGTGATATGGAGAGATAACTGGGTGCTAGTGTATAGTTCTCATGCTGGGATTAGTGTCTTTCAAAGCAGAAAGGAGAGGCAAGAGACCCTCTGTTGGTCATGTGCAGACAGCAAGGTTACCTCTACAAATCAAGAGTCAGGCTCCACCAAGCTCCAACTGGGCTGACACACTGATATTAAACTTGATCTCTAGATTAGAGAGGAACTCAGGTTTGCTGCAGAAGCTTCCTAGTCCAGGATGTTTTACTTCAGCACCACATAATGACCAGGGTATAAATCCTGTTAGTACTTTGTTTACTAGCAAGCATCAATTATTAAAAATAATCCAGAAAAATGAATTTAAAGAAAAAGGCCAACTAACACAGGTATGTAAGCATAAAGAAAAAGAAATCCCAGGCCCTGCTCAGCACCTTTCTTTGCCTACTCTCTTGTTTTACCTTTAGAGAGGGACATTTTTCACTAATAATGATAGTTAGAAAATTACTTGGATTCACAGTGGAGTTGAAGAACAAAATTCATTTGTCAAAGAAGAATAAGCAGCTCATCTCTCTCTCCCATGTTTTCTTGCCTACTATCTTCTGTTGGGGATTTGGTCTAATGCTGCCTATATGATTTAAATTTAGTCCCCCAAACTGCATGAGAATCAGTATATAAGATGCTGAGGCACCCTGCCTCCAGTTGGATTTGATTGGTAAATAAAGTTGCCCACAGCCAATGGCTGGGCAGTGAGACAGGCAGGACTTTAGGATTTCTGGGCAAGGGACTGCAGAAGGATCAGGAAGGAAGAGAGCCACCATGCTGGGAAAGGAGTAGAGGCCAAGCCTGAGAGATGCCGGACAGATAACATAGCCATCACGTAGGTGCCAGAAAATTCAGCCAGAGAGGGCAGCAGATCTGGGTCTCGGGCAGCCAAGATGGAATATAGGTTTTAGTAAGTAATAACTCAGGAATGTCAGAGGGGAGTGTGTTAGCCTCATGGAGGTTCAGAAGTGACCCAACCATTGAGCTGTTTAAGGGATATTAAAATATAAGGCTGCATGTGTGTCTTTCCTTTAAGAACCAAGAACACTGAGGTGGGTAGCGATGAACGTCATTGCCATCATCACGGGGTCAATTTGAGGAGTGTTATTTGGGCTCAGTAATAACCCCCAAAGATCATTAAGTCAGAGAGTTTCTTCAAACATTTGTACGGTCTTAGCATATAAACTGTGACTCCTCCAGACAGGCACTAGTACAGTTTTTCTCCAAAACAGGGAATCCTTACTAGTGTATCATGAGTCTTTTCCTTAGTCTACTTCATAACAACCTTTATTTCTCACCTTAGTCCTATCTTGAGTGACTTCTACTCACAAGATCACTGTTTCTCCAGTGCAAGTAGATCACACACATGCCCAGGAAACACTCAGAGCACCCCCTCCTCCACTAAACTTTTGGGCCAGACCCGGGGGGGGGGGAAATAGGTCACTTGGAGTACATATTCAATTCAATATACATCAGCACACTCTTTTTCATTTTGCTGGGTTATTTTAAGTTCATAAAATCTGCCCTCAATTCATATACCAGGTTGCTAAGCACCATTTCTAAACACATAGACTGAATTACGGCATACAGTTTACTGTAACAATATTGGATCTTACTGCATCTAACACAGTAAAACTGTTATAATGAGGCAGCTAACTGCTTTGATTTTCTCTTGAAAATTAATCCAAAATTGCTCCAATTCCTACACATTGCTTTCACATATTAAAAACATACTTTTACTTAAACCATAAGAGGTCTGGTACAATTGATTGTACAGTTAGCTTTATTGTGTCTTAGATTGGATATTTGGTATCTGTGTGAGAAACTCTTATAAATAGCAGGAAATCAAGGGAAACACTACAATTTCCCTAGACTATTAAGTGAAAAAAAAAAACTAACATATTTTTCAAAGTTCAGGGGATTGAATCATTCCATGTTTCCTATAACCATGAAGTCAGTAAATGTAGATAATCTTTGTCTAGTGATGAAAATATAAAATTGTCACCACATCAAGCAAATGGATTGAGACAAGAAAATGGCAATGAATATAGCCTTTCTATTTGCATGAGCTATCAGCAGAGTGCCTCAATGGAAATCTTCACTAGTGCTTCTGTTCTTCAAAGACCATTAAAGAGAGAGAGAGTCTGAGAGATAAAGAGGTTTCTGAGGAGTCTGTAGAGAATAAGGCAGGCAATCACCTCAAGTCAGGAGGCAACACATGACAAGACTCTGTCCTGCTGACAGCTCCACAACCAAGAGAAAGTTTATTCCTTTAAGAAAGAGTCAAGACACCAAATTTCTACTTTGAAGCTCACATTCCCAAGGATAGAAACTCAATGATTTTTCAGAAATTGCTGCTCACTTCCTTATAGTCTGACATCTTAGGGTACTAGAGAGATAGCTTACCAAATAAGGGGCCATTAATTGAAGCTTAGGTTGATCCACAGAACTCAGAACTCATGGTGCCAGATACTTAAATCCCAGAACACGTGGATGAAGACCTGAGATCCATGGAGTTAATGGGCCAGTCAGCCCAGCTACATTGGTGATATCTGGGTCCTGTCTCAAAAACCCAAGAGGACTCCAAAGGGGCAACACCAAAGGGTGATCTCTGACCTCCAATATGCACAGACACACACACACACACACACACACACACACACACACACAAGAATAATAGTCTCCTTGAAATTGGGTGGATAATCTTCCTCTGTCTCTAAACTCTTCTAAGTTTCCATCTCACAAAATTTATGGTGGGTGAACTTCAAAGGATATTCTAAAAAGAAAGAAAGACTATTGATCAAGCTGTTTCCAGTACCATCAGAAAAAAAAATCCCTGCTTCCTGGAAGCCTCTGCAAAGCTCTTCCTTCTGAGTTGAGTTGCTCTCTACTTAACTACGTCTTTCTGTTAGTCATGTAGCATGGAACTCATTGCCGCAGACCCTCTGGGCCCCTTTGTCTGCGTGGAACGGGTCTCTAGTCTCGGGTGGACAAAGCATAGGATGAATGACAAACAGACGCACACAGGAGAGTTCGTGTGGAATCTGAATGTAATTTGTCAAATCGAACATCAGACTTTTTATGCAGAAGACAACAAGGTAGTTGGGTGACATACCCGCAAGGTACAAATGAGGTAACCGGATGCTTAATGACTCTTACACAGAACAGAGGAAATGAAAACGCAAAGACTGGCAGGAACTGGGCAATAAAATAACTGAGACAAAGTCAGCCCCATCTAAGGTCAGCTATAGTCTTAGAAGCCAGGTGTGAGATCATTTCACTCCTAGGGCAAGGGCTTTCACGCCCAAGTCATGGTTCTAACTAGGGAGTTCTGTTCTAGCTAACCATCTCATGAATAATGCAATACTCTAAAACCACAGCCCGATCTACTTCCTAAACCATTGTAAATTCCTGTATATGGGAGCGACTTGGCTTTTATTGATAGTATAATACCAGAGGCTATTCTGAATGTCACTGTCTAGTTCATGGACGTTTTAAGACTGTTGGAACACTGGCGGAAGGCTTTAGTTAAGTCAGAATTCAATCTTAAGAGGCACTTATGATAGGAAAATATTAAAAGAGAGCACGTGGATCCATACACTAGACTAACACGGGAATGGAACGTGGGAATGAAAAATTACTGTATGGGTAGGGAACGCTAGATTCCAGGAGGAGAGCTTCCTTGAAACTCTTTTGCCTCATGAGTGACTTTTAAGCCTCTCAGCTTGTCCAGTTGACTCGACCGGAGAGCGTAACAACTCATAGTATTATATTTTCTTTTTTTTTAACCTTTTTTTATTGGGTACTTATTTCTTTTACATTTCCAATGCTATCCCAAAAGTCCCCCGCACGCTCCCCCACCCACTCCCCCACCCACCCACTCCCACTTCTTGGCCCTGGCATTCCCCTGTACTGAGGCATATAAAGTTTGCACGACCAATGAGCCTCTCTTTCCACTGATGGCCAACTAGGCCATCTTCTGATTCATATGCAGCTAGAGACATGAGCTCCGGGGGGGGGGGGGGGGGGTATTGGTTAGTTCATATTGTTGTTCCACCTATAGAATTGCAGATCCCTTCAGCTCCTTGGGTACTTTCTCTAGCTCCTCCATTGGGGGCCCTGTGATCCATCCAATAGCTGACTGTGAGCATCCACTTCTGTGTTTGCCAGGCCCCGGCATAGTCTCACAAGAGACAGCCATATCTGGGTCCTTTCAGCAAAATCTTGCTAGTGTATGCAATGGTGTCAGCGTTTGGAAGCTGATTCTACAAAATGGAATTGTTCAGAAAAAGTGGTTAAAGCAGAGTAACTTTGGTATTTGTGCACATACATGTGGGTGTGCATGTGTGTGGGTGTATTTGTGTGTGGGTGTATTTGGGTGCATGTGTATGGGTATATGTAGGAGCTATCTGTGTGTGTATGCTTGTGCAGATTAGAGGTCAACTTCATGGCCTGTTTTTAGGAAGCCACCCACCTTGCTTTTTGAAACAGGACCACTTGTTACTATAACTGGCCACATGGGCTAGGCTATCTGACAAGCCAGCTCCAGCATTCTACCCACTCTTCCTCTCCAGCACCAGCAATTCAGGGTGTGCAGGGCTTTGTGCCTGGGTTCTGGGTATCAAACTTGGCATGTATCATGCTTATAAGGCAAGCATGTTGGTGATTAAGCTTTTTCCATAATCTTCTACCTCCCCACAAAAAAAAGAAAAATAATTTTTATTACATTCATATATATATATATGTATACACACACACACACACACACACACACATATATTGTGAGGAGCCGCCCTCACATTTGCCATTATAAGATGGCACTGACAGCTGTGTTCTAAGTGGTAAACATAGTCTGCACACATGCAGGGGCAGTTTTCCCACCATGTGTTCTGCCTTTCCCGTGATGACAACTGGGCCGATGGGCTGCAGCCAATCAGGGAGTAATACATCCTAGGTGGAGGATAATTCTCCTTAAAAAGGGATGGGGTTTCGCCATTTGCTGGCTTGCTCTCTTGCTTCTTGCGGGCTTGCTCTCTTGCACTCTGGCTCCTGAAGATGTAAGCAATAAAGCTTTGCCGCAGAAGATTCTGGTTTGTTGCGTCTTTCCTGGCCGGTCGTGAGAACGCGTCTAATAACAATTGGTGCCGAAACCCGGGACGGGACGAGAAATTCCGGGACGAGAAAAAATCCGGGAAGAAAAAATACAAGAAAAAACTCGGGACTGGCGCAAGGAAGATCCCTCATTCCAGAACCAGAACTGCGGGTCGCGGTAATAAAGGTTCCCGTAAAGCAGACTGTTAAGAAGGATTCAACTGTATGAATTCAGAACTTTTCAGCTGGGGAACGAGAGTACCAGTGAGTACAGCTTTACGAGGTAAGTCTGATCTTGAACTTTCTAACGAAATTCAAGACAGTCTATCAGAAGTAAAGTGGAATATGTTTGGCCTTGAATTTTTTCTGGTGTTAGGAGCCCTTTTGTTCCTTTTCACATGTTATCAAGTGGTTAAGATAGGGAGGATTCTAGATGAAATTCAGGACAAGCTATCAGAAGTAAAGCGGGGAGAGAGAGTAGGAGCAAAGAGAAAATATGGTGCACAAAATAAGTATACAGGCCTTTCCAAGGGTCTTGAACCCGAGGAAAAGTTAAGGTTAGGTAGGAATACCTGGAGAGAGATTAGAAGAAAAAGAGGAAAAAGGGAAAAGAAGAAAGATCAATTAGCGGAGGTCTCTAGGAAAAGGAGCCTGTGCTCATCGCTGGATGGGCTCGGGGAGCCAGCTCTTAGTAGCTCTGAAGCAGATGAAGAATTCTCCTCTGAGGAAACAGACTGGGAGGAAGAAGCAGCTCATTATGAGAAAAAAGGGTACCAGCCAGGTAAAGTGCTAGCTAATCAGTTAAGGAAGCCAAAAGCGGCTGGCGAAGGCCAGTTTGCTGATTGGCCTCAGGGCAGTCGGCTTCAAGGTCCGCCCTATGCGGAGTCCCCGCCCTGCGTAGTGCATCAGCCCTGCGCAGAGAGGCAATGGACAGAGAGGCAATGCACAGACTCGTTCATTCCAAAGGAGGAACAAAGGAAAATACAACAGGCATTTCCGGTCTTTGAAGGAGCCGAGGGTGGGCGTGTCCACGCTCCGGTAGCGTATATACAGATTAAAGAGCTTGCCGAGTCGGTCCGTAACTATGGAGTCAGTGCTAATTTCACTATAGCACAAGTGGAAAGGCTTGCGAATCACGCTATGACTCCTGGTGATTGGCAGACGGTAGTAAAAGCTGTAGCCCCCAGTATGGGAATGTATCTTGAGTGGAAAGCCTTGTGGCAGGACTCCTGCCAGACGCAGGCAAGGGCCAATGCCACCATGAAAGGGGATCAGAGAACGTGGACTTTTGAATTACTTACAGGTCAGGGACAACACGCTGCTAACCAGACAAATTATCATTGGGGAGCATATGCTCAGATCTCAGCTGCTGCTGTTAAGGCATGGAAAGCACTACCTAAGAAGGGAGAGGCAAGTGGGCAGTTGACCAAGATTACTCAAGGTGCACAAGAGTCCTTCTCAGATTTTGTGGCCAGAATGACAGAGGCAGCAGGGCGTATTTTTGGAGATTCAGAGCAAGCCGCCCCTCTGGTAGAACAGCTCATTTATGAGCAAGCCACGCAGGAGTGCCGAGCAGCCATAGCCCCAAGAAAGAACAAAGGTTTACAAGACTGGCTCAGGGTTTGTCGGGAGCTTGGGGGACCTCTCACCAATGCAGGCTTAGCGGCTGCCATCCTTCAATCCCAAAAATGCTCCATGGGCAGAAATGATCGGAGGACATGTTTTAATTGCGGAAAGCCTGGGCATTTTAAGAAAGATTGCAGAGCTCCAGATAAACAGGGGGGGACTCTCACTCTTTGCTCTAAGTGTGGCAAGGGTTATCATAGAGCTGACCAGTGTCGCTCTGTGAGGGATATAAAGGGCAGAATTCTTCCCCCACCTGATAGTCAATCAGCTTATGTGCCAAAAAACGGGTCATCGGGCCCTCGGTCCCAGGGCCCTCAAAGATATGGGAACCGGTTTGTCAGGACCCAGGAAGCAGTCAGAGAGGCGACCCAGGAAGACCCACAAGGGTGGACCTGCGTGCCGCCTCCGACTTCCTATTAATGCCTCAAATGAGTATTCAGCCGGTGCCAGTGGAGCCTATACCATCCTTGCCCCCGGGAACCATGGGCCTTATTCTCGGCCGGGGTTCACTCACCTTGCAGGGCTTAGTAGTCCACCCTGGAGTTATGGATTGTCAACATTCCCCTGAAATACAGGTCCTGTGCTCAAGCCCTAAGGGCGTTTTTTCTATTAGCAAAGGAGATAGGATGGCTCAGCTGCTGCTCCTCCCTGATAATACCAGGGAGAAATTTGCAGGACCTGAGATAAAGAAAATGGGCTCCTCCAGAAATGATTCTGCCTATTTGGTTGTAAGGAAAAGGGTTAGGACGTCAAGAGCAAGGAAGGACAGAGCCCATATCACCTAATATCTAATGATTGGGCAGTTTTAGTTACCTCCTTTTCAGGACAAATAGATAACCATTATCCAAAACATCCACTTTTACAGTTTGTCCAAAATCAATCTGTTGTGTTTCCACAAATAACAGTAAGAAACCCACTTAAAAATGGGATTGTGGTATATACTGATGGATCAAAAACTGGTATAGGTGCCTATGTGGCTAATGGTAAAGTGGTATCCAAACAATATAATGAAAATTCACCTCAAGTGGTAGAATGTTTAGTGGTTTTAGAAGTTTTAAAAACCTTTTTAGAACCCCTTAATATTGTGTCAGATTCCTGTTATGTGGTCAATGCAGTAAATCTTTTAGAAGTGGCTGGGATGTGAATAAAAGTTTCCGGGATTGTGCGTTACTTCCATTCAGTATGAGAAATTTACTAGGGCAGCTAATTTGTTAAAAGGTCTTTCTCAGTATATGTTACAGAATTGGACGGCTGAATTTGAACAGACCCTTCGGGAATTGAGACTTGCCATCATTCAGGTCAACTCCAAGCGCTTGGACCTGTCCCTGATCAAAGGATTACCTAATTGGATCTCCTCAGCATTTTCCTTCTTTAAAGAATGGATGGGGGTGGGATTATGTGGAGATACACTTTGCTGTGGATTAGTGTTGCTTCTTTGGTTGGTCTGTAAGCTTAAGGCCCAAACTAGGAGAGACAAGGTGGTTATTGCCCAGGCGCTTGCAGGACTAGAACATGGAGCTTCCCCTGATATATCTATGCTTAGGCAATAGGTCGCTGGCCACTCAGCTCTTACATCTCACGAGGCTAGTCTCATTGCACGGGATAGAGTGAGTGTGCTTCAGCAGCCCGAGAGAGTTGCAAGGCTAAGCACTGCAGTAGAAAGGCTCTGCGGCACATATGAGCCTATTCTAGGGAGACATGTCATCTTTCAAGAAGGTTGAGTGTTCAAGTGTCCTTCCCCCAGGAAAAACAACACGGGACCAGACCAGGACCCCTCTGGGTGATGAGCCTGGGAGGAGGTTATGTGTACGGCTCCTTTACCTGCACACTGGGGATTTGACCTCTATCTCCACTCTCATTAATATGGGTGGCCTATTGCTCTTATTAAAAGAAAAGGGGGATCTGTGAGGAGCCGCCCTCACATTTGCCATTATAAGATGGCACTGACAGCTGTGTTCTAAGTGGTAAACATAGTCTGCACACATGCAGGGGCAGTTTTCCCACCATGTGTTCTGCCTTTCCCGTGATGACAACTGGGCCGATGGGCTGCAGCCAATCAGGGAGTAATACATCCTAGGTGGAGGATAATTCTCCTTAAAAAGGGATGGGGTTTCGCCATTTGCTGGCTTGCTCTCTTGCTTCTTGCGGGCTTGCTCTCTTGCACTCTGGCTCCTGAAGATGTAAGCAATAAAGCTTTGCCGCAGAAGATTCTGGTTTGTTGCGTCTTTCCTGGCCGGTCGTGAGAACGCGTCTAATAACAATATATATATATATATAAACACCTACAGTCACATGCCATACCATGCATGTGGAGTGAACAACTCTCAGGAATGGGTCTTCTTCTTCTACCATGTAGCTTCCAGGAATCAACCTCAAGTGTGAGGTTTGGTGGCAAGAGGCACTATCTACTGAACAAACTTGCCAGTACAAAACCAAAATGATGTTTAATAATCTTCATTTATCATTAAAGTACATGCAACACCTTCCATGTTACCTTATACCACAGGTAAATGTAGCTATCACCCTCGTCAAAGAAGCTTCTAGTTACAGCAAATGGAGATCACTACAGACAACTGACTCTGGACACAATGCAGAGAGCCATGGATCTTAGGGAGAGCAGCCCCAAAGGAAACATCTATAATACAACTCCTGCACCTAAGTCTTAGGAAACATCACAGAAGAGGAGGCAGGAAGATTGCCAGAGCCAGAAGACCACAGAATCTGCTGAGTCTGTAGCTACCAGAAGTGGTCACCTAAACAAGAATGGAATAAAGACAATATCAATAGATATGCCAGTGGAGAAGGGGAGAAATCTCTCAGGGATCCCACCCACAGTCAAAGAACAGACAACTAATGGTTGTTGCAGGAGGAAGAGTTAGGCTCCTCCAGGGATGAGTGTACTAATTGGTTATCCGCAAAGTTGTCATCCATGAAAGCTTATATATACAAACAACAAAAATAAAATCAGCAGATTGCATTTGTGTGTGTGTGTGTGTGTGTGTGTGTGTGTGTGTGTGTGTGTGGTGGGAGTAACAATAGTAATCAAAGAAAAAGAGATCCAATTTAAAAGAGAGTGGAGAGGAATGGAAGAGGTTGGAGGGAGAAGACATGGGAGGGAATGGAGGGAGGAAATAGAAGGGGGAAGTGATGTGATAACATTTTAATTAAAAAATTTAAAACATGTGTGCAACACCAATGTGTATATATAGGAGAGCTGGATATTTGATATATCAAGTAGAATGCATGTATGAATGATCTCTCTATTTCTTGAGTTATATTTAGTATTAGGAAATTAGATACATTTTCATGTGTTTAACCTGTCTGCATCACTTAAAATACTACCTAAAAGCAACATTCACTATTCCAAAAACCAAAATGCAGACTTGGGATCTGGCTGCTCTGCCACCTACTGCAGAGTACTTTCATCCACTTATTCATGACATGCATGGAAACTCTGATCTGCGATTTGTAATATTTACTTTTAAGACCCTTTAAGGGTTTTAGGTTTGATATATTTAATGGCTTAATCTCCAGGGTTAAAAATAAAACATAAGATCATGAAAAAAAAAAAACCTAGTGGCACACACCTTAAATCTCAGACTTGGTGGATGGACTGTCATCTCAAATTCAGCCTGGGCTATATACCAATACCTTATTTTGAAACAAACAAACTCATAGACAAGAAGTAGGAAGGAAGAACAGGAGAGAAGAAAAGAAAGGACACCACAAGTCCAAGCACTATCCCAAAGATGGCAGGCAGGCTGCTGTGCAAGCACGGAGCCCTCACTCAGACCCACAACCTCTGTGCATTGGGAGTCAAAGCATATTAGGAGCCTGGTATGTCTGCTTCATTTTCAATCTGTCCCCTTTACTCTAGGTTAGGCTGCTTCTTGCCTCTGCCTAAACATGCTGGTTATTCAACGACTGTCTATCTGCCAAAGTCCATATCCTCTTCATGGCTAAAAGCAGAGATATGTTTTTGCACCAGACACATGTTCTAGAAGTGGCAGGGCCTCACAGAACAGACCACCTCTCCAAATGAGGTAAACATTGTCTTAGTGTGGTTTTTATTGCTGTTAACAGACACCATGACCAAGGCAACTCTAATAAGGAGTGCTGGCTTACAATTGGTGCTGGCTTACAGGGTCAGAGATTCAGTCCATTATCATCAAGGTGGGAGCACTGCAGCATCCAGGCAGGCATAGTGCAGGAGGAGCTGAGGGTTCTACATTTTGTTCCAAAGGAAAACAGGAGAAGACTGGCTTTCAAGCAGCTAGGATGAGGGTCTTAAAGCCCACACTTAATGTGCCACACTTCCTCCAACAAAGTCACACCTACTCCAACAAGGCCACACTTCATCATAGTGCCACTCCCTGGGCCAAGCATTTTCAAACCACCACAACCACAAATGGTGGGGAGGCTGACACCTAGAGCAGATGTAGTCATCTTCTGAGAAACACCTAGTCCCCTCAAGCACAAGGATTTCTTAAGGCTGTATGCAGTATCCAGATCTGAGGCAGTATTTAACCAGACTACATCTTGCGTAGAGTTGCTTAATTGCGCATATCTCTTACGTTAATTTTTCTTTTATTCAAACCAAAAGTTCATGCGAGTTCTCCAAAGACAAATTTAGGGTGACATGACCCCTTTTATTTTCTCTTCTTCCATGTGCTGGTTATATCACCTTTCAGCATTTTATTATAATCTCTCTAATTGGTGTATTGGGACCAAGCTTTGCCTGCTAGGGATGATCAAGCTATGATTTTACCCTAATACTTTGAGTAACAATCCCAAAGTGGGTATAATAATGATTTCTTCCTCTTCAAAGGGTTAAGTGAAGTTGAGGAAATCTATGTTCCCAAAATATAAAAAAATAATTTAAAAGAGTATATAAAACTATACAAACAGAGGTTATGAAAGCCAAGCTTCTATTTTTACTCAGAATAGTTATTTAAAGGGGAAATATAGTTTGCAACATAGAAATAAGGAGAAAGGCAGCAGATAACTACTTAGTCTCCACTTTTAACATATGAGTGGGCCTCAGATTCCCTTCTCTGGACTCTATTAATAAGGAGAAGGTCAATAACATGAGTAGGTAGACCAGGTTACTTATTAGCTTCATCTTCAGATCAAATTTAGGGAACAGCCATCACACTGCATTTGTGTAATTGATATGATTTGACATGATTTCATTTCATTTTATTTTATTTATGGCAATTTGGGGAACATGGATCCTCTCCAGAGAGAGGCCAAAGATATACATTACAGTAGATGTTTAGTTTGTACTGAAATCTTAGATCTGTCTGTGAAAATGTATTAAGTGTTCATCCTCTGGGTATAACAACTTCCAAATATATGCAAGGAGAATAGAAAGCATTAGTTGTGGTATAAGCAGGTAATCTAGCCTATCACAATTGTAAGTTGTTGTGAGATTTTGATTCTCTGAACAATTACATGAACCCCTATTGTTTTTTCCCAACAACTATAACAAAAATTGTCCTTAATATTTGATAAAACTTAGTTTTCCATCTCCTTGCTGGAATGTAGATGTGTCAGGCTCCTGCAAAGACTTGCCATGAAATGACAGCTACAGTGTGAACTGAAATGAACCTTTCCCCTTATGTTGCTTTTGTCAGAGAATTTTATCACAGCAATAGGAAAGAAGTAAGAGAGTGGCTAAAAGTAAATTGGGAAAAGGAAGACCATCACCCCTTCAACTGGGTCATTGCTACAGTGTAAACATGGTTTGAATATGCTTCCCTACTCCAATGGCACGTGTGGTAGTTTGGTTCACAGTCCCAATGTAAGAAGAGGTGAGACATTTAAAGGTTGAGATGCAAATGGAGGTCCAAAGGTCACTGGAGGGATCAACCATATGGATCAACAGATTTAAAGCAATTGATGCCATTCCTGCAGACATGAGTTTTATCCCTAGACCTCAGATGATGGATGGAAAAAAATGAACCCCACTATCTACAACCCCCCCCTCTCTCTCTCTCTCACACACACACACACACACACACACACACACACACACACACACACAAGCAAACACTGTGGCACTTATACAATGATAAATGTGTAAAACTAATTTAATGGAGTAAGGTTTTTTCTTGTGTATATTGAGCTAATTCTCCACAGCAAGTAGCTGTAACTATTAAGCAGGGCTATAAGTTACTCGCTGGCTTCTTGTAACAATGTGATCTCTCTCCGTCCTGCAGGCTGAACCAAGGGTTACTTGCATGTGGACTTTTTGAACCTGAGACTGAGAGCTAACAAATTCTTGTCTTCATAAGGTAGACATAAATTTGTAGGAATATAATACATTCTAAGACAGGAGAAATCTGGTTTTTCTATCTCTTTCTGACTGTCTATTTCCCAATGCAAGTTTATTTTCTTCTAAGGGATTAGAACAAGAGAGTAAGATGAGATTCTATAACCTAAAGGGTACAGTACCCAGCAATGAATCTTCAAGTATTCTTCTGTTGCCATATTTCAGAGAGTGGGATACTTACAGGCCAGAACTGAGTCTGGGGCAAACCCATTATGATTGTCAAGCCCTTGGGTCCCAGAACAGGGAGACATGGATAGCATAGAGATAGAGGCAGTTCGTTAAGGATAAAAGGCACTCCCAAGATGGAGGTAGGCTAGTGAGCTGGGAAAAAGACAAGACTACAAGTGCTAGTCCTTTATAGGTTAAGTAGCATCATCTTCCTTAGACTTTGAAGATTGGAGCTTTTCTAATGTGTGCTCTTTTTGAAAGTAACTCAAGCTGGGTAGGGTGTCCAGTCAATCATTTCTTTCATACTGTGATGTAAGTGTCCCTCACTCTGTATTCCTATTCTTCTGCCACAGAGGAGGAGCCAATTATGGGGCAGGAGAGTCATGGAAGCTCACTTATTCATGACCTAGAGACAGTCTCCATGAAAACAAAGATCCTCACAGTGTCCCCATACAGAAAAATCCTCCAGCTTCTTCAAGGTACTAGACATTCAGAGGTTGGCAGGCTTGGATCAACAAAGAATGTATGTGTACCTACTCATCTTCATAAATAACCCTGTCAGCTTGTCTTGGCCACTTGAGTTCCTGCCTCATCTCAGCTTGGCTGTGCCTCCAAGAGTTAAGAAATACGACTATACTACGCATCCATAAGAGCCCAAGGCTCTGGACTTCTAGCATGCTTGCTATTCTTGATCTACTCATTGCCAAGCCTAAGCCTACATGTCATAGATATCTTAGCACTGACTCAAAATTGCTTTTGACATATGTCACCTGCATCACTCCATATCATGCTGTGTAAAGTCCTGTTCTTGGGGTACCACTGGACCTGTAGCTCTCTGTTCAACTTCACCATAAACACACTAGATTGTATCCATGTGGCTCTTTCCATACTTGTGCCTGCATTCTGACTATCTCAAGGGAAAAAAACATACCACTAGTCATGAATTCCCCAACAAGCAGAGCTAGTCAATCATTCTTAGTCAATTACTCAGGCTCTTTCCTGTGCTCTGTCCAGTAGAGCTCTCTCACTAGGACCTTCCCCTTCACTTAGACTGCCCTAAATCCCATGCCAAAAGTAAGTCCATTTCAGTGGTAATCTGAGTCTAGCATTTCACTTAGATTCTTCTTTTAAAGTCCGGAGTTACAAAAAGAAGATTTGCAATGAATTCCTGTATACATGCACCTAATATCAGGAGTAAAATCTTCAGATTACATAATTTGGCAGTAACCTGGACCACAAGATCAAAGAAGCTTCCTTTCCAAAGGGGAGGTGTGGTTCTGCTCCACCCATAACAGTGTCCTGGGAAGGACAGGAGGAGGGAGCTTTCCAGTATCATTGATCTTAATTAAAACTATGAAAGCCTGTAACTACCTGAATATAATAAAACAAAGATTATCTTGTTAAGAAGAGTAAAACATTTGGTTGTGATTGACTAAATAAATGTGATTGTGTTAGTGTTTCATAGTGGTGATAAAAATAACTGAGATAAATCAACTTAAAAAGATGCAGAGCTTATTTGGCTTGTGGTTTTTGCAGTTTGAATACATGATCAGCCAGTTCTACTGTCAGTGTCCTGGCAGAACCTCATGTAAGGGAACATATGATAGATGAAGGACTAATGTGCAGTTCATAGTGACAGGGAAGTGAAAAAAAAAAAAAGAGAAA
The DNA here is from genome assembly GCF_000001635.26 of Mus musculus. NCBI lineage: Eukaryota > Metazoa > Chordata > Mammalia > Rodentia > Muridae > Mus > Mus musculus. The sequence continues at coordinate 57,125,094 of NC_000073.6, forward strand.
TAACCTGGAGTCCCAATGTCTTCTTGGAGGAATTTGCCTAATGGCTCAACTTACTTCAAGTAGAGAACCACAGGTTCAGTGTAATGACTTTTGGGTTGTTCAAGGTCTAAACTGTGGAAGAGATAGCAAAAATAACATTGAGGATGAAGAAAAGATCTTAGTCATTATTCAGTAAGATCTTCTTGGACAATAGAACTGACCGGTTATTCAAGAATCATAGACTATGTCCTAAGTAGAAAATGTGTAGTTTCTCTGCTGAGGGCAAATTCTATGCTGGATGCTTCTCAAAGAAATTGCTGGGGAATGCTTTGCCTCTTAGATGAAAAAAGAGACTCACTGAGTAATAAATGGTACTCACAGGAGATACAGAGAATACACTGGAACCTTGATAATACAGAGCATGCAAGTTTCTTAGGTGTGCGGAGACAAGGATATGACTGAAACTATCACTTCTAGTTTTTATTCCATCTTAAATATATAAGTGATCAAGTACTTTCATACCATGAATCATTTTATGTGGTGATTATTACAAAGGTTCTTACCATGAAATGTCCTTTCAAGCTATTACACTCACATCTAGGCTGGGAAACTGAGGCCCAGAGGAGAAAAATTTCATTGACTGATATCACCTTGGCTTTTATGACAGTAGTTCAATATTACCCTATTACTATTCCCAGTGTGGTGAATATCCACTTCTTAGGTAGACCCCAGTGTCAGGAAAACCTCTACATTGTTTATATGATCCAATGACTTTTACCCAAGCAGCAGTTAAGGATGACCAACACTCTTAAGCAATCTTGGGGATACTGACATGATGATTCTGCTTAGAGGATGTGAAATCTAAATTAAAATCTAAAAGTTTTGCCAAAATACTCTTCTTCTGTTTTCTTTGTTGTATTTCTCTTGGCGTGGTCAAACATGAGCAGTATTCATGTTTGCATCCCCTGAAACAGTGTGGGAGGGCTTCCTTGGACATAAGCACACAGTTCTGACTAGACTTTCTTCCAAAAGGCCTATGTATTCCTAGCTCTGTTAACTCCTAGCTCTGTTAACTGTCCCCAGCCTGGCATCTAGCTTCTTCTATCTCAATCTACCTTGGGAGAACTGGAATAATAGTGAGGCAGATTTAAAGTTCTAATAAATGTCTAGTCCTAGAAGAGATCTGGAATTCTTCTTAAAAGTCATGATTCTGAATATAGAAAGGGTTGCATGTAAAAAAAAAAAAAACCTGTCATAACCTGGAAAGGAGAGCAAGGCACATGCTATGCAGTACTCGAGTGGATCATACACTGTAGCAGCTACCAACAGGAGTTAGCTGAACATCCTGAGGGGAGATGAGGGGGATGCACAGCCCAGCTCTTACCAGTCCCTTCATCACTCTGTAGAGCATGCACAGGTATGTGGCCAGCCTCACAGGGTCATATTATTGAAAAACAAAGAATAAATCAATTGACTCTCCCTCTCCTAGAAGTTTTGCCGAATGCAAATAGCCACTCAACTAAGGGTGAATTTAATACATGGCAATTATCAATGATTTTTTTTAAAGTCACAATACTTTTGTGATTATAAACCACATAGTGGTTATTAGGTAATAGGATAGTACATTTTTTTTCTTTCTTTTTTCTTTTTCTTTTTTTTTTGAGTATTTTATACCTGATTACCATATTTACATCACTTCCACACCTCCATCTTCCCATTTGAGCTCCTTCTATGTCCTTCCCATACCCTCTCTAATTCTTGTCTTTTCCTTCTATAATTATTATATAATAATTATACAGACAGTAGTAACTAACTTGATTACGTGTTACTCATATGTACATGTTTTAGGGACGACTACTTGGGACTGGACAGACTACCAGTGGGTCATCTCTAGAAAGAACTGATTCTCCCTTCTCTTTGCAGCTATTGATTTCCTATAGTTCTTCAACTAGAGATGGGACCTTGTGAAACTTTCCTCATCCTTGAATGAAGCATTTAACTGGCAACTTACAGGCAGGCAGGTATGGTGCTGGCTTTAAAAGTAACTGGGCATTTACATCCTAATCCACAAACAAAATAGAGATGATAATGGAGGGAGGGATGAAGGGAGAGCAAGGGAGAGCAAGAGAGAGAGAGAGAGAACAAGAGAACAAGAGAGAGCATGTGAGAGAAAGACAGAGAAAACTAACTAGAAATTGTTTGGGCTTTTGAAACCTCAAAGCCCATACCTAGTAACTAACATACCTGCTCCTTTAAGGCCATAGCTCCTATTCCTTCCAAGCTGCTCCACAAAGTATTAAAACATTTGAACCTATGGGGGCCATTCTCACTCAAATACCATAGTTATCACAAGATGAAGCTGTCACTGTTGCACCATTGGTTATAGCCTGCCAGGCTGATTATTGTTTTGTTTCATGGACTTAACAGTGCATAGGACTACTGATTGCTTTTCTCTCTTGGCAACTTGAATAGCTCCTTTGGTGTTATGAGAACTAGTGTTCAGGCAGAAGGCTTCCAGGTCAGTTGCAGCTTCATTCCAAGAAATCCTGTGTCTTCACCAACAGGGTCTTATCATCAAGTTCTACAAAGTAATCAAGGGCAACAGCTTATATCATATGAAAAGTCTTTTAGCCCCATTCTTCCGATTCTGATGGACACCACAAAGGGTGTCCATCTATGCCTCATATTGGGGTTTTTATTATTCCATGGCTCTTGGCCTTATTTCTGAAGCAATAGAACATGATTTTTTTCTCCCATTTTAACTATGAGTAATGCATTTCTATTAATTTAGTAAGTGAAAAAGCTCTTAATATAACTGTTCTTAGATTTCCAAATAACCAGAATAAACAAAACATTGCCATTATTCTTAGATTTGTATCAAATTATCTCTATATTAATATTATGTTTAAAACTACATAGTGTATACTTGAATACTATAAAGATAAAAATGAAATCTAGTATGATAGTTTACACATATCCCAGTACTTGTGAGTCAGAAGAAGGCAGAAGAAGTGTCTATGAATTTATGTGCCTAGTTTACAAAGCAAGTCCTTTCTAGTCAGGGCTACATAATAAAACAAACACACTCACTCACTCACACACACACACACACACACACACACACACACACACACACCCTATGTAAATATAAATGCATATATATATGTGTGTATAAATACATATATATGTATACATATGTCTATAGCATGAAATTTGAGGAAAAATAAAAATATGGTAGGAAACATATTACTAATAATTAAACAGACATTTAGACATGCAAATTGTTTTCTGGGTAATGTTTTAAGTTTTTTGGATTTAGTTGAAAGCATCTGTGCAGAGTACTTCATGAGCCCCATTTTACATGTGGGCAGTGAAAATGCACTAGAGTTCCTGTCTCTGAAGCTGGCTCAGACCTCTCTAACTATAGCTGTTCAAGGCAGGAGGGGAGTAAGGTCATGGAACAGCACTTCCAAAGTACATTTTAGGGAGTATCCAGTTGAAGAATGATCTGGATATTTGGGATTATCTAACCTTCCAGGTGAAGAAAATAAGCCTGGCAGAAAGGGAGATTGCAGGACATCTACATTTGAAAGGCAGAATGAACAGATTATAAAGGGTTTTCTAGAGGGTTTAGAACCCCCTAACTATCCGCAACCTTCACATCCAATGGATTCAATAATGCATTCCATTTAGGACAATCAGAAACTACAAGTGTCCATCTTAACTCCAAAAGGAAAAAAGGAAACAGCATCATAAGAATTTATTCATCCTGACTCAGGCAAAGTCATTTGTGGATCCAAGGAACAGAGTTGAAAGGAACATTTTAGGAGGCTAAATCCATACTGGAGAAAAAAGCAAGGGTAATTGAAATATTCTAGCAAAGAGCTGCTTGGTATGACCAGACAAAAATGACAGAGTCACCTCGAAATAATATGAACATCCCACATTTGATAGACAAACATCAGTTTCTCGTGTCCCAGTCTATGCGAACAGAAGGAAGCTGTTTCTGCAGAGCTCTCTAAGAGCTGCCTTGAGGACATCATCTTAGAACAGGGAAACCATCCGTGTTTCCAGAACAAAGACTTAGCAGTCATACTCTCAGCTGTGTCCTTCTGTTTCATTTCTGTTCTTCTGTTCATGTTTCATCATTTGCTCAATGCCTTTCCAAGTCATGTGATCATCAATAAGCTTGTGATTTAAAGACACCAAGGGAAACAGTGTCAATTAAGAATACAGCAGCTTCTTCCTCAAGGAAATAGGAAGAAGAGACCCATGCTTCTCTGAACAACTGCAGGTTTCCCATCATGGTTCTGGGTGGAGCCTAAATGAAGGTTATATAGGAAATAAGCTTTCTGCATTCACGGGATGTAAGATGTCCTTCAAGGTTTCACATAACATCAGTCATATCATTGACTGAAGGTTGTAAGAGTCAAAGTTATATTTTAAGTTTTAGTTATTGTAGTTAAGGGGTCCTTGAAACTAAAATGCCTCTAACCTGTAAGCTATTTGCCCAAGAACAGATACTTTGTGAAATGCTGGAGGAAGTGTTTATGGGAGGTAACAAATCACATGTTTTCACTCTCCTAAACAAGTTTATTTGACCCAAGTACCACAAGTGCTTTATCACATGTACATGGGGAGATATGTAGATAGGAATCCACCAGGATGTATGCTTGCCTCTCATTGGATGTAGACAGGAGGTACATAGGCAGGAAGTACTTCAGGATATATACTTGCCTCTGACTGGACCTGATAGAAAAGACTGTTGGTTTATGGGCTTTCCTTTTTAAGGATTTGCAAAATGTGACTTGTCACAATTTTCTGGGACAGAGTCCATCATTCTGGCGAATATTTAATTAAAGCTTGCTTCAAATTTGACCCAAAATTTAGGTAGTGGTCTTACTATCAATCAGTGGGATTAACAAGGTCTCATTTGCTTATGTAATGTTCTGATTATCTTACTGAATTACTTAAGTCTGAGTATGTAGTCTCCACAGATGTGATTCATGAGTTATTTCTCAATATTTGTTTAATAAAATATGATCAGTTGTGGAGAGAGGGGGGAGGGAGGGAGAAATGAACTTTATGAAGCAGGAGGATTGAATGATATCTTATAGAAAAAAACACTGCCAATGTTCAATCATGGTCTTCTCATGATAAAAAGAACACACTGGAAGCACAGTTAATTGACTCATGTCCCTGCTGTTAATGATCACATCCCCTGCAATACTGCTCAAATGTAGAATGCTTGAAGAAGGACTGATTCAATTAATAGATTTCTGAAAAAAAAAAAAGATTCTTTGAGACAAAGTTTTATCATGTAATTATGGCTGGTCTATAACTCCTAACATAGAGCAAACTAGTCTCAGTCTCATAGAGGTCTACCTGCCCACGCCTAATGAGCAACAGGATTAAAGGTTTGCCATGTCTGACTTCTGAAAATCTATTTTTAACAAATATTGATCATGGGGCCGGTCTTTATAGTCAATGCAAAGACTGAATCAGCAATATGTTCTTCCTATCATCCCATCTTTTCCCCATACAGTTTGCAAGGTTACACTACTGAATTTAAGAGAGGTAAGAGGCTTTACCCTCCTATTACAGAAAGAAGGGGGACCTCAGCCAAATGTGCCTTGGATTCTAGAAGATACTTCCAAGTACAGATCATTTCCCAAACTCAAAAATCCTTGTCTTGACCTCCATCCTCCTCCCTCTGCTGTTCTGGGGTCTCCTTGCTGTTCACCTTCCTCCTTTCAGCATATAATGTAGAAAGAAGTAGAACAGCCTTGAATCATAGAAGGAAGAGGCTGCCAGAGATAAGGCCCATGTCAGGCTTATAGGGTGTGTCCCATAGACAACCCTGGAGGGAGAAAGTGGTCAGGTTCTCTTTCTGACATTAGAGCATCCATTCTGTAGAAGGGTTTGCTTTTCTTATGCTCCTGTCAATTTTTTTTTTATCTTGGCTGTCCCCTAGAGGTCAAAAGCTAAAGGCTTGTCTGTAGCCTATGGTGCTATCATGAGGTGGCTCCTCGTGGAAAAAAGTTAGGTCACTCAGATATCCTTAAAGGAGACATTGAGAACACTGTCCCTTGCCTTCCACTCTCTTTCCTTTGCCAGCCACTATGAGAGGAACAGCATCCCCTCTCCATCCTCCCATGATGGATCTGGCTCAACAGCAATAGGGCTATGGCTAATGGACAGAAACTCTGAACCATGAGCCTAAAATAATATCTCAATATGAGTTAACTATCACCCTCTCCAGAGAAGCAAGTACGTTTGTGTAACTCAGTGATGAATGAATCAGAATGAAAATATCCTTATTGTGATACTTGATATTTGAATATTTCCACATGCCCAAGCCCTTGTGTTATGACGAGGAATGTGATAAGACATGGTGTCTCCTAACACCTCTGCCCCAATTTACACCATAGCCAGAAGAAGACCAAAGGTCCCAGCCCTGCCAACCTTTCATTTCTAGAGTCTGAGGTAAAGTTAGGAATGGCATGGAGTCCTAGAAAAGGAAGCCAGAAATGGGAACTTCAGAGACTTAGGATCTTAATGCATGGTGGGTAAGGAGAGACAGAAGACATAGGTTTCTCAGCTATAGAAGCCTGGGTTTCTTGAAATGAATTGGTCAAAAAGAAGAAATTTAAAGACTCAAAGATGGCATTGGCAAGACAGAAAAGTAACCCAGCACAAGGCCTCAGCTCCACTTTTCTGGAATAAGTGGAGAATGGTTGTTAATGTTCAGAGAGTTGTTCTGAAATTACAGAGTGGGTCTATTACAGAAGACACCAGAGAACACCTTAGGCTAAGAGCCTTGCTGTCATGGCCTTGTCAGTGCAATGCCAGGGCAAGGTTTGTAACTTGCCTTTCTGCTGTTGGCTAGTCCCTTCTGGGGCCTAGATAATTTAGAGTGAGCCTGGTTTGGATGAGGCAGGGCTAGGTAGCAGCGTCAGTGAGATTCTCTGTTTCTAGTGGGTTATGCCCATTACAGATCCTCATTTTCCTTTCTCTGTATTTCTCTAACATTTACTTTGTTCATAACAGTACAGTGGACCCTGTGGTTTCTGTTTCACAATGAGCTTGCCGGTAGGGGGGAGCCTTCACCCACATTCATCGGAGGTTTCATGTAACCTGTCTCTATCTCTTTATCTCATGACCTCTGTAGCATGGCCAGCTCTTTTGTATTATTTGTAATGTGCTATGTTACCAGTCTGCCACCACCACATTCACATGACAAGAAACCAGAGTTCTCTGTATGATCTCCTTGACACAGTACATGTTTGTCCTAACGAGTACCCTGAGCTCTCAGAGCTGCATGCAAATGTGCCCGAGGACACACACACACACACACACACACACACACACACACACATCTCTTCCGGAGCCAGTAAAGGCAGCTCAGAGGGAACACAAGGTTAATCTGTACCACTAATCCCAATAGCAGGAAGGAGGTAGTCATCAGCCCCCAAGAGGACTGAGATGAAGCTCAGCGCAATCAACCTTGGACTAGGAAAGACTATGTCACTGCAAAGGACGCTGCCCATCAAGAACTAGTCACTGAATGGACCACACTTGGACCCAAGTGACTCAGAGAACCCTCTGAGTCATGCCTGAGATGAGTCTACCCTTTCTCCCCCACAAGATTTGCAAATGTGTTTACCAGCAGGCATGGGTGGGATGTGAGGAGGGAGCTGAGTATGCTGGTGACATCCTAGCAGCATGGGGTCATAAAATGTGCAGGAAGAGGTTAGAGCAGCCCAACCAGCAAGAATGATTGGAGAATGCCTGCAAAGTCCCAGCATGTAGAAAGAGAAAACTGTAGGAGAGAACAAGGACAATTGGTAAGAACTGGGTGCAAGAATGACCTGTGATTGCTCTAGCTCTGAAGTTTCTGAGGGTTGGCCTTCATGAATGTCTGTAAAGGAGAAGAGCAAGGAATGGAGGGGGATAAATTGAGAAATGTTATTTTCCATTTCTGGGCCCTTGTCAAACTTCCCCCAGCCTGCTTGTGAGTTCGGCAACATCAGAGCAAGCATCCAGCAGTGAACAGGAGTGAGGAGGTGCAGCCTAAGAGCTGCAAGGCATAGGGTTTCAGGGTTTCCACGGCATCTTGCCAAGAGCTCGTCCCTTGACTCACTACTGCAGGATTCCCAACTTCTCCCTGCAAGGAGTTTTCATAATGCCAGATCTCAAACCAACTGGAGGAATCAGACATAGAATGCAAATTAGCTAGGAGCCTCTAGGATAGAAGAAATCCAAGTCACAAGCCAACACCTGCTGATCAACCAGAGAGTATATGCATACTTATACGTACTCATATGCATATGAAATCAGTGGCATCACTTGAATGGATAGCATTCCTTCCGGTGACCCTTGGCCTATCCAGACACAGCACCAGGCTTTTAGAGAACAGGGCCAGCAGCAGAGAACCTGACTTTTCTCACTCACCACTACTTCCTTCAAAGAGACCAGAGTGAGTCCCACCTGGCCAGCAGAGCTGCACAATCCCTTTATACCCTACAAATGTGCCAGCATCCACACTGTCTTTGATAAACAGGTCAAAGGGTGCTCACTAAAGCCAGGGAAAAGGAAAATAAAATGGGTTGAGAGTTCATGGTCAAATGTGTTTAGAATATTTTTTAAAATAAAAAACATTAGAATAACCTCAATAGTACATGTTTAAGAAATATATCCTAGCAATGTAACTCAGAGTCACAGGTAGAACTTGACAGCCAGGACTAACACTGCACTTGACTCACATGGCAAACCTCAGAGAATCCTCATATTCAGCCTTGAAGGAGATAAATGGGCTTCCAGATGTTAGGTCAATGTGAAGGAACAAAATACCCCATGATAAACTTGTTCCTTAGTCAGAAAAACTGTAGACCTCTGCAGACAGCAATGGTTCTGAAAAGCTGTCTATTCCTTAAAAAACAAGCAAGCAAACAAACAAAAAATAAACGGTATCCAGTCTATGTCTATATACATTTGTAAACAGCAAGGGAAGATCGAAGCCTTCCTATCTCCCATTTCCTGCTCTACCTAGGAGAGGAGATCTTTTAAGAAAAAACATTCTAGGGATCTGACAGGTGCCCACACCAGGATGACAACTGAATAGAGGGTTGTTTCTTGGGAGATAACCTCTGCATCCAAGAAAGACCTGATACTTTACACATCCTTTCCCAACCTGGGTCTTCTTTTCTTCCCAGAATCCCAGATTCCTTTCTCCAAGAGATCTAGAGATGGAGAAGCAACCTTGCCCTCCTTTGAGTCTAATATTATACTAAGTTGTGCATTTTCTCCTATTCTTTGCCTCTTGCCAACTTTTTGCACAGACTCAAGTGACCCACTCTTTACAGAAAAGAATAAGTCAAAACTTATACCTGTACTTTCTTGAGATTGCCTCAGCACAGTATAGACTGAGCCTCACACACCTTAACAATGCCAAAATCTGATTTTGAGAGCTAAAGCGCTGCGTTGTTTTATCCAATAAGTGGCCAGTGACTTTCTTTGGAATAGGCAGGGAACATGAAAATTCTACCTTGGCTGAAACTCACTTCCACTCTTAGGGCTGACAGTAAGGAACCAGCTCTGCCTCCTCAGCAGCCAGCCAGAAGTGGCTCTGAGAAGCAGCAGCGCTGAAAACAATGTACTGGCACAAGATTGAAGCAGTAGTAGAAAGCATGTAGCACACTGCTTTGGAGAAGTAATTTGGCTGAATTTCCTCCTCTAATTTTGTATGCAACTGCTAAGCAAAGTTAAAGACTTGGAGTCCGGCACAGGTCTTAAAGGTATGAGTAATGTTCAGTGAGCTACTCCCAGCCCATGAGATCATGCAATGGGCCAGAAAATAAATCGGTAAAAATCAAAAGAGCAAGGCAGGCCCACTACAGTCCAGAGTGAGAGGAATGAAGCTCTCCTTGTCTGTTGACAGCATACGCAAGAAAAGTAAGTTTGAAAAGATCAATGGGCTCATTGCTCAGGCCCCGCTTCCCTCCTTGTCTGCAAAGCATCACTGGAACCCGCATCTGCCTTATCAGGAGTCTCCTGGTGCTTGTTTACCTCTACTAGGCCCTCAGTTGGACTCCCAACAAATCCGAGGCGGGAGGTATGTGCAGGTGGGAAGGGTAGACATAGTCATGAATTAGGTCTTTAACTTATATTTCTGGCTATATATTTTATTCACTCCAAAAATAGCAGGAAACCTTTGTTCATGGGGACTGACTGTCTTCTGCCACTTGTTCTCTCCCTTTGATTACCCTGTAGATCTAAATGCCTCTGTAGAGAGTTGTGACTCAGATCATACAAGTTTATTGTACATTTGGTTCAAAGTAAATTTCCCCTTCAGGACTGAGGTAGAAAATAGAGAATGATAAAGAAACAGTGGAAATAACACTTCTTAATTAGAATGAGATCGGGCATTAAAGGGGGCAGTGGAAAACACAATGAGATCTGTGTGTCCAGTAAGATCTGTGTGTCCAGTGATGTGCTGTTCATTTTTGTAGTAGAACAGGAGACCTATGAACACATGGAACACTATGGATAAACTTCAAAGCCATTATGATAAGTAAGATAGAGCTACTCTCCCAAATACAAATATAGTACAGTCCCCAAGACAGGGGGAGTGGTGGTTGCCAGGAACTAGGGGTTAGGAAGCCAGTGTTTGATCAGAACAAGATTTCAGTTTTGAAAAATGAAAGAAGGTCTTTATATGAACAGGAGCAATGACTAAAAACCACAAATAAACGTCCAGAGCCATGTCCTCCAACATTTGCATGGCAAGTTCTATATACAATTTTTGAAAAGTTATTAAGAACAGTTATTGGTTTGGGGCTAAGATCACTGACAGAACTTCACCTGCTAAAAATGAGACCCTGAAATCTACATCATGCACAAGAAAGAAAATAAAACAAGGAGGGAAGGGACAAAGAAAAGAAGGAATGGAGGACATGAGGCGTCAAAGGAAAAAAAAAACCTCATTATGGTATAGTAGAAAACAGTGTCTTAAAAATGCTAATATGTAGGCATTTTCTATTTTCTGTTAATATTGGATGTCAACCTCATTGAATTTGGAATCTAAGAGGCCTCTAGGCACACATGTGAGGGATTTTCTTTATTACAGTAAATGAAATGGGAAGTTCCACCATTATGGAGTGTCATCCTAGCTATAAGGAAGTCTGGAAGGAAAGTTGTGCATTCTGTCTGTCTTCATCCCACAGGACAATATTTTACCTACTGTTGTTACTGCTACTGTTACCATTGAAGCTGTTGCTGATGTTGCTGTTTCTCCTACTGCTGTTGCTATTGCTACTGTTGCTACTGGAGCTGTTGCTGATGTTGCTCTTGCTACTGTTGCTGTGTCAATCTTCACTGACACCAGATGCCAGCTTCTTTCAGCTTCTAACTTGGAGCAAAGGCCAGCAGCTCTTCAGGAATCTTCCAAGCCTTCTGTGATAGCTTGGGACTGCTAACTCAAAGACAGATCAGCAATAGAGTGCACAGAATCTCTAGTATGATACAGACATTATTGGACTATTCAGACACTATCATGTAAACCAGTATGATAAATCACTTGTAAATATCTACTAGTTCTATCTGTTTTTTTAATCTAGAGACTCCTAACCAATACTCTATTAGAAGTAGAACTGATCCTATAATAATCCTTTCTTTCTTTTTTCCCCAAAATAGTTAGTGGACTGTAAACAAAGTCAGAATATTAATTTATGCTACTTAACCGAAGGTAATAGACTAAGAAGCAAGAACTGGATGTCAGATCCTGATTCTCATGATGTGCTGACTAAGCTAATGCATATATAGTGTGCCAAGGTTCTAGATTCCCCATGGAACATGGCCATGATGTTTTATTGTCCCAAAAGTCCTGCAGACACTTCTGCCTCTATAATCACACTTTTCTCTCCATGCCCCGAGAATGCATGGTATGTGGAATGACATTGATTTGTTTTCTACAGATTTGACAGTAGCTTGAGATAAAATACATTTTTCTTTACCCCCTGGGTTTAACCACCTCAGCTTTCCATTTTGTTTCAAAAGAAATGAAAACCCCAGACTTCAGTGGCAATATGTATTTATTAAGAAATCTCACCCAAGGTCCCACACCACCACTGGCAGCAATCTGCTTTCAGTAAGAAATCTTACCAAAGGTTCTACATAACCAATGTAACAAAAGGCCAAAACCTATCAATTCTACCATGACTTCTTGTGGCTCCTTCTCCTTCACTTCTTTCTGTCAATCTACTTCTTATAGGAATCCCCCTTTTAACTCTCCCACTTTATCTCTCCCTCTCCTCTGCAGATCTTTCTGTTTTCTCTCAGCATGCATCCATTATGATGCTCAATGCCCGCCCCCCATACTACAATATTAGCTTAGTCTGTATTTAGCTCTCTCATACAGAACCCCATCCCTCTCTGATCAACGATGCTACAATGTGTTTCTCCTGGCACCGTGGGACAGTAGCTTCACCTTGCAGCTGCCTATCCAGGGGAGACAGCACACTTCCAGGGAACAACAGGTCAGCCAAGAGCATGTATTTTTAAATGATTCTTTAGAAAGCAAAGCAGCTGCAGTTAGCCAGATAGCAGATAGGAGCTAAAAACACAGCTTCTGCCCTATTTACTTCCTCCACTCTATGTTCATTTGGATTGATGGGATTTATTCCAGAGGCAGTACGTGAAGAAGGCTGTGTATATCTGTAGAATTGGGGGTCACTGAGCCCCACATTTCATAAATCATGAATGAACTACAAAGCTAGAGGCAGTTAATGGGGAAGGCAATGCAAGCATCTCAATGAAAAATTTAAAGTAAATTTGAGGACTTAAACATCTTTCATGGGCAATGACAAAAAGCATACATGGGATTCCAGCCCATCCTAAAGGGGGGAGAGAAAGAGAGAGAGAGAGAGAGAGAGAGAGAGAGAGAGAGAGAGAGAGATACAAGAGATAGAATAATCCAGAGCCTTATGTGGGCTCTGCAGATATTCCACCACTGAGTTGTGCCAGCAGCTCCAAGTCAGGGTAAAGCTGTGTGTGGATGCACCATTCCACCACTTCCACACGGGCAAAGGCTGCCTGATCTCACAGGCAGAGCAATACCCACACCCATAAGGCCTAAAGGTTCCATTGTTTGGCTCACCACTGGAGAACTCTGATAACTTCCTGTGGGAGTCACAGGGCTACTCTTCCACATTCTAGCAGAGCTTAGACTCCAAGAAGAAATTGGTCTCTGGTGTACTCAGGAATGCCTCAGGCAACCATAAAAACATGTCCGTAAGTAATACTTGGCACATAAACATATACATATGGATTCTTGACTTATAACCCCATAGCAGAAATATACATAAGTTTCTGCAGTTTTTAGCTGATATAACACCCCCTAAGGAAAAGTGCGCATTTTAAGAGGGAGAGGTATGAGGTGGTGTTTCTAGCTGACTCACAGAAATCTCTCTCTCATACATCCAGATGATGTAATACAAGTGGAAGCCAGACCTTCCCCATGGTAGCTGCAGTTACCTAAGTAACTGTGTCAGCCAGCAAGTCTCAGTTGGCCCCGCAGTCAGTGCTTTGTATTTGCATCCACAGGGGACTGGGGAAGTACCATCCAATATGTTTTGGGTTTGTTTGAAAAAGACAAAAAACACTAAACTAGAACGGTGGGAAGAGAAGAAAACAGGGAAGACTGAGGAAAAGAATAATAAACCAGTCCAATCCCTGAAGTGTTATATGTTTCTCTTGGTGTAGGGCTTCCCTCCCTCTCACTGGGTATATACACTCCTGACATCAAGTCCATTGTGTGGGGTCCAAGCTAACTCTGGCATTGAAACTTGTTCTAGAAACTCTTTTGCAATAAGAATCAAATTCACCCTCTTCTGGTCTGCTGCAGCACCAGGTCACCTTGGGTGCAGAGTCCCAAAGTCCCCTAGAGGACTCTCCATGTGATCTTAGGACCACCAGTGAGTGGAACACAACTTCTGTTCCAATCCAATCCTGCAGGACCTGAGACAGCATTAGGAAAGCAGAAAATCCAGCCTGACCAGGGTCACAAATCCCTTCCTGTCGGCGCCAGCACCAGGTCACCTGGGAGCTGAGTCAGTGGACACCGATAAGGTGGCTAGAGGACAGCTTCTGAGGCAGACCCCCATTTCAGGCTCCAAACATCCAGGCACCTTCCCTGCCAGAGGAGAGGTGTCTGCCCTGCCCAGGAGAGCTTTGTCAGAGCACCTGCGGGCGCCATCTTGGTTCCCGGATCCCTCTGAGACTAGTCTGTGCAGGTGAGAGTGTGGACTACAGAAGCTAACAGCTTCTGGGACAGGCCCTGTTTCAGGCCTTCATCTACTGCCAGGAGACAGCTCTGAACGCCAGATATTCTTAATCGCGTTCTCACGCCCGGCCAGGAAAGACGCAACAAACCAAAATCTTCTGCGGCAAAACTTTATTGCTTACATCTTTGGGAGCCAGGAGGGCAAGCGCCCAGCGCCCAGCCCCAAAAACGAAAGCCCCTTCAATATTTTTAGGAGCCAGAGCTCCGGCGCGCCAAAGCGCAGAGCGTGCTCTATTGTTTACATCTTTAGGCAGCGAGAGAGCGCAGGGCGCGCAGAGCCAGAGAGATGCCAGCGAGAGAGAGAGAGAGAGAGAGAGAAAACGAAACCCCGTCCCTATTAAGGAGAATTATCCTTCGCCTAGGACGTGTCACTCCCTGATTGGCTGCAGCCCATCGGCCGAGTTGACGTCACGGGGAAGGCAGAGCACATGGAGTGGAGAACCACCCTCGGCACATGCGCAGATTATTTGTTTACCACTTGGAACACAGCTGTCAGCGCCATCTTGTAACGGCGAATGTGGGCGCGGCTCCCAACATCTCCCCCTTTCCTTTTAATAAGAGCAAATAGGCCACCCATATTAATGAGAGTGGAGATAGAGGTCAAATCCCCAGTGTGTAGGTAAAGGAGCCATGTACAGGATTAGCTCTTAGGCTCACAGGCTTTTACCCAGAGCAACCCTGACCTGCTCCCGTGTCGTTTTGCCTGGAGAGAAGGACACTTGGACACTCAACCTTCTTGAAAGATGACATGTCTCCCTAGAATAGGCTCATATATGCCGCAGAGCCTTTCTACTGCAGTGCTTAGCCGTGCAACTCTCTCGGGCTGCTGAAGCACACTCACTCTATCCCGTGCAATGAGACTAGCCTCATGGGATATAAGAGCTGAGTGGCCAGCGACCTATTGCCTAAGCATAGATATATCAGGGGAAGCTCCATGTTCTAGTCCTGCAAGCGCCTGGGCAATAACCACCTTGTCTCTCCTAGTTTGGGCCTTAAGCTTACAGACCAATCAAAGAAGCAACACTAATCCACAGCAAAGTGTATCTCCAAATAATATTAATCCCACCCATTTTTTAAAGAAAGAAAATGCTGAGGAGATCCAATTGGGTAATCCTTTGGTCAGGGACAGGTCCAAGCGCGTGGAGTTGACCTGAAGTCTCAATTCCCGAAGGGATCTGTTCAAATTCAGCCGTCCAATTCTGTAACATATACTGAAAAAGACTTTTTGACAAATTAGCTGTCCTAGTAAATTTCTCATACTGAATGGAAGTAACACACAATCTCGGAAACTTTTGTTTACACCCCAGCTGAGTTATTTGTCATAATACATCTAGTTGTATCTGGACAAGATCTATGAGTTGATTAACCAGCATGAGACCTCTCTGTATCTTGACATTAGCTGAGGCCTGTTCATCTATGACTGTAGTCACTGAGGCTGACAAAGTGTTAATGGTGTCAGTCGTCTGGACCTGTCCAGACAGAGCCAAGGCTGTCTGAATTAAGGCCAAACACAGTTCCCAGTTAGTGGTAAAAAAGCAGGAGAATACTTGAGCATTATACATCACCGTCATTGGGAGTGGAAATGTCGACATTATCCCCCAACGCTGCTCTCTCTTTATTATTGACGCCCTGGACATCACCAAGACGAGGGACATCAGTATTCCCTTGGTCAGTCTGGATTTTTCGGGTGAGTCTTTACCATTAGCCACATAGGCACCTATGCCAGTTTTTGATCCATCAGTATATACCACAATCCCATTTTTAAGTGGGTTTCTTACTGTTATTTGTGGAAACACAACAGATTGATTTTGGGCAAACTGTAAGATTGGATGCTTTGGATAATGGTTATCTATTTTTCCTGAAAAGGAGGTAACTAAAACTGCCCAATCATTAGATGTGGCTGCCAAGGTTTGAACCTGTGCAGCGGTATAAGGTACAATTAAAAGATATGGACTTCGCCCAAAGTGGGTGATTGCTGCTTTTAGACCTTTAAGGGCAAGCTGTGCAATTGCATCAGGATACCAATCTATTATTTTAGCTGGGGATACGTTTGGATGGATCCACAACAATGGCCCATTCTGCCACAAAACTGCAGTTGGCAATTGTGCTGTCTTAAAGACACACAAACTGAAAGGCTGCGAATCCTCAATACGTTGTAATTGTGCATTCTGTAAGGCTTTTTCCACTTTTTGTAAGGCCTGGTTAGCAGCTAGAGTAAGAGTCCTAGGGGAGGAGATATGAGGATCTCCTTCTAAAATACCAAACAAAGGCCTTAACTCAGCGGAAGGAATCTTTAAAAAAGGTCTGAGCCAATTAATATCTCCCAACAGCTTTTGAAAATCATTTAAGGTATGGAGGTGATCTCTTCTTATCTCTACCTTTTGGGGCACAATCTTATCTGGGGACACCACAGAGCCCAAGAATTGTCCTGTATCAGAAATTTGGACCTTTTCTGTGGCTATCTGTAAACCCCACTGACTTAAAGTTTTAAGTAGAAAAGGATATGCCTTTTGTAGCATGGTAAGGTCTTTATGGCACAGGAGGATGTCATCCATGTAAAGGAGCAAAATTAAAGAGGGGAATTGTTCCCTCACTGGCAAAAGAGCTTCTTGCACATAAAGTTGGCACATTGTAGGACTATTGGACATTCCCTGTGGTAAGACCTTCCATTGATACCTCTTATCAGGTTCCATGTGATTAATAGAGGGGATGGTAAAGGCAAATCTGGGCCTATCCCTTGGACACAAAGGTATAGAAAAGAAACAATCTTTAATATCTATAATAATTAAATTCCAGCCACGTGGTAAGGCGGAAAGTACAGGGAGACCCCTCTGTACTGGGGCAAATAAGTTCATTTGCTCATTAATGGCTCTGAGGTCATGGAGCAGTCTCCACTTTCCTGACTTTTTCTTAATTACAAAAATTGGAGTATTCCAAGGTGAGGTAGATGGCTCAATATGGCCTAGTTTTAATTGTTCCTCTACCAGTTGAATCACAGCTTCTAGTTTTTCAGAGGATAGATGCCATTGAGGAACCCACACTGGGTCCCCTGTTTTCCATGGTATGGGCCGTGCTGCCCCAATGGCCACTAAGGAAAAACCCAGACCCTGTCTGTCTTGGTTTCCATTAGGTGAGATGGGCTCTATCCTTCCCTGTTCTTGATGTCCTAACCCTTTTCCTTCTTTATAACCCATCTTTGCCATGATATTTTTTGCTTTAGTTGAATACCCTCCCGATGGGGCGTTTTCATTGGACAAAATAAGGCCCAAATGCTGCATAATATCCCTTCCCCAGAGGTTAACCGGGAGTGGGAGCACATAAGGTATGAATTTCCCTTGCTGTCCTTCAGAGGATTCCCACGTCAAGGCAACGGAGCTTATAGTGGGACATGATTGATATCCTAGGCCCTGTAATGAATGAGATGACTCTGTGGTGGGCCATGCTTTGGGCCACCAATGTGTAGAGATTATACTTTTATCTGCTCCGGTATCAAGGATGCCTTCAAACTCTTTTCCATTAATCTTAAGGCGGAGCTTAGGTCTATCATTTAAAGATACAACCAAATAGGCAGAATCATTTCCTGAGGAGCCCATTTTCTTTATCTCAGGTTCTGGTTTGCTGTGTTCTTCCTGGCGCCAGTCCCGAGTTTTTTCTCGTCCCGGGTTTCGGCACCAATTCTTAATCGCGTTCTCACGCCCGGCCAGGAAAGACGCAACAAACCAAAATCTTCTGCGGCAAAACTTTATTGCTTACATCTTTGGGAGCCAGGAGGGCAAGCGCCCAGCGCCCAGCCCCAAAAATGAAAGCCCCTTCAATATTTTTAGGAGCCAGAGCTCCGGCGCGCCAAAGCGCAGAGCGTGCTCTATTGTTTACATCTTTAGGCAGCGAGAGAGCGCAGGGCGCGCAGAGCCAGAGAGATGCCAGCGAGAGAGAGAGAGAGAGAGAAAACGAAACCCCGTCCCTATTAAGGAGAATTATCCTTCGCCTAGGACGTGTCACTCCCTGATTGGCTGCAGCCCATCGGCCGAGTTGACGTCACGGGGAAGGCAGAGCACATGGAGTGGAGAACCACCCTCGGCACATGCGCAGATTATTTGTTTACCACTTGGAACACAGCTGTCAGCGCCATCTTGTAACGGCGAATGTGGGCGCGGCTCCCAACAAGATATCTGTGCACCTTCCCTGTAAGAGGAGAGCTCGCCCACAGAGAGTGCTCTGACCACTGTAGCTCAGAGGAGAGATCTAGTCTCTCAGGTCTGCTGATAGAGGTTAACAGAATCACAAAAGCAACAAGCTCTAACCAGAGACAACTATAACAACTAACTCCAGAGATTACCAGATGGCGAAAGGCAAACACAAGAATATTACTAACAGAAACCAAGACCACTTGCCATCATCAGAATGCAACACTCCCACCTCGCCCAGTCCTGGGCACCTCAACGCACCTGAAAAGCTACACCCGGATTTAAAAGTATATCTCATGATGATGGTAGAGGACATCAAGAAGGACTTTAATAACTCACTTAAAGAAATACAGGAGAACACTGCTAAACAAGTCGAAGACATTAAAGAGGAAACACAAAAATCCCTTAAAGAATTACAGGAAAACATAACCAAACAGGTAGAAGACATTAAAGAGGAAACACAAAAATCCCTTAAAGAATTGCAGGAAAACACAACCAAACAGGTGATGGAATTGAATAAAACCATCCAAGACCTAAAAATGGAAGTAGACACAATAAAGAAAACCCAAAGTGAGGCAACAGTGGAGATAGAAACACTAGGAAAGAAATCTGGAACCATAGATGCGAGCATCAGCAACAGAATACAAGAAATGGAAGAGAGAATCTCAGGTGCAGAAGATTCCATAGAGAACATCGGCACAACAATCAAAGAAAATGGAAAATGCAAAAAGATCCTAACTCAAAACATCCAGGAAATCCAGGACACAATGAGAAGACCGAACCTACGAATAATAGGAGAGGATGAGAATGAAGATTTTCAACTCAAAGGACCAGCAAACATCTTCAACAAGATTATTGAAGAAAACTTCCCAAATTTAAAGAAAGAGATACCCATGAACATACAAGAAGCCTACAGAACTCCAAATAGACTGGACCAGAAAAGAAATTCCTCCCGACACATAATAATCAGAACAACAAATGCACTAAATAAAGATAGAATACTAAAAGCAGTAAGGGAAAAAGGTCAAGTAACATATAAAGGCAAGCCTGTCAGAATTACACCAGATTTTTCACCAGAAACTATGAAAGCCAGAAGAGCCTGGACAGATGTTATACAGACACTAAGAGAACACAAATGCCAGCCCACACTACTATACCCAGCCAAACTTTCAATTACCATAGAGGTAGAAACCAAAGTATTCCATGATAAAACCAAATTCACACAATATCTTTCCATGAATCCAGCCCTTCAAAGGATAATAACAGAAAAAAAAAAAAAAACCAATACAAGGACAGAAACCACATCCTAGAAAAAGCAAGAAAGTAATCCTTTAACAAACGTAAAAGAAGACAGCCACAAGACCAGAATAGCAACTCTAACAACAAAAATACAAGGAAGCAACAATTGCATTTCCTTAATATCTCAATATCAATGGACTCAATTCCCCAATAAAAAGATATAGATTAACAGACTGGCTACACAAACAAGAACCAACATTTGCTGCTTGCAGGAAACCTATCACAGGGAAAAAGACAGACACTACCTCAGAATGAAAGGCTGGTAAACAATTTTCCAATAAAATGGTCTGAAGAAACAAGTTGGAGTAGCCATTCTAATATCGGATAAAATCGACTTCCAAACCAAAGTTATCAAAAAGACAAGGAGGGACACTTCATACTCATCAAAGGTAAAATCTTTCAAGAGCAACTCTCAATTCTGAATATCTATGCTCCAAATGCAAGGGCAGCCACATTCATTAAAGACACTTTAGTAAAGCTCAAAGCACACATTGTACCTCACACAATAATAGTGGGAGACTTCAACACACCACTTTCATCAATGGACAGATCATGGAAACAAAAACTAAACAGGGACACAGTAAAACTAACAGAAGATATGAAACAAATGGTTTTAACAGATATCTACAGAACATTTTATCCTAAAAGAAGAGGATATACCTTCTTCTCAGCACCTCATTGTACCTTCTCCAAAATTAACCATATAATTGGTCACAAAACAGGCCTCAACAGATACAAAAATATTGAAATTGTCCCATTCATCCTATCAGATCACCATGGACTCAGGCTGATCTTCAATAACAACATAAATAATAGAAAGCCAACATTCACGTGGAAACTGAACAACACTCTTCTCAATGATACCTTGGTCAAGGAAGGAATAAAGAAAGAAATTAAAGACTTTTTAGAGTTTAATGAAAACAAGCCACAACGAACCCAAACTTATGGGACACAATGAAAGCATTTCTAAGAAGAAAACTCATAGTTCTGAGTGCCTCCAAAAAGAAACTAGAGAGAGCACACACTAGCAGCTTGACAACACACCTAAAAGCTCTAGAACAAAAGGAAGAAAATTCACTCAAGAGGAGTAGATAGCAGGAAATAATCAAACTCAGGGGCAAAATCAAACAAGTAGAAACAAGAAGAACTATTCAAAGTATTAACCAAAGGAGGAGCTGGTTCTTTGAGAAAATCAACAAGATAGATAAACCCTTAGCTAGACTCACTAGAGGGCCCAGAGTCAGCATCCTAAGTAACAAAATCAGAAATGAAAAGGGAGACATAACAACAGATCCTGAAGAAATCCAAAACACCATCAGATCCTTATACAAAAGGCTGTACTCAACAAAACTGGAAAATCTGTATGAAATGGGCAAATTGCTAGACAGATACCAGGTACCAAAGTTAAATCAGGATCAGGTTAATGATCTAAACAGTCCTATATCCGCTAAAGAAGTAGAAGCAGTCATTAATAGTCTCCCAACTAAAAAAAGCACAGGATCAGATGGGTTTAGTGCAGAGTTCTATCAGACCTTCAAAGAAGATCTAATTCCATTTCTTCACAAACTATTCCACAAATTAGAAGCAGTAGGTACCCTAAAGAATTCATTCTATGAAGCCACAATTACTCTGATACCTGTGAAACCACAGAAAGACCCAATAAAGATAGAGAACTTCAGACGAATTTCCCTTATGAATATCGATGCAAAAATCCTCAATAAACTTCTCGCTAACGGAATCCAAGAACACATCAAAACAATCATCCATCCTGACCAAGTAGGTTTCATTCCAGGGATTCAGGGATGGTTTAATATACAGAAATCCATCAACGTAATCCATTATATAAACAAACTCAAAGACAAAACCACATGATCATCTCCTTAGATGCAGAGAAAGCATTCGACAAAATCCAACATCCATTCATGATAAAAGTGTTGGAAAGATCAGGAATTCAAGGCCCATACCTAAACATGATAAAAGCAATCTACAGCAAATCAGTAGCCAACATCAAAATAAATGGTGAGAAGCTGAACGAAATCCCACTAAAATCAGGGACTAAACAAGGCTGCCCACTACCTATTCAACATAGTACTTTAAGTCCTAGCCAGAGCAATTAGACAACAAAAGGAGATCAAGGGGATACAAATTGGAAAGGAAGAAGTCAAAATATCACTTTTTGCAGATGATATGATAGTATATATAAGTGACCCTAAAAATTCCACCAGAGAACTCCTAAACCTGATAAACACCTTCAATGAAGTAGCTGGATATAAAATTAACTCAAACAAGTCAATGGCCTTTCTGTACCCAAAGGATAAACAGGCTGAGAAAGAAATTAGGGAAACAACACCCTTCACAATAGTCACAAATAATATAAAATACCTTGGTGTGACTCTAACTAAGGAAGTGAAAGACCTGTATGATAAGAACTTCAAGTCACTGAAGAAAGAAATTAAAGAGATCTCAGAAAATGGAAAGATCTCCCATGCTCATGGATTGGCAGAATCAATATAGTAAAACTGGCTATCTTGCCAAAAGCAATCTACAGATTCAATGCAATCCCCATCACAATTCCAACTCAATTCTTCAATGAATTAGAAAGGGCAATCGGTAGATTCATCTGGAATAACAAAAAACCTAGGATAGCAAATACTCTTCCCAAGGATAAAAGAACCTCTGGTGGAATCACCATGCCTGGCCTAAAGCTGTTCTACAGAGCAATTGTGATAAAAACTGCATGGTACTGGTATAGTGACAGACAACTAGACCAATGGAATAGAATTGAAGACCCAGAAATGAACCCACACACCTATGGTCACTTGATCTTTGACAAGGGAGCTAAAACCATCCAGTGGAAAAAAGACAGCATTTTCAACAAATGGTGCTGGCACAAGTGGCGGTTATCAAGTAGAAAAATGAGAATTGATCCATTCTTATCTCCTTGTACTAAGGTCAAATCTAAGTGGATCAAGGAACTCCACAGAAAACCTGAGACAGTGAAACATATAGAGGAGAAAGTGGGGAAAAGCCTCAAAGATATGGGCACAGGGGAAAAATTCCTGAATAGAAAAGCAATGGCTTGTGCTGTAAGATCGAGAATCGACAAATGGGACCTCATAAAATTGCAAATCTTCTGTAAGGCAAAAGACATTGTCAATAAGACAAAAAGGCCACCAAAAGATTGGAAAAGGATCTTTACCTATCTTTACCTATCATATAGGGGACTAATATCCAATATATATAAAGAACTCAAATAGGTGGACTCCCGAAAATCAAATAACCCCATTAAAAAATGGGGCTCAGAAGTAAACAAAGAATTCTCACCTGAGGAATAACGAATGGCTGAGAAGCACCTGAAAAAATGTTCAGCATCCTTAATCATCAGGGAAATTAAAATCAAACAACCCTGAGATTCCACCTCACACAAGTCAGAATGGCTAAGATCAAAAATTCAGGTGACAGCAGATGCTGGCAAGGATTTAGGGAAAGAGAAACACTCTTCCATTGTTGGTGGGATTGCAAGCTTGTACAACCACTCTGGAAATCAGCCTCACGGTTCCTCAGAAAAGTGGACATAGTACTACCGAAGGATCTTGCAATACCTCTCCTGGCATATGTCCAGAAGATGTTCCAACCGGTAAGAAGGACACATGCTCCACTATGTTCATAGCAGCCTTATTTATAATAGCCAGAAGCTGGAAAGAGCCCATATATCCCTCAACAGAAAAATGGATACAGAAAATGTGGTACATTTATACAATGGAGTACTACTCAGCTATTAAAAAAATAAATTTATGAAATTCCTAGGCAAATGGATGGACCTGGAGGGCATCTTCCTGAGTGAGGTAACCCAATCACAAAAGAACTCACATGATATGTACTCACTGATAAGTGGATATTAGCCCAGAAACTTAGAATACCCAAGATATAAGATACAATTTTTAAAACACATGAAACTCAAGAAGAATGAAGACTAAAGTGTGGACACTTTGCCCCTTCTTAGAACTGGGAACAAAACACCCATGGAAGGAGTCACAGAGACAAAGTTTGGAGCTGAGACGAAAGGATGGACCATCTAGAGACTGCCATATTTGGGGATCCATCCCATAATCAGCCTCCAAAAGCTGACACCATTGCGTACACTAGTAAGATTTTGCTGAAAGGACCCTGTGAGGGTCTCTTGTGAGCGTATTCTTGGGCCTAGCAAACACAGAAGTGGATGCTCACAGTCAGCTATTGGATGGAACACAGGGCCCCCAATGGAGAAAGTACCCAAGGAGCTAAAAGGATCTGCAACCCTAAAGGTGGAACAACAATATGAACTAACCAGTACCCCCTGGAGCTCCTGTCTCTAGCTGCATATGTATCAGAAGATTGCCTAGTCGGCCATCATTGGAAAGAGAGGCCCATTGGTCTTGCAAACTTTAAATGCCTCAGTACAGGAGAATGCCAGGGCCAAGTAGTGGCATTGGGGGCGTGGGGAGGAGAGTGGGGGAGAAGGAATGGGGGACTTTGGGATAGCTTTGGAAATGTAAATGAAGAAAATACCTAATTAAAAAAAAAGAATCAAATTCACTTTAAATGCAAATAAGTTGGGACCCAAGTAACATAATGGGTATCCTACTCACACAGCAAAGGTCAACATACATCACTCTAGGCTTGTTTTGTTACAAGAATTTGGCTTTACTTATCATTAATTATTCTTTTGTCAACATTTAAGCAAGGTGTGTGTTCTCCTATATACTTACTGATTTCCCAAGCCCAAGCCTGAGCTTTACCCTAAGTGAGAGCCATTCTCTCCAAAGTAGACCTAGCTGAGACCAGACATATGTACATAAGAATGAAATCGCACAGGGACATAGCAGCTGTTCATTTGGGCATTGAATATTTGCAAAGCCATTTATAAAAATAACTTCACTTTCACTTCATGGGTGTTCAAGGTAAAAGCAGGGAGCTAACATCAAGGATTGTGTCATATATATATATATATATATATATATATATATATATATATATATATATATATATTTCTATTTCTGCCATTCACACAGTCATGTCTTCATTACATGACTTGAGATGGAAATATGCACCATGAAGGAAGGCTTCACCATTCCCTGGACTTGGGTCCTGAACTGCATAAAAGGGAGAAAGTAAACAGGACCTAAATGATCAAGCATTTGTTTCCCCACAATGTTCTGAGCCTCAAAATGTGAGCCAATTTCTTTGAAATTGCCTTAGTCAGAATGTTTTATCAGAGAGAGAGAGAGAAATACTGATTGCAATACTAATACAAATGCTGGCCTATTTGGAATTCTCTTTAAGGAAAAGAGAAGAGAGGAACTTGGGTGTGCATTTCAGAAGCAAGAGCACTTAATCCTTGGGGTGAATTTATACACAATTCAACCAACATAAAGTTAGAAACTTTTAATTTGTTCCTTAGATAAGCTGAGATCAGCACTATGTCTATAGGAACCCCTGATGGTATCCAATGAGGAATCAGAGCAGACTGCAGTGAGACAGGACAGACAGGGGTAGGATTCAATAAACAAACAAACCTCTCATAATCACATCTGAAGTAAATCCATACAACAAAATGTCATTATACAAAGTTAAAAAAAAATCTTAAAACCAGCAAGTGAGAGATAACATCCCATAATAGCTGAACTCAGGGCAAATGCCAGGGTACTTCTCATCTAAATATGAATGCAAAAAGGAATCTGCAGAGCCCAGGTTAAGTGCTGAAATAACAGACATCCCAAGATGATTCCTCCAGAATCAAAAGAAGAATAAAATCTCTTTCAGACAAAGAGAGCAAATTTCCCTTCATGGATTACTGCTAAGATTTAACAGGAAGCAAATAATAACAAAAGGTGGCTTGGAACTTCTTACAAACAATGAAGAATATAAGAGGATATAAGCCTTAAGGTACAGCAAGATGATATTCCACCTTTTAATGAGCTTTGCAAATGATATTTGCTGCCTGAGTCATAATACTACCTGGTGTGATGCTTAATGCACATACGGCAAATGCCTGAGACAATGACAGTCAAAGTGGAGGATGAGTGCAGGGAACCGCAGCAGTGGGCTTTGTACTATTTGTTCCACGTGGAAAACACAGGGAGAGTGAGAAACTAATAGTGTGATTCTTAGAGTAACTGACATGAAAAACAACAAAACAATTATTTAAAAGCACCATAAATAATTCAACATGGAACCGTTAAAGAGGTTCAGTAACCCATGGGAAAACAAGTAAATAGAAGCAGAAGCGTGCAGCAAAGAGAAGAGCTATCACATTATCAAGTCTCTTGATTGTAAATGGTTAGGGCAAAACACCATAAAGAAACATGCTTAAAAAAAAATGATCGTTTCTTCTCCTTCTCTTCTTCATCTTCCTCCTCCTCCTCCTCCTCCTCCTTTCTCTTATGAAAGATTCTCACTATGTAGCCCTTGCTATCCTGGAATTCACTATGTAGACCAGGCTCGCCTGAAACTCAGAGATCCCTCTGTGTCTGCCTCTTGAGTGCTGGGATTCAGCTGGTCTAACTGTATATTTTCTGTAAGAAATTTATTTCAAATCGAGCATGCACAGATCAAAATTAAAACTTTGGACACATGCCATAAATATAATGCTTTTAGGAAACATAGAGGAGTTTCTATATTAGGATCTCATTAAACAGACTATAGACAAAAAATTACCAGCGACACAGTGGGAAACGAAATCACAATCAAATACTCATTCCAGGAGAAAAATAATGATCTCAAATAAATGTGTCCCCAACAAAAGAGTGTCGAATACATGACCCTGAACTATCAGGCTTGAAGCAGAAGTGTACAGATTTGTGCGCTGATTATGAACTCAACATACCTAAGTGACTGAAACAACTGTCAGGTAGAGAATCAAGGCTACAGACAAATCAACCAATTCAGTTGAGCAAGAGCATGCCACTGAAATACAGAGAAACTACTCAGTCAGCCTAAGTGCTCTGCCTAACACTAGTGAAATATTCACCAGGACACTCAACAGGTGGGTTATAAAATATACCTACAAAATCTTAAAGAAAAGTGAAACAACCAGATTTGGTCTTTGAACCCAATGAAATTAAAAGAAGTTGAAAGACAGAGTCAACGGAGGAAAAGAAAACCTCCACCAAAGGGAAATTAAATACTGTACTTCTGAAGAAGCCAGTT
Organism: Mus musculus; assembly: GCF_000001635.26. NCBI lineage: Eukaryota > Metazoa > Chordata > Mammalia > Rodentia > Muridae > Mus > Mus musculus. Next base: position 57,152,085 of record NC_000073.6, read on the forward strand.
AACAGGACCCTTCCAATGGAATGTCTCTGTGTGGGGGTGGGAATGAGCTAGGGTCTTGTGCTGCCACTAAGTTCTTCCACCAGTCCTGAAAGGACTTTTAGTCTAGAAATTAGTGCATGAGGGGCTGGGAAGGGGAGGAACAAAACATGTCTCAGTGTTTGATGGGCAGCCAAAGCAGGGCAAGGAGGGAACCGCACCAAATGCTTTATTTTAAAAGAGAGGAAATGCCTCAATTTAATAAACTGTCCCATCACCAGACTTGTAACAGAAGAGCAAAATAAAATCAAAGCAAGGAAATAATAAATAGCAGACAGGATTTAATGAAACAAAACAGTAAAGTAATAGAGAAAAACTTAAAAGAAACCAATTGTGTTCCCTGGCCCAAGACAAACAAGGAACGACCTCAAGCAAACGTGACAAGAAGAGGAGAAACTGATTCCTGACATCAGAACTAGAACAGAGGCAACAATGTCACTGTGTCACATTCCGACAGCAGTACTCAACCTTGTTGGTCACAATCTGCTTGGGGGGCCAAACAATCTTCTCACAAGGGTCTCATATAAAATATCATGTCTGATATTTACATTAAGATTCATAACAGTAGCAAAATTACAGTTAAGTAGTAGTGCTGAAAATAATGTTATGGTTGGGATCACCACAACATGAGAACTGTGTTAAAGGGTCACAGCATTGGGAAGCTTAAGAACTACTGGCACTAGGAGAATTGTGACAGAGCTGGAAAAAGTTCAAACAAACTTGCCAACCTAAATTTTTCCCAAAGGCCATGTGCTATAAACTTTTTGTCAGGAGCCCAGGAACTATAGGTAGGTAGTGGAACCTGTAAGAGGCGGGGCCTCTTAGGGAAGACATTTGGGTCACAGAGAGCATGCCTTTCAAAGAACTGTGGGATCCCTCCCTTCTGTGCCTCTTAGCTGTTACCATAATTAACATAATGTCAACTGCAACCCCAAAGAAGCAGGGCCAAACACCACAGCTGGAAACCTCTGAACCCAGGAGCCAAACCATCTTTCTTCCTTTTAAATTGCTTATCTCAATTTTCTCTTTTACCACAGTAATGAAACACTGGCAAACAGACAATTACAAAGAAATGGATCGACCTCTGAAAATCTACAAACTGCCCCAAACTAACCTGTGTTGAATAGCTATATGGAACATTCTAATAACCATTAAAGAATTCAAGAGATTCTCACCCAACATAAATCTATAGGCTTGGGTAGCTTTACTGGAGAATTCTACCAAACATCTTGTGGATGGAAATTCCTGGGGTCAAAAAAAAAAAAAACAAAAAAAAAAAAACTGCATCTGGCATTGGGCCTGCTACAAGGCTGATTAACTGATATAACTGATGATTATAGATTAACCATGAGTAGCCACAGAGAGTACAGCTCCAAGAGGCCATTTCAGGGTAATTCTCACGTGCAAACACACAGAGTTTGGATATATTAAGCTCATATTAAACTCAACTGATTGCAACATCAAATTCTTAGCTTGCAGAGGATGGGACAGGATAATGTGGAGTGGTGGAAAGTGTCCTCTCGTTTGCTTAATATATTTCCACATTGTGCATACTTATTTTTCCACCGGGAGTATGTAATCACATGGTTCTTTGGAAGCTCAAACATTTGTCTTTTAAATAAGCCAACAAAGAAAATAATACATGCTTCAGTAATCAAATGAAACACACTTCAACAGTTTTTTGTGGGCCACAGCCATTTTGAATTACCCCCTTTCCCCCTTCAAAACAATACTTTAGTTAATTAAATTTGCAGTGCAGCAGAAGAAACCCCAGTGCTTATATCCGTGTTGCCTGGCTTCCAGTGAGCTTCCCTTGCTCCCTGCACAAGGCACCATCTCTCAGTCCCTCCTCCACCACCCTGCTGTCATCTCAGGGCCAGGGGCTAAAGGAGAACTGCAGTGCAAACCGAATGTTTTGTTTTGTTTCCTATTTTTCTCCAGAGTCTGTCGATGGCCCCAGGAGAACAAGACAACGTTTTTTTCCTAGCACTCGGAAATAACACCAGAACTACATATGTATTAAAAAGAGAATGAAACAGGTTTGGCATCTGCTGAAAACTCTGGCTGATCATTTTTGTGATTGGCAGTAGGAAACAGTTAAATTGCACCTGTCATCCGAGAATATTGCAGAAAGTGGAGAGAGTAAGTTAAAGGAAGCCACTACCAGAGGCCCTTCTCTGAAACATGAACTGACCATTCTTCACACAAACTGAAGTCTCATAGAAATGGCAGTTGTACTCTTTGGCAGTTGTTATGGCCGTGCATGTGCCTTAACCCTGCTTTAAGAAAACAGCCTTTGCCTTCAGAGGATGTTCTCACTGTTTTGGGTAAAACAAAACAAAAATACAGCAACAACAACAAAAACCCACCACCACCAAAAAACCCAAACTGGGCCAGCAGCAGCTCTCTCAGCCAATCTGGCTGCTCTTACAGCTCTTGGGCAGGGCCCTGTCCTAACTGGGCTGTACCTGGAACCCTTTCATTCACAGCAGTTGCAGATTTAGCTTATGCACTGTGTATCCAGGGGTGCCATTTGACCTCAGCACAAACCTCTTTTGTTGTAAGCACTGTGTGTGTGTGTGTGTGTGTGTGTGTGTGTGTGTGTGTGTGTGTGTGTGTGTGTGTGTGTGATATATGTGAATGTGTGTGTATATGTGTGTGTGGTGTGTGTTTATACGTGTATATGTATGTGTATGTGGTGGGTGTGAATGGGTATGGTGTGTGTGTGTGAATGTGTGTGTGCATGTGGTTTGTGTGAATGTGTGTATATGTATATATGTATATGTGTATGTGTGTGTATGTATGTGTGTGTATGTATGTATGTATTTGTGTATGTGGTGAGTATGTATGTATGCATGTATGTATGTATGTATGTATGTGTGTGTGTGTGGTGTGTATGTTTATGTTTGTGTGGTGTGTGTATGTGGTAGGTGTGAATGTATGTGTATGTGGTGTTTGTGGTATGTATGTATGTGTGTATGTATATGTATGTGTTCATATGTGTAAATGCATGTTTATGTGTGTATGTGTGTTTACATGTGTTTATGTGGTAGGTATATATGTGTGTCTGGTATGTGTGTGTATGTGCATGTGTGTGTATTTGTGTGTATGTGGTGGGTATGTATGTATTATGTAGTGTGTTTGGGGGGGTTGTGGTAGTTTTTGTCTAAGTAGCAGCAGATGTCACCATCCATTGTCTAAATTCCCTTATCCTAACTGCATTTCACTCAGATTCCAGCCACCATGGCATCCTAATTTCTGCTTTAAAGCAGCTATAAGAGAGACTATGGTCATCTTTTATCATCAACAACAGGCTGCGAAGTTAGATCCGAAGGAAATTGCAATAGCCCAAACTCAAATAGGCACTCCATATATCCAGAAACAAGCTCACGCTGGACAACAGGATTTCTAGCCACCATTCCTCAGATACTCGTGAAAACACTTCCCATCGGTTCAAAGGAATCATTTCCTTGACCTTTGGCAGAAAGCACACATGGCTGCATTGACATATACCTGTGGTTCTATAGCAAAACCCATGCTGGCATCCAGGCTGCTAGCCTCCCCCAGTCCTCACTCACAAATCCATGCCATACATTTCCATGGTCTCTGTTCTCTCACAGAGAACCCTGGCCATGTCCAGTCTGCTATGAGTGTTCATTCTCTTCCTCTGTTCTGAATTCATCCAAATGCCTCTGGCTGTTCGCTCTCTCATATCTACAATAAAAACCTTAACCATATCATAGAAAGACATGCTGCCAGTCTCTTTACTGTGCCTCCACATATAGTATCGCCCCCTAATTCTCTATTCAACCCTTCCTCGGCCACTCCCCATGCTGTCTCAATTGTGTGTCCTCATTTTACTTAATTAATACTGTTTTATACATACATACATACATACATACATACATACATACATACATATGCATAGATAAATACATATATAAATGCAGCATGCTGAGTCGATTAAATTTTGTTAATATATGTATGTTTTCAGTGTTGAGCACTTGTTATCAGACAACTACTTGCAGGCACATTTCTGGGAAAGGTTGATTCATCCTCTTAGCAAATACATATTTGAATGACTCATAAGACCAGTGAATGGGATTCTGTTCTTTAGACACCAACCTTCCCTTCCTTCCCAGAAAAACATCCTACATTTCAGCATAGAGCATAAAGCTCTAGGGCCCAGAGCTTATGAGCCCCAGGCACAGGTGGCCACTTGGCTGCTTCCTCATTCCACAGGCAATTCTTTGTTTTGTTTATTACATCTATCTGTGTGTTATAGAGAAAATGCTATGCCACAGTGTTCATTTGTAGTTGGAGAAATCCACTACCTCTCTCTCTCTCTCTCTCTCTGTGTGTGTGTGTGTGTGTGTGTGTGTGTGTGTGTGTGTGTGTGTGTGTGTGTGTTAAGAATTAGATGGAAAGATTGCAAAATATCTGGTGAAGTTTAGCAGTGAGAATGTCTATAATCTGCAAATTGCCAAACATGACTTTGGAGTGCTGGGTATATGCTGAATTCAGTGCTGTTTATTCAACACTTACAGAAATTAGCAGGCACCCAAAAAGTATTTGTTTTACGAATGAATATTGATAAATCATAGAAGACAAAGAAGAATACATGCATCCTGCAGTGTGGGGTAAGCTAAATGCTTATCCATCCCATCAGGGGCTTGTGAATACATGTGGTGAATTAATATAAGACAAATACGATAGGAAATGCACTCTCTGAACCATTGAGTGCTGTGGCTTTGAGCAGCTTCATGGAATACAGGCTTCCTCTTCCTGGTTCTATCCCCCCACCCCCACTGATCCAATTACAGACATCAGAATATGCTCTTTACACAGATCTGCCCTCAAAGAGATGTCTAGACACAGTTTTATTAGGAACAAAGGAGAGTCAGATGATATCTTTCTCCCGACTTCCCCCAAGGTTTAAGTCTAGTCTAGGGTGAGAGTTTAGGGGATGTGGTATGAAGTAAAATGGGGGGGGGTATTGATTCTACTCTCTCTGCTCAAAATAGCCCTTCATCTCATGCACCTGATGGGCAGTTGGTAGCTGAAGCCTCTTCAATCATTCACAGCAGGTTTCTGATGGAAAGATCCCCACTCTTAAAATGGAATAGGTACAGATAATATGACCAGTTTTGGGGACCTTGTACATAGTAAAATGACTAGATTTAATAAAAATGTGTCACATACTTCCAAATAGGTAGAAAAGAGTTTTTTTTTCCTCTACACAGAAATTACAAATGTTTTTTGACAATGATATACTAATTACCCTGCTTTGTTCATACGCCAATATATATATATATGCATATGAACAGAACCTTGTACTCCAGTAACATATACAATGATTTTGTGCCAATCATGAATAAATTTTGAGATGTTGTGAGGCCCTTGCTTTGATGGTGAGATATTAATACATTAGTTTCAGTGGTTAATGACTCCGGCCATTTATGAAACTAGACACGGTGGCTTGCATGGTGATGTCAGGACAGTCGGGCATATTTAAGTGGCACTCAGTGAGAAACCCTGGAGTACTCACCACAAGTAAGCCTGCATGCAGTATGGCTATCTACATTTGAAACTCTAACCATAACATAGATAATTTTTGTGGCCACATGGGTGTGTGTGCTAGCCCTGACAAATGTGGATGCTGAGACACTTTAGACAACACCAGGGAGGAGCATACAAAAAAAAAAAAATAGAAGAACAAGAGAAAATAAAGTTTGGTGTTTGCATATATTGTTGTTAGGCTTAACCATAGTTTAAAACATATCCAAAGAATATATAGGCTTGCCTTAGAAACAGGATCTGAAGTGAACTCAAGCTAAGGGGGTCAATGATGACATAACTGAGCACTGCATTGAGGCAATACTTGCTACTGAGTAAGCAACAGGGCCCAGCTCAGTATAGAGCAAAGAGGCATGAGATTGCAGAAAAATAGCAATATTTTTGTGGATGCACTGAGTAACTTCCCTGTGAAAACTCAAGGTCCCATAGCAGCCAAGAGTGACAGTCTGTAAGATTTTCAGTTGTTCTTTCTACTTCGTGTTCCTATGTGTCTCCATGCAGCCATTTACCTATTTATTCTCCACTGTTACTATCATAATCTAGCTTCTCTCTCTCTCTCTCTCTCTCTCTCTTTCTCTCTCTCTCTCTCTCTCTGTATAATGGAAAGAGTTTCTGCTGACCTCTATTGTCCCCAGGGCCCAGCCAAACTCTGAGTGAGCTCCAGAATAGGAACGTAAGTGCAATGATTCCCATTTCCAGTGCAAGCTGGAGGCCATAGCATTGGGTAATCAGGCAGCATGCCAGAGTGGACAGTCTGGCCATCCAAGCAAAAGAAAAATTCAGTTGAAGCGAAGATGGATGGAACAGTAACTTCAGACATTCTACGAGACACTGTGAAGACTGAGAGAGACAACTAACTGAATTAAGATAGCCAAGAGGGAACAGTACTGTTCCCTGACCAGAGAGATGGAAATGTCCGATGAGATAAATATAGTAATTACACTGTTCTACACCATACTCAGTATACACATGTAGTGAAAGGTCATACAGTGATCCATCACTGTGTACAATTCCTATATGTTGAGTAAAAAAGTTTTTAAAAATTAGCCCAGCATGATGATACAAATCTTATTTCCCAGGATGTAGAGGCAGAAAAAAATCTCTGTGAGTTCTAGGCTAGCCAGGGATACACAATCAGACTTTGTCTTAATCAATCAACCAATCAATCAATCAATAACTATTAAATTAAATAATTGTATTTTAAGACAGAATTCCTGTGACATCAGAGGCATGTCCAGCTATAACTCTGAGAAGACAAACTTTAGAGTGAACCATGGGAACAATCTTGAATCCCAGGAGGAATGCAGTAATTTTCTTCACTGGAGGCTAAAATGGGACTGTCTCCACCATCTACATTATTTTAGTCATTTTCCCAAAGACCTTTTGTTTGCGTGGTCTTTTTTATTGTAGCATTAGATACAGATAGGAACAAGCCAGAAATAAGACTTAATTTCTAAAGATAATATAAATTTAAATAAGTAGGTCCTCGGTGCTGAAACAGGACCCTGGAGTACTGAGGACTTACTATTATTATTATTAATATTATTATTATTATCCAGAAGAGGGTGGATACTGAACATTTTCAAACTAGAAAGTGTTCACTCCACAGGGATTACTTACTTAAATTTGGCATGCACTGCAACAAGCTAAAGCATGAGTTTCCTAGAGGGAAAATGAGCATCAAGGAAGGAAAATTTCATCTCAAAAACAGTAAAATTTTTTTAATGCAAGGAAGTAAATAGACTGAACATAAGTACTCAAAACTGAGAGAATTTTCCTCCATAAAATGACAGAAGTCAAGCTACCTTATTCTGAATGCAATAATTGTGCTGTTTTGTTGCAAACATGATGAACATGAGATGGTCCACAGTCATGCAAGGGAAATTGTTGCAATCTGATTATGCATAGAAAAGAAAACAATAGTGTGTCGTTAGACTCTTATGGTAGACTGTTCTGGGTAGTTTTGCCTGTCAATGTGACAACTGGTAATCATAGCAAATAGAGTCTGAATGATAAATTATCTGGGTCATATTGGACCTGAGCATGTCTTTAGGGAACTGTCTGAGTGTTAATTAATGTAGGAAGACACAGAGGACTGTGGGCAGCACCATTCTCTAGGCAGGGGTTTCTGAGCATTATTAAGAGAGGACAATTATCTGAAAACAAGCAAGCAATTAAGGATCCATGTACTTAATCTCTCTCAGCTCTTTGTTGTGGATGTGATGTGTTAAATTTCTATCCTGACTGCACTACAGTAATGAACAGTAACCTTGACCTGGAAGCCAAATAACCCTACCCTCTTTAGACTGCTTCTTGTCAGAGTATTTGTTACCACAACAGAGATAAAACTAGAACACTGAACATTTTTCCAAATGGCAAAGGTTGTATTCACGGACAAAGCTTTCATTTAAGTTATTCTCATTCTGACATTCCGTTGATTTCTGAAGAGATTTTTACAGGTTCTGGGGTTTTTTTTTTAGATTTTTGTATTGATTGCTCTGGTTTATTTACTTATTTATTTGGGTTTTGTTTGTTTTGAGTCCCTCTGACATGAGTCAATATTGAGCACCCATCAGGATGCCAAACTTAGCTTTCTAGGATTTAAGTGAGCACTGTCAGGATCCTGCCTTTATCATTAAAATGTAATGACACCATTTCCCTCCACATTCCTTCTCCCCCTCCTCCTCCCATGCCCTGTCCCTCAATTCCTCTTAAATTCCTGGCCTTTACTTCTTTAATTATTATAATACACACACACACACACACACACACACACACATTTACTCTCAGTACTGGAGAGGCAGAGGCAGGCAGATCTCTATATTGACCTGGAAGCCTGGTCTACAAAGTGTGTTCCAACACAGCCAGGGTTACACAGAAAAAGCCTGTTTCAGTGGAAGAAAAGAAGAAGAAAAAAATACTTTTATTTATTTTAAATATATATTCATTTTATGCATCATATATAATATGCATATTTAGGCATAAATATATAAATACAACATGCTGAATCTGGAATTCCCTTACCATGATCAACAACTCAAAAGGGGGCTTCTCATGGCTGGTACTGGGGTTTTTATTAGACAGTCTATGGCTCTTGTAGGGAGCATTGTCAGCCCCTGTGGTTTAACTTCATTTAAACTACTTATGTATATGTGTGCACTTAAATGTATTATTTGTAACCTGGGGTACATAAAAAGTAATTATGATTCCTTATGGCTTTTTGAAGCATCTTTAGTATAATTTTCCCTTCTTCTAGCTCCTTCCACTCCTGAAAGTTTTTAAATATACTAAAATTCCTAAGTAGTTAAGAGCATCCCACCATCAGTGCACTTCAGAAAAAAAAAAAAAAAAGTCCTCTACAAGGCTGGTGGATGCAGACAAAAGGGAGCCCTTATCCACTGCTGGCAGGAATATAAACTAGTCCAGCCACTATGGAAATCAGAATGGAGAGTCCTCAAAAAGATCTAAAATTAGACCCAGCATGTGGCCCAACTGCACCAGTCCTCTGCATTTACCCAAAGGACTCCCTGTCAAAATAACACAGAAATCCTTGTACATTGGTGTTCACAGCAGCACTATTTACAGTAGTTGACAGATTATTCTAGAACAAAGGGATGGACAAAGAAATTGTGGTATATTTGCATAGTGAGTTCATTTATAAAAAACAAGGTTATATAGTTCATAGAAAAATGGATGCAACTGGAGCTACTTATATTCAGTAATTAAGTATACTAAGTCGGCTCCAGAAAGAAGAAAAATATTATATATTTCATTCATTTATGTTTGTTAGAATATCTATCTATCATCTATCTATCTATCTATCTATCTGTCTGTCTGTCTGTCTGTCTGTCTGTCTGACTATCCATCTATCTATTTTATATATATATATATATATACACACACACACACACATATGGCATGAGATTAATAAGAAGTGTTTCAGTGAAAAAAAGAGTCAATGGAAAGCAGAAGGGCAGGAAAGGGACTAAGATTAGGTAGGTTTGGGATGGGCAATGCTCAAAGAACATAATATTCTTGTATAAAAATGTCATTACATAATCTAGTGCCAGTAACAATGAAAAGCTTAGAGCCATACTATTTTTTTAAAGCAGCTTGGAATAAATTTATAACAAATTATCCTCTCTTACCACCCCATTCATCTAAAACTTGACCTAGGCATGAATCACAGACATTCTCTGCTTGGCCATGCTTTGATTAGTCTCCTGACCATCTTGAGGCTACCTGTGTACCCCCACTTGACCATTTATGTGGTCTTGGTGTTTGTATCTTTCTAAAGTTCATATTGAAACTCAATCACCTATGCAACCATGCCAAGAGCTAATAGCAATGGCGCATGCTCGGCTTGTGAACCTCCTCGCCTTGTAGATGGCTCAGGTGAATTTCTCAAAGGATCTAAGAGAGGAGGTCTTTCTTTTTCACGCCCCCACCTCCAGTGGTCCACCTTCCTCAGGGTACACTAAAGAGCATCTTAGAAACCAAGACCAGGATGTTTTCACGAGACTATAACCCTGCAATGCCCAGACCTTAAACTGTTGGCGTCTGAACAGTGAGAAACAAAATTCTGTTCACACAATGTTCATTTCTTTTTTAATGTATTTTTCTTTTAATGAAAATAGATTGCTTTCTGATACAATATATCTGATTATAGTTTCCATTCCCTCTACTCCTTCCATTGTTCCCCCTCCCTTCCTCTCTGGATCTACTCCTTTTCTATCCATAATGAGAAAAGAACAAGCTTCTAAAAGATAACAACCAAACAAGCAAAATAAAATATAATAAAATGAAGCAAAAATGATCATACTGAAGTTGGACCCAGCAACCCAACAGGAAGAAAAGAGTCCTAAGCTCAGGCACAAGGGTCAGAGACCCACTCATTCTCACAGTCAGGAGTTTCATAAAAATACTAAGCTAATAGCTATTATATATACACAGATGACCTGGTATAAACCTGTGTAGGCCCTGTGTTTGCTGCTTCAGTCTCTGTGAACTCATATGTACCTGGCTTAGTTCATTCAGAATTCATTGTTTTCCTGGAGTCTTTCATCCTCTCTGGCTCTTACAGTCTTTCTGCCTCCTCTTCCACAGGATCCCCTGAACTCTGAGGAAAGGGATTTGATGGAGACCTCCCATATTAGACATTGCTTAGGTGACCAAAAAACCAGAGACTAACAGAGACACTAGGATAAAACTAAACACTACTGATGTAAACATAATAATAATAAAGTGACTTCTAATTGCATTCTGCTGTACTCAGAGATTAGTGCCTTAGTCATTCATCACCAGATGGTTTACTCTGGAAGTAGATGAGAATAAATACAGAGACTACAAGTCAGATATTATGTGGAGAGAGAGTCTTGACAACGTACATTTCTTATAGAAACACAAAGAGACTAAGGCATCTGCGGTTTGCTCATTGTTGAGCCCAGGACTGAGGTTCCTTCTCCCTACTTGAAATTGTACTGAATAGAGTCAATGTTGAAGGTTGCCATTATTGAGTATTCTGATTATAGTTTCCGCTCCCTCTACTCCTCCCAATTCCTACCTACATCCCCTCCCCAATCCACTTCCTTTCTGTCTCTAATTAGAAAAGAACAGATTAGAAATGAGTGTGTCTTGACTCTTGGCCCCATCATTGAGACTATTTGCTACCCCATCTAAACTTGGCCACAGAGTCAGTGGGAAAGAACATAGATAGATATCATAGTCAGGCCATATATTCCTAGGCTCTACTGTCCACTGGTGGTCTGCCTTATACTTTCCCTTCTGTTTAAGGTGAGATGAAAAACTGGGTGTATGCCTCTGAAGCTAACAAGAGACAGTCTTGGAATACTGGAAAGTTTAGGGGATGGAACTAGTTGAGCAGTATATGTAAGGTCCTACATTCTGTCTGTAGGACACACACACAAATTAAATCATAATATGCATGTCTTGTGTCACACATCCTTGTAGTTGAATCTTATCAACTTCCCAACACACAGAAACACACACACACACACACACACACACACACACACACACACACACAAACACAAGTTAAATCATGGCATGCATGTCTTGTGTCACATATTCACGTACCTGAATCTTATCAATTTAAGGGAAATAGTTACCAAACTGATAGGTGGTAGTATTTAATCATCTAAGAGAAAGTTGCTTGGTTTTGTTTGTTTAATTTTAAATAGTACTGAAAATTTAATATTGTGAAAGTTCCCACTATTACGATTCTAACAGGTGACTGACTGATTCAGACTTTCTAACTGTAAGGAGTTGGGATGTTGCAGATGTAGGTTCAAATTTTCCTTCATCACTGCCCTCTGCGTCTAACCTAAAAACCTTGTGCCTATCTTGTTAAGCTGTTTCTTTAACTTTCTAACTTAACATATCATTAGATTATATTAACCCAAAGGCTACACGTACCACAGAATCCAGATATAGCCCTCTTGGTTCCTTCTCTAGCCTTCATGTCTGCCTGCACACTACCATGCTTCCCTCCATGATGATGATGGACTGAGCTTCCAACCCATTAAGATAGTCACAATGAAATGTTTTCTGCTATTAAGAGTAGCTGTGAGGGCTGGAAGATGGCTCAGTAGAAAAGAGCATTGACTGCTCTTCCAGAGGTTGTGAGTTCAATTCCCAGCAACCACGTGGTGGCTCATGACCTATAATGGGATCCAATGTCCTCTTCTGGTATGTCTGAAGATAGCTACAGTGTACTTACTTAACTAAAAATAAATAAATTTTTATTTAAAAAAAAGTAGCATGGTCATGGTGTTTCTTCACGATAATGGAGACCCAAAGGAAGATATTGGGCAATATATTTGTAAATCTCCCATCTACCCAAATGGCCAGACTCACAGTATTCTTTCTGTTTAAATTGTTCAGCATAACCTGGGAATAGGACCTGAAAGATATCTAATGACAACAGCATAAGGGCAATGTGTAAGCCTATGGCATACAGAACTTGGTAAAATCCTCTGTTCAGGGACCGCTTGTCTTTGGGTGTCAGCTGCAGCCAGCAGAATAATATGGAAGAGCTTATTCCTTTATGAATCTCTAAGTATGTGCAGTGTTTTCTCACTGGGAAGGCATGGTAATTCTAGAACTCTATAACAGAGATCCCCAAGCTTTGTCGTAACTCACTTAGTGATGTTCACACCCACATATTTTAAAAATCTGTGATTTTTTTAAACATCCTTTCACTCTGTAGCTTATAAAAGCTTCATAATCAGTTATCACTTTGTAACACAGTATTTGAGGCCTCCTATATCCATCTTCCCTAGCCATGCTCCTCGTGTTGGCTCTTTGAGAGGACAGCTGTGCTTTCACAGCAATTCTACAGAAAACATATCTGAATTAAGATTGAAAGGATCTTCAAGGAAAATTAAGTATCTGTGTTAGGCAGCAGTATTACCTGGGGACCTGGGACTCACTATCAGGTTTTTAGCTTCATGAGTGCAGGGATTAAAAAAAAAAAAAAAAAAAAAAAAAAACAGCCTTAGATGGGAGCACCAGGAAGAAAGCTTCTTAGCATTTGACACTAAACCACAGGGCAGGGGAATGGCAATCATCAGATCACAAAATGGGCAGTGTTGCCTGAATGTCCTAAGATGACTTTCAGGCCCAAACAAAGGCTCTACTGGCAAATAGAAGAATTCTTATCAGGCAAGCAGAAAGTTAAACTCAGCAATCCCAAGAAGCCAGATTTTCTATGTCACAAAATCTGTTATCAAACCCCCACCCCCTCTCCGCACCCTGCACCCATAAACACACAGGCTCACTGGCTTTGTCAACTTTGGACAAAGTGCATCTAGTTCCTGCATCAGATCAAAGACCTCACACTAACTCTCAGGGCTGTTAAGGCCTCCCCCCAACCCCAGCCGCCCACTCTCTACCCCCATGCCCCGTGATAACTGCCTTCATAAAACTGCTTCATAAAGGTGCTTCTTCTGAGCTGCCATTTCTGCTCTCCAAAGTCAGCCGGGCAGTTTGTCCCCCAGTACATTTTTCTACCTAAAGAGCAGATTCCTAATAATCGGAATGGGAGAAGAGTTGCTCAAGTGCCACAGCTTTTTGAGGACTTACAAAGCACTCTCACTTCCTGTTTGAGGAGGGACTATTGAACGCTATTGCCAGTATGCTGTAATGTTACCAGGAAGCCCAGGCGGGGAGAGGCTCCTAGCCTTTCTCTGCCAATCCTAAATTCTAACATTTCCTGTTTCCATCTCCAGAGCCTACTCTCATGCTACAGCTCCTGTCCCCACATTGAACTTTTAGAAATTATAACAACAACGTTTATGGAATGCTTATTCTTGCTAGCGGCAATTCTAGATGCTTATTATTCTGTTTCCTTTGGAGCCGTAACAATTGTACATATTTATGGGTAATGTGGCAATCCAACACTGTGCCTAAAGTGGAGAGAGCAAATGAGGTCAGTAGCATCTCTGCCACTTCGGTTCTTTTCTCGTGTTCATGGTCTTCTCATTCTTTGCTTCCTCATGAACACTGCACTAGATTGCGGTCAATTGTTGGCATGGTGCTGTTGGTAGAAGGTGAGCGTGTATTCCTATGATCCAGCAACTCTTATTTTTTTTTTTAACTTTCTTTGAAAATTCCCACACCACTCTGAATAATGGCTTTCGATGGGGTTTAGCTAGGGCCAGAGAAAAGTAGCCCAGACCTCTGGAGCTACTCAGATGCTCTGAACCTTTTCCTCTTAAAAGTCTTGCCAACTTGTAGACACATTGTCTATCAGTACAAATCAACTGCAACGTCCAAAGCAGCAGGTAAATTAGTCTTAGCTCTGTGCTCCCTCCTCCACTCCTTGTGGCTCAACATATTCCATAGCTACCTGAGCTTCATGTGCCAGCCACCCTGAGCACAAAGGCTTAAGCTTATCTATCTCCTTGGTTTATCTAGCAACAACTTAGCCAAGCTGTTCAAGAGACACTAGCTCATAAAATGAATGGTTAATGAGCCTACACTAATATCTTTTCTTGAATCTACACAGCTCAGCCCCAGGGCCACCCCAACATCCATTGTACATCAATGCTCCCTGAAGTACAACTGCAGCAAAGGTGGAACTCTCAGTATAGACTCAGACAAAAGCCTGAGCCGTTCCTCTTGTCAGCTCTTTGTGCAACTCCTTACATATGTTAGCATAGTAAGAGTTGCATGATATCTTTGTAACAATATAAATAGGTTGAAATAATTATAATTTGCAGTCGGACTGGCATCAAAACACACATACTTTGCTTGTGTTGTGTTGAGGCTTACCTGTGTACATATACAAAAAGACCCAGCAGCAACACCTTGCTATGCTGCTGTTTTCTGTGACCAGCAGTCTCTCCAGGCTTTTTATTCCTCTCTAGCCTTTGCCCTAGGCAAACTGCCCAGGCCCTGCTGTGGAAGCTCTGAGGCTTCGTAGAGCCAGGGACAATAATTCTCTTCTGTCAGTCAGCAGTTATGGGATGAACTAGAAATGTTAAATGCAACAGCTGAGGTATTCTTAGAACAAAAGTCAAAATGCATTGTAAAGAGAAGCCAGGGAAAGCTCCCTCTTCGGAAGACTCCCCAGGGGACCTTCACTAGGCTCTCTGTTCTCTGCTCTGTTTGATTGTATTGGTCACAGGCCTGGGATGACTTCCTTGCAAGCTAAAGTCAATCACATATCTAAACATGCATTGATTTTCTTTTAGATTAAACAACAACTGGAAAGTGTCCAGAATTCCTCAAATTTTTATGTAAAATCAAGCAGATGAACCAGGATAATGAAAAATCTATACATGATATCTGTAAAAACCATACAAACATGCAGGAACCAAAGCATGGCACATTCTCAGTGTATTCCAAGCAGTCTCCTAAGTCCAGTGGAGGACAGTACTGGACACCAGTACAGTGACAATGCAAGGGAACACTGAAGCACCCAGATGGCCACATATCGGGCAATGTCAAGCTTTCTGGAGAAGTCCTTGTCTACTTTACAGCACAAGTGGAAGCAGGGCTCCCAGCACATAGCAACAAGATTGTTCACACTGGGGATGACAACTGCAGAGCATCCTAGAGATCTGAAGCTTATGATATCCATACCACAGATTACCAGGGACAAGCACTGGAGGCCAGCCTTGATCCTGACCATCCCATGGTATATTGAGAAGGGAGGTTTTATTTTAGATATGAAAGACAGTGACAGAGACAGAGAGAGATAGAGACAGAGCCACATACACACACATACACACACACAGAGAGAGAGAGAGAGAGAGAGAGAGAGAGAGAGAGAGAGAGATCAGCCAGAGGCATCTGGAAGAGTCCAGAGCAGAGAATGTAGTAGACTGAACATGGATGTGGCCATGAGAGAAGCAGGAGCAGGGCATAGTGAGAGCAAGAGCAGCAGGAACACAGAAGTGTGGAGGGAGAACACAGGAGAGTGAGGGGGAGGGGAGAGGAAGACCCATAGAAAGAGCAGATCAAAAATAGCAGGGTCATAAGGAAACTGTGTAGCTGGGAAGAGGGACGCTTATGAGCTGGAGAGGTTTAGTGTAGGGAGCAGCTGAGAAGGGACACAAGGCCAGCATGAACTCTGCAATGTGAACAGCTAAGTAGGAAATGGGTGAATGGGCAAGCCTAAAGGCCAGCATGTGCTTTGGTATGCTAATAGGTGCCACAGATAGCTATTTGTCCCTTCTACCATTTAAAATTTGGGGAAATGGAGTTTCCTTTGGACCCGACAGTATATTTAACTCAGGTGATATGCAATATCTGTGTAAATCCCCCATCTGCTTAAGATTTCTTCCCTCTCTACGTGTTAAAAGGGATCTTTCATTGGGAAGGCATATTGTTCCAACCAGGTCATGGTTTCCACAGAATGGGAAGAATTCTGAAAAAGGCCTACCAATTTCAGGGTTTGGAAAATAAGTTTACAGGGATCCTGAGATAAGGCATAGGATCTGAGGACTGAGAGAGTCTGTGAAAATTAGACTTAGCAGACAGGGGCATTAGTTCAAGGAAGGGTCACAAAGAACGAAGATCTTAGCTCATAAACATGAATTAAATCCACAAAGACTCATGCATTTTGAATGCGGAAGTAGAGGTGAGTCAACACAAGAGATATCTAGGACACGAATGAAAGGGAAGATTTTAGAATGGATGGTCCTTTTCTTGAATGGTAGTCTCACTACTAAAATAAGAGCTTAGAGTGACTAAGAAAAGTAGCTCTGAAGCAGGGAACTGATAGTATTCACACGTGAAAGGCAGGGAATGTGACAATCAAAAGGAACACAGACTAACACTTTTAAAAGTCGATGGCCAGCGATCACGACCACTTGTAAGCCTCGTGGGAGCTGCCAAAATCAGGAAACAGGCTAATACAGAATAATACAAAGATACAACTCAGCATACCATGATGCCAGGTGGGGGCTGTTAACTTTATTTATGGTATAATCCATATTGCTAGATTCTAGAGTCCATATTTTATTACTTTAGGTATGGGGGGAATGACTAGAGGTATGAGTTTCATTGAAAAATTTTGCTACCTAAGATAGTAAAAAATAGTATGAAGAAATCATAAATATTGAACTGGGTAAATGGACTCATGGGTTTTAAAACACTCCTCTTTCTGATATACTTTATTTTTCCATTATAAAGTTTTCTTCAAACTATTTCTGTCAGAGAAATGTCCTTCAAATATATATACTCATAATTAAATATACATAGACAGGGTCCCTTTTATAATCATTTACCATGGAGTCTGATTTGCTCCTCTAGTGTTCTAGACCTGATAGAACGCAGGAAGTTCTAATTTGTGTACAATCTGGACCCAAATTGCATACAAATTTCCCTGAATCAATCAACAAGATCAACTTCGGAACATTTCAATGTGAACTACATGGTTAAGTCACAGCAAGGAGGAAGCCTGCCATGTCAACTGTAGAACTACTAAATGATGACTTTTTGAATGGAGCACTAAGATGCCCTGTCACAAGAGATGAGTTTGGATGTTTGATGAGGTGTTGCCCTCCTAATCCCAGAATGCACTTTGTAAGCAAAAGAGAGTGGTTTTTTTTTTGGGGGGGGTGGAGCATACACAGATGGGGAATGCAATTTGGGCTACTTGGATGCTGCTGGGTAAAAACTACAGCTGGTATTGTAGAGTACTGGGGA
The DNA here is from genome assembly GCF_000001635.26 of Mus musculus. Lineage (NCBI taxonomy): Eukaryota > Metazoa > Chordata > Mammalia > Rodentia > Muridae > Mus > Mus musculus. The sequence goes on from NC_000073.6 coordinate 57,169,875, forward strand.
TGGCTGCACACACAGCTCAGCATCCCTCGATTCACTAGCCTGAGAACACCTTTGTTGACTAAGTAGCACATGGGCCCGCTCACTAGATCTGTGTATCCAATGTTTTGCAGTTTCATGAATGTCCCTGGATCCCCAGAGAGGTAGGAAGATGCTCATTTAGTATAAGTAAGAAAATTGCTCCCTTAAAAAGAACTATAGTCCCCAGTAGGATTCAGACAAGCTTTCTGGAAGTCTGGTTTGGTGGTACAGGTGCATTTCTAGACACTGAGAGTGATATCCACCCTGCAGTACAGCTAGAGTTCAAAGAATATCAGGGAGGTGGCTTTCTGAGAATGCACTGGCTCACAGACATACTCAAAAGGCCCCAGAGAGAGACCGGATACACAAATGTGTAAGGTTTGCCTCTGAAAAATCCCCCGTAGGCTTACGCTGAATCTCAGCGTTTCTTCCCAAGCCAGGATCACTTTCTTAGCAGGTGGAAGTGGGCCTTTGAGAATGGGCCTTTGATGGTTACAACCTGACCCCTAGTTGTGGCCTCTCTCTTTACTTCCTGCTCTAAGGTGACATGGCATCCTCCTCCACATACTTCCACTGCCATGAACTGAACTACTCAAGTGTCAGTTTCTATGAACTGAGAGGCTCTGAAATCAGGAGCTGAAATAAATCCCCTTTGAGTTGGCTAGGTCAGATATTATGATCAAAGAATTTAAAATAATAGCTGGCACAGAGCTAAATAATCAAAATCAACTGAAGGGCCCTGAGGTGTGAGTTTCAAAGGAAAAGAAGACATTAAGAGGCAATGTGGAAATTAGTCCTGACAATTCCCCAAAATACTCTACTGCTAAGAATGCCCATAAGAGATAGCCATACTGGAAACTTAGAAACTTTCTAGTATTTCAAAAGGCAGCTCATGTCCAAGACCTAAGCTAAGTACCCAGCACTGTACCTATGCTTACTACAAAACAATACACACAACCCTACAAGTCACACTTTAGCCTTGATCAGCTTGTATATACTTATGCTTTGACTGACCTGTAGGCTGAGATCTGAATAGTCATATTTCCTCACTGAACAAGAGTAACAGTGCGTTCCCTGCCAGAAACCAGACAGAAACATCACCACGGTTTTAGGTCATCTGACATGCAAGAACGTATATACACTCAACAGACACAAGAAAACTGGTCCTGACGCACCTACCCACCTGGTGAAAGAGGGAAGCATTCTGTCCTTGCAATGATGTCCTAACTGCTGCTATAGTCCTTCTATGCACACATCTTACACACGCATCCATGCACCCACAAACAACCTGGGGAGAAACACTTCATCTACCTGTGTGTTGATTAGACCACCTGTGTGTAATAGCATTCCGTTAGCTCCAGCTTTAAGCCACAGATGGGCAAAGAGAGAAATATTTTCACTTAATATTAGACACAGCCAGCAGAAAGTTTCATTATCTAAAATTGAAAGCAAATACCTCAAGTTATAGTTTGTTTCCCTTGATTTGGGGTTTTCATTTAAAACTCTGAGGCTTTTTTGGTATTACTGAAAACTTGGAGACTGGATTTTTGGAGGAACGTGTGACATCCTGGATCTGACACTAAGCCCATTTAGTGTCTTATGGATCCGTTACCACAAGCACAAGGCTTGAGAATATGCTCCCTGTCACCCACCCCACACCCGACCCACCAGCCCAGTGCCCTTGTGCCAACACCTGATGACCAGGCTGAGTCAGCCTTGGGTGAACGCATAGCCCAATCTAGAAGGGGCAGACTTGAACGCAGTAATTATGTATTTTCAATCTGAAGATTGCTTGAGATGAGAGATTCAGAATCTATTTGGGGACACATAAATAATACAGTGGCAATTGGCATATTTTTACATCAGCTTTCCTGTTTTTAAATGGCTACTTAGGCCAACTGAGGAAAACTGCTAACAAAACACAAATGAGATCATGTTTTGTACATCCATCTTTCACTTTCTCTCCTAGAGTCACTCAACACACTTCTCCCATCAAGATTTCACAGTATTAGGGTCCTAAGAGCTCTCTGGAAAACCTGAGGGGTCCAACTGATGATGCGTTACAGCTTTTGCTCCATCCACGCTGAGGCTGACATGTTTGTCTTCCCTCGTGGTCTTTATTTTCTACAGTTCCATCTGTCTTTGTATTCCTTTTTATATTCTTCCTTATCAATCATTTTTCTAGTATCCCATTGTATCTTACAGACTGACTTTTAGTAACATCTCCGCGTTATTTTCAATGGTGGTTCAAGGGAATGTGACATTTATCTTTCTGAGCATATGTTTGTTTTGGTTTTTATTTGGATTTTAGCATCTCATTATGATCTCAGGTGGATGTGGAACTTGAAACCTTCCTGCCTCAGTTCCCCAGTGCAAGAATTATAGGCATGTGCCACAATGCTTATCTGGTATATGTTTTCATATGTCAAGTCTATCTGAGAAGTATAGTGTATCATTTATAGAACTTCCTTAAGAAATTTACATACTATACCTATCAATTTTCCTTTTTTGTTCTTGCACTTTTATTCATATTACAAATGATATCATACTGTCCTTGTTTTTGCTACAAATGATTAATTATTTTTTTTATGAAAACTAAAAAGAAACAAGTCTTTTATATTGACTTCATATCTATGTGCTTTTGAGCTTTTCACCCTTCAGTGGATCCTTGTTTCCTACCTAATTTCCAATTAACCTGAAAAAGGCTCCTCCTTAATATACTTATACCAACTATGAATCATCTTTTGTTAATTGTAAACTTTTATCTCACTTCATGTTAAAGAATACTTTCCCTGGGTATAGGTGTGTGTGTGTGTGTGTGTGTGTGTGTGTGTGTGTGTGTGTGTGTGTGTTGGCATGCATTTGCATGTCCATGCTGACTGACATGTACCTCAGTATGTGCAGCAGGCTATGATGTCATGTCAGAGAATAACCTTTCATCTTTGTATTTTTGGGCAGCATCACTTAGGTCAGGGTAAATGACTTCCAGAGATGCTTCTGTCTCTATCTCTCACCTTGCAGTCCTGGTATTAGAGACATACAACCACCAAGCACAGCTTTTTCATAGGTCTGGGGCTCAGGAACTTATGATTTGGTTTTCCAGGCAAGTGCTTGCTGATTAAGCCATTTCCTGGCTGTAGATAGAATGGTTTTAGTAGTCTGTATTTCTTGTATCCGTACATTAAAGACTCCATCCCATTATTCTGACCTTTGCATTCTCCTCAGTGATAGTTCGGCATTTTTCCCACCAACATCACCCCCTACACACCATCATTTTCCCCTCTGACTGCTTTTCCTTCTCTAGCTCTGTGATTGTGACTCACCTAGGTCTCCAGAACTACAGAAAATGCGTGTCTGTTCAAGATGCAGGGTCAGTGGTGTCTGTATAGGCCGTAGCCTAAGACGGATGAATGGAAGGTGGCTCTTAAAGCAAGCAGGACTAGCTGACTAAGAAAGAGGGCTGTGTTTGCTGCCCACTGCAGCATCTCTCATTCAGCACCCCCCCCCCCCCATGCTGTTCAGTCTTGTCCCTATCATGATGTTCTCTCTAAGTGGCTTCCAGGGCTCTCAGCACTCATCAGCAATATTCTCACATCCTTTTTATAGAAAAAAAAAAAACACATAAACTTGACCAATGCCTAAGCATGGAGTATCAGAGAACATAGGAACAAGATACTGATCCTTTCATACAGCCAACATCAATAGTAGCTTGGGCTTCTGAGGACAATGCAAGGGCCCCAGTCTGGGAAAGCTGGAACCAGGGACACACATACACAAAGCTATCTTGGCAGGCACATGTATCCTCCCATGTCACAGACACCTCTGTCAGTACTGCAAGCCAGAACCCAATGTCTTGTTATGGAGAAATCCAGCCTGGCTCGGCAGCAAGTAACAAATCCAATATCCATACCACGATTCACTCACATCTGAGCTGAATGACACTCTGGAGTATGAATGTTTAGTTGATTCCTCATTGTGACCTCCAGAAGCCAAGACCCCGGTACACAAATTCACAGGCTTACTCCTCAAGGAGATCTGAAAATGTGGCAGGAATTCTGACTCTCCAAACTCAAATGGAAGTTATTCTGTTCTCTCTCTCTCTCTCTCTCTCTCTCTCTCTCTCTCTCTCTCTCTCTCTCTCTCTCCCTCTCTCCTTCCCTCCCTCCCTTCATCTTTTCATGTCCTCCCTCATGAAGGCATGAAATGAAGCCTGGCTCCTCATTATTCTGCTGTCTCACCAAGATACTCATTACTCATACTCATATCGTCATTGACATAAGGATCTTCCCTGACTTCCTCCAACTCTAACTCCAGTCCTATGCCTTCCCATGGCATGTTCTCTGCACACACTGCTCTTCCACTCCAAGAACAACACATTTTCTCAGATTCAAGACATTCACTTCTGAGGGAAGGCCTTTCCCCACTTTACTCTTCAGATGGTTGACCTTTCCATGTCTCCTGGCATCTGTAGGCAGTGACCAAGAGTGAAAAAATACATTGTCTGTGAATATGAAACTAATGGATCTACCCTCTGAACCTCATTGCTCCTCACAGTCAAGGGCTCCCACATTTACTTTGTTTAGCTTGGCATCTGAAGCCTTGTCACAGCCCTTGGCACATGTGGGCTAGCTACTCTGATGGGCAAGAGCAGCAAGAACTATTTCCTCATATATGCAGCCATAGTTGTGGACTTCTGCCTTCACTTTGGTGGAAACCAGAGTTTTCTTCCAGGGCTTATTTAGTCCATTCAATCTTGTAAAGTGAAATGTCGTAGTCTGGATGGTTTAACAAACTAGATCGTGTTGTTTTGGGGAGAATTATGGAAGTGTTTAGAAGTTCGAGATGGAAAAGCTTTCCAGTGCTCAGAGCTCAATGCACCATAATGGGAACTGAGAAGACAATGCTGAGTATGGTGCTGATGATGGCTTGTAATGTTTCACCATTAGCACTGGTGAGTAGTTTGAGTGATGTTGCAGGATATTCGATCACACTGTGAAGCCCAAGATTGTGCTCTTTACTGGAAAAACCTTTTTCGACTTGTGGTGTGGCTTAGCCTTAGCATACACCTTCAATCCTTCTGGCTGGAATATAGACATGCTCTTAGTACACACTTTTAATTCCAAACAATGAAGGTGAAGTTTGCTTGTAGAAGGAAGCATTCATATTTGAAAGTGGCAAAGTGATGAATCAGAAAAAGATTTGACAGAATAGAATATGCCCAGCTCTCAGAGGAAGAGAGAGGAAAGGGAAGATACTTAAGAGAGCAGTGGAGAGAGAATGAGGGAGAGAAAGGAAAAAGGACAGTTCTCCTGGTCCAGTTATACAGTGACAGGTTGCAGAAAACAAGCTGGACACAGGTGAAGACAGAACAAGCCAGAGAATGAAGAACCAGACGATAAGGACAGATTACCAAAGTTAGTATGAGGTCAAGCAAAGGAATTCATGGGAGGTCAAGAGAGAAGCCAAATTGAATCACTAAGTTCTGAGAGGAGTCGGTCAGAGTTCAAAAAGAACTAGAAAGGGGTAAGCTTATTCGGCATCAAGTCTCAGAAACTTGGCTGAAAACATTTTAGGCCTAGATTAGATGGTATGGAGGCTAAAAGCATAAAAAAAAATGAGGTCTAAGTTAGCATACGGAGGCTGAAAACCTCCAGATGACAATTACATCAAGAGAATAAAAGTTACATTTTACAGAATGAAAGTTACAGTAGTACTGATCAGCTGAGGGTGAAGAATTGTCCATGGTTAGCAAGAGACCAGAATCCCTAAAGTGAAATCTTTGCTTTGCTAGAACATTTGATACTGGTCAGATGGGTGTCATGCACACTCCAGTGAAGTCTGCTTGATAGGCTGAGAAGCCTGGGAGCACTCACGATGCATAGAGTTTCAAAAGGAACTCACCTCCTGGAGCTTTGGCGTTCTCATTAACCGGTATACTCACACTCTATCCCCGAAATTAGTCTAGTGTATGGATCCATGTGCTCTCTTTTAGTATTACTTTATTATAAGTGTCTTTTAAGATTGGATTCTGACATAGCTAAAGCCTCCCACCAGTGTTCCAATGTTCCAGAAGCCGAGGAGCTTGGAATCTGGTAGGAGTGCAATAAGGAAGTTACCTATTCAGTAACTAATTAAGCATTACAAAAGACGGAGCCAGCAGCTCAGGGCTGGTCTGCAGAGTGTTTACTAAGGACAGTAGCCAGTCTCACCCAAATAGGGGAATGCCATGAAAGAGCCTGGGAATCCCACTGAGATAGAAATCTTCAGTACAGGCTACATTGCATATTAGAAGCAAGTTGGTAAATTCTTCTGACAAATGGAGATTCTCCACAGATACTTAAAACTTACACTCACTCAAGAAATTATCAGGGCCCAGGAAATAGGGGGGTTGTGGTATTGCAGTACTCATGAGAAGGTCTGCTAGAGCAGAACCCCTGGTGGTGGGCTTAACAATAGACTAGCTTTATACCTGGCTCCCTTCTTAGTAGCCCCCACCTTCTTTTGATGTCTACATTCCTTTTGTATTGTGTCACTGTAACTTGGTGAATGTATCTCACCTGGTTTCTTGTTATTCTTCTGTATAAGATGGCTTAAATTACATCTTAAAATTTTCATTTCCTGTAGTTAATTCTGCATGTATTAGTTTTAGAAGTAAACACAAGTTAAAACAACCTGACAGGAATTCCCCAAGTGGCTTGTTTTCCAAAGTCCGGAGAACAAAACCCTAAGTTTCCTAGGTCTTGTAACTCAGCAAGGCTTGTGAATGGAAATAACAGTGCCCAATCACATTCTGCTTTAAAAGATAAATACAGAGGAGATAAAAAGAAAAAAAAAAAGTTTGATGCTCGACTTGACAAATTACATTCAGATTTATAAACAATCTCCTGTGTGCATCTGTCTGTCATTCACCAGCTCTTTGCCCACCTGCAACTAGAGACCCTGTTCCACACAGACAAAGGGACCCAGAGGGTCTGTGGCAGATGGGGTTGAAGAATCAGCTATGATTAAGAAGAGACCAACACCATTAAGGCAAATTCTTTTGGGAAGTGTTTCTTTAGGGTCAGCATATGGAAGCTGTGGTCAAGGAGTAACCAATGCTGTACCTTGTGTTGGCAGCCAGACTCAGTAATACATAAGAGTTTCCCAGGTGCTATTGCTTTTGAAGGCATAAGGGGGTCATGAAGAGCAGTTGAGGCTTTGCACTGTGAAAGGCCAGGAGAGACCATTGATGGAGGTATAACCTCAGTAGGAGCCCCATGATGGAAGGGTTAATGGTGGAAAGTTAGGCTTGGCACCAATGGGAGGGGTAGAATCATAAAGGAGAGCTCAGAAAAGGCTGTAGGTGAAGGTTTACCTCAGCTGCAGCATAGATCTAGTGTTTGGGAGATGCTATTACCATTGTTTGATAACCTAGGAGAGCAATTCCTATGGGACTAGAGTCAGCCTGAACATCTAAAATGAACAGTGTGAGCTACAAATGGAAAAACCAAAAAGACGAAGAAGAAGAAGCAGAGCTGCTCAAGTTCATGTAGAAGATCATGATCAGGATCAAATGTCTGATCCTAAGATTTTTACACTGTTGGACTTTGGCTTTATTATTTTATTACTTTGGTTTGGTTATAACTGTGTCCTGGATTTTTCTCTCTTGGTGTAAGAAACTATTAAACTTGGCTTTGATTTTATAAAAGCCCACATCTGAGAGACTTTGAATATTTTAGAGAAAGTTTGAACTTTGAAATGAATTTTGAGTGTTGTTTTAAAATAAAAACTGAACTTTTAAAGTATTTAAAAATTTTAAGACCATGGATTTTAAAAGGTAAGATATTTTATATTGTGATAGTGATATTAGTATGAGATCTTGGGGACAGACAGGAAAAGAAAGGTTATGGTTTAATAGGCAATATGTTTGTATGTCAAGTTGATAAATGGTCAGTTGTGCTGGTTAGTTTGTGTAAACTTGACAAAAATCTAGACATATCTGGGCAACAAGAATCTTAATTGAGATAAGGCCTCTATATGATAAGCCTGTAGGCAAGTCTGTAGGCTTTTTCCTGATTAACAGTTAATGTAGGAGGGCCCAGCTCATTTGGAACAGTGCTACTCCTGGGACTGTGAACCTCAATGGTCTATGAAACAAGCTGAACAAACAAATAAGTAGATTTATTCTTTTTTTTTTTTTGCAGTATATGCTTCAGTTCTTGCCTCCAGGTTCTTGCCTTCAGTGATATGAATATGACCAGAGAGTTTTAAGATGAAGCAGTTTCCTTCTCAAGTTCCCTTTGATCGTGGTCTTTTACCACAATAGGAACTTACCTAAGACAAGGCCTTTCTGAGGCACTGCTATAAACAACAAAATCTGCTCAAAAGATCTTTGCCTTAATGATCCAATCATATCCTAACACTGTCACCCTAAATGTTAGGATTGCAACCTATGCAAACATTCAGACAAGAAGAGGAGCTGTACAGAAAATAATAGGCGAGACTTTTTATTGGATTAGCAAGACTTTTTATTGGATTAGCAATGTGTTCTTTCCTTGGGTAAGTAGTGATGTTTGATCACTGTGTGTTCATGCCTAATCACACAAAGTGGGTGACTAGCTGTTAGGGAGTACACCATAGAAGTTAGATAATGAGCAAAAATTCCAACTTGATAAACATGAGGACCCTAAAAATTCTTGTAATGTATCAAAGTATATTGGCAAATGCCTGAACATCAGTCCTTCAGGGAGCAGAGGAAGGAGGATAGGGAATCCAAGTCTGTACTGAGTGCAAGGGCAAGAGCCTGTCAAGAAAACAAGTAAAAATGAAGCACTCTTTAGAGCAGGGACACAGTCTCAGCCCCAGGTTGCTTTCTACAGTAGGGGCAACTTAGACACTGAACCATTTATTTAACATCTGTATGTCCTCTCTTCCTGTACTAACAGTCTTTAGAAAAATCTTCATAAACACTTCTGTTTATGAAGACAGACTCACCGTTAGTCTGTGGTGCACAATCTGAAGATGGGTTAACTTATACCAGAACCTCTGTAAGTCTCACTAACTGGGTTTCCTAAGGGACATGCTTGTCTGTCAGGTCCTGTGTCTTTGTGGATAGTAGCAGCCTGATCATAATGGTGCACTACATGTTTCTTGGGGGAGGAGGCCTGCAAAGTGCTGCAGCTGATCCGCAGTGAAGACCATGATGTGGCAAAGACATTCCCTTTGTTTAATGTCATCCCTGGGCACTCATCCCAGCTCAGTCCCTTTTCCCTCTTGAAATGGATCTTATTCTTGGCCTCATTAGAGTCACACTGCAGGGGTATACATACATAAATACATGCATGCATGCACATACAAACATACATTAATACATGCATGCATACATATACATAAATACACAAATGCATATACCTACAGGCACACATACATAAACACATGTACTTGATTCACCTCTGGTTGTCTCTTCTCTATTTCCCCCATTGATCATCTCTCATCCTAAGCTATGTATGCAGATGCAGATAGACTGTATTAGGCTATGAATTTTGCTAAGCAGAGAGCAGCCAGAATAGCTTAGTGCTGACTTTAGCATTTCCACTGCACATGGGCTTTTTGTGCATGGGATGAGGTATAGAGGGGAAGGTGGGAGAGGAGGAAATGGAAGAAGAGGACTGGAAGGGGCAAAGGACGTGTAGATCACTCTAAAATGTTTGAGTTAAATCTAAGAAGAGTGAGGTTCCATTGCACTTGGTGAATCTCGAAGTCTTGGATGAAATGGGATTCAGTGTCAGGTTTGAAGCAATGTCCATATAATAAGCAGTGATTTTCTTGAGTCTTGCTCCAGCATCATAATGGACTTCTTTGCTGAGCTGAGTAAATTGAAAGAGAATTGAATCAGTTATTTCTAATGCTATGCTGAGTGTCTTCGTTTCCCAGGAAGCTGCAGGAGCTAGTTGCTTTGTCATTGCATGACCAGTGTCACCCAGGGTGGTGAAAATCACAACTGTGTCCCTAGTAGTTGGTGCCACAGGTGAGATGTAGTTAGTGGGCTTCAACCCAAGAGGCTGGAGGCATCATATGGCAAAATGTCCCCAAATGTAGATTCATCCAGAGAAGAGGACAGAGGGCTTCCAGCAAGATCTTATCCTGCACCCCAAGTTCCAGAATTAGCTACACCAGGAGAAAAATCACAAAATTGCTTTGCCCTTCCTGGTAATGACTTCACCTCCCACCCCCCCCCCCCCACCACCCCCACACACACCAAAGGAAGAGATGTTAAGAAAAACATAGAGGTAGAGAGAGAGATATGGCTCAGCAGTTAGGGCGTTGTGCTTCTTTTCTAGAGGACTTGAGTTTGATTCACAGTAACCTAAATTTGATTGCTATCAACTACCTGTACCTCCAGTACCAGGGGACCTAATGTCTTATTCAGGACCTCCATGTTCATCTAGGAGAAAAAAATTACCCTGATTCTCAGTCTCCATTAGTTTTTGTTACCCAAATCATAAAGCCTCCAAGTTTTGCTACTATAAATATTTAGAAATACCTTTGTCACGTGTGACCACTTTGAAAGAAGTTGTGATCTATGATCTGTTGTTAACCTGCTTCTGAGTTGCATTCCTATGGTCTGCTGCACCTCTGGTATAGGAGAAGTAACTCTCCTTTCACAAGAGGGTATCGTGTTACTGTTATTCCCATATTGAAGGGACTTAGGACTGTGCCTCTCATTCACAACAGCAGTCAGTGCATCACTTGATGTTTAAGGACCAACCTAAAATTTGGTTACCCATGAGGTATTATTGCAAAAAAGAATGCCCAGTTTAAATTAATCTCACTGGAAAGCCCCATGTAACTAAATCTGGATTAATCCAACCATTCTATATAGCAACTGGCCTGGTGGCCTGAAATCTTCAAAATATAAACACCTGATAGATACAGCACAGCTACAAAGAACCTTGATCAAAAAACACAGAGGAAGTAGGGCAGGGCACAGGGAGTAGAAAAGGTGGGGTAGTGAACTTTGGAAACCTGCTTCATAATCTTTATTTATTTATTTATTTATTTATTTATTTTTTGGTTTTTCGAGATGGGGTTTCTCTGTGCAGCCCTGGTTGTCCTGGAACTCACTCTATAGACCAGGCTGGCCTCGAACTCAGAAATTCGCCTGCCTCTGCCTACCAAGTGCTGGGACTAAAGGTGTGTGCCACTACGCCCGGCTCATAATCTAACTTTTAAAGTAGATTAATATATTTTTAATTTAATTAGAAATTTAAAAAAGCCTTCAGGTATGGATAATGTTCCTAAAAGCCATGGGTTGTTGAACAAAAATCACAGTGCCATATGTGAGATTCTTGTCTACATGTTTTTGGCTATGAGGTCCCAGAGTTTCCCAAACAACACAGGCTACTGCTGATGTCCTTGGTAGCCCACCAGAACTAGATAAAAGGTGTTTATTGTGGAAAACACCACACTTTGGCTATAGGACAGAAAGAAATCAGACCAGAACTGAGCTAGAAGCTTCCTTTCTGCTGGCTAGTGTTCATAGTATGGAAAGCGCTGTGCTAGCCACTATGGAGAGAAGACATAGGTTTACCTTGTGGCCCTGAGCTGCCAGGCAAGATGAACCTACTGGTACAATAATGGTGTGAAGATTGTGGGCATAACTAACCACTTTCTGATTGGATTTGATGTATTCTCCATGAAAAGTTCATACCTATTTATCTCCTTGAACACGGGGTCCTGCTCCATGTCATTTCCAGGTGCCCCTTTATTACTTGAACCATACATTTTATAATTTTCCTTTCTAAGCCTGGTATGCTTCTTCAAAATGCTCTTCATGAGACTTAATCAGGGAACAAAGACGTCCTTTGTCAATGTAATTAATATAAATCTCTTTTCCTTAGCCTTGGGGAGACTCTTCACATAAGGGCAAAAAGCAGCCATGTTCTTTGCCAAAATATCACAAGAAAAGTCTCTTGGTCACATATTAAAATTCTTCTCCACTGAAACCTCTTGGGCCAGGTCTGCACAGTTCAAATCTCTCTCAGCAACAAAGTCTTCCACATTCCTTCTAGGATAATCCATGAAGCCTCTCTTAAATCATTCCACTACTTTCTAAATCCAACATCCCCAAATCTACATTCTTCCAAACAAAAGCATGCTCAAGCCTATCACAGCAATGCCCCAGCCCTAGTACCAACTTTTGTCTTAGTTGGAGTTTTATTGATGTGAATAAACACTATAACCAAGGCAACTCTTTTAAGGACAACATTTAATTCGGGCTGGGCTACAGGTTCAGAGATCCAGTCCATTCTCATCAAGGCAGGAACATGGGAATGCCCAGGCAGACATGGAGCTGGAGTTCAACATCTTGTTCTTAAGGCATACAGGAGAAAACCGGCTCCCAGACAACTAGGACGAGGGGCTTAAAGCCCACACACACAGTAACACACTTCCTCCAACAAGACCACACCTACTCCAACAAGGCTATATGTCCAAATAGCACTACTCCTCCTGGGCCAAGCACATTCAAAGCACTACAGTGGCTTCAACTCTCCAACCAAAAGGAAAAAGGCTGGCTGAATGCACTCAAAAAATGCAAAATATTCCTTAACTTTTCCAACATACAGTTAAACATATCTATAGCAACTAGAGACAACTATGAGGAAAAAAGTAAAGCAACATTCTTACCTAACACCACAATTAAAAGTTAAGTTACCTGTAATAAAGAAAATTTTAAAACATAGAGGAAAAAAAATCTTCCTAGCCATATCTTTTAAATAGGATACCTAAAGCACTAAGCATAGAAAAACTTGGAATTATTCTCCCTTGAAAATTTTATTTATTTACTACTGTTTTTAAAACGTTTTCTTGGGTCTTTGTAAGTTACACATCATGTATTCCATCCAGTCCTGCTCATCTCCCCATTTCTTCACATCTGTCTCTGCACTTGCAACCACAACATAAAAGAAAACACACAAACAACAAAACTCAAAGCACAGAAAACACCTCATCATGGACGCTGTAGTGTGCCACACTGTGTCCCAGAGTTTATTCCTCTGTCTCACACCTTCACTGGAAAATGTTCATTGGAATAAGTCATTGGTCTGATTCAAGATCTCTGGCTTCTAGAACTCCATTAATGTTGAATCCTCATCAGGACTCTGCCTGTTTATCCTGTTGTTGCCCTGTGTCATGGAGATCCTGGAGCTTTGGACCAGAAGGACTGGCCCTTGCAGGTGTTCCAACCATTTACAGATGATATAGACTTGGGGGTGGGCCAACTCAGAGCCCTAGATCTGGGACTGGGTGGTAGCTGAGCTGGTAGCTAGGCCAGCTCTCCCACTAGGTCGAATTCTCCAACACTGCTCCAGCTAGGCTACCTAGTGTTGCCATCAGCAGAAAGCAGGGTCATCTCTCCTGCTTTCTTGCCCTGGGTGCTGGCTCACCCAAACCCATACCTCCAGAGCCAGCTCTACTGTGCTGCCCAGTCAGGGTTTGGGATCCACTCTTCCAAGTACTGCAGCCTATGAAGGGGCTGGGATAGCTTTCCTACTCTCACACCCTTGGGGCTGGCTCACCCTTGCCTTTACCATCAGGGCCAGCTCTACTGTGTTGCCCAGGCAAGGTAGAGGGCCCACTCTCTCAGAATGCTAGAGCTGGCAAGAGACAGGGCCATCTCACCTGCTCTCATAGACTCAGTGCCAGTTCATTCGACTGCCACAGGTGGTGAGGGGCAAGTGGGAGAAAATATTCCCCCTGACACCTATGCCACCTTACACAGATGAGAGTGGCAGGGCCAGCTGACCTACATTTATGCCCTTTGTGGCTGGCTCACCTACACTCCTACTACAGGGACTTACTATTTGGGCAAGGCACAGAGCCTGCTCTTCCGAGTGCTGCTCCCAGTGAGAGGTAGGACCAGCTCTGCAGAGCACCGCATCCAGTGAAGGGCAGGGCCAGTTCTACACAGCCCCTGGACATCCATGTGTTCCCCAGCGGCTGCCCAACCAGGGATGTCTCCATGTTTTCTAGTGGCAATATGAACCATGGACACCAACCCCTGCTGTCGTGTAGCCACAAACCTAGACATGGCCCTCAGCCCCTCAGTGGCAGCTTGGGCTGGGACTTCATCATGGCCCCAGGTAGTGAGATTGGCCATATACAATGGGCTAATCCTCTCTACCCTTAAGTCTCCAGTTCCATCTCTCTTCTCAATGTTCAAGCTGCTCCATTTCTTTTTCTTTCCCGTCTGACCACCACACATTAGCACACTGTGGTAGCTCCAGCTGTAGACTGGCAGACCCCTGGATAATATCCTCCATGCATCCTGAGTGGTGTGGCAGTATGTTTGTGTCTATAGCCTGCCTATGGTGTTTGTTGGAGCATAGGTCTGTGGGTGCCATGGCAATCTACAGGTCTCTCTCTGTCTTCCTCCTGCTGTGCTGCACTGCCTAGATGTGATTTGATTTTTATGTTTCCTGGGCAAAAAAAACAGCTTTGCCCACTAAGAGAAGCATCAAGCTAGGATGAACAAAGGACTTGCTGCCTGCTCTGTCCCTGAGTGATAGAAGAACAATGCCACCAACACAGGTCTCTTTGCCCACTGACAGTATTTTTTTTTTTCTTTTCTTCTCATGAAAGGTAACTGTCATGTGTCACACAGCATACATGTAGATGCCAGAAGACAACTTTGAGAAGCTGGTTATCTCTTTCTACCATAACATATCTTCCAGGAATTGAATTCAGGTCCTCAGACTCTTAATGCAGGAACCCTTATCCATGGAACCATCTTGCTTGTGCAGTATTTCTTGATTGCAGGACCGGGGAAAGAGGTCACAATATGGGGATGAACCTGGAAGGACTGGCAAGTGAGTCTGAGGGGGTACAATATATGAAATCACCAAATAAGCAATGAAAATATCATGTTGGAAAGAAAGAGAAGACCCTAGAGACTAAGGAACTAGACTCAGGGAGTACATACAAAAGCTGCAATTTCAGATTCATTCAGGCCACATGAAATAGTCTTTTGTCACTTGACCAAGCCTCATACTTTCTTCCAGAGCCCATGAAACCATCTCGGAATATGAGAGCCCCTAACAGTGAGGAGTCTGAAGCAGCACAGGAGTGGAAAGAAATTGTGGATTCTATGGATCTTTGGGCAGGGACTCACATGAGGCCACAGGGAGGGAAGAGTTAGAATTCCAAGGTCTAGGTCTGGTCCTGACCTACAGAAGCAATGCCTGCTTTCCCTGACTGAGTAGTAGTGTGATACACAGCTTTGCAACTTCCCACACAGCAAAAACAAAACAAAACAAAGAAACAAACCAACCCCTCCATGCTCATCTGGCAAAGTTGCCAGCTCAAAGTAAAACACATCAAATCCTAGCAAACAGGAATCCCCCTAAACTTCGAGCCTGCATATTGGTGTGAGACCAGAGGGAGCTCCCTGTTAATACATTAATGGGAAGCTAGCAGGGAAATGCATCACCATGAAAGATGAACCTCAGAGCAAGCAGAAACATCAAAGGAAACAAAAGTAACACTGAACCAGAAGATAATCACCTTTCCTTTATAAAAGGAGGATTTCAAGATTGAAAGAGAAATTAGTAATTTCTAAAAGTTCATATGGCTGGCATGGAAACTTGAAATCATTTCTCAAGAAAAAAAAAAAGGAGGCATAGAAATAATATAAAAGTAAAGCAACATGGAACAACCTGACAAAGAAATAACACAAATTTCTCCAGATGGAAGACTTCATTTAGGCGTGAAATGGGCCTAACACAAAGAAAAGGGAGCAGGAACTGCCTGCATTTAAAACACAGAAATTCAAAGTTCTGGAACACCAGGAAAATTCAAGTCTTGATTTATAATTAAGAGTAAAAGAGCCAGGGCAGCCGGGCGTGTGGCACACACCTTTAATCCCAGCACTTGGGAGGCAGAGGCAGGTGGATTTCTGAGTTCGAGGCCAGCCTGGTCTACAAAGTGAGTTCTAGGATAGCCAGGGCTACACAGTGAAACCCTGTCTCAATTAAAAAAAAAAAAAAAAAAAAGAAAAAAAAGAGCTCAGATGGAGCAGCCCAAGGGTCTCAAAGGTTTTCAATATTAATTTATTTTTCAATTTATAGTTTCTGTAATGAACAGAAATTTAAACATGACCAAGAAGAGATAGGAGAAACACATAAAAGTGTCTAGAAGAAAGGAAAGTGAAAGGCCTTGGTAAGTGTTATAAACAGCAGAGGAAGCTTGGCGAGAAACCCACAAGGCTGCAGAATTAGCAGTGCTTTGACTCCCAGAAACAAAGCATCTGACTGCACTGTGTGCAGAAGGAATAAGTGGGTTATCTGGGCATGCCTGCCATTCAAAGACAGAAGTGAACAAACAGGCTTTCTCTACCTAAGTCAATACCAAGTGGTATTTCTCCATGGGAAGAACTGGCTAGAAAATTCTTTCATGTGAAGAAAGTATTCCTCAAATGGCATGATTTATCAGAGAAATAAAGGGAGGGGGATGTTTTCCTTTTTTTCCTTAATATCTAGGAATAATGCCTCTTATTTGTTATTAAAACTTTATAAATAGATAAATAGTTCTATTTTGCTTTGTTGCTTAGCATAAAATTCAGCTCAGTTCTAGTGTTAGCATATGGTATGACTACATAACACTCAGACACCTTTTGGAAGTAGTTATGAGAAGCATGCTGAAATTGGGCAAAACGCTTAAAAGATAACATAGATAAGATATCTGTAAGTATAATTTATACGTAAGTTAAAGTAAGGAATTGAATGTGGAATAAAAGGGAAATAAAACATCTTTTACAGAGGTTTCTCTCTGTCCTATTACAGAGTTACATGTGCTCAGCCCCAAGTTACAGGGGTCAGCAGGCCACTAAACAATGGTGTTTCGTCCACCAGGTCACTGTGTGCTTCAGAGTCTCACAGGTCAGTGCATTTTCTCCTCTTGCTTCTTTGATAACCTAACACCTTTGTGCATGTGGGCTTGTGATATAGGCACTCTTGTCATGGCTGTATTTCTACTCTCATCCCTTGAAACTCCTGCCCACCCAAAGAGCTCACTGAGCCTGCCCCACAGGAAGGAGAAAAATTTCCAGAGAGTCAGGTTGTGGTTTTGGTCAGTGTTCATACCCAGAATTCACAGCCTAGTCCCTTGGTGTGTGCTATGGGTGGTCATTGAACTTTAGAATGCCTCCTATTTTATTTAGCAGAGGGCAGTAGGGATTCCACACACAGTATAGGAAGGATGTCATCGCATACACTGGTTCAACAAGAAACTTGTGTGTTTGGGAAATCAGGGGGTTGCTCAAACATGAGAAATGCTGATAATGTACTTATATATGTCCTGCTTTTGATGCTGTGGTATTTCACTAGAGCAATAACAGCACAGATGGGAACATATGGATATAAAAATAGGCCTCTGTTCAAATCATTCCTATTTAAAATAGGTAATAGAATGCTCCAACATGTAATAAGGACACATGCTCCACTATGTTCATAGCAGCCTTGTTTATAATAGCAAGGAGCTAGAAAGAACCCAGATGTCCTTCAACAGAGGAATGGATACAGAAAATGTGGTACATTTACATAATGGAGTACTACTCAGCTATTAAAAACAATGAATTTATTAAATTCTTAGGCAAATGGATGGAACTAGTATATATCATCCTGAGTAAGATAACCCAATCACAAAAGAACACACATGGTATGCACTCACTGATAAGTGGATATTAGCCAGAAGCTTGGAATACCCAAGATACAATTCACAAACTACATGAGACTCAAGAAAAAGGGAGACCAAAGTATGGATTCTTCAATCCTTCTTAGAAGGGGCAACAAAATACCCATGGAAAGAGTTATAGATACAAAGTGTGGAGAAGAGACTGAAAGAATGACCATCCAGAGACTGCCTCACCTGGGGATCGTCCCATATACAATCATCAAACACAGACACTACTGTGGATGCCAACAAGAGCTTGATGACAGAAGCCTGATATAGCTGTCTCTGGAGAGGCTCCACCAGTGCCTGACATATACAGAGGTGGATCCTCGAAGCCTGCCCTTGGACTGAGCACAGGTTCCCTAATGAAGGAGCTAGAGAAAGGACCGAAGGAGCTGAAGGGGTTTGCAACTCCATAAGAAGAACAACAATATGAACTAACCAGTACCCCCAGAGCTCCCAGGGACTAAATCACCAATCAAAGTACATGGTGGGATTCATGGCTCCAGCTGCATATGCAGCAGAGGATGGCCTAGTTGCTCATCAATGGGAGGAGAGGCCCTGGATCCCTGTGAAGGCTCTATGCCCCAGCATAGGGGAATGCCAGGGTCAGGAAGTGGGAGTGGGTGGGTTGATGAGCAGGGGGAGGGGGGAGGGGGGAGGGGAGAGGGAGTTTTCGGAGCAGAAACCAGGAAAGGGGACAACATTTGAAATGTAAATAAAGTAAATATCTAATTTAAAAAAAAAAAAGAAAAAAATGGGTAATAGTAGCCCCAGGTTATAGGTTAGAAAGTAGAAATGCAAAACAGTAAGTCATCAAGGACTGTGGCTTGGACTAATAGAATTATCAGGGCATCCTAATGCGAGAGCTCTCTGTATCCTTAGAGATGAATAAAAGCTCTGTACTGAAGAGCTTGGCTGCCAGGGCTAACACCCAAATCAGGGTTGACATTGGCCATCAACAGAAGATGACAGTAACTTACATACACCGTAGGCTTATGCATGCCATAAACACTGTCATCCTTAAATCTCTTTTGGGTCCTCATCGTAGGTAACTTACATTTGGAATGATTTAAACGGAAACAGTACACTGAATGTCTGGCTCTTTAGGCAGATGGGAGATTTACACAGCAAGGATACTGAATACTGCCAAGAAATGTTGTTCTTATTTGAATAGTTGTTATCAAGGGTAATCTCGCCCACCTGGCAGAAATGTCTTTCCTGATAAAAGCACAGGGACTTAATGGCTGACCAGAATTTAATGATATTGTTCCCCTGTACTGACTGCCTTGAGCTTTTGGTTAGAAGTAAGTCTTATCTTTGTTTTGCAGGTGGGGACCAGTAGCTGGTCAATCCTGAGAAGTAAGCATTTATATCCCAGCATCCTAAATGTCACTTATCTCTCATGTGTAGGATTACAAATCTCTGAAGTGTTCTGGGAGTAGTACTCCCTAAGAGAAATTCTACTTATGTGACTTAATGTCTCCTAAGCAAATATACAAACATAGCCTTTATAACATCAATTCCATACCTGAGTTCCTTTTATATCAGTTTGTTTCTCTTATATGTAACAAATTGGTCCCCAGTTGAAATGAAGTTTTCACAACCTTCTAGACCCTAAAAAGAGTTCTATAGGAATTTGTGATGCTGCCCAAGCAAGAAAACACTTGTCACTGGCAGTTTTCATGAGAGTGGATTGTGGTCAAATCTTGGGCTTTCTCGGAGAACATACTCAACTATCTGCAATTAGGCCTCAGCCAGATCCCAGATTCCAGAATCCCAAAGGCTGAACAACATAAACTTCTTTTCTTTGTAAAGTTAGCCTGCCTCTGATATTTCATTACAGCAACAAAAATAAAACAGACATGCATTCAGAATCGTACGTGTAGTAATGGGAAAATCAGGGTCCAATTCTGATCCACCTGCTTATTGCCCATGCATGGTTCTGACTGAAACACAGAAGTCAGGACTGGCAAGTGATTTTGATATGATTCTTGTTCCTAGATGCCTGAGAGTATCTTGAATAATAGTCTCATTTTCCATCCTCACAGCTGGAAATGGCAGGGACAGTCATCATACTGACACACCCCCATCTCTGCTTCTTTTGTTTCATCTTCTGGCTACCTGTCATGCTCTTTCCTCTGAAAGGGCCTGTGATTTCACAGCATCTCTCTAGATACTCCAGGCTGACTCCCCCACCCCCACCCCAGAAATTTATCATCTCATCAGAGGCCTGTTTGTCACTTAATTATGGTATTTACATGTTCTAGTGATTAGGAATTGAACATCTTTGGGAGGAGGGACCCATATTCTGCTCATACAGCCACAGGAGAGTATTCGGCAGTCAAAAGCATCCACTGAAATAAACAATAACTATTGATCCCCAGTAAATTACATGAGTAAGAATGCTATTTTCAGAGGGTGGCTTTTGTATGAAGCAAAATTACGCAAATGAAAGATAAATTAGTGTCTGGCAAGAGTTACATAGACAAATGTGTGTGGCTTCACAAGGGCATAGATATAGGCTATGGTGATATGAACCTGTGAACCCTATCAACACTGATACCATGCTTCAGTTCTGCAAGATGCTACACCAGCAAAGCTGACTAAGAAGTATAGGACACCTCTAAATACACACTCTTTTTTCCTGCTGATTTGACTTCCTTTCCATTGGCCAGGTTTTACCCCAGACTGGTCTCAAGCTCAAATCCAC
Organism: Mus musculus; assembly: GCF_000001635.26. Classification (NCBI taxonomy): domain Eukaryota; kingdom Metazoa; phylum Chordata; class Mammalia; order Rodentia; family Muridae; genus Mus; species Mus musculus. The sequence continues at coordinate 57,190,312 of NC_000073.6, forward strand.
CTGTCTCAGCTTTCCGAGTACAAAGATTATAAGTATGTCCCACCATGTCTGTAGTGTTCTGCATCATGTCTCACAACCACATATTATTATATGAGTTATACTTGAATAAAACTTTAATATAAAATTCATCTCAAATATGTAGGAAAAATCAATTTGATTGTGAAATGCTATTCGAGATTTTTTAATGATATATAATTCCCAAGGAGAACTACTGTGGAGTTGTTCTGTCAGATATCTGGCCCATTATGGCCAACTCTGCCTTCTCTGATGCCCATGCCCCTTTCAAATACACTCCTTGGGGTGTTCCTGGAGCCTCCTTTCCTAGAATGTCAGTGAGGAGGAATGGCCAGTCTCTCAGCCCACTCTGCTAGCAGCTAGCCCTTGCAGAGTTAGCTGCAAAGCAAGCATGTGACTCCCAACCGGGCCCTTGGGGGTAAAGAAGGGATGCAAGGGAAGTTGAAAAGGTTAGAGCCAAAATCATATTCCATTTTGGTCTGGATCAATCAGCCTTCTTAAATGGGATGTATTGGAGTTTTTTGTGTTTTTTGTTGTTGTCGTCAATGGTAGTTTTGTTTTGTTTGTTTAATTTTGCTTTTCATTTTAAAGTACTTATTAATAAAGTTGCAAAGAGCTGAAAGGACAGTGAGTGTATGTCAGCAGAAAACATACACTTGTATTTAGAGCATGTTGATTCCTATTAACTATGGGATGCATTGTTTAAAATGTAGAGAAAATGCTAATATTGTTTTACAATGCACATGTAGTTTTCAATTTTAAGGCAGCATTTGTTAGTTGTTAAAACATTAAAATGTTATACTTGCACAATAAAATTCAGAATGTAAATACCTACTTTTCATACCCATTCCCCAGGAGTATTTTTGACACTTTTATTTAAAAATGGTCCAGGCTGCCAAGATGCTTCAGTGGACAAAGTTACCTGCCACCAAGGATGATGACCTAACTTCAAACTCCAGGACCAACAGAGTGGAAGTAGAGAACCAATTCCTGCAAATTGCCCTCCTTTCAACACCTTCCTCCTCTCTCCCTCTCCCTCCCTCTCCATCTCTGTCTCTGTCTCTCTCTGTCTGTCTCTCTGTCTCTCTCTCTCTGTCTCTCTCTGTGTGTCTCTGTCTCTCTTGCTGTCTCTGTCTCTCGCTGTCCCTTTCTCTCTCTCTCTCTCTCACACACACACACACACACACACACACACAAACATGCATACTCTTGCACATTCTAGTTCGTTCTCTCCCTCCCTCCCCATCTCTTTCACATACACATATAAATCAACCAATAAATGTAATTAAATGTTTTAAGTTCACATTTTTCTCTAAATTCTAAAAATACCACTTTTGTAATGAGAAAAATAAGTTACACAAAAGTAAGGAGAGAAAGAAGGGAAAACTTTCCTTGTTCCGCATTCCTGAAATTTCCTTAGTAATGGTCACCTCACATTCAGATCTCCTCCAAGTAGAGCAATTATTGAGTCTTTAATACTATCAGATTTGTTCATTTGTTTGTTTGTTTGTTTGTTTGTTTGCTTTCTTAAAAGAAGGTATCACTATGTAGCACTGGGTGGCCTTGAACTCACAGGATCCTCTTGCCTGTCTTTAGAATGCTGAGATTAAAGGCATGCACTACTATGTCCAGATAATTTTTGTAAGAAAAATGAACACATTCCTTTTATAATGACTTTTCCAAACTCAAAGTAGTATAAGAGCACACAATCTCATGTAGGCTCAAAGCCATTGTTTAAAGACTCCTCTTTCAGATATGAGACAGACATTACATTATCCTTCTCTCCATTGGATTGTCTCGAGCCCTTACAGAAGGTCCTCTAGTCTCAAGTTTATTCTGAAAGCTCAGCTCTTTCTACTTATGTGCGTCAAGACTGCGCCAGAACCACACCCACCTATCACTGGACTTTTGCATTTGGAAACCGTGAGGATGGACATTTTCTCATTGTATTCTTTCATGCCTCACTGCACTAAAATATCTGGCTACCTTATGCAGTGTCCTAAAAATCTGAATGATAAGTACTTCAAAATCATGCACTAAGTCATTTGGTGGAGAAAATTCTCAAGACAGAATAAAACCCAGGCAGTGGCATGGTTGCTGCGCATGTCTTAGGCAGACGTGCAATAAGAAATGCCGAGTAAAGAAGAAAGACACTGTAGTTTGCAGAGGAAGATGGCTAGAAAAGGTATCTTCCAGTAAAGGTGGCAGACAAAATGACTAAAATTGTTACAGAAGTTAGCAATGTTGTGGAGAAATAACAGTCTCTGAGCCAGCACCAAAGGAAACGTGCCTTGAAGTTCAAATGTCCACAACTGAAGGTTTCAGGATAAAACCAAACAAGCATATGAAAAGCACCCATTTGCAAGGAGACTACCTTAAGAGATTGAGTCCCATCAGCACACTGCATACTGAGAATTCTTTCCATATGTTCATCCACGAAGGCACACAGAGGCTACATGTGGGTTAGGCTATATTTTGAGCTGGCAGCTGAACCTGATGTCATTCATATGATGCTAATGGGCAAGCATGCAATATGAAAGAGTTACAAATTCTTGTACACTTATATCCAGGTCCAAAGAAGCTGCTGAAGCAGAAAATGTGTGGCTGACTTGGTTTCCCTGTAAGAAGGCCCGGAGAGGCCATTTTCTAAAGTTGAGATGGTGGAAACTGTTTGGAGTAGAGACACCAATGTGTTAGTGTCTCAAAACCCATTTGGACAATTTCTTTATTTTGATTTAAGTAAATGAGCTACATTTAATGTAATTCTAAAGTATGGTTATGGGCTCACCATCTTTTTTTTTTTTAAAGTTATGTATCATATCGTTTCTGTTCCTTTCAACTCATGTTACTCTTTGCTTTTGTGCTAAATTGCTGGGTTCTGGCGTCTCATCTGAATTCTCTTGCCATTCTTTTGCTGTTTTCGTTCTCTGCTACACTCTGACTGTAGACCTGGGATTACAGTTAAGCATTTTAACTGATTGTAGTGTAGCTAGCAGCAATACTACCCCAACTGCAAGAATAAAAGAAATTTGATTCTTTATATCTCTGTTATTTTTAATCACATCAGTTAAAACAGTTTATATCTAGCAAAAGAGAACACGCTTACTAGTTTCTGAGGTTGGCCTTTAATGTAGATAAAGAAGTAATTCTATAAAAGGAACTACATTTATTTTGAGAACGGTTTCCTTTTTATTTCTTTAGTTACTGGTAATTTTTCGTATAATTGAGAGTTCCTTTCACTTTTCATTGAAGTCAGAAGGATTCTCTCTAGCATTCATCTATCTGTCTGTCTGTCTGTTTGCCTATCTATGTATCTACCTACAGATAAACTTACAAATATATGCATATCTATCTACAGATAGACATACAAATATATGAATGTCTTCAAGCAATAAATACTGTCAATTTTATTTATCTGGAAGGTCTAACTTTCCTTTTTCTTCTTAAATAACCATGAGGTGGCTAAATGGTTCTTACATGAAACATTTTTAAAATTTAATTTTACACACACACATATCATCATATAGCCCTGGTTGCTCAGAAACTCAGGCTGTCCATGAATTCACATAGATCCACCTGCCTTTGTCCCTGGAATGCAGGGATGAGAAGCGTGAGCCACCACACCTAACTATGAAAGATATTTTAGCACGTTGTATTTTCATGCTCATGTTTCATCTGCTTACTTCCTGTTTTATGAAAAATGAAGTGGTAAGCTAATGATGTGTGCCTCCTGTGTGACTAATTGCCTTTCATTGCTGCTTCTAAGTTTCTATTCGACTTTAGTCAGATTGAGTGTTTGATAAAGCTTTCTGAATGTCTCTTATCTATTGTTCTGGGAGTACAGAAACTCTTGAAAATGTAGATTAAGTTTTCATCATATTCCAAGAGCTTTTGGTCAGAATATTTTAAAATTCTCTCTTCTGAATCCTGTGTGTGTGTGTGTGTGTGTGTGTGTGTGTGTTCATGCTTAGGTAGAGGAAATACAATCACAAATCTTGGAGATCCCTGATTTTGTTTGATTATTTGTTCTGTTTTAAAGTTTTCTACTACTCAGATTGGATAATCTTGCCTCACCTACTTTCTTTTTTACCTACATTTTAAAAATGAAAACATAATAGTAAAACCACTTCCACTATCACTTTCATTCCTCCAATTCCTCCTACATGCTAACCCCTCCCTTGTCACATCTTGAAACCATGTTCTCTTTTTATTTAATTAGTATTCTTAAATACATAAATAAAACCTCCTCGCTCCACTCAGTGTTACTTGTGTATATACTTTTTTTTTTTAGGTAAATGTTACTGTAACTTTAATTTTTTTCAAGCATCTATTTTTAATAATAGTTCTTAAACACTTTAACCTCCCTTTTAGCCCACCATCCACCGGAGGTAATGAGAAAAGGATACTGGGGAAGTAAACCTGTTTAGAAAGATTCTTTGGAACAACTCTGTCTGTGTTGTTTGGAAATTGGCAGTTCAGTTCACAGGTTAGCAGCAGCAGCTCCGATACACTCACAAATGTTCCATGGGTACAACAGCAGTCCAGTTAGGTAGAGTTTGGATAGCAAACACGAATCTGCAGTGATGCCACTACCTAGCAGAGGCTGCCAGGCCTCAGCCTCAGCATGAATAAGCAGGAGAGACAGGGAGGGATGTCAGAAGTTCTCAGCTGTGCCTCACTCAGTGAAGCAAAGATCAGGGAAGACCCACAAGCATTGCCCAGCTAGCTCTATAAACAAGCCTAGCTCAGTTCCCATCACTGTCCATCGAGTCCTATTTATACAGTCCAAACATCCTGTGTCCTCCATGGGTCTTCCCTTAGCAGTGTCTTGCCTTAACATGTGTTCCTATCTCAGCTGACATCACTCTGCCAATCAGCCAGAGTTCATGGAAGCAGCAAGAAACTGCAGCACACCACCAGAAGTTTTTTTGGTGTGTTTCTCTCTATAGAGTTCTGACAAATGCAGCTCAACTAAGCATTGTAAGGTGGATCAATACATGTGTGACATTAGTAAAGAATTCATCGTGTGTTTTTCATGTTTGCTTTAGCAGAACATCCTTTCATGTGTCTGCTTCAGATAAATATTTCTTCACAAGTCTGCCTTAGTCTTTCACCTGTGTCCACTTCAGGAAAACACTCCTTCACATGTTTGCCCCAGCAAAACACCATCCAACTGACTTTCCAAAGAACTCTTAAGTTCCATTTCATATTATTATAATAAAAGCAACACTAATATCTTGGAAGACCATGTCTCCCCTCCCCCCTTTCCCCATGGCTACCCTCAAGAGAGAACAAGAACACTGGAGCTGGCCTTCTGCCATCTATCAGCTACTTTTCTCATCACTATGACACAATACCTGTTAATGGAAGCTTAAAGGGTTTGTTTTAGCTAACAGTCTTAGGGGTGTGTCCATCCACCATGGTGGGGAAGGTGTGACAGAGTTCATGGTAGCAGAAGTGTGCGTATACAGGGCTCCTCACTGCACAACAGCAGACAGGAAGCAAGGCTCTGAAACTGGAACCTGAAACTTTATCTGCCTCAGTACAGGGGAACGCCAGGGCCAAGAAGAGGGAGTGGGTGGGTAGGGGAGTGTGGGGGAAATGGGGGACTTTTGAGATAGCATTTGAAATGTAAATGAAGAAAATACCTAATTTAAAAAGAGAAATAAATAAAATATATATGTAAATACAAAAAAAAAGTGTGTGTGGGGGGGGGGTGGGGGGGGGAACCACATCCGGAATACACATCAATCCCAAGTAATCGGAATCTCTACCTGTCGTCAGTTAGAATGGGAAGCATCCCTCCGCAGGCTCATGTGGGAGCATTTGGGCTCCAGCTTGTAGTATTATTTCAGAGATCGTAGAAGCTTTGGAACATGTGACAATAGCTGGTAGAACTGGGTCACTGAGGGCAAGCATTAAAGGTTAGACCTACTTCTGGTTCCAGTTTCAGTGTACATACTATTTTAAGGTTGACCAGGTGCACTGGATGACCATTCCTGAGGAAGATTATGCCTCACACTCTTAGCATCCTTTAGTTGCCTGTAGTTCTATGTGTAGGGGTAGGCCCACTGGTTTATTTCCTCTTGTATTTTAGCATGTCTATTAATATTGTGCATGTTTAGGTAGCCATATTTCTGACACTTCATGGCTGACACTTCACTGCTGTTTCTAGGAGCCACAATCTTGCAGCCTTTTTCCTGGTCCTCTGGCTCTTACAATCTTTCTTTTTCCTCTCCGCAATGTTCCCTTTGAGCCTCAGATTCAGGAATTGTGTTGAAGATAAAATAGTTGTGGCTTGACACCCTTTGAACACTTTTTTTTTCTTAAGTTTGATAAGTTGTGGTTTTCTGTAATTGTCTCCATCAGTTGCAAAGAGAGGTTTCTTTGATGAGGGTATATAGATTGCACTTATTATGAGTAGAAGAATACATATTTATAATGCAGTAGAAATTATGCTGGTTTAGTAAAGTGCTGAGTGTAGGTTCTCCTCTAAGATCAATGATCTCACAAGCCCCAGGTGGTTGGCTAGGTTTCCAGTACTAGGCTTGATTTCCCACTTATTAAGTAGGTCTTAAATCTAGTAAGGGAGCAGTTGGTTACCATCAACATATGGGTACCACTATTGCATTCTTAGGATTATTATGCCATGCTATTTATACATCATGGTAGTTCATAGGTAGAACTATTGGTTGTTTCCCCTCGCTGGAATCTATAGCATAGCACTTTGTGGTATAATAAAAGTTAGTCCTCAGAGAGAAAGCTTACAGTTTGGTCAGATCCAACTTGGATCCTCCAGATCTTAAGTCCAAAAGGCATAGTGTCTTTTTTCATAGTCATCGATGTTAATTTCTGTTGTTTTCTGATATGAATGCCTTTAGTAAATTTTTATTTCAGATATTAGATTTTGAAATTCAGAATTTAAATTTTAATCATTTTAACCATACTACTTTTTGGTATAATTTGGTTTCTATTTATGTATGTGTGTGTGTATATTATGTATATATGTATGTATGTTTTGAAGTGCTAGTTTCATTAGCTTGGTCCTCCTATATGCTAGGTAATTGCTCTACTATAGACTTATATATCCCCAGTCTCATTTCTGCACATCATATGGCCATTGGGTCTGACTAAGTCTCTCAGACTGGCCTTGAAATAACTTTAAACTATAAATCCATGCAGACCTTGAATTTGCAATTCTCCTGCCTCAGTTTTTCAACAGTTTGGATTATAGGCCTGGACCATCAGTCCTAGATTTTAACTAGTTCTTTATATACAGATTTCTTTGACCATATATAAAATAGATGATTTAAAATCCACCGTCTGGGTTTCACTGCAAGCATTTTATTCTATGCATTCTTTTTCTCTCCCAATAGAATCCATTTCATGCTAGTCTTCTACTTCTCTCTTAATTTTTCCATCTAGAGTTTGCTATACCTACTTATTATTGTTGAATTCATTGACCCTGTTTAGTAGTTTCTCAAAAGTGATTTTATAACACTAAAAGCTATGCTATGTTAGCTTAATGAGGTTTAGTAATTCGCTGGAAACTTCCTCAATCCTTGCAGATATGCTATCTGTCACAGTGAGACCATAGCTTCTATGTCCAAGAAGATTAATTACGTCTCTGTCTTAATTTTTATCCCCTGCTTTCACAGAGCTGCAAAGAGAGCTTGTAGTGGGAGCTTTTGGCCTTCTTAGGTCAAAATCCTGCTGATAGGCCATGTATATGACCCTAAAGATTTTGATTTTGGAGGACATGACTTCATTACTCTTACAGTTTCCCAACAGTTGGGAAGTCCTGTTCTTCCTTCTTCTTGAGTTTCATGTGTTTTGTAAATTGTATCTTGGGTAGTCTAAGTTTCCGGGCTACTATCCACTTTCCAGAGTGCATACCATGTGTGTTCTTTTGTGATTGGGTTACCTCACTCAGGATGATATCCTCCAGATGCATCCATTTGCCTAAGAATTTCATAAATTCAATGTTTTTAATTGCTGAGTAGCACTCCATTGTATAAATGCACCATATTTTCTGTATCCATTCCTCTGTTGAGAGACATTTGGGTTCTTTCCAGCTTCTGGCTATTATAAATAAGGCTGCTATAAACATAGTGGAGCATGTGTCCTTATTACAAGTTGGAACATCTTCTAGGTATATGCCCAAACCAAAATGTGGACACTTCATTCCTTCTTAGAATGGGGAACAAAATACCCATGGAAGGAGTTACAGAGACAAAGTTCAGAGCTGAGACAGTAGAACGGACCATCCAGAGACTGCCCCACCTGGGGATCCGTCCCATATACAACCACCAAACCCAGACAATATTGCATATGCCAGCAAGATTTTGCTGACAGGACCCTGATATAGCTCTCTCTTGTGAGGCTATGCCAGCGCCTGGCAAATACAGAAGTGGATGCTCACAGTCATCTATTGGATGGAACACAGGTCCCCTAAAGGAGGAGCTAGGGAAAGTAGCCAAGGAGCTAAAGGGGTGGGCAAACCTATAGGAGGATGAACAATATGAACTAACCAGTACCCCACAGAACTGTGTCTCTAGTTGCATATGTAGCAGAGGATGACCTAGTCAGCCATCAGTGGGAGGAGAGGCCCTTGGTTTTGCAAAGATTATATGCCCCAATACAGGGGAATGCCAGGGCCAGGAAGCAGGAGTGGGAGGGTATAGGGGACTTTGGGGATAACATTTGAAATGTAAATGAAGAAAATATCTAATAAAAAAAGAAGTGGAAAAAAAAAGGAAGTCCTATTCATGTCAAAGCTCTGGGTTGATTTGAAATGTCATAAAAATAATGAAAGGTACTGCTTTTTCTTGTCTGTTAAGGCTATGTTGTTTTTGTAATTATTCTCATGCACATGAAGATCCATTTTGTCACAGCAAATGCTTTCAGTCAATGAATATGAACTGAGATAAATTCATTTGAAAAGGATTTTGATGTTAGTTCTCAGGCCAATTTTTCTGTAGACACAGTTACCTCACAGGGAGTCATTTAACTCTTTGCATCATTGTCATGGCCACTCACCCTCCGACATGCCTCTACCGTCAGCACACCAGGTATCTCCCAGGTCTACAGAAAAGATGTCACTGCAGCACAAATGCTGTTGGGAAATCTCATCCTGTCACCCAAACAAATGATTGGCCAGCATTTATCTAACTGCATAAAGGAATGCTTCAGTATAATTATTTTTTGATGAATAAAATGAAGTTTAACCTGTCAGAATAACTGACAAGTAGCTGGAAGACTAATATAATCTTTAGGGTAGGATAGCAGGCAATGCCCTCTTGCTGCTGCTCCTTACCAAACCAATTACCCTTCTGTGTGACCACAAAAGCATGGACTCCGATGATAAGACATGCTGGCTTGTGAGAGGACTGGCTTTTCCCAAACACTGAACAGTTAGCCTTGTGAATTCTGTCAAGATGGAAGTCACATACAATAGCAGCGTTTGTGATGTCCATACCGTGACTCTTATCTATGAGAGAACTTATATCCAAAACAAATATATCAAAAATAGAAAGACAGATAGATTTTCATAGAATGAGCTCAACAATCTAGAATCTTTTTAAAATCAAGGTTAAAGTTGTGACATACTGGTAATTCAAATGTAAAAGAAAAAGTTATGAATTCAAAGTTTAAGAACCTTTTCACTCATTCTTTTTTTTTTCCCTCGTACAAAATGCCAAAGAGGAAAAGATACAGGATTGTAAACTTTAATAAATCTAGAGATGTTTAAAACCCACTCAAATGCTGGAAACAGAACACACTGGCAAAGATACATGTGAAATGCCTGAGACAAGCCAAAAAGAGAAGGGGGCTCATACAGACTAAATGAAGATGGAAACAGATTTGAGGAGGAGAAGGATAGAGAGGGGGAGGAGTAAAAAGAGAAGGAGGAGGGGAGGGGAGGGGAAAGGGGAGGAGGACGAGAGGGAGGAGGAGGACTGGGAGAAGAAGGGGGAGGGGCAGGAGAGGGAGGAGGAGGAGTGAGAGGGGGGAGAGGGAGAAGGAGGAGGAAAGCAGACAAATGCTGTAAGCAGATGGGTGGTGCAGAGCTGTTCACTTTTACTGCTCTCTCACTTTACTAATGGTATCCAATGTTGTTCAGGATCTGAGGTGCATTTCATTGCACACCTCCTAGTAACTAATGTGTGCTGCCCACCACCCTTCCACACAAGGCTTTATTTTATCCCTGTGAGGCCAGAGGCAGCAACCCAAGGTCCTTCTTGATTACTCAATTTCCTACAGCTGAAGAGCAAGGAAAACTGCATTTCTTTGGTTATAAAGAGGACGTATGTGGTTGTCTCTCACATCTTCTGAAAAAGTTTCTTTGGAAAGGTAATGAATTTCTATATTAAGTCTAACTTGTTGACATGTGATTACATTTCAAGAGGTACAGAGCCCAGTTCATCTCCCTTGAAATATAAGTATGTAGGGAGACAAACACCACAGTTTTCTAGTCCATTCATGGCTTACCCTAGAACCAAAGACATGATGTAACTATTTACAGTCATACAATCTTCTTTAGAATTCCTACCAAACCTTTTTTTAAAAAGATCCAAAATACCTGCTTTATTAGATATATTCTTTATTTATATTTCAAATTATCCCCTTTCCTAGTTTTCCCCCTGAAAGCCTACTATTCCCTCCCCCCTCCTCCCCAACCTGCCCACTCCCACTTCCTGGCCCTGGCACTATATCTAGAGAAGCCTGACTAATACATGGCAGATCTGCAGAGCTGAGGCATCTTATGCAGCAGAAAGTCCCTTGCACATCATCGCATGAGAGTGGGTCACGCCATTTAGAGAAATGACAAATAAGAGTCCTTGCATTATTTTAGCTCATAGAGTGATCTGGCGGCAAGTGAACTAGAAAGGATGAAGTAATTCCGACCATGGTCATCTCCAGGGAAATACGAAGGGTCTGAGCTGAGGAGCAAGGGTCATACTTGGGAGAATTTAGTTGTAACTGTGAAACTAGGTTCCAGTCTCTATGACCTGCTCCTTGAGTGGGAGAAGGAGAGAATCTAGAACCCATTCAAATTTTTATGATATAATGAACAATATACATTATTCAGCGTCAGTCTTTACTCTTTAAGGGGACTTATTCTTTAATCTCATTTCGACAAAATTGGAAAGTGTGGCTTCTAACTTATGACCCTATTACAAGAGACTATGCCTGTGCCTGAGACATGGCTGAACACAAATGTAATGTCCATAATAATTATTACCTCAGACATAGGCTTCTATTTACCATCTTATTTTAACTATAACTGTTATTATTTTGAGTTTTAAAATGCAGTCTGGTTCTGTAGCTGACACTGATTTGAACTCTTGGTCCTCCTGCCTTAGCTTCCAAAATTCATGTGAAATAGCAAAGCCATTCTAATCTACAATTTTAAATGCTAAATGTTAACTGAGAACATTTTCAACTATGTTCAGAAATAATTAAGGAGTTTTTACAAAATGAAGTATAAAATTCTGAAAAAGCATTCTCTCTAAGCTTCTACATGTCAGTTTTGTAGCTATGTCACTGATAATCAACTCATTTCCAAATTTTCTCTTTTGGAGATTACTCTAAGTGATTCTAATGCCAGGTCATTGAATTAATACTGAATTCCCAGTTATAAGATCATTTCCTCGACTGGCTGGAAGTAAAGGAGAGAGTCTGCTATTGCTTTTTTATATTGGGAGTTTGTGTGTCTGAGGACATCCCATCACAACTGACCAAAAGCATTTCACAGCCTTCCCTAGATGATAGACAGGGGTTGAGACTGACTCAGCAGCAACACTTGGTCCAGGGCTACATCCTTTGTCCTTCCTCTAGATCTTTGAACTCTTACAAGAATCCCAAAGCCACTATTGTGAGTTGGGACACAATGTGTCTCATTGTTTGAAGCATCAACACAATTCCCTTCAAGTAGACTAAGTAACTGATTCTAAGAGTCAACTTGGTGGAAGCATTAAGCAATGTGACAGGACATAGAATTCCCTGTTGTAGAAGATCCTGCATTGAGGACGCAGGCACATTCAGGAGACAGTCTTTGTGCATCCATTCAAAGACTCTTCCAAACTACAGATGCTGCTTTCTCAACACTATTGAATTCATTTTCCCTACTAATTTAATTTAATTAGCCAGGTGTGGTGGCGCACGCCTTTAATTCCAGCACTCGGGAGGCAGAGGCAGGTGGATTTCTGAGTTCGAGGCCAGCCTGGTCTACAGAATGAGTTCTAGGTCAGCCAGGGCTACACAGAGAAACCCTGTCTTGAAAAACCAAAGGGGAAAAAAAAACAACTTAATTTAATTTAATTTATATTTTGAGAAATCACCACATCAAGGTATCCAAACTTGCCTTGTCCACTCAGTTACCTAGAGCTGCAGGCCTGGCCCTATGGTGCAGCTCAAAATTTGCCACTCCATATGCTCTGGAACAGGGGCCCATGGCAGCAAGGGGACATTAGGTTATTAGTAAAAGGTGAGACCAACATGAATATCTAGGGAGTCTTCCTAGAGACAGAAGCAAGAGGGTTATTTCAAAATTCTAATCTACATGTACTTGGTCACTCTAAGCAGGACACTGAATACATAGAAGTGAGAGCGATGAACGAAAAAGCAAGGCATAAGTCAGACTAAGGCCAAACCTAATATGGAAACCATGAGGCCTCAGCAACGTGAGAAACACAGAGAGTATAGACATGTCAGAGCCTCTGGGAGCTGGGAAGAGGAGGCTAGAATGCTCTGGTACAGGCAGTCACTCCAGTGGTGGTCATGAGCAGGAGGATAAAGATAAAATGTAAGGTTTGTCAAATTTCTCTGACCAAAAAAAAAAAAAAAATGGAGCTTGGAGACAATTTCTCAGTATGGTGAACAGGAGAAAGGGGAGAGTAATGGCATGCACACATGTAAAAACAATTAATAAATACAGAGGCTATGAATTTGAAAGAGAGCAAGGAGAGGTTTATGGGAAGGAAAAGGAAGGGGAAAATGATATAATTATGTTATAATCTCAAAAGGAGAAGAAAATGAAAAGAATCAAAACAGGGAGGTATGGATACAAATACCCCAGGCTTTTAGAGATATAGGCTAAGACTGTCAGGAATCCATCCTTTATAAACAGGCTTGGAGAGCAAGGAGAATTTCCTAATGGGTAGTGGATGTTTTTCTACAAGTATTTATTTTCTATGATTCTAGAAGAAGCTTCATGTCCAAGATCCAGTTGTTGGTAAAGTTGATGTTGGGAAGGATACAATTCCAGAGTGTAAAGATAGCTCTATCCTAGCTGTGTGGGGACATGATTGAGAGTAGAGAAAGAGGAAGCTAGTGATCTGTCATCTCATTTTTCCATGTAACTTTTACTGGTTTGAGATGTTCCTGTTACTGTCAATGTTTTTCAAGGTGTGGTTGTTATGCATGCTTTTGATCCCAGCACTCATAGGCAGGACCTCTTGTGAATTCAATGCCAGCCTGGTCTACAGAGCAGGTTCCAGGACAGCCAGGGCTACACAGAGAAGCCATCTCAGAAAACAAACAACAAAAACAAAACAAAAAAAGGAAGGAAGGAAGGAAGGAAGGAAGGAAGGGAGGGAGGGAGGGAGGGAGGGAGGGAGGGAGGGAGGAAGGAAGGAAGGAAGGAAGGAAGGAAGGAAGGAAAAGAAAAAACAAAGAAACAAAGAAAGAAAGGTAACAGTTACAGGTAAACTGTTTTGGTATTCCACTGAGCTCTTATAAACACATACACATTTTATATGATTCTCACCATGGCTACTTCCAAGGTTTTGCATCTTTCCAAACTATAATTCTTACCCTTTCAACAGGCCTCCCCATTCTTCACTATTCCAAATCCTGACAACCACCATTATGCTATTTCTATTATTTTTTTCTCTCTAGGTTCTTTATAATGAAATAACATTTCTTCTTTCCCTCCACCAGTGCTGTCTCAGGAACCATCAATACCAATATCATGTACTCTTGGCAACCTGTTTTCTGGTCTCTAGCCTGATTCTGAAATACGTGGGTACCTGCTCTGCTTTTCAAATTACTGTCCACCAAAATTCAGTCTCACAACACTGCATATAGATCATCAAGCTCCCAGTCTCCTCAAGCATCTCTTATGACCCACCCTCTGGCCTGAAACCAAAGTCACCTTGCTTAGGTCTTTGTTTATTACTTTGTCTATCTCAGAAATGTGTTTCTAAATATTCTATAATGAGTGAAAATGAACCATAGAAAATACAATGCCCAACTTCAGTAACTACTACCATGTGTACTACTTCTTTGAAGCTGTGTTGTACACAAGAGGTTAGTTAAGAATTGGAGCTAAGCCATCTTCTCTGCAGGATGATTAGCCAAGGCTGAAGGTAGGATGCTACAGCTCAGAAAGGCCTTCATAGTCCATTGCTTAATAGGTACAGGAGTGACTCTCATCAGTTCTATCAATAACCCATAACCTCACTTACGCCATGCCCAGTCACAGTCCAACTGCAGGCAGGAATTAATGTCTTAATGGTGACCAGAAACTGGATATGGTGGTTTAAATGAGAATGCCAATCCCTACCCTATGGGTCCGTATATTTTATGTGTGACCTATTGTTTATGAAACTAGGAACAATTAGGGGATCTGGCCTAGTTGGAAGGGGTATGCCACTGGGGAAAGGATTTGAGGTTTTGAAAGTTTAGGGCATTCCCAATTAGTTTTTTGTTGTTGGTTTTGTTTTTTTGTTTGTTTTGTTTTTTGTTTGTTTGTTTGTTTTGCTTCCTCCTTGTAGATAAGGATGTAAGCTCTCAGCTACAAGTACTGCTCTAGCACCAAGTCTGCCTGCTGCCACCACATCTTCCACCATTATGGTCAAGGACTCACCCTCTGAAACTGTGTCAATGCACTCTTTTGAATTGCCTTGGTTATTATGTCTCTTCATAATTACAGACATGTTACTAAGACACCAGAGGTCAAGAAATACAGTGAGAAAGTACTGATGTTAAATCAGCACAGATGCTGGCTGACTAAACATACTTTAATGTATCTTTAATGTCTGTTGATATGCTAAGAAATTGTATTGAGTTACTCTTTTTTTTTTCATTTTTTTTCCATTTTTTATTAGGTATTTAGCTCATTTACATTTCCAGTGCTATACCAAAAGTCTCCCATACCCACCCACTCCCCCTTTTTGGCCCTGGCATTCCCCTGTACTGGGGCATATAAAGTTTGCGTGTCCAATGGGCCTCTCTTTCCAGTGATGGCCGACTAGGCCATCTTTTGATACATATGCAGCTAGAGTCAAGAGCTCCGGGGTACTGGTTAGTTCATAATGTTGTTCCACCTATAGGGTTGCAGATCCCTTTAGCTCCTTGGGTACTTTCTCTAGCTCCTCCATTGGGAGCCCTGTGATCCATCCATTAACTGACTGTGAGCATCCACTTCTGTGTTTGCTAGGCCCCGGCATAGTCTCACAAGAGACAGCTACATCTGGGTCCTTTCCATAAAATCTTGCTAGTGTATGCAATGGTGTCAGCGTTTGGATGCTGATTATGGGGTGGATCCCTGGATATGGCAGTCTCTACATGGACCATCCTTTCATCTCAGCTCCAAACTTTGTCTTTGTAACTCCTTCCAAGGGTGTTTTGTTCCCACTTCTAAGGAGGGGCATAGTGTCCACACTTCAGTCTTCATTTTTCTTGAGTTTCATGTGCTTAGGAAATTGTATCTTATATCTTGGGTATCCTAGGTTTTGGGCTAATATCCACTTATCAGTGAGTACATATTGTGTGAGTTCCTTTGTGAATGTGTTACCTCACTTTTCTTCCAAGATCTTCCACCCTGCTGAGAATCTCCTTAAAACAGAAAGTAAATAACTCAAAATAGCTTCAGGAAGTTCTTGAAATTGAATAGATTTATTAGGCCCCTCCCTCCCAAAAGTAAACAAAGGATGCTGAAAATCATTCTTAAACTGCAAAGAAGACAAAGACTGGCCCAGCTGCCTGAGAAAAACAGAGAGCAGCTTAGCTACTTAACCATTTGGAAAGGATGCTCTCCCATCTGTTAAGCTGCTGGCAGGCTACTATGCAGGTTACTTTAGGTTCCCAGCTTTTGTGAACTGTTACCCACGCTGGAATGGGCTTTGGTTATGCACCTGTCATTGATTAATTGTTGTTCCTTAGTAATCCCTCACCCATACTTCTATAAGCAACTCCTAGAAAATTCCTCAGTTCACCAAGTTTTACTTTGGTGGTATTTGTACTTTGGTCAGCTGTTGGTTCCCTAGGTGGGGTGAGTAGACCATGTATGTATTGTATCTCCTCAGAAAAGTATGTCACATAACAGTGATACTCTGTTGGCTACTGTTTCTACCTGATCTCTCCCTAGTGGATTTGGTTTAAGAGGAGACCCTGTTTGATGCTGTTGAAAGACCCAGAAAATGAGGACACCCCCATGTTCTGACTCAGGAGAGGTGACACCCCAAATCACTCACAAGAAACGGCCTTGATGCAAACCACAAGAGGACTTTTTATTTCAGGCACACTCTGGGGCCCACGGTCATACACCATGCAGAGGTAGAGGACCCGTGGACCACGAGTGCAGAATTGGGACAGCTTTTATGGGGTTACCACAAAGCCCATGCTTCACAAACTAATCATGTCATAGCATCAAGAGCCCACACAGTGCAGGCCAATTGATTTGTACCACTCCATAGTTTCTAGGCCAATCATTTTAAATCTGGGGGTCAATCAGTTTCCTATAGCCTTGGAGGTTCCCATTTGCATGGTTTCCTGGGCAGGGGCAGCAAAATGCAATTTCAGTGTATAATCTTTCCTTCTATGGTGCAAGTGGTTTACAGAAGCTAGATAAGCAGTTAGTCAACTTATTTCCTGTTATCTTATTAGGCCAAGATCACATATTCACAGAAAGCGGGGGCCCTGGAGCAGCAAGAAGTGTGACCTTTTACCTATACTCTGGCAGGGACCAGGGTCTGGAATTTGTGGTATTTAGGACTTCTTAGGAGTTGGGGCTGTATTTTTTATTCTTTCACTGTAATCATCATATTCAAAGGTATATGGCATCCATCTTTTACACACTGTTCTGAAAGTCCTAATCAACTATAATCTGCATTTATTCTCTTAAGAGACAGTCAATTCCAGAGAGGATTTTTGGCATTATGTTTGGTATTTCTTATGGTTCCAAGAATCTTGAGGATACCTACATATAGTGGTTCTGATATAGTCACCTGCTAGCCCTGATGCTATGGCTATGAATGTACGGATATGGTTTGAGGAACAACTCAGAAGATAGAAAGATCTCCCATGCTCATGGATCAGTAGGATTAACACAGTGAAAATGGCCACCTTACCAAAAACAATCTACAGATGCAATGCAATCCCCATCAAAATTCCAACACTATTCTTCACAGACATGGAAAGAGCAATTCTCAACTTCGTACATAAAAACAAAAAAACCTAGGATAGCCAAAATAATTCTCAACAATAAAAGAACTTCTGAGGAAATCACCATCCTGACCTTAAGCCAAACTACAAAGCAATAGTGATAAAACCTGCATAATATTGGTAAAGAAACAGAGAGGTTGATCAATGGAATAGAATCTGAGGCCCAGAAGTAAACCACACACCTATGGACACTTAATCTTTAACAAAGAAGCCAAAAACATAAAGTGGAAAAAAAGAAAGCATCTTCAATAAATGGTGCGGGTCTAATTGATAGCCTGCATGTAGAAGAATGAAAATAGATCCATATTTATCACTCTGCACAAATCAAGTCCAATTGGATCAAGGACCTCAGTCAGCATAAAATGAGATAGTGGGAAATAACCTCGAATGCATTGGCACAGGGGGAAATTTCCTGAACAGAAAACCAATGGCTCAGGCTCTAAGATCAACAATCAATACATGGGACCTCATGAAAAGAGCTACTTCTTAAAGGTTCTACCACCTCTCATTAGTATTGCTGATTGGGATCCAGTTTTCTACACGTAGAATTTGGAGGACATTTCAAATCTAAACAAGGGCACTCAGCCTCCTCTTCTACATGTAGCAATGAACAACTTCAAACTGAGCTCTCTTTATTACGAATATATTTCATTCAACAAAGCACTGAATATCTGAAACCACAAGTTGAGCATGAATCATTTTATTTCCCCCACAGCAATAACTATATAAGATGGATGGTGCTTAATGAATATCCATTGTTGCACTGTAGGGTATGGCAAAGAAAATGTGCCAAGATGTCTCTCTTGAGCCATTCAGAATGCTATAAGAAATTACCCTAGTCTATATAATTGCTAAACAAGAAAAAATGTATTCTCATAGGCAGAGAAGTATCAAGGGATCTCAGTGTCTAGTGAGAGCCTTGTTCTTTATAGGCATTGCCTATTGTGCTTTCAGATGAACCAAAGAGAGAGCATGCTCCCTGGGGCCTGCTATCTAAGGGCATTAATCCTCAAGGGCCCAACCTTCACAATTCAATCACAGAGGTCTCTTAATCCATTTGTGGGGTTAGGTGTTGGTATTAAAATTCTGGGAAAACCAAGTTTCACACACAGCCAAACACAACAGAAAAAAAAAGTGTGATAAATTTCTAATGTTTCTTATTCATCATCATATTCCAAACTTCAGTAGAAGCTTCCCTCAAAAAAATAAAAAAATAGCAAAAAAGAAAAAAAAAGGTTTCTATAATACAATGTTATTAAAAACCTGCATGTGCAGTTAAACTGTTTCTCAAACATAGATTGCAAGGAAGGGTGTGTAACCCAAAACCTAGCATGGACATGTATCCTGGGGCCTGCTTTATAAGGGTATTAATCACATGTATCCTGGCTGTTAGTGCTGCTCTATATCAGATGAGATATGTCCCAGTTAGCTCTGTGGAATGTGTCATATTCTAGGGAAGTCATGTTCAACTTAGTTTGTACTGAACAGAACTGGAGTATTTTCAAGGGCCAAAGCAGTTACAAAGGCAAAGTAGCTGCTGTTAACCAGGCCTAGAGTCACCACACTTCCAAAAAAAAAAAAAATCCTCAAGTTACTGTCTATACTGCAGACTCTGGATCTATTGCTACATAGTCTTTTTAGCATGACTCTCTACTGAGACCCTTGATCTTGAACTTAGAGAGGTCACAAATAAGGCTTTAATGCAATATCCTAATCTTCTCTTCAGTAGTCTGTGTTTCCACAAAGTAAAAGACGATTCCATTGATACTGCTTTGTCTCTGGCTTTCTCAGGCGTTCCTTCTTAATTAAATGCAACATCGTGTCATGGAGATGTTTTAATCCCTTTAAAAATCTGATAAACTATGGAGCATTGAGTAACAGTACATGTGCTGGATCTAAAGTTCGCTTCCAGCTGAGGGACAGGCAGTACCTGAATAAGTTATATCACCTTCATTTCTTCACCTGCAAAAGAAGGTGATAATGATGCTTTATATTCCAGAAGGCTAGTCTAATCATCACACTGAGCTACACATGACGTACTCCAGGGCGACCTAGCTCACTGTATATGTGCATTTCATGTTTCCCAAAGCAGGGCTCTTATGCTCTACATTTCAGGCAAAACCATTTGAGTTCAAACGATTGTTCAGTCATATTTTGGCTTTGTGGCTTTTGTCAAGCTACATACCTTTCCATTTATATAAGCAGCATAGAACTTCCAGTGTTACAGTGCCAGTGGCCCTGTAGCCCCATGCCTTTACAGTCACTGTTAGCAACACAAGCCTGGAGTTTCTCTGTAGTTGAGTTTACAGTTATTGATCAGATAGCCTAGGTACCAGCTGCTCCATGGGACATTACAGAAGACAGAACCAGAATGAGTACCACCAAAGGAAAGCAGAAGCAGGTTTGTGACTCTGGATCTCTGAAGCTCTGAACTACAAAGCCATGCACTGTGCAGAGAAGGTGTCCAGAGCCTACAAAACTCTGCTTCAAAACAGGCATGAGCATCTCATCCGCTTCATTGACAGGAAAAAGAGAAAGGTAAAATCTTCATTTTGCTGGGAGAAGGTCACTCTCAACACTATGACAGTGACTTGCTGGTCAGCATGCCCTAGAGACATGTTAACACAGCTCATATGGCAAAGAACTGCAGGTACTAAGGGTTGTGGTGCCTATCAGAGAGGCACTTTATAGTGTAAGAGCACATTTATATTCTGTAAGAAGGAGTTTATAGTATACACTCTTAATACTTGGCCTATTTTGAATGAATACTCAGTCTAGGTCAAGACAAATGTGAGAATCTATGACCATGGTGTACGTGCGTGCGCGCGCGCACACATACACACACAAACACACACACACACACACACACCTACATAAAGATTATAAAGAGGATAGAAGAATGTTCCTTAATACAGAGAGAAGAAATTATGTTTGCCTTTCATAGATCTCAGAGATGAGACTGACAACCTGACCGGAAGGTCAAGACTGTACTTGGAAATGTCTCCCCATCTCTATCTGTTCTTGTGACTGATGAGGAAATGAAGATGAATTTTGAGTACGGCAATCCATGTTGATGCCAACACATCTTTCATATTAAAGAGAGTGAGCAAGAGGCCGATTATTTTGAAGCAACACTTCAGTGGCTATGGCCAATGAACATAGACTTAGGTTATCTCAAATGCCATGGGTAAGTTCCATGGAGCTTTATAGTTTTCCAGGAAAAAGAAAGGCATGAATCAAGGAGAGTTGAAAATATGCTGGTTAAGTTCATCAGAGAGGCAGTTTTAGCAAGATGGCTTTTCTCAAGGCTGATGATGTTATCTGATGACAGTCTTAGCTTTGGGGATGGTGGAATCCAGTGGGTCTAATAAGTTAACAGGCTCTAAAGCTTTTTATCTACTAGTCACATGATGTTAATTCGGACACAATGGTGGGAAAAAAGTTAATTAAACTCTAGACCTGCAATGTTCCAATCCCTGCATATTATGGATGTGCTAATCAGCCTGACTCTGCAGACGAAGCTTTTCTCCAGGAGATATCACTCACGGGGATCCTCCCTGACCCCCACTCTTAACCCCTGGTGTTCAAGCATCACATTTTGTGCATGTGAGGTGCACATGTATATGTGCATGTACATATAATTTATTAAATATTATAAGGTCCTTCATAGCTAGAGATCTCATTCCTAGGATCTGATGAGGATGAGTAGGAGAGAGAAGAGCCATCTTCAAAAGAAAGAAATAGCTAGTAAAAGCCATTAAGAAATGTTTAGATTGTATCAAAACTATTGGCCATCATGATCAAAATATGAATTATTTTATTCCCTCTCTATATGACATAACATTTACATATGACATAGAATTACTATACCTAAAATTAAGTAATGAAGAACACAATTAGGCCTAATGGAGCAAAGGTATCAGGTGAAGGAAACATGTTCTTAAAATAACTCAAATTTCCATATTTTAACTGTATTGACTATATATTTAATCCTTTATTTATGGTTATTTGTACTATTAACTATCTTATATATAAATGGCTAGAAATGGCACTGTGAGAAGATTCTTTCTGAAGAGTTGATAAAGTGTTCTTTATCTTTGAGGAAGACTGTAACTAACAGTGAACTCTAGTTATCATAGTTAAAAGTCCTTCAACAGAGGAATAGATACAGAAAATTTTCACAATTGAGTACTACTCAGCTATCAAAAACAATGACTTCATGAAATTCTTAGGCAAATGGATGGAATTTGCGAGGTAGCCACAAAAGAACACACATGGTATGCACTCAATGATAAGTGGATATTTGCCCCAAAGCTCAGAATATTGAAGATACAATTCACAGACCACATGAAGCTCAAGAAGAAGGAAGACTAGAGAGTGGATGCTTCAGTCCTCCTTAGAAGGGGAAAGAAAATACTCAAGGGAGGAAATAGGGAGACAAAATGTAGAGCAGAGACTGAAGGAAAAGCCATCAAGAGGCTGCCCCACCTGGGGACCCATCCCATATACAGACACCAAACCCAAACACTATTGCGGATGCCAAGAAGTGCTTGCTGACAGGAGCTTGATACAGCTGTCTCCTGAGAGGCTCTGCCAGTGCCTGACAAATACAGAGGCAGATTCTCACAGCCAACCACTGGACTGAGCACAGGGTCCCCAATGGAGTAGTTAGAGAAAGGACTGAAGGAGCTGACGGTGTTTATAACCCCATAGGTAGAACAACAATATCAACCAACAAGCCCCTCAGAGTTCTCAGGGACTAAACCACCAACAAAAAGTACACATGGAGGGACCCATGGCTCTAGCCACATATGTAGCAGAAGATGGCCTTGTCTGGTATCAATGGGAGGAAAGGCCCTTGGTCCTGTGAAGGCTTGATGTCCCAGTGTTGGGAAATGCCAGGGTGGTGAAGTGGGAGTGGGTGGGTGGGATAAGGTGAGGGTGGATGGGATAGGTGGCTTCTGGAGGGTAAACCAGGAAAGGGAATAACATTTGAAATGTAAATAAATAAAATATCCAATAAAAAGGAAAAAGAAAAGAACATCTTTTACAACACTTGGTGTTATTTATCAAATTGTATAAAAAATTTAAATATCTATCTATTAAAACAAGTGTTACAATCATTATTTAGTAGGAATATTCTAAATAGGTACAATTTCCTCAATAGATTATGCATTTCTTGTCCTCAGATGTCTCATTGATACATTTTGTCTTTTATCAGTATTTTGTTCCTTATAATTTCAGTTTCCAAAGAGTCAAAAGGAAGCTGGGCCAAGTTAAAAAATTTAGTTTAACTGTAAGTATTTACTTATAAGTTAACTGGGTACTAGGTACACTGTGTTAAAAAGCACAGCCACATGAGACAGCGTGTGTGTGTGTGTGTTTGCGTGTGTGTGTGTGTGTGTGTGTGTGTGTATCATACATAAGATACATTCTAATAAACAAAGATTTTGAAAGCTATTGTTAGTTGGGATTATATTTTCTATAATCCTCACTGTGAAAATGAAAATTAACATAGATCTTTAGTAAACATATATCTATTAATTTATATGTACCCCAACCTTAATAAAAACCCTCACATTTGAGAGTTTGGCATTAAGAATATTTTCAATTATATGAATTTTATGTTACCCATTATATAAATGAGATTTTAAAATGTACATAAGTATCTATATTTAGCATGCATTTTGGAAGGAAGTATTAAAATCTATGCATAAAACATATTTTATAGTTTAATGAAATCTTATTAATAATAAATTATGACTAACAAATATTTCATATAAATAATTAGCATTTTAAAGTTTATGAACCATTTAATATTCCCATAGATATAATTTCAATATGTTTAAAATATTTAGTATACAAAAATTTACTAAGTATATGTATTTGTCAGATCTTAATATACAACCACAATATTTAAAATTTTTAATCTGCATGTGTATATTATTTGGGCATCCCAAAAGTAGTAATAATTTTAACAGATAACAGAAATGAATTCATAAAGAGTCACAATTTGTTAAAAAAGTTGTTATAATACAGACAACATATATAAACTCAAAACAAAAATAATTATTATAGACACACAGGATATTTTCACATGAAATGAGTTACATTCAGGTTATAAAGGGTAGAGATTTTTATCACTGATTCTTTAACATGTGGGAAAGGCTTAGGAACATAAAGATCAAAATATGAAATTTGTCATATAGACTCAAGGCATTCATGCTCTGTCTCTCTGTCTCTGTCTCTGTCTCTGTCTCTGTCTCTGTCTTTCTCTCTCTCTCCCTTCCTCCTTCCCTCCTTTCTTCCCTCCCTCCATTTTCTCTCTTTGGTCAAAGGGGGAGTAGTTGGTTTCTTTGTTTTATATTGTCGCAGGCTACTTTCTAGCAGGGAAAAATGGCAAAGGTTTGGCCTTTCTTTCTTAACAAGCTCATTAAAGGTCCAGATTAGGAATGGAAAGCAGAAATTCCTTGTATTCATTATGGTCACCCTGGGAAGAGGGAGGAAGAGATCCAGCCAACCCATTGAATCTGTCTTTAGTTGTGCTAAGGCCTGGAGGCCTCTTACACTGTAAGGCAGTTTGACAAGTTGTTGGAATTGTTTGAAGTCTTTCAGAGACTAAGTCCCCATCTGGCTGGTACCCTTTCCTTCCCCAGATTCATAGGGAAACCCTCATATCTTAGGGTCCATTCTTTCAGTGACAGTTAGATAGAAGGACACAAGTGTCTCTTTATAGTATCTTTATGTCTGCCAGACCAGTTACATGAAGAATCAGATTTTATTTTAATTGATTTATATTCCAGTCGTTGCCCCCCCCCCCACCTCCACCTCTTCCCAGTCCCCTCCCACAGTTCCTCATCCCATTCCTCCTTCCCTTTGCCTCAGAGACAGTGTTCCCCTTCCCTGGGGCCTCAAGTCTCTCAAGGGATTAAGTACATCTCCCACTGTGGACAGACCAGTCTGTTATATATGTGGCAGGGACCTCAGACCAGCTTGTGTATTCTGCTTGGTGGTTCAGTCTCTGGGAGCTCCCTGGAGTCTGTCAACCTTCCCTTCAGCTTTTCAATCCTTCTCCTAATTCAACCATAGGGGTCTCCAACTTCAGTACAATGGTTGGATATAAGTATCTGCATCTCTCACAGATGCAGCTGGTAGGGTCTCTCAGAGAACAGCCGTGCTAGGATCCAGTCTGTAAGCATATCATAGTATTAGAAATAGTGCCCTGTTTTTCCGTGTAAGATGGATCCAAGTTGTCCCTGTCATTAGGCCACCTTTTCTTAAGTCTCTTCTTCATTTTTGCCCCAGCAGTTCTTTTAGACAGTAACAACTCTGGGTCAAAATTTTTGACTGTGGGTTAATAACCCAGTCCCTACACTTGAGGCCCTGTCTATCTTACTGGAGGTGGACTTTTCAAGTTCTTTCTCCATAGTGTTGGACATTTTAGCTAAGATCACACCTATTGAGTCCTGAGAGTCTCTTACCTCCTAGATCTCTGGTACTTTCTAGAGGGTGCTCCCCACCTCCCACTCCCCAAGGCTACATGATAGTGGATATTAGCCAAAAAGTACAGAATACCTAAGGTACAATTCAGTCTGTAAGAAGTGTAACAAGTAGAAAGGCCCAAGTGAGGATACTTCAATCCCACCTAGAAGGGGGAAGAAGATAATCAGTGGAGGCAGAGGGATGGAGGGACCTGAATGGCAGAGGGGAGAGGAAGGGGAAAAGGGGAACAGGATCAGGTATCAGGGGGAGAAGCCAAGAGGGCCAAGAGAATGAATGGAGAATGGTATGTTATGAGTATGTTCCCCAGCAAAGCCCTGCATGGCTGCATATGGCCCATGAGCAGAACAAGGCTGGGTCTGGGAAATAACAACTTTTGGTATCAGTAGCACCCAAGTATTTAGTGGGTTTCTCATTGGAAAACAGAAGCTATGTTTTTCTTTTTGACTGGATAGACTGGAAATTTTACCAAACAATTCTTGAAGATGGGTCTCAGCATGAATTCCTAGGAATATTGTCAAGGGTACACACACACACATACACACACACACACACACACACACACACACACACAGACACAGACACAGACACACACACACACACACACACACACACACACACACACAGACACACACACACAGACACACACAGACACACATACACACATACACACATACACACAGACACACACACACACACACACACACACACACACACACACAAATCTCTTCATTTGGCTATCTTTAGCAGTCTCTTGGCTGTCGGAACCTTAACTCGGGCCAAACTGAGAGTTTTGGCTCTTAGGCTGTAAGAAACTATTTGTATAATAAAGATACACTGATGGAAGCCTAAGAGGTTTTTTAAAATGCTTAAGAAAACTGTAAGGAAGGTGGGAGATGAAGGAGCAAGGTCAGAGGAAGAGAAAAGTAGAATGTATCTTAGAGTGTATCGTCAGTGTTGATATAAAATTTTAAATCGTTTTCTAGATTAATGTTTTATGTTAGCTTTTAATTGAACTTACATATAGCTTTTAGAGCCCTTTATTTTTACAAATTGCCAATGTAATCAGTTTTTATTAGTCATTTTATATTTTAATTAAAGCAGACCAACTATCTGTGATTTTTAAAAAAAAAAAAGATTTTTATTGCCTATGACATTGTTAAGTGCAAAAGATGAACCAATTTGTAAGTAATACATATTCAGCTATCTTTAGAGCTTCCATTTTTCCCAAACACTTACAAGTTAGTCAGTAATGATCACACATAAATCCATACCAGATGGTGGTTTATCTCCAAATACTTTCTCTTATTTGGAAAACTTATTCCTCCTTGTATATCTTTATGTATATGTGTATAATTATATATACATAAATATATTTTCTCCTCAAAGGAGCCAGTCCATTCTAGCTTGGGGATATGTATTTTGGGGCAGATTTGTCTACTTTAGGACCAACTCTTAGCTTTTATCTTGAGCCCCTCTTTTCTCACTGGGTCTTCAGATTATCCTGCATGTTTATACAATTATGAAGGTGCTAAAGACACTGGATGAATGAAGGTTCATAATATCTCCCCAGTTTAGCCAACAATCTTCCTTCTAACCCAGGAATGAGGTATGTTTTTTTTTTGTTTTTTGTTTGTTTGTTTGTTTGTTTTGTTTTGTTTTTTGGTTTCCTTATGAGGCCTTTGTAAGTTCTTAACACCTCCACACTTAGGGGTGGGAGGGAACAACTACCTCTTGTCTTCAGTGTCTTTATCATCAGGCTCTCATAAAATTCCTAAGCTAAAAGTTTGCTAAAGTGACAGGAAAAGCAGACCCCCCCAACACACACAAAAATAGAATTTGTCCTTTGTCCTTTGAGGAGGAGTGTCAGAAGAGAAAGAGCAAATGGTAATAAAATCAAACATTTAAAAAACAAATAAAATAGAAATCAAAATGTCTTCACAATTCTAAAAGAGAAAACCCAGGTACCATCAGGGATCTGAAAGAAAACAAGGAGCAAACTAAACTGAGCCACGTGTCTCTATCCAAATACCTGGAAGCAGATCTGAAAGGTATCTGTCAAATTGGGATCCTTAATTAATCGGTTCAGCATAAACAAATGGACTGTTGACCAAATCAAGGAAAGTTCAGGGCTCTGGTGGAAAAACTCTCCAACCATTTATGTGAGGAAAGGATACCAGATAGTCTGAATGCCGTGGGCCTATGCAGACACCGGGTTTCCAAGCATGTCACTTCTCCAGTGAAAAGTATATCATTCTCAGGGCCCCAAGTTTGGTGCCATAACTGTTGATACCAAAACCATAGCTCTCATCTTAAAAGGGAATAAGAGTTAATTAATTACAGCGCCATTTTGTATGACCAGGGTCCAGGAACAAAGATTTACCTTACCCTAAATTCTATGTTCTAATTTGGAAGCAATTTCATGAAGATTTACAATTTTACAAAATAAAGAAAACAAAGAATGAATCAAGGAAGATGAACAAGGAATGATGGCTTTTGTAGGAGCTAGCACTGTCAAAGGTAAGGTAGTTAATCTTTGGACCTATTGACATGAGGATATTCCTATAGATATGAGGAGAAAGACCAGTGACCCAAATGATGGCTAAATTATTTAAAGCAAGCAATTAATTAAGGAAGCTTTTTAAAAATTCATGTACATGAGATGTCTCTCCCTAAAGGTAGGGTTCAAGAGATCAGCCATGGATATTAGTAAGATGAGGACCCCGAGATCTCTCAAACTCTGGACCATAAAACAGACAGCATACACCAGCTGATATGAGGTCCCCAACACACATACAGTGGAGGACTTCCGGGTCTGTGTTAATTCAGAAATGATGCACCTAACTCTCAAGAGACTGGAGGCCCCATGGAGTTTAGAGGTCAGGTGGGGTAGGGAGTGGGGGCATCCACATGGAGACTAGGTAGGGGGAGGTGTGGGATGTGGAGCAGACAGAGGGTGGATGGGGGGACAGGGGATGGAATTTGGAGTGTAAAAAATAAATTAAAAATAAAAATTTTTAAAAATGAGCAAGATAAGGGTTTTTATAATTCAGAAGTAGGGTGTTACCAAATGGGTGATTTGGTAGGCACATAGGTGGGTTAAAGAAGGAGAACATAAGCATAACAAGCCAGTCCTAACAATTTCTTGAAACAAAACTCATGGTTGCAAGGTGGGCATATCAATTAACAAGGTAGCCATAACAAGGTAGTCATAATAAGGTGGCCACAACACGATGGTCATAACAAGTCTCTCAGAACAACATGCTCGTAACAAACTTTTTGAAAGGCATAGTTGCTGTTTCCAGGAAGAGGCAGTACAGAACCATTTGTACTGTTGCAGGTGGGGCAAGGCCCAAATTTTGAGAAACAGGGAATTAATCACATGATTAAATGGAATGAATTTAGTTTGGTTTTACTCTAAGATGACTTACAAGCCCAAGATGGAGGCAGGCTGGATTACCAGTAGCTCTAACATTCCAATCCCTCTAGAGTATTGAAGTTCTAATTCATCATTCTCTGCAAACACGCCTTCTTTCTTGGAGATCTCATTTGTATTGAAGAACTCGTAGATCTCCACATGAACTGGTTTAAAGATTGACTTCTTCGTTTTTCACCTATGCCTTCTATTAGGTGGCAAAAACTGAATGCCAAGCCTGGCTTCTGGTATAGGTTGTCTTGTAGCAATTAGAGGCAAATAAAGTCAAATAGTTCTAAAAGTCCACAGATATTAATTCTATCAACAGAGTAATCTAGGAACCTCATCATTCTAGGGTGAGAATACAGCCTACCTCCTTTGTTGAGCCTCACTAGACCCTAAGCATGGAGCCCATCTATACTGAGCCCAGACTCTAACAAGGAAGATATTATAAGGAGATACTTCTGGCTCTACCTTTGGTTGTCAGACTATGGGAAAAAACAAAATCACACCCAGGAACTGGAATTTCCCCAGGAATCTCATGCTGGGAGAAAGAAAAGGCTGAAGGCCAGAGGAGGAGTTTGTCTCTTTCATACAGTTCTGAAAACCTGTCAGACCACCTTGAAGGGAAGGAATGCTGATGGGGAGGAAGACACCATGACCAGGACAGCTTATCTATACCTCTTGTCCTCCATTTAAACCTAAACCTAAACCTCATGTCAAGGTGTCCACTATACTTGGGAGGCCGAGTTTGGGGAGGTTACTGAACCTCCTTGTTCCTCTTGTTCCTCTCTTATATATAAGCACACTTGATAAATCTTCCTTCTCTCACTTTAACTATTTCTTATCTATTTAAATGATTGCTCACTTTCACTTCTCATACAATAGATACAGACAATATGTTGTGTAAAATGAGCAAACCACATTAAAAGACATCTTACCATAGACATGTAGGGGTTAAAGCATTACCATTTTCCTTGCCTGTTGCGAGGATAACTATGGGGATCCTTGACAGGCAAGGTGAATTAGAAGACAAAATCATACAAATGTATTGTGTAGAATATTGCGTATAGTGGTATCAGAAAAAAAAGCCCCCCTAAATGTAGGTGCTTTTATGCTTATGTTGAGAGACTCGGACAACTATTCAGAGTGCAACTGGACAAGAGATAACAGAGAAGAGGGAACACAGCAAGCCCTGTGTATACACAGTCTGACTGGTACCTCAGTGTCTTCATTCCAGGTATGAAAAGAACTCCTATGGAATGAGGATCATAGGATCATTAATGTAAGGCCAGAAAATTTGTTCACAGCCTTCTTCAGGCAAGATGGTAGGAAGTCACCAACTGACATACCAAAATAGATGGAGGAAAATTTGTACAATGTTCCACCTCTACAGGCAGTACACAGATTATAAGGGAGGAAAAGTCAGATTTTTCTTTCTGTCTTTTCTTATGCAAGGATGAGACTCTAATTGTAAGGGATCAGCCCTAAACATGCAAATAAAGGCATTAACTGCACTCAGTAGGCTATATATATGCACGTATATACGCATATATATGTGTGTGTGTGTATTATAAATGTATTCACAAATATATAAATTGATATCAAAAAAATATAGAAGAGGCTACAAATTCAGGAGTTGGGAGAAGTGAAGAGAGAGAGGGAGGAGGGAGGAGGGAAGAGGAAGGATAAAATGTAGATTATTCACCTATAAAATCCTGAATTAAAAATATTTAAAAGTAAACAAATAAAAAAACCAATAGTTCTGTAGCAAATAAGAAGAGAAGACAGACAGACAGACAGACAAACAGAAGTGAATGAGGGACCTTCCTATTTCTGCTACTTCCTCCAGTGCCAAGACACCATATCCTGGGGCATCTAGTACAGAAGCCAAATAGAAGACAACTTGCAACACTTGTCCTCTATCAAATCAAGCAGCATTATTTTCATGCATTTCATCAGAAATTTCATTTACAGGAAGAGGACGTGTACTGAACATCTTGTGGAAGCCAAGTGCCCTGTGGGGAGCCGCCCTCACATTCGCCGTTGCAAGATGGCGCTGACATCCTGTGTTCTAAGTGGTAAACAAATAATCTGCGCATGTGCCAAGGGTAGTTCTCCACCCCATGTGCTCTGCCTTCCCCGTGACGACAACTCGGCCGATGGGCTGCAGCCAATCAGGGAGTAATACGTCCTAGGCGGAGAATAATTCTCCTTAAAAAGGGACGGGGTTTCGCCATTCTCTCTCTTGCTCTGGCTCTTGCTCTCTTGCACTCTTGCTCTGGCTCTTGCTTCTTGCTCCTGAAGATGTAAGCAATAAAGCTCTTGCGCTCTTGCGCTCTTGCCCTCGCTCTTGCACTCTTGCTCTCTGGCTCCTTAAGATGTAAGCAATAAAGCTTTTGCCGCAGAAGATTCCGGTTTGTTGCGTTCTTCCTGGCCGGTCGCGAGAACGCGTGTAAGAGTTGGTGCTGAAACCTGGGACGAGAAGACCAGGGACGAGAAAACCCGGGACGAGAAAACCCGGGACGAGAAGACCTGGGACGAGAAAACCCGGGACGAGAAAACCTGGGACGGTTACCATCACCGGCGCAAGGAAGATCCCTCATTCCGGAACCAGAACTGCGGGTCACGGTCATAAGTGTTCCCGTAAAACAGACTGTTGAGAAGGATTCAACTGCGTGAATTCAGAACTCTTCACCTGGGGAACAGGGTACCCATAAGTATAGCTTTACAAGGTAAGTCTGGTCTTGAACTTTCTAACGAAATCCAAGACAGTCTATCAGAAGTAAAGTGGGAAATAGCTTTACAAGGTACGTCTGGCCTTGAACTTTCTAACGAAATTCAAGACAGTCTATCAGAAGTAAAGTGGGAAATAGCTTTACAAGGTATGTTTGGCCTTGAACTTTCTCTAGTGTTAGGAGCCTTTTTGTTCCTTTTCACATGTTATCAAGCGGTTAAGGCAGGGCTGAAAATTCTGGATGAAATTCAGGGCAATCTATCAGAAGTAAAGCGGGGAGAGAGAGTAGGAGAAAAGAGGAAATATGGTACACAAAATAAGTATACAGGCCTTTCCACGGGTCTTGAACCCGAGGAAAAGTTTAGGTCAGGTAAGAATACCTGGGGAGAGATTAGAAGGAAGGAAAAGAAAAAAGAAAAGAAAAAGATCAATTAGCGGAGGTCTCTAGGAGAAGGAGCCTATACTCATCACTAGATGAGCTCAAGGAGCCAGTTCTTAATAGTTCTGAATCAGATGAAAAGGCTATTAGGGCCTGGAAGGCGCTCTCCCAAGCAGGTGAAGCCACTGGACAACTAACAAAGATCGTCCAGAGACCTCAGGAGTCATTCTCAGATTTTGTGGCCAGAATGACAGAGGCAGCAGAGCGTATTTTTGGAGATTCAGAGCAAGCCGCACCTCTGGTAGAACAGCTCATTTATGAGCAAGCCACACAGGAGTGCTGAGCGGCCATAGCCCCAAGAAAGAACAAAGGTTTACAAGACTGGCTCAGGGTTTGTCGGGAGCTTGGGGGAACTCTCAACAATGCAGGCTTAGCGGCCGCCATCCTCCAATCCCAAAAATGCTCCATGGGCAGAAATTAATCAACTCATAGATCTTGTCCAGAAACAACTAGATGTATTATGGCAAATAACTCAGCTGGGATGTGAATAAAAGTTTCCGGGATTGTCCGTTAAATTTACTAGGGCAGCTAATTTGTCAAAAAGTCTTTCTCAGTATATGTTACAGAATTGGACGGCTGAATTTGAACAGACCCTTCGGGAATTGAGAATTGCCATTATTCAGGTCAACTCCATGCGCTTGGACCTGTCCCTGACCAAAGGATTACCCAATTGGATCTCCTCAGCATTTTCCTTCTTTAAAGAATGGGTATGGGTGGGATCGAGATTATTTGGAGATACACTTTGCTGTGGATTAGTGTTGCTTCTCTGGTTGGTCTGTAAGCTTAAGGCCCAAACTAGGAGAGACAAGGTGGTTATTGCCCAGGCACTTGCAGCTCTAGAACATGGTGCTTCCCCTGATATATGGTTATCTATGCTTAAGCAATAGGTCGCTGGCCATTCAGCTCTTGCACCCCACGAGGCTAGTCTCATTGCACGGGATAGAGTGAGTGTGCTTCAGCAGCCCGAGAGAGTTGCACGGCTAAGCACTGCAGTAGAAGGGCTCTGCGGCATATATGAGCCTATTCTAGGGAGACATGTCATCTTTCAAGAAGGTTGAGTGTTCAAGTGTCCTTCTCCCCAGGTAAAACGACACGGGACCAGACCAGGACCCCTCTGGGTGATAAACCTGGGAGGAGGTTATGTGTACGGCTCCTTTACCTGCACACTGGGGATTTGACCTCTATCTCCACTCTCATTAATATGGGTGGCCTATTGCTCTTATTAAAAGAAAAGGGGGATCTGTGGGGAGCCGCCCTCACATTCGCCATTGCAAGATGGCGCTGACATCCTGTGTTCTAAGTGGTAAACAAATAATCTGCGCATGTGCCAAGGGTAGTTCTCCACGCCATGTGCTCTGCCTTCCCTGTGACGACAACTCGGCCGATGGGCTGCAGCCAATCAGGGAGTAATACGTCCTAGGCGGAGAATAATTCTCCTTAAAAAGGGACGGGGTTTCGCCATTCTCTCTCTTGCTCTGGCTCTTGCTCTCTTGCACTCTTGCTCTGGCTCTTGCTTCTTGCTCCTGAAGATGTAAGCAATAAAGCTCTTGCGCTCTTGCGCTCTTGCCCTCGCTCTTGCACTCTTGCTCTCTGGCTCCTTAAGATGTAAGCAATAAAGCTTTTGCCGCAGAAGATTCCGGTTTGTTGCGTTCTTCCTGGCCGGTCGCGAGAACGCGTGTAAGAATGCCCCTCAGTATTATCTTATCAGTTAATAGTTGCATCCGAGGCATCTCTAGAGCTACTTTCTAGTCACACTTATCAAGAGAGAAAGGGAATAGGGAAAAGGCACCTTAGCAAGCCTTTGAGAGGTTTGACAGCCACAGAAATGGGATGAATTGCTTATGCTAAGACAATTAATTTTGATTTTACCTTGAGGAACTTCCGTGTGTCTTTCTTTCCTCAAGTGTCTCTCACCTGATTCTGATACTTAAAGTCTATGTTATAATATCCTTAATAAAACCTCCAACTTCATTCTGATGAGTTCTGAAATTATTTTCTGTGTCAGAGTCCCCGATCCCATTTGGCCTGAGTTGAGGTTCCTAAATTATTATAGGAATCCCTCTGGCTGATGAAAGTGACAAGTAGATTTGTGCCTCTTCCCCTGTAGCACTGATACTAGATCTGACGGTACAGGGCTGTAATTCACTACTCCACATGCTGAGGTAATATGATCATATGTTCAAAGCTAGCCTGGAAAACTTACTGACATTGCTTCAAAATTTAAATTAAGAAAAGAGCTTGGACACCCATAATCCCCATTCTCGGTGTCTGATTCAACAGCAATGATATGAGTTGGAGGTCAGGTTAATCTACATAGACGGTTCTAGAGGCTTCCAGGACCTAATAGCAAGACCCTGTTCTCAATAACAAACCAATACTAGGTATTTTTCAATTAATTAAAAGGTTATAAGACTGAGACTGTTTTTTAACTGTAAGGGATTTTAAAACACTCTTTAATGTGAATTTTGTAAGATACAAAATAATTGAGATGACAAGGCGTGGAAGGGAATCAGAGTGGGTTTGTCTTTCGTGAAGAAGTAATAGAAAGAGACATAAGACTTGGGAGAACCCTATGTTCTTAGGTCAGTTCTTACAGACCCAAAGATACTGAGATTGACACTCGACCCTTGAAGTTTTGTTTGTTTGTTAGTTGGGTTCTTTTCCTTTTGTTTTTGGGTGTGAGACTGTGAAACTTGGAGAACCCTAAGTTTTGGGTCAGTTCTTAGAGTATCAAAGTTACTGTGATTGTCACTCAACACTTGAAGTTTTGTTTCTTGGTTTTTGTTGTTGTTGTTTTTCTGTTTATTGGGGGGTGCTCTTTTAATTTTTTAAATTTATTTTTTGTCTTTTTTTGAGACAGGGTCTCTCTGTGTAGCCTTGGCCATTCTGAAACTAGCTCTGTAGACCAGGGTGGCCTCTAACTCACAGCGATCCGTCTGCCTCTGCCTCCTGAGTGCTGGAATTAAAGGTATGCATCATGACTGCATAGCACCTTGGTGCTTTTAAATAAGAGAAAACTTAAATACCTCATGGAAGTTCTTATTTCTGGTGATAATTATACAATATTCTAATAAATAAAATTTCTAAAAGCCACTGGTTTCCCTTCTCTATAGATTAGTTTCTAACATAACCCATAAAGCAGGGGTCTGAGGAGAGTAGAAGAACCCATTGTCCAAAGATCTTCTGGAAATATTAAGTGAAGCTGGGTTGAGTAAGGATGTATCCCTCTTGGTGATGCTGTTCTAAGACATGTGTGCAGTAGTTACACACTGTTCTGGGAAACCCTTGACTCAGCAGACATCCTTAGGAGGTCCAGAAGCGGGATGGCCAAGTCTGGACACATCTCTTTGCTGACTAGGTCACACAGAATGAACGGGTTGATTAAAACTTTCTAATGATCTTACTAACCCTCAAAGACACACAGAGTGGTTTTTAAGAACACCCACCTTTCCCTAGAAATTTTCAAATAATGTTCTGATGTCATATAGGTAGCTCATGTGAAATCAACTTGAATTATTTTAGTAATTCATAAGATCAGTGTTTCCCCACCTCTGTGACATCCATGACCCAGGCCTGGCCCAGAATAGTACAAGATCATCCTGAAGAGAAGCAGGGATAGTGTGGCCTCCTCAGCCCATTAAGAGAAAGCCCACTTCTCTAGGCATGGCACTATATGATACTATTTGTAGCTAAGAAAAAGAGTACCAATCTGACTCAGGGAAAGATGTCCTGTGAAAAAGCAGTGCTCTGATTTGGATGGAACCTTTCATGGAAATGGATTGGATCTGCTTGTTAGTTAGTTAGTTTGTTTGTTTGTTTGTTTTTGAGTTAGGGTCTCATTTATTCCAGACAGGCTTCTAATGACTAAGTAGTCACACATGGCCTGGAACTTCTTCTGATCTTCATGCTGTGACTAGAGATGCCTGGTTTAGGGGGTGCTCATAATAGATCCCAGGGTTTTCTATGAGCTAGGAAAACACTCTACAATGGAAGGCATATCCCAAACTTCATAAGTGAGATTTTTAAACAGAGGCAGTTGAGGATAAGAAATAAAACACCCTGAATAGAACAGCAATGGCTTGTGCTGTAAGATCAAGAATCGATAAATGGGACCTCATAAAACTGCAAAGCTTCTGCAAGGCAAAAGACACCGTCAATAAGACAAAAAGACTGCCAACAGATTGGGAAAGGATCTTTACCTATCCCAAATCAGACAGGGGACTAATATCCAATATATATAAAGAACTCAAGAAGGTAGACTCCATAAAATCAAATAACCCCATTAAAAAATGGGGCTCAGAACTGAACAAAGATTTCTCACCCGAGGAATACCAAATGGCAGAGAAGCACCTGAAAAAATATTCAATATCTTTAATCATCAGGGAAATGCAAATCAAAACAACCCTGAGATTCCACCTCACACCAGTCAGAATGGCTAAGATGAAAAATTCAGGTGACAGCAGATGCTGGCAAGGATGTGGAGAAAGAGGAACACTCCTCCATTGTTGGTGGGATTGCAAGCTTGTACAACCACTCTGGAAATCAGTCTGGCGGTTCCTCAGAAAATTGGACATAGTACTACCAGAAGATCCAGCAATACCTCTTCTGGGCATATATCCAGAAGATGCCCCAACCGATAAGAAGGACACATGCTCCACTATGTTCATAGCAGCCTTATTTATAATAGCCAGGAGCTGGAAAGAACCCAGATGCCCCTCAAGAGAGGAATGGATACAAAAAATGTGGTACATTTACACAATGGAGTACTACTCAGCCATTAAAAAGAATGAATTTATGAAATTCCTAGCCAAATGGATGGACCTGGAGGGCATCATCCTGAGTGAGGTAACCCAATCACAAAGGAACTTTCACAATATGTACTCACTGATAAGTGGATATTAGCCCAGAAACTTAGGATACCCAAGATATAAGATATAATTTGCTAAAAACATTAAACTCAAGAGAACGAAGACCAAAGTGTGAACACTTTGCCCCTTCTTAGAATAGGAAACAAAACACCCATGGAAGGAGTTACAGAGACAAAATTTGGAAGTGTGACGAAAGGATGGACCATCTAGTGATTGCCATATCCAGAGATCCATCCCATGATCAGCTTCCAAACGCTGACACCATTGCATACACTAGCAAGATTTTGCTGAAAGGACCCAGATATAGCTGTCTCTTGTGAGACTATGCCAGGGCCTAGCAAACACAGAAGTGGATGCTCACAGTCAGCTATTGAATGGACCACAGGGCCCCCAATGGAGGAACTAGAGAAAGCACCCAAGGAAATAAGGGAACTGCAACCCTATAGGTGGAACAACAATATGAACTAAGCAGTACCCCGGAGCTCTTGTCTCTAGCTGCATATGTATCAAAAGATGGCCTAGTCAGCCATCACTGCAAAGAGAGGCCCAGTGGACCTGCAAACTTTATATGCCCCAGTACAGGGGAATGCCAGGGCCAAAAAGGGGGAGTGGATGGGTAGGGGAGTGGGGGGGTATGGGGACTTTTGGTATAGCATTGAAAATGTAAATGAGCTAAATACCTAATAAAAATGGAAAATAATAATAATTAAAAAAAAGAAATAAAACACCTTGTGGCCTAAAGTCAAACTGTGTAGGTTAAAAAGGATCTCCTTCCCTTAGTTGCACTGAGCCCTTTACCTGACTTAGCTATCTAAAAGTCCCAGTATCAGAAGCCTTTGACTCTTTGTGGTGTTATGATGATGAAGTAGTGTATGATACCCCTTGTGCCTCTATATCAAAGTACACAAGATTTGGAAATGTATAAATAGTAAAATGTATTTTTCCACAGATCTAAATTCTGGAAGGTCAAGGCAACAGACTGAGGTTTTCAGAGGATGCTCTCTGTACCAGGATGGTATTTCAACCTCTGTCTTATCTTCTCTCTTGGAAGGGGCTCCCATGAACATGCCTCTCCAAAGCCTTATCTCTGAACACTGTTTCCATGATGAATGCATTTCAACATGAAATTTAAAAAGATGCACAGTCAAAACAAACAAATTTGTGTTTAGAAAGAGCTCAGCATATAAGCAATGGTGATTAAAAAGAGCTCCACCATTAAGCACTAGTGAAGCAGTTTGTCTTCCTCTTTTACCAGAGGAGAAGCAGTGCTCATAGTACTGTACTACCTTCCTTACTCATGGCATTTGCCTTGAGTTAAATTAGTAAACAGATTTTTCCCCCTGTCATTTTTTATTAAAACACGCAGAGAGAACAAAGTACAGCAGATCTCAAGCATGGATTTTAAAACTAAGACTCAAGTTGCACAGGCAATTTGTCAGCTGTAAGGGGAAAAGGGAGAAGGTATAATGATAGTGACAGTGACAATTGTCAAGGACATAGTTGGCATGATTTGCATGTACAAGTATATGTGTTTGTAGGTACACGGGCACATAGGAGGAGAGTATGCATACTTACAGGTAGAGAATGAACCATGGTTATGATGAGAATTAGAGTTCCTAGAATGAAGCTGTGTCTGCAAAGACAGGTTGGCTGATTAAAACTGAAGTAAGGGTGAGATGTTGGAATGTTACAGGTACAGAGGTTAATTATCTCTGGCGATCGTTAACCCAGTAAATAATCACTCCTTGGCCACATCTGTATTAGAATTAACAAGCTATGACTAATTGATTAAAACATCTTGGAATCTACTGACTTAACAGAACCACAGGCTTCCACCCAGCCAAAAGTGAAGAACAACTG
Organism: Mus musculus; assembly: GCF_000001635.26. Lineage (NCBI taxonomy): Eukaryota > Metazoa > Chordata > Mammalia > Rodentia > Muridae > Mus > Mus musculus. Next base: position 57,228,597 of record NC_000073.6, read on the forward strand.
AGCCTAACAGAAAAGCTTACTCTACATTGCTGTAGCACCTCTCTAATGTTCCCACTAATGTATTTTCAACTTGCCTTGATTTATGACTTTCTATTTATGGAAATGTATAAAGCTTCATAGAACTGCTTCCACATTGAAACATACAATTTAGGGTAACCTAAATCTGTATTTCTGCACCAAGGTCACTGGACATTGATTCCAGAATAAAGTATCTCTTATTCCATTTAATGTGAGAGATGTGCTTTTTACATTAACAATGCAACTTTATTCTCTAGTCAGTCTCCACTCTATGTATTGAAGCAGGGTCTCTCACTTGAACTCCAAGTTCTTCAATTCTATCAATTCAACTAACCAGTTTGCTCCAAAGATGGAGTCTCTGCTGATTACGTTGTAAAATCACAGGCAGCAGGTGTGGGTGTCCTGTTGTTATGTGTGTTTTGGACTCAGGTCCTTGTTGGACCTGAGAAACTTGGGAGCAAGCAAAAGACACTTGTACTGCAATTTTGTTTACATACTCCATTTTAATCAGAGAGTAAAACTAAGTTCAAGGGAGCTGGGAACTTCCTAACAGCTGGCCAGCTTCAGTTATTCTTTTTTTTTTTTTTTTTCATAAAACATATTGACTCTTCCTAACCAAAGCTTCCATTATTCATCTTTTGGTCCCCAAAGCATAATGACTATTTCTAACTACAGCTACTGTTATTCATCTTTTGTTGCTCAAAACATAATGTCTGTCCTTAACCCTAAAAGAACAAATGGATTTCATTGGTTGAACTGTAAAACCCACATTCTGCATCCTTTGACATACATCAACCACATATGGAAGTCCCTGTCCCTGAACACTGATTGTAGAAAAAATTTAACTGTAACTTAGCACAGATTTTTATGGTTTTAAAGGTTAAAAGCACTGTAACATTCTGGCTCATGGTAGCAGTTCAGCTCCTTAGTCTGTTGATCGATCAGTAGAGCCTTGATTACAATACATATTTGTCCTTTGTACTGACCTACAGTTATGTTGGATCTAAACAGACATCAAAAATCCTTACACTTTCATGGAAAGTGCTTCATCCTGAGAGCCATCTTCTCTTGAATCCCTATTTGACCATAACTTTTCTTTTTTTCTGTTTTTTTTTTCTTGGATATTTTATTTATTTACATTTCAAATGTCATCCCCTTTACCTAGTTCCCCCTATCCCATCCTCCCTGCCCCTATCCCACCTACTCACTCCTGCCTCCCTGCCCTGGCATTCCCATATACTGGGGCGTCAAGCCTTCATTGGACCAAGGGCCTCTCCTCCCATTAATGTCCAACAAGGCCACCCTCTCCTACATATGTGGCTGGAACCATGGGCCCTTCCATGGTGATTTAGTCCCTGGGAGCTTTTCGGGTACTGGTTGGTTGATATTGTTGTTCTTCCGATGGGTTTCAAACCCCTTCAGCTCCTACAGTCCTTTCTCTAACTTCTCCATTGGGGACCCATGCTCATTTCAATGGTTGGCTGAATGCATCCACTTTTGTGTTTGTCAGGCTCTGGCAGAGCCTCTCAGGACATAGCTATATCAGGTTCCTGTCATTAAGCACTTCTTGGCATCTGCACTAGTGTCTGGGTTTGGTAACTGTATATGGGATGGATATCCCATATACTGAGGTGGGGCAGTCTCTGGATGACCTATCCTTCAGTCTCTGCTCCACACTTCTTTCCTCCTGTGAGTATTTTCTTCCCCCTTCTAAGAAGCATCGAAGTATCCACCCTTTGCTCTTCCTTCTTGAGCTTCATGTGGTCTGTGAATTGTATATTGGGTATTCTGAGCTTTTGGGCTAATATCCACTTATCAGTGAGTGCATACCATGTATGTCCTTTTATGATTTGGGTTACCTCACTCAGCATGATATTTTCTAATTCCATCCATTTGCCTAAGAATTTCATGAATTCATCGTGTTTAATAGCTGAATAGTACTCCATTGTATAAATACACCACATTTTCTGTATCCATTCCTCTATTGAAGGACATCTGGGTTCTTTCTAGTTTCTGGCTATTATAAATAAGGCAGCTATGAACATAGTGGAGCATATGTCCATGTTATATGTTGGACCATATTTTGGGTATATGCCCAGGAGTGATATTGTTGGGTCCTCAGGTAACACTATATCCAATTTTATGAGGAACAACCAGACTGATTTCCAGAGTGGTTGTACCAGCTTGCAATCCCACCAACAATGGTGGAATGTTCTTTTTCTCCACATCCTCACCAGCATCTGCTGTCACCTGAGTTTTTGATTGTAGCCATTCTAACTGGTATGAGGAGGAATCTCGGGGTTGTTTTGATTTGCATTTTCCTGAAGACTAAGGATGTTAAGCATGTCTTTAGGTACTTCTTGGTCATTTGATATTCCTCAGTTAAAAATTCCTTGTTTAGGTCTGTACCCTATTTTTTAATAGGGTTATTGTGGTTCTCTGGAATCTAACTTCTTGAGTTCTTTGTATATATTGGATATTAGCCCTCTGTCAGATGTAGGATTGGTAAAGATCTTTTCCCAATCTTTACCAATGGTTGCCTTTTTGTCCTATTGACAGTGTCCTTTGCCTTATAGAAGCTTTGCAATTTTATGAGGTCTCAATTGTCTATTGTTGATCTTAGAGCATAAGCTATTAGTGTTCTGTTCCGGAATTTCCCCCATGTGCCTATGTTCTCGTTCGAAGCTCTTCTTCAATTTCTCCTCTATAAGTTTCAGTGTATCTGGTTTTATGTAGAACATGTTGATTGTTTTGGGGTTTTGTTCTTGTTCTTTGGTTGGTTGGTTGTTTTTTGTATGTTCTGCAAGAAGATATTGTTATATTGCCCAAGATGGTCTCAAATTACTGATTTCAAATAATTCTCCCCTCTTAGCATCTCAAGTAGCTGAAAGACCTACGGTGTATACCACCACACTTGGGTTTATCCTTTTGGGAGGTACACGTGAATGATATCAGAATCAAGGTGTGGTTAAAAAAAATAGATTCAAATAGGCTTCAGATAAACTGGAATTCATGAAATTCATGACCTAGAATAAGAGGCACAAGTTTTATAGTATTGATGCTACAGGGAGGAAGGAAGCACTCAAATGAACAGTGTGTAATATAGAGTTCTATAAGGAGTAGGGGAGAGGGAATGGCAAACTTTTTACCACTATTCACTGATAGTGGGGAGGTTGATGAACTGTACCCACATATTGAGGTTAGATATATACAAGGACAAAGCCAATGTGGTTAGAAAAGCATAAAAATTCCCTTCCAACTCTCCTTGGATCCAGCATAAGTGCCCAGTGGTGGCTCCTACCTGACCTGTCAGCTCAAGTCAACATGGCCAACTAGAACTGCACCTGGGTTTTCCAGTTTTGTAGATACCGTTAGATGATAATGGGTTTTCTTTCTTTAATTTTAACTGTTATATGACTTCTTTTTCAAGAAATAAACTGTGGCTTTGTAAGCATGGTCATTTAAGGTATATCTTAATGTTTCTCTTGGGTGAAAAGACACCATGACCATAGCAACTGCTATAAAGAAAAACACTAATTTGGGGCTGACACATCAGAGGGTTAGTACATTATCATCATGGTGGGAAGAATAGCAGGATGCAGGTAGACACTGAAGAGGTAGCTGAGAGTTTTATATTTGGATTGGCAGGAAGCATTAATAGAGAGCCATGCTGGTCCCGGCTTGAGCATCTGAAACCTCAAAATCCACTCCTCCCAGGACATAGTTCTTCTAGGAAGGCCATACCTCCTAATAGTGCTGCTCCCAATGAGTGTAAGTTGGCCATTTTCATTCAAACCACCACATGATACACTGAAAGTCCTTAGCAATAGGATACTACCCATCTTCTACCATTTACAAAACATGCAGACTACTTGAAAGCACTGAAGGGTACATAGCAAAGGACCCTTCAAAGTACAAAGGTAGTGAAATTTCTAGAATTGATACTATGTCCTAGAAGAAAGCAAGAAAGAGATTGCATCAGGAACACTGCTATGATTTTAAAAACAAGAACAAAAGACACATGAGTAGAATTTATATAGAGGGAAGAATGCACACACACACCAGAGAGATAGATAGAAGATTGATGACAGATAGAAAGATGGGTCTATAGATAGACAGATAGATGATAGAATTACTTAAAATATAAACACCCATAGGAACCCAGAACTGAAAGAAGCTCAAAACTTTGGAAATAGAAATTGATCAGTGGCTGCCAAGAGTTTGAGATTAGGAATTAATGTAGGGGAGAGAGAGAGAGTGAGTGAGAGAGAGAGGGGGGGATTTGGAGAAGCTAAATGAGACCATAGATGACAGGAATAGATACATGTCATTACAGTCTTCAAGACATACAGGATGACAACAAAGAGTGGGCCCCGCCCATGTGTTTGAGGTCCTGTGCTAAGAATGGACCAGCACAGTAGCAACTAGTTATTGAAAAGAGACTAGAGGAAACAAATATTCTCTGGGAAGTGGTATATGAGAAACAAGGACTGCACGGCAAGGGAACTTGGCACTTCCTGTTCAGGTTTTCTGTAATCTAAGTCTTGGAACACTTTTCAGCAAGATCTTCTCTAACTTTAATATAGTGCAAACTAGAAATCAGACAACAAATAAATAGTAAATTTGGGTGTGTGTAGCCACAGAATATTTTACACACATGAAAAGAATATTTTTTAATTAGGTATTTTCTTCATTTACATTTCCAATGCTATCCCAAAAGTCCCCCATTCCCCCCCACTACCCTACCCACCCACTCCCACTTCTTGGCCCTGGCATTCCCCTGTACTTAGGCATATAAAATTTGCAAGACCAATGGGCCTCTCTTTCCACTGATGGCCGACTAGGCCATCTTCTGATACATATGCAGCTAGAGACAAGAGCTCCAGGCATAGTGGTTAGTTCATATTGTTGTTCCACCTATAGGGTTGCAGATCCCTTTAGCTCTTTGGGTACTTTCTCTAGCTCCTCCATTGGGGGCCCTGTGTTCCATCCAGTAGCTGACTGTGAGCATCCACTTCTGTGTTTGCTAGGCCCAAGAATAGCCTCACAAGAGACAGCTATATCAGTGTCCTTTCAGCAAAATCTTGCCAGTGTATGCAATGGTGTCAGCGTTTGGAGGCTGATTATGGGATGGATCCCCGGGTATGGCAGCCTCTAGATGGTCCATCCTTTCATCTCAGCTCCAAACTTTGTCTCTGTAATTCCTTCCATGGGTGTTTTGTTCCCAATTCTAAGAAGGGGCAAAGTGTCCACACATTGGTTTTTGTTCTTGAATTTTGTGTGTTTTGCAAATTGTATCTTAAAGCTAGAAGCAATGGAAATTACTCTTACTCAGTGGAGAAAGCTGGCAGGAGGGAAGCCAAGGAATCGCCTAGCTCCCCTGCCACCCTTTTGCTTATCTTATTATGAGCATTTCCCCTGCCAACAATAATGTAAGGCATAATAATTTTATTCATGAAAAGTTAAAAAATGAAAGGCTAGAATAGTGATATTAAATTCTAAAAATAAGACCTGAGAGCAAATAATTTTATTATGAAAAAAGAAAGTTGCTGTGTTGTGAAAAAGGTACCAATTCTCTAAGGAGAGATGATCATAGTAAATATCAAATGTCAAATACATGAAGGAAAAACTGACAGACATGGAATAGTGGCTGGAGCCACCAATTGCTACAGCTGAGCACAGTACCCTTGTGGCCTAGCACCAACTGACAGATCAGGAATACAGAGAAGCAATAACATGCAGGCAGGACTGGTAATGTATAATTTTGAATGTCAGAGGGACCATGCCATAGGCTGTGGTCCCAGATGGAATGAAAAGAAAAAAAAAAGAAACTAGAAAATGATCATTCATTCAACTGTCTCAGCTTCCTGCCTACTGGTGCAAGGGAACTTCACGCTCCTACCAAACGAACCTTCCCACCATGCTGGATTGTGCCCTTGAACTGTGATCCAGAATAAGTCTTCCTTCCTTGAGTTACTTTTATTAGCCAGCAATCATAAAGTCACTACACAGTAATTTAGACATTCACATTTTCACAAGGATAAGTGTCAAATTCATTGAAGATTCTAAGCCATTGAATCCAGGAATACATATGTGTCATCACAACCAAGGAGGACTCATTCCCAAATGTGAGGCTAGTGTGACACTCATCAAGTAACCCATGTGAATCAGCATAGTAATAGACTAAATAGAAAAGCCATACAATTATAGTAGTCTGGCTCAAAAAAGCCATTTGGCAATGTCAAACATTGGTTCTAGATTTTTTTAAAATCAGATTATAGGAATAGAGGAGATAATTGTCACAACAGGGAAAAGAAAATGGGAAACGTCGACACCCAACACCTTATGTATGAGCATGAAACATTTTTTGCCTGAGACTGGAAGGGAGGACACAGCTCCTCGCCACTCTGCAGCATCTTACTGGGAAAGGCTATTAGAGCAACAGGCCAAAAAGATAGACAATTTTAAGGTAGAAAAAAGGGAAATATAACTATGTTGCATTGCATATGAACAGTCTTAGTTACTTTTCTGTGATGGAGATAAAACATGGTTTCAGAGGGCTGGAGTCCAGGATGGTGAGTAAATGCATAATGGTTAGAAAGCTAAGAGCTCAGATCTTGATCTGCAAGCAGAGAGCACACTGGGAAGAGTGGGAGGGAGCCTTTTGAAACCTCAAAGTCTTTCCCAGTGACAAACCTCCTCAATGCACACACACTGTCAAGCCATATTTTCCAATGCTCGCCAAACACTGGGGAGCAGATATTCAAACATAGAATCCACAGGGGTCATTCTCCTTAGAACAAGCACATGGCCTAATCACAAGCTACACATGCAAAACACCAAATTTCCAACTCTGAAAGCACTCCTAGAAGTGTTCAACAGAGCCAGGTTGCAAGGCACATGGGAGATTAGATAGATAGATAGATAGATAGATAGATAGATAGATAGATAGATAGATAGATAGAACAATTTTCTTCTTCGTTCAACTGAGAAGGTTTAGCAGGAGCCATAATTTGATAGCACTTAACAGGTCCCACTCAAGATCCTGGTTACTGATACCATTCTCCAATGAAAGGAGCCAAGATTTCCTAGAAAAAGTCAATTTTCAGAAAGAGCCAGGACAAATGCTGGATGTGCCTGGAGCATTGGGGCATCATTTAGTTCTTGAAAGAGGACAAAAGAAATGGGAAGGGGGGGAAGAAAAGAAAAAGTAAAGGAGAAAAAAGATCAACTGTAGCATGACTTCCTGGAGAGACATAGTAAGCCACCTTTCGTTGACCCATCTGCATTGAATATACTTGATCAGATATGGACATGGGCAGGAAAGATGTCAGGATGTTCACTGGCCCAGTTAGATACAGACAGGACATACACAGGGATATATGCTTGTTCCTGATTTGACCTGATGGGAAATAAAGCAGCCACCTATACTTTTTTAAAGCCCCTCTTAAATGTGACTCCAGGTCATTTCCCGGAAACCCAGGAATGGACCTGGCCAGAGTCCATCTCCCTGGCCAGTATATAATTAAAGCATGATACAAATTTGGCGCATACTTACAGGAGTGGACTTATTTTTGACCAGTAGGATTAATATTTTATCTCCTTTTAACACTAAATAATATTCTACTGAACGTACAGAGTGCATTTTCTTCACCCACTCACCACTGGCAGATAAATGGTTTATTTCTGTATCTTGGCTAATATGAACGTTACTGCAATGAGTGGGGTATAGACTTCTTTACGAGGCTGTAGTTTCATTTCTTCTAGGTGGATAGCTGGATCATATAGTAGTTCTATTTTACTTTCTGTAGTTACTTAAATAATTTGGCTATTGCTGCTAAAGATGCTTATGATTGTACAGAGCCTAGAGATGTAGGTGGTATCAGTTCTTGGCCAACTTGAAATAGTTGACCTTGTTTTTAACTTCTAAGTCAAGTCATTAATAATTTCCATTGGACACAAACAAACAACTAAACGACATCAAAACAACAACAACAACAACAACACCTACTAGCAACAACAAAGAAGATGGAGGAAGAAATAAAATATGGAAAAACAAACAAACAAACAAAAAGGTGTTATCATACAGAAAACATTGTTTTTCTTTAAACAAACTTTTTTTGTTTATTTGAGATAAAATCTTTGTATGTCCTTGATTGCTGATCCTCCTGCCTCAACCCCTTCCCTGCTGGGATTGCAGGTACTCTCTTCCCTGCTCACCTTTGAAATACTTGTTTTAAGGGAAGACAAACTGCTGAGTGTTCAGCAAGCTAATAAGGGTTATGTTTCAGGTGATCTCCTACTTCACTGGAAGGAGACTTTTATTCTCCTTTAACACCAGAAAGCAAGGGGCACTTCATTTTCTGTGGCCTTTGTAAATGTGGACGGTACAATAAATTACCTGGATAATTTCAAATACTAAGCAATGCAGTCCCACAGGGTTCTAGCCAAGTTCGCCTCCATCATTAATACAAGTGCTTATTTATTTTCACCTTCACCTCTAAAGAAAGCCCTCATCGTGGGAAACAGTTGTATCAAAGACCTCTTTAAAGCAGTCATTTAACAGGCACACAATTCTGTATTTTCAGACACTTAGAAGAGCAAGAAAGAAAGTGTGGGTAGTTGTGTACCATGCTATTGATATTGGTTATTTCGGATGGTTGGGACAGACCAGGAATAGAAAGAGAAAATAATTGTCTTTAGTAAAAAGAAAATAATTGTCTCTAATAAACCACAATGTTGTGTACTTGTTACAATTGATGTGTAAAATGTATATGATTTTTTTAAAGCAAAAGAAGAAAGACCCACAGGGCATAGAATGCAATTGTCCTTGCTTCATTCTTTATAGTCCTTGCCCACACGTCAGTATTTATAAATGGTTTTGCTCTTTCTATTTACCTTGCTGCAAGGGCATTTCTGTGCCATTAGGGACCACTGGGCTAGCTGTCCTTGGAAAGTACAGCTGTGGGTACTCAGAGGCCATGGTCCGAGGGCTTCTTGCTTATGACTAAGTAGCTGTGTTTGGTCTTAAGGCTCCAGCATTAAACCCAGTTCGTGTGACTTTGCTAGCACCTGAAGCAATGGGAAGTCAGCCCAGCGATTCTGAGTCTGGTGCAAGGCAAAATGCCTCCTCAGACCTATCATGCTAAGGAAGAGGTACTGAGGACAAGGTAAGGTCCCTGAATGACCCAGAGGCAGCATTCTTTAGTAAATTACTACAGGAACAAGACCATGTGACACTCAAGTGTCTGACAAATGTCCAGACTCATTCAGAGTAGGAAGGAAAAGGACATGACAAAATCTGTTTGAGGATTTTGTTTCAGTGCTTGGCATAATCAAGGTTTTCAGTGGTCTGAAAGGCAATATTCCAAAAGAACTGAAGGAAATGTCAGCAAAATTGGTAGATTTCATTTCCTCCTGTGGCAGTTTTGTTTGTTCTTCAGAGAGTCTCAATATTTGAGACCTGAGTAATATTCAAAATAGGCAGGACCCTTGGGAATTCTCTGGGGAGAAAAATCCACACAGACATTATACATTTCTGTTGAGAAATAAGATATTAGCAACCATGGGTCTTACTTCTAGTGAGATGATAATATGTTAGGTGGATCTCTTTCATTAGGAGAAACAAGCTGGCCAGTTAATGTAGTAGAAGTCTTATAATTAGTGCACTGCCATTGTTGCTTTCTTAAAGCTCACAGCAGAGAATGCAGCTCAAAACTGTGTCCATAGCCATGTGACTATAGAGTAGCCATCAGACGAAGGCTCCATCAGCTGAATGACCTGACAGTCCCAATGTGGTATTATTACTACCATCTTCAGCATCATCACCCTGGAATCTGAACACTTTTCTGAGCAAATCTCATGAAATATCACAGTTCTCATGGCCTGCTCAGTCTGAAGCAAACAAACACACTCAGACTGACTTCTCTCACTTGCTATACAATTCTTAATCCAGTCAGGCTAACACCGTGGTCTATGAGCCCATCTCCTAAACAGTTTATAGCACTGGCCATAGGCCCTGGCTAAAGCATAGAGCTCAGGCCATCGGGATACAGTTTGGAATTTGCCTATACCCAGAGATCCTATGATAATTTAACTTCCTTTCCAGGATGCAATGTGGTGCATTCTTGGTTCCCAGTTGGTACCGTAGTTTGGGGAGGCTTAAAAGTAAGTGTTGCCTCGCTGGAAGACATATGTCATTGGAGCAAAGAGTTTTAACCATTTCTACTTCCCTTTCTACTTCCAGCTTAAGGTTCAAGACATGAACCTTCAGCCCTCAACTTAAAGCTCCAGCACCATGTCTATAGCCTCCAGCCATAAGTGCCTGCAATCAGAGCCCCACCTCTCTGGAACCATAAGCTCAAATAAAGCTTCCTTTTTATAAATTGCCTTGGTCACGGGTTTTTAATCACAGTACCAGCAAAGTAACTGGCACGCAGAGACAGGAAGGTCAGACACAGTGTAACTCTCACATTTTTAATTTTAGATGTGTGTGTGTGTGTGTGTGTGTGTGTGTGTTTGCTTTTATAGTCTACAGATTTAAAATTCCAGAGTTTTGTTTTGTTTTGCTATTGATGCCCAATTGTTCTAGCACTGTCGTCCATAAATGGGGCTCTTTTGTACTTCTTTAAAACTACCTTAACATAATTGTGTGTTGGTTTACTTCTGGGGTTCTCTGTTCTGATTGAGACATCTAGTCTTAATTATTATAGCTATAAAATATGCCTTGAAGCTTGTTAGACTAATTACTCTTCTGTCTATATAAAAAGTCATTTTCATTTAGGACCTATTCTAGGTCCTAAATCATCCATACAGTGTTTGATAATATTATGTCTTTAACTATGAAACTATGGGCAGGATTTTGTTAGAAATCAAGCTAAACCCACAGGCAAGCAGGTAGCTCACTGCCACCATTCTGCCCTGTCTTCCAGTCCATAGCTGGATATATGTCCATCTACATACAACTTCTGTTGCTTTCTTAGGCTTTTCTGGATTTTGTTTTTTGCTGTATGTAGATTCTAAACGTGTTTGTTAGGTTTATCCTTGTGTATTTCACTTTTAGAGCAGTTGTAAATATTGTAATAATTTTAATTTTGGTCTCCATATGCTCCCTCTAGTTATGTACAAATGTGACTGAATTTATATGCTGTTGTTCTTTTATCTAGACACCTGGAGGAATTCAGAAAATTTCAGGAGCATCTTGTAGATGTCCTGTGATTTTAACGTACTCAGGTTTACTACAAACTAGAACACGTTAATTTAACCCTTCCTGATAACATACCCTATAATAATGACCCTAATAATAACATATCTGCTGTGTCTTGTTCATAGCTGTACAGTGTCTAGGACATTGAACACTGTGCTGATAAGTTTTCTGTCATCTCAACACAAGCTAGAGTCACCTAGACAGAAGAAATCACAAGAAATTGGCCTACAGCAAGTCTGTAGAACATTGCCTTGATAATGATTGATGTGAGAGAGCTCAACCCACTGTGGCCATTGTTATTCCTGGGCAAATAGTCCAGGGTTGTAAAACAAAGCAAGAAGCTAAGTGAACCAAGGGGAATAAACTAATAAGAAAGCAGCCTGTGTCTTATTGCCTTCAGGATCCTGCCCTGACCTCCCTTCTATAAATTGCCTTGGCAATTGGACTTCATGATGGACTGTAACCTATAATCCAAAAAAACAAAAAACAAAAAAAAAAAAACAAGTTGCTTTTGACCATGGTGTTTATTACAGCAACAGAAATCAAACTAAGGCAAGCACTAGGTTGAAATATAATTAAAAGGCTGTTTGCTTGGTTTCTGACCTTCGCATCCTCTCCACTTCCATTGTAATAAGATTACTCATGTCTTTTCAGATCTCATTTACTGATTTTTTTTTTGAAAATGTATGTATGCATCTAAGCCAGTACAAGAAGTAGTTCTTTCTTTTCTGTGTTGCTAGGATCAAGCCCATGGCTTTACACATGTTAAAACAAGCATTCTACCTTCAAACCACAGCTCCTGCCCTTATTTTTGAGGCAGAAACCTAGGCTGGCCTCAAATTTACAATGTTCACATTTAGCCCCTTGCGTGCTGGAAAAAGAGACATGACTTATTTGTCTTTCTTTGTATCTGTTAAAGACATTATCAAATCAATTATAAGCTGCAATGCACCCACCCCAAAACTCTTTTCTGTAACCCTCACCCCTGCAACTAGATTTAGAAAGTCTGAAACAAGGTGAGTTAGCAAAATGAGCCTGTGAGAGCAGGTTTCAATACATTGCAAATGTCTTGATAAAAGAGTAAAAAATTGTACAAACTGGCAAGCAGAGAAAAAAAATGATGCAGGAGCTGGTCACAGTTCACCAGAGTCAACGTGGCTCTGCCACTATGGGAGAAAAATGGAAGATGAAACTTCTAGTTAGGTCCCTCAGACAGCTTTCATTTTCTAAGCTGGGTAAATATTCCCCACTGACACTGTGTTTTGTTAGAACATCTCATTCATCTTGATGTTGACTCTGGAGCATTTTCTCCTCTCCCTTAAGTTGTGGCTTCCTTATTTTATCATAAATGGATGAGCTGTGATGGCCCTTTGTCATTTGAGCCAACATATGATGGGATGGCCACTAACTTGCCAGTATTCGCCTCAAAGACTGGTTCCATAAGAAATCTGCCTTATTTCTCCACTTTCTCTTTTCTTGGGCACTGACGTTATTTCTGTGCTCAGGAACTTCCAGGAGGGATGGACCACAGGAGGAAGAGCTGTTTCAGGAGGAGGCTGTTACTCCTGGAACTAAAGCTCTGAATATTCAGCATCCTGTCTGGTATATTGGGTGTTTTCATCTGTTTTCATAACTTCTTTTTCTCATTTTCCATATGGAGCTCTGTGGTACTTGAGTTTTGCCAGCGTTTCGATTTCTGATGAATGAGCAGATGCTGGTTAGTTTTATCACTGAGGCACCTTTCATTTCATATCCTAAGCACCAGTTGTTCTAAAACAATACATTTATTTACAAACAAATGTCATTTAGTTACAAACTATTTCTGTTTGTTGTTGCCTATGCAGATGCCCTATAAAATGAGTTTATAAAATTAGGATCTGTGACATAAGCAGCATCCAGTTTTAAAACAAAAACAGAATTTCTCTTTGCATATTCTCAGTATTTGTAAAACTCTATACAATATGATTTGTGACAACTTCAAGTTACTGAAGCCTGAGTCTATCTGTGTGTCACCTAGGCATCTGTTACCTTCTTTTCCTTTCTTTTTCCCATTTTCTTTCCCTTTCACCTTTGCTTCCTTCTTCCCGTCTGTTTCATGCCTTTTAGAAAGAATATTGTTACAAAGTAGACTTTTTAAGGGACAAAAAAAATAGTTGGAGCTACTGTCATGGTGTCTGTTGTCTAGTTTTCTTCAAGCATTTCTCAAGATCTTGGAACTGCTGGGTTTTTTTAAGCTATGTCATCCCTGGATGAGGAAGAAGAGGGAGCAGTCGTGTGCACTGCAGCATGCTTGCTCACAGGCAAGGATGACTCCACTCACTCCTTGCTGGCAGCACTCCTTTCTCCGGCTGCAACAACAAAAGCATCTCCAAACATGTCACCTGTCTTCTCCGTCGGTCTCCCAGTTGCCATAGAGAATTGCTTCAGTTAAATACATCTGCTGCAGGGTAGGCAGAAAATCTAGAAGAAAGTCCAATTAAACTGAAAAGAAAAAAAGAATGCCAGAGGCTAGAGAAAAGGTGGAAGTTGGGAAGATGAGTTCATCAGAATGTTCCATACCTAAGGGAAGGCCACTCTTCCTCCATCTTTCTGCCTTCTCTCTCATTCTTGACTTAGGCCAAGAAGAATGGGTCCTTCTTCTTTTAGTCCACCCACTTGCTTATTTTCCAAATATAATGGTGTGAATATTGGCTCTTCACACTATGTACTTCACCAGATAAACACAACATCCTTTTCATCTTAGCATTGAAGTATAGTCATTCTCTCTTCCTGCCTAAACTGCTCAGACCAACTCACTTAGGGCCTTCCCAGGGAGGCTTCTGTGGCTAGTACATTTCAGATGTTCCAGGCTCTGTGTCAGAACCAATTGGAACTGGGAATCTGCTAGCAAGGACTGCCTGAAAGCATGAGCCGGGGGTTCACAAGAAGTTTTAATTTAGAAAGTCTGCATTAAACACTAAAGCAATGAACACGGACTAACACCTGTCTCTAGATGACATTCAAATTTACTGATAAGTTGGAAGGAAATGAACTCTATATTTTAATTTATTTTCAATAATACATTTTATTCATTGGCAGTTTTATACATTCATTCACTATGAATTAAACAGATGCATCCACTATCATCTCTGTCAAAGCCCCTAGTGCTCCAAGCACATCTCCCTTCCAACTTTATTTATTTTTAAAATTTTTTTTTATTTTTTTTTATTCATATGAGTACACTGCAGCTGTCTTCAGACACACACTAGAAGAGTGCATCGGATTCCGTTACAAATGGTTGTGAGCCACCATGTGGTTGCTGGGAATTGAACTCAGGACCTCTGGAAGAGCAATCAGTGCTCTTTTCTACTGAGCCATCTCTGCAAACTGCCCTTCCAACTTTATGTCTTCTTTTGAAAAACTGAATAATCCAAAATCCAGTTTGTGCAGCCCTAGAACACATGGGCACAGGGTCATCCACTGGGACATGAAAAACTACTTCTTCCTCACCAGACTATCAACTGCCAATAGCTCTTCCAATAGGAACGGGGCTCTCAAGTGCTCCTCCCTGGTCTGTACTGGCTTGATCTTGTGCAGAGAAGCACAGGGACTATGAACAGAAGTGTGACTCCCACCACTAAGAGCTCAAAATCATTTATACTCAGCAGTTTGATGAGTTTTAAGCCTCTAGAGTAGCCACTACCCACTGCAAATAAAGAAGCTTTGGTGATCAAGGTCGGGAGCAGAAGAGCTCTTAATTTTCTACATAAAATATAATTATAAAGAGTAATCTATGTCTCAGGTTCTTTCCAGAAAATAAGTGAAGTCTGTGCACAGGCCTCTTGATGATTACAAGGTAAACACTGGTGCTATAGTCATGTTTTGTCTAGAGACCCCCATCTTAAAACCATTTCTGCTACACCCCTACAGGCCTGTCATCAGCATCCACAATGCTCAGTTCTTACACCAGACAATCCCAAATCTGTCCCCAAAAGAACAGATGAGCTCAGAGCTCCTAAACAGAAAGTGAGTACCAGGTCTACTGGATGCATGCATGACACTTTCACCTCTGTCCTGACAAGGTACTGCTGAGGGATAAAGCCCTCTGATCATCCTTAGCAGAGCTAAGGCTGGGGCCTCTAAGGCAATTGGGTTGTACAAACATTTGTAGAATTAAATGATCATCATGAGGGAAAAGCTCATGGAAGTGGGAACCTGGTTTTATATATTTGTGTGGAACTACCTCCCGTGTCTGTGTGAAAGAACATCTTGTTATGACTTAGGGGAAGCAAATGGTCTGTATTTTGCTGGGAACTATACGTGATGAGCTAAAGCATTTGTGAATGCAAGAACCCATAAGCTGCCAGGACGGCCATATGGTAGCTGCTCATCACGTGTGCTGATGCAGGCCAAGCTGAAGTGCTGAAAGGAATGGGTTGCTGTGCCAGTGGAAAAGGGAGGTGGCCCTTCTGGGAGAGTCCAAAGACAGGCTGGGCTCAGGCTATGAAACAGAGCCACACCTGAAAGAAAGAGTGGGTATAAAGGAAGATGGCAGAGGAGACAGCCAGGAAGCCAAGGACAGGCAGACTATGTGTGGGGTCTAGGGATGCTCCTGTCCTTTGCAAAGCTGGAGGCTCCACGGGAAACCTCCACAGCATCTGCAGAAAAATTTCTCACTTACCAAAATGGAAGCTGAGGGGGTTATCCTTGTCTCCTGATTAGTGTTGCTCGCTGAGAATTCAGAGTAAAACTGTGGTGAAGAGAACTGTGGGACATTCTTACACACTGTGAACTATGTGATTCTGGAAGCAAGAACAACCACTATAGCACTCACCACATCCCTCCATAGCGACCAAGGACACACATCTAAATTTCAAAGCTTCAATTTTAAACATGTGATACAAAAACCAAAACAAAATTAAAAAAAATTTTTTAAAAACTCATAACAACTATAACAACAACAATAAAAATGCATTAACAGCCTCTGAGGTTGAGAACATCTATGCTCTGGCTGGACTTGACGTCCAGAGACCTGCTCCATGCTTATAGAGATGGGCAAGTATGCACACACTCATGCCTGACACTTCTTCGCAGCTTGCACATTCCTTATATGAAGAGTTTGGGAGCAACGACATTTTAGATTCTTGCAGACTCAGCAACCTTTGTATATCAACAATGAGAGCTCACTTACAGACTTGAAGGTGATTTGATACACCATTGTTAATATATCTCTTTGGCTGTGATTGGTGGCATATGTTACATGTGTAATTTCCTGCACAGAATATTGAAACAGTACTTAAAACATTTCTGGTTTAGGAACATTTCAATATTTTAATTTTTAATTAGTTTCAGATTGAGTATTTGTTCAACTGATATGTCTTAGTCAGCATATAGACAGGCATGGTGCTGGAGGAATAGCTGAGAGTTCTATATCTGGATTGGAAGTCAGCAGGAAGAGAGAGACACAGGGCCAGGCCAGTAGCACCACTCCCTAAAAACCAAACATTCAAACGTATGAGCCCATAGAGGCCATTCCTATTCAAACCACCACACCATACTACAGGAGACCTATAAGATTCATGTCTATCCTCAAAAAAATCAATCACCCTATTAATCCCTTTATTAACAGAGGTACTTGGAATGTGCCATACAGAGCTGAGCCCATCACTACAAACAGGATAATACAAGACCAGCCAACTCCTAGGCATTGCAAAAGTTAACAATAAAATGTCATTTTAAAAAAGTTGACAGTGGGAGACACAAATGTGGTGGACAAGCTGTACTGTTGGCTTGCAAATTTCTGCTTATTAGAGTATAAAGACTGTACTGAGTAATACATGGAGGCCAAAGCTTTCATACACATTTGTAAAAAAGAAGAAAAATAAAACACAAGGTATAGAGCAATTTATTCATGCCATGGCACTTATGTTAGGCAGGACATTAGCTCTGACAGAGATCAGTGATCATTTCAAACATGAGATAGATGCTGTCTTTCCAACTAGGCCGGCTTCAGACCTTAAAACAAGGTGTAAAGAACAACAGGTAGCAAATGTTCACTCACAGTGAGTCAACTTAGCCAGATTCACAGACTTCATTAGCAGGAAAGCATGAGCACAGAGTCATTCACCTTTCTCCGACTGTGGTTTTCAACTTAAAGGGTAATATGTGTAGGTAAAGCCCTACATACATTCTTGCATCTTGTACATCTGCTTAGAACAGACTGCGTTCTGAATAAAGTGTGCTTCCAAGGAGAACATGCCCTATCTGGTGTGCAACCACAGAGGAAGCACTGAGAAATAAGCAAGAGGGGGGTGGGGAGACATAGAGACAGAGACAGAGAAAGAAGTGGAAGGAGGGAAGGAGAGCAAGAGAGTGAGAGAGCAAGAGAGAGACAGAGAGAGAGAGAGATTGAGAGAGAGCTCTGTGATGATAACTGTGGCTGTTGCTGCTTAACTCAGCCTGGACTGTCCTCTTGCCCTCTTGCTTATTATGATTTAATTCTCAACTGCAGGTTCTACTATGACATGCATCTGAATTATTTCTGGAGCTCAAGATGTGAGGCTGCTGCTGGGGTGGCATAGGAGCAAACTGGAGATCTCTTGAATCACTTGGGATATTATACGTTCTGTGAAAAGATGCTAGCTAGTAAATGCTGCTTTCAGGATAAACTGGGCTTGTTTTGTGAACAAACGTGGAAGAATATCTACTAAGATATAAATGGTGACTGATAGGACATTTTTATGTTCTGTGCTTTCTTTCCAGACTTCAATAATTCGGTTTTGTTACTTTTGTGATTGAGAAAAATAACACAAAATAAAATAATGGCATGGCACATTTTAAAACAACTGTTTCTTGGCTATAGAGTAAAGGGAAGGCAGACAGAGCAGGCATACAATAGGAACGTTCCTGTGGCTGAAAGCAAGGCTACTTCCCTCCACTTTTGCTTTCTGGGTCCCGTGCTCGTCTGTCTGTGTAGCTTACATCCTTGCTAGATGTCGTATAACACCTCAAATGTCAGCATGACCTAGAATGGCTAGCTCTTCTAAGTGGTATGAAGACAATGACAAATGGGCATGTGTCCAATACAGATACCATTTTCCCAATACTTTCCTAATACCTAATATTTCGGAAGCAGTGGTTAAGCTCTGAATTTCTATACATAGAACCCCGACTACACAACAGCAGAATCCCCAGGAAACAGAGGTGTGGGTCATACTATTTGAAAGCAGTAATTATGAAATCATCAGTACCATTCTAAATGCTTTATAGAGCATTTATTATAGAGACAGAGAAACTGACATGGTTGAGCGCATTTGGCCACTGTCAGTCTGGCTGCTGCCCCTCCAATTTTATCGCAACACCTCTCCCTCTGGCTTATCAACCTTCTACCCTGCACTAGGCTCACTCCCTCTTTGCCTCACAGTGTTTCTCTCCCCTTTCAAGTGCCTGGGCTAGCCCTTTTTCATATTTTCCTCTGGGTCATTCACTTCCATGTCTTCTTTAAGATCTCCACAGAAGTCTGTGGTGAAAGTCCCCAAGGACCACAGCTGTAGCAGCAGGATTACTGAAGGGAGGAAGCCCTGGTGCCTGCTGCACTCCTGTGAGTCTTGTTTCATGCTCTAAAATATAAAGGTACTGAAAAATTATCTCAAAGGTTCCCTTCAGATTTGGAAAACCTGCAACTCAAGTTCCATCAAAGAAACAAATATTTAATTAGCAAGTCTTCTGTATCTCTGCAGCTAGCCTCCATGTTACTTATCACCACCAGTAAACCATCTGGAACACATTGCACTCTGCTGAATCAGTGGCCCATACCCTAGGCAGCTCTCAGGTGGGGTATGTTCTGCTGGACCAGATGCCTACAGCCCTGGCAGCCTTGAGATGAGTTATACTCTGCTGGACTGGCTGTCTCTTTCCCTGGCATGTCTAAGATGGGGTCAATTCTCCTGAACCAGCTGCCCATAGCCTCGTATTCTCAGCAGAGAGCCTTCAGAACATCAATAGTTACCGCATATACAATTAATCATTAAGTATCCTCGTTCTGATCCATCACGCCATTGCATGGTGGCAACACCTGTCAAAGGTAGGCTAGTCAAGATAGAAGCCCTAGTGAAGTGAAGCCCTAGTAAATGGAGGAGTGCAGCAGACACAATGCAGACAGGCATGCCAGGACCTTAAAACTACAGCCATCAGGTGAGATGACAGTGACTCTTCCAGTGTCATCCTGCACATGCAAAGAACTCACACCCAACAACAGGTATTCTTTACAAAACTCAAAGTTCCCCAGTTCTGTCAGAAAGAAATAAGTAGAAAAATGAACAACCAACCAACCAACAACAACACGTATACATACTCACAAAACAAAACAAACCAAAACAATAACTGTGAAACAAGGTACATGTCTGCTGTGTTTCAGAAGCAGAAGTCAAGAACAAGTGGGTAAAGACAGAAAGCCTTTGACAGATATCCATAAACAAAAGGAAAATGAAAAAGTTTGGAAATCTAGATGAGAAGTGGTGTTCAGTGGAGCAGTGATGGAGTAACAAGAATTTATTTCATAGATGTAACAACAATAGAAGTGGGCTATCACTGTGTGACTATCCCCTAGAAACCTAGGAAAGTTGTCTAATTTAGCCTATCAGAATTCTTAAATACAGCCAAAGTCTCACAGTATTCAAGTATATATTGGCATCTGGACAGTGAACATTGTGGAATTTAACCTAAGCAAGTCTCTGGGTGGAATAGAGTCTAGTTTTTATCAAAGTTGTCATGGTTTGGAGATTTGACCTGACAGGAAACAGACATATAGAGGACTGCCATGAAGACTGATTCATAAGGAAAACAGATTGAATTGCTCTAGAACAAGCAGGGGAGAATCCATGAGGAGAGCCTTGGGTAAATCTTCACAAACATTTAAAGGAGAATTTAATAAAAATCCTTCTTAAAATCTTTCTAACCCCGCCCCACAAATAATAATACTAAGAGCATACATTGTGATCAGGTAAAATTAATCCCAGGACTAAAACCAAATGTTCCAAACAAAATTAATATCATGCATTAATAATGGTATTAATTATATTGCAAATGCAGGAGAAAAATAAATATGATAAACTCAACAAGTACAGCAAAAGCAATTGATAAAACGCAGCATATTTTAATAATGAAATGAATTCAATAAAGCAAAACCAGAAGGAAGCATCTTTAGCATGACGAGGGACATTTTAGATGTATAGACCTGCTCATAAGCCACCTTGTATTCAATGACAGAAGCCTCACACCCTTCTCCCTAAGATCAAGATCAAGATAAGAATATAGGCCTTCATCACCTCGACGAACCTTTTACTGAAGTTTTAGATGAACCAATTAGGCTGGTGCAAAGTGAATTTTACTCAACCACAAAGGAGGAAGTAAAATATATTTTCTTGTAGCATATTCCATATGTAGAAAGTATAGTAATGTCCACACAGAGTTAAGAGCTGAAAAAACTCCACAATGTTCATGGATAAAATGTTAACTGATTAAAAATCACAACCACATTTCACACACTCACAGATGCCTGCATAGTTCAGTTATATGACATGTAATTGTAATCATTCATACATGTATACACCTGTACATATGTGTGTAAGACAAACTCAGTTACTCTAGGGCCTGCTTATTCCCATTTCCTACACTACTTTTCCAAATAGAATTTACCAGTCTGTGGTAATATTTCCTTGTTACAACTTGCCACAGGCTATACCCTCACATATAGCATTGTAAGTACAAAGATATTTCTCTGTTAAGCGCTAAGCTTCCAGCATTTCTCAAACAAATAGGCATGGTAAAGCTCGGGAAAACAAGACCCTAGGCCAACCATTAGTCCACTGTCCTACCTGGATCCTACTCCACAATATCCTGGTGCACTATAGCCAAAGTGTCAATGCCCCCAGGTTTCTGAGAAATAGCTCTTTGCTCAGTCCTGATCACTATATAGATTGATCACTATTAAAAATTCAGGTTTAAGGGAACCTCCAATGTCATTGAATCCATTTCTCTGCTCCAGCAAATATTTCATAACAGGAGCAGGCTCAACCGAGACAAATTTCTGAAGAAGCTGTGATGTTTTGTAAGGCAAAGTTGGGGATGTGATTTAAGTTTCTCTAGTAGGAAGTCCAGGCTTCCCGAGGTTTCATCCAGTGCCTGTTTCTCTTCTGGATCTGTACAGAAACGAAAGCAGAACGCTAAAGTCAACACTAAATGGCTGGAGACAAAAATATCATTTACCAGGGCTCTGAAAAGTCAGAGCAGATAGTCAGAGGGACTGCCAAAGCTCAAACCCTGCCTACCTGAGATGGCGTGCCATCACAAACCCACCTAGGGCTTGGCTAGGTGGGCTGCATCTCTACTTACTTTACCCAGTAAGCAGCAATTTAAGTAAACTGTATTGAAAATGTTGCTTAATTCATCTATACATATATTCCAAAGTTGTGTTAATTAGCTTTGACTTTCTATTCCAAATACCTAAGAAATTCAACTTATGTAGAAAGCTTGTTTTGTATCACAGTTTGGCACTTTGCATCTACAGTTATGCAGATCTTCTCTCTCTCTCTCTCTCTCTCTCTCTCTCTATATATATATATATATATATATATATATATATATATATATATATATATCTGCACTGCTGTGATTGATTGAGGCCAGAGGCAGTTTTAAACCAGTTTTCAGTGTTTTCCAATAAAGTTTGTCCATAACTAAATAAATGTTAATGCATACACTTTGGAAATACAGTTGTACTTCAAGATACAACTCTTACAAAAGTTGGCTGATGCGTTTATAGGAGATCTGATCAATTGAGTATAAGGAGCAGATCTATTACTTTATATGTAAAATAATATATTAGCTTTAGAAGCAAGTGAGCCTTGAAATTGTTTAATGAAAGCACATTTACAAAGAACAAGCTTCCAAGCAGAGTTGGGCCATCTCTCCAGTGCCCTGGCCCATCAGCCCAGTGACAACATAGGCTCCTGGAGTAGCAAGGTACTCATCATTCAAACCAGCCTCAAAAGAACTGACTCTCTCCTAATCTGTGCCCTTCTCTCCGTTAAAACAGCACTTGCAGAGGAAATGAGCTTGAAATATTTTTTTTGTTTTTTTCTTGGATATTTTCTTTTTTAGATTTCAGATATTTTCCCCTTTCCAGGTCTCCCTTTCAGAACCCTCTATTCCATCATTCTTCCCCCTGCCTCTATGAGGGTGCTTATAAATTTCTGCCAAACAAAAAACAACCCCCCCCCCAAAAAAAAACCAACAACAAAAAAACCCAACCACTTCTATGAATTGCTGAGATTAAAGGTCTTTCAAATATAAAAGTTTCAGAGCCTGGAAGAGGCACCAAGTGCTATGAGATCAAACAGACAATTTAGAAACAACAACAATGAAGCATGAAAGAATTACGTTTTCTGACACATTTCTCAAGAAGCCAAGGACACAGCTCCCTAAAGCAGATACCTCTCACCACCAGGCTGGGCTTTCTACAAGGGATGACATCAATAGCCACTTATACAGTAAGAAGGAAAGAACTCCCATGGTCATATATTGGCAGGATTAATATAGTACAACTGACCATCTTGCTGAAAGCAACCTACAGATTCAAAGCAATCCCCATCAAAATTCCAAATTAATTCGTCATAGGGTTAGAAAGAGCAATTTGTAAATTCATTTGGAATAAAAAAAAAAAAAAAAAAAAAAAAAAAAAAAAAACAGGATAGTGAAAACTATTCTCAACAATAAAAGAACTTCTGGGGGAATCACCATCTCTGACCTCAGAACAATAGTGATTAAAAACTGCATGGTAGCCTGGCGAGAGCCACAGAGCTTCTGAGGCGGCGCCATCTTCAGCTTCAGACAGTCGGCCACCATCCTGGTGAGAGCACGGGGGGTCTGCCCGGCCTGAGAGGTTTGTGTCACAGGCGCCGGCGGGAGCCTTCTTAGCTCCGGGACTTGGCAGAGGGCAGGCTGCACGGGTGACCGTGTGGAATACAGAGGCCAGCCGTTTCTGGTACGGGCAAGAGTCGCAGAGCTTCTGGGGTGGCGCCATCTTCGGCTCCAGACAACCGGCCACCTTCCTGGCGAGAGCCACAGAGCTTCTGAGGCGGCGACATCTTCGACTCCAGACAACCGGCCACCTTCCTGGCCAAAGCAACACAGCTTCTGGGAAAGATCCTGTTTTGGGCCTTCACCTTCAGCCAGGAGGAGGTCCAAACACCAGATAACTGTACACCTTCCCCGAAAGAGGAGAGCTTGCCTGCAGAGACTGCTCTGACAACTGAAACTCAGAGGAGAGAGCTTGTCTCCCATGCCTGCTGATTGAGGGTAACAAAATCAACAGAGGAACAACCTCTTAACAAAGACAACTATAACAACTAACTCCAGAGATTGCCAGATGGCGAAAGGTAAACGTAAGAATCCTACTAACAGAAACCAGGACCACTCACCATCATCAGAACCCAGAACACCCACTTCGCCCAGTCCAGGACACCCTAACACACCTGAAAAGGTAGACCTGGATTTAAAAGCATATCTCATGATGATGGTAGAGGACATAAAGAAGGAATTCAATAACTCACTTAAAGAGATACAGGAGAACACTGCTAAAGAGTTACAAGTCCTTAAAGAAAAACAGGAAAACACAACCAAACAGGTAGAAGTCCTTATAGAAAAACAGGAAAACACATCCAAACAGGTGATGGAAATGAACAAAACCATACTAGACCTAAAAAGGGAAGTAGACACAATAAAGAAAACCCAAAGTGAGGCAACGCTGGAGATAGAAACCCTAGGAAAGAAATCTGGAACCATAGATGCCAGCATCAGCAACAGAATACAAGAGATGGAAGAGAGAATCTCAGGTGCAGAAGACTCCATAGAGAACATGGGCACAACAATCAAAGAAAATGGAAAATGCAAAAAGATCCTAACTAAAAACATCCAGGAAATCCAGGACACAATGAGAAGACCAAACCTACGGATAATAGGAGTGGATGAGAATGAAGATTTTCAACTCAAAGGACCAGCAAACATCTTCAACAAAATTATTGAAGAAAACTTCCCAAATCTAAAGAAAGAGATGCCCATGAACATACAAGAAGCCTAAAGAACTCCAAATAGACTGGACCAGAAAAGAAATTCCTCCCGACACATAATAATCAGAACATAAAATGCACTAAATAAAGATAGAATACTAAAAGCAGTAAGGGAAAAAGGTCAAGTAACATATAAAGGCAAGCCTATCAGAATTACACCAGATTTTTCACCAGAGCCTATGAAAGCCAGAAGAGCCTGAACAGATGTTATACAGACACTAAGAGAACACAAATGCCAGCCCAGGCTACTATACCCAGCCAAACTCTCAATTACCATAGATGGAGAAACCAAAGTATTCCACGACAAAACTAAATTCACACATTATCTCTCCACGAATCCAGCCCTTCAAAGGATAATAACAGAAAAAAACCAATACAAGGACGGGAACCACACCCTAGAAAAAACAAGAAGATAATCCCTCAACAAACCTAAAAGAAGACAGCCACAAGAACAGAATGCCAACTTTAACAACAAAAATAACAGGAAGCAACAATTACCTTTCCTTAATATCTCTTAATATCAATGGACTCAATTCCCCCAAAAAAAGACATAGACTAC
Organism: Mus musculus; assembly: GCF_000001635.26. Lineage (NCBI taxonomy): Eukaryota > Metazoa > Chordata > Mammalia > Rodentia > Muridae > Mus > Mus musculus. The sequence goes on from NC_000073.6 coordinate 57,253,486, forward strand.
CAGACTGGCTACACAAACAGGACCCAACATTCTGCTGCTTACAGGAAACCCATCTCAGGGAAAAAGACAGACACTACCTCAGAGTGAAAGGCTGGAAAACAATTTTCCAAGCAAATGGTCTGAAGAAACAGGCTGGAGTAGCCATTCTAATATCAGATAAAATCGACTTCCAACCCAAAGTTATCAAAAAAGACAAGGAGGGACACTTCATACTCATCAAAGGTAAAATCCTCCAAGAGGAACTCTCAATTCTGAATATCTATGCTCCAAATGCAAGGGCAGCCACATTCATTAAAGACACTTTAGTAAAGCTCAAAGCACACATTGCACCTCACACAATAATAGTGGGAGACTTCAACACACCACTTTCATCAATGGACAGATCGTGGAAACAGAAACTAAACAGGGACACAGTGAAACTAACAGAAGTTATGAAACAAATGGACCTGACAGATATCTACAGAATATTATATCCTAAAACAAAAGGATATACCTTCTTCTCAGCATCTCACGGGACCTTCTCCAAAATTGACCATATAATTGGTCACAAAATAGGCCTTAACAGATACAAAAATATTGCAATTGTCCCATGTATCCTATCAGACCACCATGGCCTAAGACTGATCTTCAATAACAACATAAATAATGGAAAGCCAACATTCACGTGGAAACTGAACAACACTCTTCTCAATGATACCTTGGTCAAGGAAGGAATAAAGAAAGAAATTAAAGACTTTTTAGAGTTTAATGAAAATGAAGCCACAACGTACCCAAACCTATGGGACACAATGAAAGCATTTCTAAGAGGGAAACTCATAGCTCTGAGTACCTCCAAAAAGAAACGGGAGAGAGCACATACTAGCAGCTTGACAACACATCTAAAAGCTCTAGAAAAAAAGGAAGCAAATTCACCCAAGAGGAGTAGACGGCAGGAAATAATCAAACTCAGGGGTGAAATTAACCAAGTGGAAACAAGAAGAACTATTCAAAGAATTAACCAAACGAGGAGTTGGTTCTTTGAGAAAATCAACAAGATAGATAAACCCTTAGCTAGACTCACTAAAGGGCAAAGGGACAAAATCCTAATCAACAAAATCAGAAATGAAAAGGGAGACATAACAACAGATCCTGAAGAAATCCAAAACACCATCAGATCCTTCTACAAAAGGCTCTACTCAACAAAACTGGAAAACCTGGACGAAATGGACAAATTTCTGGAAAGATACCAGGTACCAAAGTTGAATCAGGATCAAGTTGACCTTCTAAACAGTCCCATATCCCCTAAAGAAATAGAAGCAGTTATAAATAGTCTCCCAGCCAAAAAAAGCCCAGGACCAGACGGGTTTAGTGCAGAGTTCTATCAGACCTTCAAAGAAGATCTAATTCCAGTTCTGCACAAACTATTTCACAAGATAGAAGTAGACGGTACTCTACCCAACTCATTTTATGAAGCCACTATTACTCTGATACCTAAACCACAGAAAGATCCAACAAAGATAGAGAACTTCAGACCAATTTCTCTTATGAATATCGATGCAAAAATCCTTAATAAAATTCTCGCTAACCGAATCCAAGAACACATTAAAGCAATCATCCATCCTGACCAAGTAGGTTTTATTCCAGGGATGCAGGGATGGTTTAATATATGAAAATCCATCAATGTAATCCATTATATAAACAAACTCAAAGACAAAAACCACATGATCATCTCGTTAGATGCAGAAAAAGCATTTGACAAGATCCAACACCCATTCATGATAAAAGTTTTGGAAAGATCAGGAATTCAAGGCCCATACCTAAACATAATAAAAGCAATCTACAGCAAACCAGTAGCCAACATCAAAGTAAATGGAGAGAAGCTGGAAGCAATCCCACTAAAATCAGGGACTAGACAAGGCTGCCCACTTTCTCCCTACCTTTTCAACATAGTACTTGAAGTATTAGCCAGAGCAATTCGACAACAAAAGGAGATCAAGGGGATACAAATTGGAAAAGAGGAACTCAAAATATCACTTTTTGCAGATGATATGATAGTATATATAAGTGACCCTAAAAATTCCACCAGAGAACTCCTAAACCTGATAAACAGCTTCGGTGAAGTAGCTGGATATAAAATTAACTCAAACAAGTCAATGGCCTTTCTCTACACAAAGAATAAACAGGCTGACAAAGAAATTAGGGAAACAACACCCTTTTCAATAGTCACAAATAATATAAAATATCTCGGCGTGACTCTAACTAAGGAAGTGAAAGATCTATATGATAAAAACTTCAAGTCTCTGAAGAAAGAAATTAAAGAAGATCTCAGAAGATGGAAAGATCTCCCATGCTCATGGATTGGCAGGATCAACATTGTAAAAATGGCTATCTTGCCAAAAGCAATCTACAGATTCAATGCAATCCCCATCAAAATTCCAACACAATTCTTCAACGAATTAGAAGGAGAAATTTGCAAATTCATCTGGAATAACAAAAAACCTAGGATAGCAAAAACTCTTCTCAAGGATAAAAGAACCTCTGGTGGAATCACCATGCCTTACCTAAAGCTTTACTACAGAGCAATTGTGATAAAAAACTGCATGGTACTGGTATAGAGACAGACAAGTAGACCAATTGAATAGAATTGAAGACCCAGAAATGAACCCACACACCTATGGTCACTTGATCTTTGGCAAAGGAGCTAAAACCATCCAGTGGAAAAAACGACAGAATTTTTAACAAATGGTGATGGTTCAACTGGCAATCATCATGTAGAAAATACAAATTGACCCATCCCTGACCTTATGTCCTCATACAAAGTTCAAGTCCAAGTGGATCAAGGACCTCCACATAAAACCAGATACACTGAAACTTACAGAGGAGAAAGTGGGGAAGAGGTTTGAACCCATAGGCACAGGGGAAATTTTCCTAAACAAAACACCAATGGCTTATGCTCTAAGATCAACAATAGACAATTGGGACCTCATAAAATTGCAAAGCTTCTATAAGACAAAGGACACTGTCAATAGGACAAAAAGGCAACCAACAGATTGGGAACAGATCCTACATCTGACAGAGGGCTAATATCCCATAGAGACAAAGAACTCAAGAAGTTAGACTCCAGAGAACCAAAAAACCCTATTTAAAAATGGGGTATAGAGTTAAACACAGAATTTTCTAATGAGGAATATCAAATGTCCAAGAAGCACCTAAAGATATGTTCAACATCCTTAGTCTTCAGGGAAATGCTAATCAAAACAACCCTGAGATTCCACCTCACACCAGTCAGAATGGCTAATATCAAAATCTCAGGTGACAGCTGATGCTGGAATGTGGAGATAGAGGAACACTCCTCCATTGCTGGTGGGATTGCAAGCTGGTACAACCATTCTGGAAATCAGTCTTGTGGTTCCTCAGAAAATTGGCCATAGTATTAACTGTGGACCCAGAAATACCACTCCTGGGCATATACATATGCTTCAACATGTAATAAGGACACATGCTCCACTATGTTCATAGCAGCCTTATTTATAATAGCCAGAAGATGGAAAGAACCCAGATGTCCTTCAACTGAGGAATGGATACAGAAAATGTGATATATTTACATAATGGAATACTACTCAGCTACTAAAAAGGATGAATTCATGAAATTCTTAGGCAAATGGGTAGAACTAGAAAAATTCATCCTGAGTGAGATAACCCAATCACAAAAAGAATACATATGCACTCTTGGTAAGTGGATATTAGTCCAGAAGCTCCAAATAACTAGGATGCAATTCACAGACCATATAAAGCTCAATAAGAAGGAACACCAAAGCATGGGTGTTCCGGTCCTTCTTAGAAGGAGAACAAAATACTCATAGGAGCAAATATGGAGATAAAGTACTAGCAGAGACGGAAAGAAAGTCCACCCAGAGACTGTCCCACATGGGGATTCATCCAATGTACAGTTACCAAATCCAGAGACTATTGTGCATGCCAAGAAGTGCATGCTGAAAGGAGCCTGATATGGCTGTCTCTTGAGAGGCCCTGCTAGAGCCTCACAAATACAGAGGCAGAAGTTCACAACCATTGAACTGAGTGCGGGGTCCCCAATAGGAAGAAAGGACTGATGGAGTTGAAGGGGCTTGAAACCCCATAGGAAGAACAATATCCACCAAACAGAACCCCCCCACCCCAGAACTCCCAGGGACTAAGCTATCAACAAAGGAGTACACATGGCTCCAGTTGCCTATGTAGCAGAGGCTGGCCTTGTCATACATCAATGGGAGGAGAGGTCCTCGGTCCTATGAAGGCTCTATAGATGCCCCAGTGTAGGAGAATGGAGGGCAGGGAGGTGGAGGTGGGTGGGTGGATGGAGGAATACTGTCATAGAAGCAGGGGGAGGGAGGATGTGATAGGGTGTTTCCAGGAGGGAGGGAAACTGAAAAAGGGGATAACATTTGAAATATAAATAAAGAAAATATCCAATAAAGAAAAGCAAAACAAATCAAAAAACCTCACATTATCTCTGACTCAGATTCCTTGTTTACAACAAACTCAAATCTCTTAGCTAGCTACAGGTCCCCAGTTTACACGTCATACTTTTCTTTCACGTTGTTTACTTTTCAGTGTTATAGTGGCACGCAACCAAAGCCCTGGACGCATTCAGTAGTAGCTGATCTCAGAAGTCTGAACATCGGTCTTTTCCCTGGCTAGGTATATGTAGCCCCAAAATCTCATGGGACACCTGGCAGTGCCTGTGAACTGAGATCCCCAGTCAGCTATACCAACACCCGGATAACCAAGCAACACTCTGTGAGCTGGGTTATTAAACTATGACTTTCAGTGGGGTTCCATGTATTAAGTACATTTTCAAATTGCAGTATTTCTGATTTATAAATTGTTTGTCAGGGTAAAATCACACTGGTATTCAAGGAGCATCTGCAGTTGGTTCCCATGAGTGAAACCTGCCAATAAACCATTGAGTACAAACCATTTCTTGGACAAACCACACGCTTTGCTGTCTTTTACAGTGCCCAACGCCCTGGCATCCTAACTCATATGGCCTGGGTGTCCTGTTTTTTAACGTTCTTTTGTTCTTCCTCACTACAAAAGTTTCTTCCATTCAAAGCCAAGGCAAACTCCACTGTACGACAGCCCTGACTGAGCAGGATGAGGATGCAACAGAATCCTTTGGGAGAACTATCGACACATCCTGTCAGGGGCACTGAAGACACAGACATTAAGAATTTCCTCCTGTGTAGACAGTGAAAATGTTCTTGAGAAACTAAGACAACGAATGGAGCCAAAGGTCTACGGAAGACTAACAGCTGTGGGAGTTCCAGGACAAGATGGGTAATCCACAGAGGTGCAGCACAGAACAGCACCTGACTGTGGACCTAGAAAACTTGCAGCAGCTCTGTTTGGACAGGGTTCTGGGAGGAGGAGAGAATATAAGCTGCCCAGCTGAGCCAAGATGGATTGAGTAGGAAAAGCTGTGTTGGTGTTGTGGCTCAGAGTCCTGGGGATGGGAATGGGCCTGAAATCATGTCTCCCCACTGCACCTTTAGCTCAGACCCAAAACTAGAGGTCTGTCTCCTCTGTATACCACTGCTATGGACATCCAATGTGCAGGTTGTTGGCACACCGTGCTCTGGATGCAATAAACTGGAATGCCCTGAAATGCAAAACTCTTAGGTTGCCAATAGGATCCTGGAGTGATCTGAATGGGAATGGCCCCCATAGATTCCTAAGTTTAAAATATTTGGTCACAGCTGATGGAACCGTTTGGAAAGGATTAGGAGGTGTGGCTCTGTTGGAAGACCTGTGCCACCAAGGGGCTTGGAAAGCCCTCCTGTCATCCCCAGAGTTCTGCCTAGTGTTTACAGATCAAGATATGAGCTCTCAGCTGTTCCCGTTGCCATGCCTACCCCTTGTCACAACGGACTTTAACCCTCTAGAACCACACACCCAGTTATAGTGCTTTCTTTTATAAATTGTCTAGGTCATGGGGTCTTATCACAGCAATAGAAAAATAGTTAATATGCATCTGCATGTGAAAAATAACATAACTTGGAACTTAATTTCCTGTACGTTACTGTTAAAAATAAGCATAAAGTACCTTCACACTGCAGGGTATATATCCAGAATAAAAATTAATTTCATGTCTGGACTTGGAACTCATAATAAAGTTAGTTCGTTTTCAATATACAGAAATACTCTAAAATCCGAAGTAAACCAAGTCCCAAAACACTTCTGCTCCTAAGCAGGTTGAGTATGAGATATTCATCCTGTAAATGGATTGTGATTATACAGGTGAGCAAAAAGCTGTCTATTTATCTCTAGGGAAAAATGTGATCACTAAAACTAAGCATAATGAATATGTGATAAGTGGAGTTGGCTTTACTGCTGCTCTTGGACCTGGAAAGCACCACACTTCACATTGCAGAGAAAGCAGAACATGAGACGGGGTATACAGCTTTGAGATGACAGCTGAGAAAAATCTATTTGCAGACCTTGACATCCTTCTGAGTGCATAGTTGTCAGTCTTTGCGTCTACCTTTAGGTACTTGAAAGTAAGGAGCACTTCTCAAAAAGCTGTCAATGGCCCTAGTTTTCGATAACTGTAACATGGCCATCCAGTAGTTCAGATGGCTGTTCCTGTGATTTGCAGGTTCCCTTATGTCAGGGGAAAGTGGCCTAGGTCCATTATGGTCAAGGTGGGAAGCATGGCAGCATGCAGGCAGTCATGGTGCAGGAGGAGCTGAGAGTTCTACATCTTTATCTGAAGGAAGCCAGGAACAGACTGGGCATCCTCAGGCAGCTAAGAGAAAGGTCTCCAAGCCCACCCCTACAATGGCACACTTCCTCCAACAAGTCCACACCTTCTAATAGTGCCACTCCCTGGGACAAGCATATGCAAACCATCCCCCTACTCCTACAGTGTGAAAGGATGCACTATAACTGGGTGTGTGGCTCTAGAGGGTTAAAGTCCCAACGGATAAGGGGGAAGGCATGGCAACAGAAACAGCTGAGAGATCCTAACAGTGAGGATAGTTTACTTGCCTGAAAGTACAATCTTACTAATAAAAACTCTTTTTATTTGTTTGTTTTTTCTTGTCTAGTTTATATTACACTGTCCAGATTAAGTTACCATCAGACTTACAAAGTCCAGGCTGGTTTACTCTTCTCCTGCTTCTATATAAAACTAAAAACGTTATAAAACCTGAATTTTACATCTCTTGCACTTGCCACTAAGATGCTGATGCAGGGATTTCACAGGATTCATAAAACACTACAACAGAAACAGAACATAGCTGAGTGACAAGACAACATTCTCCCCAGGGGTTCACCCATACCCCACTGCTGGTGCTTCCTGGCCCTCCCTCAGCCCAGGTCCACTGAAGCATTTCTAGTAGGGAGCTTTAAAAAGGCATCTTAGAGTTTATCATTTTGTTTTCCAGTCAGTCATCAAAACCACACATTATAACTAATCTCTGCATATAATAAGAACTCTGTAAATAAATAGCTTTAATACATTTTTAGAATGACTAAAAATATTGATTGGAAAATGCATGACCCCATCATATACAAAATGCATAACTTTTACTAAACATTTTTAATGAAAATTTGCCATGAAGAGGGAACCCTTAAAACTTGTGCAAGTATTCTTTTAGAATATGAAAGTCTGCTAGGCCTATGCACAAGAGTGGTTGGCTGGATCACACAGTAAGAGTAGTGGGATATGCATATCCTACTTTGCATATGCTTGTCCCAGAGATTGGCATTATTAGAAGGTGTGGCCTTGTTGGAGGAAATGTACCATTGTAGGGGTGGGCTTGGAGACCTTCCTCCTACCTGACTGAGGATGCCCAGTCTGTTCCTGGCTTCCTTCAGATAAAGATGTAGAACTCTCAGCTTCTCCTGCACCATGACTGCCTGCATGCTGCCATGCTTTCCACCTTGACAATAATGGGCTGAACCTCTGAACCTGTAAGCCAGCCCCAATTAAATGTCCTTTATAAGACTTGCCTTGGTCATGGTGTCTGTTCACAGCAGTAAAACCCTAACTAAGACAAGTGGCATGGTTGTGCCATGCTCAAGACTGAGGTGGCTGGATCATATGGTCCTTCTATTTTCAAGTTTTTGAGAAACTTTCACACTGATTCCAAAACTACCTGTTATCCTCTCACCGGCAGTGATTAATGCTCCTGTCTCCATATTCTCCCTAGCATCTGGAGTCCTCTGTTTTCCTACATGTAAGGTGTCTATATGTCTATGTATTGTCTATAGCCAAATAAAGTTTCTTTCTTTAGCCTTTCCACAGACATAACATTTTATGCCCACAACTCAGTGACCATTGATCAGGCTGGATAGTGAATTGTCTAGAACAAATGCCTTCAGTTGTGGTGTGGGTGAGTAGCTTTGAATAAATTCTCAACTGATTTAGAGAGCCTGTCCATCATGATTCTCCTTAATAAGATTGTGATCTGAAATTGTGTATGTAAATTTCCACTTTATTATTTGTGAAGTTTGATGCTGAATGTTGATGCTCATGTATTATTCAGTATACATGAAAGGCTGTGCATGTCCAGAGCTTGGTTCTCTCTTCTACAGTATCCTCTCACTGAAACCAGTGTGGCACCTTCAAATATGTCATTGTGAATAAGCTGTTCTGTCACTGGAAGGGGGACCTATATAAGGGTCACCCCAGCCAAAGTGAAACTCAGGGAAAACCCAAAATCAGAAAATAAGATGGGGCTGCACTTGAGGACAGCTAGGCATGCCATTTGTAATGCAGGTGAACAGTCTACCATGCCTACCTGCTAAACCTCTCTAGAACGTGTCTAGTTAAGACACGATAATGTGAGCACTAGCTCACACTAATGCCTCATGTCCCTAAGAGAATTCTTGCTGAGAATTGACACACAGTCCAGTGATATACTCCCTTAATAGTTCCTGTAGAACACCCCCCCACACACACACACACTAGCAAACTCACATGAAAAAAACATGTGAGTATCCATGAAATAAATCCATTACCATTTGAAAGAAGTCCCCCTTCCAGGGAGTAGGAAGCAATGCCAAGCTTCAGTTCCAAGGTGGTGTATGCTCTCTGAGGAGGAGAAGCTCAGTCCTGCCCTGCCACTCTACCTCTTTTTCCTTGCCAAAATGTCACTGGATATGCCCTTAGTCATTGAATGAACTTTATTTTTTTATCTAGAAACAGTAAATAAGTGACTATTAATTTACAACAATATTTTTTTTTATCTAAGGTTCTAAGGATCAAATTCAAAGTCTTCTACATTCCAGGAATGCTCTCTACAGTTAAGGAACACCCTCAGCCCCTAATGAATATTCGATGAAATTCTAATAATTAAAGAAATCAACAATGTTCCCAGAATTTATAATTCATCTGCTTCCTAGCTCAAAGCAACTTGATAAGGCAGAAAAGCTGTCAATCACACATCAGAATTCACACTCTGGTTGAATGACTTTCAAACTCATAAACTGGCCCTTGGTTTTCTAGTTCACAAACGATGAGAGAGTAAATCTGAATCCCTCAATGTTCACTGTGACCAAAAGATAACAGGATTAAATATTGAACATTTATTACTGTTCATCTTGGAGGGAACCTTTTTGGCTATGTTCTCTCCTATGGGGTTGGAAGGAACTGCAATCCAGAAGTCCCTCCCCCAGTGGACTTCTCTTCCTCTATGATCTCATATATGTCTACCCTACGTGATTTCTCAGGCATTTCCAGGAGGCTACAAAAGTTCTGAGAAAGTCCTCTCGGCTTCTTTCCTCCCAAGTTTGGCTAGGATAAGCAGTAACTTCTTCTTTAGCTATTCTTGGAAGCTTTTAAACATCAAAAATGCCATTGTTTTGAACAAACAGAGAAAATGTGGACCATACACAAAATGAAATATTATTCTGCGTACAAAGAATGGAATACCATTATTTAGGTCAAGTTGGGTACTACTAGACAACGTTACAGAAAGCCAGACATGGAGAGGCAAATATTGTATGACTCCAGAGCCAAGTTGACTTTCAAAAGGCAGAATGGAACAGATACCACCAAAGGCTGGGAAGAGGGGAAGGAAAAGAGAGAGGTTGTCTTATGGGTACTGAAATAGTGTCAGCTAGCTAGAATGAGCACTGGTGTAGCAAAGTATGGTGTGGGGGTGGGGTGTGTTGCAACAGTTTATAACCCAGTTTAGAAGGGAACTGGGAACACCCATGTTGAAGGTTTTTCAACAAGAAGAAATATAAGGTTGGGGAGAGGACTTCTGCTCCTTTTGTGAAATATTTGCTGTCCATCCAGAAGGACCTGAGCTTTATCTTAGAATCCAGGTAAAACGCAGGGCATAGTGGTACATGCTTTTAATCCTGTAATGGGGAGGTGGGAACATTTAGATTCTTAGAGCTTAATGACCAGATTTAAAAAAAAAACAAAAAAACAAAAAAACAGAATTGGCAATCTGCAGTACTGTAAGAAACCCTCTTTAAAAAACCCAGTGACCAGTTCCTAAGAAACAACACCCAGATTGACTTTGTCATTCACACATATATACCTATATGGACATATATTTACACACATACACAGGCACATCAAATTCTTTTTTTTTATATTTCACTTAAATTTATTTATCCATTTCAAAATATAAAAATGATACAATATATCATATAACCAGAATATTATCCTTTAGGCTCTTTTACACATCAGTTTAATGTTACCTTTTAGTTTGATGTTACTATGTCAATTTCGTGAAAATAGTATCATATTTCTCTTTTTTTTTAAATTAGGTATTTTCCTCATTTACATTTCCAATGCTATCCCAAAAGTTCCCCATACCCCCCCCCCACTCCCCTACCCACCCACTCCCACTTTTTGGCCCTGGCATTCCCTGTACTGGGGCATATAAAGTTTGCAAGTCCAATGGGCCTCTCTTTCCAGTGATGGCCGACTAGGCCATCTTTTGATGCATATGCAGCTAGAGTCAAGAGCTCCGGGGTACTGGTTAGTTCATACTGTTGTTGCACCTACAGGGTTGCAGATCCCTTTAGCTCCTTGGGTATTTTCTCTAGCTCCTCCATTGGGGGCCCTGTGATCCATCCAATAGCTGACTGTGAGCATCCACTTCTGTGTATGCTAGGCTCGGCATAATCTCACAAGAGACAGCTATATCAGTGTCCTTTCAGCAAAATCTTGCTAGTGTATACAATGGCGTCAGCGTTTAGAGGCTGATTATGGGATGGATCCCTGGATATGGCAGTCTATAGATGGTCCATCCTTTTGTCTCAGCTCCAAACTTTGTCTCTGTAACTCCTTCCATGGGTGTTTTGTTCCCAATTCTAAGAAGGGGCAAAGTGTCCACATTTTGGTCTTCGTTCTTGAGTTTCATGTGTTTAGCAAATTGTATCTTATATCTTGGGTATTCTAAATTTCTGAGCTAATATCGACTTATCAGTGAGAACATATCATTTGAGTTCTTTTGTGATTGGGTTACCTCACTCAGGATAATGCCTTCCAGCTCCAACCATTTGCCTAGGAATTTCATAAATTCATTATTTTTAATAGCTGAATAGTACTCCATTCTGTAAATGTACCACATTTTTTGTATCCATTCCTCTGTTGAGGGGCATCTGGGTTCTTTCCAGCTTCTGGCTATTATAAATAAGGCTGCTATGAACATAGTGGAGCATGTGTCTTTCTTACTAGTTGGAACATCTTCTGGATATATGCCCAGGAGAGGTATTGCGGGATCCTCCGGTAGTACCATGTCCAATTTTCTGAGAAACAGCCAGACTGATTTCCAGAGTGGTTGTACAAGCTTGTAATCCCACCAACAGTGGAGGAGTGTTTCTCTTTCTCCACATCCACGCCAGCATCTGCTGTCCCCGGAATTTTTGATCTTAGCCATTCTGACTGGTGTGAGATGGAATCTCAGGGTTGTTTTGATTTTCATTTCCCTGATGATTAAGGATGCTGAATATTTTTTCAGGTGTTTCTCAGCCATTTGGTATTCCTCAGGTGAGAATTCTTTGTTTAGCTCTGAGCCCCACTTTTTAATGGGGTTATTTGATTTTCTGGAGTCCACCTTCTTGAGTTCTTTATATATATTGGATATTAGTCCTCTATCTGATCTAGGATAGGTAAAGATCCTTTCCCAATCTGTTGGTGGTCTTTTTGTCTTATTGATGGTGTCTTTTGCCTTATAGAAGCTTTGCAGTTTCATGAGGTCCCATTTGTCAATCCTCAATCTTACAGTACAAGCCATTGTTGTTCTATTCAGGAATTTTTCCCCTGTCTAATTCTTAACATAGTGAGAAATCATCAATACTTTCAAACATAGCAATAATATTAACCAGACTCAATCATTACATACTAGGAATTATCACAGTTTTTTTTAAAAATAAATATGATGTTTCTTAGTGTTCTATTAATGGGAAGAGACCAAGGCAACTCTCATAAAAGAAAGCATCTAACGGCGGGATTGCTTACAGGTTTAGAGGGTTACTCTGTGATCATCATGGTGGATATCTGGCAGAAATGTCACTGGATCAGTAGCTGACAGCTCTACATCCTTATCTAGAGACACACACACACACAGAGAGAGAGAGAGAGAGAGAGAGAGACAGAGACAGAGACAGACAGACAGACAGACAGACAGACAGACAGACACTGGGCCCAGCATGGGCTTCTGGATCTCTAAAGTCTGCTGCCAGAAACACACCTCCTCCAAAAAGGCCACACTTCTTCATTCTTCCCAAATGGCTCCACTAACTAGAGATCAAGCATTTAAACATACTCTCGTTCAAACCACCACAGATGGTCAACTAAAGAATGAGGAAAATTTTCCATGGATGTTGGTGCACTCTTGGAAGTCAAGGCAGAAGGATTGTGAGTTTGAAGCCAGTCTAACAGACACAGAAAGCTACAGACCAGCCTGCCTAATGCAGGAACATACTGTTCAACATTAAACAAACAAAATGAACAAATTTTAAAGGTGAACATACACATTAAAACAATGCTGTCAGTGTTCCCGAGTCCCCAGGGTACAATCTTTAATATACAGGGCTGCCTGTAGTTTTGCAGCCCTTGGGATAACTGTATGGAAAATGCTTCTGTTCTAGGAAGATCACTCTCTTCAAAAGAAAGGGAATCGTTTGAAACACAAATCCACTCTCTGGAATCTTGAATCTCTCAGATCCAGAGACTGTCCTTAACCTCAAGTTAAGTCCTCTGAAGCCAACCTTCAAACGTGGCCAGTGAGCCAGCAATTATTCTCTGAGGCTTCTTCCAGGAAAAAGACCAAGAGAGGAGTAACCCAAGAGACAAGAATGCCTTTCATTACTTTCTCCAGCAACACTGCCTGGGCCTTCAAGGTCCTCTTGATGCTGCTTTGAGACTGTCATGAGCCAGTCCTTAGCCTGCTTGGAGACAGGTTACAGCCTGTGTGCTCATTTCACTTGCTTTACAGCTCAGGCTCCTTTTTATAACCTATGAACAACAAGCTATGAGGCAGACTTTACTACTGACAAAGTCAATTTGCTGGCAAACTCCCCCAAATCTTTCAGGAAGGAGCTCTACTGCCTCTCTGTCCCCTCTACCCACCTCATAATGATTCTGGGTGCTCAGGAAGGGCTAAATCCATTGTGCTGTGAACCCCTGTGTATTTGTAGAATGCACTACCCACCTGTCGTATTCTGAACTCATGACATCGAATCTGTAGGAAATGCCGAGGTGCCTTGCTACTCTGCACTTTGTCTCTCTGCTCCCTGTCCCACTTCTGCCTCTCCTCACCTGTCTCTCTGCCACACTCCTGTCACTTTGAGGCCCTGCTTGACACTCTTCCACTCCTCAATTCCACCTCGCCACACTCTTCTCTCTGAGCTCCTGTTTCATATCGCTGATCCTCTGCATCTCAAGTTAACATCGCACCTTGCCACACCTGTCATTCTCCTTATAATCTGCATCTCACTTTTCAAAGTATCATTCTTATTCCAAAGTGCTTCAGTTTTCATGCAAAAATGTTTCTGCCTTTTCATGCCACAAGGACAAGCTGGACAGTGAGACACCAGGAACCATCTTCACCACTCCAGAAAGGGCTCATTCTTTTTGGATTGTGTATAGATGTGTATGAGTGAATATATAGGCACATGTGTTTATGTGTATGTTTGGTAAAGTTATGTAATTATCTATGTATGCTTGTAGAAGCCAAAGGTCCACCAGGAGTGCCATTCCTCAAGATCCTAATATTTTGTTTAATAGATATTTTTACTTACTTTAATTTTTAGTTTTTGTATAAGTGTGTGTGTGTGTGCCTTCATGAGTTATTTGTACCATATAGAGGCAGGAATCCATGCAGGGCAGAACTTCAGGTGACTGTAAGCTGCCTGATGGTGCTGCTGAGGGTGGAGCTTGAGTACCTTACAGGAGCAGTAAGTGTTGTTAACTACCGTGCCGTTTCTCCAGCCTTGTTTGTTTGTTTGTTTGTATGGTTGGTTAGTTGGTTGGTTGGTTGGTTTTGAGACTAAGTTTCTCACTGACCTGGAACTCAACAATTAGGTTATGCTGGCTGGCCAGGGATCCTCTTACTGCTGCCTTCCCTCATGGATATTCTAAGTCCAAACAACTACACTGGGCACTTTTGTTCTTTTTAATGTCTATAACAAGGATCTGAGAAATACCTCATCTTTCCACAAGAAGCACTCTCCTTGGCCCCTACTGGGGGACCCACTTCTTACCTCTGGTCTTTTTAAGATTCTGCTTTAACACTATTTAGCAAAGAAAGGCCCTCCCTTTGACCTCCAGAGTGGTCTCCAGCTAAAAAGTGACACCAGTGTCACATAGGAGCCCAGGCAAGTATGTGCCTAATCAGAACACAGTTGTTGTTGTTTTTTTTTCTCATTTTACCCAGTTTCCTTATGATACTCTGGAAGCTGGCAGGGCTTCAGGGCATAGAGGACAGAGAGTGTTCATTTTCCTGCTGGCTGCCTCTTCTCCACAAAGGTCAGCACAGGAAGCAATCAATTAAGCCATATGTGGCTCTTACAAATTAGTCCCCATTTGTCTTGGCATTTCTAAAGATAATGCATCCCAGAATAGAACATAACATAAAGAGGAAGGAGAGAGAGAGAGAGAGAGAGAGAGAGAGAGAGAGAGAGAGAGAGAGAGAGAGAGAGATTGCTCTGCAAAATGAGATATGCAGGAAAGGTCCTAAGAAGTCTGCATGGTTCCCTAAATACCTGGATGCTTGGGCAGATATAGTCCTATTTGTCACCAGAAAAAAGCCTCAAGACACAGACACTGGGCCAACTAGAGTCACTCATCACTACTATACATCTCACAAACAGCTGCCAAGCAGTGATTGACCAATGATGCCAAAAAAAAAAAAAAAAAAACAAAAAACAAAAAACAAAAAACAAAAAACAGAGGAGCTTGCAGGATTTGAGCCCCTGAAATGCCACTCGATAACCACCTGGTCCCTACTTGCAGGCCTGCCCATCATTGGGACCCAATGGCAGATGTGTTCTGGGACATCGGAAAGGAAGGCAACCTAGGGAGATGTGAGACTTCAGCAGAACTGTTGACTTTCTGGACCCAGAACTTGGGCTAGGAGCTTCCTAGAGGTCTGGGCAGGTCACTGCAACGCTCTGAGAACAAAGCTCTACTCAAAAATGAGAAACTTATATTATTTTCCACACTACCTCACACACACACACACACACACACACACACACACACACACATACACACACACACACAAACATACACACACACCCCACAAGCTCATAGTTCTGGAAAAGCAAAGTCTTCAAGCAAGACGTCAGTATTGTCACCAGGACAGCGTCCTTCCTAGCTTCTGGTAGCTCCTGATATACCTTGGCATATGGCCACATTTCTCCAAGGTCTCTCTACATATTTTTCTGTTCTGCTGACTTCAAATATCCATCTTTATGTTTGCCATTATAGGCTTTGGGGCTCAGAAGATGCCCAGGGGAACCTCAAAATGGCATCTCAGTTCCATTTTCAAAAAACTTTTCATAAGCACATCAGGACCCCAAGCTTCCAGGGATCTGTGGCTACAAGGAGATGCTAGCTCCTCAGATCGCTGTGTGGGAAGGTTTGGAAGGCCTTCTGTTCTGACATCCTCTGAGTGGATACAAGCAAAGCCATGGGTGCTCTTGCTGCAACCACGAAGAGAAAGACTGCAGGAGGGGCACGGGGCTAACGACCAAGAAGCTCAAAATTGCAATGAGTTCCTTACAGACAGAAATAACTACAGCACACAGGGTAAGACCACATGACAACTGCATGCCCTGCAAACCCCCCCAGAGCACTTCTGCTCTGTGACCTCTCTTTCTTCCTGGAGGCTGAACAGATGGGAAGACAGACACATGCACATCTGGGCCAAGCTCTCAGTGGCAAGACCTTCATACTGTAGTGAGTGTCCGGCACCTGCTACCCTCTGTGAGGCACTTGTTCTTCAAGCACAAATGTCCTTTCTCACAGAATGCCAACCTGCCCCTGCACAGCAAATCCAGCTTTCTCAAAAGTAGAGCTCAGGAAGGTATTGCTAAGCACAGGAAAGCCTTTCTGTTAAGTAACCTTCACATAATCAGAAACGTAATTAACGTAATTAACAGGCTCATTACTCCAAATAGATGAAAAGCAATGAACATAACACAAGCAATTTTTTTATTTTGTTACATTTATTTAGTGTGTGTGTGTGTTTGTGTGTGTGTGTGTGTGTGTGTGTGTCTTAGTCATGGTTTTATTCCTGTGAACAGACACCATGACCAAGGCAACTCTTATAAGGACCATATTTTATTGGGCCTGGCTTATAAGTTCAGAGATTCAGCTCATTATCAAGGAGGGAGCATGGCACCATCTAGACAGGCATGGTATAGGAGCAGCTGAGAGTTCTACATTTTCATCTGAAGGCTGCAAGAGAAGATTGACTTCCAGGAAGCTAGGACTAGGTATTAAAGCCCACACCCACATTGATACACCTACTCCAACAAGGCCACACCTCCTAATAGTGCCACTCCCTGGACTGAGCATATACAAACCATCACATTCCACTCCTTGGCCCCCATAGGCTTGTCCAAACATGAGTTTATGGGGGCCATACCTTAACATAGTATAATACAAAATACATTTAATCCAACTTCTAAAGTCCCCATAGTCTATAGCAGTTTCTCAACGTCTCTTCTGAGATTCATCCAATCACTTAACTGTAATTCCCAAAGCAAGACAGGAAACCAACTGGTCAAACTCCAAACTCTGCATCTCTATGGCTAATGCCAAAGCAATCTTCAGATCTCCAACTCCTTTTTTATTTTTGTTGACTGCAACAAACTTCTTTCTCCTGGGCTGGTTCCACTCCCTATTATCAGCTTTCCTCAGCAGATAGCCCATGGTTCTGGCATCTCAAACATCTTGGGGTCTCTCTCCAAGTCAACAAAATGTTACAGCTTCTTGCTTCACTGTCTGGGATCTACACATGATCTTCCAGAATCCTCCAAAGGCTGGCGTCACTTCTCCAGCTCTGCCCTCTGAGCACTCTCATCTCAGGCTGATCTACTCCACTGCTGCTGCTGTTCTTGGTGATCATCCCACGGTACTAGCATCTCCAATAATCTGGGGTCTTCTGCTGAAGCTAGTCTTCACCAATAGTCTCTCATAAGCTCTTTTCATAGTGCCATGCCTCAAATCCTTTGCATGATCCTTTTAGTCCTGGGCCGTCAATTGCAACTGAGGCTGTACCTTCACCAATGGCCTTCCATTGCCTTTCACAGTGACAAGCCTCAGCTGCTCTCATGACCCATTCATGCCTTCAAAACCAGTACCATCTGGGTGACTCTTACACATTACTAAGTATAGCTGTAATACAAGGTACAACCTTGGCTATCTCTGGAACACAGCTTCTCTGTGCTCTCAGGAAACATTTCCCAGAAAATTTTACCTCAGTGATGCTGGTCTCTTCTTAATCACCACTAATTTCTTAACTCCAGCTAATCAGCACCAATTGTCCCAGTAGTCTCCTCCTCTTGACTATAAAGCCAGAGACACATGGCTGAAGCTGCTGAGTTATGCTGCTTGCAGGAGTAGGAACATGGCCTCCTTGTTCTATTACATTATCACCAGCTTCCTCTTTTCCAACTCCTATGTTGGCTAAGTTTGTCTGTCAAGGATCTTGCTCTGCAGATTGACCTTGAACTCCGAGATCAGCATGCCTGTCTCCGGAGATTAAAGGTGTATAGCACCATGCTCGGATTTAAGCTTTTCTTCATGTAGAACTTGCTGTCTCAGGCTGGCCTTGAACGCAGAGATCTAATTTGCTTTATTTCCCAGGATCACAACTGTGTACCATCATGCCTAGATCTAAACTTAGCTGAGTATAATCTTGCCCCAAAGTTCCACTCTCTTAATTTGTTATCTCCTTGAACACAGGATTCAGCTCCATTTTACTTCCTGGTACCCCTTTAATACTTGAACTGAACCATATATTTTATATTTTTCCTTTCTCAGCTTGCTACACTTGTTTAAAATGCTCTTCATGAGACTTAACCAGAGGACAAAGTCTATGAGGGGGGCTTCTGAGACTTCTTTTGTCAAAGAGATTAATCTGAGTCTCTTCACCTTAGCCTCAGGCAGACTTCAGACAAAGGCAAAAAGTAGCCCCATTCTTCAGCAAAATACCACAAAACAGTCTGTAGGCCACATATTGAACTCCACTGAATGCTCTTGGGACAGGTATGCACAATTCAAATCACTCTCAGTAACAAAGTCTTCCTTATTCCTACTAGGATAGCCCATTAAGTCCCATTTAAAGCATTCCCCTGCTTTCCAAATCCAAAGTCTCCAAATCCACATTTTTCTAAACAAAAGCATGGTCAGGACTATCACAGCAATACCCCAGTCCCTTCTGTCTTAGTTAGGGTTTTACTGCTGTAAACAGACACCATGACCAAGGCAACTCTTATAAGGACAACATTTTATTGGGCCTGGCTGACATGATCAGAGGTTCAGTTCATTATCAAGGTGGGAACATGGCAGCATCTCAGCAGGCATGGTGCAGGAGGAGCTGAGAGTTCTACATTTTCATTTGAAGGCTGCTAGGAGAAGACTGATTTCCAAATAGCTAGAACTAGGGTATTAAAGTCCACACCCACCGTGACAAACATACTCCAACACGGCCACACCTCCAAATAGTGCCACTTCCTGGGCCAAGCATATACAAACCATCACAGTATGTATATATATATATATACATACATATATGCACTCCACAGAACAACTTGTAAAATTCAGCTATCACCTTCTGTCACATAAGTTACAACAATCAAACTTAGATCATGAGGCTTGGCCGGAAGAACCTTTGCCCAGGAAGCCATCTCAGAGGCCCATGTAAAGTTTTTAAGAGAACACCTGTGGCTCACTGCCTGGTTCTAGTAAAAAGATATTCTTCATTAACTTTGAATGGAAGATGGGACATTTGACTAGGACTATCACCTAAGGGCTACGAAGCACACTGAGCATTCTTAGACCTCCCAAACACAACAGCTTGTCCAGGAGCCTTGAAAGAACCTCTGTACCTTCCTTAGTCCACACATGATATGCAAACATATTCACACAAACACTACCAATGTGTCACACACACACACACACACACACACACAATATATCTATCTATCTATATATATATATATATATATATATATATATATATATATATATATATATATATATGAAATGTGAAGCCCTGCATTCCTAGATCCTGGTCTCTCTGAGCCCTGTTCGTTTGTACAAATGAGGTCTGAGATCTGCCTCCAACCAGCAGACAGTGTTCTCGATTATATAATCAAGAAACAGATTTCTTTTGTTTGAGCCAATGCATGCCTTGGGATCTGTGTATTCCAGCAATGAGTAATTCCTAATTAAAATCAGCCATAAAGGTTAATACTGGTAAAATGAAATGTCATCTGACAGCAGTACTTAGGACTATTTGGAGTGCCCTGCAGAGGTCTTGGTTAAGATGAATGTCAGCGTGGCTAAGGATGAGTTCCCAAGAATAAGAAAGTACAACACAGATGTTCTGAAGACTCCCTCTGTCAGGGTCATAGTATTACAAAGTAGATTTGGTTCACCTAAGGAAAAAAATACATTTATGAAATGGACCAGAAACAGTATGTCTCTGTGCAGGTAGGAGTTGTCAGATTATGAAAAGATTTATAAAAGTTTTAGCATTGAGGACCCTGACCAGAAATGTAAGGGCTGCACTGCAAATGACAGGAGTGGAGACAAGGCTGTTTGTCTTGATGGATCCTAGAGAAGAGCCTATTAGATTCACAATACTGTACTGACTAAGTCCCAGCTTTATGATGGCTGTAACAGATTCCTGATATGATGGGATAAAACAAGGTTTATCCACATTCCAAAGCTGGCAACTGTACAGAAAAGTTTTGATTTGTAGGGATCCTAAAGTCTGGGTAGACATACCGGGGTATCAAAGTGGCTTTTCCTTAATCACACAACTGTGAAAAGGATAATCATCAATTCAGTGGATAATTTGTCTCAAAATTCAATGAAATGCAAAGCTCTAAGACATACTTTAAGAAGGTAATATATCACACAGACAGTCAGCATCTGTAGCTGATGTACATTTTTATTTATAACAGCTCTAGAATATGGGACCTCAGCATAACCACAGAGATTTGAGCTTACTCTGACCATCAAATCCTGGTGGAGAGAGAAGATACAGTGGTGTTTAGTGTACGTGTCCTCGATTCCCATAGTGCTCAGCATGGGCGTGGTACAGAAGTATGGACATACTTGTCTAGGGTACCACCATATCAAGGCAGGGAAACAGACTTCCTTACATGGGTATGCTCAAGTTCACCACACCACTGGGGAATTAATTAAAAGACTATGAAGCAGATCAGGGTGATGAGTCAGTCAAGAATCTCCTTAATTCTCTATGTAACAGAAGTCAACTGGACAAAAAGAGACAAGAAGAGGGTGGGAATGGCCAGAAGGCAGAAGTGTCCCTTCCCCTGTGTTCTCCATAGTATAACAGTTTCACAAAACATCCACAATGGCTGGTGATTTTGGTCTCAGAGAGTCAAAACAAGGAATTAGGGGTAGTGACATAAACATAGGGGAGACCCAGTCATTCTGAAATATCTGCTCTCATGGTTGCCTAGGATACAAAGGAGCACAGATTTTGAAACACAGAGTGTACTGTGAATGAATGATCAGACTCTTCCACATTAGTCAGAGGAGGAGACACAGAGCCACTAAGCCAGGCCTCTCGTGCTGCAGAATGCCAAAACAGAGAGGAGCAGACGTAGCCAGTGGTAGGGGGCTAAAATGGGATACATATGAACACAGGTTAGGTAATTAAGTAGTGGTCTTTCTTTAATCTAGGGATAAATGGGGGCACCTATCACTGAGACATTTACTTTTCTGATTTCTTCCCAAGATTCTTAATTATTATGTAAATGCATCCTATCAGTTTAATTGATTCATCTGTGCCTCCGCAGATGCTTCTACAGTTGTACCCTGCTAAAGGACAAACAGGAAGAGCATTTGGATTGTTTGTATACGATCATGCACTGCTTAAGAAAGTACAGGATAACCATGCTACAATCCACAATCCCAAAGAAGGTAAGTAACGGAGGCCCAAGGGAGGATGCTTGACTCTCATTCAGAAGGGGATATAAAAATTTACCTCAGACATTAGAGGTAAATGGAGGGAGGGAACTGTGCGGGAAAAGGGGTGCCAATCAGGTGTGGGGAGAGTAAGGTGGTGGGAGTGGAAGAGTGGGAGAAAGCTGGAAGAGAGAACACAAATAGAGAAATCAGTGGGGGAGATCTCTGTGATGAGCTGGAGACATGGGATGGGGGAGCCTACCAAGAGTTCATGGGGGTGACCCTAGCTGAGGCTCCTAGCTGCTGAGGATATAGAGACTGTATTGCCCACCTCCTGTAGCCAGGGGGGACTTCCAGTGGATGGAGACACCAACCTACTCATAAATCATTCAACCCCAAAAAGTCCTGCCTACAAGATATCCAGGGATAAAGATGCAGCACAGAGTGAGGGCATGGCCAGCTCAACTTGAGACCTACCCCATGGGAGAAAGCCAACACCTGATGATGTTAATGATACTCTGCTATACTTGCAGACAGAAGCCTAGCATAACTGTCTTTTGAGAGGCTTCATTCAGCAGCTGATGGAAACAGATGCAGAGACTTACAGCCCAACATTAGGCAGAGCTCGGAAGACTTGTGGAAGAGTTCAAAGAAGGATTGAAGGAGCCAGAGGAGTCAAGGACACCACAAAAAGACCTTCAGAGTCAACTAACCAGGCCCCTTGAGGGCTCATAGAGACTGAACCAACAACCAAGCAGCATTCAGGGGCTAGACCTAGGCTCCCTAAACATCTGTGGCAGACGTGAAGCTTGGTCTTCATTGGCTCTCCTAACAATTGGAATGAGGGCTGTCTCTGACTCTGTTGCTTAGCTTTCGATCCCATTCCCTAGCTGGGCTGCCTTGTTCAGCTTCAGTGGGAGAAGATATGCTTAGTTCTACAGTGACTGGCTGTGCCAAAGTGGGTTGGCACCCATGGGAGGCTTCCCCTTCTCAGAGAAGGGGAAGGAGTTATAGGGTTAGGGGTATTTGAGGATGGGGCTAGGAGGAGCAAGGGGACTTTGATCAGGATGTAAAGCGAATAAATAAAAAGAAAAGAAAACAAACAAAAAAGGGAAATCTAAATGCTTCAGGTGAATCATGTCACTTTAAATGCAGAGCTAACATCAACTTTGATAGCATTAGGTAGTAAATCACACAGAGCCACATGCAGTTATGCACACTGTAGATCCCATCAGGATGTGTTTTATTATTGAACACCATTAGGCCTAAACTAAAAAAATATCATGAAACTGACAAAATACTCCCAAGACTTCTGAATGGCAAACATAATTCCATGTCCAAAGATACAGAAGAAGAAATGTCATTCATGCAAAGTCACATTTTGAAAACAGGTTTACTGGGAGTGGCATGCATGGGGTGACAAGCACTGTCTCCCCAAACCTCAACAGCCTACCCACTTTCCTCCTTGCCTGGACTGACAAGAGAGTGCTATTGTGCTAAGGTGCCACCTGCCACCCTGTCTTTGATAGATAGAAGTGCTTCCAGATGCAGAACAGCAGTGTTCAGGGGTGTTTTAAGAACTCTGTGGTCACCATGGAGAGAAACGTGCCATGTGTCTAATTCTAATTCCCTGACAATTAGAGAAAGGACATTGGAAGCAATTCAATTCTTAAAAGACCATGGGAGTTCTAAGTTCAAGGAGGAAAGCCAGGCAATGTTAAATAACTACTCCCTTACTCATTCAAGAAAGGGACTAAAAAACCTGACCCACCACTTGGGGAAACCCAGAAACCCTTGTTTCCCCCACAGAACAGTGTTCTTGCACTTGGATATAAAGACAGTAGTACTTGGTATAGGGCTTAGTCCTTTTGGGCTTTTCCCTTTCCACTTTGGCAAGTCCAGTGATGTAATTCTGGTTTGGCTCTTATTTGGCCAGTTGTAGTGGTGACGCTTTATGGGTGCAGTTCATGATATTACTGAAAGATTCAATCTCATGGCACACAGCCTGATCTTCCAGCTCTTCTAATCTTCCTATCCAACAATTCTTCAATGTTCCCCAAGACTTCGATGCAGATAACTAAGGAATCCTGGAACCAGGAGAAATAGTCTTAACCCATGAAAAGAGCACACCAAGTGATTATCCATTACCAAATGCTCAGTCCTGAAAATGTTTATAAAAATAACTTTATACAGACTAAGTAGGTTATAGATAGGAATATAAATGCTTATGTGCACACAATAACAATTAATGAAAAAAAAGAGATCCTGAATTTGGAAGAGAACAAGGAAGGGTACTTGGTAAGGTTTGAAGGGAGGAAAGGGAACAGAGGAATATTGTAATTATAGTATTAAATTTTTTTAAAAGGAAGACTAGCAGAAGTAGGGAATCCTTCATCTTGATGAGCCAGATTGTGTTGGGAAAGGATCCCAGAATGAAACGTGCTAAGTCCAGCTTAGCATAATTTATGCCTGTGCCAGGAGATTCTTGCTTCCTCCTGCCCAGAAAAATACCTCACCTTTTGAAATGCTCCCAGGGGAGTGCGGGCTACCCTGGCAGCTGCACTCCGGTTTTGCCTGAACTGAGACCTGATGGGAAAGGCCACTGTAGTACTGAATTTGCCACAAGATCTGTTTGTCTGTCTGACTACTAATGAAAGGAAGGGTTCCCTAGGTTTCTCTGGGACTCATGACACTCAAGGCCACATTCAAGATACTCGCTGCTACCAGGAATGGTGAGGGAACCCTATATCCTCCACAGAATCACTGTAACCTTGTGAATTGGCCTCTGTTGGCTTGACCTGCTTGGTAGAGAAGGGCAAGCAGAAGTAGCTCATGGCACAACATTACCGTCAAATAAAGCCAAGAAACAAAATGCACAAGTACACACACATATGCTATTAAACATATATGTATGTGGGCATCATTTCCACAGAAATGGATATATATTCATAGGCGTGGGCATGCACTTTTCCACATCAAAAGGAGACAAAAACTTATGACCCTTTTGCTCTAATCTTGTTCTGAAAAAAATTATGTTCATAATAAATGTCTCTTGACATGTGCATGTGCACACCTATATGTATAAAATGCATACTCTGCTTCTCTCTACATGTTAACCTTAGCGCTACAATATCCACTGATGGGGTCTGTCTTTCACGCTGCTTTATAAACGGAGAGGCAAAGCCTGTTTGGGGAGGTAAGCATCTCCTAGTTCACAGGCTGCCTTAAAGTTAACCTCATGCCTCAGTTATCTCTTGGACATTTGTGTAGTGGCTCCCCAAGCCCCACCAGAGATATATCTTGTCTTTGTATTTGTCTGCAGCATAAACTTTGTATCTTCATATACCCACCTTATGGAAACATTTTATATTTGAAAGAAATTATTTCTCTTCTTTAAGAATGTGGATTTCCTAGTTTTTAAAAATAGCACTACAACTTAATTTCAGATCTTAGGCTCAATGAGGTTGAGAAACACAAAATGGTTACCTGTAAGCAGCTGCCATGCCTTTGTGGTCTTAGTGAGCCATTGGAGTCCGGTGATAATCTCACTGAGTGAACTCGTAAAAGGACATCACCCACCTGTGACTGTGACTTCTAGCCAGCTCTGCTGGGTGTCTGGGTGCTGTTGGGCATTTTAAGTCTGGCAGGATGAGTACCACCAATGACTCTTGGCGACCTCACCCCAGTTTGGCATATTTATCACATGTTCCTGATGGTCTGTATACTTATTTGCTCTTTGAATTTTCCTTCAGATCAATTTTATCTTCTAGCTGGTTTGCTCAAAAGCTAATTTCGCTTACTAATGTCTTCTGCACATGTTCCCTGAAAATAAAATGGTTTAACTCATATTGCACAATGCTGTGTGACTGAATACAAGAGAAAAGAGTACTTATATGTCCCATGTGGCCACAATCACTGGGGGTGATAAAAATCTAACTTGACAGGTCATAATGCCTACACTCCGGAACAGTCCCTGTGCGATGCCACCTGCACTTGGACCATTAAGAAACACAGACTTGGATGAGCTTTCCTTGTCTTTCTACAACACTGAGAGCCCATTAAAAGGTTGAGACTTCACTTAGGACATCACAAAATATTTCATTTTACAGAGAAGGTGACATTAGTGGAAACTAGATACTTCTCTGCTTTGGTTTAAATGTGTTCCTTAAAAATTCATGAGCTGAAAACATACCCCCCTCTACCCCCAATCTATATACTGATGGCATTTGGAGGTGACATGTTAGGGGACATGGTTAGGGTAAGAAGTGTCATGAAGGCAGAGCCTCCATGATGGCATTAGTGTCCTCATGAGAAGACAATTCCAAGCCCTGTGTCCTCATGTGATAGTCTCTCTCATGCCCTTTAAGAAGGCCCTGTCTGTATGCTAGTATCATGCCCTTAGATTCCCCAGTCTCCAGAACCATGAAGTGAATGAACCTCTGTTCTTTACAAACCATGTAGCCAGAGGCACACCATAGTATTAGCAAAGGATGGATTGTCCTCACTTGGGAGCCGACTCTTCTCCAACAACTCTGGATATCCAGTCTTCCTCCTCTAAGTTCGTCTGATCTGGGTGACACTGGTCCACCTTGCATCCAGGAAAAATACATCTTTAACAAACCTCACATGTCCTGGATTCAGACAGCAACACTCTCCCTGGACCAGAAAGGCAGAGTTGCAGTGGGGGATTTGGCTGGGGTGGTGATGCATGCTGATGTATTCATACAAAGAAAACTCTAGATGACATTTATTCATCTGTCAGTTGATACATGCATCACGTGAACACTACTTTTTGTAGTCTGGAAGGATACTCATCAAATAAGTCTTTACTTTCTCACAGTCAGACTGAGTTGAAATTGTTTGCATCTGTTGCTTCTTTGAGATTCTGTTTGTCTCAATAATCTATGACATGATGCCTGTACACTTGTCCACGTAACATGAATGTAGCCATGCCCAAGATTTCCACTTGCGGTATAGAGGAGAGAACCTAAGGTTGCAGGCATGCTATGGAATTGCCCTGTTACCTAGTTACACCCCCAATCCTACAAAAATTTTAAAAGATACACATTTTACATTTTTACAACTTGAAGAATTTCAAAGGATATAATCAAGAAAAACAAGGAAAGTCACACAGGTGAGAGCACTGCCTTTTCACAAGGCAGAGCAGACAGGGCTGCAGAAAAAGTGGCTGTGTGTGTGAGTCCCGATTCACGTGGCGCCCATTCTTCATCTCATTTGCCCCGCTATGGCAGCAGTGGCAGCTCCTCCAGCACAGAAACACCCATCCCGAGACATAAAGGCCATCCCCTGTGACAGACCCCTGAGTCATTTCTGGAAATGTCTTCAGGGGCCCAGAAGGGTCATTTTCAAGGCATCTGTTTTGACAAGTCAATCTTTTCCTTATTTTTAGGAACATTTAAGTTGTGTCATAAACATGCATTAGCACCAAATCATAAGTGGTCCTAATAGCTCCAAACATCAGTAGATGCTTGATTGATTGTATATGGGCCAGCTGTTCTTCCAGATCAGTTAGCAGCATCACTCGAGAATGATTCAGCCTCCAAAAGCCAGAGACAGAAGGTCATCCTGGCTGGTGAATAGTCAGAAAAGGAGAGAATAGCTGAGATGATGCTTTGATTCCATAGTCACGCAGTTAGCAGTAAGCAAGGTTTATACAAATATAACTGCTCTCTTAAGAACAGCTAGCTCTAGAATGAATTAGGGGAAAAATGAATATAAATAATTCAGAGATGTTTCCCAGAAGCCCAGTTTTTAATCCTACCAAACAAGGCAACGGCACTTCAGCTCATTTATTCTGACTTTCATTGAACGTTACTGTTGAGGTATGAGGGATCAATATCCGCCATTTCCTGGGAGTAGGAAGCAACCACATTGCCTCGCTCAAAGAATGTTTACCCCTTGCAGAATGAATCTAAGCTGGCATTCTTAAATTGACTGTTCCCCCAACACCACCACCATGGGAATTGGCATTCACACAATGTTGTAGCTGTTGAGTTAAATTCCCCACAGAGGACTGCAGTGGAAGGCAGGACAAAAGAAACGCTGAGGTTACTTTCCTACTGCTTGGCTAAGTGTAATAGTCTATCAGAACCATTCTGGCTAACAGTGTCATGGGTACCCCAAAGATGGCCAGAATCTCCCTTAGTGGGCCGATAAATTCTGCTTGGTACAGTTTTCTTTACTTTTCTTCCTTTAGAAACAAAAAGCTTATATCTCTTCAAAACAAGACAAAGTTAGCTGAAACTCATGGGATGACACCAGAGAATAAACAAAGACCTGAAAATGTTTTTTTAAGGAAACCTAAAGAGTTGACCTTAGAGCTTTAGGACATACTTATTAAACATTGCCCACTAACCACACCCTTAGTTCATGCCAGGATAATTTAACAACTTCCTATCATTTCAGGTTTTCAGAGATAAAGTTCCATGTTGGGCAAAGTTTCCGAATATTGCAAGCCCCACTGTCTTAGTTAGGGTTTTACAGCTGTGATCAGACATCATGACCAGGACAACTCTTATAAGGATAATATTTAATTGGGGCTGGCTTGCAGGATCAGACATTCAATCTATAATCATCAAGGCAGGAGCATGGCAGCATTTAGGCAGGCATGGTGCAGGGGGAGCTGGGAGTTCTACATCTTCATCTGAAGGCTGCTAGTAAAATACTGACTTCCAGACAACTAGGATAAGGGTCTTAAAACCCACACCCACAGTGGCACACGTACTCCAACAAGACAACACCTACTCCAACAGGACCACGCCTTCTAATAATGTCACTTCCTGGGTCAAGCATGTACAAACCATTACACCCACTCTGCTTTACCTAAATGCTCCATCCAGAATCCACATCCAATAGCATTAAGAATGTAGAGCAGAATTAAGAACAGAAGAACCAGGCTAGTGAGGTGGCTCAGGAGGTAGAGCCCTTGCCATAAAGTTGATGACTGTGCTTGATCCCTAGTACCTACATGATAGATGGAGAGAATTGACTCCTTCAGGTTGTCCTCTGGCATCCATAGAAGTATCATGGTACTTGAGGGGAAGGTGGTATATACTGGTGATGGTATATGCTTAAATAAACATATGATTTAAAAAAGAATTAAATAGGACTGAATATATGCCTCCATCTCTTCACCAAGTTTTAACCACTCATTTATTTGTTCACTCATGCATATGTCCAGGGTACGGTACAGAGCTAGGGACCTACTGGGTTTACCAGCTGAGACAGGGCAGTCAATCTGAGACTAAAGGCTATACTGGACTGGGCAACAAGAGGATGCTGGTGGCTTTGGAAGCTGGTTTTGCTGCCTTGTTCAGTTCACCACATGCTACCAATTAAGGCAAGGCAGAGCTATCATTCAGCTACCAAGGAAACAGGGGTGGTGTGCTTCCTTTGAGAACAATGACTATCATGAGAGAAGACAGACACAGCCCATCAATCAAGATGAGCATGTTCCACGAAACTGGTACTGATTACAACCTTTCCCTTCTGATGCCCAGTGTACAAAAATATTATCACCAGTGCCTAATGCTTAAGCCAGAGGGAGCTGTGATCATTACATGGAAAGTACTCGTATAGCAAATAGCTTGTTTTTAAAGTAAGCTATAAAATCTGGCATCTAATTTTATCTTCCCCCATACAAAATGGAACCATTACCTCAATGGTACAGTTTCACTACAGTAGACTACTTTGTTAGATGGTCAGAGTTTAAAGCCCAGCCAGTCCATGCCAGAGCAAACACTGGTGACTGATGGTCTGTTGCCACTGGCTACATGGGGATTCCCTGATGGAGCCAGGACATGCATGAGTTGCATAAAAACATACTACATGTTTGCTGAAAGCTCTTATTACCACCACAGTTATATAATATGGTCTACAAGCTTGGCTTTTCATTTCTTGCCATCATAGATACATTTGTCTATATAATATATTTTCCCACAAAGGGAAATCAAAATATCCCAACACTGTCATTCCTGCATTGTATGGAAGCACTGCTGATGATTTATTAAGAAAACTGTAGAGTACTGGGTGAAGATAGTTAGTGGTTTCCCTAGAAACTTAAGGTCTTGTTAGGACCAAGGAAGATTAAAAAAAAAAAAAAATTGGGAGCTATAATCAGAAATGTTAGAAGGACACAAGAGCTCGGGGAGGAGTGTGAAAACCCAGCCGCACCAGTGGGAGTTCTGCAGCCCTTCTCAGACACACACAGTGCTCAGCAACACTGGCAGGGCAGAGCTGGCAAAGGAAGACAGTGTGTTCTTCCTCACTGCCTCACAGCTCCACGCCTGTTACTTCTCAGCACATGACATAACCTGCGGCCACATAACTGACTCTACTCTAGGGATGGGGACTTATCAAGAATAGTTTTATCACGCCCACTCTATCTGACACCTAACTCGGAGCACATCTCAAGTATTTGGCTCATTAAAACATATATGCATACACATCCCCAAAGGGTTAGGTACCTTCTGAGGCTGTCTTATAGGCAGGAATTACTTTGAAAGGCATGACAAAGCAATTTGATTCTATCAGGCTGCAGGAGTGCGGGCTGCTTGTCTTAAAGTCCTTTCCCCAATAGCAGGCCATAACTTTCCATAGTAGTGGGCAAGTTTCAACCCTGCTGAGACCAGGTAATCAATGAGGGTTGTGGGGTTTGGCCATAAATTGTGGGCACACAGGTGCTACACTGCCCCTCTAGCAGCAATGACAGCCAGACTTGTATTTTAGAAAATGCCTAACAAGCCTGCACTATTTCTCTTCCAAGTAATGTAGTTACAATTCAATATCACATTTTAGTTTACAGACCATTATTGAGGGTTTAATTTTATAACAATACTATTGAGGTTACAATCAACGTGATAATGTCTGTTCAAGCTTATTTAAAGAAGAAGAACCAAAATGGTAGAGTGGTAGTATATTTACTCCTTTCTGATCACATGGAGATACTACGAATGGCCAGGTTTTAACACAATGAAATACTAATACTTAGGAAAGAGACAAACATGACAAATTGCTGACAACTGAAGCCCAAGCTCACATTCTTTGTGGTGTGACCTGGTGATAAATTACTTAATGTTACACAGTGCTTTGCAAGTGCCTATGGGTCTACAGCTCAGTGGTAGAGTGCTTATCTCTCATGTATCGAGGTCATGGATTCAATCTTAGCACCTTGAAAAATGGAGGAGATGGTGGACAAAACACCAGTTTAGGAACACGAGTCTCCTCTTGACACATAAGGTACACCATGAAAAGAAATGCCAAATATCTTCAGATTCCTCAAAGGGAATATCAGTGATATTCTTGTCTTTTCTGTCTGATTTGTCTTTAGGGTGAATGTCTAGCTGTAGAGCCAGAGATTGCAGTGGGTGCACACTTCTAGGGAAAAAGTGAAAAGGATGTAGTTTGCCAGGTGAGTTGGTCCCTTGGGTATACTTGAGGACAACCTTAACAGGAGTTTAGAAAGTAAGCGCACCCTGGACTTACAAAGCATTTCAAAATGGAGAAGCTTCTGATTTGGAAGCAAATACCTGACTCCCTATTTATTGGCTCAAATTTTCAAGTTGAAAGAAAATTGAGATTATCTCAGTTGTCAGTAGCAAGTTATACATTGCAGGTCAGCATATCTTTTGTAGAACTTGGATTTATCCCATGAAACACTACATGAAAATCCATTTCCTCACCTTCTATGGTAGTAGCATGTCTTCTAGACAGCAATCTCAACCTCTAGAGTCACCCTAGCAGGCTGTGGCTCCACCTTAGGTTTCCCCAAGGATCTTATCTCCAAAGCTAGAACAAGACACTGGCTTGTAGTATCTATGGTTATTGCTGGGACAAAGACCAATGACTGCAGCCTCACACTGGACGCGATGGAGCCTTTCCCCTAAATAAAAGAAGACTAGAGAAGCTACCAGACTGAAGTACCCATCCATGATTCTTACATAAAGAATTTCTATATCCTTTAAACAATTTAATTATGCTGAGCCTCCTCTTACTGCAGCTTAGCATTTCCATGGCCAATCAGGTTCTAAAATTATTCTGGGAGTGGCCACAGTGTTCAAAATTCATTTGTGGGTAGGCTTCATGAATGGATTGACTAATTGTGATTATGGTTTCTTGCAGCCCAAGGCACTGTTTTAAAAATGCATGGCCCAGGGAAGTGACTGTGCAAAAAAAAAAAAAATGGTTCCAGGTCTTAGTTCAAATATCTAATACCAACATAATAAGCCAGGCACAGAGGCACAATCCTGGGATCGCCATAGCTCAGTGGCTAGGCCTAAAGCCAAATCAGTGAACTCCAGATTCAATGAGAGACTCTCTCTAAAAATATATTGTAGCACAATCAAGAAAACTACCTGATACTGACATCAGGTTTCCATATGCAAGCATGTATACATGCCAAGTGTGTGTATATATATATATGCACATATACTATAGCAGCACAGTTTGAATATAGTTTTATTTCACCTAAAATGGCAGTTAGACTGTGTTCATCTCTTATTTTTGTTGGAGGGTTTGTGTTTGTTTGTATATTTCTTTGTGTTTGTTTATCTTTTGAGACAAAGTCTTACTTTGTTCCCCAAGATGACTTGGAATTCATTACATACCCTAGATTATCTGCTAACTCATCAGTAACATCGTTACTGCCTCAATTGCCTAAGTGCTAGAATTACAGGCATGAACTGCCATGTCAAACTTACCCACCAATGTTGATTAAGACAATGACTGTAACCATTGTAGACTCTGTATACTAAGTGAGGAAGGAGTTTGAAATAGCCGGTCCTGCTGCATCCACAGTCAGGACACACAACAGAGAGATGGATATTGGTTCTCAGTTCTTTTTCTCCTTTTATACAATCCAAGACCATAGCCCAGGCTATGCTACTCTTATTCAGGGTAGGTCTTCCCACCATTAACCTAACTAACCTAACTCTTCACACATATACCAAAAGGCTAACTTAGTCTATATAACACATCACAGGCATGCCCAGAGGATTGTCTCCTAGGTGACTATAGATTCTATCAAGTCAACAATTAATACAAATTATCATAGCTTTTAATATGACAATAAAAAATTTTACTTTTATTTTTTGACAAATACCAATCATATCTATTTAATAGGGTACAACATTCTGTTTCAATATATGCATACATTGTATAATTCACCACCTTCATCTCTTATGATGAGAATTTTTAGCTACCTGGAGATATTAAGTACATTTACTAGTTTTGTTGTCATTTTTACACTACTAAACATCAAACCCAAGGCATGGAGAGGTAAGAGTTCTACTACTGACCTATATCTCCATGCTCTCTGATTCTGATAAGGCACACATACTGCCATGATTGTGCATTACTGCTGTCTGCATTCACTCAGTTGTGTGATGTAACAGCATAGCTCAGTTCCCTGTCTAGCAATAACATGACATGACACACATAGACTAACATCTTCTTAACCTCCCATTCCTTGCCCCTTGGAACCATTACTCTACTTTCAACTTCTGTGTGATCATGTTTTCAAGGTCCAGTGTCTAGGTCACCTTCATATTTTTGTGCTTGTCTTAGCTTTCTTAAAATGTTCTCCAGTCTTACCCAGGTTATATGTTACATCACCCTACTTATGGATATGTCATATGACACAGTGCATATTCATGATATATTTTTATACACCCATCAGCTGATGGACACTAGGGTTGAAACACTGTCTTGGCAACATACATGGGAAAACATTTGTCTTTCAGCACAGTGGTTTCAATTAATTAAGATACAAAAGTGCTTTTAGAGATCGCCATATATCAACACAATGACATGTAGGTAGGGATCCAGGGATTCATAAATTAGATTCCCATACTCTAGAGATCCTGTATCTTTGGGATGAATGTAATGTACCTACATCTACAACCCCACCGAGCACAGTGCTGCAGAATTCTTGGTATGGACTTCTGTCACCATAAACTGGCCACACTGAGAAGTGAAGCTCTGTGTAGTGGGTTGCCATATCAGTGTGAGCCACACTGGGAGACAAGTAGACCTTTCCAGGCTTTAGGTACAAAGCTGCCTTTGTAAACTGGGTAGACTCACCTGGTCTGCCATCCAAAGGATGAAAAAAGCCCACACACTTCCTCAGAGCTGAGAGATGCCCTTTCAGAGCCATGTTGTGCATAAATGAGGAAGCAGCTTCCACGTCAATCTTACATTCTCACAGTAAGTCGGCTGAGTATAGCAGAACAAATGTCTTCCTGGTGTCTCAGTGAAGCAGACTGTAATGACCTTCATTCTGCCTATACATGGAAACTTATTCTTTTGACTAGGCATTCTAGGCAGCTAAATCAGGCACTACTAGGTTTAAGGTAAATGCTAAATGCCCTGAAATGCACTCCTGCTGTTGTCCTAGCTATTACTCTTGGGAGTTTCCAGTAAGTAATAGATGGAAATTTTATTCTTAGGCATCAAGCTTCACAATGGTGGTGAATGTTATGATACTGGGAGTTAAACTCAGGCTCTCTTTACTAGTTATTTTGAAATAGTATCTCACTAAGATACCCAAGCCCAGGTTGGCCTTGAACTGGTTATATTTTTCCCTTCAACTCTTGAGCTCTATATGTTAAAGATGAAGCTCGCCTCATACCTCGCAGACCGGACTACACAAAGTATGTGCACCAAGGGAGAGCAGAGGTTATTCAGAATGAAGACATATTCCCATCCCTAACAGTCTCTGGTCCGTGGGCACTCATCCCTTAGGGGTCTGCAGCCCTGTAGATGTAATATACGTGAACTGAGCAAGCCTCTAATCGTGTATTCTCTTATGCTCTTTTAATAAACTTCAGACATTCTCCCAATCTTTCATTTGAGGTTTTTGGCTAAAGATATAAAGCATAAAAAATAAAACATAGCTGATGAGACTTTGAGTTAACTGGGAAAACAAACAAATTAAAAAAATCTAACAACTTCTACTGGAACTGCAAAAACAGGAGTGTTTATTTTCACATGAATTATGTATTGGTTGACACTTGGGACCGAAGCCAAAGCCTAGTTAGCAAACATCTTTGTTGAAGTTCTTGACCACCGGAACAGAAAACTTCAATAATTGATTGATGCACAGCTAAAAATGTGGAAACTATCCTGAGGGTATTTGAACAGAGGGTCTCATGCATGTGAATCTACTGCTCTGCCATTGAGCTAGAGTCTAAGGCCTCTCTTTTTTTTCCCCTTTGAAATAGGATATCACTAAGTCTTCTAAGCTGACATTTAACTTCCTCCGTAACCCAGGCTGATCTTGGAATTGTTACCATCTTTCCTCAGACTCCTGAACTCAGTCGTAAAACACTTGACTAGCATGTGTGCTGCCTTGGGTTCCACTACCGACTCATCAGCAATGCAATTAAGTACTGCATGCTTCAGATGGATGCTAAGGCTATAGATGCCTTGCCTTGGCTGGAGGTGGACTTTCCCACTTAGACAATGCACCAGAGGAGTACAACTTTACTTCCACTCAAGACCCTACCTCTGAATCTCAAACCAATGAAATCAGCGGGGAAGATGATTGAGGCTGGAAAGGGGGAAGAAATTGGCAGTGTTCTTCAGTGAATGCCCCCACACAGTTTTAGGACCTCAGAGGTAGTTAGTAAAGAATTCCACCAGAACTACCTGGGGAAAGTCTATTGCAGGATAAATGGGCAACTCTAATGAAATACTTCAACTACTACCTCTCCTGTCCTGGTTCTAGTTTTCAGTTCTTCCTGAATGATTTCATGTTTACCCTGAGAGTGCAGGATAACGAGTGTGGGCTAAGCTTTCACTAGGCATGGCTTCCTGAAGCCAGGCACCCTCCATTACTTCCTTTCCCACCACAGTAGAAAGAAAATAGCCTTCTCCATGGAGTGCACTGACTGTTGCCACATCTCAGCCAATTCTCAGACTCGAAGTTTGTATTTCAGTAATGAAAACGATGCCTGAACCAGAGAAGTGTGCCTACATACATATGTTCTAAATGAGTGACATTTCTACACGACTGATACTGTCACAAATCCCAGTGTGTGTCCAATACTTGTCACTCTTTCCATGTGGGTTTCTAAAAATGATTTTCTTCATATGACTTAGATGATGATGTCATTTATTTCATCTTTCTTCTCTTCCCTTTGTCTTTCACAGACTCTTACTTTACTTCCAAAATTTGATAATTATTATCTAAACCTTCTACTACCCCTGGATCCCTTGTATATAGCTATATAGTAAAGAAAAAAGACTTTTGGACCTAATTTTGTCCACTTTCTGCATTCTCTAAGGCATTCTACCTTTAAATAGAAGAAGCTGATATTCTTCAAGAAGGTAAAAAGCTGGTGGTGCCAGCTGAGCAGGTGTTAGAAGACAATTCTCTATGATGAGTCCTATAGTTGCTCTTCTGTTGTGAGAAACAAAAAACAAAAAGCAAACGCAACTTAAGGGAAAAAAAAAGGGTTTGTTTTGAGTCAGTTTCAAATGGATGCAGAACACATGGCCGGGAAGGCATCACAACAGACAAGGAAGACATGGAAGCAGGATCAGGATCATTATAACCACACAGCAAACAGAGAAAACAGGAAGTGGGGGCAGGCTATAAAACTTCAAGCCTACCCCCAGTGGCATACTTCCTCCAGCAAAGCTCTGCCTCCAAACAATTCCACAACCTTCACAAACACCTCCATCAGGGGAAATAGTGTTCAAAAGCATGAGCCCATGGGCAAATTTTCCATTCAAACCACCACAGGCTAGAAAGCAAATACACTGAATTTTGTGTAATGGACTTTGTCATATATGTTCTTGTATTGTTTAGTAGATTGGGTATACTCTTGTCACAGGATTCTAGCTTCATTTAGTTTAGACTTACCAATCCTTAAAAAATATAAAAATTATCCTGAAGTGGCAGAAACCCCTAAAAAATAAACCTAGGCCTTGGTTTCATGTGGCCCTTTAAATGTAGTTCACCAGGGGTTCAAATTAAAGGGCACAGCTTAAGGTATTGGAATCAGTCTCACAGCCCTGATATGGGCAGAGATGCTCCTTTTTCTTCTGCACAAATGCACACTACTACCATTGCAAAGTCCCTAGGACTCACCAATCAACTCTGTGGTGGATATACCACAGGCTGTCTTGTACAAGCACCGTGCTCTGTGCTTATCTTGGCCAATGAACTCTTGGTCGCAGCCACAGTTTGAACAGGTGCATCTACATCTCTCTACAGTGAACCCATCACATTTCATAGCCTATAGACCACCAATCCAAAGAGGGATCTAAAAATCATCTATTTCAGTGGAGAATTTTTTAAATGTTTTTTAATAGTTTCTTCAATATTGCTGTTTCTCTCTTCTCTTCATTTCAGTTTTGAAATTTATGTTTTCCCCAATAGATAAATTACCCATTTTATCGACACACTTCAAATTATTATGTAGCTACATATTTCTCTTCAGTCTCTTTTATAAGGGCACTAACCCTATTCACAAGGGTTCCCCTCTCATGGCCTAATTATGTCTCAAAGGCTCCACTTGACAATAACACACATTATGCTCTTATCTTCCAAGAGACAAGGTCTGTAAAGGAGGTTATTAAGCCAAGGAGCAGGCAGGGAAGCTGAGAATTACTGCCCAGCTGGAAGCGCTCTCTAAGGCTTGGTAGCCTGGGCAGCCCAATCAAGCTGCCTAGGAGAGAGCAGCAGGAGCTATGAGGAATAGCTTCACCCCACACAAAAAGAACCTGCAGGACTAGCAGAGGTCACGGTGAAGTGTAGAATACATGCCAGAACCCTAGGAACATTGAAGCTACAGAACCAATGGTTCCTTCTTACCTTTCCTATAGACAGCATCACACAGAACCTGCTGGCGTCAGAGGAATTTGGGAACCTCACTTCAGCCTAAATGTGCCAATAATTCACTCTACAGTTTCCACCTGGCAGTAAGTTCCTGGAATGGGGAACTCTACAACATCCAAGTCTCACATGAACATTACTAATTTTTCAACTGAAAAATAAAATAGCTTATAAAAAGTAAAGAAGCAAAAGAAAACAAAACACCCCAAAACATTGCAACCTCAGCTCTATAAAGCCCAATAGTTAGCACAAGAACCATAAAAAGAGCTAAGACAGTATAAGTCCTCCGAAACTTACTAATACTGCAGCAATGTCATTTAGTGAGTGCAAATTAGATGAAATGTGAAACAGGACTGGAAAGAATGATTGTGAGTATATTGAAAGAAACTGATGAAGAAAGTAAGCTGCTGGATGAGAACACAGGAAAGCATCTGAATGAAATAAGAAAGAAATGCAAGACATGCAAGAAGAATTCAACAAAGAGAGCAGTGCACAGCTTCAATGGTAGATCTGAGTATTATTGGTCTAAATTCTCAATCAAAAGAACCAGGATAGGAAACTGGAGGAGAAGAAGAAGAAAGAGGAAGAGGAGGCAGAGGAAGAGGAGGAGGAAGAAGAGGAGGAGGAAGAGGAGAAGGAGGACAAAAAGGAGAAGTTAGAGGAGGAGAAGGAGGGAGAGGAGGAGGAAGAAGAGGAGGAGGAGAAAGACAGCCATCTATTTGCTGCCTTCAAATAACCATACCTCATTATAAAAGAAAGGAACTAACTTAGGGTAAAAGGATGAGAAGAGATATTCCAAACAAACAAGGTCTGAAAGCAAGCAGTTGGTTCTATTTCAACACCCAAGAAAGCAATATAAAACAATAAGGGTTGTCACTTCATATTGGCTAAGGGTCATTATAATCTGAAATATAGGTGTTCCAAGCAAAGGTGTGCCCAATTTCATAAAACAAACTCTGGTAAAAATAATATTACAGGTTAAACCTAGTATAAGAGTAGGGGGTGACATTAATAATCCATTCCTGCTAAATAACAGGTATTCTCAACAAAACAAGTAGAAAAATATGCAAATTGAATGATATCATTGATAAGTAGACATTACTGACAGCTATAGCACACCTCATCCAAAATTGCAATTTTACATTTTTTAGCATCCTGTGGAAGGAAAATATATATCAGAATACCAAGGAAGTGTTAATAAATATAGAGAAACTGAAATTAAAAAAAACTATAGAGCATATATAATCTCATGGAATTTTAAATACCACACTGTTAATGACAAATGGGACTTAAAGAAATCAGAAAGAAATTTAAAAATTGAAATTGAAAACACAACATACCCAAACCTATGGGATACAATGAAAGAAGGTTTAAGAGAGAAGTTTAAAGCTCTTAACGTGTACACTATGAAATCAGAGCCATATCAAATAAATAACGATATATCTTAGAGCTCTGAGGAAAAACCCAAAGCCAAATCCTAAATTAGTAGATGGAAGGAAATCATCACGATCAGAGCAGAAAATGATGAACTGGAAACAAACACAGTGTGAAGAATCAGAGAGGCAGAGTCAAGTCTTTGAACAGATAACACGTACTGACAAACCCGTAGCCAAACTAACTGAAAGAAAACAAAATATTCAGATTAGTATGATTAGAGATTCAAAGGGAGCAGCAGATACTAAGGAAACTTGGAAAAACATTCGGTCTTCATTGAAAAAAAAAAAAACCACAGTGCAATAAATTGGAAAACATAAAGAAAATGGATAAATTTCTAGGTGTATATGACCTACCAAAATTAAACCAAGAGGAGAGAAATAATTTAAACGGATATATCACAAAACATGACATTGAAGCAGTAATTATCTCCTAACTAAAAACTATCCAGGCTCATATAGCTGTACTGATGAATTTTACCACAACTTCAGAGAACTACTCCCCACTGCTTCCCCAACGACTCCAGGACATAGAAAAGGAAGGAGCATCACTCTTTTTACAAATCTCATATCAATTTGATACCAAAAGCAGAAAAAGAAGAAAATTGCCACAAATTTCCCTGATGAACTTAGAGACAAAAATTCTCAATAAAATACTCCAAAGCTAAATTCAAGAATACATTTGAATCATTAATCTCACTGAATAGTATGTCTACAATACTCAGTTATCTCACATAACCAAAAATCCACTAAATGGATAACATTTACAATAGTAGAACCATTATATTAAATGTTATGAGCATCACAACTAGATACAGCTACAGACAATAAACTATAATAGCTAATAGTAGTAATTAGTGATGTGTGTGTGTGTGTATATATATATAAGTGTGTGTATATGTGTATGTTTGTGATAATATAACCACTACTATAAAATTGTAATTACAAATTATTAATGTATAACTTGTTTAAAAAGCAATATATTATATAAATGATATGAGAATTAAATAGAAAACTCCTATGTGGAATTACTATATATCACCAAGAAAAAAATAATCAATGTAGAAGTTCTGACCTTAAAACTCAATGAGACAAAGCTGGTATCTGGCTTTGTTTGATTGTTTTTCAGTATGGTGGAGGGGTTTGTTTAGAGAATGTTGCTACTGTTAAAATTCATGGACACTCTTAGCATCCACTTACGAAGCTCTGCTAAACTCGGTAAAGTAAAGAGGAAAATGTGATTCCTGAAGAGAAGAGCTTGTGTTTGCTTGGCATCACTTCTCAAGAGACCTTGGCCGACTCTGAATGGATGTGGATCAGAAAGTTTTGGCCACCAGTCAGTGGAGGAACAGCAGGGATTCTAACCACTTGGCTGAGCAAGGGTGTGCATGGAGCTCCATCAATGACAGAAGGAGCT
Source organism: Mus musculus (assembly GCF_000001635.26). Taxonomy (NCBI): domain Eukaryota; kingdom Metazoa; phylum Chordata; class Mammalia; order Rodentia; family Muridae; genus Mus; species Mus musculus. Next base: position 57,293,820 of record NC_000073.6, read on the forward strand.
GACTGGTTAGCACAGTTGTAGAATGCAAGCTTTGGTGTAGAACACGGCTGCTATTGCCCTCTTTATACGCCATACCAAAGGATTGGACGCATTAACTGTCCATAGCAGGGGAAGAGGGGCTCACAAGACCACCTTCCAAGGGTATATAAATTAACAGTTCCTGGAGGAGATGGATATTTCCTTGGTGGTGTAGATGTCCACTTGATCCCCTATAAATAACCCCATTACACTAACTGATTCATCAAGCTAGGCTTTGATAGAATTAGTTCTTTGGTCTGTGATTGGCCTCCTGTCTGTGGGATTAGTACATATTTGTTCATATTCTCTTCAAGAAAATGTCATACAACAGTGCCACAGAACCGAGGTCCAAGTGGGAGTGGAGAATAAGGGAACATCTTGATGCAAATATATTCTTTCATTCAGGAAATAGAATTCTGTGTTTTCTCACCAGAGCTAATCTCTCTACATGTTATCAAAGAAAAAATGGATGCCATATGAGTCCATGCCCATGAGTCTAGGCATCTTCCTAACCACAGGGATCAGGAATGGATATGTCATACATTAAACTTAAAACTTCCTCTGCCAGAAAAATGCTGGCTTCCTCTCTGTATTTAGAAAAGCCTGTCTCAGAGCAAGGAAGAGAAACCCACTTATTATAGGTCTCATTTAGCATGTTTAGGAATACCCCAGGCACTTTGACAGATTATCTCATTAACCCATACTTGATCCAACTATAATTGAGTTAATTTATACAAAACAGAGGCTGGACATGCTCTTTTGTTCATCCTAGTGTTCTCTTCCTTCCTCCACTTTCCAAATAACCCCCTTCCAATGTATCCTTCTCTTCCTGCCTAAATGATCCTTCATGTACTCTTCCCTCTCTCCTCTCTCCAAATAAGTCATGCCTCTCCAACCCCCATACGCTCTCATCTCTGTGCGACAACTGACACATGATAATCTTTTAAGTAACTTCAAGAAGTAACTAGTAGGTATTGAACCAAAAAGCCCAGCTATTTACATATATGTAATCTGGTATAATTTTTAAGTAGACTTGATAGACATGATACTGTGTCAATTACTTAAACAACGGCGGAATTACAGATGGTAGACCCATATAAAATAAAAACCAAGGACCCAGTTGAAGAGTGAGATTTATCAGAAACAGAAATTCCAACATAATTTGTGGCATCCAGAGTATAAAATAAAAGAAGTATATCTCATTGGTCAACAGTTATGAATGGCAAGACAAAGATGTGAGGACTTAAATACAATGTGTAGCCTTACCTGCATGAGTACATGACTGTGTAGCCACCCTGTCTGAAGGCACTGAGATAATGCTCACTAGTGTCTGGTTTTTTGAATCTCTGTTTTTACTCGAGTGTCCCAGTACAGATGTCTTCCCGCAGGGTGCGTGCAGGTGCCACACTCTGAGCTAATAGCAGAAGAGGCTTCTGGAATGGGAGTAGTGCACACACGCACAGAACAATCCCAGATAAATGAAGACTTAGGTTCATGTCAGGGTCGGCAAAGAAGTAAGGGACATATAGTCTAAACCAGTGGTTCTCAACCTTCTCAATGCTGTCACAGTTGAATACAGTTCCTCAGGCTGTGCCAACCCCCGGCCATAAAATTATTTTCATTGCTACTTCATAACTATAATCTTGCCACTGTTATGAACAGTAATGTAGATATCTGATATGCAGGATATCTGATATGTGACCTCTGTGAAAAGAGTGGCTCAATTCCCAAAGGGATGACCCAGAGGTTGGGAACCACTGGTTTAATCAGTCATGAGGGCATCAAGACCCATTGTCTAGATGACATCCAGTCCAGACTCAGGATTTGCTTGGCTGGAGGAGTCTGAACCACATGAGGTTGGCACAATTCATCTATTTATGGGACAAATCATGATGACATATTTAACGCTTTACCTTTCTCAAGAGACATGCAAATTTAAGCCAAATTACTAGCTGTTAATTTTTAAATGACATATTCATATTCATAAGAAAATTATGAAATCTATTCTTCACTGGGAGTGGTCTTATTTTATAGTTCTGTGTGATTAATGAAAATGACAGTCTCAGGAGACTGAAACATGCACATTTCTGTCAGCAAGATCCTCAGGAACAGGAGGAAGAGGAAGGAGACGTTCCTCTGCCACTATGGTCCTGAGAATGCTCTTGGGCCTCAGGTTCCTTAGATCTCAGTACCAATCCTTTGCTAGCACCAAGGAAAGTCCCTGTCTTGGAATATATACACATCTAAGTGCCTGCTCAGAGAGTTTCTTATGGGAGTTCTATGGGAGAACACTTGTTTCTAGAAGATTCTGAAGAATGTTTGCTCCGCAGCCTGTGGTAGGCATGTGGTAGGTAGGACCTATCACTGGAGGAAAAGATAAGCTGGTTTCTGCACCATGCCCGGAGTCAGTGAGCACCTAAACAGTAGAGGTTCTTCAGAGGAAGTGGAGTTACAGCCAGTGAACACCATAGGATGTCTGTGTTTATTCCCTGCAGATCCCCTTGCTGGTGCGTGCTCCCCAGAAGAACAGGATGGATCACCCTTCACTCTTGTTTCCTGTATAATCCAGAGAACACACACACACACACACACACACACACACACACACACACAAGCCACCATCACCACCACTACATACAATTCTGTTGCCACCCAGGGCTGTATCTGGTATAAATTTACCTAATGCAAACAAAAGTTGCTTATCTAATTCCCTCATTTTCTGTAATACGATTATTTCACAAAACTTAATTCTTATCTGGATTCAAAACACTTAGCAAACTGACCTCTAATTACCTAATTCACCAAAAAGATAAAGTATACAGCCAAAGGTTGTCTCCTAGACAGAGGCAATCCATTCTGTCTCCAGAGTTAACTCAAAAATAGATTCACACCGCCTCTCCCAACAGCAATCCCAGCATCCTGTTCATCTGTGTCACTAAAGCAGAGGCTTGCCTTGACTCCAGGAACTAAAAACTGCCTGCTGGAAGGATGCTTCAAAGTCTAGATCTGAAAAACATCAACTGTGTACTGCCAAATGTGTGATAACTACGAAAGTTCCCTTTCCTTATTCAACAGAATGCTAAGCTGAGCAGAATGGCAGCCCCATCTCTTGGCTGAGGCTTTCCAAAGTCAGAGAGAGGAGGGAAAAACACAAGTACAAAGTATATCTCTTATTATAATTAGTTATACTGTGACCTTACGGGTCCTTTAGGCCAGACTGGGGGCATATATTCATCATCAAAGTGGCAGTCAGTGCTCAGTAATTAAAATAAAGAAGTCACTGGGTAGCTATGGCTACTGCAGACATCACCAGGTGGTCCTAAGCCTTGTGAGCCTAACATGTGTTACTTACCAAACTAGGTAGAAATGCATGCCTGGACTTTCAATCTTCAGCCAATAACATAAGAACAAGACTGTGATATCAGAACTTTCTCCCAGAACATGGCAGTCTGCAGATAATCAACTGGATTTAAGATGAATGTGTGCTGCTTTATTTCTGAAGAATGAAGGGCCATGAGAAACTTCAATTAGATAAGTGAACAGATGATAGCATGTGGTCAGATGTTATGTCATGTTTCCTTCTACTGCCTCTGGCTATTAAAAGAGAGAACCATCCAAGGAAGATTTTTACACCAGTAAGAAGAAATAAAGAATGAGAAAGACGTTTAGCCATGTAATGCTCTCACTTGGATACTATATTCCCTGAAAACATCAATTTACTCAGATATTTGGGAGCTAGTGATGAGTTTGGCTATATTGTCCCTAAAGTGAGGAAGATGAAAGGCAAGATCTTTCATTCTAAAACCGCAGCTATATTTCAAAGGCACCTCAGACCTCCAAAAGCACCACCACACCGTAACTGTAAGGTAAATCCCAAAGAATCTGCTGTATCTGATCTATCTTTAAAAGTAAAAGCAGTGCAAAGAAGACCCTTTCTGTTGCAATCAGAGCTGTGAAACAAGCTGGACAAGGAAGGAGGACAGATACAATAAGATGACCCTGAGCAGAGAGAGAAGGTCCAGGCAGTGAATGTAGTGCTAAAGAATGCAGGAACCAAGAAGGAGACCATGAATGGAAATAATTTTTGGAAAGTGTGAGGATTGAAAGACACACTTCCGACTTCTCCACTTGCTGGCAGTCCACAGCCTCCTTTAGCACAGAAAAACATTTATTAGCTGGTGAGAAGAGACTGTGGTCCAAGATTAGCCAGTGTTTGTCCACACATGTAGAACTCACTGGTCCACTTGGAGGACTGCTCTGTGGTTTGAAGTCCTCAAGAAGATTCGAGGAGCACATGCTACCTCCAGAGCCAAAAGATCCCATAAGAAAGTCTGAAAACACATTGGGGCATCTGAGGTCACTGGCTTTATAGACTTAATGCGGGGTGCACATTGGGAACTCTGAAAATTCCAGGTCCTATTCCTCTCTTTGTCATTGAATACCCATCTGCTTTTGCTAAAGTAAATTGGTATAGTTGCTGATGTCCTAGGAAATCTAGAATTTCAGTACAAATTTGTAGTCTTGAGCTCTGGCTGAAAGCTGTCACATCATGTATCATTTCATTCAAACCATTTCAGATAGTTTGGCAGTGGGCACTAGGTGCATTTTAGAAAGGTGTAAGGGACAAAGAGCGCAGGGATGGTTCATTTTGACTTGGTTTTACTAGATGAGTAAGTGCCTAGGGCTGGTTCATGAAACACACCTCTGCATGATTCCTTTTATCAACTAAAGTTCTTATGTTACCAAGGCTTGGGACGAAGTCATGGTAATCCTTAGATTACCATAGACTCTAGAGTGCTGGAATATAGTTATGATCCACCATGCCCAGCTCAATTGAGAGAGTCAATGAATGGAGCAGCTTGATTTTACAAGTCCTAAAGGGAACAAAAGTTGGACTGGTGATCTCAAAGCTCCTTTTCTATAGAACTAAAACACAGAGGACATCTTTTTCAGGCCATCCCAGGTACAGAGCATCCTGATTAGTTGTAGATTCACTCTCTTCACAGAACCTAGTTCTTTTCAGAATTTGGATTGGCCACGCAAAACATGTGCGACTCTGCTCTGTTTAGGTTTGGTCTGCTGAGGCCTCATGCAGAATTTCAGTTCAGAACAACGGCTTTCACAAAAATTCTTAATAAAGCTTAAATATGTACTCCCATGTGATGGGGATGTACATATCTTTGTGACAGTAGTAGGGTAAAGCAGTGCTTTCTGAGGAATTGATCCAGTCAGCAATCCTGCATGAGCTTTGCAAAGGAAGTCTTGACTGAAGAGTTGCTGGGAACAGGGAAAGGAGGCTAAGAATGATTTTACCAGGTAGGAAGGAGCTTCCAGACAGAAAAGGAATAACCATATTGCATCAACTGGAGTCTAGCATCTGCTGTGGGCCAGCTACTAAGTCAGTAACTGAAGCAGACATATCAGCTTCTCTGCCTCTCACACTGTATAACCCAAGGTAACAGGCATAGGAAAGTAACCATGGTATCTGGTCAGAGGCAAGCCTCTGGGACCGTATCAGGCTAAAAGTGATAGGTGAAGCCCCCTGAAGTGAGCACAGGCTGCCTCAAAACTAGACTGCCACAACAGATACCCTAGCAAAGAACTAAGCATTTAGGGAAACATCAGCCAAAGGATGAAGTCTGGTGTGCATTGTGCAGAGGCTGACCAATGGCACGGAGTATGGGGCTGAGCATAAAAGTATTGAGAGAACTGAAGGCTATTAGCAATACCACAGTTATTTAGGAATCAAGGTGTCTGAAGGCTCCTGCAGCGCCACACCATGACTGGGGGATGGAAGGAAGGGAGGGATCCAGGAATCTGAGCCAGCTGCAAGCACAAGATGGTAATGCAAGCAGCAAAGCACATTCACAAGTTGGGAAATGACTGGGCAGACATATTAACAACAAATGGCTTTGCCAACAGTCAGAGGAGAGGAGAGGAGAGGAGAGGATCCAGCCTCCTAACTTGATGGTTTACAGACCGAGCCTTCCCTTTTGAGGAGTGGGTTGGCCCTGAGCTGGTAGGGGAAGGGTCTCACTCTGTTCTGATTACATCATAGAAGCTCTAAGGTTCATGCTCAATTAGTTTTACATATTTGGGTTAAGATAAAAACAAAACAAAACAAAACCAGGAAATGTCAGTTTCTGCACTGAAATTCTCTTCCATGTGAAAGATGAGGAAAACAGGCACAGAGAGGGAACATGTGGTATGTCTTGTCAAGCAAGAACAGTGTGCTGTGACTTCTTTCAATGAACCTTAAAATACTCCATTCATTAAGAGTGGCTATTGCAGCCAAACATGAAACAGAACTCTGGGAGTCCTGTGGGGGAGGGGAAGGAAGGATCACAGGAACCAGAGGGGCCAGGGACACATCAGGAAAGCATGGCCCTTAAAATACACTGACCAGGACTCATGGGAACTTGCAGAGATCAAGGATTCTATAGGGGTCTAACCTAGGCCCTCTACATTTATGTTATGACTGAGTAGCTTGGTGTTCTTGTGGAAATCTTAATAGTGGGAGTGGTGGGGTGGCCTCTTTTGCTGCTTGTGGAATTCTTTCCCCAGTACTGGGTTGCCTTGTCCAGCCTTGATATGATGGTATATGTCTGGTCTTATTGCAGCTTGTTATGCTGTGTTTACTGATGTCTGTGAAGGTCTACTCTTCTTCTCTGTGGAGAGGGGAAAGGGAAGGGGAAGGAGTCTGGGGGAGTGATTTGAATATAATACATGAGAGAAGAATAAGAAAATAATAAAGAGAGCTGTGGCTTTCTGCCTCAGTTTCCTCTTTTAAAAAAGTAACATTGTAAGACTCAAAGAGGAAAATATAAACTGCCTGTCCAGCAGGAGTGTCTTTGGTGACAATGTTCTTCCTTCTCTCAGATAGCAGCTTTCCAGAAGTTTCTCTAAACAACTTCAGGTAGCAAGAGATACATTGTCCTTGGAAGGTAAGTAGTGGCCTTTCTCTGCAGATCTCTACAGTCATGAGGCCAATGGTACTATACTTGTTGCTGGACCTAGAAGCTTGGAGACTTCTAACCTGGCTGCAGAGATGGCTCAGAAGGTAAGCACACTTCCTGCCCTTCAGATCCCAGCACCTACATCAGGTTCTGTAACTCCATCTCTAGGGTATCTAGTGTTCTCTTCTAGACTTATGGAAGCTCCAGCCCACATGACATTCATTCATACATGCACACACACACACACACACACACACACACACATGAATGAAAATAAAATCTTTAAAATGTAATGTGCAGACTAGTAGAATCATACATCCAGCATATCAGGCAACAACATGCCAATGAAGTCAGTATTCAAAGCAAGAAGATGATTCAATGTTTGGTTCCATTTTTCATTGACTATATTTTTCATTTACACACCATATTTATGAATGGATGCTACCTTGCTTTAATCAATTAACTCAGTAAATGAATATAACGTGAAAATATGAAAATCAAGAAGGTGGCTTAATTAAAAAGTTAACTTCCCATCTAGTGATTGTGTGTAACCAAGTGCAATGTCAATGGTCTATCTTGTTTTGAACATGTGTAGGGCCTCTGTGATCCAAAGCTCATAAGAAGGAAATCCATGCTTGGGACTGAGATTTTCACTTAATAATTCTATTCACGTAGGAGTAGTAGTATTCACTGCTGTGGGGTACTTCTGCTCAAGTCTCTTTTAAAAAATTAATTATCTTAAAAACCAGTGAGGTTTCATAAGACTTTTTCATTCCTTCCTGGTTTCGGTTGATTTGCTTTTGAAGAGTCAATAGATGTCCCATACTGGTGTGTTTGTGTGTGTGTGTGTGTGTGTGTGTGTGTGTGTGTGTGTGTGTACAGTTACCAAACATCTCAATGCATAGGAGCAGCCTGTGTCTCCATAGCAAGGCGAACACTGTGTTTCTAAGGCACTTATTTGATTCATTCTAGCCCGTCCTTCGGGGACCTATGGGCTCTTCACTGGATACAGGGGTATGATCAGGCAGTCTGACCTCCCCAGCATCTCAGCTCACCAAGTTCCCACCTCAGTCTCACAGACCCTTTTCTGCCACAGAAGGTTGTAATGTCAAGAAGCACAGAGAGAGCTCTGTCAGAGCAAATAGGGCAAAGCCAATAGACAGACAACCCAGTGGAGAAAGTGAAGGTCAAAGGAGCTGAAACAGAGAGGGTGATGTCTCCATTAGAGTTTTCTAGGAAGTGCTACGCATGGAGATGCACACCTTTAATCAGCACTTGGGAGGCTGACCTGGCTCAAGAGATTTCAAAGGAGAAGAATTTCATAATGTGGCATAAAGACTGGTTTTGTGGTATTTTGGTGAAGAATGTGGCTACTTTTTGCCTTTTCTTTTTTTTTTTTTTTGGTCTGAAAAGTTTGCCTGAGGCTAAGGTGAAGAGACTTGGATTAATTGCATTGACAAAAGAAGTTTCAAAAAAGCCCAGCAGAGACTTTAATCTCTGGTTAAGTCTTATGAAGAGAAGTTTGAACAAGCATAGCAAACTTAGAAAGGAAAAACATAAAATATATGGTTCGAGTATTAAAGGAGTACCAGGAAGTGAAATGGAGCAAAATCTTGTGTTCTAGGAGATAACAGATTAAGAGAGTGGGACCTTGGGGCAAGATTCTACCAAGCTTAATTAGATACAGGCATGGTGGTACTCACCTTTAATCCCATGAGAAAAGCATGCTGATCTCTGCATTCAAGGTCAATCTACAGAGCAAGAACTAGGATAGCCAAGCTTAGGCAGTGAAGGATTTAGAAAACCTAAAGCTAGTGATAATGTAATAGTACAAGGGGATCATGTTCTAGTTCCTGTAAGCAGCAGAACTCAGCAGCTTCAGCCATGTGGCTCTGGCTCTAGAGTTAAGAATGGAAGGAACTACTGGAACTATTGATGCTGGTTAGCTGGAGCTAAGGAATTAGCGGTGATTAAGAAGAGACCAGCATCACTGAGGTGAAATCTTCTGGAAACTGTTTTCTGGGAGCACAAAGAAGCTGTGTTCCAGAGATACCCTAGGTTGTACCTCATGCTGCGGCTGGACCTGGTAATGTGTAAGAGTCACTCAGGTGGTACTGCTTGTGAAGGAATGAAGGGATCATGGAGAGAAGCTGAGGCTTAGCACTGTGAGAGGCCAGGGAAGGCCATTGGAAAAGGTGAAGCCTCAACTGTAGTTGATGGCCCAGGACTGAAGGGGTCATGCAAAGGATTTGAGGCTTGGCACCCTGAAGAGAGCCTATGAGAGGCTATTAGTGAAGCCTAGCTGGAGTGGAACACCCCAGTGTATTGGAGATGTCAGTATCATGGGATGATCACCAAGAACAGCAGCCATAGTGGAGTGGATCAACCTGAGCTTAGAGTGCTACAGAGGGCAGAACTGGAAAAGTGAGTCCAAAAGATCAATTGGAATCCCAGACACTGAAACAAGAAGCTGTAACATTGAAATTGCCTTGGAGACTCAAAGATGTTAAAGATGCCAGAGCCATGGAATACATGCTGAGGAAAGCTGCTAACAGGGAGTGGAATCAGCCCAGGAGAAAGCAGTTTGTTGCAGTCAACAAAGATGAAAAAGGAGTGGAGATCTGAAGACCGCTTTGACATCAGCCATGGAGATGCAGAGTTTGGAGTTTGCCCAGCTGGTTTCCTGCCTTGCTTTGGGGATTACAGTTAATTAAGTTGAATGAATCTCAGAAGAGACCTTGATCTTTGGACTTTTAACATTGTTGCGACTGCTATAGACTATGAGGACTTTGAAAGTTGGACTAAATGCATTTTGCATTATGCTATGTTTAAGTATGGCCCCCATAGACTCATGTTTTTGAACAAGTCTATGGGGACCAGGGAGTGGAATGTGATGGTTTATATATCCTTGGACCAGGGAGTGACACCATCTGAAGGTGTGGCCTTGTTGGAATAGGTGTGACCTGGTTGGAAAGGATGTGTCACTGTGGGTGTGGGTATAAGATCCTCACCCTAGTTGCCTGAAGTCAGTCTTCCACTAGCAGCCTTTGGATGAAGACATAGAACTCTCAGCTCCTCCTGTGCCATGCCTGCCTGGATACTGCCATGCTCCCATATTGATGATAATGGACTGAACCTCTGAATCTGTAAGCCAGCCCCAATTAAATGTTGTTTTTTTATAAGACTTGCCTTGGTTATGGTGTCTGTTCACAGCAGTAAAACCCTAACTAAGACAGGCAGAGGCAGAGGCAGAGGCAGAGGCAGAGGCAGAGGCAGAGGCAGAGGCAGAGGCAGAGGCAGAGGCAGAGGCAGAGGCAGAGGCAGAGGCAGAGGCAGAGGCAGAGGCAGAGGCAGATGTGTCTCTGTTTGTTTCAAGCCAATCTAGTCTACACAGCAGGCCAATGAAGGCTACTTAGTGAAACACGATCTATAAAAAGGTTTCCAAGGAAGACAAAATGAGCAGAGCTCCTAAGTCAATTTAAGAAACTTAGGACCCTTCAGTCCCCATTACTGGTGTTGCCAGGAATGTATAGTACAATAACTCTTTTAGCTTACTAATACTAAATGAGAACTCTCTTTCATTCTCTCTCCCTCTGTCCCTCCTGCCCTCTCTTCCTCTTTCCCTCTCTCCCTCCTTCCCTTCCTTGTTCCTCTTTCCCTCTTATTCTCTCCCTCTTTAAAAATAAAAATGAGAAAAAAAAACAGAATTCCATAATATAATTTAGTCTACGGAGACTGCAGAAGGCTTTCCCGGGAAACCACCATGCCTCCCTGAGAGCAGATGCTCAATACTGAACCTTTGTACTTAGAGGTAAAGCAGACTTGGGGCATGTGTCACTGTAAAGGGCCTCTCCTGTACTTCAATGTTTTCCTTTGTCTAGAAGTGGGAGTTACCGGGTTGTGTGATTTCTGATGCAAATGCTAGGAGCAGCTTCTGAGTACCAAAGGCACCTTAATGGTGCAGGCAGCCAGGCAAAGTGCTGGCTATCAGACCTGCCCTCTTCTATGTTTCTCATGCATTCTAGGAAAGCCTTGCAATGTTTCTGGAATAGGTAGCCCACATATGTCCTCAGCACAACAAAGAGTCTTTGCTTTGCCAAATGTTAGTCAAGCCTCTTAGCCTTCCCTAGGCAATTTGTGCATCTCTTGATAAAACAAAACAAAAAAACCTATCTTTTGCAAGAAGCCCTGATAAGTCAATGTAAGAAGAACTATCCATTCTTGGTGCAAGACTTCACTTAGTAATCTGATAATGCATGTCGTTCCTTCCCCGGCATTGCACGGTGATTATCTTGGTCAGCTTCTGTAATGCTTCTGATAGGCTGGCTCCGCCTAAATATCCCAAACTCAGCTTTTTTTCCTCTCAGTAATTTTCCAACCAGCCATCCGGTTTCCCCAGTTTCTCATGTAACATGAAGGGCAGCAGAAAACAGAAACATTAAGGAGATGAACAAAACATTACCCCAGGACTTAAAGGGAGAGTAGTTAAGCAGGAACACCAGATGCCTAAGATTGCAGGCAACAAGTCACATAGCACAACGCCTTTTCCATCTTTATCCAGGACTTAGGTGCTATCTCAATGATGTCTGCAGCTGCTGTGTGATAAAGCAATATGAGCCTTGAGTGTGAACATTTTATCCTTTTCACAGGTGAAAGACACTTTCTTACTATAGGGCTTAGCAACTTCTAAATATGTTTAGCTTTGTTTATTAAGCAGAGATCTTGTTCCTTTTTGCTTATGGAAAGCACTCCCTGGCTTCCTTACAGATCTGGATTGCTGGCAGCATGGTTTTTATGCTTTCAGAAAATGAGTAAAATAAAAGTGACCTGAACACATACGCTGCCATACTTTGACAGCATATCTAGATGGCTACTGAATGATCAACAGGCAAGGTAGTATGTACAATGTGAATAGGCTGACAATTCCCTGCATGACACACACCCTGAGTAGCACAAAGTAGGATGGCATGAGAGTTCATCACACTACTCCTAACAGTCTACAATTGCAAACTCAGTAATTATTTGCACACTTCATATGTTTGGATCATGCTTGTTGAAAATGAGAAAAGCACCAGAAAGCAAAACCTCTAGCCAGGAAATCAGCTTGTTAATAAGCTGGAATTAGGATGGGGGGAATAGAAGATACCTTTTCCTCATCCCTTTGTCCTTGTCTCTCAGAGCAAGTGGAAGGATAATGGCAGCAGAGAGCTGTGAAGCATAGAGAGTAGGGAAAGATGAACACAGCAGCTCCCATGAACACCAATCGGGTAGTTCTAACTTCCCATTATTCTCTAGGCCTTAGAGAAACATTCCAGCCAGGCTGGCCCCATCCTCAGTCTCTTCCTCCTCTGTCTTCATATTTCACATGCAGAACACTCACAATTCCACTCTTTCTTTGGAATGGTTGTATTATCACGTACCTAAGTTTGTCCATTCCACACGTCAGTCCCACGATGTGCTTACTTGTTCTCTGCCTATGCTCTCTGCTCTTTGCTCTCTGTCCTTTTGCACTTTAAGCACGACTTCTACGTTCCTGAGTGACCACACTATAATGCCCATGCTGCTGCTCAGGCACTTAATGAGAAGAGATTTTAGAGAATGTTTAGTGGTTGTTCAAAAGGCAAGGTTGTCCAGTTTCTCCTGCTCTGTGGGGTCATTCTGTTAGCCCTTGGCAAGATCCAGTGAAGCCAGGAGTATTTAGACATGGCCATAGCTTACCACTGGGCACCTACATAGCCATGGCTTACCACCAGGAACCTACAATCAACAAGGAAGGCCACTGGCATCCTTTGATTTTAAAGTCTACTGCCACAAAAAGAGTATCGTATCAGAGCTCGAGGAGAAAGCATTGGCACGGAATGCAATGGCTGAGCCTTAGTAAACCTAAGGCAAAATGTTATGTACCATATAACATTCTTGGTGGCTTCTGGGTACTTCAAAAGGCTCCTGATTTGAAATGGTATTTGTGGTCCTTTCAATTAAGGGCAATAATTGCTGGCCATAGCACTGTAGCTTCAAGGAGAACCACATTTAACCATATGCTTTGAAGCGTGGCAACATTTCTAGAGTCTTAAATGATTCTATTAGTTCAAATTGACTGAATCAAAAATGACAGAAACACTGATGCATGCATTCCATCTTGCTTTCTTCCATAGTGTATGTGTTTCCGAATCTTATCTTCCCAGTTGTGCAGCACACACACATACACGTAGACAGGTACAGGCACATACATGCATATGTACACACCCATATAGATATATTCACATTCACACATATACTAAGACACAGATGCACACATACACTGAGACACAGATGCACACATACACTGAGACACAGGTACATTCATATACTGAGACACACAGATACACACATATTCACACCTATAAATACACACATATACATACACACTCACATACAAACACATTCATACCCATGCTTGGTTGGTTACTTATACAGACAGACACATAGATAGCACACACCATATACACCAACACACCAGACTAGTTAAGAATGTTTCACCTGGATCTATAGCCAGCTCTATCTCCAGGCTTCTCAAAGTCAAGTTAAAAGACTGAAGCCATGAAATTCCACCAACCAAGGCAGATATTTAGTACTCTGGATCTGCACTGTTGGATGCCAGCAAATGTTAGTGAAAAGATGACTTCAGCTCTGACCTCTGAAGTTTAAATGGCACATCACCCCACATCAATTCCACCAGCTGCTTCTCCTTCCTTCCTGTATTTGTTCATACCTCCCACTCATCCAGTGGAAGCGAGTGTTGAGTCACTTATCTGTGCTAGACTAGGGGGTGAAGAAATGCAAATGCATGTCCCAGGGGATTTTAAAACTGCTTATCAGCCATGGGGTTGTCTTGGTCATCCTGGCAAGTGTTATATTTTACAGTGCTTATGTTGATATGGGTTCCTGAGGTCTGGGGTATATAGCTGTCCTCTAAAGCCCTTCCTGGGGTCCACAGCCATTGACTATCTCTGTAAGGCCCTTAGCTTCAGATCAGGCTGTGCATCTCAGCTTTTTTATGCAATGTCAGAACAGTTGAACAGGTCTCAGTCCCTGAATGGGACTGCTAGAAATAATCACTTACACCAAGTCTTTAAAGGCCGATGCGATATGCCAACCCATTTCCAAATCCTATGTATGGACATCTTTATACTACTTTCAAATATATGCTTACACATGGAAGTGTCCAAAATCTGAACTATCAATGTGTAGGCTTGGGAATCCACTGCATAATCCTCCAGCCTTGTTATTTCCATTCACCATTATCTTCCTCTTACCCGACTCAGCATCTGACACACAAGAGTGCTCTGTCACATTCAGTGGATGAATGAATGCTCATAGGATGTGAGTCACCCTTGACTTTGTTCATTCTTTAATGCCTATACGCATTCAATCATACCTCTGAAGTTTCATTCCCTATAGCTACATCTTTCTCTGTAGCCCACTGCCATTGTTCAGATTAAGGACTCATGCATCTCACTCTGAAACTTCATAATCTTTAGTGCATCTCCTTAACTCAGCCTGTTAATATTCTGTTAAAACAGAAGATAATCCCTGTTATCCTCTGTACCAATGCTACCACTGCCTTCATACGATGCTTCATTGTGGATGGGTTTCTGTTCAGGACCCCTGTCCTTGCACGAATCGATCCCATACGTGTACATCTGGTCATGGCAAATGCATGTAGTTGCTTGCCTCCACACATGCAAGTCTGAACAAGCTTAGGGGACCTTCGTGGGGAACATGGGAGATACTGGAGTGGCCTTAGTAAGGAGAATCCTCACAATTCTCCCCATCAGAAAAATGGTTTACAGTAACATATTTCTGTCAGAGAAATATCACTGAGCTTGTGTTTGAAAGACAGAAAGAGTGCAATGTCCCCAGAAGTAGAAACGTTAAAGAGAAAAAGAAAAATTGAGAGATGGAGCTAATCACAAGTGTGCAGGAGACTGCGCAGAATGCCTGCTAGGAAGGCCAGCTGTCTCATTACTGCAGGCATCTCAACTTCTCTTACTCTTGAAGTTCATTCTCTTTCACTTTGACAAGTCTGGCTGCCTACCTTACCTGGGATGATAATGATACTTTACACAATAGAAAGTTCTGAGACAATAAGAAAGTAGAGAATAGATGCAGGAGAACTTTGAAGTTGTGGTGATTTGCATTTGAGACTTGCCTTTTAGCAGAGCCATGCTGACTTCTTATGGGGTAGAAATGCAGCCAGATGTGTAGTCCTATCATTCTCAGACATATGAGCTTTGGAACATGGCTTAAGATGGCTAAACCTCAGTTCCATTAACCACAAGCTCAGTGACAAGCACAAGAATTGTACACCAGGATTAAATTCTTGTATCCTAGATGTCACCCAAAAGCCATGCACTGGAGGCTTTGTTCTAGCCACTTGTACAATCAGATGATGAAACCTTTAATGGTGAAGCCTAATGAGAGGAAATAGGGTCACTTAGAGCCAGGCCTCCTCCACTCTCTCTTCCTCACAGGTACAGGACATTCATGGACAATAGGTTCCTGGCATAAAGAGTAAGAGCTAAAATGAACTTCATTTTCTTTAAGTTGATGTATCATAAACATTATTCCCAGCAGTAGACAAGTACCAGCTAATGGCCTTGTAACAAGGGATACCTGAAATTAACCCAATGAAGTTGTGGCCTGAAACCCTTGCAAAGTCGATGGAATCATGCATGAGAGTAGGGGTGAACTCATTGTTCCGTTCATTCACCCGTTCCTTTCATAAGCATGTATCAGCTCTCTGGTCCAGATTCTAGGAGACAGCTATGAGAAAGACATGTTAAATATTGGGATAGAGGTGTGCTAGCTATACCCTCACCAATTACAAGACTGAATTAGGATGGCTACAAGAATTAGGCCAGCATGGTGTGTATAGAAGTTTAAGGTCAGCCTTAAATGAAAACATGTGAAAGAATAGCTAATAAGGCCAAACAAATATAAAGGCATATATTTTTGGTCGGTAGCTCATAGGTGAACAAGTACAGAATTATTGGCTCTTGAGTAGGATATAAGAATAATTATTTCAGACCACCAGTCTCAATTAATCTGGACCCCCAAGATCTCTCAAACATTGGACCACCAAACAGGCAGCATACACCAGCTGATATGAGGCCCCCAACACACATACAATAGAGGACTTCTGGGTCTGTGTTCATTCAGAGATGATACACCTAACCCTCAAGAGACTGGAGGCACCAGGGAGTTTAGAGGTCAGGTTGCATGGGGGGAGGGGACATCCACGTGGAGACAGGGGGGTGGGGAAGAGGTATGGGATGTAGAGCAGTAGGAGGGTAGACTGGGGGGGGGGGAGAAGTATAAAATATGTAGTGTAAAATAAATACTAATTTAAGAAAATGGCAATAGGAGAGTTTCCTCTAGAATCTGTGACCATTCCAGCCACAGGTTATGACTTCCTTTCTATGGGTGAGCCTTAAGTCCAATTAGACAGCTGTTGGTTGCCACCAAGATAAAGATGTCACCACTGCACTGCTGGATATATCTTCCCAGGCCAGTCATTACTCTGGTTCTCAACTTTATAGCTTGTTGGGACAACCCACTGTTTTTCATCTTAGCAATTTGCATAGAGGATTCCAGAACAGCTCCAGCTCAGTATCTCCAAATCGGGTGTCAAAACTGTATGGTGTCTTTGGCAACAGGACCTTACCTTCAAGTTCTTCAAGTCAACCAAAGAAAATGACAATTCCCCTGAACAAAAACTTTAAGGGAGGTTTCCATGCATAACACTAGAGTGTGGGTACTAAAGGGGGGCAGGGGAAAGAAGGAGAGAGGGAGGTTAGCCAGCTCCGGGCCAGAGTTCCTCCTATGCTCTGGGCAGGTGGACTTGGGAGGGCTGCCAGATGCTTTCCACTCTGCCCCGGGTGGGTATAATAATAAGCCACTGACCCCACTCGACAGGGGGTGGATAAGGGGCAGCCTCCAACCAGGGGCCCCTGAGTGACACCCTGTAAGCCCCAGAGTTATGGGAGAAAGGGCATAGGGAGAGAGGTTTCCACACAGGCCAGGCGAGAGTCTGTGAAGCGGGCCGTGATGAACAGAAACAGTCTATGACTTTAGAGCTTTATTATAGAAAGGAAGGGGGAAAAAGAGAAGGGAGAGGGAGAGGGAGAGGGAGAGGGAGAGGGAGAGGGAGAGGGAGAGGGAGAGGGAGAGGGAGAGGGAGAGGGAGAGGGAGAGGGAGAGGGAGAGGGAGAGGGAGAGGGAGGGAGAGAGAGAGAGAGAGAGAGAGAGAGAGAGAGAGAGAGAGAGAGAGAGAGAGGCTATGGCCAAGAGGAGAGAAGAAGGAAAGGAGAGAGTGAGAAGAAAGGCTAGAGAGTAAGAGGGAGAGAGAGGCAGAGAGTGAGAGAGAGGAGAGGAGAGGAGAGGAGAGGAGAGGAGAGGAGAGGAGAGGAGAGGAGAGGAGAGGAGAGGAAGAGAGAGTAAGAGAGCAAGAGAGCAAGAGAGCAAGAGAGTGAGGAGGGGCCAAACAGCCCCTCTTATGGTATGCTGTATCTTTACTGTTGCTAGGTAACATGGGGGAGGAGTTTAGCCTGAAGGTCAGAAGCTTGAGACATTGCCTAAATGAATACTAGCCATGCTTCTCCTGTGGGGGCTGAGGGGGGGAGGTAACTTCAACAGGAGCCAGAGTTCCAGGAGATATAATAGAACTCCTTCTGTCCCATGTAGGTGAATTATCACCACCAGGTCCCGAGGTTCAGACTTCAACTTGACTGGAAACCAGACTGTCAGTGTATAGCCCAATGCCCAACACTAGACAGGGAGGTTGTTAAATAGATCTTGCAGGAACATTATCACTTTGTGTGTCCCATTAATATATACGAGTGTGTGTGTGTGTGTGTGTGTTTGTGTATGTGTGTGTGTAATGTTTATTTTTAAAATAAGCTTATAAAATGGCACATTGTCTATGACATTAGTGTTATTTAGCTCTCCTTCCTCCCTATCCATAGTGTGCTACCTCTCCCTTGCCAAGAAAAGTATCCCCTCTGGGTATTCCCATGCCCCCATTAACAGCATCTGTGCTCTGATTGTCTCATCTCTATACTTCTCATCCCCAGTCACCCCAAGGTCCCTTTTGATTTTACTGGCTTCTCTGGTTACTTCAGGCAGTTATTTTTTCTATATTGGTACTAGGTATGATATTGCCCAGCTCTATCCATTTACTTGCAAATTTCATTTCATTTTTATTTATACCAAAATAAAAATCCACTGTGAATTTGTACCACATGTTCATATCTGTTCGTCAGTTGAAGAACATCTAGGTTGTTTCCATTTTCTAGTTATTGTGAAGAGAATACTGCTAGTACATGGAATCTTTTGGGCATATGCCATGGACAGAAACAGCTGGGTCATATGGTAGATCTATTTTTAGCTATCTGAGAATTCTCCACATTCATTTCCAGAGTGTTTACACAGTTTGTCTTCCCACCAACAGTGAATGAGAGTTCCTCTTGCCCCATACCCTCACCAGCATTTGTTGTCAGTTTTCTTTTTTGATTTTATCCATTCTGAGTTGGGTAAGATGAAATCTCAGAATAGCGTTAAGTGTCACTTCCATTATGGTTGAAGATGATGAACACTTTCTGAGAACTTATTATCTGTTTTTTATTTCTTCTTCTATTCAGGTCTATTTTTTAATTGGGTTATTTTTGTCTTATTTTTTGGAGTGTGTGTGTGTGTGTGTGTGTGTGTATGCATGTGTCCACTGTTCTTTGTATAATATGAATATTATTCTTCTATCATATGAATAGATATCATATAGATGAAGCACCATTTGTCAATTATTGATCTTAAATCATGAGTAAAATGTAGTGCTGATGCAAAAGTCCTTTCTGAGCATATATCTTGTAGGATATCACTGTGGTTTTTTGTTTTTTTTTGTTTTTGTTTTGTTTTTTAGGACTTTTAGAATTTCTAGCTTCACACTGAGGCGTACAGTTCACCTGTAGCTCATGTGTATGTGTGTGTGTGTGTGTGTGTGTCTGTGTGTGTGTGTGTGTGTGATACCTATGTCTACTTTAATTATTCTGTGTGTGAAATCCAGTTTTCCCATAACCATTTATTGAAGATGCTGGAGATGTTCACAGTGTGAAATCTTTGCCAAATACTAGATGGTTCTAATTATGTACATTAATTTGGGTCTTCTATCTTGATTCATCGATTGACCCATCTGTTTTTGTGCTAATACCATGCTGTTTTTATTACTATGACTCTACAATATAGCTTGAAATATAGCCTGGCAAGCCCTCCAATATTGTTATTTTTTTGCTTAGGGTTTCTTTGCCTCTTCAGTGCATTTTGTGGATCCATATGAATTTGAACAATATTTTTCTAACCTTCTATATAACCTTATGGGGTGTTGACTGGAACTGCACTGACTTTATGAATGCTTCTGGTAGAATGGTCATTTTCATAATATTAATTATACCAATACATTACCATGGGGGAGGGTAACATCTTCTAGTGTCTTCCTCAATTCCTTTCTTCAGGCATTTAAAGTTCCCAATATAATGGTATTTTATCTCTTTGGTAAGGTTAATTTCATATTTTATTTTGAGCCTTTCATAAATGAGAGTGATGCTATGACCTCATGTTTGCTATTGGCATATTGGCATACGCTGATTTCTGCAAACTGATTGTATATCCTGCCACTTTCTGAAAGTATTGATCATTTCTAGAAGTTTTCTGTGGAATTTTTGGGAATATTTATGCATAATTCCATGTCTTCTACAAATAAGAATGGTTTGGCTTCTTTTCTCATTTTTGTCCCTTTAATTTCATTCTCTTGCATTGTTTCTATAGCTGTCACTTCAAGAATTTTGTTGAAAGGGAGTAGGGGTAATAGACAATCCATGGGATTGCATTGATTTGCTTTTCCTCCATTTACGATAATGTTGGTTTAGGGTTTGTCATGTATAGTCTTTGTTGTGCTGACGTATGTCCTCTTCATCTCTATTCTCTCTAGAACATTCTTTAAATTTTTTTCTTATTGAACATTTTCCTTATTTTACATTTTCTCTAGAACTTTTACAATAAATTTATGTTGAATTCTGTCAAAGGTCTTTTCTGCATCTTTGAATAGACCATATCACTTTAACTCCATTTATATGATTATATATGATTTATTATATTTATTAAGCTACATAAGCAGAATCTTCCCAGTACAGCCAGGATAAAGCTAATTTGATCATAGTAGAGGGCTCTTTTGACATATGTATATATTCAACGTAAAAATAATATACTGAGAATTTTTGCATATATGTTCAACAAGAGTTGGTTTTGGTATTTGAATAACTTTACGTTCATAGTAGGAATTTGGAAGTGCCCCCTCTGTCTCTTCTAAAATTTTTGTCTGGCTTAAACTTATATTAGTCTTGAAGATACTGTCATAGACTCTGTAAGTTTATGTGTATATCAGCCCTGTTTTATCTGTAAGACACTGTACTTGGAGTTATCCATCTATTACTGTTCTTACATTCTTTACGCTTCTCCTTTCACATAGATCCCTGGGCCTTGAGGGGTGCAGGATTGATACAGATGACTCATTAGAACTCAGTAATCCAGAGTCTCTCACTCTGCACATTGTCCAGGCCTGTGTCTCTGCATTAATTGCCATCTCCTGAAAAAGAAGGATCTCTGATGATGCATTTGTCTACATCAATACAGGGATATACCATTATGAATCACTGTATGCTATGTTTGTTTATCAGAATAATAGTAGTAGGTTTCCCCTTATGTCTCATGACCTCTCTAGTTTCAGCCTCTCAGCCACTTTAGCAGTGTCAGATATGGGTCCAATCTCATGTAGTGGATCCTAAAGCCAATCACAAAATGGTTGATTATTACCGTAACATATTGCTCATGTATATCTTGCTAATAGATTGCTAGGTTCACAGCTGGGTGATATTGATGATTTATCCTCAAGTAGCATGCAAATAATCTTCCAGCATCATAAATGTTAATCAGTAGTGGAGAAGTTCCTACTTGGATACCAATTCTACATGTTCAGTGACATAAGAATATGGCACCTTCAGCTATAGGACCTTACTCTCATAACCAATATCCTTTGATTTTGATTGAGGAGTTGAGGACACCATTGTTTATTGATTTCCGACTCTCTCTTTTTGTGTTCTGGAAATTCTAGCTTTATTTGTTTTCTTTCTGTAGCCTCTTGAGTACGCTTCTTTCTCTCTTCAATCCAAATTGTTGCTTCTGGTATTCTCTGTAGGGCTGATTTATTGGACATAAATTCTTTTAGTATGTTTGTATCATGAAAATTTTTTCTTTTACTTTCATCTATGGCAGATGGTCTTGTTGGGTAGTCTGGGTTGGCATCTGTTGTCTTTAGAAAGCTCCAAGCCCTCTGGTTTTTAAAGCTTCCATGGGCAAGTCAGTTTTTGTTTTTTGTTTTGTTTGTTTTGTATTTTTCAATAGATTTTTAAAATTATATAACTTGTTAATTTTTCTTGCAGCTTTCAATGACTTTTCTTTATTCAGTATAGTTAGTGTTTAGATTATACTGTGCCACACAGATGATTTTCCTGCTAATTTAGCATTCTATATGCTTTTGTATCAGTATCAGTATTGCTATGTGTTTCCTTAATTTGGGGATGTCCTCTTCTATGATACCATTGAACACTATGTAGTTGAGATATGTAGGTGAGGAGCCTGAGCTCGGACTTACCCTTTCTTCCTTCTTTCCTTCCTTCCTTCCTTCCTTCCTTCCTTCCTTTCTTTCTTTCTTTCTTTCTTTCTTTCTTTTCTTTCTTTTTTCTCAGACATGGTCTCACCGTGTAGCTCTAGCTGACACTACATAAACCAAGCTGACCTCAAACTTGTAGACATCAGGCTGACTCTGCCTCCAGAATGCACCACTATACCTGGCTCAGACTCTTTTATTTCTTAAAAGAATATTGAAGTCACCTATGTGACTAGTTCTTGGCTAACTGATACAAAAAGAGATAGATGCTTCCCTAAAGCATATATTTCTAGAAAATATACACAATTAACTTTATTTACTTCCCTTTAAAGCCTAACTTTTCATAGCAGAAAACCAGAAACACTAGGTACCAGAAAACCCTTTCTTCTTCAATATCCCTGAGAGTAGCCCAAGAGACTCTCAAGTCAAGAAAGCAATGTCGTGAGTAACATTTTTGGGGGGTTAGCTCTTGCCCCAAATTACTTGTGTGAATATTTAAAATTAACCTTGTTCCATATGAACTTCAAGTCTCATTTTATGAGTCTCATTCTATATGAATCTTCAATTTGTCAGTGAAGCTGTGGTTTCTTCAGTATGTTTTAATGCTGTTTTTGAGAATCAGTTGGCTGTAGTCATTATGTTTAATACTGGGCTCAGTATTTTGTTCCATTTGTGTATAAATTTATGTCTAATGCCAACCTCATGGCCCTTTGGATATCATGGTTCTGCACTGTGTCTTAAAATTAGGTATTACAATGTTTCTGTCATGAATAAGGTATCACTTGTTCATTATGGTATTGGCTGTTTGGTTGCTATGCCCTCATAATAATTTTGACATTGTTTATTCTAGTTCTTTGAAGAATGAAGTATACTGGTAACAAGAATTTAGGAAGAAGTTACAAAGCAGATAAAGGAAGGTTGTCTCAATCAGTTCATGATGTAAACATGCATTGAATTACATGTGAAAACATGATGTAAACACATGTGAAAAATTAGCACATGTTAATACAAAGAAATTAACTTTACATTCTTGCCCAACATGCTTGAGAGCCTGAGTCTGAACTCTACTACCGCATGACCTGGGCATGGTGGTCATGCACACTTGTAATCCCAGCATGTTCGAGGTGGAGGCAGGAGGCTCAGAAGTTCAGTTATTTTTGGCTACAAGAGTCCAAGCCTGACCTAGGCTGCATTTGATAACTTATCAAATCAAGTTACATAGCTTTTATGTCATTCATTATAACAGACCAACAATACTCCTAAGGATAAAAGAAATCTCAGGTAAAATATCAAAGAGTCTAAAATAGTCAGAACACAGGCATACAGAAAGAAAATGTATTTCCTTTGAAATATTTCCTTAAGATTTGTATCAAGTTAGAGTAGTATATAAGGCACAGAGGTAGGGGAGAGAACAGCAGCTAGTATGAGGAAATCAGGAGGATTTTACACAGAGTTTGGGGCTACCATGAAGTCAAAAAGGTAGTAGCCTCAAGTTCCCAGAAAGCAAGTAACAAAACTGAGCCTAGAGTCTGTGAGTCCAACTACTTAGAAGGATGAGGTGAGGAAACTGCAAAATCTCTATCTACCTGGGCTGTGGAGTGACCTTCAGGCCAGCTTGGGTACCTTTCAGTGAGACCTTACCTCAAAATTAAAACATTAAAAGGCTGTGATTTGTAGCTCAGCTTGGTGTCCGTACATAAAGCCCTGTATTTTATCACAAGTGCTGAAAGACAAAGTAAACAATGACAGAAATAACCCCCAAAATAATAGTTTCCTCTCAGCACATTTGCTGACTTAACTGCTCAGCATAGGGATAATCGTGGAGTTGAGTATAAGAGAAAGGCCCTCAGGTGACACCTCTGAAGAACTGCACCTAAGAAAATGGAGATACCAGTGTCAAACTGAGCCTCAGCAAGACAACAGGCCATCTTACACTGTCACAGACATGCACAGAGGTGTGGGATACAGCTTAACACATTCTGATGCACAATAAACACTGCCTGGCGTGCTGTGAAGGAAACCAAACAATACAGCAGAATGAGAACAGAATTGGCCAGATATGACTGTTACTTTATCTGAGTTTAATGATCTACATGTGTAAGAAAATGGATTGCAACATGGAGACTTCCCAAATGAGCCACTGTTGGAATCAGACCACAACTTTACAACCCAAATTACTAAACTTTAGAAGTGAATAGATACATAGCTTCTATTGACTACTGGACCAGATGAGAAGACTTGGCAATTAAAAGGTGATTAAGAAAGCTTGGTACCAAGTATAATATAGAGCAGAAAGGGGGGGGATAAAGAGTACAGACAATAGGGACAAAGTGGGATATGGGAGCTTTCGTGTGTCTGGAATCACAGAACACAAGAAAGGAGGAAATGAGGAGGCAATGTGAGAGATAACAGTGAGAACACCTTCATTCATTTCTGGTTCTTGAGGTGTTCTACACTCCCGTGTAGGTTGTGCTCTTTGGATGTCAGAATTTGTTCGTTTTGTCTAACTGTGGTCATTGTACCACTGCTGAACTTCTCCCCTTCCTTTCCACTATCTTCTACCTAGACTTTGGCACTAACTTTCCTACCCTCTTAAGAAATAACATTTGAATACGTATGTAAGAGTGGGATCATGGGTATTTGTCTTTCTTGTCTGGTTTAACATGATATTCTCAGGTTTACCCATGCTTCTGTGGATGACTAGACTCTTATGATAATGCCCAAGGTTCATATGCACTATACTGTACTCATTAATGATTGACAGATTGACTCTGTATCTTGACTGTAACCAATATTTTTGTTCCACAAAGAAATAAATATCCATGGTCTTGAATATGTTACTTGCCCTTATTTCATCATCACACAGTGTTTACCAAAACCTAAAAATCACAATGTAGCTATATACATATATATTATGTGTATGTGTATATATTATTATAACAATAAAAACAACAACAAAATACAAAATAGAGTAACTTTTTTTTTCAAACATGAATGTAGGGTATCAAATTGCAAAAGCAAAAGTGCTATAAACCTTGGGTGGAAAAAAAAAAACACAAAAGCAAGCAGGCCCCATGCTGCTTTAGCCATCACTTCTTTTAGTTTTCCTTGAACCAGGATGCTTTTAGAAAAAAATCTAAAAAGCAAGAGATCATCTTTCAGGATGATCAGTCTCTGTAGAGTGAACAATGCTGCCTGATATCCCTCCTTAAAACTTCTGCTCTAAGAGAACAACAAAAATTGAGGTTGGTGGGCCTCAATTTTCTCCTATCACACTTAGGGCTGTGCAGCATTATGGGTTCCTACAGCAGATAATGGATGGTAGAGCATTGTCCATACCCAGGACAAGGTCTCAGAGAGCATAGCAGGAGTAGAGCCACTCCCTACCCAAATCAGACTTGGGCCTATTCAACCACATAGGGACAAAGGCCATGTCATGACAGGTGATGATAGGACCAGTTAGGCTTCTGTTTCCCCGACAGAGAACTGGGTTTTCAGAAATCATGTGACTGGCAGTCTGCGAATCTAACTGATAATCATGGAAAGCCCCTGAGCTTTGCTCTTTTTGAATTGGTGCATAATTAATATTTGCCAGTCTTCAATTGGGTCCAGATATGCAAATTAGTGCATTTTCTACTTTGTCCTTTTTCTTCCTCTCTCCACCAACTCA
Organism: Mus musculus; assembly: GCF_000001635.26. NCBI lineage: Eukaryota > Metazoa > Chordata > Mammalia > Rodentia > Muridae > Mus > Mus musculus. The sequence goes on from NC_000073.6 coordinate 57,319,219, forward strand.
AGCTATATGAACTAGCCATTCAAGAATCATGCTGTCCTCCAACCCAGTGTCTTGGATCACTTATGCCCTCCATACTTTCTTCCACCTGAGACTCTGATCCACATCTCCTCCATACCCTGAGACCACTGGTGTGCAAAGGCTGAGGGGTGTAGAGGACCCACACAGCATGCTACCAGTTCTGAATACTTAAGTTATAAGTCACAAGGTTATATATCACAAGGTATATTCTACTGATGTCTAGCCTGTTGCTCTGTCTGCTCAGCCACCTGCTATTCCTTAAGTCTCAGTGATTGGGCTTCCATAGATGAGCTGGTGACAGAACATTTAAGGAAGAAAGAATCAGCGTAGAGCCACACAAAGCAGTCCTGCAGCATCTGGGAAAAGTAAAGGTACAGAGCTCTCATAAGACCAGCTCAGTGGTTTCCAGGGTTAGTGGACCAAGTAGATACTAAATAAAGATAAGTCAGCTATGCACTTTCAGGGTTCTCTCTACTTTGTGGCCAAATTTTCCGGAGATATAAACTAAATATTTTAATTTTTAGAAAGGAGAAGTAATCCTAACCCTGCAACATTCTGAGCCCTCATCATCTCAGTGCTTAGGCGACGTGGCATTTCTATGGCATACACAGCTGCATTTCACTCCATTGCCTTGTGGATGTCCTGAGGTGACCACCAAGCTGGCCACACTTAGAATCCTCCCCCACGAGATGCCAAGGCACTTCATATAACTCAACACAGATAAGAACAATGGGCAGCTCATCAGTACGACACCCTGGAGATGAAACTTTCTGAAAAGGCTCCATCAAGTAGAGATTCTCAAAAATGAACTGACATGTGCTTTCTTGATCCTGAAGAATCCGTGTCTACCAGGAGCTGCACACATCAAGCTACACTGCAGTGGCCAACACAGAGGATGCTATGACAACTATGCCTAGAGGAGTATTCTCTGGTTCTAAAGGGAGTAAGCATTAACAACAGCAGAACATCAATGCCAGTCTATGAAATGGACTGAACTCTGCTGTGTTTCACCGACTAGCCGGAAGTTCTGAAATTAAAACCCCAGTATTCAAAAAGTCAATAAAAATCCCATGAGATGCCAGTATTAACAGCCACTGTCTTTCTTAATTTGCTGATTGCTAAGGAGCTATTTGGAGGAAATTATATATTATCAAAATTTAACATTGTGGCTAAAGATAAATAGAAACCTTACATCCTGAAACCCCGAAGAATACACCTCCAAATGATGTTTTTTTTTTTTCTCATAATACCTTCTGTAATTGGGTTGCTTTAATTTCTGTCATCCACCTTTTACTGATGACTCAACCCTCATTACCCACTTACTGCCAATTATCTCCTCAATACTTTTCATTTTTAGCCAGGTCCACATTTCACTTTTGAGCATCTTATTTTCTCAAATTATGGTGTGGCTTCACAAGTATGTGAATTGAGTCTTTTGCAACTCTCACTCTCCAGCAGCAAAAGGACTTTTGAGACGCCTCTTTGAAATTGTCTTAAGAGGTCATGGAGGTCTCTCAAGAGGTCTGTCATGCTCCTACACACAAGATGAAGGGTGGGTCTAACTTCACTCTAGCACCAGATACATTTATGCCTTTGCCACCCATAGAGCAGGACTCTCTTTGCCTTGCCTTACCTGCACTGAGCATAATGCCAAACATACAGCAGCAAATATTTAATGATTGAGCAAACAGAAATAAAGAGAGACCCATTAACAGAGAATATAGCAATTTTATATAGATTATAGAATTATATAGAATATAGATTTGTGTGGAGGCCAAGGCCATCCACATTCTAGGCAAGCACTCTGCCATGTTGCAATATCCTCAGCCTTGTTTTTGTGTTTTGTTATTTTTTTTTTGTTCTTGTTTTGTTTTGGTTTGGTTTTGGTTTTGGTTGGTTCATTTTTTATTAAGACAGAATCTCACTACATAGTCGAGGCAGGTCTGAAATTCATAATCCTCTTGCCTCAGCCTTCTAGTGAGGGGATTACAGGTACTCATCAAGATTGACAGGTGTGTATATGTTTCCTAAAGATGTTCTAGCTCATTCCATGCTTCATGGTACTGAGTCAAGATAGGGCATCTTATCTATTCCTCAGAAAGTCAGGTCCAGGAATCCCTTAGAAAAATGTAGCCGTGATATTAAACATGTCACTATTCCAGAGTGACATGCATCTGTGGTTCAGCTTGTTTGTTGTTTTCTAAAGAGGAGTTTCAGTTTCTCAGGAAAAAAGGGTACTGCATACCCTTCAGTGTAGGAGTTATGAAATCTAAGAAGCATAGAAACATAGGCACCTTCTTCGGAAGGGCTCACAATGCCAATTTGAGAAGGATCACTCTTTTTAAACTTTTAAGTTCCATTTATTTATTTGTGTGTTTGTGCCCATATTGTGTGTATATGTGTATATATGTGTATCCGAGCATGCATGCTACCGTGCATGGAAGTCAGGAGATGACTTGTAGGAATCAGTTCATTCCTTCTACCTGTGAGTTCAAGGAATTGAACTCAAGTCTTTGGGTTTAGCAACAAATGTCTCTACCTGTTGAGCCATCTTGCCATCCCTTAGTAAGGTCATTCTTTACCATCTGATGGAAGTGCCAGAATTCAAGATTTAAATTCTAACATGGGGACTGAAGAAGGTAGAAAGGCATGCACAAAGCTAAGCCCTGGGTTTGATTCACAGCACGGCATAAACCAAGAATGGTGATACATGTCTATAATCCCAACATTCTGATCAGAAGTTCAAGGAAATCTTGGTTACATAGAAAATCCAGGGACAGACAGAGTCACATGATACCATATCTCAAAAAAATCATAAAAGGATGAAGCAAGAATTACCAAGATTTCTTATGATATGTATACCAATTCATAGAATACATGTTCAAGAAGGCTTTTACACTTTCACAGATGTAAGATATAGCTCAAAACTTTCCCATCTCTCCTCAGGCCTCAATCTTCCAGGTCCAGGGATATTTCTTATCCAACATTCACTCATCTCCTATTGAGTCACAAAAGGGACCTTGCAAGGCTGCCCCCATTGACAAATGACCGTGCTGACTTCATTGGAAAAGTTTGTTCCAACACTGCCAACCTACTAATCTGTCATGAAATGAGTTTGACCTTAGGTGAAGTCCTTGTCTTCTCTGAGTAATGTCACTTAGGCATATCTTCTGGAACATTTTATTTCCACACAAAAATGTCCAACCAGAATATAATTATGAGCAGAAAGTGTATCTTCAACCTCCAAGAGCTTGATAAACCTCTAGGCCCACCAATGTACCATCCTAACTAAAGTGATGTGTGATTGTGTCTACAGAGAAACTCTCAGTGTTAGAGATAAATCAAAGTGAGACACAAAGGTGCTAAGAAGTTGTGTGAATCAAGGACAACCAAACTAAATCCCGGAGTAGAAACCAAATACATTAAAAATGAGTGCTTTCTCAGCACAGTCGGCTGAGTAATTACTTCCCAGGTAAGGAAAGATTACATTTTTAATACACCAGCCATTTCCAGTCCATGTGTTGTGTGAAGCAAGTTTTTTGTATTCATTTCACCTCTCTGCTCATACTTATAGATGACATTGCTATTACTTTTCTTTTTGGAGGTTTTGTTTTTGATGCCACAGATTGCACATGGAACTTCAAGCATGCCCCCATTCTACCATAAACTAGACCTTTAAGGTTTTTTTCAAAGAGAATCATATATAACTTAATTTTACCATGACATGGATGCCTTCTATGAGAAACAGACACTTTCAATATCTGGCAACTAAAGAGATGTTCTTGTTACTGATTTGCTAGTATTAATCCAATGCACAGAACACTGCAAGCTGAAGACACATGCTAGCATACAGGAAAACCCCTGTCCTTTCTCTTATACATCTCCCAGATTTCTGAGGAACTAGGCACAGAGAAGCCCCACTCAGGACATTGTTAACAATATCAAATGACCTGCTATGGGACTTCTACATCATCTAATCAGGAGGCACACCACAGCTGGCAGACATGTCAGGTGGCTTGGTGTAATGCATTCTTGTACAGCATCGCGTGCTTAGCAGCTAAGCACTGTCCATGTGGAATGACTTCTCTCACTGGACTTACGTGCATCCCTAATATTAGTGAGGTTGCCTAAAGCCAATGAGTACACAACCCTAAATAATTCCCTTTGAATGGCATGTGCTATCTATGTATGTAAGAATGGGAACAGTTTTTGATCTTCAGAGCAATGACTCACTGCTGATGTCACACTGTCCCTTCTGATTCTTAAAGACTATTTTCAATACCACGGCACTTAACACTTGAGTCAGTCGTGGGCTTTAAATCTGCTTAATAAAACTGCAACAGAAATCCAGTGGAGACTGTAAGCATGAAGACGCACAGGAGCTACCAAGGTAAACACAGGTGTTTCTTACCATGTTTATGGATGACACAGGACCAATGCTGTTAACATAAATGTCCACATCGATCACAGTTGGTTTTACTGTGGGGGAAAAATACATATCTGTTAGTACTTTATGGTACAGTGAAACATGAAGAGCACAAACCAATCAGTGTCTAGAAGCCTCAGCCACTAACAACACAGGCCCATGCTGCTCAGGTGGGCAGATTTCTCTTGGGGACTTAATTTGCATTTAAAACTAAATTCATCTTGTCTTCTTAAAACTTCAAAGGATGAGAGATCCTGACTCGTATTTATTGAGCTTTTGGGAAACAAGACAGCTACCCCACTGCAAATTGCCAGTAACAGATGACTATAAAGATTTTCGATGTTACTTAAGTTGATTTTGATGGCAAAGAAATGAGATAAAATATGAGACACTGCACAAATAATTTAATGTCAAACTTGCTAGAAAGCTAAATCATGGGATGAGCAATATCAGTGGTAGATAAAAAGCCTACGGTTTCAAAGCAAAGTTCTAGTGGCTCCCAACTCCAAAGAAAAAAATGAAAACATGGCTTCTTGTCACCATTTTCATTTAAGGAGACATACACATGTCTAGAATAGAGTTACAATGTTATAGTCAAAAAAGTAAAAATCAGGTGAATAAAAATATGACCTTTTTCCAGGATGAAGGTGTACAGTTTCTGTGAGCAGCACACACACTGCAAGTTAAAGTTAAGGGTGCACAGCTCCTATGAGCAGCACACATTCAGGTTAAAGTTGATGCAGAGATCCTGTGTGCGTCACACAAGTATGAGCGTGCACAGCTCCTGTGACTAGCACACACTGCAGGTTAATTGGCTAATTTAGGTTCAAGAAGGCCAGTTCCTCTTCCCTTGCCTGGGATTGAACTGAACACCACCAATGAGGAGACAGGGAGAGTTTGCAGAGCTCAGGGTCCAAAGGCCTCTTCAGGAGGGAACCTCTTTATCACCATTCAGGGATCGACGAAGGAGAGAGCAGAGCCAATTTCAGAATATGTCTGCCCAGGAGGAATATAAACAAGATGCATGAACTTTTCTTGCATGAGGTTTCCATGGAAACAAGATTGTTTGCTTCTGTGTTCTTTCAATGCGCCTCCTTCAGTTTTGCTAAATAACTGTTCATTCACAAATGGACTCCACACTTTGCTTCTGGAACTGAGTGGTATCTGAGTTTCCAGGCTCATAAACTTAAGAAACCTATAGCCAGGATGGTAGTTTTCAGACTTTCCTGAGATGAAAACAATTGTCATGAATTTGAGCTAACTCTGTGAACATCTGTCAACACCACCAGGCTGTGTTAGTTCCAAAGAGCTGTTGGCATTTTGGATGAAAGCCTCAACACAATTCTACTGCTATACACACGACAAATTTCAGATAAGCGTGCTCTAAAGCGAAAACTAGGATTCTCTGATTATCAAAATGATAAATAGCACTTTCTTAGCCTTCACTGGATTCCTCAGTGTTCTGTTTTCACACACAACAGCCTCAGATTATGCTGTGCAGACTGTGTGACATTAGCCCAGACATTTTGCAAATGGCTTTTTGGGTTGTTTCAGAGTATTTATTAGAGTCTGGATTTCCAGAGTTTGTTAATCTCATTAAATTAAAAGGGCTTTTAGACACAAAGCCCGAATGGTTTAAAGTGGAAACTATTACATGTATTGAATGCAATCGCATAGCAAAAGTTTTAAGGAGGCATTTAGAATATAGGCACATGCATATACACATTCGCTCATAAATGCTGGGGGAACCACTGCTTTTAGTAGCTGTTGCTGAGCAAAGTCATGATAATGTCAGTGGCATTTTTTTTTTTTAGAATGCCATCTGACAGCTGTGCCCAGGAAGCATACAGGCCACACTTGATAATTCAGACACTACAGATACAGTTCTGACAAAAGGCTTTCAACACAGTCATCAGACATCTAAATAGGGAAAATAGCAGTGTTTTGGCAAGCAATGCTAGGAAAACTAGATATCCAAGAACAAAGGAATAGATTTGGACCCTAATACCTCACTTCACATCCAAAAATAAACTCAAAGTAGTTTAAATAAGTCACTGTACCTAAAACTATAGGAATAATAGCAGTCAAGCTGGGGGTGGGTACTGTGATATTTAGTTTTGTGATGGTGTCTTGCATTCAATATCAAAATCCCAGACAACAACAAAAAATAAATACATATTATTACACCAAATCTAAACCCATGTACAAAAGGCAGAGCAGAATGAAATAGCCACTTTATCATGTGAAAAGCACTTGCAAGTTGTGTATTGTGATGTTGACAAAGAGAATAGTCCCTGCCACCTAGAGGATACTCAAATAGAATTAAACACCATTAATGATAAGGAAAATGACCCCCAGGCACTGAGGATGAGAAGATCGTAGGTCTCAAAATATTAAACAGAATTGCCGCAAGGCATAGCAATCCAACATCTGGGTATTTTACAAACAGATATTCAAAGAAGGACTCAGTAGATACTTGTATATCTACACTTGCACTAAGGCCATTCACAATAACTGAAAAAGCAGAAACAACTTATGGCCACAAAAGAACAATGGATAACCAAAGTGGGGAATATTATGGAATTTTATTCAATCTTCAAAAGGAATGAAATGTTGACACATGGTATACCATGGATGAATGATGATAGCAGTATGCTGAATAAATGATCCTATTATAAGACAAATACTACATAATTCCAGTTATATGAAATACTTCCACCTTGTCAAATTCATGGAGATGTCAGTGGAATGGTGGTTGCCAGGGGTGGTAGAGTGCAGAATGATGAATTAAGCTTTAATATGTATAGAGTTTCAGTTCTGGAAGATAAGGAGTTCAGAAGGTGGATAGTCATGACACAACCCAATGCCACTAACTTATACTTCAACAAAGGTCGTTAAGGTGGCAAGTTATATGACATATGCCATAAATTATACATAAATAAACACACAGAGATAGTAAGAGATAACCATAATAAGGATCTGGAAACCAAGACCTACACACTTGAAAGAAGGATGAGATCTTTCACAGAAGTAGGAAAGAATAGCATCGGGAGGGACTAGTGTTCTCGGTGGAAGGGAAGAGATTCTATTGTAAACAGTATAAAAGGGGCACTAGAAGTGGGCACCATTTACTGGTTGAAAAATATATTCGCTTGTAATTCTTTATTTGAGCTCTTTAATACACTTTCTGAGTATTAATTTTGTAAAACCTCAGGGTTATTATACCAAAAGGACTGTGGGCTGAGGAATACTGAGTCTTAAGAAACGTTAGGTACAGTCCTCCCTTCAGAGTTTGCTGTGATCCTAAGGGGACAGTGTAGCCTAGGTTTGCCCTTCAGCTCAGTCACAAACCCATATCAGGTGCATATATTTTGGGTTTTTTGTTTGTTTGTTTGCTTTTCCTCCACTGCACCATTCTATCTCTCACCCCACTTTAGGCAACCAATGAGAACAAAGTTACTATTTGAGCTGTCAATACTGAGACAAAACCTGCTGCCCAATAGAGAGGCACATGTCAGGCCTTTCTACAGGCAGCACAGGCTCCGAATGGGTGATCTGACAATGAACAGAGAACGAGTAGCTGAATCCTTAGTCTCTAGATTCTGAACATATTAATACTCTGCCCTGGTTACTGCCATCACCACAGGAATCCTGTAATGGTAAAAACTGAAAAGAAAAATCTTAAGGACAGTTCATGGCCTCAGTGCCTCTCATACTTGATATTAAAATCTATTCTGTAGTATGAGCTTTTTATTAAGCAAGTTTTTGTGAGGAGTAAAAAAGGCATTTTTCCCAACAAGTTATGTCATGGGCTCTGTTCAGATATCACATGCATACTTCCTAGGAAATGTCTAAAATGCCAATGAGAGCAATGAGAGAGAGAGAGAGAGAGAGAGAGAGAGAGAGAGAGAGAGAGAGAGAGAGAGAGAGAGAGAGAAAGGGGGAATTCTCTTTAATCCACCACCAGCTCCCTATTTCTCAAGTTAACACCATAACAATTCCTTGAGAACTCTTGGTTCCAGGACTCTCACAGATATAAAATCCTTGAATGCTCAAGTCCCTTACATGAAATTGTAAGATACTTCCATGTAACCTATATAAAACATGTTCAAACACCTCTAGATAACATGGGGAATGCTATGCAAACATCATGCAAATAATTGTTTATTCTGCACAAGTACTTTAGAAATAAGTTTTCCATTCCTCTGTTGAGGGGCATCTGGGTTCTTTCCAGCTTCTGGCTATTATAAATAAGGCTGCTATGAACATAGTGGAGCATGTGTCTTTCTTACCAGTTGGAACATCTTCAGGATATATGCCCAGGAGAGGTATTGCGGGATCCTAAAAATGTGGTACATTTACACAATGGAGTACTACTCAGCTATTAAAAAGAATGAATTTATGAAATTCCTAGGCAAATGGTTGGACCTGGAGGACATCATCCTGAGTGAGGTAACCCAATCACAAAAGAACTCAAATGATATGTTCTCACTGATAAGTGGATATTAGCCCAAAAACTTAGAAGACCCAAGATATAAGATACAAGTTGCAAAACATGAAACTCAAGAAGAACGAAGACCAAAGTGTGGACACTTTGCCCCTTCTTAGAATTGGGAACAAAACACCCATGGAAGGAGTTACAGAGACAAAGTTTGGAGCTGAGGCAAAAGGATGGACCATCTAAAGACTGCCATATCCAGGGATCCATCCCATAATCAGCCTCCAAACACTGACACCATTGCATACACTAGCAAGATTTTGTTGAAAGGACCCTGATATAGCTGTCTCTTGTGAGACTATGCTGGGGCCTAGAAAACACAGAAGTGGATGCTCACAGTCAACTATTGGATGGATCACAGGGCCCCCAATAGAGGAGCTAGAGAAAGTACCCAAGGAGCTAAAGGGAACTGCAACTCTATAGGTGGAACAACAGTACCCCGGAGCTCTTGTCTCTAGCTGCATTTGTACCAAAAGATGGCCTAGTCGGCCACTACTGGAAAAAGAGGCCCATTGGTCATGCAAACTTTATATGCCCCAGTACAGGGGAACACCAGGGCCAAAAAGTGGGAGTGGGTGGGTAGGGGAGTGGGGGGGGAGGGTATGGGGAACTTTTGGGATAGCATTGGAAATGTAAATGAGGAAAATACCTAAAAAAAAAATAAGTTTTCCTCTGTAGTCCAGATCAATCCACAGATGGCTAGATCTACAGTTGTAACCAGTGGGGACAGAAGGTAGATGGCATTTAAATATTAATAAATGTCTTTAATTTTCCTACATTTAGCTCTTCCTTTTTCAGCCTGGGGCCTAATAGGAGCCATCAATCTTATTTATTAAGTCAAGAAATACCACTATAAAACAAGAGCATCTGTGGTCTTCCCTCATGAAAAAGATTACAAGCTGACTGGAGAGCATTGCTTGGCTTTTTCCAAGGAAAAGCATAATGGTTCAAGATGGTTTCTAAAATCTTCAAAAGTCCACACATTTAGGGATTAGGAACACATCATGATGACAGGTGCATCAGGCCCTGGAGTCAATCTCAACAGTTCAAAACAAACAAACAAACAAACAAACCCCATACCTGCAGCAGTAACAACAACAAAAACAACCAAATTGTTGCAAACCATAGATACATACCATAGCATGGTTTGCTGTCAGGCAGTGTATGCTGGAGGCAGTGCAAGCTCAGAATTCCAACAAACAGCATGGCTCATATGGACCCATCTGAAGCTCTTCTTACAGAGGTGGAGGAAGCGCATGAATCTACCCAGAAGGCATGAGGCTACAGATTTGAACAGAACCCCTACCATGTCTAAGTGACAAGTCTAAACACACAAGAAGCTCAGATATCTTACTTTCATTGACCTGAGCCTTTTGATAAGTGCCTTTCTAGGAGAACTGGTTCCCTGGTATCTGTGGCTCTTGAAGGAAAATATGTTTTACATGAAGTAACTGTGAAGCAAGACCCTTCTCTGAACCTACATGTTATATGGCCACTCTCTGTTTCAGACCGAGAATTCATGTTCCCCAAACAAGATCTGGTATCTGGACAGCAAAGATGTATGAATCACCCTGTCCCTCCTGCAACATCACACACGGAAAAGAGTCATTGTGATACTGTTGTCTAATAACAGCTCTAGAAAGTGGGGCTATACAACTATTATAATTAGTTGGTTTGTGCATGTTAAATGTACAGCTAAGCTTGAAAACTATAACATGATGAAGAACTTTAAATGTCCTCAAGAACATGACAACTATGAGTTGATCCAAGAAGTAAAGTGGACAAAGCTCTGATAGATTAGGACAGTCCTGGCAGTAAGCATCTGTTCTGATGGAAATGATTCTATCTCCTGGGCAGAAAGAGGCTGAAAGGGATACTGAGACTGAAACTAAAGGGGCTTGCATTCATTCATAAATAGGCAGGAAATTGGTAATGACAGAAACACAGATTAAAGTAGATGGATACTGGATATAACAAGTGGAAATACAATACATTATAATATAACATAACATAATATAATAATAAAATATCATACCTGTTATAATGAGAGCTCACAGGGATACACACTGCTTTGGGGTTGGGCAATTTGAGGCTATGCATGGGAGATAACCCTTAAGCTATCCCATAGATGTACCAGTAGGAAAGGAATGCAAACCCCTAGCGAGGAAGCATGGTCAGTGGATCATCCCAGTCGACTCCAACCAGACTCTGAAATGTGGCGTTTTCACAGTATCTCTGTCTTAGTACCTCAACACCAGATGGCTGCAAACAAAGCCAGTCCAGATGGGAAGGAGATAGTTTTACTATCTCACGATAATAGATGCTCAGCAACTTACAGTTAGAGCAGTTAGGCTGCTATACTTAGATGCAACTAGAATGCCATGTACTGCATCTTCTGCCTTTCTCACCACATATACTTTCTAACTTGACCTAGTCACTTACATTTCTAATTTTTATAAAATATTAAGTGTGAAAACCTTAAACATGAGCAACTTAAATGTAAAAGATGAGCAAATAACATTAATGCATAAAAGCTACGTCAAGTAGCTAGGAATTGGCATTCCAATCTTCTTGGTCTTTGGGGACAAGAGTGGAAAATCTTGTCACTCCTTGTACCAGCTGTCCATTGTTTTATATAAACAAGTCCTACTGGGCACTAAACAGACTGATCTCTAGTCCATCACATGCTCTGATCTCTACAGCATTCCTTCCTTCTATGGATGACCACAAAGAAGAGGAACAAGTAGCCATTAGTAAATGGTACTTGCATACAACTCCATTTTGATTCTCATTCTGCAGACTGAAAGCTGAGGCAGAAGGGTACAGATTGTGTGGGGTAGCTTTCCAAGATGTGGCAACCTGAGTAGAGGAGAAAGCAAGTCTGAACCCAATTTCTAAATTCTCTACTTTGGTAGAGAGGCTTAATGGTATTTTACAGAACAAAGAATTCAGTGAGAATATATTATTATTATTTTTAGTATCCATCATCTTCATAATCATGATCATAATTATCACCACAAGTAATCACTGCAGGCTCCTTAAAATTCATTTCTGTTTCTATGGCTTACATTAGATCTGTGGGTAATGTGTAAATGATAGCATGAATTTTCCCAACTTGGAAAATTCTAGGTTTGGGGAAATAGTTTAAGAACTACAGTAAGAAGTACATAATAGGCAAACTTGCTAATCAGAAAGAGTTGCCAAGTCTCTGGGTCAATGCAAAACTGACTCAGCTGATCACTGGAAGGCCAATGTGGGTGAAGTCAGCATTATTGCTGGTCCCATTCCAGTTCTGTGAGAGGATTGTCGAGCCATCTGTTTCTGCTTATTAGGGTATACAGATCCAGCCTAACTTACTCCCGGAACTGTGGGTGGCAACTCTGAACCTTTCAGTCATGGCCTACATATACTTTCTCGCCACCCCCTTAGGGTGTTCAGTGTGTAATTCTATTTCTTTTATTTTATTAGATATTTTCTTTATTTACATTTCAAATGTTATCCCCTTAACTAGTTTCCCCTCTGAAAATCCCCTATCTCCTCCCCCCTCCCCCGGCTCCCCAACCCACCCACTCCCATTCCCTGTCCTGAAATTCTCCCTATATTGGGCATAGAACCTTCACAAGATCTAGGGCCTCTCCTTCCATTGATGACCAGCTAGGCCATCCTCTGCTACATATACTGTTAGAACCATAACTTCCACCATGTGTTTTCTTTGATTGGTGGTTTAGTTCCAAGGATCTCTGGGGGTACTGGTTAGTTCATATTGATGTTCCTCCTATGGGGCTTCAGACTCCTTCAGCTCCATGGGTACTTTCTCTAGCTCCTTCATTGGGGACCCTGTGCTCCATCCAATGAATGATTATGAGCATCCACCTCTGTATTTGCCAGGCACTGGCAGAGGCCCTCAGGAGACAGCTATATCAGGCTCCTTGTTGGCATCTACCATAGTGCCTGGGTTTGATGACTGTTTATGGGATGGTAAACAGGGGGGGGGGGAATTCCTGAATAAGTTCGGCAGTCTCTGGGTAATCATTCCTTCAGTCTCTGCTCGACACCTTGTCTCTGTAACTCCTTCCATGGGTATTTTGATCCCCAATCTAAGAAGGATTCTGAGCTTCTAGGCTAATATCTACTTATCAGTGAGTGCATATCATGTGTGTTCTTTTGTGATTGGGTTACCTCACTCAGGATGATATCCTCCAGATCCATCCATTGTGTAAATGTACCACATTTTCTTTATCCATTCCTCTGTTGAGAGACATCTGGGTTCTTTCCAGCTTCTGGCTATTATAAATAAGGCTGCTATGAACATAGTGGAGCATGTGATATTACATGTTGGAGCATCTTCTGGGTATATGCCCAGGAGTGGTATTGCTGGATCTTACGGTAGAACTATGTCCAGTTTTCTGAGGAACCGCCAAACTGATTTCCAGACTGGTTGTACCAGCTTGCAGTCCCACTAGCAATGGAGGAGTTCCCCTTTCTCCACATCCTTGCCAGCATCTGCTGTCATCTGAGTATTTGATCTTAGCTATTTTGACTAGTGTGAGGTAGAATCTCAGGGTTGTTTTGATTTGCATTTCCTGATGATTAAGGATGTTGAATATTTTTTTAGGTGCTTCTCAACTATTCGGTATTCCTCAGTTGAGAATTCTTTGTTTAGCTCTGTACCCCATTTTTAATAGGGTTATTTCGTTTTCTGGAGTCCAACTTCTTGAGTTCTATATATATATTGGACATTATCCCCCTATCAGATTTAGGATTAGTAAAGATCTTTTCCCAATTTGTTGGTTGCTGTTTTGTCTTATTGACGGTGTCTTTTGCCTTGCAGAAGCTTTGCAATTTTATGAGGTCCCATTTGTTGATTCTTGATCTTACAGCACCAGCCATTGGTGTTCAATTCAGGAATTTTTACCCCTGTGCCCATATCTTCGACGCTCTTTCCCCACTTCTCCTCTGTAAGTTTCAGCCCTTAGTAGTTAGCAATTCTCACCATGGTTGTTAAAGCAGAAACAAGGTGACATGAGCAAGAGGTAGGACAGGATGACCTGAACTCTCCAAACCCAAAGATGGCAGCTCAGTGACCACACATGAACAATTGCCTCTGTGGCAACACCAGAAATGATGACAGGGCTCTCTGGCACCTTTGAAATACAGACCCAGGCATGTAAATCCTGCTGGGGACATTCACAGTATTGTTTGCTGGATCCCCAGTCAGGTTGGCATATTCAAAAGAAATTGCAACTCCAAACTTCTCCCTGATGAAAGAGAAAGATGAAGACTTTGCACCACCTGGCTTTTGCAAACAGAGACTGACTTCGGTCTTGTCTGAATTTAAAATTACAAGAAATAGGGTAAGAGGTCAAATGGCCTCTGAGAACACAGTCAACAAGTATATCTGTTTTATACAAGTGATGTTAAGTTGATATCGGTTTGGCCAGCTGAAGGGTAAAGGTGCTCACCATCTTGTCTGAGGACTTGAGACAAGTCCTTGAACTACAAGAACCCACATGATAAAAGAAGAGAACTGACACCTCTAGGTTGTTCTCTGACATCCTATGTGGTAGCATCTGTGTATCCCTCCTAGAATAAATAATTGCTACAAATAGGACATACTACATGATAATTAAAAGATTAAGATTGACTGTATAAAGTCCAAGATTCTGATATATGCTTTTTCCATGGGACACACTTATGATACATGAAAAACACAGGCTAAAAGTTAAATAATTAAAGGCTATTTCATAAAACAGAGACACAATCAGAATAGTAATGCTAAACTCTGGACAGACAACAACTGTCACAAAATTGAAATAAGGTCATCCCAGAATGAGGAAGTGGGTGTTGCAACAGGACAAAGACACAACAAGGATAAAAACCATATGTATAGAATATTAGATCGTTCAGACACATGAAGTTAACAGAGAGGAATGAGGAGTAAAACTCATGGTAAAGGGAAATAGAGAGCAAGAGTCCAGATTCCCTGAAACTCTACCTCTTAGCGTGGGGGTCTCCTTACCCTTCATCCCTGCCTCCCCAGGCTTATTCTCTGTCCTTCAGCCTGACTGCAGGAGCCCTTCCTCCATTGTGAAGGGACTTCACCTCTTGGTGGGGAACCAGCTTAGTTCTTTCCCAAGGATCCCCCAGTGTCAGGTCATCTCTTTTCCTTTGTGTCAGGAACTGATCTACAGAAACACTTTTCCACCACGAACCCCCAGTGGCTTTATTGATCTAGAACTCAGGAAAATGATTGTCCCTATTCTTCCTGTCCTCCTTTACAATCTCTCCAGACCTACTCTCAGTCCTGTAGCAGTCTGTAAGCACCCTGCTTACTGAAGTCCCTCCTCCCTCCCTCCCTCCCTCCCTCCCTCCCTCCCTCCCTCCCTCCCTCCCTCCCTCCATTTGGGACTCCACCTCTTGATCTGAACCCAAGGTCTCACTAGCCCTTTCAGTCCTGTCTCTCCAGAGTTATTCTTTGTCCTTCTCCATTTCATGGGGAATCTATCTCTTGGTATAGACTCATGTCTTCCTAGATCTTCCCCAAGACTCTCCCAGTATTTTTCTGCTAGCTTTTATGAATTCCTTTCTATCACCCTGAGACCTGCAGCAGCATTCCCATAGCCATCATAGTTGCCTAGGACCCAGAAAAGGCAAGAGCAATCACAAAACAGAACACACATGCACACACACACACACACACACACACACACACACACCTGTGTGTGTGTGAGAGAGAGGGGGGAGTGAGAGGGAGGGAGAGAGGGAGAGAGAGAGACAGAGAGAGACACAGAGAGGACCTTATACAAACATAAAGAAACACCTCAATGCCATATACTTCATAGCTCCAGATGCCTACACCCCAAGAAGAACAACAAAAAACTTTAACATGAACATCCAAGGCAATATGCCTCCTCTAGAAGCCAGTAATCCTATTTGCAGGAGGCTATGAGAATGCAATACTGCTGAACCACAACTCAAGGACTTCAAAATAGCAATTATGACCATGTTTAAGGACTTTAAAGAGGATGTGAATAAATCCCCAATTCAAAGATCTGAAAATGCAAACAGTATAATGAAATAAAACAATTTTAATGTGAAAGTAGAGTTATACACAGAAAGAGAATCACCAAGGAGCACTCAAACAGAAATAAAATTGTAAATGAAAACTTGAGGAAGAGAAAATCTTAGGTGTTGAAGGCAAAGTAGAAGAAATTGTTAGCTCAGTCAAATAAAGTGTTAAGTGTGTTAAAAAAAAAGGCTGATATACCAAGGGTATGTAGGATACTATGAAATGACTAAATATACAAATAATAGGTACAGCGGTAAAAGAATGAGTTCAGGTCAAAGGCACAGAAAATACAACAAAATCTTAGAAGAAAATTTGGAAACTTAAAGGAAGAAATGCCAAAGTATAGAGTTATACAGAACAGTAAATAAACAAGATGAGAAAAAACTTCTCCATGACACCTACATAATAATCACGTACAAACCAAAGAAAGGATATTAAAAGCTGCCCAGGTCATGTATAAAGGCAGACCCATTAGTATGATACCTGACTTCTCAATGAAGACTCTGAAAGCCAGAAGAGCCTGGGGGGAATGGATGTTCTTCAAACTCTAAGAGACCACAGATGCCAGCCCAGAGTATTAAACCCAGCAAAACTATTACTCACAATTGGCAGAGAATATTCCATGACAAAAACTTTTTTTTTAAATTTCTATCTACCAACCAATCCAGCTCTACAGAGAGCACTAGAGGGAAACCTTCAGTTTGAAGAGGTTAACCACATCCAAGAAGACACAAGAAATAAATTATCCAAGAACAATAAATCAAAATTGGGGAAACATCCCACACCTTAACAACAAAACAGGAATCAAAAAGCACTGCTTTCGACAACTCACAATATAGATGGTTCAATTCTTCAATAAAAAACACAGACAAACAAACTGGATTACAAAGAGGGATCCATCTTTCTGCTACATACAATAAACTTACTTCCTATGAAGAACAGACATCTTTCAAGGTAAAAGAATAGAAAAGGGCCATTCTAAGCAAATGTAACCAAAAACAAAACAAGACAAAACAAAACACAAAAACAAAAAAGAAGCCAGTGTAGTAATTTTAGTATCTCCGGGAAAAAACAAAAAACAAAAAAAACAAAGCAAAACAGACTTCAAAGCAAAACTAATCAAAATAGATAGGAAAAAATACTGCATAGTCACTAAAGGAAAAATCCACCCAGAGGGTATTGCAATTCTGCACATTTATGGACCAAGGACCAAGGCACCAAAGTTCATAAAAGAAACAGGACTACAACTAAAATCACAAATTTAATTTCACACAGTGATAGTGACATGAATACTACCCTCTCATCCATATACATGTCATCCAGACAGAACCAAACAGAAAAGTGCGAGTTAAATAATGTCATAAATCGAATGGACCTAGAAGACATCTACAAGACATTTCACACAAACACACAAAAATATTTTTCCCACAGCAGCTCATGGAACTTTATCCAAATTTGACTAGATACTTGGACAGAAAGCAAGCCTTAACAGATATAAGCAAAATGATCAGATCACCACAGATTAAAGCTGGATATCTCAAAACAGAAACAAACAAACAAACAAACAAACAAAAACCAAAAACAGAAAGCTTACAAACTCATGGAAAGTGAACAACTCACTTCTGAATGAAAAGATGGGTCAAAAGAAAAAAGTCAAGAAAGAAATTTAAAAACTTTTAGAATTGAATTGAAGTTCAAACATAATATAGCCAGACCAGTGAAACAATGAAGGCAAGAAACAAGAGGCAAGATCTCAACACTAAGTGCCTACATAAAAACACTGCAGAAATCTCATGCTAGCAACTTAATATCATATAACT
Source organism: Mus musculus (assembly GCF_000001635.26). Taxonomy (NCBI): domain Eukaryota; kingdom Metazoa; phylum Chordata; class Mammalia; order Rodentia; family Muridae; genus Mus; species Mus musculus. The sequence continues at coordinate 57,337,050 of NC_000073.6, forward strand.
TTAATATATTATTTTAAACTCTAGAACAATTAGAAAAAATAACAAAAAGAAATAAATTTAGCACTGAAATCAATTAAATAGGCACAAAAATCAAAACAAATACCATCAGTTAAATGAATAGCTGGTTCTCTGAAAAAAAAAAAAAAAGATTGAGGAAACCTTAGCAGCATAAACTAAAAGACGAAGAGAAAATATCTAAACATATAAAATTGAGATCAGAAGTCGGATATTATAAACTTCACAGGGGAAATTTAGTTAGCTGTAAGAACATACTTTAAAAATCTGTACTCCATCAAACTGGAAACCTAAAGGAAATGGATGAATTTCTTCTAATTTAAACACACTTATAACCCCCACCCCAGGAAATAGAACCAGTAATTAAAAGTCTCCCAACCAAAACATTCCAGGGCCAAAAGTACACAATTCTACAAAATCTTCAAAGAACTCTTTAAAATTATTCATGAAACAGAAACGGAAGGAACATTTCCTTGTTTTGTTTGTTTGTGTGTGTGTTTGTTTGTTTTTTAAGATTCTGCCTAATGTATGCCTGCAGCCCAGAAGAGGACACCAGATCTCATTACAGATGGTTATAAGCCACCATGTGGTTGCTGATAATTCAACTCAGGGCCTCTGGAAGAGCAGCTAGCATTCTTAACCTCTGAGTCATCTCTCCAGTGCACCCCCCCTACTTTTTTTTTAAAATAAAATTCTTATTTTCCTAATCCACAAACTACAGGAAGACCAAACAAAAACAAAAACAAACAACAGAAAAATTACAGAGCAACATCATTTATACATATACTGTAAACTGAATCAAAAAGATTAACCACCATGATCAAGTTGGCATCATCTCAGAGATGCAGGCATGGTTCCGCATATATAAACCAATTAAGAGTATTCTACCACACAAAAAGACTGAAAGACAAAAAACACATGATCACCTCATTAGAAGCAGAAAAGGCCTTTGATAAAAATCTAACATGTTTTCATGATAGAAGTCTTAGAAAGACTAGACATAAAAGGAGCATACCTCAATGTAATAAGGGCAATTTCCTGCAAGCCCACAATCATTATCTACATAAATGTAGAAAAAAAAAGCATTTCCCGGAAAATCAGGAACAAATCAAGGTTTTGCACTCTCTCCACACCTATTAAGTATACTACTTGAGGTGTTAGCTTTAGTAAGACTGCTTTATAAGAATAGAGAAGTTATTAAGATCATACATGAAAGAGGATACATTCAACTGATTTCATAGAAATGAAAAGGGTTTCACAACATTGTGCAATTTCACTTAAAACTGAACTGGAAACTCCAAAACAAATTAGACAACCAGGAAGAACTGGACTAATCCCAAGAAATATATAATCTACCATTACAGAAGCACAGAAATGAAATATCTGAGCTATACCTTGACTAAAATTGAAGTCTCCATGAAAATTCTCCACCACAGAAGAGCTGGATGTTTACATTGTGATATGAATCCTTCTCAAACTTTTCCAAAGATAAAAGGAGGGAACATTCCAAACTTAGCCCATGAAATAAATCCTAGTTGCCTGACACCAAAGTCAAGAAAATGGTAGACCAATATCATTGATCAATGTTGACAAAAAAGGAATACTAGAAAAGACACCAAGGCCAGGGACCTAGAGAAAAAATGAAATGCTACCGTTTTACTAAATGAGTGTAACCATAAAATGACTCCTAAGGCTCTTCTGTTACACACACACACACACACACACACACACACACACACACACAGGCCTTGCTCAGCCATCATTAAAGGAAATCTCTCTTACATTAAATGGGAACCAATACAGTTGGACATTGTACAGAGAGTGAGACTCCTTGGAACACTAGGTCCTAAATGTAACGTCTCCCATCAGCAGTTAGTGAACTCTATGGAAGAGGAAGCTGAAAAAAATGATAAGACCCAATGAGAAACACGGCCTTCTGAATACAACAGGATCTATGCACATATGAATTTATGGAGACTGTGGCAGCATGAACAGGGCCCATATAGGTCTACACCAAATGGGGTCCCAATGTTGAGAAAAGTAGACACACATTCCTATCTGTAACCCAGAAGTCATCTCCAATTGACAACCACCAGGAACTAAAACATTAAATCTCTCCAATGGAGTCTAACTAGGTATACAAACAACTCTTAAGAGGAGGCCCTGTAGGCATCAATTTTTTTTGAAGACTGTTTTAATAAACGTACAGCCTCTCCTCTTCACCACCACCAACCAGAGGCAGTGGAAGAGAAAAGTTATTGGAATATGGGGGAAGTGGACTTGTTGAGCAATAGTACTTTTGGGGGTTAGCTCAATCTTCTTTGTCAGCAGTTCAGTTCTGAAGCAAACACCAAATCCAACCATGCAACTTCAGTCCAGTCTTCTCACGAGGCAGAAACCAGGCATGAACCAGAAGCAATTCTGAGTCAGTCCTGAAGAAACCACAAGGCTGGACAACTGGCCTAAGGCGAGGCTGCTAAAGCAGCAAGAAACCAAAGGAACCTCATGGGCAGTTCTTAGGTGAATTTTCCTCAATGGCAGTGTTAGCACAAGTTAAGCCCTAGGTAAGGCAAACCAGTACGAGTGTAGTTAAGACAAGAGTAGCAAGGCGGAGCAAACTAAACCAATGCTCAATACTCATCTCCCACTGTCTGTGGAGTCATATTTATACTCCTTTGTCATGTGTGCTTTCACATGTTTGATATATCAAAACATCCTTTCACCCTTGTCTGCTTCAGGAAAACATTCTTTCACATGTCTGCTCCAGCAAGATATCCTTCACTTGTGTGCCCCAGCAAAACATCGTTTGACATAACTAACTTTCCAAACAAACCAGAAGTTTCCACTTCAAGACTCTATGCCCTGTGTACACATGCCCTTATCCCTAATCTAGAAGCCACATCCAATTCCAACTGCTAGCAAATAACACATTAGTTCTCTACAATACTGTCTTAATGTGTATACAAACTACTGTTAAGGGCAAGCACATGCCCAGCAATAGAGCTAGTGGAATCTTCAGAGGGTTTTCTCTCATAATGTTTTGTCAGGGTTTGTTTTGGTCTTTTGTTGTTGTTTCTGTTACTGTTGTTGTTTTATTTGTTTTTCTTCATTTGTTTAAAGGACAGTAGTTTTTAAGGAGCCCTGATCATGGGAATTTCCTGTCATCTCTTCCTGTAGGCCAATACTTCCCTCCAAATTCCCTATCTCATTGGTCTATGAAAAAGCCCTATGTAATGAATAATCAGGGTCTAGAGTCTGTCCTCTTTTCCACTCCCTGGTTCAATTACATAGCAGATTTTTCTGTAACTTTTCAACTTCCAGAGTTCTGAGGTAGGCCATCACCAACACCAGGGCAAGAACCCACTACTAGGTGAGAGATAGAGGGGCCTAATGCCTCTGGCTTATCTGCAAAGTTAGAAACTGCAAGCCACCTGGTAATGAACGTGAACCCTATTTGTTTCTTACAGTATGAGGCACTCAAAATAGTTAAAGCTCCAACTACAGACGCTGAGGAAACTGTCAGAAACTGAAGAAACTGTCTTAGCTACTAAAAAATAGTTTTGGTTTTAATGAATTGTTTCAAAATTTTCCAGTATTACAAACAGTTTGATGGGTTCTATTAAAAATTATCTTCCCAGAGTTGGGACTCTGAATATCACCCCAGGCTTGGTCTCCAGTCTGGCACTAGTAGGAGGTGGTAGAGACTTTGTAATGCTGAACTCAGGGAGGTTTCAGTCCACTGCTGGCAGGCCACTGAAGGGGACTATGTGATCCTAGCTTCTTCCTCTCTACTAATAGTGCTCTGGCCGTGAGGTAAGCAGTGCTTTGAAAGAAATGGATCACCAGGTTATGGATTAGAACCTCTGTAATCATGTACCAAAATAAACCTTTTCTTTTATGAGTTCATTAACACCAGTATTTATTTTAGTATCAGAAACCCAACTACTATACCCCCCCTATGAGAAGAAATGCCTTTCTCCCTGTCAACCTCAACTAATAAACAAAATTAGCAGGCAAACAGCAGCACAGAAGTCTAGAGACAAAAAGACAAACAGTAGGCCAGGCATAATCCCCAGTTCCACGGATTTTATAATGTAATGGGTATGGCAGGCATCAATCAGATACACTAATCAATAAACCAGGTATTGATAACAGTGATTAGTCTGACAAAGAAGCAAAACTAGGTGCTGAGGTTAAAAAGAGACTATAGTTCATTCCCTGCAGCTCTTCTCCCCACAAAATTAAAACAGTGATGGGCTTAGTTTTTTGTAATCACATGACCCAGTAACTCTGGATGTATGTATAATATGAGCTCCAGAGTAAGATATGTTGAAACCACATTCTTGAAAATAATCAGAAATTATTTTTAAAAACAAGTTATAGACATCAAATTATAGATCCTGTCAATTCATCAGATCTCAATAATAATGGACATAAGAAAACTACACATGCTGAAGGAACTGTAAAAGAAAAAGAAACCCTAAGTAAGGCCCAGATAAAAAGGACCACAGAATAATGGACAATGTTGGAATGATGGCTAGTGTCTCCTGAGAAACAACAGAAAACAAATCACGGCAACTGGAGATTGTTATTCAATAATAATAACCAGAATATTATTCAATAATAATCAGAAAATAAAAATGGTTTATAATTCTGGTTTCAAAATATACCTTTCAAAAATCAAGGTAAAATTAGCATCTTCAATCAGAATAAAGCCAAGGAGGCCTCTTCATTTGCATCAGATTTTCAGTATCAGAAATGGGCAAAATTTCCCACACTATCAACAAACCAACACAAATGGTCATACCGTTAAGATCCATCACAGTAAGAAAAAAATAAAGACAATTCGATGTCTTGCCTTGGAGCACTTTCATAAAAGCAAAGAAACTGTGAATAGAGACCAGAAATGTTCTTGTAAGAGCCCAAATGCTGTAGAGTTTGCACAGTTCACCGAGAAAGCACTGCAGAGAAGCGACCTTTGAAATGAAGCTGTAAAAGTCTTGAGAACCAGACAGGCCGTTCTGTCAGAAGACAGAAACAACTTCCTGGAAAAGAGCAGTGCTGCTTCTGTGCCAGGATCACCAGGTAACTCCTCTGCTCTCCACTCAAGTAACACTTCTCGTGAGCAAAAGAATCAAAGGAAAGTGCGCTTGGAAGAACCTCAATAAACTGGAAACTGCTGACAGCAGAACGCGCTGGACTGCATGGCACAGGATTGTGTCAAGAAAGCTTTTGTTTCACAAATGAATTTATCCAGACTATTCTGGGATGGGAATTGTGTATGGATGAAATAAATGTATGATCCTATAATCCCTATAGAGATGGCCAGCTGGGCCCTTTTGTATCTGTGAAGTAATGGAATTTGACAGAAGTCAGGTACCTCAAATTCCCAGTCAGAGGGTTTGAAGTCAGAACAATAACAGATTTGAGAAATATCTGCAAATCCAACGAGATGCCCCAGTACAGGGGAACCCCAGGGCCAAAAAGGGGGAGTGGGTAGGTAGGGGATTGGGGGGGTACGTATGGGGGACTTTTGGGATAGCATTGAAAATGTAAACGAGGAAAATACCTAATTAAAAAAAAAGAGATAGTGAATTAAAACAAAGGTTTGTGTTACTCTCAAATGAAGACACAAGAAGAAGCAAAAAAATATGGTTTAATGAATGGCCATGAATCTGGGTTATGGGGAAAGATACCAGAGTGGTTAGTAAGTCAGGAAGATATAGCTCACTAATGCAGAGAGAGGGACATGTTTACTCCTGTGTGGGAGCACGTTTGTGATCCTGGGACAATGTCCAGCCCTTTCTAATTTGCTTCCTACTGTGGACTGATGATATGGCATTTAAAGCATGGGACCTCATGGTGAAGCCCTCTTAATGATAAAGACCTCACAGTTTGACTTGAGGATGAGAGCAGTATTAACAGAATACTAACACAAGTTAGCATTTGCTGAGCATCTGATGAAATTATTGGCTCAGTGGTAAGCTCACTGAAGGCCAAGGCAAACATACACATGGAGAAACTTAAAAAAAAAAAAAAAGACCTCAGCCTTTGCTGCCTCCAACAAGCTCTTTCTTCTGCTTGGCAGTATAATTCTTGCTCATCTACCATGTAATTGTGTAGATAGGAACAGTTATCTGTACTTATCCAGGAAGTGTTGATTTCTAGATATCCACACCCCCACTATCACCACACACATAGACACCAATCCTCAGATACTCAAATCTGAGAGTATGTGGTATTTGCACAGAGCCTGTATACTCTAACTCATCTCTAGGGAACATATGATGCCTAATGCAACATAAAAAGCATATAAAATGAATGGTTTAAGAAATTCTGACAAGGAGTGACATACACTTCATGTGCAGTATATATAAAATATTTTCTCAAATACATGCAATCCATACTCAGTTTAATTTAACCGTCAAATATGGAGGACTAGTATGTATAAATGCATGTATGAGTTATTGGAGCAGCAAAGTTTTGTCAACAGTCATGTATTACTTGATAAAACACAAATAACTTGATAGAACCATTACTTTCCAGCTAACATGACCAGCTTAGCAAGGGGACATCAGTGCAAACCTCAGAGGAAGGGTGAAAAAGGTGGAAATCCACCTGCAGGATCACTCTTGGGTATGCTGTCAGTATTGAATCTTGTCAAATGTGGGAACTTAATATCAACCTGGAGACTCTTCAGTCAGCCTGCTTGGCTGATCACAGATGTCTCAGGCAGAGGGACATGAACGGCAGACAATATGCTCTGAAGAGTACCACACAGGAGGCCTGAGCAGAGCCTTACTGTGTTCTTCTTCCTGCCTTTCTGACCCTCCTCTGCAAATGTCTCCACTTTGTAAGAAAAGTGGAGGGGACTCTGGATTTCCCTCTGAAGTAACCTCCTGCTGGGTGCTAGTGGAAAAGCCAAATGAGGCTTGGTGGAGCACATCTTATCCTAGCACTGCAAGGCAGAGCCTGACCAGCCTTGCCTACCAAGATAGTTCCAGGACTGCCAGGGCTCTGTTAAACAGAGAAAACCAGTCTCAAAAACAATAAAAACAAAACAAAACAAAACAAAACAAAACAAAAAAGACAGTTTTATAGCAGGTGAGGTGGCACAATCTTTCAACCCCAGCACTGTGAAGGGAGGGGCAGGAGGGTCTCCAAGCCTGGTCCACATGGTGAGTTTCAGGACAGTTAGGGCTACACAAAGAAACTGTCTGGGACAGGGAGGGAGGGGTAAAAGACCTAGAGGAGCCCAAACACATCTTCTATCAGGAGCTTCCTCATGAAGCAGCTCTGCTATGTGTTGACTTTGGTGACCCTGGAAAACCTGTAAGCAACTGAAGATATTTACTGCATTAATCTCATTTCCTTTCCACTGTGTCTATGTGAGTAATTGTCAGGAAATGGTGAGGGGAGAAGGCTGTGGAGGAAAGAGAAGGAAGTGGGACAAGAGGAAGAGGAGAAGGTAGGAAGGAAGGAAAAAAAGGGAGAGGGGGAGAAAGAAGAGGAGGAAGAGTTGGAGGAGGGAGAGAAGGAAGAGGAAGAGAGCAAAGTATTCAATGTTTAAGCAAGACTATAAGGATTAACCTAATAGCAATATAATTTGTTTCATTTACAGGAGGAATAAAAGCATGCCGATTAATAAAACAGCAGGATCCAGGCCACTGCACTCAAGGTTCAAGTGGATTTCTGAGCAATTGTTACTCAAACTATCCCTGTCCCCTCCATATCTAACCTAACAATGCTTGGCATATTTTTAGAATTAATATTAAGAGTCTGTACAAAACACCTGTATGTGCAATCCAAATTTTCAGAACATGACATTATCAAATATTACTGGAGAAACTATACAAAAGGGGCCACATACTTTATTGTTCTGTTGTTATTGATGGTCAGAATAGACAGAGCCATCGTGATTGGGAGTGAGTGAGTGGTGGCCAGCACCTGGGAAGGGAGGGAGAATGAGAACTGACTGCTGACAGGCACAGGGTGTCTTTCTTTCCTTCAGGGATTAGAAAATATTATGGAAAAGATAGCTGTCAAGGCTTCATAATTTGTAAACATGCCTCTACAAAATGTTTGTCATGCACTTTTTAAGTGGTATGTGTTCTGGTGTGCAAAGTAAATCTCAATTTTACAGCAGATATTGTTCAATGATCCACCATTTATGTTCATGGCCTTCTAGAGTAGAGTCACATTAATGCTAAATCTTCAATGATTTTGTTATAATGTATTTTAGTAACTTACACACCTGATTAGTAACTTACAACCCCTATGCTGTGTGAAAGTTTGACTATTTTAAATAACATGGTAGAGTTTTGGCTGATGTCAATATTTATATGTAATTATTGAAAACTCTCTCTAAAACTACCGCATATTAGATCACACAGTATATAGTCATGTATGATTTAGGAAAAGGCTGTGCTACTAGAATGACGTCAGCCAAAACTCTATTCATGAGGACAGAATCTATGTGAGAAATAGCATCTGGAAATGCACATGTGTCCCCTCAACAATACTTGCTGCCTATCTGCTACTATGTAAATGAGCCAAAACCTTAAGCCAAAGAAAAAGGCCAATCTTACAGGTGAACCTGCAGAGAAGTAAAAGGCTAAGACATCTAACCCAAACTGGGCAGTACTTCTCCTACCTGGAACAGGGCAACAGCAACTGCAATTAACTTTGATAAAACTGCTAAAAGTCAAAGAAAATATGTGAAACCAAGGCTAGCAAGAAACTGCACATTACCAATGATGGACAGTGTACTGATCCTGGAAATAATCAAAGTTGGTTGTGAACATGGGAGAGAGAAGCCGAGATCATCTGCCCAGCCTCCTGCTCAGCCTCGAACTCTCTGTACTCGGTGTGCCCATCTAACTGCTCATTGCCAACCACAGAAGCAACACACATAAACTACAGAATCTTAAGGTAGATTATTTCACCCAACAGACAGATAATAAGAAGGTCAGATGGTAGCTGAAACGTTGGTGCAGTGATATGGCTCATCATGGCGAAATTCTAAGTCCAAACACATATCCAGGAATCAAGAATACAAAGCAATCCAATTGAAGAATGAGCTATTTCATGATAGTTGAATAACAGTGATACAATATGTGGAAAGAGGAGGTGAGACTATAAAATACTTTCATTATAGTAAACAAAATAACAGGAACTTGAAAGAATGAGGAAGTATTCATATTAACAGGTTCTGACTGAGGTATGAACAATCTACTATTCTGTGTGTTGGATGTTGTTTATAATATAATATCTTTCCAAATAAAACAGACAGGAAATAAAAAATAAATAATATTCCATGCAAAGCAGATTACTTCATCAATTAAAATACCAATTCAAATGTTGAGGAGAAAAGTGAGTTAAACAAATATGTTTAGGAACAACTCCTGTTGTTCCTAAAGTTTCTATGGACATTTGAGACCAAAAAGGACTTCTTAGAGCATAGACACTATCCTTGGAGCACCACCCATGGCCAAGGAAATGGGGATGGACTCTAAACACTAAATGTGCTTTGCTGGGCAATGCTGAGAATTACTTGTGTCCCAACAAACTTGATGGCTGATACCACCCAGAGTTCTAAGCAGTGAAATCATGCAGGGGACTCCCACACCATATTACTGTTCTGATTAAATGGCCGAATAGAAAATGTTACTTGTACAACATGCTTGTTGCTGGAAGATGAGGCTTTTTCATAGGCATGCTTTAAAAGTTGATGCTCTTTCACTGTTGTTATTAGTAAAGATAAAAAATACAATGCCATGACTTAAAAATTTTTATATTCCCATAATAATTACCACATAAGGTTCATAAGTAGGTGCTCCAGTTTGGATCTCATAAGCTTCCCCAAAGCACACGTGTTAAGGGTTTAGTCCCCAGGCCATAGACTATTTTGAGATGTTGGAACTTTCCAAAGGTGGAGCCTAATAGGTTGCCCTTAGGTTGTTGATCACAGGGAACTGTCACATCCCAAAATCTTCACTGTCTTTGCTGTCTGATATGACATATAAATGGCTTTGCTGTGCTACATGATGTCTACTGTTTTTGAACTTTTTTCCCAACAGACTCTAAAGTAATGTGCTCATCTGACCATGGACTAGTGACCCTAGACCACTGTGAGCTAGAATAGATCATCTGTTGTTAAAAATAATTATCTCATGTGTCTTATCACACCTAAATAAGCTCACAATGAGTTAATAATATCCAAACAGTCCCCCAAAACAGTATTTTCCCTGACCATATTCTAAAATGCTGAATATAGACATCTCTTTTCAACAAAAATTCCCTTCTTCCCTTGTTCCTCAATCAGATGTATGTCACTGAGCCTGCTATGGTGTAAGCAAACCCCTGGGGAATAGTCATATTGCTACAGCTTTCCTGTTCCTGCTGCTGCTTTAGAGATGTAGGAATATGGGTATCAGGCCAATGTGAGAATAACTGTGTACCAAGCCAGCACTAACCTGCCCTTGCCTTGCAACAATCAAGGCTTGACGAGAAAAATTTTAAAATGAGAGTGGATAAATGGAAGTACATATATCCCTAGCTGCTGAATCCAGTGGCTAGAAGAGATTTAAAATCGAATGTGAACCTACAGAGAAGTAACAGACTACAGCATCAAACCCCACTTGAGATAGTACAACTGGAATTGGACTCACTTGAAATGATCAAAAAACCTGAGAAAATACTGAAATGATGGTTTTCAAGATACAAGATATGAAGCATCAAAGAACAGTGGCCACGGAGGATACAAAGAGGTAGAAAGGAGTCCTGCTACTGCATCATCAAGTCATGGCAAACCACCTAGGCAGGGGTGAGTCTCTGAGTTGGGACATGAATCTCAGAGTCCAAACAGACCAAGACTACAAGAGTTCATAGAGGCCACTCTCCCAAGGGACTGTTGGGATCTAAGAAAAACCCCTCTTAGAGAATCACATCCTGCCTGTGAGGAGACTATTGAAAACCAGTGAAGACCACACAATGGCATCCAGTGTCCCCAGGTGACAGGGACTACCCATTGTTCCTAACAGCTAGAGAGGCTTGAATCCAGAAGTGCTGAAGCACGGATATCTGCCCCGCAAAGCTAAAAGACAGAATTCAAAGACTCCAACTGCTTCTGATGAACTTAACTATATTACATAATCTATTCAAGAATATTTACAAGGATATAAAAATAGCAACTGTCAACAAGAAAAATTCACAGCATCTGGGGGAGAAAAAAAAAACCTTGAAGACATGCTTGAGCATAATAAACACAGTGAGGTGAATAATCAGCCAATCAGACTGAGACAATGGCCAAAACTAAGAAACAAAAGCAAGGTCAACACAAATACTAGAAGAGGAAGCAAGGCTATTGAAGCATAGTTATCCACTTCACATAAGCTATCTCAGTGGAGCACAATCAATTGAAGTTCATTCTTAGCTTTAGAGTACCAATAACAAAGAACAGAGAATGACCAGAAGTGTATCAGAGAGAAACCAAGAAAGGGCAGTAGCCACAAAGCACCCTCCTGGAATCATAGTCATCTCAGGTACCAGATGATCTGTGTACCTGATCCGAGCTGCTCGGGAGCAGTCACAAACACAAGGTGCACTGAAAACATTCCCCAGGTCACAAACACATCCTTCCACAAAGATAGGAAGTTACTAACACAAAGGCTTAAACACAACTGTGAATGGAAACTGGCTGTAAGACACATAGCAGCACTTCCCAAGGAGGTACAGCTTTAGTTATAGAAACCATTTCCGCCTCTGGCAGCCTGTGTGTGACCAAGGCTTCAACTTCTGTTGAGTATGGAAAATACTCAAACTAAAAATCCATAGCTAAATACAGAACATGTTGCCAAATTCCCAAATGGTAACAGCAGCCTTCATGTCTCACAGACACCCATGGATAAAAGAGAAAAATCCAACTGGCCAAGAAGATTTAGGGAGAACCTCTGACCAGTGAGTAGTTCAAGCTTTCCTGGGTAAGAGCCATCAGAGAGCAGTGCCAAAGAGAAAAATAAGGGTGAAAGGCCCAAATAGTGACATCAGACTTTGCCTCTTTGGGACAGATTTCTCAGTTAATAAAGACAAGTCATTACAATATTTAACAAGAGGGCAGAAAAGCAAAGACAGGAATTTGTCAAGGCTGATGAATTAATTCTGATCATTATATTACCTACATAGCAAATGCCAAAAAAATTTGCAAGAATTCAAAGTAAGTAAGAGAAGGAGAATGTAGCTGTGTGTGTGTGTGTGTGTATCACATGTATAGCATCAATACACCAGAGAGAAGAGTCAAGGGGACAAAAAAAATGTATTTGAGGAAGAAAACATTTAATACTCACAAGCTCAATAAAGTGCTTTATCTTCACATTAATTCTTTTATTTGCTTGGGGATTTTTTTTTGTTTATCAGATACAGTGTCTCACGGTAAGCCCTGATTGGCCTGGAACTAGCTAAGAAACTCAGACAGGCTCCAAACTTGCCAGAATTTCTTTTGCCTCTGCCTCTTTGTTGCCAGGATTAGCAGGACTGAGAAATGTATTGTTAAAGATTTAGTTAGTTTCATTTATATGTATGTGTATGTGAGTATGAACAGCACATGTGTGCAGGTACCAGTAGAGGCCAGGAGAAGGCAACAGATACCATAGAGAGAGTTACAGTAGTGACCTGGTCTGACATGGGTTATAGTAAGCAAAATGGTATCCTCTGGAAGAGCAGCAAGAGTTCTTACCTGCTGAATCGTCTCTCCATCCCCTACAGTCAATGTTTTAAGGATTTCCAGGAAACAAATGATAAGATGCAACACACACAACCTGTTTGCCTTAGTTTGGGTTTTACTGTTGTGAAGAGAAACTATGACCATGGCAACTCTTATAAAGGACATTTAACTGGGGCTGTCATCATAAAGGTAGACATAGTGCTAGAGGAGCCAAAAGTTCTACATCTTAACCTGAAGGCAGTCAGGGGAGGACTAGCGTCTTCAGGCAGCCAGCAAGAGGCTCTCTTCCAACTGGACAAAGCTTAAGCATAGGACCTCAAATCCCAACCCCACAGTGACACACTTTCTTCAACAAAGCCACACATACTCTAACAAAGCCATACCTCCTAATGGTGCCACTTCCCACAGGCCAAGCATATTCAAACCACCACACCGTTGAAACTCAAAAATAACAGTAAACTCTTGAAAGCAGCAAAAAAAAAAAAAAAAAAAAAAAAAAGCAGCACAAGACAAGAAAGACAAGAAAATTCAATTAGATTATGGCCCTATGCATCATCAGGAACAATGGAGATTCAACAAAAAGAAAAAAGCATAAAGCTTAAAAAAAGACTCCTAGATAAATCAAAGCTTAGAGAATTGTTTACAACGGACATTCCTTTCCCAGGAAAGCAAAGAGCACTTTTCAAGCTGAAAGCAAGAAGCTAGACAGTTCTTAAAATCAAAACTACATTCCCAGAAAAGAAAATTATACAGATATAGAATGACTTAATGGGATAATGGCTATAGATGCTCCTTTTTCTAGGGGTGGTACTAATGATTGAACCAAGATCTTGCTCATACCTAGCACATGCTCTTCAACTGAACTGCACCCAGCCTTTGACTTTTTAATAATTTGAAATCAAATGCATAAGATACGTGTGTTAGAAGTAATACTAAATAATGTTTAAGAACAATAAAATATATTTAGATAAAATAATTAAAAATAATGAAAGACACATAATACATATATCAATACAGCACAAGGGAGATATGGGGGAACTGAACTGCAGTGGAAGAGAAGTGACCTGTGTGTTAGCTTTATATACAGGAATAAAGTACAAAAGTCTAAAAATAAACATTAAACATAAACATTTCATTAAATAGGAAACAATTTAAATATATATGACTGTAGAAAACAATGATGATATAATAGTACATTTTGTGGTTTGTAACATACATGTAACATGTATAGCAACACAAAGAGTGACAAGAAATATCTGGAGTGCCTTTCCATGGCTAAGTAAAACTATAAAAATAGCAGCAAATGATTTTGATAACACATGTTTCCATGGACTTACGATACCAAACTTATTTTAAATTATAAATAATTAATAAACTATATTTTACTACAAAATACAAAAAGAGGTAACAGAGACACTCCAGGCTTAAGAGTGTAGATGTTTTGATCATCAAAACCATATTAATTCTTACATAAAAGGTAAACTCATCAAATAATGTAGAGGGTGGAGATTATGAAAAATGTGTATAAAACAATATCTGACACCATGTTGTCTTTAGAATGCATACAATATCCAAAGATAAAGAAGATGTTCCTTCCTGTAGTTACTGTGTGATACTTAAAGGTACAGAATGCCTGAGATGAGAACAGGGAACTGATGTATAATGAAAGCATCAACAGAGACACAGAAAACTGTAATAGGATGAAGATACTCATCACTTAAATACCACTGTGGAGAAATAAAAAGGAAAAGCCTTGAAATTATAAAGGGTCAATGTGTTCAGAAATATAAAATTTCTGTACCCAACAATATAGTCCAGAATAGGACTAAAATTGTTATAAAGGCACAAAATGGCAATTACATATGAAATATATGGAGGCATTTAAATATTTTCTTTCATATTTTTATTCATGTCTGTATGTGGATATGTGCATGTTGACACAGGTGCCAGCAAAGGCCATAAGAGTTGGCTCTTTAAGAGCTGCAGATACAGGTGGCTGGGAACCATCCAGTGTGGGTTCCAAACTCGGGTCCTCTGGAAAAACAAGAGCTGCTAACCACTGAACCACCCATCAGTTCCATAATACATGGAGAAGTAATGCTTTACTTTCTATAAATTTATTCAAGAGAAAACCAGACATTCACAAAATATGTCCACACAGTTGAATATCAGATGGCAATCAAAATATAAAACAAATGAGATATTGATGCAAGCTATTAAAGATATGTGCTCTGGTTTGCCACGACCAAAAGCAACTTGGGGAAGAGAGTATTTATTTGGCTTTGAGATTGCAAGTCATCATCTGAGGAAGCCAAAGCAAGAGGAACTAAAGACAAGAACGTGGAGGCTGAAATTGAAGCAGGGGACATGGAGGACAGCTGCTTACAGACTTGCTTTCCAATTCAGGATGGCCTGCCCAGTGTAGACCGCCCACAGTGGGCTGGGTTCCCCCACATCAATCATCAATCAACAAATTCCCCTGCAGAGTTGCCTATCTCCAATCTTATGGGGACGTTTTCTCAATTCAGTCCCTCTTTCTGGATAATTCTTAGCTTTGTTGAGATGATGAAACATTCACAAGGACAAGATGAAACTTGGAAATACTAAGAGGCAATCACTCAGGCACAAAAACCCATGCATCCTAATTCTATCACATAAAATGTCTATAATAGCACTCTAAAGAAAATAAATTAAACTCTTTTGGGTACTTCAGATTCTAGGAGAGAAAGGACAATGGGTTTGATCAAAGGTAGAACTTTCTTCTCTTGGAGGAGATGAAAATTTTCTAACCTTAAATAATGGCTACATAACCTTATAAATATAATAAGAGCATTGGACTATAAACTTCAATTCAATGAATTTTATAGCTTATCAATTATATTTTAATATTAGATATAAAAAGGAAGACAAAATGTTAAAAAATAAAAACATTTCAGGCATACAGACACTCAAAGAATTCATTACCAAAGCCATATGTTAAAATAGAATGTATAGGAAATCCTTTGGGCAGAGAAAAATTACAGACGACAGAAATACTGATCTAGAGAGGCCCCCCAAACAACACAAATGCTTGCAATTTCCTGGAGTTACTAAACATCACTAGTAATAAGACACTACTGCTGCAAACACCACATGTTGTGGAAAAAAAGATATAGAAAAATGACACTGGAATGGGACTAGAAGATTCCTCCAAATCTGTTTATATTGTGGTGCCAACTGGTGTTATGTAGGATATTATCAGGTAAAGGCACTAGCAGTCAGATTCAGCTGTGAACTCTAAGAATTATAATATAAATCAGCTAGACAGATGTCCCTATTGATGCAAGTGTGACATAACTAATTGTGATGGTTTGTATATCCTTGGACCAGGGAGTGGCACCATCTGAAGGTGTGGCCTTGTTGGAATAGGTGTGACCTGGTTGGAATGGGTGTGTCACTGTGGGTGTGGGTATAAGATCCTCACCCTAGTTGCCTGGAAGTCAGTCTTCCACTAGCAGCCTTTGGATGAAGACATAGAACTCTCAGCTCCTCCAGCGCCATGCCTGCCTGGATGCTGCCATGCTCCCACCTTGATGCTAATGGACTGAACCTCTGAACCTGTAAGCCAGCCCCAATTAAGTGTTCTTTTATATAGGACTTGCCTTGGTCATGGTGTCTGTTCACAGCAGTAAAACCCTAACTAAGACACTAATATAGACATAACAAAATACTCCCTAATATGTTTGGAATTTTTTTCTACAAGAGAAAAGTCCATGTCTAAAACTGGAAATCAAAACCCGTAACTAAGCCAGGCGTGGTGGCGCACGCCTTTAATCCCAGCACTGGGGAGGCAGAGGCAGGTGGATTTCTGAGTTCGAAGCCAGCCTGGTCTACAGAGTGAGTTCCAGGACAGCCAGGGCTACACAGAGAAACCCTGTCTCTAAACACAAAAAAAAAAAACAAACAAAAAAAAACAAAACCCGTAACTAAAGAGGTCTTGGGCCCTGGTAGAGGTTGGGAGTTAATATGGTTGCTTAGCTTCATTAACATATCATCAATCTACCCCTTAAATATCTATGTCCATATCCACAGACAAACAGTACTCCAAGACTTGAACATAAAGGCCTTTTTCTGAAATCAGCAGAGACAAGTGCAAAGACGATTGGCTGTACAGGATGCTAAGAATAAATGACACTGAGGGTTCGATCCTAGACAAGATACTTCTTTCACCACCTTTAGACTCAGAGAACATTATAAAAGATGAGACAACATAAATATAAGAGCTGGAGGATATGAAGAGGGACTATGAATTATGATCTCATAAACAGGGCACAGACATAGTGACCACAAACTCATAATAGTTGTGCATAGTTGCAGTAGATCCATAGACGTCAGGCCTTCCTAACAATTAACTATGAAGAGGGTATAGACTCATGGGGCCCCACCATATACTGCTGATCTGTTCCCTTTATGTAATAAGATAAAGTGCAGAATTTAGTTGTCCCAGTGGTTAACCTATTAGGCTCTGGTGGTTAATTCCAACCTCAGGATCACACAGATGGTTCTGATAAAATTCTAGTGGATATTAAATAAAACCAAAGAAAGAAGGAGGCTGGTAGGGGTAGAATATAAGTGAAAGAGGCTAGGTGGAGGTGAACCAAAATATACAGTATATATATACATATACACACATATACATATACATATATATGTATATACATATATAATTCTAAAAAAATAATTAATAAACACACAAGTTTGGAAGAAGGTGTCTTTCTTTCTATTCTGACAAACACTAAGCAAAAGGCAACTTGGGAGAGGAGGAAAAGTTTTCTTTGGCTTACACTTGTGGGCACCAGTGATCTTTGAAAGAAGCCAAGGCAGGAACCTGAAGGCAGGAACTGAAGTATGATCACTGAGCCGCTGCTTACTGGCTTCTTCTCAGGGTCATGGTCAACTGCCTTCCTTATATGGCCCAGGATCAACATTTAGGGGTAGCACTTCTAGCAGCGGGCTAGTCCCTCCCACATGACTCATTAATCAAGAAAATAACCCACAGACATGCCTACAAGCCAACCTGATAGAAGCATTTTCTCAACTGAGGTTCCTGCTTTTAACACAACCTTACCTTGTATCCAGTTAATAAAAAACTAACAAGCACAGAAGACAGAAATGACAGTTCTGGGAGGAGATGGAATGGGTGGGAGATAGGCTCTGGAAGCATAGTAATTATGTATAGAATTACCAAATGAGATATAACAAAATATTATTTTAATACAATTTAACAAAACAAATTTTAAGAAAATAAATACTAATACTGTGAGGAGGAGTCTATGTTTCATTTGTCTGCTCTAAGTACCCTTGTCTTTCTACTGGGAGGCCTAGTCCAGTCTTGATATGAGGGTTTGTGTCTAGTCTTATCACATCTTGTTATGCAATGTCCGGTTGATATCACTGGGAGTCCTGCTCTTTTTTTGAAAGGAAATGGAGGAAGAGTGGATCTTAGGGAGAAGGAAGGTATGAGAGATTCTGGGAGGATTGGATGGAGGGGAGACTGCAGTTAGGATATATTGTATGAGAGAAGAATAAAGAAAAAATACTAACATGATGAAAATTTCTCTTGACTTTTTATATTATATAAACTGGTATATTACCCAAGGATAAATTACAATACACAGCAAATCTTTAATACAACAAAATTATAGATTAACATTCATAAAAAATTAATAAAAACAGAACTATAAAAGAGGAAAGTATGTGTAGTGGCTATTCCTGGTTGTCAACTTGACTATATTTGGAATGAACTACAATCCAGAATTGGAAGGCTCACCAGTGACCCTTATCTGGAGGCTTGGAGATCCTTATCTGGATCTTGGTATGGAGATTTTGAGCCATAGTGGCTATGGATTCCAGAAGATTGAATCTCCGAGTTTAAGGAACACACCTTTAATCTGGGCTACGCCTTTCATCTGGGATTAAAGGTGTGGTGGAACACACCTTTAATCTGGGCTACACCTTCTACTGGAGACAATATAAGGACATTGGAAGAAGGGAGTCTAGCTCGAGCTCTTGCTCCTTCGCCTCCTTGCTGCATGAGACTGAGTAACTGCTAGATCCTTGGACTTCCATTCACAGCTGCGACTGAACCATTGTTGGGAATTGGGCTGCCGACTGTAAGTCATCAATAAATTCCTTTACTATCTAGAGACTGTCCATAAGTTCTGTGACTCTAGAGAACCCTGACT
Source organism: Mus musculus (assembly GCF_000001635.26). Taxonomy (NCBI): domain Eukaryota; kingdom Metazoa; phylum Chordata; class Mammalia; order Rodentia; family Muridae; genus Mus; species Mus musculus. The sequence continues at coordinate 57,356,010 of NC_000073.6, forward strand.
AATACAGTATGCAGCAAAGAAAAAGGAGCAAAGGAAAACAGGTGATGGCCCTATGGAGAAGCTAGAGAAAGCACCCAAGGAGCTAAAGGGGTCTGCAACCCTATTGGTGGAACAACAATATGAACTAACCAGTACCCCCAGAGCTCGTGTCTCTAGCTGCATAAGTAGCAGAAGATGGCTTAGTCGGCCATCACTGGGAAGAGAGGCCCATTGGTATTGCAAACTTTATATGCCCCAGTACAGGGGAACACCAGGGCCAAGAAGTGGGAGTGGGTGGGTATGGGAGCAGGGCAGGGGGAGGGTATAGGGAACTTTCGGGATAGCATTTGAAATGTATATAAAGAAAATATATAATAAAAAATATTATATAAAAAAATCACACCTACAATGTGCTACGAGCAAACTGCAGGAGCAGAGCAAAGGGCACTCAAGCCTTACCTCCTAAACATCTACCAGAAATGCAGCATAAATGGAGCAGCCAGTATAAGTTAGAAGTCATGGAAATGGAATCCCTGCCCCATCCCAACACTGGTGCCAAGCAAACTGGAGTGATATGTCGAAATCAGAGTACTACGAGGGACGAAGATATTAAGTTTCTGTTGACAAAGCAGCCAGTTAGTCAAGGGTCATGAAAACCCTAAATAGGTAGACCCAGTAGCCATGCTTCCAAATGAATGATGCAAGAGCAACAAAGTGAGAGAGAGGCAGAGGCACAGCCATCACAGGCATGCGCATACCTCACTTGAAAGCCAGACAGAAATAGACCCAAGATTGGCAGGAAGGCTGCTGAGACAAGATCAAGCACTTTACCCAACTGGTCTGGTTTTTACTCTGCTTATTTTCCCTACTGTCCTTATGTAGCCTTGAAATGACCTTTGTCCCCAGGCCCCCACCCTCCTCTGGGGTTTGTGATGTAGCAGAAGACTATTCTGAGGATTCAGTTTTTAGTCTTCTCAGGGTCCCAGTGAAGCTGGCTGTTGGTGCTTCAGGAATGAAACCCCCAGAAAATCTAAACAAGCCTTACACTTAGGAAGGTGGTTTTCTTTCTCTTTCTGATGCCGGGGATGGAAGCCAGAGCCTCCCACATGCCTGCAAAGTGCTCTGCCACCAAGCTACACCCACCTCTCATACAGACTATCACCGTCTCTGGATGGTTTCTGATAATAATGCATTGGAAGTGCTGCATAAATGGCTGTTGCACTGCTTACGAAATAGTTTTAAAAGAGTTATTTTTAACACCTTTACATGCACAGTATAAACGCAGTTAAAAAAAAAGTCTTTGCTCTACATTCTTCACACACAGAATTCAAACACTCAGACCTAGACTGTCCTATGCTGGAGACACAACTGACATCTTAAACTCAGGAATCTGCAAGTGGTTCCAAGTAAGACATGGGGATTTTCCCCATTTGTTCATTCATTTATTCATTCAATTGCAGCCCCTCCCAGTACCCCCTTTCCATAGCCACTCTCCCAACCCCTCTGATTATCCTCTGAGAAGGAGGACCCCACATACACATGGGTACTAACCCATCCTGACACATCAAGTGTCTGCAGGACTAGGCACAGCCCACTGAGGCAAGATGAGCCCACTTAGGGGAACAGGATCCACAGGTAATCAACAGAGTCAGAGACAGCCTCCCCTCCAGTAGAATATGTGTTTTATCAAAAACAAATAGCCAGAAAGATTGTCCAGGATAAAAAGAGAGAGAGAGAGAGACTGATAAAACAGAATAGTATCCTATGACCAACCCTTAGAAACCTAGAGAGCTCCTACCCTTTCTGGGTTCAGATACTCAGATAATCTCCCCCATGGGATTTGTAGAAATATTGGATGTAGAAGCAAGTGGGTGAACCCTAGTATGAGTCATCACTACCAAGATCCAGGAAAACTTCCTAGCTCTGCAAACTCATGCAGACAAAGTCAAAAATCAAACGAAAAAACAAACAAAACAGCCAATGTTTTTCATGCTCGCCTGAACTCAGAATCCACAAACTTCTGAGAGGCCAGGAGGGCACAGTGAGAAAGGAAGCAGTCATCCATGGGCTCCCTGGGAAGCTGGGAGCTAGCGGCAGGCCTAACTCTGACCCTGGAGAGCAGGGACTCATTCTCTAAACATAGACCTTTTTGTCTACTGGAGGAGGGTCACCACTCGGTGAGCAATAGGAGTGTTATGCTGAGGCAAGCATGTTGTAATAGAAGTTACCACCTTGTGCCAGGGCAGGAGGAGGGTGTAGGAAATGTAAATGAAATGCACTGTCTTTTCTGTCAAAGAGCTAAATGGGACAAAGGAACTTTGATCGATCTTTAAAAGAGGCCATCTGTCAAAGAGTCCTCCCCAAGTCAGCATTTTTTTCTAAGATCAAAGTATGCACTCAAGGTTACTCTCTGCCCAAGGTTGCATCCTGTTCTCTAGAGTTGCACTTGACTCATAACTGCACTGCCTTAAGCCAGGCAATCTCATGAAAATGGTGCCTTTCTCTGATTGCCCGGGATGAGGCATGTTGACAACTTTGTGTCAGGAATAGATGTCTATCAGGACTCTTGTTGGATGTGTTTCCTTGCCTGAATTGGCAGAGCTATAGGCCTTTCTGTAGAAGTAAAACCTTTTTGTTTTATAGAAAAACTTTAGACTGTGTAGTCACCTTCTAGAGGAACATGTCCTTTTCTCTTTTTAATTTTTTAAATTAAAATTATATCATTTCCATTTTTCTGTTCTTCCCTACAATCTTTCTAGTGTATTGTGTAACCTCTCTGCTCCTTCTCGAACTCATAATCTCTTTTTCTTTGTTATTGTCACACACACACACACACAGACGTGCACACACACACATAACCTATTCAGCCCATTTAGTGTTGCAGATAGATAGATAGATAGATAGATAGATAGATAGATAGATAGATAGATAGATAGATAGATAGATAGATAGATTTGGGAGCTAAACACTTTATTTTGGATAACCAAGTAGGGAGCTTATCCATGGAAAAGACTTCTCCCACTCTCAGCACTCTGAGCACTCCTTAGTTGCCTGCAGTTCTTTGTCCATATGTAAGGACCCATGAGATTCCTTTCTTTCTTTTTTTTTTCCATTTTTTATTAGGTATTTAGCTCATTTACATTTCCAATGCTATACCAAAAGTCCCCCATATCCACCCACCCCCACTCCCCTGCCCACCCACTCCCCCTTTTTGGCCCTGGTGTTCCCCTGTACTGGGGCATATAAAGTTTGCAAGTCCAATGGGCCTCTCTTTCCAGTGATGGCCGACTAGGCCATCTTTTGATATATATGCAGCTAGAGTCAAGAGCTCCGGGGTACTGGTTAGTTCATAATGTTGTTCCACCTATAGGGTTGCAGATCCCTTTGGCTCCTTGGGTACTTTCTCTAGCTCCTCCATTGGGAGCCCTATGATCCATCCATTAGCTGACTGTGAGCATCCACTTCTGTGTTTGCTAGGCCCCGGCATAGTCTCACAAGAGACAGCTACATCTGGGTCCTTTCGATAAAATCTTGCTAGTGTATGCAATGGTGTCAGCGTTTGGATGCTGATTATGGGGTGGATCCCTGGATATGGCAGTCTCTACATGGTCCATCCTTTCATCTCAGCTCCAAAGTTTGTCTCTGTAACTCCTTCCATGGGTGTTTTGTTCCCAAATCTAAGGAGGGGCATAGTGTCCACACTTCAGTCTTCATTCTTCTTGAATTTCATGTGTTTAGCAAATTATATCTTATATCTTGGGTATCCTAGGTTTGGGGCTAATATCCACTTATCAGTGAGTACATATTGTGTGAGTTTCTTTGTGAATGTGTTACCTCACTCAGGATGATGCCCTCCAGGTCCATCCATTTGCCTAGGAATTTCATAAATTCATTCTTTTTAATAGCTGAGTAGTACTCCATTGTGTAGATGTACCACATTTTCTGTATCCATTCCTCTGTTGAGGGGCATCTAGGTTCTTTCCAGCTTCTGGCTATTATAAATAAGGCTGCTATGAACATATTAGCATGTCTACCAATGTTGTTCTTCAGGGGTTGGTTAGACAGCCATGCTGTTGAAGTATCATGGGTGAAGCCTTCCTATCATTTACTGAAGATGTAATTTCACAACAGCTTTGCTGGTCCTCAGACTCTTACAATCTGTCCATTCCCTCTTCCATGAAATTCCCTGAGCCGATTTGTACCATATATATATATATAAATTATGGTTGGGTACCCCATGGTCACATTTTCTCTGCACAATGGCAAGTTGCAGTTTTCAGTAATAGTCTCTATTTATTGCACAAAGAAGCTTCATTTGGTGAGGGCTGTAAGCTACACTTATCTGTGACATAAACGCAACTATTTACAATACAGTTAGGAATTATGCTGGTTTAGTAAAGTGGCAGCAGTCAGTTCTCCGATTATATTCATGGCACCAACATGGTAGATGGCTAGGTTTACAGTACCAGGAATGATTTTCCTCTTTCTGAGTGGCCCTTAAGTCCAATATGAGAGTTGAGATACAAGTGCCATATTACACCCTTAGGGCTATCAAGCCATGATGATCATCATGGTTCAGAGGTTATACCTATGTAGAGCCATTGGTTGTTTATTTCTCCCCATGGAAGCCTGTACAGCACTTTCCAGTTGAAACAGATCCAGGTTGAATCTTTTAGGTCTTCTGTCTAAACTTTATTGTTTTCAGCAATGTGGATTTGCTTTTAACATCTGAGAAGCAATCAAGGGCAATGACAATAGCCTATATTGTTTGGGGAGTCTTTTGAACATCCCTGACTGACAAGCTAAGGAGGTTTCTCGTGCCTGCCATTGTTTTTGGGTTTGGTTTTTGTTTTTATTTTTGTTTGTTTGTTTGTTTGTTTGTTTGTTTGTTTTAGGACAGTCTATGGCTCTTGGGAAGCATTAGCAGCCCAGGTGAAGTGATTTCATTTAAAATGTATATCTGTACTACATGCAATTTTAAAGAGATAAACATAAAATTCCTTACTACTTGTTTTTTCAGAAATCACTCCTCCCTCTCCTCTTGTATCTGCTTTTCTCACCTCCTGCCAGTTGGCTTCCTGTCCTTATTTCCCTCTTCCAATCACTTCTCTTCCCCCATGGGAGCTTTTTATTTTCTTGGTTTCTGCAGTAGCTCCATGTTGGACCTAAAGGTTTGGAGCTAGGAACCGCAGACAAGAGAGACCACACTGCATTCATCCTCCTGGGTTTGAGTTGCTCACTTGATGTAGAGCCTTTTAATTCTGTACATTTAGCTTAAGATCTCATGAGTTCACTTTCAGTCACAGCTGAATAGCATTCCACAGTGTAGATGTACCACTTTTTCATTACCCATCCAGCAATTGAAGGATATTTAGGTTGTTTCAATTTTCTAGCTATTGTGAATAAAGCAGCAGTGAACACGGCTGAGGAAGAGTCGTGAAATAGGATGTCAAGTCTTTTTGCACATGTCAAGGAGTCTTATAGCTGACTTATATGATAGATTTATGTTTGGCCTTTTGAGAATTGTCCACAATAATTTCCATAGTGGCTGCCCCAGTTTTTAATCCCACCAACTGTAAATGAAAGTTCCTTTTGCCCCACATTCCCACCAGCACTGGAGGTCACTTGATCTTTGACATTCAGACTGGGATAAAGGAAATCTTAGATTTATTTTAATTTGTATTCCCTGATTGTTAAGAATGGTGTACACATTTTAAGAAATGTTTCTCAGTTATTTTATTTCTTCATTTGAAAGTTTTTCAGATATACACACCCCATTTTAAACAGACCATTTGCTTTTAGACTTCTTAATTTTTTAGTTATTTATACATTTGGATATGAATCCTTTGACCAGACATATTTCTTAAAGGGAATCAGCACAGGCTTTGTCCTAGAACACTCAGGGTACACGTGCTGGTAGGATGCCAGGTGGAAAGAAGAGGATCAACCAGAGGCACCTTTACTAAGTGTGATGAAAAGTGGCTGGAGGACAAGGAACCCAGGCTCACCCAGAGCTCAACAAAGGTGTTCCTAAAGAACTCTAGAGTTCGAATCTCAAAGCAGTTAACTTGTACAGAAGCAGTAGTGGAAGTAAACAAAGACTGGACAGCTGCAGGGGTAAGGACGGATGAAAAACATTGTACAGGCTAAGTTTTAGACAGCAGGGCAGGCAGGGCTGGATGAGGCCAGAGAGGACTGCTCTCAAACTCAAGGTTTCCTCCACTGAATTCCAGAACAGGGTACTCAGGTGTCTCCTCTGCCCCTGCACGCAAATCTCTCTCTCTCTCTCTCTCTCTCTCTCTCTCTCTCTCTCTCTCTCTCTCTCTCTCACACACACACACACACACACACACACACACACACACACACACACACACACACACACACCCTGTCAGGTTTTATCTTCCTTACAGTGGTGAACCATCCCCCTCTGTTTCCTGTACAACATACACTCCAGGACAAGGATTGTGGCATGGGCCTCTGAGTAACCTCCAAAGCTGACAGCAGGGCAGGGCCAGGTACCTTGCAGGTCTCAGGAAGATCTGATGAAACAAATAAAAGAACTCAGAAGAAACTTCCCTCACTGAGTGATACCCTGGGGATCTTCATATGGGAAGAAAAATTGAAATTCTTACTCACTACTGGTAGGGTGAATTTGCACAACCATTGTAGAAATCAGTATAGAAGCTCATGGAAAATTAGAAAAGGACTTTATGTTTGATCCAGCTGTGTTACTTCTGGGTACACATCCAAAGGATATTCTACCACAGAAGTACTTGCACTTCTGTTTACTGCTGCTCTAGTCACAACAGCAGTGAAATGGGCTCACCCTGGATGTCCACCAATGGATAAATGGATAAGGAAAATGCAGTGTATCTAAACAACAGAATTTTTTCAACTCAAAAGAAGAATTAGTCTATGTCCTTTGCATGGAAATAGATGCAACTACATGCAGAGCATGTTAAGTGAAACAAGGCAGACTTGCTCCATTAGTTACTTTTCTATTGCTTTGATGAAACACCATGACCAAGGCAACTTTAGAAAGAAGGAAGGGTTTAGTTTGGGCTTCCTGTTCCAGAGGGATAAATGTCCACCATCATCATGAGGGGGAATTATGTATGGCAGGAATTATGAATGGCAGCTGGAGCAGCAAGCTGAAAGCTCACATCCTAAACCATAAGGAGGAAGCAGAGAGAGCACACTGGGAATGGTGCATGCTTTAAAACCTCAAAGCCTGCTCCCAGTGTCATACTTCCTCCAGTAAGGTTATGTCCCATAAGCCTCCCCTAAAAGCACCACCAACTCGGAATTAAGTGTTCAAAGACCAGACTTTATGAGGGGTATCTCATTCAAAGGAATACACTCAGAAAGACAAGAATGACAAATACCGTATTTCCCCTAAACTAGAGGATGACTACATGTAAGAGTGAAAGTAAATAAGAATGTCTCTGAGGAAGAGATCAGCAACAGGAGTTGAGAAGGGAAGAGAGCGTGAGAGGAGGGGAATATGATGGAAGCACATTGCACATAACTGAAAACAGAGAATGTCATTGTTTCACAACTAATATATGGTAATAAAAACTACATAAGATGCTCACCATGATCAAAGCAAGAACAACAGTGAAAAATACAACCAGAGCTCTACTTACTATAGATACATGTGCCTGGGAAACACTTATACTTTGTTTTGGGGGATAAAACTCAAGCTGTACACATGCATAGTTAGAGATGGAAGCAAGTCCCCACTGTCCCCAGTAATGACCAACGGCCACTAACTACTAACAAACCACTTAATTGAGCCAGGGTTTGAACTGAGTGCCTTGTCCTGAATTATCTTACTCAGTTCCAACAGTAACATATCAGAAAGCACTATTTCCACCACCCCCTCACTCTACAAAGCACTGAGGTCACCCGGTAAGGCAGGAATGGCCAAGAGCTGGGAGTGGAGGCAGAGGGATGCTGCTTCCTCTGCACAGGAGGCTTGTTTCAGCTCTTCGCTTTCCCGGCCCTCAGACCAGCTGGATTACGTCACAGCTACACAGCTCCAACTAATCCACATTCTCACTGCTCCCATTTATGGAACACTTTAAATAACAGCAGAACACGCTTTCTTTCTGAATGCACACCAAGGTAGGCCAGATCAGCACTGTGAAATATATCTCAATACACTACACAGGCCTTGAGCAGTTAATAGTCCGTCATCTGACCACAGGACAATTAAATTAGAAATCAAAACCAGGAAGACACCTACTAGAACCATCTCAAATATTTGGAAAAGGAGTCAAATTTGCAATTAAGTAGAAAGAACTTTGTGAATGTAATGAAAGAAACACATAGAAAATAAAAGGAGCCTTGATAGAGGGAAACTCAGGAGAATCTTGTAAGGCTGGACACTAAGATGAGAACAGGGTTCAAGTTAATAACTTCAATACCCCTACTAAAACACTTGAAAAAGTAAATTAACCCCAAAAAATAAATAGAATATTTGCAATAATGCAAACACAGTGAGGTAGAAAACTGACGTAGCAAACATTCCACCCTTTCAAGGTTCAGCCCTAGTTTTTGGGGTTTTTTTGTTTTGTTTTATTTTTTTGTTTTTGTTTTTTCATTTTTTATTACATATTTTCTTTATTTGCATTTTAAATGTTATCTCCTTTCCTGTTTTCCCCTCTGAAAACCCCCTATCCCATCCCCCCTTCCCCTGCTCACAAACCCACCCACTCCCGCTTCCCTGTCCTGGCATTCCCCTACACTGGGGCATCAAGTCCTCTCAGGACCAAGGGCATCTCCTCCCATTGATGTCCAACAAGGCTATCCTCTGCTACATATGCAGCTGGTGTCATGGATCCCTCCATGGAAGGAGTTGGTGGTCTTTGGTTGGTGGTTTAGTCCTTGGAAGCTCTGGGGTTACTGGTTGGTTCATATTGTTGTTCCTCCTATGGGGCTGCAAGCTCCTTCAGCTCCTTCAGTCCTTTCTCTAGCTCCTCCATTGGGGACCTTGGGCTCAGTCCAATGACTGGCTGAAAGCATCAACCTCTGTATTTATATAGCCTTATTCAGATTTTGTATTCTGAAACATTATCTATGCAGGTCTGACGGAATGCCATGCTATGAATTGCTAGACTAACTCTCTTTTAGAATACCTTGGACATTCAACGTTCTACGTCAGCAGGATATATGTCTAACTATTGCAAGAGTAGGACCACCATATTATCCAGGGATATAGTCTTAGAGCAGAAGGAGCTGCAAGGTACCATGAACCAGATGTTAGCTCCACAATGATGAGATTCAGTCAGAAGCAGAGACCTGGGGATAAGCCAAAGCACTCAGCTGGAACAGCTGTCTGAGGACTCTCTGCTGGCTCTAAGAAACGATGCTGAAATGGAAGCCACAACAACGTGGGTCTGGAGAGAGGGGATATGAGACACCTGCCACTTTGTGTTGGCTGGTAGAGGCCAGTGATAACCTATATTCTTGGATGCAGACTTAATTATGTCACTTAGAGACAGAAGCCTACAGGGGTCTCTCTAAGTGTCTGTTGGTAAGCAGTAGAAAAGCCCATCCTCTGAGACAGGAGCCCTTCTCACTCAAACATGCTAATCCAGATGCAGCTATTTTGCTCAATTTCTGAAGTAGTAATGAATAAACATAAGAAACAAATCATTTTTATTCTATGAGCTGAACTGATTATTCAAATGAGGTCCAGGCACAAGATTATATTTAGGAACATGTGACTTGAGTAATTTACCAAATCATATTTTTAAGAAACACTAAATTGCTTATACAATGAGGCTTCATTACACATTTCCTATAAGAAAAGCATACACCCTACCCCTAATTATTAATGAACGGAACTTCTAATGTAGCCCTGTCTTACACAGAGGCCATTTAAGCAGGGAAGGGTGCAAATAGGTCCAAACTGCTCAGAAATGTGTGAAGAACCTTTTCCCCCAAACAGGAGGAATACTCCAGAAGGTTACCTGCTAAAAAGCACAAGGGAGACTTAACCTGGTGGCTTTGAGATGTCTAATTAGTCTCTCAGGAGATGACAGGTATAATTTCTCCACCAGATTTGTTCTCCACCTCCCTTATACATTTGAATTAAATTTGTGGGAGAATCAGTTAACTAACTCTACAGTAATAGCTCTCACTTCGAGCACAGCAATTAAGAATGTCTGTTTCCTCTCCTCCTACATCTGTTCTGAGACTGGAGTGAATACATTTGAATTATTTTCTGGATATACAGTAATTGCTGGGAAGTGACAGCATGGCCGCATGTACAGTCGACTGTGGATCGTAGAGAAGGTCTATCCGAGTTAAGCCAAGATGAGGCTGACAGGGTTTCCTGGTGTGATAAAAACAAAACACTAGTTCAACTTGGTCATGCAGCTTCCAAGTGGCCTCGGGTCCTACTTCCAACTTCCAACTTCCTATTCCTTGGCTATAAGGATGGGAACTTTGACATTTGCTCTTCATTCTTTTAGACTGAAACAGTGTCTCTTTATCCCCCTGCCCCTTAATCATTGATTTTTAACTGGAGATCAAATGTACTTTGGGCAAGAATTCTACTTCTGCATCACACCTCCAGTGTCTCTTATTTTTCTTGAGATAGGATAATGATAAGGGCAATTCTATCTGCTATCAATACAAAATTTTATAATACTTGAGGTTTTGTGAAGCCCTTCATACACATTTCAAGTTCTCTCAAATTCTGTTTTCCCATCTGATTCTCTCAACATAGTGTTGTGGAACATGGAAGGCAGGACCACTTAAAACAAGGGTTGGAGGTTACTCTCTGCTTCCCACCGCTAACACACTTTGCTTGCTGAGAGCTCACTTCTTGGCCAGTGAGTCTCCAACATTTATCTCAATGTTCTAACGTAGCTCAAAGGTTCTTAGTAATTCTAACTGAAGGAACCAAAGAGATACATGAAAGAAATGTCTTAAAAATCATATGTCACTCATCTATGAGATCTAAAAATCTAAATTTTATCTATAGAAACAAGAGTAACACAGTGACTAGCAGAGGCTGGGGACAGGATGAGCAGGTGGAGGAGTGGCCATCAGGCACAATGTTAGAGGAAGAGAGAAGCTTTTATTCCACTGTCCACACACACACACACACACACACACACACACACACACACACACAGCAGTGCTCTGCTGCATGTTTCAAAGATGCACAGAAAAGATTTTCTTTTTTTTTTTTTTCCATTTTTTATTAGGTATTTAGCTCATTTACATTTCCAATGCTATACCAAAAGTCCCCCTTACCCACCCACCCCCACTCCCCTACCCACCCACTCCCCCCCTTTGGCCCTGGCGTTCCCCTGTACCGGGGCACACAAAGTCTGCGTGTCCAATGGGCCTCTCTTTCCAGTGATGGCCGACTAGGCCATCTTTTGATACATATGCAGCTAGAGTCAAGAGCTCAGGGGTACTGGTTAGTTCATAATGTTGTTCCACCTATAGGGTTGAAGATCCCTTTAGCTCCTTGGGTACTTTCTCTAGCTCCTCCATTGGGAGCCCTGTGATCCATCCATTAGCTGACTGTGAGCATCCACTTCTGTGTTTGCTAGGCCCCGGCATAGTCTCACAAGAGACAGCTACATCTGGGTCCTTTCGATAAAATCTTGCTAGTATATGCAATGGTGTCAGCGTTTGGATGCTGATTATGGGGTGGATCCCTGGATATGGCAGTCTCTACATGGTCCATCCTTTCATCTCAGCTCCAAACTTTGTTTCTGTAACTCCTTCCATGGGTGTTTTGTTCCCACTTCTAAGGAGGGGCATAGTGTCCACACTTCAGTCTTCATTTTTCTTGAGTTTCATGTGTTTAGGAAATTGTATCTTATATCGTAGGTATCCTAGGTTTTGGGCTAGTATCCACTTATCAGTGAGTACATATTGTGTGAGTTCCTTTGTGATTGTGTTACCTCACTCAGGATGATGCTCTCCAGGTCCATCCATTTGGCTAGGAATTTCATAAATTCATTCTTTTTAATAGCTGAGTAGTACTCCATTGTGTAGATGTACCACATTTTCTGTATCCATTCCTCTGTTGAGGGGCATCTGGGTTCTTTCCAGTTTCTGGCTATTATAAATAAGGCTGCTATGAACATAGTGGAGCATGTGTCCTTCTTACCAGTTGGGGCTTCTTCTGGATATATGCCCAGGAGAGGTATTGCTGGATCCTCCGGGAGTACTATGTCCAATTTTCTGAGGAACCGCCAGACTGATTTCCAGAGTGGTTGTACAAGCCTGCAATCCCACCAACAATGGAGGAGTGTTCCTCTTTCTCCACATCCTCGCCAGCATCTGCTGTCACCTGAATTTTTGATCTTAGCCATTCTCACTGGTGTGAGGTGGAATCTCAGGGTTGTTTTGATTTGCATTTCCCTGATGATTAAGGATGTTGAACATTTTTTCAGGTGCTTCTCTGCCATTCGGTATTCCTCAGGTGAGAATTCTTTGTTCAGTTCTGAGCCCCATTTTTTAAGGGGGTTATTTGATTTTCTGAGGTCCACCTTCTTGAGTTCTTTATATATGTTGGATATTAGTCCCCTATCTGATTTAGGATAGGTAAAGATCCTTTCCCAGTCTGTTGGTGGTCTTTTTGTCTTATAGACAGTGTCTTTTGCCTTGCAGAAACTTTGGAGTTTCATTAGGTCCCATTTGTCAATTCTCGATCTTACAGCACAAGCCATTGCTGTTCTGTTCAGGAATTTTTCCCCTGTGCCCATATCTTCAAGGCTTTTCCCCACTTTCTCCTCTATAAGTTTCAGTGTCTCTGGTTTTATGTGAAGTTCCTTGATCCACTTAGATTTGACCTTAGTACAAGGAGATAAGTATGGATCGATTCGCATTCTTCTACATGATAACAACCAGTTGTGCCAGCACCAATTGTTGAAAATGCTGTCTTTCTTCCACTGGATGGTTTTGGCTCCCTTGTCGAAGATCAAGTGACCATAGGTGTGTGGGTTCATTTCTGGGTCTTCAATTCTATTCCATTGGTCCACTTGTCTGTCTCTATACCAGTACCATGCAGTTTTTATCACAATTGCTCTGTAGTAAAGCTTTAGGTCAGGCATGGTGATTCCACCAGAGGTTCTTTTATCCTTGAGAAGAGTTTTTGCTATCCTCGGTTTTTTGTTATTCCAGATGAATTTGCAAATTGCTCCTTCTAATTCGTTGAAGAATTGAGTTGGAATTTTAATGGGGATTGCATTGAATCTGTAGATTGCTTTTGGCAAGATAGCCATTTTTACAATGTTGGTCCTGCCAATCCATGAGCATGGGAGATCTTTCCATCTTCTGAGATCTTCTTTAATTTCTTTCTTCAGGGACTTGAAGTTTTTATCATACAGATCTTTCACTTCCTTCGTTAGAGTCACGCCGAGATATTTTATATTATTTGTGGCTATTGAGAAGGGTGTTGTTTCCCTAATTTCTTTCTCAGCCTGTTTATTCTTTGTGTAGAGAAAGGCCATTGACTTGTTTGAGTTAATTTTATATCCAGCTACTTCACCGAAGCTGTTTATCAGGTTTAGGAGTTCTCTGTTGGAATTTTTAGGGTCACTTATATATACTATCATATCATCTGCAAAAAGTGATATTTTGACTTCCTCTTTTCCAATTTGTATCCCCTTGATCTCCTTTTGTTGTCGAATTGCTCTGGCTAATACTTCAAGTACTATGTTGAAAAGGTAGGGAGAAAGTGGGCAGCCTTGTCTAGTCCCTGATTTTAGTGGGATTGCTTCCAGCTTCTCTCCATTTACTTTGATGTTGGCTACTGGTTTGCTGTAGATTGCTTTTATCATGTTTAGGTATTGGCCTTGAATTCCTGATCTTTCCAGAACTTTTATCATGAATGGGTGTTGGATCTTGTCAAATGCTTTTTCTGCATCTAACGAGATGATCATGTGGTTTTTGTCTTTGAGTTTGTTTATATAATGGATTACATTGATGGATTTTCGTATATTAAACCATCCCTGCATCCCTGGAATAAAACCTACTTGGTCAGGATGGATGATTGCTTTAATGTGTTCTTGGATTCGGTTAGCGAGAATTTTATTAAGGATTTTTGCATCGATGTTCATAAGAGAAATTGGTCTGAAGTTCTCTATCTTTGTTGGATCTTTCTGTGGTTTAGGTATCAGAGTAATAGTGGCTTCATAAAATGAGTTGGGTAGAATACCTTCTACTTCTATCTTGTGAAAAAGTTTGTGCAGAACTGGAGTTAGATCTTCTTTGAAGGTCTGATAGAACTCTGCACTAAACCCGTCTGGTCCTGGGCTTTTTTTGGCTGGGAGACTATTAATAACTGCTTCTATTTCTTTAGGGGATATGGGACTGTTTAGAAGGTCAACTTGATCCTGATTCAACTTTGGTACCTGGTATCTGTCCAGAAATTTGTCCATTTCGTCCAGGTTTTCCAGTTTTGTTGAGTATAGCCTTTTGTAGAAGGATCTGATGGTGTTTTGGATTTCTTCAGGATCTGTTGTTATGTCTCCCTTTTCATTTCTGATTTTGTTAATTAGGATTTTGTCCCTGTGCCCTTTAGTGAGTCTAGCTAAGGGTTTATCTATCTTGTTGATTTTCTCAAAGAACCAACTCCTCGTTTGGTTAATTCTTTGAATAGTTCTTCTTGTTTCCACTTGGTTGATTTCACCCCTGAGTTTGATTATTTCCTGCCGTCTACTCCTCTTGGGTGAATTTGCTTCCTTTTTTTCTAGAGCTTTTAGATGTGTTGTCAAGCTGCTAGTATGTGCTCTCTCCCGTTTTTTCTTGAAGGCACTCATAGCTATGAGTTTCCCTCTTAGAAATGCTTTCATTGTGTCCCAAAGGTTTGGGTACGTTGTGGCTTCATTTTCATTAAACTCTAAAAAGTCTTTAATTTCTTTCTTTATTCCTTCCTTGACCAAGGTATCATTGAGAAGAGTGTTGTTCAGTTTCCATGTGAATGTTGGCTTTCTGTTATTTATTTTGTTATTGAAGATCAGCCTTAGTGCATGGTGATCTGATAGGATACATGGGACAATTTCAATATTTTTGAATCTGTTGAGGCCTGATTTGTGACCTATTATGTGGTCAATTTTGGAGAAGGTACCATGAGGTGCTGAGAAGAAGGTATATCCTTTTGTTTTAGGGAAAAATGTTCTGTAGATATCTGTCAGATCCATTTGTTTCATCACTTCTGTTAGTTTCAGTGTGTCCCTGTTTAGTTTCTGTTTCCATGATCTGTCCATTGGTGAAAGTGGTGTGTTGAAGTCTCCCACTATTATTGTGTGAGGCGCAATGTGTGCTTTGAGCTTTACTAAAGTTTCTTTAGTGAATGTGGCTGCTCTTGTATTTGGAGCATAGATATTCAGAATTGAGAGTTCCTCTTGGAGGATTTTACCTTTGATGAGAATGAAGTGTCCCTCCTTGTCTTTTTTGATGACTTTGGGTTGGAAGTCAATCTTATCAGATATTAGGATGGCTACTCCTGCTTGTTTCTTCATACCATTTGCTTGGAAAATTGTTTTCCAGCCTTTCATTCTGAGGTAGTGTCTATCTTTTTCTCTGAGATGAGTTTCCTGTAAGCAGCAAAATGTTGGGTCTTGTTTGTGTAGCCAGTTTGTTAGTCTATGTCTTTTTATTGGCGAGTTGAGACCATTGATGTTAAGAGATATTAAGGAAAAGTAATTGTTGCTTCCTGTTATTTTAGTTGTTAAAGGTGGCATTCTGTTCTTGTGGCTGTCTTCTTTTAGGTTTGTTGAGGGATTACCTTCTTGTTTTTTCTAGGGCGTTGTTCCCGTTCTTGTATTGGTTTTTTTCTGTTATTATCCTTTGAAGGGCTGGATTCGTGGAGAGATAATGCGTGAATTTGGTTTTGTCGTGGAATACTTTGGTTTCTCCCTCTATGATAATTGAGAGTTTGGCTGGGTATAGTAGCCTGGGCTGCAGTTTGTGTTCTCTTAGTGTCTGTATAACATCTGTCCAGGCTCTTCTGGCTTTCATAGTCTCTGGTGAAAAATCTGGTGTAATTCTGATAGGCTTGCCTTTATATGTTACTTGACCTTTTTCCCTTACTGCTTTTAGTATTCTATCTTTATTTAGTGCATTTGATGTTCTGATTATTATGTGTCGGGAGGAATTTCTTTTCTGGTCCAGTCTATTTGGAGTTCTGTAGGCTTCTTGTATGTTCATATGCATCTCATTCTTTAGATTTGGGAAGTTTTCTTCAATAATTTTGTTGAAGATGTTTGCTGGACCTTTGAGTTGAAAATCTTCATTCTCATCCACTCCTATTATCCGTACGTTTGGTCTTCTTATTGTGTCCTGGATTTCCTGGATGTTTTGAGTTAGGATCTTTTTGCATTTTCCATTTTCTTTGATTGTTGTGCCGATGTTCTCTATGGAATCTTCTGCACCTGAGATTCTCTCTTCCATCTCTTGTATTCTGTTGCTGATGCTCAAATCTATGGTTCCAGATTTCTTTCCTAGGGTTTCTATCTCTAGTGTTGCCTCGCTTTGAGTTTTCTTTATTGTGTCTACTTCCCTTTTTAGGTCTAGTATGGTTTTGTTCATTTCCATCACCTGTTTGTATGTTTTTTCCTCTTTTTCTGTAAGGACTTCTACCTGTTTGATTGTGTTTTCCTGTTTTTCTTTAAGGACTTGTAACTCTTTAGCAGTGTTCTCCTGTATTTCTTTAAGTGATTTATTAAAGTCCTTCTTGATGTCCTCTACCATCATCATGAGATATGCTTTTAAATCTAGGTCTAGGTTCTCAGGTGTGTTGGGGTTCCCTGGACTGGGCGAAGTGGGTGTGCTGGGTTCTGGTGATGGTGAGTGGTCTTGGTTCCTGTTAGTAAGATTCCTCCATTTACCTTTCGCCATCTGGTAATCTCTGGAGTTAGTAGTTATAGTTGACTCTGTTTAGAGATTGTTCTTCTGGTGATTCTGTTACCGTCTATCAGCAGACCTGGGAGACAGATTCTCTCCTCTGAGTTTCAGTGCTCAGAGCACTCTCTGCTGGCAAGCTCTCTTACAGGGAAGGTGCGCAGATATCTTGTATTTGGACCTCCTCCTGGCCGAAGAAGAAGGCCCAAAACAGGACCTTTCTCAGACACTGTGTTGCTTTGGCAGTTCCCAGGTGGTACAGACTCTCACCTAAGCAGACTAAATTCCTAAGTTCCTTGGAGTCCCGGGACCAAGATGGCGACCGCTGCTGCTGTGGCTTAGGTCGCCTCCCCAGCCGGGTGGGCACCTGTCCTCTGGTCCGGAAGGTGGCCGGCTGTCCCCGGCCCACGCAGGGTGCTGCCTCAGCGCCTCTGTGCTTCCGCCTGTTCCAGAAGCTGTCAGGTTCTCTGGCGCACCCTCTCACCTGTTCAGACTAATTTCCTAAGTTCGGCGGGTCCCGGACCAAGATGGCGACCGCTGCTGCTGTGGCTTAGGTCGCCTCCCCAGCCGGGTGGGCACCTGTCCTCCGGTCCGGACGGTGGCCGGCTGTCCCCGGCCCACACAGGGTGCTGCCTCAGCCCCTCTGTGCTTCCGCCTGTTCCAGAGGCTGTCAGGTTCTCTGGCGCACCCTCTCACCTGTTCAGACTAATTTCCTAAGTTCGGTGGGTCTCGGACCAAGATGGCGACCGCTGCTGCTGTGGCTTAGGCCGCCTCCCCAGCCGGGCGGGCACCTGTCCTCCGGTCCGGACGGTGGCCGGCTGTCCCCGGCCCACACAGGGTGCTGCCTCAGCGCCTCTGTGCTTCCGCCTGTTCCAGAAGCTGTCAGGTTCTCTGGCGCACCCTCTCACCTGTTCAGACTAATTTCCTAAGTTCGGCGGGTCCCGGACCAAGATGGCGACCGCTGCTGCTGTGGCTTAGGTCGCCTCCCCAGCCGGGCGGGCACCTGTCCTCTGGTCCGGAAGGTGGCCGGCTGTCCCCGGCCCACACAGGGTGCTGCCTCAGCGCCTCTGTGCTTCCGCCTGTTCCAGAAGCTGTCAGGTTCTCTGGCGCACCCTCTCACCTGTTCAGACTAATTTCCTAAGTTCGGCGGGTCCCGGACCAAGATGGCGACCGCTGCTGCTGTGGCTTAGGTCGCCTCCCCAGCCGGGCGGGCACCTGTCCTCCGGTCCGGAAGGTGGCCGGCTGTCCCCGGCCCACACAGGGTGCTGCCTCAGCCCCTCTGTGCTTCCGCCTGTTCCAGAGGCTGTCAGGTTCTCTGGCGCACCCTCTCACCTGTTCAGACTAATTTCCTAAGTTCGGTGGGTCTCGGACCAAGATGGCGACCGCTGCTGCTGTGGCTTAGGCCGCCTCCCCAGCCGGGCGGGCACCTGTCCTCCGGTCCGGACGGTGGCCGGCTGTCCCCGGCCCACACAGGGTGCTGCCTCAGCGCCTCTGTGCTTCTGCCTGTTCCAGAAGCTGTCAGGTTCTCTGGCGCACCCTATCACCTGTTCAGACTAATTTCCTAAGTTCGGCAGGTCCCGGACCAAGATGGCGACCGCTGCTGCTGTGGCTTAGGTCGCCTCCCCAGCCGGGCGGGCACCTGTCCTCCGGTCCGGAAGGTGGCCGGCTGTCCCCGGCCCACACAGGGTGCTGCCTCAGCGCCTCTGTGCTTCCGCCTGTTCCAGAAGCTGTCAGGTTCTCTGGCGCACCCTCTCACCTGTTCAGACTAATTTCCTAAGTTCGGCGGGTCCCGGACCAAGATGGCGACCGCTGCTGCTGTGGCTTAGGCCGCCTCCCCAGCCGAGAAAAGATTTTCAATACAAAAACTTATCAGTGTTTGAGTGAAAGACATAATGAATTTGACTTGAACATCAAAATTCCATAGATTTGAAAACTGTTGGTGTATGGCAGGGTATCCATAGAGGACACTGATGTATCTGCCCCATTTACTGGATTCCTGTAATAACATATCCTACTCTTCACTCAGGCATCCAGCTGCTTTCCATATCACATTTAAAACTTGTAATGCTTTGGGGAAAAACATGCTTCAGAAAATTCAGAGAAAGATAGGTGAATTCCTGCAGAAGAGGAACACAGCAGCGGACTGTCTCTCCATGGACCTGCCTAAGAGCAGATCTAGATTAAATGTGTCTGGGGTAATTTCTACCCATTACCTATCTCATCATATAGTGTAACAAAACACGACTTCGTCTTTATCAGCATGACTGTAATGGTATGGCTCTGTAGGTAACACCACTGCTGACACCAATAATCTATACTCTGAGAAATGTTCAAACTTCTTCTTCTTCTTCTTCTTCTTCTTCTTCTTCTTCTTCTTCTTCTTCTTCTTCTTCTTCTTCTTCTTCTTCTTCTTCTTCTTCTTCTTCTTCTTTTTTGGTTGTTCGAGACAGGGTTTCTCTGTATAGCTCAGGCTGTCCTGAAACTCACTTTGTAGACCAGGCTGGCCTCGAACTGAGAAATCCGCCTGCCTCTGCCTCCCGAGTGCTGGGATTAAAGGCATGCACCACCACACCCGGATGTTCAAACTTCTTGAAACCCTTAAGATAAATTTTCTTTGGTTATTTCCTTCTTTTCCACAATTACATTGTTGAAAAATTCACCTTAATGTAGCCCTTCCTGACTCATAGGACTAGACCTACTTCCCAGAAAATGTGATCCTATATGGCCCTAGATTGACAGAGGCCATGGCTTTAGCATTACTTAAAATGATGGATGGATACCCAGAAACTAAAACCATACTTAGTAATTTAATAGAGAGAATAGCTATAAACTATAGATGCTAATATAATGATTACAATTTGTGACATGGAAAATAATCAAAAGGACACTGCCACATAAGCAGATCTTCATCTATCTCTTTATCACTGACAACAAAGTTAGGGAGAGTTTAGCATATGTGGTGTTGGAGCTATAGAGTGTGGGCACTGAGAAAATACCATGTTTTTTCTTCGGTTGGTGGTTTAGTTCCAGGGAGTTTTGGGGGTACTGGTTAGTTCATAGTGTTGATCCTCTTATGGGGCTGCAAACCCATTCAGCTCCTTGAGTACTTTCTCTAGCTTCTCCATTGGGAACCCTGTGCTCAGTCCAATGGATGACTGTAAGCATCCACTTCTGTATTACTCAGGCACTGGCAGAGCCTCTCAGGAGACAGGTATATCAGGCTCCTGTCAGCATGCCCTTGTTGGCATCCAGAAACACATGATGGGATTCATGGCTTTATCTGCATATGCAGCAGAGGATGGCCTAGTCAGTCATCAATGGTAGGAGAGGCCCTTGGTCCCATGAAGGTTCATGCCAGGGCCAGGAAGGGGAGTGGGTGGGTTGGTGAGCAGGGGAAGGAGGGATGGAATAAGGGGTTTTCAAAACAGAAACCAGGAAAGGGGATAACATTTGAAATGTAAATAATAAAAATATCTAATAAAAAAAGAAAAAGAAAACATCAACTTTCAAGTGCAATGGGAAAAGTGTGTAATAATAATTTAGGGAGGGTAGCATTGTAATACTACAGCATGCCCTCATCAGGTAGCTCTTAGAAATTCTGCAACTACACATAAAAATGAATGCTATGAAAACTCAGGAGAGACTCCTGATCCACTCCACTGGGAATGTGAGAGGGGAGCATGATCTGAAGGAAATATCATCCCAGGAGGTAAGATTAGGTATGGGAGGAAGTACAGTTGATCTCAGTACAGAAGCTGGAGAGCACAGCTAAAGGAGCAGCAGCAGAATCCAAATAAGGAAGCCAGGTGAGCCCGGTGTTCCTGAGCATGTGACACAGAATGCAATAGAAATGCTGGGGCAGGCAGGGAGCAGGTAAGATCGTGCCTTCTTGTATATTTCCCAAGGTCTTAGACTTCATCTTAGAAGCAGAACAAAATTTTCAAGAGTTTCCAATCCAACAGGTTGAATTTACTTGGGAATGCCTATAGCTCCTCTCCAGTGCTATTCAGAGACCCTGCCCCTTCCTTCACCAACAGCACAACATAAATACAGGCAGGTCTATGCTGCTCTCCAGCTGGCCAGGGCAGGACTTTGTAGGAGAGCTCAGAACGTAATGAAGAACTGGGAGGGAAAGTGGGTAAGTTAACTGAACTCCATTAAACTAACGGCAAACACATGTATGATACCTCAACTGAACTGGCAATGGCTACCATAGGTAAAGTACACTAAACTTGAACGGAGTCATGACAACAGAAAAGTAATTCCAGTTTTTATGAGAAATTGGCCTTTGAATCAGAACCCTCTACACCAGGAAAGAAAATACATATACAATATCTTCCCAGGAAATCTGTTCTTAGGCAGGTAACCCTCCTTGTACCAGAGCATCAGCAAGTTGCTGGAGTTTACAAATCAGGTGTTGTTTAGTATTCGGCTGAGACAAGAAGATGCATGCAAAGAGACTTCAGGGATGGTGACTTTTATCAGGACAGGGTTCTGCCCCAAGGTCCAGGGAAACACTACAGCAGGGCTTCAGCCTCTAAACCAACAGAGGAGCATCATGCACTGACCCTTTGCCCTCCACTGTTCTGTGAAATTCTTTCACTCCAAAAACACAGGGCTCTCCTGTGAAAAAGTCACAGCTCTTCATGGACACAGCGGGAAGCCTTCCCTAACCCATAGCCTCTTGCTATGGTTCCAGTTTCCTGTGGTCAGCCACAATATAAAATTAGGTGAATGCAGCACACAGTAATATATCTTGAGAGTGTGTTTACATAATGGGTAGTACAATATGTTGTTGCCATGCTGCTATTTTATCAGTTATTACAGTTAATTTCTAACACTGCCCTATTAATTAAACTCTACCGCAGTTTATCACAGGGCCTCTGTTGGACAAGATATCATATATACTCTCAGGCACCCATTGAAGACCTTGAAATATAACTCCCATGGGTAAGAAGGGAGCTATTATAAACTGCAGAAGTATGAATTTTGCTTGCATGTCCCATGGATAGGATCTCTCTGTTTCACATTGAAAATTTATGGTGTGTTTGTGTGTGTGTGTGTGTGTGTGTGTGTGTGTGTGAGAGAGAGAGAGAGAGAGAGAGAGAGAGAGAGAGAGAGAGAGAGAGAGAGAGAGTTTAAATATGTTGCCTCCAACTTTCTATGAAGAACACAGTAGCACCTCACCCTTCACAGGAGGGCTGTAGAGTTCTGTGCTGGAAGCTAGACATGCCCACTTTCTTCCTCAAAAACAACAACAACAACAACAACAACAAAACTCTCACCCCACAGAATGTACTGTCAGGATGGAAGGTACCAGCTAGACTGAACTTTCACAGAAGAGAAAGTTTGCTTTTGCTCTGATCAACACTGAGGAAGTCAGTAACATTTGGAAATCCCCTTTCTCAGTAGAAATCCTCATTTGACTTCCAGTTACTTCTCCCAGTCATTTGTTTGCAACTTTGCCCTAATTGCTTGTTCCACTAGTGACTTTTAAAATGGAGAGAGTGGAAGACTGGGTGATCAGCCAATGCAGGAAACTTGTATCGCAGTAATTTAGACCTCATTCATGCTAATGAACTTTTTTTTTTACTCTTTTTGAATTTCATGCCTGCATATGTGTTTTGATCAAATCCATGCCCAGCTCTCTTCCAATCCCTCCCATACCCCCAGTTACTTTTCACTTTAGGTACTCTATTTTAAACTACTAAGTTCCACTTTGTACTGCCAGAATGTACATTGGTACCAGGATATCTAATCCTCTCAGGGACCACATACCCAAGGAAAACTAACTCCTTCCCCAGTATCAATGACTCCTCAGTCAGGAGTGGAACTTAATGGACCCCTCTGTCATTCATGCTAGGATTTTGGCTGGCTGAACTGTGTGCAGGTCTTTTGCATACAGCCATGGCTGCTCTGAGTTCATGCATGTACTGGCATTATCTTATCACTAGGTACCCACTACCTCTGGCTCTTAAATTTTTCCATCCCGTCTTCTGTGATGATCTCTGAGCTTTGGGGGAGAGGTGTGACATAAATGTCCCATTTAGAGCTGAGCACACTATATTCTTTTATCCTGTGCACACTGACCAGTTGAGCCTCTGTGTTAATTTCTATCTACTCCCAAAAGAAACTTCTCTAATGAGAGTCAGAGATGCACTACTCTATGGATGTAAAGATCAGTACTTATAGAGAAGTTTATTACTATACTGACTTAGCAGAATAAAGTATTATACTCTCCCCTAAGGACTGTGATATACTTGACCACAGGTTCTCTCTTAGTGTCTATGACTGTTTTCTTTACTTTTCTGTTGCTATGATAAGACACCATGACCAAGACAACATAATGGGTATCACATGTAAAATAAAGTATAATTTGATTTATGATTTCAGATGGTTACATGTACAATGGCAGATCTAATGAACAACTGAGAGCTTACGTCTTAATCCACAACGACAAAACAGAGAACAAACCCAAATATGACATGAATCTTTCAAATTTCAAGACTGCTCCCAAATAACATACTTCCTCCAGCAAGGCCACACCTTAGCCCTCCTCAAACAAGCACCACCTGGAGATCATGTATTCAAATATATGAGCATAGAGGGACCACTCTCATTTAAACAAACACAATGACATAGCCAGTTATGGGTTTTAGGCCCAGTTAAAGGGCAAGAATTCCACCTTGTTTTAAATTTAAATTAAAGTTTATAAAACTCCAACCTGGCTTTATATCCAATACAAAAGCTGTTGGCTACTACATAATATTTGTTCCCCTAGTGCCCCATATCTTGCTAGGTCAGGCATAATAGGATCGTAGATCCCAGGATTTGCATATGTATATAAGTATTTATTACTTTTCTTCCTTGGTAAAATGCATAGGATGTGCTCTGTGAAACCTAGCCAGTATGGATGAAGCTTCCAGGTAAGTGCCAGCTTGATTTCTTCGTATTCTATGACTGAACTATGTGGTGCGGCAAAAGTCTTACCATTAAGTTCTACAGGGAATAAAAAAGCAATTTCAATATCTTACAGTGCTTGGAGGATATTCTATGGGACCTATTGACAAAAAAAAAACAGAACAGAAAATATACATCATGTATGTATATATACACACACATACACACACACACACACACACACATATATATATATATATATATATATATATATGAGTTTTTTAGTGTATGTTTCTAGGTGGCCTTTTCAAATGCCTTCAGTGTTACTGACCCTCCCCCATACTCACTCCTGCTTCTCTACCCTTCCAACCTGCAAATCAGGTAACCCTTTTTAGTTCATTATTCTCCCACCCCTCCTTTATACCTAAACTGCATTTTTATCCCTTTCCTTTAAATGTGCCCCTCACCCACCATGGTCACTTGCTTACTAGTTCCCTGGTGTATGTAGCTACTCCAATTTAGCATACTGATCTAAATATTCAAAGCTGCCATCCACCTATGAAAGAGAATATGAAGCGTTTGTCTTTCTGAACCTGGATGACTTAGAATGAACATTTATGGATCTATTTACCTGAAATTTTCATAATTTCATTTCTGGCACATGACTAATAATAAATGTACCAAATTTTATTCTTCATCAGTTGCAAGACTGTTTTTACTCCCTGACTATTGTGACTATATGATCAGTGAATATCTGCACAGTAGGAGGTAGAGTCCTTTAGTTATAAACGCACGAGTTGTACAGCTGGATCATGTGGCAGATCTATTTTTTCATCTTTCTGAGAAACTTCCATGATGATTTACACATTGATTGCAACAGTTTGTACTTGCAGTAACAGTACTCACTGTTTCTTTTTCCTACATCCAGGCCAGCATTTGTTTGCTTTTGCATTTGTTTTGTTTTGTTGTTGTTTATTTTATCTCTAGATATTCTGCTGGCTGCACTCATTCTGGAGAAATGTTTTGAAAGCAGGATGAAAGTTGGAGAGTTGTGGCACTTCTCTTCACTATATACAAAAAGAAGTGAGGCAAGGAAATATAACATAGTTTATCCAGTATCACGATGGATACACACCTTTAAAATTCTCCTTCCTTAATCACAAAGACTTTGAAATCTCATTCCAGGTAGAATGAGGGTAATTATAGATCCTGCTACAGATAAAATGCAGTCCTGGACTTAGAAAACCAGAGGGACTTTGTGTCGAAGGCACAGGAAAGGGGACAAGCCAATGAGCACCTTATCAAACACAGCCTGTGGAAAGAGTGCTGAGAGAGACTCCGTAAAAGGAGAGCCAATAAATCAGGTTCCATCAATATTAAAACCTTCCCTGTGAAGGATCCTGCAGAGAGAACAAAGCCAAGCTACAGATCCGACAGACAGTAAAGGACAGGTAAGGAGCTCTCAATTCAGCAGGAAAAAGGTAAAATAAAGCTTAACCATCCAACTTGTAAAAGAGTGGATAGCATGGATCTCCATTCCCATGAAGAGAGTGTGTTGATGAAGTCTAAACCTACGCAGCAAGCTCAGAACCCTAGCGGAGAAACGAAAATCAAAACCTTAAGGATAAGACAGGGAACACAGACCCACACTTGGCCACCTCTTGGCTTTGCTGTCATTCACTTCAAACTGTGACAAATACATAAGACCTTGTTGCACTATGTTAGCAACTCGGGATTTATAATTGTTTATTATGAAAATCCTAAATGTATAGATTATCATAGCATCTTTTATATTGGAATAACAAGTGGCACTCACTTCCAATGTCCGGTCTCAGCTTTTTGTCATATTCTCTCAACAATTTGTTGAGAATCAGCGTTACATCGGTGTCTTGTGATTTGGGTGCCAAGACCCACTTCTGGTTTGATGGGGAGTCTTCATTCTCATCTTCTTCTACCCTCCTGGACCTGCAGTTATAACACAATGTGACACATAACTTGTAACCAGAAGACTCTTTACAGTTCCTCCTTCTAAGTGCTTCTAAAATGGGTGGAAAATCCCCAGGATCTTCCACCTAGCCATGCATGTTACCTGTAAAACTAAAAAAAAGTAAAATGAGAATTAGGAAACATTCCATAGCAAGAATACAACTGCTGTTAATGGAACAGCCCAGCCCAAATTAAACCAGAGGCAGACCAATGGGTCAACAGATGCCAAATTGGCCAGCAGGAAATAAAAGTACTTTACCAACCTGTACTGGGTTGGTCTGAGCAGAGACTATGGGGAGAGACAGAGAGGAAGAGGAGGTGGCAAGATCACACCATGGAGTAGATGGATTATGAGTGCATGGCCATGAGGGCCAGCCAGTTGGAGTAGGAGCAGCCCAGATAGAACATGACAAGTGATATATTGAGGATATTTATGGGGAAATAGACAAAATAGTATAGAGGGTTGACATCTGCCCAGCTCTAGTGCTTTAAGACTTATTATAAATATAAAGGTTTTGTGTCTTTTGGGGTGAACTAAATGACCTAGTGGGGTACAAACCCTCAAATAATATTCACCATAACACCAACCTGTCAAAATCAGACACCCTTCAGAGTACTTGGTAGTGCTGTTTCTAAGTCCCACCAACAAGACTGTGGGAAGCAGGAGTAGCTTTTACAGAACGGACTCATTGAAAACAGCCGACTCTGTGCTTTCCATGTGGCCGGACTTTGGGGTATAACTGTGTGGACACTATGAGGTGGCTTGCTTTGCTGGCACTCAGCATGGGGGAAAAGCCAGGAGATGTGCTAGTTGATGACTTCAGAATGTCCTCTGGCCATTTACACACCTTGATCACCAAAACTGGTTCATTTCTTTCTCAGCAGGCTTTAAGAATTAAATATTTTCTAGCGTGTCTTTAATCCTGTGAGCATTTCAGTGAATTCCAATGAGAGCTGAACATCTCTGACCTTCTCTCTGTTAAGCACCATATCCCCCACTCTACAGAGTTGTTCATGCCTACAGGGGCTCTGATGAGGAGAAACCTCAAGCCATCAGCTGGTTTTCTCAGAGAATGAGGCTCTCTGTGTCCTAGCACCTGGGGCTAAGAACGAAAAAGAGTTTCCTTCTACCTTGAAGCAATATTTCATTGCAGGTGGGAGCCTTCGAAGAGCTTAAGAAACAAAGCTCCTGTCCTAGTTTGTCTATGTGTGTGCCTTAATGTCACTTCTCTAAAAAGAGGCTGTGAGGGAACACACTGAGAGGGATTTGTCCTAACTGGGTCCAGGCTCATTTCCATTCCGACTTCCAGACAGGAGTCAAATGTCAGTTCCACACCAAGAGGCTTGTCCTCAGGCATGTCACTTTTCTGAAGTTAACAAGGAATCAGTGAAAAGTCTAATCATTTTAAAGTTCAGTCTTTCATCTTCACTCAGATCTTCAGAGGCATATATAAACGTATCTGCACCAGTCTCTCGTGTGTGTTAAAAAGCTATGGCCAATAGGAGTTACAGTAGTCCAGCAGCCTAAAACCAAATCCATGCATTGCTGACTCTTCTTTACTAAATATTGTTCACAGAACTCCCAAAATAGTTGAAAATCTGAAGATGGTGAAGTCTACTCATAAAATGACGCTCTATTTACACGTGACATTCACAAACGCTTCTAATCATTCCCGTGTGAGTAGTTCTACACGTCTGCTGCGTAAATGGTTATTACAAGGTATTGGTTAGGGAATAAGGGCAAGAAGAAGCCTGTACATGCTCAAAACCTTTTTTCCTAATCAACAGCTACTTGGAACTGTAAATATGGACATGAAAGAACAACTATCCATGTGTGTGAGAGATCTTGATAATCTTGTAGCATTGCTTTTGCGATTAAGCTTCTCCTAGACTGATCTTAAACTGAATTCTATTTCATGAATACCCGGCTGGCTAGAAAATTAAATTAAGCCATCCACAAATTCCAGAACAGTTGTGGATTTTACCTAAGCAGAATATTCACCACAAAGAGGAATTTAGGATATTTAATACCCCTTTCACCCAGTAAGGAGAATGCAGTTCACTACCTGTAAAACCGTACTTGTACAAAGGATATTTCAGAACTTTTAAATATTCAAGTACTTTACATAGTTAGAAGCTGTATCGGGAATGTTAATTGTATCACCTTGCAAAGCAAAATAAAACAAGAAGAGGTAGGATGAATTACTTGGATGGCTGATGGCTACACTGTGCCTTTAGGATCTAACAAATTATTCCAGAGCAAAGTCACTTGGGGACTGTAGAATTGGATAGGTAGGTAGCTAGTCCTCACCAGTCCCCTGCTACATGCCTTTCTCCTGCCTTCCCTTTCTTTTCTTCCCCTGGTCTCCTCTTCTCCTGCCCTCTGCTCCACTAGTGCAGAAGCAGCAGGTCTGCGGCTCCATGGTCCTCCCTGACCCAACAGTCAACTGTACACAGGCAACATACTCACTGCCGTGTTAACTATATACACTCCTATATTCCTGCACAGTCCCAGAAAACTTGGCTACTTCAAGGGCAGGGAATATAAGGAGTCTCATTCTCCCTCTAGTGGTGAGAGGCGTTATCTGAAATTGCATAAGCTTCTTCCTCAGTGGCTAGGTAGGGCAGGTGGGAGTGCTGGGGATGAAGGCAGGGAAAGCAGGCCTGTTCTCTACCTCTCCTCCATGAAACCCCAGCTCTATCGTTGGCACAGGATGCCACAGTGGTCCCTTTTCCCCAGCTGCCAGCACTGTGCCTCTCCCAATCCAGAAGATGAACCCTTGCCCTACGCAGTGCCCTGAGAAAAGCTAATCTCACCTCAGGGGACCCACAAGCAGGTGGATGAAATGGGATTTCCTTTCTCTTCAAAATTCTACATGGGGCTATATATAACCTTCTGAGCACTCTGCGGCTCAGATTGCTGGATCCTAAACAGCATTGCTGCAATTAGCTTTTCCTTAAAAATAAAACAAACACATGCTCACTCCCCAGACAGTATCTTCAATCCTTACACCTTCTCATCATCAGAATGGCAGAGACAACATTCAAAGGTGTTTTCAGTATCAAAAAGAACTCCTGAACCCCCCAAATCAGTAACCATTGAAAGGAAGCACTGCATTTTCCTGTGCAATAAGCTCAGCCATGAGTGTCAGGGGCACCCCCTGTTGTAGGCAGGCACCCCCCACTGCAAAACCACAGAGCATCCTGTCGGAACTTATCTACAAGGGAACCATACCAGCTAGGCATCTTGAATGCTGAAGAGAATCCTCTAAAAACTAAAAAATAGATTGAAAGATGGATGGACCATTCAATTATTTACATGTTTGTAAAAACCCGTTTTTAAAAAAAATAGTAACCTCCTCAAAAGTGAGACATATAGCAATAAATACAAAATGGGTTCTTTTTAAACTGAGTTACAATCATAATTACCAAGACTGAAAACTCAATAGAGTGCATATTACATTAGTATGTGCACCTTGGCTGGAAAGGAAAGATGAAGAATCCTTGGAGATTGTGTGTCTTTGGGAATCTTCAGAAACCAGAGTGCTCCATCTTCTCTGGGAACATACATAATGATGAGGGAAACAGGCAGCTTTCCTTCCAGAACCGCAACTATAAATCTAAATAACTGACTGAACCCTGAACTGCAAGCTAGGTTTTTGAGTTGATGGCTATGGCAAGGGACTGGGTGATGGGACTGTAGCTTTCCTGATGCTTCTGGTGGTATCTGCCTCTAAACTAAGATTCCTCCAGGCACAATCTCCTTCAAAAGACACTTTCCACTGCACTTTCTAACTCCCTCCCTGGAGAGAAGAAACTTTGGTGGAGAGGCCTCGGATCCTCTGCTTCCTGAATGACTGTTCAAGTCTCCAGTGTCAATTCAGGAAAAACAAGTCCTGGCCGGTGGGGCAGGACTTTATTTATGGTTGCAGTAAGAATTTGGGAAGCCCTCTCTCATAGTTTGGGGGGGGGGGTTATTAGGCTGTCGTCCGAGTTCCAGTATTTCACAAATGTGAATGAAATAAAAGCCTGTGACAGCTATAGGACCTGTGACCCTCAGGGATAGCTCCTTTCTAATTTGCTTTCTAAGCCAGGGAATTGAGAAATGTCAAAACAAGTGTGTTCTGGGAATGGGGTGTCCTCCAATTCCTAGGGTGACAGTTGGGGAGACAACCAGGAATTTCCAAAACTCAGGTTAGTTCTGCAGGAGCTAATCAGAGCACCAATCTAGGAGGTGGAATTAAACCATGTCAGCATCTCTAGTTGTGTTTATGGCAACAGGCTTTAACCCTTCTGGTGCCACTGTCCTTCTTCTGAGCCCTTCTCTGTCTGCGGGGTGAATCTTCTGTTAGCTGACTGGTGCTGGTTTGGGGTATTCACAGTGAGATAATTTCTTACAGCTTCAAGAAGCTTCCATGTGAACCGCAACCTGATTCTTTAATAGAGATGGGGTGCTTGTGTGTGCTGCTGTAGGACCTGGAGAAGAAGCAGGGCTCTTCCTGACCACCTGCCCCAGCCCCCTCCACTTTCCTCCTGCAAATTACCTCTTCTGTAATCTATATAGGGTGGTTGAGAAAACAGAATTCCTGGGTCCGGAGGTTTCTTTTCAGTGCTGGAACATATAGAGTGTTAACCAATGCATGTCAGAAAGCCCTTGGATAACTGATGAGAAAGATAAGGCTACTGCCTCATCATTTTGATTTCCCAAGTCCCTTGAAACCACCACATCCTATAATCACCCAAACAGTCCCCACACAAACCGGCTTGCAGAGGGCTGTGGCGGCCTTGGAGCTGAGGTCTGGACCTGGGGGAGACCTACAGGTGAGGAGGTGAGGTGCGGGAACCTTCCCTCTTCTGCAGCCCAGTGGACGGCGCGCACCTGGGACTGGCGGCCGGCAGACGGCGCCCCCCGCCGCCCTTCCGCCCCCGCCGGCCTCTTGGAAACGCCTGGGAGCCACTTACCGAGCATGCAAGCCCGAGAACAGGCAGAGGAGAAGCAGCAGCTTTGCAGCCATGGCTCTCCGGGAGCGGGTCCGAGGCCTCTGCAGGGCTTGGTCTCTACTTGCTCCGGCGCCTACTAGACTCCCACGGGCTGCAGCGCCCAGGGTTCTGCGGACTGGGAGGGACAGGTGTCTGCTCCGAGCGCCGCGTCCCCGACGGTCCGGCTCTGCGGGGCGCACACGAGCTGGGGTGCGTCCGCTCTCGGGAGCGATCAGCACGGGGAAGGGGGGGCAGCAGGTGGCCGGGCACCCTCCTCCCGCAGCCCGAGCCCCCCACCTCCCGGGCCGGCTCGGGGCTCTGCGCTGGGGCAGCTGCGCTCCGAAGCGTGGCGGGAGGTCGCGGTTGCCTCGGTGGTGCCCGCCGGCCGCGGCGGGGAGGAGTTTCCCCAATTAACACGCTTGGCAATGCCAGGCGAAGGCAGCGAGGTTTGAATGGACTCGGAGTTGGGAGGTCGGGAAGGGGGCGGGGCTGGTGGGTGGGAAGGAGAGCTTGGGGATCCCGCAAGGAGGCGCAGAAGGGGCCTGGGGACTGGCCCGTGTCATCGATGGAGTCATGGGCACTGGTAGTTTTACTGCAGCGCACCCACCCTGCTTGTCCCCTGTGCCGTGTGCCTTCTCTTAGGGACGCCATTGCAAGTAAGTGAGATGGTTTGCCAAAAGGCGATCTTCTCTAGGGTGGTGCTTGCTTACCTGAACTCCCCCTGGTGCTCATAACTGTGGCTTGCTGGGGAAGTCCCAACAATGTCCCCTTTTCGCAGAAAAGAGAGACTAAAACACTATCAGTAATTAGTAGAAGTGAAATGTTTAAGGCCAGAGAGAAGGCACCGGAGCCAGAAAGCAAAGGACCCTGTTGGATGGGACTGACGTTATTTTCATGTTCCAAACTGAAATTGCTTGTTTTTATTTGTAGGATCGTTTAGAAAGCTAATCTTTTGGCATGCAAACATTAACTTCAACACAAATAGGAATTTTACTTCCATAATTAAAAAAAAAAAAACCTTAGAAATATATTTTCAACTACTAATCATAGACACGACAGTTTCGTTAATACTGGATGCTATAAAGTACTTCCCTTGCAGCCAATTTGCCACCATCATTATAAGTAGCTATGCCTGCTTGCAGGAATGCATCAAGTTTGGGCCTGTGGATTGCTGGCTTTCTTTCACAGAAGGAGGGGTTGGGAAGGTCATTGGATCCTCACCTGATGTCTAAACACTTCTCCCAGTCATTTCTTTGCAATTTTGCCCCCCATTGCCAATAGTCTGTGTCTAGGGGAAGGAGGTACTAGAACACATAGGCTTGGAAAAACTAGAGCAAGGAGATGAAGAGACCATTAATCATGTTAAGTGAAGTTGTTTTGTGAGCACCCAAGATCCTGTCAGCAACCTCTTACCTCTGTAGGGTATGGCCAATAAACTCCAGGTCCACAGGCTAAACTGTGTGGGGGTGAACACTGTTTTGTTGTTAGGGCCCAGGAGGAGGGTGTTGACAATGCTCCTATCTCCCCAAGAGAAGGGATTTTAGAAACACTGACAGTAAGCTTTTTCATAAAATACAGAGAGAAGCAGGTTGAAGCTCTTGGGAATTCCCTCCCTTGTCTCTAGATTCTCAGGTTAAGAATCGTAAGCCTGCTGGAGGCTGGAGGCTTTTCTTGATAATAGCATTGCTTTTAACTAAGGATTGTGCTATCTTGGTTAATCCCAGGCCACTGCCTTCTTCCTGTGTCACCCAGCTCACCCCAATCAGGACATTTTTTTATCACCCCTCTTTACCTGCACTTATATAAGTCTGAATGCCTATGTCCCATGGAGATTCCTAACAGCCAACACCTACCTTCCTTCTTGAAGTTTCTATCAAACTCTCCTTCATCTCTAATTTCTGTACCATACAAAGGAACCCTTCAGAATCTAGTCAAAGGATGGTGCACAAGCATCCTGAGTCTCTAAACAAATGCAATCATGACTCAAATTTTCACTCCAAGGACTGGTTTCTAGGATCGCTGGGAATGCTAAATCTGTTACAGAACACGTGTTAAGATTTTCATAGACCTCTGGTATGGTTTAAGCCATCTCTAGATTATTTGTAATGTCTACTATGTATAAATGTCATGTAAGTAGTTGTTATGGTTGTTTATGGAATAAGAGAAATGCCTGTCTGGTAGTGATATGCTTTTTAAAGACAATATTTGTATTCAAGTGTGTTTGAACCCAAAGAAGCAGAATTCATAGTTACAGGAGAGCCACCTGCCTGTCATCACCACCTAAGTTTAAAAGATATTCTGTAAGAAAACTAAAAAGTAAATGTAGCAGTCTTTCATGCTTGCATTTTTGACATAGTTACAGGAACATAGGTAAAAATAATGTCAGGCATGGTTCCATGGGAGGAGCCAAGAGTCAGTGTGGTTGATTCATTCAAATTTTCACAGAATAATCCCACTGCATAAGTAGAGAAGAGTCCCAGGAGGTTAAATACCACCCCCAAGGCTAAGATCTGCATAATCACCCTTAGTCGCTGTGTCCATTGTCCTTAGAACACGAAGCAGGGCAGACACTCATTGAGTCTTCCTGTTATGCTATATTCTCATCAGTTTTTTTCAGAACATGAGTTGTTTACAATCTATTATACAGTACGGACAGACTGGCATTTGGATGGCTCTGTAAAATGTCAGCATAATGAGAGGTGTCCTGGGATTATATGTGTCTGTATTTATCACAACCTGTCAGTGGAATAGATGTGAGACCTGTGTACAGCCCCATGCTGGCAGGGTTTATTCTTTTCTTTGCTGCATAGGTTTGATGTGCTATTATTATGAATGAGTGACACCTGACCTCTTCTGAAGTTTGGAATGCTTTGCTCCACTTATTGGACACAATGGGCCAGCTTTACAGAGCTGAATATTTTACTGTAGAAAGCCTCCATGGTACAGCCTGGGGAAAAAATATTTTATGCTAAATGAGTCAGGAGGGATGAGGTATTCAAAGCAAGCTTTCTGAACATAAGTAGGAAAGCAAACTGCAAGGTCAAGAATCTTCAGAGCACCAGCTGTTAGCCTTTGATTTTCCTCCGTTGCCTAAACTGACCGGGCTGGGGTGCTTTGCTGAGCACGCACACTGCACCGTATACCCTCGCTGCTGGCCAGCTTCCTATCTTCGGCACCTGAGAAACTTAACAGCTCCATTTGGGTGAGCAAAATTCACTTCTCTTTTCCTCTGTAGGAAAATAAACAGGAGGGGGAGTTGCAGGGGAGGGAGGCTATGCGAAGAAAAGAAAGAAAATTCTGGAAAAAAAAAACCACTGGTACTTCATACTAAGACCTAAGTAAGGCTTGTGAGTCGCTCTACAAACCTTGAGAGCCAACAAAGCACTTGTTCAGACAGCTACAATGCTTGGGGGAAGACCTGGAGGTCTGTTGCAGTTTGAGGGCTCAGCTATAGCTCCTCTAGGCAGGAGGTGTGAACGCCTGAGAAGCAGAGCTGGCTGCCTTAGCTTGGAGATCCTCTTGTGGCTTCTTGGAGAAATACCTCTCAGGATTCCCTCTGCAGCCTCACTTCACCTCTTACCAGCCCAGCGCCAGCCATACATTCTGGGTTTAAAACGAAAACCCCAGAAAGCCACATAACAAAGATGAGCAGAAGATGTGGCTTTCTGGGTTTTAGTTTTAATCAAAATCTCCCTTGCTCCAAAATTATACTTCTAAATTATGATGTTTCATGCTTCATGAGCAAATATTCAACTCAATCAAAATCTTATCTTCACTAGGAATAGTGAAGATAAGATTCACATCAGAAATGCACTAATCTTTATAGCATGCTTCTGTGGCCTTTTAACACATATTTACAATGTACGAATAAAAGTACCATCTGCCCACCATCTACATGACAGTGTCAGAGTCTACTACCACAGTATCTGAGCTCCAGAGTCACTATTCAATCTGCCACAGGGGGCTGGCTTGCCTGCTTTTGCACCTGACATTATACAACCAGAAAACATGTGAAAACATGTTCTAAATAATCTCTCGTTTAGTCTTCTGTGAGTTGTGCCTATTCTGTTGAAACAATCAGTCTTGAATTTTTTCCTTATATATAGTACTCGTTGACTATGAGAGTATTCTATTCCTTATTTACAATGATGAAGGACATTTCTGTATCTGACCTCTAGTGCAAATACATGCTCATTTTTCTTTCTTGTTTGACTAAAAAAAATCTCTAGGTCATAAAGGCATTTGTTTACCGGTAATTAAATTTTTTTCACCCGAAATGCATAAAGCAGTGTGTCCCCAGGCTACCACTTTGTGTCAGCATTTAAGAAATGTAACCTTGCTATTCTTATTTTTATAATTACAACTTTTATTGAAAATAGTTTTTTTTTCATATATTTTGACTAGAGTTCTCTCCCAACTTATCTCCCAGATCCTTCTCATCCTCCCAGTGGACAAATCCACATCCTTTATTCTCTCTTTCATTAGAATACAAACAGACATCTAAAAAGTAACAAAATAAAAACAAACAAGAATAGGACTAACAAACAAATAGAAAAAATATAAAAAATAAATATAAACAGCACAAGAAACACATACAGGCACAGAAATGCATACTTTTTCACATATCTAAAATCTTTAAAAACACAAAAGAATAAATGGATGGATGAAGAATATACAGTACACAGCTAAGCATCAGGCAGAGATCAGGGAATCCCATGGAAGATGGGGAGAAAGATTATAGGAGCCAGCACGGTCAAGAACACAGAATCAACTAGGCAGGGTTCATAGGGGCTTACAGAGAATGAAGCAACAAAGAGGACCTGCATGGATCTGTCCTAGGTACTTTCCATAAAAGTTATGGTTGGTTATGTGGAAGCTGTCTTTGACACTTGCCTGCATTTGGGACACCTTTCCTCCAACCGGGTGGTCTTGTCCAGCCTTGATATAAGGGTGTGTGCCTGGTCTTATTGTAACTTGTTATGCCATGTCCAATTGTTATCTCTAGGAAACCTACTCTTTTCTCAAGGAAAACAAAGGGCACTTGTGGTAGACACACTGGGAGGAGAGGAAGGAGAGGAAAATAGGGCCAGAATGTATTGTATGAGGGAAGAATTTTTTTTAAAGCGGTACATTTACACAATGAAATATTACTCAGCAGTTAAAAAATGAAATTGTGAAATCACAGGTAAATGAATAGAGCTAGAAAACAATTATCCTGAGTGGAGTAACCCAGACCCCAAAAGACAAATGGACAGCCACAAGAACAGAATGCCAACTTTAACAACAAAAATAATAGGAAGCAACAATTACTTTTCCTTAATATCTCTTAATATCAATGGACTCAACTCCCCAATAAAAAGACATAGACTAACAGACTGGCTACACAAACAGGACCCAACATCTTGCTGCTTATAGGAAACGTATTTGCTTATATGCGAATGTTAGCTGTAGTGGCTGGTTTTGTGTGTCAACGTGACATAAACTGGAGTTATCACAGAGAAAGGAGCTTCAGGTAAGGAAATGCCTAATGAGACCCAGATGTAAGGCATTTTCTCAATTAGTGATCAAGGGGGGAGGGCCCATTGTGGGTGGTGCCATTCCTGGGCTGTTAGTCTTGGGTTCTATAAGAGAGCAAGTTGAGCAAGCCAGGGGAAGCAAGCCAGTAAGTGACATCCCTCCATGGCCTCTGCATCAGCTCTTGCTTCCTGACCTGCTTGAGTCCCAGTCCTGACTTCCTTTGGTGATCAACACCAATGTGGAATGTGTAAGCTGAATAAACCCTTTCCTCTCCAACTGCTTCTTGGTCATGATCTTTGTGAAGGAATAAAAACCCTCACTAAGGCATTAGCTTTTAATGAGCAGGCTACAATCTCTATAACCACAGTGGTTGGCAATAGAGTAAGGGAATAGGCAGAGGGAATGATCTCCCTAGGAAGAGAAAACAGAACGAATAGTTTTAAATCTCCTAAAGCAGTGGTGGGAGGAGTCCTGGGAAAAGAAGATCAAACATGGAAGGATAGGGAAGAGGGGGTAAGGGAGGAAGAACAGAGAGGGACAGCTAAGACTAGGGTCTCCTTCAGCAGCTGTATAGAAACTTCTTATGTAAATACATACATGAAAGAAATCTAAATGCAATCACCAAATGATACAGGAGGACTAAGCCCCAAGTAGACATCTTCCCCCAAACGTCCGTTTCTGGAAGTGGGTTACTTCTAATTGAGTTGTTGGCTGAAGACAACTGGTTCATAACCACCCCCCCCAACCAACAACTCAGGCTATTGTCAAGGCTATTAGTTACTTGCCACAAATCAATGGTAAAGCCTTATTTATTGCTGAAGACAATACCTGCATATCTCATTGAACACGGAGAAGGTCAGCTTGTACATAACTAGAGCCACTACTACCATTAATTAGTGTTCAGGCTACTGGAAGATACTCTACACAGCACCAAAGGAGAAAAGATAAAAACCAGCCAGGCTACAAACTCTTCTATAATGGTGACTTGCCTGTAAGATATGTGTTGTGGATGGATCAGGTAGCTTCTTGTGAACCAATCCCCTAATGGATGAAGGAGTCAATCACGGGGGAAGTTGGCAGGACTTCCAGGTTGGACAGAGTAAGAGAGGAAGCAGAAGAAAGTTAGGTCCTTTCGGAATGGGGACAGCATAAGGGTAAAATGTAGATGCTAGAGTTTCCCAGTATCATGGCAGATCCACAAGGATTTGCCACGAGAGGAATCAGATTTTAATAAGGCTTACAAAATTAGCTTTTAGTTGTTGCACCCAGAGATTGAGTTAACATTGTTTTTTCACTAAGTTTATGTTGCATTTTCCTTCATACAGCAACTCCTCTGGATTCAAAAGAGAAAGGTACACCAGCAAAGCTTGACTTTGCCTGATATGCACCACAAAGGTCAGGGGTCATTTGAAGCATAAGGTTGGCATGGTAATGACCTGCCAGTGGGAACCTAGCAAGCTGAGTGGAGAGATAGTGGAGTTCTGAGTCAGAGTCTCCTCCACAAGATAAAAACAAGTCAGCTATTGCCTGCCAGTGCATGGCTGGCCAGGCTACAGAGGCTTAGAGTTGCTGGCACTAGAGCAGGAACGTGCTGGTTCCTTTTTTAATAGTTCCCACAACAGATATGCTGGCGCAATAGTAGAACAAAGCTTGTAAGAGTAACCGACTACTATCTAGTTGGAATTCGGGCCAAATTCATGAAATGGCATCTATCCCTGACACAGCTCAAGTGGGCAAGAATCTGAGACAAGATAGCACATGGACCTAGGGGAAAACCAAATATCACTCTTCTGCTCGAGGAATGTAAAAATAAAATGACTCGAAACGAAATTTCTTCTATAATCATCAATCAGTCTATGGATCAGGTCTCACCAGAGAAGTTTCCTCTTTCAGTAGATGGGAACAAATACAGAGAGCCACAACTGAACCAAGTGCAGAGTGTGAAAGACTCTGTAATACTCTGTCTTAAATAGGATGTCTCCCTTGAACCCATCCCCTCATGGCTCAATGAACTTTTCTCAGAAGAAGAGGGGACAGACAGTAAGAACCAATGGGACAGAGGACACCAAGGAAACAAGATCAGCTAGACTCAAGAGATGACTAACATATGAACTCACAGAGGCTTTGGCAACATCCCTGGAGCCTGCACAAGTCTAAGTCAGATGTTATCCCAGGGCTGAGACAAGAAGTGGACACAAAGCCCCATCCCTAAACCAAATGTTATCTCTAAGTGTCCCAGAAAAGAAAAATGAATTTTCTCCAATGGAGTCTCACTAGGTAGACAGAGCACTTTTTTTTTAAAAGATATTTTCTTTATTTACATTTCAAATGTTATCCCCTTTCCTAATTTCCCCCCCGAAAATATCCTATCCCCACCCCCCTGCCCCTGCTCCCCAACCCACCCACTCCCATTCCTGGTCCTGGCATTCCCCTATACTGGGGCATAGAGCCTTCACAGGACCAAGGGCCTCTCCTCCCATTGATGACCAACTAGGCCATCCTCTACTACGTATACAGCTAGAGCCACAAGTTCTACCATGTGTTTTCTTTGATTGGTGGTATAGATCCAAGGAGCTCTGGGGGTACTGGTTAGCTCATATTGATGTTCCTCCTATGGGGCTTCAGACTCCTTCAGCTCCCTGGATACTTTCTTTGGCTCCTTCACTGGGTACCTTGTGTTCCATCCAATGGATAACTCTGAGCACCCACTTCTGTAATTGCCAGGCACTGGCATAGCCTCATAAGAGATACCTATATCAGGGTCCTGTCAGCAAAATCTTGCTGGCATATGCAATAGTGTCTGGGTTTGCTGGTTGTTTATGGGATGGATCGCCAGGTGGGGCAGTCTCTGGATGGTCCTTCCTTCCATCTCTGCTCTGAACTTTGTCTCTGTAACTCCTTCCATGGGTATTTGTTCCTCATTCTAAGAAGGAACAAAGTATCCACACTTTGATCTTCCTTCTTCTTGAGTTTCATGTGTTTTGCACATTGTATCTTGGGTAGTCTAAGTTTCTGTACTAATATCCACTTATCAGTGAGTAGACACAGCACTCTTAAGAGCAGGCTCCACACCCAGTGGAGGATGGTCAGCATCAAATGAGCTCATTGCCATTTTGGAGGTTCTTTGTCATAGAATACTTTTTCAGGGTATATTTTTTCCTTTCAGGTTCTATGATATATATCATGTTTTCTGGTTGTGTTTTTGTGGGGTTCCTGTAGTGCAAGGGTGTGTGTCTCTGTGTCTGTATGTGTCTTTGTGATTTTTCTTTGGCTCTTCTGATTGTTTTGTACTACTCCTGTTTATTTTTACTTTATTATTATTCTTTAAATGTCATTAATTTCTTTCTTGTTTTAAATTTTAGATTGATTTATTTTATTTATTTTATTTATTTATTTATTTTATTTATTTTATTTTATTTATCTTCAAACATAGCAGAAAATAGCATTGGATCCCATTACAGATGATCCTGAGCCAGCATGTGGTTTCTGGGAATCAAACTCAGGACCCCTCAAAGAGCAGTCAGTGCTCTTTTCTGCTGAGTTATCTCACCAGCCCCATCATTAGTTTTCTAATCAGAGAGAGAGAAAGAGAGTGTACCTGTGGGTCACAGGGAGATGAGGAGGGTCTGGGAGAAGGTGGGGTAGGAGAAAACATAATCAGAATATATTGTATGAAAAAAATCTATTTCCATTTTAAAAGATGACCACTGCAAAAAAAAAAAAACAAAATAACAACAAAGCAAAAACAAAAATAAGGTCAAAGATATTGGAAGGAAGAAAGCAAGGAACAACTCTGTGGGACACATTAGCATTATTCATTACTCTCAGGCAGCACAGGACATAACTCTGCTGTTACAATGTATGGCTGCATAATCTAGCAGTGCTGTCTAAAGTCTCCACGCAGCCAGGGTGGCTTTAGAACCAGAATTAGATCTTGTTTGTGAATTATTCTTTATGGAAACAAAACTTAGGGGTAAGTTTTAACTGGAAGAGTTAAAAGGAAGCATGAAGGATCCTGGGAAGTCTTTCACTGTGGGATTAAGGAGGAAGACAACCAAAAGTGAAGGCCATGTTAGCCAATTGTGTTATGGCTGTCATGTAACAGTGTATAGAAATTCCAAGTCATTCCAGTTTCAGTGTATAGGAATTTCATGTCACCACAGTTTATGGCCCTTAATATGTACTGTATTTTTGTTCGTTGTATCTAAATAAAGCGGAGAAGTATGTTTAGATTAAAAATAAAGACATAAAAAATTCTAAACCCTATAGTTAGCTTGATGAGGCTCTTATGTTAATCTTGGATAACGTCAGAATAAAAATAATGACAATTCTGATAAATGCACTGGATAAAACAATAAAGCACAAGTCTAAACTGCAGATAATAACAGAGATGAGGGAAAGTACCTCCCAATTATAATATAACCTACTAATAAATACGGAGTAGCATTTGAGCTAGAAGATTGCTGTTGTACAGCCAGCTGCAAGAATTGCTATTGCATAAAACTAAAGTAGTTAAGTGCTCTCAAATAATTTCCCCAAAGAACAGTTAACATTTAAAAGAATAAAAGAGTAGCTTTATAGTGGAGAAAGCTGGCAGACTGCAGCTTAATGCAAAGATCAATGTGATCTAACAGGACATATTTAGCAGTAGACAGCATTAAGAAAAGCAATGCTGTCCAAAAATACATAACCTAGACTCCTGAGATCTCTCACACACTGAGCCACCAACCAGGGCAGCATATACAAGCTGGTCTGACCTCCCCCCCACCCCTGTACATATACAGCAGAGGACTGCCTGGTCTGGCCTCAGTGGGAGAAGATGCACCTAACCCTGGAAGGACTTAAGGCCTCAGGGAGTGGGGAGGCCTGGAAAGGATGGGGGGACATCCTGTTAGAGATGGGGGGCAGGGGGGAAGATTGGTATGAGGAACTGTGGGAGAGCAGCAATGACTGGACTGTAAAAAATATTAAAGTAATGAAAATAATTAATTAATATTTTTAAAAGGACACACTTCTTCCATTTAAGTAGATGCTTTGCAGATGCTTGTTAGAGTGATGCAAAGCTGAGTTGACATAGAAGACAAATTGGCAGAAGGAAGAAGTTTGTCACGCTTGCACTAAAGACATACTTAAATAATCACAAAAGAGGCCTGCTACAGTAGCGTACACCTTTAATCCCAGCACCCCAGAACAGAGGCAGGAAGATCTCCCTGATGGGAGTTCAAGGCCAGCATGGTCTACATAGGGAGTTCTAAGCCAGCTATGTCTATATAATGAGGCTCATTTTCAAAATCAAATTGGCAAAAGAACCACACATGCAAAGGCAAGCCAGTATGTTTAAAGGTATGCAGTCGCAGATGACTGATCTCACAGAAGAAAACATTCTAGTTTCTGGCATAAATCTGAAGAGCATTTGATGAAATCAAGACCACAGTGAGATATCAGAATGGCAACAATTTTAACAGGCAGTAACTGACTTCTTAGTGGGAACTATAAAAGCCAGAAGAGCTGGGGACAATGAACTCCAAGTTCTAAAAGATCAATGATGCTATCCTGGACTAATGTATCCAGCAAAGCTGTCTACCATAGGTAAAAGAAATAGAAAACTTTTCATTATATAACAGGCTAAAAGAACTCATGTCTATTAAAGCAGCCTTACAGAAAGTACAGGAAGCAATAATCCAAGAGGCTACAGGAAAAAAAAAAGGCTATAATCCCTAAAACACAAAATAATACTAAGAACATAATCAACAATAATAAAATAAAAATGATATTCCAAAATAACTTTACATATTAGTAGCCTCAACTCCTCTATCAAAAAGTATGAGTTGATTTAATGAATTAAGAAACAAAATACAGCCGGGCATGGTGGCACATGCCTTTAATCCCAGCACTTGGGAGGCAGAGGCAGGCAGATCTCTGAGTTCGACACCAGCCTGGTCTACAGAGTGAGTTCTAGGACAGCCAGGGCTACACAGAGAAACCCTGTCTCAAAAAAAAAAAAAAAAAAAAAAAAAAAAAAAAAAAAAAAAAAGGAAGAAAGAAAGAAAGAAAGAAAGAAAGAAAGAAAGAAAGAAAGAAAGAAAATACAGCCAGGTGTGATGATACATATCTTTTTCTACATGGGAGATAGAGGCCTGAGAATATCTGTGAATTAAAGGCAAGCCTGATCCACATAGCAAGTTCCAGGATAGCCAGAAATACAGAGAGACCATGTCTTTAAAAAAAAAAAAATCAGTTTTGCTGTCCTGAATAAAATCACTTATTAAAAAATTCATACAACATTGAAGTAAAAAGATTGGAAAAAAGGGTGTTCCAAGCAAATAGGACCAGGAAGTAAGCCAGTATTGTTGTCCCAATATAGACAAAATAGACAAAATCCAAATCAAAACTAATTAGAAGAGATACAAAAGGACACTTCATGCTTATCAAGGGAACAGTTAGCCAAGAAGACATTACTATCCCAAATATAGGGACCAAATTCTGGCATATCAACTTCATAAAAAAGCATGCTATTATACCATTATTAGTCTTTAAAACACAGACTAATTACAACTCACTATTAGTAGGCAATTGCATCATCCCAAATTTTTCAATAGACATCTGGAGAAAAGTGAGCAGAAAAACATCAGGATTAAATGACTTCATACAACAAATGGCCCTAACAGATACCTACAAAGTATTTCTCATAAACACCAAAGAATGCTCATCTTACTTAGAAGCCCAACCAAGTTCCTCTAAAATAGGTCAAATCCTGAGTCAAAAATCCAACTTTAACAAATTCAGAAAAAAATTGAAATAACTCCATGTATCCCCTCTGTCCACATTGCAATAAAACTCAAAATTAACAGAAAGCAAAACTCTGGTAACAATAAAATCTCATTACTGAATGACAAGTGAGTCAAAGAAGAAATTCAGGAAGATATCAAAAAATATTTCCAGAACTAAATGAAAACAGAGCGGTATCTCTGGGACACAGGAACAGAAGTCCTCTGAGGGCAATGTGTAGCTCTAAGTGAATATACTTAAAAAATCAGAAAGAGCACAAATAAAATGACTTTATGCCATGACTCAATAGTTTGGAAAAACAGTAACAAATCAAATCCAAATCTAGTAGACAGAAATAAATAATAAAAAAAAATCAGAGTAGAAATTAGTGAAATAAAAACAAGGGTGGAATTGAAATCAACTAATTTAAAAGCTGATTCTTTTGAGAAGATAGACAACATTGCCAGACCTTTTGCCCAATTAACCAAAAGAACGATAACACATATGAACAGAATCAGAAATAAACAGGAAAACATTACAGCATAAGCCATGGAAATTCAGATATAAGGAGATACCTCATAAACCTATTACACTGAAAATATAAAAAGAAATGAATTTCTAGATTCATTCATCCAAACCCACAAAGTTAGACCAAAAAGTGATGAACAACATAAACTGACCCATCTCAAATAAGGAGGTCAAGACTAATGAAAAGCCTTGCCTGGGTGGATTCACAGCAGAGCTCCATGGGACTTTTTTCTGTTATATTTTCTTAGTTCTTTGAGACTTGTATACAATGTGCTTTGATAGTATTTGCGTCCTCCCTCAGTTCCAAGAAGGTCCATCTTCTCTTCCCAACTTGTCAGTGCCTTGTTTTTCTTTTGAAACCATCAAGTGTAATTGGTGGTGCCCACACACGCTTGCATATATGGCTTTTCTTGAAGGGTAGCCAACACAGCAGGGACCATATCTTTAAAGAAAACTGACTCTCCCGTCCC
Source organism: Mus musculus (assembly GCF_000001635.26). NCBI lineage: Eukaryota > Metazoa > Chordata > Mammalia > Rodentia > Muridae > Mus > Mus musculus. Next base: position 57,400,022 of record NC_000073.6, read on the forward strand.
CTGCAGAGGTCAATTGTCAATAGTGTCTTACCTAGGAGTGGGACTTCAGGTCCAACTGTCATTTTATGCTGAAATTATTCTGGCTTGAGTTTGAAAACTTCTTGTACATGCTATGTAAACTGCTGTAAATTCAGATGTGTACTTATTCTACTTTGTCCAGAAAAGCATCATTTTCTTGTAGTCATCTCTCACCTCCGGCTTTTACTATGTTTCCACCCCCTTTTCGGCAATGATACTTAAATTTGAGAGGAATGATTGATTGTGATATAAACATCCATTTTAGGACAAAGTATTGACCATTTGTGGGTCTCTGTTAATTACCATCTACTGCAAAAAGAAGTTTCTCTGGCAAGGGCTGTGCTTTGTGACAGACTTCTCTTAGACAGCTTCAACACCAATAGTTTACTCACTATAGAAAGAGAACATACAACAGACCAAAGAAATGGGGATGATTAGACCAATATCCAACTTGGTTAACCAATAGGTTTATTAGAGTGAGTGGTTATTTACGGGATCAGAAATGACTGAGAAAACTTTATCACCAAAGCCCACCACAGCCTTAGTGGCAGCTCACAAAAGCTGGAAATCTGGAGGACACTGAACAGCCTGAAGCCAGCTTAACAGGTTGGAGAGTGTCCTTTCTAGGTGGTTTAGTTGTTCTTCATGCAGCTCTGCTGGTCCCTGCTTCTTACAGAGAGTCTTCACAACTTGGCTTGTATGAAAGTGACTCTCAGCAGTTTTTTCTGTATATACACCTTGAGGGGAGGGAATCCAGTGAATCTCGTTAGCTTCAGGAACTTCCTGAAGCTAATTTGAGGTGTTTATATCATGTTTTAATGAGTTTTGGCACTGGATGGAAGTTTTCAACCTCAGGTGGAAACTGCTAAGCAACAGGTTATCTTGGATTGCTTTCTGCTGCTGGGATAAAGAGCGCAGTCAAAAGCTGCCTGCAAAGGAAAGGGTTGATTTCAGGTTATAATCCAGGCTAGGAAGTGAAGGCTGAAACCTGGAGTCAGGAACTGGAGTAGAGGCTGTATGTTGCCTACTGGCTTGATGTCCACAGCTTGCTCCATTTGCTTGCTTATTAATAGGCTTTTTCTTTCCCTTGGTGATGCAGACATAGGCCAGATTAGATCAAATTAAAAGTAGATAAAGGCAGGTTTATTAAGAGGCAGCTCTAGGGTGGGTTCACTGATCTCACAAATGGAGATCAGAGAAGTCATACATCCAGGCTAAAGCAAGGGGGTTTATGGGTCTCAGGCACAAGGTGAAGACATGACAGCTAGGAGCTGAGGTTGTGTTATGAAGCTTAACCCTTTAGTGGGAACTCATGGGTGAGTTGCTGGAAATTCTGAGACAGGGAAAGATGATGTGTTAGCCTGGAATTCCCTTCCTGCTGGCAGGGTTGGGGGAAGAATAGCATTTTTTTTTTTATCTTGTACCGAGGATGAGCAGGGGTTTCAACCAAACACTTATACCATTCAAGTCCACCTGCCCAATGGTGGCACTGTTCTCAGTGAGTCGAGATATGGCACATCAGGCATTAGTTAAGAAAACATCCTACAGACTTGGCTACAATCTAATCTGATCAAGGTATTTGTTCTGCTGAAGCTCCTCCTCCCAGATAACTCCAGCTTGTGTCAAGTTGACAAAAATCTAAACAGAACAAGTGTTGACAGATGAGCTAATCTGTAGGTAGAAATGATGAGCCATTAGCAGTTGACTTTTTTTTTTTTTCCTTTATGGGTCAAGTCTCTGTTCTTTAAGCAGAAATGTTTACATTATTCAAGAATGTACTAATTCATAGCAAGGTTGGGATCTGTAATTCTTTTTTTTTTCCTTTTCTTTTTCTTTTCCTGGTACTTGGGACGCAGCTCTATCCAGCTTTTCTGTTTCTTTGCTCTAAGTCTGGTGCTTTTAACAGTTTGGTCAAGGAGCCTTGGACATGATTCTCATTGCTCTCTGGACTGAGGTCAAGGTCCTGGGTCTCAGAATATATATGGAAACTTCAGTGTTTTAGTCTGGCTACTGTTAGGGCTTTGACACTCTGAATTACATGTGATGGCTACAGGATCTCCGGTAGGGTTCAAACTGGTGTCTGGCCAATCCTATAAGAAAGGAGACAGAAAGAGGAAGCAGCTGTTCTTAGCAAGTAGCAGAGAGACTTAGATAACCCAGATGGAGGGGGAAAAGGATAAAACCTACTGGTAGCCTACTTGAGAGGGAGTTGGGGAACAAAGGAGGAGTTACATGGGGGATGGAAGGGTGGAAATGATGTCAACACAGTATTATTTTAGGGTTACCATTTCTGTGATGAAAAACAATGAACAAAGTAACGTGGGGAAGAAAAGGCTTATTTGGCTTACACATCCCTTCACTGTTCATCATTGAACAAAGTCAGGACAAGAACTTAGCAGAAAAGGAGCCTGGATGCCAGAGCTGATGAAGAGGCATTGGAGGAGTTCTCCTCATCTCTTGCTCAGCCTGCTTTCTAACAAAACACAGGACACCAGCACAGGGATGGCACCACCCATAATGGGCTGGACACTCCTCCATCAATCACTAATTAACAAAATACCCTGCAGGCCTGCCTACAGCACCATCTTATGGAGGGGCTTTCCTGACTGAGGTTCCCTCCTATCAATGACTTTAGCATCAAGTTCACATAAAACCAAGCTGGCACAAGTACTAAAACATACTTTCCTAGTCAAATTTATCAACATCTTATTGCACCTTGATTTGAAGACAGAAAATTTCCTCATGCTCCCACATGACAAAAACATATTAGTGTTCATTCTGATGTCTATTTGATTTCCCTCTTAATGCTTATGTTTCTAAATTGTGGTTTGGGTGTGACTATAATGCTCTTCGAGTGGCTACCTATACACTACACAACTCAAAAGTTCTACTTTGTGCCCCTGATTCAAAATGCTGCCATCCCTACTTCTCCACGTGTGTCTGGGCTGTGGCAGGAAGTTCTTGTCTGAGCTTCCGTGTTGAATGTGTGTTACCATGCTTCACTCTGGCAGTTTCAATATTTTGGATTTTTTAAATAAAATCTTTGGTCTACTGTACAGAATGAGATATAGATAGACATTTTCATTCTTCTACAGGAAAATAACCAATTTTAACTTCACTATTTTACTTTTTGCAATGTATGTTTCAGATACCTTCACACAAACTTTTAGTGAGCATACTCCTTTTAGGTTTATTACAAGGTCTTCTATTCTGTTCCATCTGTCTACGAGTCTGTTTTATGGTAATGTCTTACTGCCTTCATCACTATAGTTCTGGAGTATAGCTTGTGAATGGTGATGTGACACCGTTGGCTGTGTTTTTTGGCTTTAGGATGGCTTTTGCTATTTTCATGACTTTTTTTGTTTCTAATATGAACTTATGGTTAGATAAATGTGTTTCTGGAAGGATGTCATTAAACTGTTGACAGAGATTGTACTGAATCTGTAGATTATTTTTGTCAGTAAAACTATTTTTACAATATTTATTCTGCCAATCTAAAAGCATTGGGCATATTTCCACCATCTAGTCTCTTTATTAACTTCCTTTTCAGTGTCTTAGAGTTTTCATTATGGAGGCCTCTCACTTCCATCGTTAGATTTATCCCTAGGAAATTTTAGGTTTTTTGTTTTGTTTTTTGTTTTGCTTGTTTGTTTTTTACTGAGCTCTTGACAATGGGGTATATTTCAAAATTATTCCTCCTGAAATTCATTATTTGTATATATGAAAGCTACTGGGTATTAAATGCTGTTTTTATTCCTTTTTTTTTTACTTTTTAAAACTAAAAATAGATTCATCTCTCATACAATATATCCCCTCCCTGCAGTGTTTGAAGCTTCCCCACCCCTGACATTCCCTCTCTTATGTCCCTTCAGGAAGAAGCATGCCTCCAAGAGACAAGAGGACAGAACAAGACACAATAAGGCAAAAGCTCTCATATGGAGGGTGGACAGGGCAACCCAAGAGGAGGAAAAAAGTCCCAAGAGCAGGTAAAAGAGTCAGAGATGCACTGATACACCCATTCCCACTGTTAGGAGTTCCAGGAAAACACCAAGCTGTCAGCCATAGCATATAATCTGGTACAGGTCCCATGCAGGTACTATCTCTGTCAGCCCATATGTGCCCTGCTTAGTTGATTCAATGGCCCACGTTCTCCTGCTGTTCTCCATCCCCTCTAACTCCTAGAATCTTCCCTCCTGTTCTTCAGTGGGTTATTAAAAAAAAAGACATTAACGCAGTTTTTAAATATTTAAAAGACAGAAAACTGTAGCATTTCCAATTTTTCAAAGAAGGGGTTCTTTTGCTTTGAGACTAGGTCTCATGGTGGAGGCTAATGTTGATTGAAGACTCTGTGTCATTGTGTGGTTTTCCTTGAGGCAGTTGCTCCTGGGGCATCACCATAATCAGTCACACTAGAACTCCAGAAAGAACAATCCAATTAAAGACATCAGGTCTCTCATCTCTCATTCAGTGTTATTCTCTCTCTCTCTCTCTCTCTCTCTCTCTCTCTCTCTCTCTCTCTCTCCCTCCCTCTCTCTCTCTCTCCCTCTCTCTCTCTCCTCTCTCTCTCCCTCCATCTCTCTCTCTTTCCTTCGTGCTCCCTTCCTCCCTCCTTCCCTCTTCTCATCACTCTTTGCCGCTCTTCCTTTTACTTATGAGAGGATTGCTATATTAAACAGGTCATTAAGTTCATGACATCACAGAACTACAGATTCTATAAAGAAAGTGTAATTGGATATGTTTTCAGCGGGAAAAAGATCTAAGGCATACTTAATGTATAATCATTTACCCAGGCCTTGGAGTCAATACTTTCATCTTAGGTCACATTTGATTCTAAGTCATCATCGACATAAAGGAGTTTGATGGTGTTGTAAACTCAGGCTTAGGAACTGTAAGACACAGTAATATAGGTCTGCATTTATGCCTCAAAGGCCATATGCTTTAAGGCAAAGAATTAATGTCTTTGAGTGGCAGTGTTACTGCTTGTAAGGTAAAATTTTTCTATTTGCTGCTCTTTCCCATAGCTTGTCTTGAGGGAGATCTGCAGTGCAATTTCTCAGGTAGCATCAAAACGATGAACAAATGGTTTACAGCCTCTTCCCTGTCTTCAACAGATTGCATTTGCTGGGCAATTTTAGTTACTCCTCAAGCAGGTGAACAAAATCATGGAGAGCAAACACACACTTTTATGTCAACCTCATTCAAAGCTTGCTCTAGATAGACCTTTAGACTCATAAGAAAGGTTATACAAAGTACTGATGGTGAACTGTTAAGACCACTTTCTTTTATATTTGTGGTGATGTAAAAAAGAGAGACATTTAAATATTCTTCTCTAAAAGTAGAGCGGTATAATTTATAATTGTCTTTGGAAATGTTATTGCTTGCCTTGTCATTATTCCCCCAAGGTGATTCTTTATTATGTTCTCATTACAAATAACAAACTCTGAGGAGGTCTACAACACAAAATCAGAGAATGGAAAACAATGTGATTATTTTTTTGTTAAATATTCATCAGATTACAGGTTCAGCAGCATAAAACGGGCAGTCTCCAAAATGCTCATCAAGGACTTTGGTGCAAAAGCCACACCTTAAGGTATTCAGTGCAACCTGGTGAAGAAGGTATCATTATCTATTGAAAGTAAGAAATTCAAGATGGGTGTTGACACATGTAAACATTTTAATATTTCCTCTTCCATCTTCTTACAACTGCAGTGTGATGCTGAGCAGTAAGAAGGGGATAAAAATCCAGAACTAAAAAAGTATTGAAAATCAGACTCCACACTGAACCTTAGCTTTGGTTTTCCCAGGAGATTTTCACATTATGTAGTAATGGAAACATGTCATGCTACAGATGTCATTGTCATATTTCAGATAAATGCTTCCATAGCATTTTAGAGTGGCCTTTCTGTCACATTTCTTCTGAGACAATGAGCATTGCTCTATAAGGAACAGTGGAGGAAGCGGTGAGATAGTTGTATCAAGAGAGCGCTTGCTTCACAAGCATAAAGACCTCATCTTGATCTTCAGTGTGCATGTAAAAAGTCAGGTGTGCCTTTGTGTGCCCGTAATACTAGCACTGGGAAGTTGGAGAAAGGAGCATAGCAGGGGCTTGCTGGCCAGCCAGTCTAGCTGAAATGGTGACCTCCAGATTTGGTATGATAGCCTATCTCAAAAAATAAGGCAGAGATAAACTAAAGAAACCATCTGAGGTCAACATTGTCTCCACATGAGCACACAGAGGTCCTGGCACCCATAAACACAAGTGTGCATACATGAATAAGTATGTGTCCAAATGCACATGCACAGGTGAAGGTGTTATTTCTCTAATTGGTTGATAGTGTCGATAAAGATGGTGGAAGCTAATTGCTGGGTGAAGAGACAAAGGTGGGATTTCTGGGTTCCAGGAGGAAGAGGAGGAGATGAGAGGGAGGACTGGCTTTTCTGCCAGGTTTTGGGGAGAGGAGCTAGAACTATGTAAAGTCTGGGGCAACTTGAACAGGTGGTGGCTTCTGCCCCGGGCAGAATTCTAACTGATGTGTTTAGAGCAATAGATTCTTCACCCAGCCATTGAGTTATTTGAAAGTTTTTAAATATTAAGGCTGCTGGTGTTTTCCATGTGCAGCTAAGGTGGGCAGGAGGAGAAGGCAGACAGCCAGAGGAATAGGCACGGAGGAACCTGTAGTGTTCTCGGGAAAAACACAAGTTGGCAGTTTGGTGGAGCTGAGTGAGACCAGGGTGGCTTGGCAAAGCTAACCTTTGGGGCTGAGTGAGACAGCTGATGGTAGCAACTGATCTTAGAACATAGCGTAGGTGGGCACTGAGCAAGGAGCAAGCATGGTTTTATAAAATTACACACAACAAACAAACAAACAAAACAAAAAGTATAAGAAAACATACTAAGAAAGTGAATTGGGATATTTGCATGGTACCTACCTTGTCAAAGCAGACCTAATCATCAGTTTTATTTTCTTGATAGTTATAACTCCTCTGTTATAATTCTAGAGTTCCAAATTTAGGACAGAACCTATTCGTTCCAAACTGCTAGATATTATTTATTATTTATTCGAACAGTGAGTATGTGCACCAATTGTTCTACTCTGTCTGACTATTGATGAACAACTGAAATCAGGTGTGGAGCTAGGACCAGCATTCACCAGGCCCTTAAAAGAGAGGGATATAACCAGAACCAGAGAGCCATTAAGAGAGGTTGTATGGCCAGATCCATCAATCTTCTGACCCAGAAAGAAGGGCACAAAACCAAGAACAGCTGTCATCAGGCCCATAAGGGAGTTGTACGGTCAGGATCCATAGTCCTCGTGTCTGTAGAAAACACTGGAAATGTGATGAGGAGAGCACATGGAGATCTGTGGTTAAAAGACACACTGGCTGTATCTGTCTACCCTTGTCATATCAACAGTATCCTCTCTGAGCATCCTTCTGCATGATTATGTTGGAAGAGTAGGGGTATCCCACTAAGTTTTAACTCTCTTTGTTTGGTTGTTGTTGGGTTTTTTTTTTTGTTTGTTTGTTTGTCTTGGGTTTTTTTTTTTTTCCGTATGAGATTTTCTTACACCATTTTTAGGGACTTAGTCAAAAATTAAATCTAAATTATAAATTACATGGCATGAGATCAGGTGATTTTTACATTTTTTTAATGAACATTTAAGATTCATATACAAAAGCTAACAGAGCGATAATCCAATCATGAAATATGTACAGGGCAATAAAACAGAAAATAACTCAGTTACAATTTCTCAGCGCTGAATCGGCAGCAAGAGGAGCCGGCGTCCAGAAACAATGTTCAAAGGGTTCTGCCTCCAAAGACCAAGGCCTCGTTGCTTTAAGGGTTTAAGATTGGTTTTTTTCTTAGTCATTATTAAGGTTGTTGAGGTGTTGGGATAGGGTAAGAAATATATTTATTTTCCACCAAAACCAAAATTAACTTTGAATTAGTTGATTTCTTTTCCTTGGGGGAAGTATTTGATCTGCTAATCTAAGACACTATGTGCTTGTCATTAAATTTGTCTGCATAAATGTTTGCTTATTCTATTTCTTAATGTCAGTTCATGCAGTAGTTTTCTAATTTCAGAACAAGAAGAATTGTTAAAGGCAATTCGTACTGGACTTAAATGTCCACAGTTTGCTCTTCATTAACAGCGTGTACCCCAGGAACTTTGCTTTTTTTCACCTGTGAAGTGGTCATCACAGGGGTTCCCTAAAATGTTCTGTTGGCTGGGAAAAACCGTATGAAATGGCATTCGAAGTATAAAAATGTCATATACTCAGAACAGTTAAAAATATACTTCTCTCGTTTGTAAACTATTGATGTTAGGGCGCTGAGCATCTGAGAGTCAGTCATTGCCTCCCATCGTTGTTCTAGAAGGCCATTTGCTTGGTTTATTAAGGGTACATCCTTGAAACATTTGAAGTTACACGTAGAAACATCAAGGCAATATTATTTGTACATATTATTAAACATGCAAAATTTCCTGAAAGACAGCGCCCAGAGAGTCTCTGTGAGCTCGGGCTCTCTCCGCAGTTTCATTTCTGTGGGAGTGGGGTTTCCTAGTTTACTTTGGAGAGGTGGCCCCTTTTATCACGGGCTCTCTATTCAAATATGTTGCCCAGTAAACTAAGTTGAAAGTGCCAAACAAGATGGGGAACACAATCCGGGACATTTTGTCGATCTTGCTGATGCTGTTGTATGTCTTTTTACTCTCCGCAGTCTTCTCTTCAGAAGCTTTGATGGAGACTGTGGGTGCATTCGCGGTCCCAGCTGGAGGCTGCTCTTTTGGGATGTTTGGAGGATGGGTCAGCTTTCCAGTTGTAAAAGCATTTGTTGACTTATTTAGTATGAGTTCGCGTTCTTTTTTCTGCAAAATATAAGAAGGTAGAGATATGTCACCTTTCAGCTCCTGGATAAGGTCTCACAGTTTGTCTTCAAAAGAGACAATGAACATGAACTCCGTGCTGGGAGAGGACAGGCCTCTTGCAAGCCTAGAATCCCGCAGCAGATAGGTGTGGGTGAGCACGAGTCCTTATTGATGTTAGTGTTTAGTATTTCTCAGGAACCTACTGTAAACTGAATTAAGATCACTGTAACAATCATTTCTTTATTTAAGTGAGCCCTTGAGAGTGAATACTCTATGCAGTTTGCTTTTTTTTATTAGGTATTTATTTCATTTACATTTCCAATGCTATCCCAAAAGTCCCCCACATGCTCTCCCACCCACTCCCCCAACCGCCCACTCCCACTTCTTGGCCCTGGCGTTCTCCTATACTGAGGCATATAAAGTTTGCACGACCAATGGACCTCTCTTTCCACTAGGCCATCTTTGATACATATGCAGCTAGAGACATGAGAAACATTATAAAGAATGACCTTTAGAGAATAATTAAAGGGAGAGTGCTTTGAAATGCTGACTACAGTAAGAAGTCCTTGGTGCAAGGTGTATCTCAAAAAGGGCTCCCAAGAGTCAGCCATGCATCTGCTTTCAACAGCACAATGAAAATGTCTTTTATTGTTGAGTATCATTTCTTTTCAGAATGTATAATTATGTCTTTTTGATGGTCATATGAGAGGTCTCCAGTTGGGACTATTCTGGATTCAGCAAATGTCTTGTGTATGCTGTCTTGTGTTTTGGTTTGCTTCTTTGTTTTAATTGTATATGGAATTCTATAACAGGTTATAAACTTAATGTGTAAAAATCAGAACTGTGGTTACATTTAGAGAGGTGAGAACACAAGCTGTTTAGAGATATAGAGAGTTTCCTAATTATTAATGATGTGATAATTTTGGGGACACAGGAGTGCGTATTTGCAGGAACTAAACAAAGATATGCCTGTTTGTGTACTTTATGTTGGATAAATTTTCCTCCAAGTGAATTAAATAAATAACTCACACTGAAATCTGGTTAATGGTATGCATGAAATTTATTTTGATATGTATAGAAAATAAAATGGGTGATTGATGAAAAATAGATCGGTGAATAGATAGTAATGTACAGATCATAAATGGACACATGGATAATAGATGGTTGAATGGATGACAGATGATAGATGAGTAGATTGGTAGATGAATGGATGGATGCTAAATAGAATGATGGCAGAAACATTTTAAACATTGCTGTATGTTTAAATATATACATGATAAAACATTATTTTAATTTTCATTTCAATTTTATTATCAATATAATACCACTTCATTAAATAAAATATAAATAAAGCTGTACTCTAGTTATGGAAAACATGTCAGCCAGCAAAGATGTGGAATGATAACAAGAAGAGAGCAGAAGGAGGGAGGCGGAGGTGAGAATAAATGAAAACCAAGTGCTGAGCCAGATGTAAGTAGTATGGGACCCCCTAGCGACTATAGCAGAGCAGATGGACAGGAAGCAGTCCATGCTGCAGAAAACCACCATGTAGGCTTCATACCAGTCTTCCAGAATATTAGTAAGTGTGACTAACTACTCTAAACAATTATCATCTTTCAGAATCAGGGAAAGAACACAACAGAAGACAAAATTCTTTCAATAGGCACACATTTATCAAAATAAGATGCTACACAAGAATTATATACAAAATAGCTTAGTGTTTGTTTGCCCATTGCCTGAGGGCATTCTCTCACATGCTTTAAATTCTTTAAATGACTTCTAATGCCCAATGCAAGTTAACACTGTGCAAATACTTGTTCTTTTTTATTGCTTGGTGAATAACCAAAAATCAAATTCTGTACTTTTTCAGTGCATACCCAATATTTTTCTCAAACATTTTGAACTGTGGTTAGTTGTATCAAAGATATGGGACCTGCAGACATGGAAAGATGACCATACTGCCCTTCATGGTGACATGTGCTTTGAACTATGAGAGACAAGCACGAAGAGAGAACAGAAACAGCACAATATAGAGTAAAGTTCAGGTAGGTCCTCACATAGAGATCCACATGGATCCCTCTTCCAGAAAGTACTTTCTGTCCAGCTATCAGCAACATAAGCCAGCAGTCAGCAACTTCAAAAACAGCCTCAGCCATAGAAAGCTGCCTGGTCTTTTCTAGCCACAATTGTCCCTAGAAGGCACACCCAAGGCTGTGTAACCATTTCCTGGAGAGATTAAACCTTTCCATGTTGGAGTTTTCTCATTAAGACAACAGCATGCTTACAGGGAGGGCAAACCACAAGCTATTGGAGCTTAGGAAGCACATGACTCAAAATACCTCCAGGAAGTCCCTGAAGCTGGCCAGGTTCACCGGCTTCCCCTCCGCAAGCATATGTAAGCTGGAAAGATTGCCAAGAGTCACTCTCAGACAAAGCAATCTGCCTCATCAAGGATCAGATCACACGAACCACCTAGAAGAATAGCCAGGCTGTTCAGAGAAGGCTCCAGCCAACCGAACTAACTGGAATAGACACTCCTCAGGCTGTTGAGAGGTCTGCAGGTCATACAATGTGTTGTGTCAGTTTTGTGATCCACTGGCTTTGGTGATTCAGATGTCTTTGAGTCAGTTGTTCTCCTGTAAGTAACTCTTCACATATATTTGTGTAACCCCAGTATAACTCATGGGTTCACTGTGTTGGGTTTTAGAACTATTTGTGGTCAGTTCCCTGTCTTGGATGCGTGATGCTTGTTCTTGATTCTCCCAGGAAGAATGTCACTCAGCACCCACATGTTAGCCGGTGAGACGGAAGCATCACTTCCATACCATGTGCTCTGACTTGCTTCAGCGTTGCAGTAGGGATTATTTGAGGCTCTACTGAGCCTATGCACAGAGCATCATCATCTTCTGTCTCACCTCACTTCTTCCTCCTTTCTTGGGGATAGGCATGAAACAATGGAGAGTGTAGCCTGTTTTCTGAGATCGTAAAGTTTTCTCCATTTCTCATGATGATCCCCTCACAGCAACAGATTCCCACAAAGATGCTCATTCTCAATTAGCCTATGAGTCTGAGAGTGTGTCTGACCTGCCTTATAGATTGGTACCCCCATAAAAAAAGATTATTTCCAGCATTGCAGTAGGGCTCAGCACAGGGGGAAGAACTCATCATCTTGGTGTCCCATATAGCTGGCCAGTGGGGTATACTGTGAGGGGTATTAGTCAAACTATGTTCCCTTCTTTTGCCCCACAGACCTAGAAAAGAACAGTTACATGGAGCCCGTAACAGTTTAAGGACATCCTGTTTGTACAAATGTTTCTCCAGCACCCCATAGATCATCCACAGCAGCCAAATCATTTGTGTCTCCCCAAGCCCTGAAAATAAACTCAAATAGGCACTGTGAAGAAGCAACAGGCATAGGGGAAGATATGCTGGGCAGTCAGAAGTTAAGTGAGGTCACTGAACTTTCAGATTTATAAGGGGAAGCCAATGCAGCCAAGAAGGTTGTTTGTTGGGAAGAAACACAGATGATGTGGAAAGGTGAAGTTAACCAGCCCACCTCATATTATTGGAAGATAGATGCTGCTGGCTGCCTGAACTCTAAAGAGCTACACAGTGACAATTTGGATGAAGAAGCTCAATGTTAGCCTATTTTCATAAACGTCCACTTAGGAGTGGAGAAAACATAGCAGTTAGGAATGAGATATCCAATCCCAGACAAGCAAGGGCTGACCCAGACATAACTGAGTCAGGCTCCATGTGGTAGAACCAGATGAACTCCATGGGATGGAAGTACACAGGTTTGCCAGCTGGTGTATTTCAGGACAACTAACTCTATTCTTCCACAATCAGTCTGGACTCTCCTTGGGCTTATTTAACAGAGGATAGGTTAAGATCTCCTTTCCATCTTCCCCTGAAAGTACTGATCTTACCTTCTCTCAGTACAGAGGACTTGCTTAAATGTCTGTTCCATGCATAATGTAATTAGAGGGTTATTATCTGTGGTTTTATTTTCTGTACCTGTACATTTCCTCATCCCTGTGGAAGTGATTCAGCTTGGGGCCTTGTGCTACTCTTTTTCCTCAATTATTCCTTATATTTGGGTGAAATCATGTGTGAAGCATGCAATGAAAGATCACATGACTGTGTGACACTTCACACTATTATGCATGCTCACAGCAGAGTGGGTCAAATCATTTCCACAAAGCACTGGGTCATTTTGGCTGTGCTCACAGCTGAGTGGACCAAATCATTCCCTCAAAGCACTGGGTCATTTTGGCTGATGGATAACTTCTATTATGCTGTCCACCCTCTCCAAGACATGCTGGCTACTTCAAAGAAGATATAATGCATGAGCTAGGGATAAAAGAACGTGCTGTGGTTTAACTGAGGTTAAAATCCAAACACAGCATCCCTAGATAGGATTGTTATTACAAAACTAACCAGTTAAGTCCAAGCCATTCAGGGAACACCAGACCTTTTACTTGAATTAAATTGATTTAAAATAAATTAGACCATGTGTAAGAACCTGTAAAGAGCCTTGCAGGTAAGAGGAAATATCATTCTGGAGGGGGAGGCAGGAAGAAAAAAAATCTCCAGTTAAATATTTGGACCCAGAATTAGGCCCATTTTCTTGACAATGGACCCTAAAAGAAGGGGGATAATAAGCCATCCCTTACCTTTATTTTAGCTGCTTCCAGGGCTTTCTTGCCATCCCAGGCCCATCCTCTCTTTGTAAAGTAGTTGACTGTGGCAAATTCAATCAGAGCAGAGAAGACAAATGCATAGCAGACAGCAATGAACCAGTCCATGGCTGTGGCATAGGCCACTTTGGGCAGCGAATTCCGGGCACTGATGCTGAGTGTTGTCATGGTCAGCACTGTGGTCACTCCTGCTCGATGAAGAGAGGGAGAGTACAACATGGGAACAGAGATCAGTGCTCCTCTCCAGAACTCCCTTCCCGAATATGACAGAACATAGGCCTCTTTCTTTAGCCTTAGCTAACTCCTTTCTCCTCAAATATCCCCGTGATTATCATATTTTCTGCAGTGAAAACATTGCTCATCTAATTGCTCCTGCTGTCTTCATCCTCTACAATAAAAATTGAGGAGTGCATAGATTGTAGTCTGATTTCTCTATACGTTTACCCCCTTTCTTTGGACCAGTCGGGGAAATTGTTGGTACTTGCAAAGATGTTTGTATGAGTGGTGTGTCTCTGTGGGACCGAGGCAAGCATGCCACATGAAGAGTGTCAGTGACCTTCACATAGGACTCAGCAGTGTGCTTCATGGAGATTTACAGTGTACCTCATAGGCAATGGGCTGAGACAGAATGATTCAGTGTGTTCCTTTCTTGTGCACTGACCATAAAGAGATGTCGGAGATGCCTGAGCATTGCTGTAGCAGGATGAGACCTTCTCTCCTTCAAAGTAGGGGCAATATCCTTGAGCCTGCTGTGGCTCTAGACAAGCACTGCAGTTGTTTGGCTTGGAGGACACATGACTTTCCATTGGAAGATTTGTGTATTGTCAGCCAAGTGTCAGCATCCGACCTAAGCTACTTTCTGGAAGCATGTACTATATCCACCATGCAGGAGAGCTGGAAATTTACAGACACTTAGTAGTGTACTCAAATTGCCATCCTATGAAGAAACAGCCCATCTCTGCAGTCAGGAGTGGGGACTCTTAACAGACTAGACAGTCTCTCCTTACACACTTCTGTGAACATGGACCCGTGTTTGGAATGTGGCAGAAATGTACCTGTTAAAATGTATATATAGCTCCAACTGTGATGTCCTTCAACTTGACACACTGAAGTCCTAATCTCAACTACTTAGGATTGTGACCTTATAAGGAACTAGGCTCTTAAGAAAGTAATGATGTCAGCAGACAATGTGCTCCTTAATGCATTGTGACTGATAGACTTTAAAAGAGGAAATTCTGAGTTTACATGCTTGCTTACACAGGGAACACTGGGAATGTGCAGCCATAAGCCCTAGGCCTACCAAAGGCAAGGGAAGACACCTGGAATAGAGTCTCCTTCACAAGCCTCAGGTATAAACCAATCCTGCCAGCCTCTTAATCTTGGGATCTCACCCTCCTGAGACAGCAACACTGTTTCTAAGCCAGATGTTTGGTAGAACTCTGATACAGACACCATGTGGAACCAATGATGGAGCCAATGATGGTCAGCATCTTGGAGACCTGCAACTCATAGAACATTGAACCCATGTGGAATGAATGCCTAAGGAAGCATTTTGATTTTATATTTTGAATTTTCTTAACAATACAGTGATTTTATATTTTGAATTTTCTTAACAATACAGTGACTTATGCTGAGCACATAGTTGAGTGCAGACACTCAAATAGGCCTCTACTCAGGTCATTCAACATTTGATCACGTGCAGAGAACCTCCAATAGGAAATAGACTATCACAGGCAGTGTGGCCCATACTTTCACTTATCTAACTAATAAATGTCCACTATGGAGATCATTAGGCCAATCAATTTGGTGAGTGAGTGCCCCATGGCCATGAGTCAATCTTCATACCTTGATGCATATTCTACATTGAATATGGGGTAAGGAACCTAGTAGTTGGGAGCAGAGTGATTAGCGGGGGTGCCCTGGGCTCTTGGGCTTCTTACACACTATCATCAAGACAAGGCGCATGCAAATGCTTTCCTATTGTGGAAGGAAAACTAGATGTAGATAGAACTACTGTGTGAACTGTATTTTACAGCACACAAAAAGATGAGCCTCTGCTGTCACAAAAGATTTGCAAATTGTCTTTAGCATCCGTTCTTAACTGGGAGAAGAGTGAGTTTTGTGGTTCAGACAGGTGTCAGCCAAACACCTCTAGTGTTAAAGGTTCATTCTGCAGCTCCAGGTGATGGAGAGTGGTGTATAGTTTTCCAGTCACAGGGAGGATCATGCCCTTAAGGATCAAGCCCTAATTGTCTCTGTCTATACTTTCTCTATCACTGTCCCTGCCTCTGTCTCTCTTTGTCTGCCTCTCACTTTCTCTCTTACACATACACATGCACTGGCCATGAGTTGAACACATTTGCTATAATATGCTGCCTTACCATAGTCCCAAAGCAAATATAGACAAATGGCCACAGAGTAAAATATCTCTAAAACTGAGCCAAAATAGATCTTTCTTCTTTTATGATTGGGTAACACGGGTACTGTGTTACAGTAAGAAAAAAGCTGACTAGTGCAGTGAGCTTCAAGATGGGACAGTCAAATCCACTAGGGCAAAGAATCTTCTAAGGTAGATTCTGCTGTGTGTAATGTCTTAGGGTCACACAATGATGATTTTTCAGATTGTTCTTCAATAGTATTGATACATAGCTACTTCCTCTGAATTGAAACATTCCTCCCTGGGAAGCCCATAAAACTCTGGAAGTTGCCCTGGAAACTGACAAGTCTCAGGAAGCTTAAAAGAGGAAAGAGAGAGACAGACAGGCAGCTTATCAGAGTCCCAAGGCCTTTCCTCCAAATCATATAGGCAGGGAGTGATTGTAATGGGAAGGTAGGCTCATTATGGAACTGCCTGCATGCTGACAGAGATGCAGTTCTCCTCTGTCATCTGCTTGTTCCAGTAAGCAAACCCCAACTTATGACCTATAAGTCACCATGATAAAGTCATTGGTTTAACAAGGTAGGCTAGGATGAAATAATTTCTTTGGTGTAACACTGGTGACTCAGCTGGCATGAACAGACATTTCTCATGCCTCCCAGGAAAATTCATTCAGTAGTCACCATTTAGCTTCTGTTGAGGATAGGTTCAGGGACCCTCAGATTCCAAAATACCATGGCCTCTGCATAGACTCTTCAGGTTCTCTCTTACATATAATGACCCATATTTAGATGCTTTATAATACCTTATATAATGAGATCATTAAATAAAGAGTTACTATGATGTATTTTCAGGAAATAACAGCAAGTTTGTACATGTTTAGTATAGCATCGATGTTATTTCAAATATCTTCTATCTGTGGATCTCTGAATCTGAGAACATAGTGCCTAAAGTCATAGAGGGTTAAAAGTGTTTTACTACTACGATGCACTAGTGTACATACAATGGAATGACAGGATTTTGTTGAAGATCTTAAAGTAGTATGTATATTTTAAAGGGATCTGTATGAAAATTCAAAAATAAATACCTTGTAAGCACTTGGAAAAATACTACTGTGCCCAGCCTAGGAGTGTAGCTTGGTGGTAAACTACTTGCCTGCCATTCTTAAGGACCTGGATATGATCTCCAGTGAAAGAGAGAGAGGAATAAAAAGTGGAGGGAGGAAGGGAGGGATACTTATAATTTAAAATCTTCAAAAGACTTCAAAAGTGAGGAAAGGTTTTCAAAAATGGAAATAATAACCAAGCATACAAATATTTCCTAAACTACCATTCAAAGAGAAATTCTATCTCTTAATTTTAAAAGTTTAGCCAATTGCTTTATTTGTTTCCAAGGTCACAATAAATAGGCAATAATAGAATATTATATTATATTATATATAATATGTATGAATAATATATAATAATATATATTAATCAGCTTCTTGTTACTGTCACAAAACATGTGAGATAATTAGCTTAGAAAGAGGAAAGATTTGCTTTTGTTTACATTTTGGGGGTTTAACTTATGGTCAGTTGGCTTGGTTGATTTGGAGCCCAAGGTAGAATAGCTAGCCATGACAGGGGCATGGGAAGGGTCGAAGTATCTCACTTGATGCTGGCTAAGAGTTAAGAGACTATGACCTTCCCTTTGCAAAGAAAAACCCCTAATGGCCTGACTTACTAGGCTCTATCACCTAAAGCTTCCAACCCCAAATTCTACCAAGAGGGGAGATAATACCGTAACTGCTCCAATGTCTTTCTTAACCTAAACACCTGGTTTTCAGAACAAGCACAGAGCGTGCTACAAAACAGATGTTTGAAGGAATTGAAAACAGCATGGTGCTATGCCACACATCCTAAACGCTTGAGACACAACTGAACTGGAAAAAAAAATCCTGTAGCAAAAGAAGAGCTTAGCCAGCTGCTGACCCACAAAGCCTCTTTTACTCCTCTCCTCCTGCTAAATCAATAACAGGCCTCTTAGTCTATAAGAGAGCTTCTCTCACTGCTTGGATTGAATAAGCCTTTCTCAGGTTTTCCCGAATCAACTTGTCTGCTCTGGTGAGGCCACTCTGACTTCTTTTCTACACTGCTACCTGATAAGGACCACACCTTTAACACACAGTTGAAATGTATCTGTGGAACTGGTCATCGTAGACACTTGTGCCAAGGCCAGCCTTGGAATTACTCACCAAAAACTGTCCTAGCTGGGACAGATTCTCGATTTAGCCAAAAGGACACCTGGGATAAGATGACAGTCATGATGCAGGGAAGGTAGGTCTGGATGACAAAGTAGCCTATCTTCCTCTTCAGGTGGAAGTGAGCAGTCATGATCGTATATTCACCTGCAAATGCACAAATCAATCTGGAGATCAGTTCTACCTTCCAGGGTCGGGGTTACTGGCCTTCTCAGAGGTCACAACGCTTCCCCTCCTCTGCCTTCCTTCAATCTCCTTACTTGTGCTACTTGCTTAGGTAGCTAGTAGTAGGGGTGCCTGATTTGTTTTTACTTCTTTTTTTGTACTTTGCTGATGATTTGTTGGGTGATTTTTGAGAATTTTATACATGATCCCCACCTCATTTCTTAACCCCTCTTCCAGTGCCCTCATCCTAAAGTCATGACATCTTCTTTAATGACTATCGTTACAGTATGAAGATGCATGTGTCAGAGGTGACCACGGCGATTGGACAGCCTTCACAGGAACAGGCCCCTGGAGGGAAATGATTCTCCTTCTCCTTCTCTCAGCTCCCTCTGACCACCAGGAGCTCTTCACCAAGGGGTGGGAATTTCCTGTTCCACGTTATTCTGTCAATTGGTGTTATCATATGCTGATGTAATCCGGGCAATCGATACTGCTGATGGTTCAAGGGTGCAACTTCCTTGTCATATATAGAACACATTTCCTCACAGCAGACTGGGTATCCTGAGCTTGTGCATCTGCTTCCTCTTCCACGTTGCCTTGGAGATGAATTAGTTGGAGACAGGCATCATGCAATCCACTTTTTTCCCCCTTTCTGTCCTCCCCTCTTTCTTCTTTCTTTTTCTTCCTTCCTTATTTTTCTCTCATACAACACATCCCAACTGCAGCCTCCCCTCCCTTCCCTCCTCCCAGTTCTCCCAGGCTCACCTTCCCTCTCCCCTAGATCCACTGCTTCTCCCCTTCCCTTCAGGAAATAGGAGACCTCTCAGGGGTATCAACCCAAAACAACCTAATAAGATGCAGTAAGACTATGCACATATGGGGCACAAGATACGGGGGCACAAATCCCCATATCAAGTCTGGATGAGTCAACTAAGCAGGGCTCATAGGGGCTCACAGAGACTGAAGTGGCAATCATGGAGCCTGCATGGGTCTGCACTAGGTCCTCTGCATACATGCTATGGTTGTTTATCTTGGAGCTTTTGTGGGAATTGCTGCCTCGCTTTCTTAAAGGTCATTTCATAAGCAAATCTTGTGCACTCTAGCCTCTGAAGGGCCCTTGCTATTGCACAGTTTTTTTTTTTTTTTTTGGAGAAAATCAGATTTGTGTGTTTCATTAATCCCCAGTTAATCTGTGTCATGCTCCCTACCCCCCCTCGCCACTCTGCAGGTTATAGCAATCAGGGTCTGAGGATTTAGCTTTGCAGATAGAAATCAGGCATCCAGAGCTCTGCTGTGGATGAACACATCCTCCCTATTACCCAGCTGTTGAGCTCCAGGAGGACAGGACCACTACTGTCTGCCAAGGCCTGGAGCTTTCCTGACCCAGGTGGAGCCACACAGGACACCTATCTGGGAAGCTCGTTTTCTCTGCCATCAAGCAGAGACACTAGTGTCCTCTGTTGCTCTAAGCTGGATTTCCTGGGCAATGCCCCAATGCCTTCTCTGGATTTGCCTGGCTGTGTGGGAGGCAAGTGGAGATCTTCCATTTTTTGCTGAAAATGATGCTGTCCTAATGGTTAACTGGTAAGGAGCTAAAATGGGTGGGCAATGGGTCTATGGGAGTGAGGCTTTCTGGATGAGTTTGTGTCTCCCTAGAGATGGAAGGAATGCTTGGAGAAGTACAGGATATTGGATGGTCTGGATACTACTTCAGTGAGTAGTATCAAGCAGGTGTTAGGACTTGAGGGTTAGGCTGCTGGGTTACTATGATCACAAGCAGAGTCTTGGAGAGATTCTCAATGCAAACTCCAGTTGCAACCTTGCCTATGCGGGTATAGTGGTCTTCCGGCTGCGTAGACAGGGCATTGGCATGTTGGAGGCTGCTTAAACCAAAGCCTGTAGTGTAGCAAAGTTGCTATAGAGGTCTTAAGACATGGAACCACAGAGACAACAAGAGGTAAAAGATGCCTTCTTACATACAGCAAAGGAACCAAAGCTCTAAGCAATGCCTACACATGCTGCAGGGTGGAGTAGGGGTGTTTTTCCTAATAGTCTGGGCAGCTGGGAGCAGCCAAAAGGCTGAGCAGGCTCTCATGTGAAAGAAAGAAGCAGAGATAGAGAGAAAGATGGATATATGTCTAGTAGCAAGATCTTGTTCCTTGGAAAAGATTAAATTTTGTTCCTCCATAACACATGAAGGCAAGAAATGCCATTCAAAATATAATAGGATCTGAAATTACTCTCCTTTGCATTCTTTCTGTTTTTGTTTCTATATTGATTACTTTTGACTTATTAGTAGTAAAACCAGACAAATCTTTTAAAAATGATACCTTTGTAGAATGCAGGTTGGAACAGCAGAATTGTATAAAACTATTCTCAAAGGCAGCACCCTGTGTCAGCATCCCAGATTCTGCTACATACCTTTTCATTTCATTTCCATAAAGCCAGATGTGAAATTATACTTCCTTTACCCAGGGCATGACACCTAAACAGAGACATTCCCATCTCAGGCTCTCTTTCTCATTCAGGCATGCCCACTGCACTGTGCTATTGGTAAGTAGGACCCTGTAGTGGCCCACACAGGTTAAGGACTTGCTCTTGATGTCTTGTGTATTCCACCAGCTGCTTGATTGACCAAACAGAAAAGTAAATAAAGGCTTCTTTGGTGCTCAGCCCACATTGCAATCATTGTTTAGACCATTCTTTCAGACTCTCCTCTCCTATTGCATAAACAAACAAGCTGTGTCTCCTGTTAGTGAGTACCACCACCTGGTGATAGCTTGAACCCTGCTGGCCCTCCGCCAGGACAGGTGTGGCCCACTTCAAGGTAGTGCAGGTTGAGTATATATGCCTTGGGCCTCACCATTCATGTTTTATCTGCTGAAGCCAATCCAGACTGCCCTACAGAGACAGTATTGTGTGATTTACAGCATCTGCTTCCTCATTGGTATCACCTTAGTCAGTCTTTGTCTACTATTAGTTTGATTTCCCATGTTCAACCTCAAGAGGATCTCTGAGATGTTCAGGGAAGGAAACAAGAGGACAGTCAGCAGGATGCATACCCCATTTTGCAGAGACTGCCTTGTTTCTTAGGTTTGGGAAAGGAAAATATAAAAACTGATAACTGGACCTTCAGACAAGGCCTACATGTATAGTGCAGATGCCACATGCACTACAGATCCATGCTCTCTCCATTCTCAGGTCCCTGCAGCTGGTGCCCCTTTGTCAAGCTGCAAGGGAGCTTACAGAAGCCAAAGTAGTTGCATAAGATCTGTACTCCTGCAGAGTGGAGCATGGAGCCACAGGGGATGGGATGCCCCTTAGCCCCAGGCAGCAAGTCGGGCATCTTTACCTGTGCTGGTGCTGATGTTCTCAGTGCCTACTGTCTGCCCCATGAGGTGGTACTGGTTGAGCCTGGAGCCATCTTCTGCCACCACCACAGACTTGGTGGAGCCATTGGTCCAAACATAGACAACTTCAGAATTAGGGTAAGCATCTGTATGAGAAGGGAAAGGAAATGGAGTAAATATAGAGTGGTTTCCACTGGGGAAACACAAAGATGCTTGTGGAAGAGGGATGAAGTTGAGAATCGACCTCCAGGGCTTAGAAAGCATGTAGGGCAGTACCTGTATGGGTCAGACCCTCCCCACATCAATAGAACTGATGTACAAAATGTGCCACAGATTGTGCCAATCCTCATACATTTTCTCTTTCCACACTTCAAAAAAAAAAAAAATAGTCATCTCTGAGACAAGTGCCTGTCATCCCGGCTGATCAGTGACCTTAATAGGTCTCTTATTCTGTATAACAGTCCCTTCATCTGTGGAATAGGGTGATTGCTGGACCCACACCTGAGATTTAGAAGGCTGCCTTACACAGTAACACTTAGCTGTAGCATGCAGATCTCCTTCCTACTCAGAACTTTCCCTGTGTACTGACCATGGTGTCCAGGATAGAGGCCTGATGCCTGCCAACTTGCCAAAAGCAATGGGATGGAAATCCAGAGATTATCTCAGATTATCGTTTTTTGGGTCAGTCTAATCAAAACTGTTTTCTCAACCTGGAGCCAGGAGTAAATTTGCAAATGAATAAAAGACTCAGCTGGCCACTGGCTCTGACACTGGAGGGAGGGACCACACCAAGAAGGAGGAAATGAGCCCTAGGTAGCAGTGACAAGAGCAAAAAGACCTTCTCCCACAGCCACATCTAAGGGAATTCCATCCCACCTCGAAAACCTGCAGGACCACTCAGAACCTCCAGACAAAACTGCAGCCCTCCCAGCACCATGATTCTGGCCTGTGAGACAGAGAAATCTATCAGATACTGTAGGCTTCTGGTTATAGGGCTGTGTGGGCAACACAACTGTTATTTTAATCTGCAGAGTCGGTGATAGCTTGCCACACTAGCAGAAATAGAAAAATTAGGAAAAGACTGGATGGAAATCAAATCCAAGTACCTCTCCTCAAGAAATTCATGCTCTGAGGAGAGAAAGAGCTATCACAGGAAAGGCATACAGTGTGAGAAGCTCCAGGAAGTACTGTGAAGGCATGCCAGCTGAGAAGACAGAAGAGGCCTGTTAGAGAAGGAGACTTAACAAGGCTTCATTTAGGGTATCTAAGAGATGCTCAGGAGTGACTGTCTGGGATAAAGGAGGCTGCAGGATACAAGGTTCAAGCAGGGTAATCCCTAGATGCCTAAAATAAGCTAGTAATATAATACAGAGGGTAGGGAATGACAATAGTGCCTTGAGGCCATTCTAAGGCACCAAACTTTTTATCTGAGCCAGGTAAGTCCCAGAGAAAAGGGTTTAAAGAAAGTATATGACCTACTCAAATGTAGGAATATCAAGATCTGTCAGCCAGAGTGAGACACAGAATATAGGAGGGACTGGACAAAGAGGTAAATTCATCATTAAAATCATCTTGTTCAGTAATGGAAGGAAGAAGAGAAATGGGGTGTGCGTGCATTTTTAAAAGGCTGACTGAATCAGTGTGATGTGGAGAAAGATTTTCTTGATTCTACTGAGGAGAAAATAGAGGTTCAGGAGAAAGAGCACTAATCCAGGGCCTCTGGGCTGAGGGCAAAGAAAATTATGAAGAGAAGATCTACTTGGGGTACTGAGAAGACAGGGGTGCACAAGTCCAGAGTTCCCAGATATGGTCATGGTATGCCCGAGGCTATGAGATTACCCATGTCATCTTGCAGTGTCTAGAATGTGAAAGAAGTCAGCAGCAGCAAGAAGCTACCACACTGAGAGGGGCACGAGTGGCTGGTGGTAGCTGAGGGGTGCCCAGGGACACAGCAATTCAGGAGCAGTTCCATATGAGATTGTGTATCTGAGCTGTCTGTGAGTTCTGCAGTTACACCAGCATATTTGCCCAAGATCCCAACACAGAAACTTTCACAGATGCCACCACGTGGGTAAGTGAGCTGCCAGATCCTCAGAGCAAGGTTTCATGTCCCAACTCCTAATTGAAGGTTAAAGAAACCAGTGTTCCATCCCAGGAGGTAAGTTGGCAGGAGCTAGGGATGAGCTACAGAGATGAGCAACAGGGACAGCCTCCTAGCACCTAGACTAGCCCACTCTTCCAAGAGTATCTATAAGCTGCCTTTCTCCTGTCTCACAGACAAAGGTATCTGCTTTTGAGACAAGACTCAGGGATAAGCCAGGGCAATCTGGTGACTGGCTTACTGAAAAATACCAAATCTCTATAAAACCACATTGCAACCCTGACTCTTTTTCTTTGTTTGAACAATTATTCAGTATTGTGAGAAAAAAAAAGTGTACAGAGCAAATACACGGGCCTCAGTACTGTGACTCACAGAGCCCCTGTCCTTCTTGTCGAAGTAGTATTGTAAATCTTAATGCTCTCTGGTTTTATATTCTGGACTTGTATTATTTTTTCACATTGTCTATTTTGTCCTGCTAAGCTCTAGTGTTTGATAATTTCATGTATGAATATAATGTGTTATTCAAATCCACTCCTGTTTCTTCCCCCCTGAAACTCATATGTTCTCTTTCTTTCCTCCTCCTCCTCCTCTCCGCTCTTTCTCTCTCTCTCTCTTTCTCTCTCTCTCTCTATTTCCTTAGCTCACTTAGTCCTGCCAATATGTACATGGGCAAAGGACAATGTGCTGGTACGTAGGTTGCCTCTCAGATGTCATATCCCTAAAGAAAACTTGACTTTGCCTCCCCCAGCACCATCAATTACCAGTGGGCCTTTTCCATCCATTTTGGGATTTTGGTTGGCTTTGTGGTTTGCAGATGTGCTTGCAGTCACAGTCCCCATGAGTTCACATTTTTGCAATGACACATCTTTCACATCATCTTTCACAGCAGTCATCCCACTACCCCTGATTTAGCTAAGAATTAAGCCTTTCTATTCTTTTAGGATGATTTTGTGAGAAGGACATGTGAAGGAGATATCTTGTTTAAAGCCAAATATCCCAAAGTCTTCTAAAATGTTCACATTGATCAGTTGTGGGTGTCTGTATTAACTGGTATCTTTTGCAAAAATAAGCTTCTCTGACAAGGATTGGAGGATGAAGTAATAAGATATAAAGATTAATATTTAGGGGGCAATTAATTACTATGTCTAGTAAGCAGAATACGGCCTTCCAGCACTGTGTGTGACACATAGCCAGAGGGATGACACTCCCCAGCCTTTACTAGCTTCATTTCCCTATGATTTATCATTCAAGTATGTGACACCTTCAGAAATGGTTGTTACATCATCTTTTAGAGGTTAACCAAGAGCAAAAACAATAGCTGGTAATGTTTAGGTGGCCTATTGGATCTCACTAAACAGCTTCTCAAAGAGAGGTAACCGATTCCTACCCTGGGCTATTTGTTTGATAGCCTACAATATCTAGGGAGGCACTGTCCTCACTTTATAGGATAAATTTATTTAAACTTTAAATATATGTGTATATTTTAGGAAGCTTTTAAAGTCTTCCACCTTCCATTTTCAAACCTATCCCTCCCATACTCCCCCCCGCCCCCCACTAACCTGACCTACCATCCTCTACCACACCTAACCCTTTCTGATCCATTATCTCTTTCTCCTTCATGTCTCCTGTTTTCTATCAACCCTTACTTGAAATTCTTGCCCCATGGTCCCTTTCTAACTTCCTAGCTTTTATGAGTACACCAATTTAAGCAAACAAATCTAAAGAGTCAGATCTGGCATCTATATATGAAAGAATCTATATAGTTTGTCATTTAGGGTCTGCCTTAATTCATTGCCTTCAAATTTTAGGATTGCATTTTGATGAGTAATATTCTGCTGTATATATGTACCATATTTTCATTATCCATTTACTATTTGATGGATATCTAGGTTTTTCCCATTCGATTGTTATTGTGAAAAAGCAGCAATAAGTATGGGTGAGCAGGAATCTCTGTAGGAGGATACACAGTCCTTTAGTATATAAGGAAGAGTCATATAGCTGAATCATATGGTACATCTATTTAAAGCTTTTTGAGGAAACTTCATATTGATTTCCATATTGGCAGTACCAGATTACGTTTCCATTAGCAGTGAATAACTGTTCTACATTCCACTCACAGATCCCAGGATTTGTTGCAATTTTTTTCCGACCCATTTTAATAGAGGTAGGATGAAAACTCAAAATAGTTTTAATTTGCATTTCCTTGATAACTAAGAAAATTAAACATTTGAAAAATACTCCTCTGTCACTTGTCTTTCTACTTTGGAAAACCCTCTGTTTAGTTCTTGGGCACAATCTTTTTAAATCACTTTATTGTAATGAATGTATTATATTGTATAAAAGCATCATACAGTTAGATCAAGGAAACCAACCACTCAAACACTTGCCCAGTACCAGGGTCTACCCTGCTCTAAACTTTACAATTACGATGGCTACTCTGAGTGTTTTTTTTTCTTTTTTATTAGATATTTTCTTTATTTACATTTCAAATGCTATCCCTTTTCCCAGTTTCCTCTCCCAAAATCCCGTATACCCTCCCCCCTCCCCCTGCTCTCCAACCCACCCACTCATGCTTTGTGGTCCTGGCATTACCCTATACTGGGGCATAGAATCTTTGCAAGACCAAGGGCCTCTCCTTTCATTGAGGGCCGACTAGGCCATTCTCTGTGACATATGCAGCTAGAGACACGAGCTCTGGAGGTACTAGTTAGTTCATATTGTTGTTCCTCCTATAGGTCTGCAGACCCCTTTAGCTCCTTGGGTACTTTCTCTAGCTCCTTCATTGGGGACCCTGTGTCCCTGTGTTACATCCAATAGATAACAGTGAGCATCCACTTCTGTATTTGCCAGGCACTGGCATAGTCTATGGCACATTTTTAATTGGATTGATTGTTTTCTTGGTGTTTAGGGTGTTGTTGTTGTTGTATATTCTAGAGTTAGACCCATTGTCAGATCAATGGCTGGTAATTTTTTTCTTATTTTGTAGGCTTTCTTTTACTCAAATGATGATGTCATTTGATGTATTGAATATTTTTTGTTCTGAGGTTTCATTTGTTGAGTGTCAGTATTAATCCTGTGATTTTAGGGTTCTATTCAGAAAGTCTTTTGTACCTATGAGTTGAAATGTACTCTCTATATTGTCCTCTAATAGAATTAGGGTATCACAATTTGCAAAAAACATGAAACGCAAGAAGAAGGAAGACCAAAGTGTGGATACTTCATTCCTTCTTAGAATGGGGAACAAAATACCCATGGAAGGAGTTACAGAGACAAAGTTCAGAGCTGAGATGGAAGGAAAGACCATCCAGAGACTGCCCCACCCAGGCAGGGATCCATCCCATAAACAACCACCAAACCCAGACACTATTGCATATGCCAGCAAAATTTTAATGACAGGACCTTGATATAGCTGTTTCTTGTGAGGCTATGCCAGTGCCTGGCAAATACAGAAGTGGATACTGACAGTCATCTATTGGATGGAACACAGGGCCCTCAATGAAAGAGCTAGAGAAAGTACCCAAGGAGCTAAAGGGGTCTGCAACTCTATAGGAGGAACAACAATATGAACTAACCAGTACCCCCCAGAGCTTGTGTCTCTAGTTGCATATGTAGCAGAGGATGGCCTAGTCAACCATCAATGGGGAGAGAGGACCTTGGTCTTGCAAAGATTCTATGCCCCAGTATAGGGAGATGCCAGGGCCAGGAAGCAGGAGTGGGTGGGTTGGAGAGCAGGGAGAGGGAGGAGGGTATAGGGGCCTTTCAGGATAGCATTTGAAATGTAAATGAAGAAAATATCTAATAAAAAAGAATTAGGGTATCCAGTACCATGTTGAGGGCCTTGATCCATTTGGACCCAGTTTCATTCTTCTACATGCAACTATCCAGTTTGTCAAACACTATTTTCCTTTTTTTGTATACATTTTATGCCTCTTTGTCAAAAAAATCAAGTTGCTCTGGGAGAACGAGTTTATACCTTTGTCCTTAATTCTATTCCACTGATCACTGTCTCTTTTTATTTAAACATTTTTTGTAAAACACTCTTTTCATAAAAATATGTTCGGAATACCCAAGATACAATTCACAGACCACATGAAAAAGGAGGACCAAAGTGTGGGTGCTTCAGTCCTTCTTAGAAGGGGGAACAAAATACTCATGGAAGCAAATACAGAGACAAAGGGTGGAGCAGAGTGTGAAAGAAAAGTCATCCAAAGACTGCCCCACCTGGGGATCCATCCCATATACAGTCACCAAACACAGACACTCTTGTGGATGCCAAGAAGTGCATGCTGACTAGATCCTCATATAGCTGTCTCCTGAGAGGCTCTGCCAGAGCCTGACAAATACAGAGGCAGATGCTTGCAGCCGACTATTGGGCTGAGCATGTGGTTCCCAATGGAGGAGTTAGAAAATGGACTGATATCCACTTATCAGTGAGTACATATTGTGCTAGTTCCTTTGTGATTGGGTTACCTCACTCAGGATGATACCCTCCAGGTCCATCCATTTGCCTAGGAATTTCATAAATTCATTTTTTAATAGCTGAGTAGTATTCCATTGTGTAAATGTACCACATTTTCTGTATCCATTCCTCTGTTGAGGGGCATCTGGGTTCTTTCCAGCTTCTGGCTATTATAAATAAGGCTGCTATGAACATAGTGGAGCATGTGTCCTTCTTACCGGTTGGGACATCTTCTGGATATATGCCCAGGAGAGGTATTGCGGGATCCTCCGGTAGTACTATGTCCAATTTTCTGAGGAACCGCCAGACTGATTTCCAGAGTTATATGCCCCAGTACAGGGGAACGCCAGGGCCAAAAAGGGGGAGTGGGTGGGTAAGGGATTGGAGGGTGGGTATGGGGGACCTTTGGGATAGCATTGAAAATGTAAACGAGGAAAATACCTAATTAAAAAAAAAAGAAAAAGAAAATGGACTGAAGGAGCTGAACGTGTTTGCAACCCCATAGGAAGAACAACAATATCAGCTAACCAGATCGCCCAGATCTCCCAGGTACTATAGCACCAACCAAGGAGTACACATGGAGGGACCCATGACTCCAGCCACATATATAACAGAGGATGACCTTGTCAGGCATCAACGGGAGAAGAGGCCCTTGATCATGTGAAGTCTCAATGCCCTAGTGTAGGTGAATGAATGCTAGGTCAGGATGTTGGGAATGCGTGAGTGGGTGGGGGAATACCCTCATAGAAGCAGGGAGAGAGGGGATGGTACAGGGGGCTTTGGAGGTGGACCAGGAAAGGGGATAACATTTGAAATGTAAATAAAGAAAATATATCCAATAAAAATATTTTGATTCTGTTTTACCCTCCTCACTTCCTTCTAGATCCTCCTAACCTACACATCCAATTTTATGTTATGTCTCATTTCTGAGAACACACAAAAGGAAAACAAACAAACAAATCAAAAAACACACAAAATCTTCACCAACAAAACAAAACAAAACAGGAAATCAAAATAAAGCAAGAAAAAAAAAACAATGAAACAAACCATGGCTAAACAGAGGGAAAACATTGATGAAAAGTCTATAGAAATATCACTGAATTTGTTTTGTGTGGGTCAACTATTCCTGGGCATGTAGGCTAGCTACCCTGAAGTGTGCATAATTCATCCAGTGAGATTCCAATGGAGAAAACTATTTTTTTGTTGTTGTTGCAAGCAGATGCCAACTAAAGACAGCTTCTTGGTTGGGGATGAGATCTTATGTCCACTTTCTCCTCTCAGCTCTAGGACCCATGGTGCTTGAATCTATAAAGGCTATGCATACAGCCACACTCCCTGTTCATATGTGCATCAATTCTGTCGTGTCTGTAAGACACTGCTTCTTTGAAGTCATCTATCCCCTCTGGCTCTTCTGCCTCCTCTTCCACAAGAATCTCTAAGCCTTGAGGGGAGGGCTTTGATGAAGATACCCTGTTTAGTTAGGATAGTGTGCATTGAAGTTGCTAACTCTCCGCACATGATCCAGGTGTGAGTTTCTGTGTTAGATTTCTTCTGAAAGAAGCTTCTCAGATGAAGGATGAGAGATTCTGATCTATAGACACAGAGTTATGTCACTGGGTACCATTTTACTGAATGTTCCTTCAGTAGAACAATAATAGTAGGCTCTCCCCTAGACTGATCTTGACTCAGGTTCTTGACCATTTTAGGCATGGCTTCCTTCTCACTGAGTGGGCCTTAAATACAGTTAGAACGTTGCTTGGTGCTCCCAGAATATTTGTTCCATTACTGTAATGTGTGTGTGTGTGTGTGTGTCTTAGTCAGGGTTCCTATTCCTGCACAAACATCATGACCAAAAAGCAAGTTGGGGAGGAAAGGGTTTATTCAGCTTACACTTTTCACATTGCTGTTAATCACCAAAGGAAGTCAGGACTGGAACTCAAGCAGGTCAGGAAGCAGGAGCTGATACAGAGGCCATGGATGGATGTTCCTTACTGGCTTGCTCAGCTTGCTTTCTTATAGAACCCAAGACTACCAGCCCAGGGATGGTCCCACCCACAAGGGGCCCTTCCCCCTTGATCACTAATTGAGAAGATGGCCCACAGCTGGATCTCATGGAGGCCCTTCCCCAACTGAAGATCCTTTCTTGGTGATAATTCCAGCCTGTGCCAAGTTGACACACAAAACCAGCCAGTACAATATCTTTCAGGCATGTCGCTGTTGTAGGCTACAGTGGTTGTAACATGTGATATTAATGATTACCTTTCTCCTCAGGTAGTGTTCAGAGTGCTTTCTAATACCATGGATGCTACTCAGTAGGGATAAAGTGTATAGTTAGGTACCAGTTCAACCTCTCAATAGTCCATGACTTATGTAAGTGTTGTCTTCAGCAATAAGGATGTATCACCAGGTTGTAAAGAGTAACCAATAGCCTTAGCAGTACCCTGATATGTTTGGATGCTTCCATGGGGTCCTTTGGCCAATGTCTCAAAAAAATATAACTCATTCCTGACACTGGAGATTTTACTTGTTAGAATAAAATGTCTACTTGGGGCATCATCTACCCTAACATTTGGAGACTCCATTGAGATTCGTTTCATATATTCATGTATTTTAAGAAACTTCTGCAGTAGCACGTTTTCATGTAGTCTTAAAAATGAATTTTAGTCCCCTTATTCCCTCTTTTACTGTGTTTTCCTATGCCTCTCTTTATTTAACCCTTGTGTTCCAGTTTACCCTTTGTCTTTCAACGAAAATATATTCTATATATTTCCACTCCTTGGGAGAATCCATCCTCCCTCTGTTTTCTTATTAGGTACCTAATTTTGGTGGCTATTCATAATTTAGCACACATATTGAAGTCTTAAAAGTTAATATTCACATATGAGAAAAAACCTTAATATTTATATTTTGGGACCATGGTTACCTTTCTCAGGGTGATTCATTCTAGCTCCATGTTTGTACCTGAAAATAATTCATTTTTCTCAAGAGTTGAATAATATTCCACTGTGTAAATGTATCATTTTGATTACCCATTCAGCAGTTGAGAGGAGTTGAGGCTGTTTCCAATTTCTCTCTACTATGATTAGAACAACAGTGAACACAGAGGAGCAATAATCTCTGTAGTAGGCTGTAGAGTCTGTTTGGTATGTGTGCAGGAATGGTATTGCTGGATCTTGAGGTAGATCTGTTCCCAGTTTCCTGAGGAACCACCACCTTGATTTCCATAGAGGGTATACAAGTTTTCCCTCCCACCAGTAGTATATGAGTATTCCCCTTTCCCCACATCTTTACCAGCATATGTTGTCATTTGCTTTATCGACCTTGGCCATTCTAGCAGGTGTGACATGAAATCAAAAAGAGGCTTTTGAAGTGGAAATTTCTGACTTCTTAAAAACTCAGTGGTGTCAAGTGGTGTTTTTCTGGAATCTGTCTTGTGGGAGGATATATGATGTTTTGCTGAAGACAGACACTTGAGAGGGTGCATCGTGTTTAGAAGGAATATAAATGGAACCCCACAAACAGTGAGAGGACAACTCTCATTATTATGAGAGTTGCATTGCTATGCCATGCAGAGCCTTGCTTCTTCACTGGTCTTTGCTGGTCAACACTGGTCTTTGCTGGCCTTCACTTGCTAGAGAAAAACATGACTAAGAACTTCTCATAATATTCTGGCTAATTCTGGCTGCTTCCTTGATTCCTGCTAATTCAGTGGAGCCTTGCTGTTTCTGTTGGACTGAGCCTTCACTATTGTTTGGGTGTTTGCTATTGAACTGGACTGCTGGTATCCTGAGAATGAAGAGTGGAATTGTCCCAAAGTACTCCTACTAAAGAGGTCCACAACCCCCTTTTCCTATTAATCTTTCTTTCTCTTCTAACTCTTGTTGGTGGGCTAGACGGAAGGTTGAAGAGTTTAAGAATTCTAAATAAAATAGGTTTTGAAAAATCTAAGCCTATAGGTTTTACTTTGTATTTCCCTGATATCAAAGGATGTTGAACATTTTTCTAAGCAGTTTTCAGCCATTTCTATTTCATTTTTTGAGAACTCTGTGCTTAGCTCTATATAACATTTTGAACTGGTTATTTGTTTTCTTGATGTTCAGTTTTTTACTGTTTTATTCTGTTATATACTATCAGGTATATAAGTGGCAAAGATCTTTTCCAATTCTATAAGCTGCCATTTTGTCCCAATGATGGTATCCTTTAACATACATCTTTCCAGCTTCATGAGGTTCCATTTATTATTTGTTTGTCTTAATGCCTGTGCTACTAGTGTGCTGTTCAGAAAGTCTTTTTCTTTGTCAATGAGTTAAGTCCTATTGCCCAGTTTCTCTTTTATCAGGCATACTGGTTGGTTTTGTGTCAACTTGACACAAGCTGGAGTTATCACAGAGAAAAGAGCTTCAGCTGAGGAAATGCCTCCATGAGATCGAGCTGTAAGGCATTTTCTCAATAAGTAATCTAGGCTGGGAGGTCCCATTGTGGGTATTGCCATTCCTGGGGTGGTAGTCTTGGTTTTTTAAGAAAGCAGGCTGAATGAGCCAAGGGAAGCAAGCAAGTAAGTGACATCCCTCTATGGCCTCTGTATAAGCTCCTGCTTCCTGACCTGCTTGAGTTCCAGTCCTGACTTCCTTTGGTGATGAATAGCAATGTGGAGAGTGTAAGCTGAATAAATTCTTTCCTCCCCAACTTGCTTCATGGTCATGATGCTTGTGCAGGAATAGAAACCTAAGACATCTGGGTACAGTTTTATGTTGTGGGTTGAGTTGCTAACCCATTTGGAGTTGAGTTGTGGGCAAGACCATAGTATGGATCTATTTTCATTCTTCTTCATGTAGATAACCACTTTGACCAACACTGTTAGCTACAGATGTCTTTTTTGCAGTGTGCATTTCTGGTTTCTTCATCAAAAGTTAGCTGTCTACAGATTTGTGTACTTAAGTTGATAGACATGTGTGTTTTAATGCCAGTGCTACAATATTTTTATTACTATAGTTCTGTAGTTCAACTTGAAATCTAGGATGCTGATAAATCCAGGAGCTGTTTAATAATTTAGGATTGTTTAATCATCTTATTGTGTGTGTGTGCATTTCCATATGCAGTTGAAAGTTATTTTATTTTTTGAATTTCTATGAAGAATTTTGGTGGTATATTGATAGGGATTGCATTAAATCTATAGACTGTTTTGGCATGATGGTTATTGGCACAATATTATTCTTAGGTGAGCTCTTTCCATCTTCTGATATCATCTTTCATTTCTTTTTTCAATATCCTAAAGTTTTGATTGCACAAGTTTTCCACTTGTTTGGTTACAGTTATCACAAAAAAATATTTTATATTTTTGAGGTTACAGTGAAAGGTACCACTCCCTTGAGTTTTTTCTCAGTGTGTTTGTTTTTTGTATATATATAAACATTACTGATTTTGTGTGTTAACTTTGCACCATGCTACGTTGTTAAAATTGTTTATTAGCAATAGAAATTTCCTAATGGAGATTTTTACATTATATATAAAATAATATCATTTACAAATAAAGATACATCAATATTTCCTTTCCCAGTTGTATACCCTTGATTTCCTTCAGTTGTCTTTCTGTTTTAGCTAAGGTTTTAAGTACTACATTGAATAGGTATGGACAGAATAGACAACTTTGTCTTGTTCCTGATTTTAGAGGAAGTGCTTTTTCATCCCTCTCCATTTAGGTTGAAATTTTTTGTGAACTTGTTATATATTGCCATTACTGCATTGAGGTATGACCTATGTATTCTTAATATGAATGTTGGATTTTGTCAAAGGCCTTTTCTGCAAAAGATGAACATATGACTTTTTTCAATCTGTTTGTTTATATTGTGAATTATGGTTATTAATTAATGTATGGTAAACCATCACTACATCCTTGGAATGAAGTCAGTTAAATTTTGGTGGGTAATGTTTTCATGTGCTCTTGGATTCAGTCTGTCAGTATTTTATTCAGAATTTTTGCATCTATGTTTTATGGCATATTGGAGTATAGTTTTTGTTGTTTGTTTGATATTTTGTGGTTTTGGTACCAAAGGATAGTAGCCTCATTAAAAAAATCATGCAATGCTGCTTCAGTTTCTATTTTGAAGGATATTTATGGAGTATTGGCATTATTTTTTTAAGATCTCGTAGAATTCTGTATTAAATCCATCTTTCCCTAGAAATTTTTTGGATGTGAGGTTTTTAAAATTAGTACTTCAATTTCTTTGAGTTTATGCGTCTGTTTAAATTACTCATTTGATTTTGATTTAAATTCCATAATTAATATATATATATATATACATATATATATATATATACATATATATTATTTCTTATTTTATTAATTTGTATCTTCACTCTCCATATTTTAGTTATATTTACATATATAGTTACATATAGGTATAGATATAGATATATAGTTATATATATATATATATAGATAGATAGATAGATAGATAGATAGATAGATAGATAGATAGAGATAGTTATAGTTATAGTTAGCCTATGGGTTTGGGAGTCTTGTTGATTTTCTCAAAGAATCAACTCATTGTTTCATTGATTTTCTTTTTGTATTTTTGTTGTTTGGTTTCATTTCATTGATTTCACCCTTGAGTGTGAACACTTCTTGCTATCAAATTCTTTTGAGTGTTATTTCTTATTATTCTAGATCTTTCATATGGCCTACTAAGTGGCTAATATGAGATCTCTCCATTTCATGGGAACATTTAGTGCTATGAACTTGCCTCTTAGAACTGTCTTCATTGTGTCCCATAAATTTGTATATATTATGTTTTTATTTTCTTTCAATCCCAAGTTTTAAAATCTCCTTCTTGTTTTCTCTCTTGACCTATTATTCATTCACTACTGAGTTGTTAAATTTCTATTAGTTTGTAAGCTTTCTATTATTTTTTTTTGATTTCCAAGTTTAATTTATACTGTTCAAATAGAATACAGGGTGTTATTCTAATTTTCATAGATCTATTGAGACTTGATTTATGTCCAATTATATAGTTAATTTTGAAGAAAGATCCAAGAGCTGCTGAGAAGAAAGTGTATTGTTTTGTGTTTGAGTGAAATGTTTTGGAGATGTCTTCTAGGCCACTTGATTTATGATGTAATTGAACTCCAGCATTATTTAGTTTTTCTCTGGATGATCTGTGTATTGAGGGGCAATGGGGTATGGAAGTCACCAATCACCCATTATCACTGTGTGAGATTCAATTTGTAAGTTGCAGCAGTAGTTGTGTGTGTGTGGTTTTTTTTTCATGAACTTGGGTGCCCTTGTGTTTGTTCTACAAATATTTAGAATTGCAATATCTACTTGGTGGATTTTCCTTGGATGAGTACCCAGTATCCTAACCCTTTGGAGTACTTTTGGGTTGAGGTCGCTTTATCAGATATTAAAATGGCATAATCAGCTTGCTTTTTATATATACTTTTCCCTGTGAGATGTTTATCCTTTACTTTTTATTGGTTATCTTATTTATATTTTGAATGTTATTTATCCTTTATGTTGAAGTGAATTTCTTGGATGCAGAAAAAAGATGGAGCCTGCTTTCTTATCCAATCTGCTAGTCTATGTCTTTTTAATTGGATAATTGAGACCATTAATATTGAGAGTTATCAATAAGCAATGTTCATTGATTTCTGTTAATTTCTGTTATGGTGTGGGTTTTTCCCCCACTTTTGATATCCAGTCTTTGATAATTTATATCTTGTGTCTTCTTGGGTATAGTTAATCTTTTCAGACTGAAGTTTCCTACTAGTGCCTTCTATAGAGCTTCATTGGTAGATCGAAATTGATTAAACTCAATTTTAGTATAGAATGTTTATCTTTCTCTGTCCATTGTAATTGATAGACTTTTCTGGGTGTAGCAGTCTAAGACTGACATCTACAGTCTTTTGGAGTTAACAGAACATCTAGATAGGCCTTTCTGGCTTTCTGAGTCTCTATTAAGAAGTCATGTGTTAAATACCATTTGTTCTTTTTCCCTTGTTGACTTTTTAAAAATATATGTCATTTATTTGTTCTGTACATTTAACATTTTGATACTGATGTGCTGTGAGGAATTTTATCTCTAGTCCTATATATTTGGAATTCTATATTCTTCTTGCACCTCTTTCTTTAGATTGGGGAGATTTTTTAAATTAATTTTGTTCACAATGTTATATGTACATCTGGCATGGGTTTAATCTCCTTCTATCCATGTCACTTGTAGGTTTGATCTTTTCGTAATGTCTCAAATTTCCTTGATGTTTTGAGCTTGGGTATTTTTTCATATTCAACTTTTCATTAACTGATCTTTCCATTTATTATATCTTGTATTCAATACCTGAGATTCCCTCTTCTATTCCTTATCCTCTGTTTTTCATGCTTATCTCTGAGGTTTTATATTTGACGCCTTCAATTTTTCATTTTTAGTTTTATTTTGGTTTGTATTTTCACTAGTGATTTTATTTATTTGTTCAATATTTTCGTGTTATAGCTTGCTTTTGTTTGTCATACTTTTTGTGTTTTCATGTAGTTCATTAAAATTATTCATATCCTCTTTAAAATTCTTATATATATTCATAATTTGTATTTTGAAATTTTTGCCTTGTGCTTTAGAAATACTGTGTTACTCAGTGTCTGCTGCAATAGGGCTACTGGCTTCTAGTGGAGACATTATTATCTTAACTTTAATGGTTTTACATTTGCTCTAGGATCTAGGCTTCTGGAAATATGATGGTCAAGGTGTTTCTTGGTATTAATATCTGGTCTTGTTTTGTAGGTGAGAGTTTCAGTCTTCGACTGCTGATTCCCTCTCTGCATGCAAAGCAAGTGTGTTGCCTGTTGGGGCTCATGTTAGAGAATGCTTTTTTTGGGGGTCATCCAGTGAAGAAAATAATGAAGATGGGCTAGAAGGAATGACTCAGAGTAGTCTCAGGAAAAAGCTATGGAGACTTGGGTCTGTATCAAGAGATAGAGTCCCCAGGGAATGGAGGTAAAGTGAGCTCCTGAAATCAGGCCTTTATAGGATTTACAAGTACGTCTGGAGAAAGCATAATGGATAACAAGAAGGATAGTGTGAATCTCCTACTGGAGTCACAGTCCAGTGTGGCCATAGAAGTTCCCTGGTAGAAAGTGTTTTTGCATAAGCAAATCAATGTAGTAGTACTAGGAAAGGGGGCTGAGAGGGTCAGTGGGAAAGAGCTAAGCTAGACTGCCACCAGTGTGCTTTCTTATGCCAAGAGCATCTTGGTTTTATTACTCTCTCTTTGTAGTATTGTTTAAAATCAGAGACTATGATGCTTCCAGCAATGTTTGCATTGTTCAGGATTGTTCTATATAATACTATGGTATTTAGGATTTGTTTTATGATTCCCTATGAATTTTGAGATTTTAAAAATTTCCATGGAAAATTCTATTGGAATTTTGATACAGATTACATTGGATCTAGATACTTCTTTTTGTAGTATAGTTACTTATAATATAGCAATCCTACCAATAGCATAAGAGGTCTTTGTTTTCTTCTGGTATCTTTTTTCTATTCTTTTTTGTCGGCATTTTAAGTTTTTCATTGTACACATTTTGGTGTTTTGAGAAGTCTGCTGTGGTGTTAGGCATTTAGATACTTGGTTCGTAGTTAGTTGCACTGTTTGGGTAGGATCGGGAGATATAGCCTTATTGGAGGAAATATGTCAGTGTGTATGGCCTGTGAGGTCTTAAAAAGCACAGACTAAGGCTTCTACCAGGACTCAAGCTATCTGCATCCACCCATTGGACATTTTACACCCTCCACAATCATACTCCATACCCAGAAAGCCCGTGTCTTCCTCCAGGCCCTAGACTGTTCAGTACTCCTGAATTCTGAATCCACATACTTCTTGGAATCTTATAGACTTAAACTACGTCACACGACCAGTGACTCAGCCTAGTCTTGTGATCCCCGCTGCAGAGAAGCTCTAGGCTTGGGTCAGTAAGCTCCACACATATCTGCCAAATCACAGGACACTCCCATGCCAAAACCAACTTTTCCATCCAGACCTATATACCCCCATGCTCCCTGCTTGGAACAGAAAGCACCCATCCTGTATACCAACCAAGCCCTTCCCCCACATACTGTTTGCTTTATTCCACCCAAGCCACTTCAAACTGCTGGACCCAGCAAACCTACACGTTGTTTTCTCTCCAACATGCTCCATTCATAACAAACACACAAATAACAAAGAAAGTCCACATGCCCAGATTGTGTTACCTACTTCACAATGCACCAGTTCTATAGAAATGCTGGCCAATGAGAATTACCTAGATGAACTCAAGGACACAGGAATTAAAAGAACAACCATAAACTCCTCAAATAGTTCAAGAAGCTTAAGTAGAAACAAAGAAACAGTGCAGGAAAACTAGAAAAAGTTTAAGGGGTGCAAATGCCTGAGTGATGCCCAAGAAGACACAAGTTTAAGGCAGATGGAACTGGCAAAGAGAGCTCATGACTTGAGACCAGAATTCAATCAGGAGATAGAAACACTATAGAGAACTCAAACTGAAGTGCAGATGCAACTGAAAACCCTATAGCTCAGTCCAAAAACCCAGGGGAGAATGAATCCAGCAGAAGACAGATTATCGGGTCTCAAGGATAAAATAGATGACCTCGGCCATATAAGAATATTTTAAAAAATTTAAAACACGGAAAATGTGAGATGCCATGAAAAAATATCCAAAATCTCTGAATTTTAGGCATTTATGAGGGAGAATAATCTCAAGTCAATGGCATAGACCAAATCTTCCACATGATCACAGAAGACAATTTATCCAAACTAAGGAAATACACACACATACAAATATAAGAAGCAAACAGAACACCACATAGACATTACTAGAAAGGGAAATCCTCACAGTGTGTGATTATTAAAACACTAAGACATAGCAAAGAAAGGTGTATTGAAAACTGCAAAGGAGAAAAAGAATACAAGTCATATTATAACACCTGTTTCCCAGTGGAAGCTTTGAAAACAAGAGCCTGGAGCAATGCATACCAAGTGACAGTCAACCTAAAATAACAAACTGAGAAAAACTATCTGCCATGACTGAAAGATGGTGCAGAGAGAGGGGGGGAGGGAGGAGAGGAGAGGAGAGGGGGAGGGAAAGGGGAGGGGAGGGGAGGGAAAGGGGAGGGGAGGGAAAGGGGAGGGGAGGGGAGGGAAAGGGGAGGGGAGGGGAGGGAAAGGGGAGGGGAGGGGAGGGGAAGGGGAGGGAAAGGGGAGGGGAGGGGAGGGGAGAGGAGAGGAGAGGAGAATTACACACACACACACACATACACACAAATCTAAGGAAAATACAGAAAGCATTATTTCAGGCTGAGAAAAGGAATAGTCATAGCAGAAAGATATGGAAAAATAGAAAGCCATAATTATTAAAATGCAAAATAACAATGATAGCAAAATAAAAAAACAACACCAAAAATCAACAATATAATGACCCCAATTAACACATACAAATTTCAGTAATTACTCCAAATATCAATGGGCTCAATTCTCCTATCAAAAGAAGTGACTGAATGAATCAAGAAGCAAAAGCCATTTAAGCCATTTATCTTCTGCCTCCAAGATAAACATTGTGAGGCAAGTGGACAGTGCCACCAGATGGAAGAACTGGTTAGGCTGAGTCAGCCCAAACCCCTGAGAATCACACAATTGTAAATGGTGGATGTGGGGCCATCTCCTGGCCAAACTACCTGACCTAAAATATGTAACCCTTACACCCTACTGATAGGACCATGACAATCAATCATGTAGCATAAAAACTGGAGTTCTCCATGCTAATGAGATATCTAGGTAGGCCTGGTGGGTTAGATCCTGCTGTTTCTCACAGAGGTGAGAGGGGGGACATGGTCTGGGACTCCTATTATGGACTGTGTTCTGCCTCCCCTGAGTGGCTTGCACCCCAGGGAAAAGGCAGACATGCAGCCAGACAACGCATCTTAGTTTTAAAGATAAGCATGGCCTTAGAGTAAAAAAGATAAACAAAAACATTCCAATCAAATGGAACCAGAAAGAAAGCTGCTGTTACTCTGCTAATATCTGGCAAAAGACTTCAAAGTAAAACTGAACAGAAGAGACAAAGTGACAAACTTCATTCCAATGAAGGTACAGTTAAACAAAAAGTTATTACTATCTTAAATGATGTGCCAAACTCAGTTATGAGAAAATTCCTTAAAGAATCTACTACTAGATTTAAAGTCACAGATTGATAGCAATCGAGTAATATTCCACTTCCTCCTTTAGGCAGATCATGTGGACCAAAAAAATATAAACAAAGGAACAGTGGAATTAATTGACATCACTTATCAAGTGGACTTAACAGATATCGACAGAATATACAAATCCAAACACCAAATCGTGCAGCCTAGTCAGCAGCACATGAAAACTTTCTAGAACATCCCACATCCTAGGACACAAAAGAAGTCTTTAGAAATTGGAAATAATTTAAATCATTTCTTGTAGCCTATCTGATCACAATGCAATAAAACTTAAAATTGACAGCCCAAACAAAGAAAAAAAACAACCAAAAATCATCTAATAAATAGACAAAACTCATGGAGATTAAATGATTCATTGTAATAGGGCCCCAGGCTTTACTTGGTAGGTCCAAAGACCTTAGCAAAAATGGCTCTGATGGAAATACCATCAGGCTACAGGATGTAGATAACACCACCTGTCAAAACCAAAACTAATCTATCAGAGTCCGTAATTATGGAAAAGTCTCTAAATGTACTAACATTGCTTGTGACTTCTGTAGTTCTGCCTCTGCATAACTCTTCTTGTTATCCAGAAGTTTGTCAAACCAAGACATGGATTTATGCTTAAAAGCTTACCTGAAAAAAGCTCAAGGCTGCACTGGGAATCCAAACACCCAGTGTAGTGTGCAGTCAGCGAATAAAGACTTTCTGTTGGCTTAATCCTAAGTCTCACCAGTCTCTGCTGTTGAATACATCATTACTAAACGATGAACCAATCAAAGAAGAAACCAAGATATAAGGAAAAGATATCCTGGAACTAAATGAGAATGAAAACACAACTCAACACAACAAAACTTCTGGAACATATTAAAAGCCGTAATATAGCTCTAAGTGGCTATATTTTAAAAAAAATCAGAATGAGCACAAATGAATGACTTAATGAAAACAACTTAAAAAGTTGAAAAACACAAGAACAAATCAAAATCAAATAGGGTCAATGGTAAGAAAGAAAATCCATAGCATAAATCAATGAATTAGAAACAAAGAAAACAATAAAAGGAATCAACAAATTAAAGAGCTACTTCTTTTTTTGGGGGGGGGGCAGATAATATTGAAAGACTTTTGACCCAGCTAATTAGAAGAAGGAGAGAACCCAAATAATCAGAATTAGAAATGAATGAAGAACATTACAACAGACAGTAAAGAAACTTTGAACACTATAAGGGGATATTTTAAAAACCTGTACTCCATGAAACATAAAAAAGCAAGAAATGTATGACTTACACCAAAATTACATCAAGAAGAAATCAACAACCCAGACAGACCCATAGGAAATGATTAGTTGAAATAATAATAATAATCCTTCCTGAAAAAAAATGCCCTGATGAGATATATTCTCAGCAGAATCTACAAATATGCAATGTAGATCTATAGACAGAACTCCTTAAATTTGGTGAAAAATATTAAAAGAAAAGCAATGAAGTAGTTATTATCACTCAAATGCCCAAACCAGGTAAAGACACAACAAAAAAGGAAAACTGAAGGTCAATATCCCTGATAAACCTAGACTCCGATATACTCAGAATACAAACATGTATCAAAAAGAATATACACCATGAAGATGTTGGCTTTCTCCTGAAATATGGTGATGATTTAACATTTTGGTATATTGTATTTTCATTCCCATTAATTCTAGTAAATATTCTACTTCCCCAGTGGCTATTCATTATTCAGTACTATGCTGTTCAATCTCAATGACTGTATTTCTGTTTTCTAGTGCTCATCATAAGTAGTTTTATTTCATTGTTGTCAGAAAAGATGCCAAGAGATAGTATAATTTTTGCATTTGTTGAGATGATTTGTGTTATTATTTAAAGGTATATACTGATTCCTGTCATATTATTGGTTTCATGATATTTATTTTCTTTTCTTTTTTTTAATTAGTTATTTTCCTCATTTACATTTCCAATGCTATCCCAAAAGTCCCCCATACCCTCCCCCCCACTCCACTACCCACCCACTCCCACTTTTTGACACTGGCATTCCCCTGTACTGGGGCATATAAAGTTTACAAGACCAATGGGCCTCTCTTTCCACTGATGGCAAACTAGGCCATCTTCTGATACATATGCAGCAAGAGTCAAGAGCTCTGGGGTACTGGTTAGTTCATAATGTTGTTCCACCCCTTTAGCTCCTTAGGTACTTTCTCTAGCTCCTCCATTGGGGGCCCTGTGATCCATCCAATAGCTGACTGTGAGCACCCACTTCTGTGTTTGCTAGGCCCGGGCATGGTCTCACAAGAGACAGCTATATCAGGGTCCTTTCAGCAAAATCTTGCTAGTGTAGGCAATGGTGTCAGTGTTTAGAGGCTGATTATGGGATGGATCCCCAGATATGGCAGTCTCTAGATGGTCCATCCATTTGTCTCAGCTCCAAACTTTGTCTCTGTAACTCCTTCCATGGGTGTTTTGTTCCCAATTCTAAGAAGGAGCAAAGTGTCCACATTTTGGTTTTCTTTCTTCTTGAGTTTCATGTGTTTCGCATATTGTATCTTATATCTTGGGTATTCTAAGTTTCTGGGCTAATATCCACTTATCAGTGAGTACATATCATGTGAGTTCTTTTGTGATTGGGTTACCTCACTCAGGATGATGCCCTCCAGGTCCAACCATTTGCCTAGCAATTTCATAAATTCATTCTTTTTAATAGCTGAGTAGATCTCCATTGTGTAAATGTACCACATTTTTTGTATCCATTCCTCTGTTGAGGGGCATCTGGGTTCTTTCCAGCTTCTGGCTATTATAAATAAGGCTGCTATGAACATAGTGGAGGAGCATGTGTCTTTCTTACTAGTTGGAATATCTTCTGGATATATGCCCAGAAGAGGTATTGCGGGATCCTCCAGTAGTACTATGTCCAATTTTCTGAAGAACCACCAGACTGATTTCCAGAGTGGTTGTACAAGCTTGCAATCCCACCAACAATGGATGAGTGTTCCTCTTTCTTCACATCCTTGCCAGCATCTGCTGTCCCCTGAATTTTTGATCTTAGCCATTCTGACTGCTGTGAGGTGGAATCTCAGGGTTGTTTTAATTTGCATTTCCCTGGTGATTAAGGATGCTGAACATTTTTTCAGGTGCTTCTCAGGCATTCAGTATTCCTCAGGTGAGAATTCTTTGTTTAGCTCTGAGCCTCATTTTTAATGGGGTTATTTGATTTTCTGGAGTCCACCTTCTTGAGTTCTTTATATATATTGGATATTAGTCCCCTATCTGATTTAGGATAGGTAAAGATCCTTTCCCAATCTGTTGGTGGCCTTTTTGTCTTATTGACGGTGTCCTTTGCCTTACAGAAGCATTGTAGTTTCATGAGGTCCCATTTGTCAATCCTCGATCTTACA
This sequence comes from Mus musculus, assembly GCF_000001635.26. Classification (NCBI taxonomy): domain Eukaryota; kingdom Metazoa; phylum Chordata; class Mammalia; order Rodentia; family Muridae; genus Mus; species Mus musculus. Next base: position 57,443,922 of record NC_000073.6, read on the forward strand.
GCACAAGCCATTGCTGTTCTATTCAGGAATTTTCCCCCTGTGCCCATATCTTTGAGGCTTTTCCCCACTTTCTCCTCTATAAGTTTCAGTGTCTCTGGTTTTATGTGAAGTTCCTTGCTCCACTTAGATTTGACCTTAGTACAAGGAGATAGGAATGGATCATTTCACATTATTCTACATGATAACCACCAGTTCTGCCAGCACCATTTGTTGAAAATGCTGTCTTTTTTCCACTAGATGGTTTTAGCTCCCTTGTTGAAGATCAAGTGACCATAGGTGTGTGGGTTCATTTCTGGGTCTTCAATTCTATTTCATTGGTCTACATGTCTGTCTCTATACCAGTACCATGTAGATTTTATCACAATTGCTCTGTAGTAAAGCTTTAGGTCAGGCATGGTGATTCCACCAGAGGTTCTTTTATCCTTGAGAAGAGTTTTTGGTATCCTATGTTTTTTGTTATTCCAGATGAATTTGCAGATTGCTCTTTCTAATTCGTTGAAGAATTGAGTTGGAATTTTGATGGGGATAGCATTGAATCTGTAGATTGCTTTTGGCAAGATAGGCATTTTTACAATGTTGATCCTGCCAATCCATGAGCATGGGAGATCTTTCCATCTTCTGAGATCTTCTTTAATTTCTTTCTTTAGAGACTTGAAATTCTTATCATACATATCTTTCACTTCCTTAGTTAGAGTCATGCCAAGGTATTTTATATTATTTGTGACTATTGAGAAGGGTTTTGTTTACCTAATTTCTTTCTCAGCCTGTTTATTCTTTGTGTAGAGGAAGGCCAGTGATTTGTTTGAGTTAATGTTTATCCAGCTACTTCACCTAAGCTGTTTATCAGGTTTAGGAGTTCTCTGGTGGAATTTTTAGGGTCACTTATATATACTATCATATCATCTGCAAAAAGTGATATTTTGACTTCTTCTTTTCAAATTTGTATCCCCTTGATCTCCTTTTGTTGTCAAATTTCTGTGGCTAGGACTTCAAGTACAATGTTGAATAGGTAGGGAGAAAGTGGACAGCCTTGTCTAGTCCCTGATTTTAGTGGGATTGCTTCCAGCTTCTCACCATTTAATTTAATGTTGGCTACTGGTTTGCTGTAGATTGCTTTTATTATGTTTAGGTATGGTCCTTGAATTCCTGATATTTCCAATACTTTTATCATGATTGGGTGTTGGATTTTGTCAAATGCTTTCTCCTCATCTAAGGATATGATCATATGGTTTTTGTCTGTGAGTTTGTTTCTATAATGGATTACATTGATGGATTTCAGTATATTAAACCATCCCTGCATCCCTGGAATGAAACCTACTTGGTCAGGATGGATGATTGTTTTAATGTGTTCTTGGATTTAGTTAGCAAGAACTTTACTGAGTATTTTTGCATTGATATTCATAAGAGAAATTGGTCTGAAGTTCTCTATCTTTGTTGGATTTTTCTGTGGTTTAGGTATCAGAGTAATTGTGTCTTCATAGAATGAGTTGGATAGAGAACCTTCTACTTCTATTTTGTGGAATACTTTGTGCAGAACTGGAATTAGATCTTCTTTAAAGGTCTGATAGAACTCTGCACTAAACCCGTCTGGTCCTCGGCTTTTTTTTGGTTGGGAGACTATTAATGACTGCTTCTATTTCTTTAGGGGATATGGGACTGTTTAGACCATTAACCTGATCCTGATTTAACTTTGGTACCTGGTATCTGTCTAGAACCTTGTCCATTTCATCCAGGTTCTCCAGTTTTGTTGAGTATATCCTTTTTTAGAAGGATCTGATGGTGTTTTGGATTTCTTCACGATCTGTTGTTATGTCTCCCTTTTCATTTCTGATTTTGTTAATTAGGATGCTGTCCCTGTGCCCTCTAGTGAGTCTGGCTAAGGGTTTATCTATCTTGTTGATTTTCTCAAAGAACCAGCTCCTCCTTTGGTTGATTCTTTGAATAGTTCTTCTTGTTTCCTCTTCTTTAACTTTGCCCCTGAGTTTGATCATTTCCTGCCGTCTACTCCTCTTGGGTGAATTTGCTACCTTTTTTTCTAGAGCTTTAATTGTGTTCTCAAGCTGCTAGTGTGTGCTCTCTCTAATTTCTTTTTGGAGAGCTATGAGTTTTCCTCTTAGAAATGCTTTCATTGTGTCCCATATGTTTGGCTATGTTGTGGCTTCATTTTCATTAAACTCTAAAAAGTCTTTATTTTCTTTCTTTATTCCTTCCTTGACCAAGGTATCATTGAGAAGAGTGTTGTTCATTTTCCACGTGAAAGTTGGCTTTCCATTATTTATGTTGTTATTGAAGATCAGCCTTAGTCCATGGTGGTCTGATAGGATACATGGGACAATTTCAATATTTTTGTATCTGTTGAGGCCTGTTTTGTGACCGATTATATGGTCAATCATGGAGGAGGTACCATGATGTGCTGAGAAGAAGGTATATCCTTTTGTGTTATAAAAAAAATCTTCTGTAGATATCTTTTAAGTCCATTCGTTTCATAACTTCTGTTAGTTTCAGTGTGTCCCTGTTTAGTTTCTGTTTTCATGATCTGTCCATTGATGAAAGTGATGTGTTGAAGTCTCCCACCCTTATTGTGTGAGGTGCAATGTGTGCTTTGAGCTTTACTAAAGTTTCGTTAATGAATGTGGCTGCCCTTGCATTTGGAGCAGAGATATTCAGAATTGAGAGTTCCTCTTGGAGGATTTTAATTTTCATGAGTATGAAGTGTCCCTCCTTGTCTTTTTTGATAACTTTGGGTTGGAAGTAGATTTTGAAGCAAATCTGGTAGAAATCTATAGGAATGTCATATATGTATGTATATATGACAGGTTCAATTGTTAATTTATCATTTTTGAGAAAAATGTTATTAATTTTTGCAATGTTGAAATATACATGTTATTATCCATCATGGTCATGTGCCATCTAGTGGATCACAAAATTTAATTTTTGTGGTTTAACTTATTTTGTACCATTTTTTAACATCCACCATGTGCTAGCTCTAGGCTGTGGCAACAATCCTTTTTACTCTCTGTTTCTAGGAGAATGGTACTTTCAGACTGAGGTCACATGGCCTCTGACTTTTGGTGATATTTCACTGTAGCCATCTCATGTTCTTCAACCTTGACTGGATTTTTCCCTCATTCCCATTCTGGCCTCTTTCCTATAGATTTCTACCAGATTTGCTTCAAAATTTGCTATCCATTGTACAGCAGCTCTATCATCTGTGAATCCCTCTTCTAACTACACAAAGGAACATAGTCAATCTCCAATAGGTGTCTATAATCAGCTCTTTGAGGAAAATCTATGGTCATGTCTCTAATATTCTAACTGCACTCAGTACAGTGCAGAGAGCTTGTCATGTCCAGTGTTGACTCAGATGTCCAAAACTGAATTAGCTATTATTAGCTATTATGAAGGCTATTAGCACTTCAGTAGGCTATGTGCTAGAGTCCTCAAGATAGGATTTGTGCCACTATAAAACAGCTATAACGAGGTCTCCTGTTCTTTCTACTCTGAGGTTATAGAAAAAAGGCAGTCTTGGGTTAAGATGAAACAAGACAAATCTAGATAATAATTCTGATGACAACTGAACCTTGACCTTCCCAACCTCCAGAAATGTGAGGAATGAATGTTCATAAATGTAACCTGTTCATAAACATAAAAAATATAAATGTTGTTAATGAACAGTATAACTAAATGATAATCTAATATCCTAAACAAATTAAGGCCACATACAAAGTATTTTTTAAGAAGTGTTTATTTTGGTCTCTTCAAAAGTATTTCTCATATTTTCTTGTAATGTCCTCATAGGGCAGAAAGGATAAGAGGAGCTCTTTAGTAACTGAGCAATCCTACTCCTCAAGGCTTTGTCCTCATGATATAATCACCTCCCAAAGAAGCTCCTAACACTATCGCCTATGCATTAATAATTAAGTTTACAGACATGAATAAAAGAGGCACAACCATTCAGACCACAAAAAAGCCAAAATTAACAACTGTGTATGCATTATTATTCAACAAATCTGAACTTGACACACACAGGTGTGTCCATCAGTGTGTTCCTACACCTCATGAACTTTGATGTTCCTATATACCAGGCATTTTGAAACTGTGGAGCCACTGTTACCTGGGTATCCTTCACACAAGAACAGGCTCACGTATCCATACCTGGGATGCACTGAAAGCTCATAGCATGAGATGTACAACCAATTTCCCTGCCAATGAAGTTTCTAGTTGTAACTTAATAAATTTTTTCTAATCTCCAGATATTATCTCATAATTTAAGCTTATAAGTAACGCATTGTTCTAAGAATAAAATGAACAAAAGAATTAGAGCCTTCCTTTCTCTTTTTCAAATAGTGTGGCTTGGAATGCAACAGATGCAAGCCATGTCATTATCCCTAAGTAAATTCTTTACAGTCTAGGAAGTCCTGTCTGCAAGCTAGAACTAATTTCAACACTGAGAGGGGAGGCAGCAATGATAGGTGGCTAGCTCACTTAGGCTCTCCCAAACCAGAGAAACCAGAAGAGAGACACTCATTTGCATTCTTTTGTCTCCTAATAGCAAAGAACTGTTGAATTGGGTAATTTCAACTCATTACACTTGCACATTTAGCTTCTGCGTGCTCATATGCATAAGTAGTGTAAGTGCATATGTTGGAGAAGTCTCTATTATTTTTCTAGCAGATCTAAAGATAAAAGACAAATAAAAACACATTTAATTGAATAGCGTTTCTTCTCTTAAAATTAATGTGTTTTGAATGTGAAGCTTATGAGCTGAGGAAGAATAATTTTTCCAGAATTTTCTAGCTCTCAGTCAATTGCATTTAAATATGTTATGTGATGTTTTGCATAGTGATATTGACAGACACTGAGTAAATGATCAACACTGGAATAAAATCAAATCCATCTTCACAATATCAAGAACATTTAAGGGAATCTGACAGGACAGTCTCTTCGAGGACTTTCAAAGCAATTGGACATGACAATCTCAAATTTCTCCTGAGGTCAGTAATTGTCCCTGCTGGCTTCGCTTTATGTGCAGTGCTCATACTATGACGAAGAGAGTGAGGAGCCTCCGTTAGGTATGTGTGCCTCTCTGAGTGTGAGAAGCAATTTCACTGCAGTTGGTTGCCTGACAAGTATGAGATAATTTTAGTGACGAAAAAAATTAGGCTGTCAAATACCTTTCTCTATCCAAAATTGCTTTTGAGCTGTCTGCCCTGCACGTCACTGCCATTAAATCTGGGATCACAGTGGCCTGAATTCATCTAGCTAGTGACCAGAGCAGCCTCACAATGTGGCAAAAATAGTCTTTGTGTTTTGTTTTTTGATCAAATCAAACCATAATCTTCATATATAAAGAGCAGCATAAATTTAAACTATAGCTAATGTTCCAGAGATGAGACCAATTCATGTTCCTTCAGGCATGGGACTCAGTGGTCTCAGATGACCTACCTGAGGACTTCAGACTCAATGGCCCCCCTCATCACAAACACTGGTGTTTACCGCCACCCACAAGTGATGCCAAGAAATACTGGTGAGAGTCACGTATACCACCACCACCCTAAGAAACAAATGATGTGATTGCTCTGGAGCCCTTGAAGGTAACAGTTTGAGAAAATAAATGAAAGATTTCCTTCCACCTAACGTTTTGTTCATCATACAAGCTTACTTATCTCCTGTAACCAAGCCTCTTTTTGGAAGCATAGGGTAATCCATAATGAAACCCTTTGGTCAGAAAGGCTCCCTTCCAGGAACAGCAGAAGGTGGAAATCAGACAACTATTATCTGGATCCCCATTAAAAAAAGATACTAAGGAGAGTTGATACTCAGAAGTGTCAGCTTCCCAGAAGGAGGATGTGGTTAAGTCAGGTAGGATTTTTACGCTCAGGGTCCGGCTGAGGAACCCGAGCCATCGCCGCAGCACAGCCACAAAGGAATGAGCTGAATCTTCAGGGGAGAGTGCCAGACAGGAGCTAGAACTGCGATGTCTACAGATGCACACGGTCACCCCAAACCTCCACTTTACCACCACACTGCAGCCTGGAAGACTGAGAGTAAAGCCATGAAACTATTCAAACGTGTGTGTGGGTGGGTATGTGTGTGTGTGTATGTGTATGTGTGTGATATTTTAAATGTAGGGCATATTCTCTTTTAATATAAAGGTAACAAATATGATATTTAAATATATAACTATTATAAACATCATATTTAAACATGTAGCTATACATTGCAGTAAAAACATATTAAGTTCATCCTCAATTTCACAGCCTCCGGAATGAACCCGGTAAGAGCATCCATCCAGATCTTTCTATGTGCTTTCCTAGGGACAGGTTTCGGTTTCATCTTACATTAAGTGCTGTTAACTGAAGGAATTAGGAAAGCTGCAGGTAGCTAAGAACAAAGGGGCAGGCACTAGGCCAGTAAGCACAAGTACTGATGCTTGGGCTGGTGGCAGTCATAGCCTTGGAGCTCAGTTCAAAATGGTACAAACAACAACAAATACAGACACACAAAGATGAACCTGGAAAGTGGATACGGTAGGTCAGAGATTCAATGTGCTGACTCCTCTAGGGGCTACATTAAGTGTCAGTGAGAAGTGAAGATTTAGGTTGATGAAACTCAAGGCTGGCCAGCATGATCCACCTCCACTCATCACCTTTTTCTGGGGAATAAAAGTGCTGGGTGGAGACCTCTGTAATCCAACATTTTTTGAGGGCTGCCTGAGAGAAGCAGGTCTTGATCTTCCCAGGCTTTGAGTTGCTAAGAGGACTCCGCAAGCTCGGGACACATGAGAGTTGCTTAAAGCAACGCTGGTAGCTTAGACTAGTTTGATGAAGTTCCAAGTGTCTAACCAAGAGTTTTAAAGAACATGGATAGGTCTAGGAAACCGGAAGACAGTTACAGTAAGTTCTTCAACGTCATCCAAAGGCTCATGTGCTAAAAACATGCTCCCTGGGGTGATACATTGGGGAAGTACTTAAGTGAGGAACTTAGGTCATTGACAGTAAGCCCTTGGAATCTCTCTGCTCTTTGTCTTGTGATGTGGGTATTTTGTTCTGCCATGCATTCTAATCAGACATGCCATCTTGCTACAGATCCAAAGAAACCTGAATGATCGTAGACTACAACTTTGAAAAAAAATTTGACCCCAAAAGTACTTTTTTCTTTCTAAGTTGATTATGAAAAATATTTTGTTATAGTGACAGAAAGCTAAATACAAAAACAATGCTTTGTGTAAGATATTTGACAATATGAATGAATGAATGAATGAATGATAGATAGATAGATAGATAGATAGATAGATAGATAGATAGATAGATAAGGAAATAATAAAGAAAATAATTAAATATGTTAAAAAATGACATGAGACAAAAACAGACTCAAATGAAATGAAGTTGCATGACTTACCTACTAATATCTTCAAAACAACCACTCTAAACATGTTCACCAAACATGACAATTAACACATAAACAAAGTAAAATTTTAACAGAGACAGAACATACAAAAGAGTAACACACAGAAACAACAGAGCCAAGGACTACAACACATGAGATGAAAAATTAAATAAAGCGAATCAACAATAGACTGGAGAAAGTACACAAAATAATTGGTAAAATTGAAAATATGTCACTGGAAATTATTCCACCAAAGCTGAAAAAAAAAGACATAGAAGAATGAGAGAAAAAGAAATTTAAGAGACTTAAAAGACACCATCAAGTGGACCAACATGATGAAACTTCAGAAGACAGAAGGGACTCTAAAATGTCCAAATGTGGGGAAAGAGATGAGCAAACAGACCCAGGAAGCCAAAACAACCCCCTGACTCCCAAACTACAAAGAAATTCACACAAAAACACATTGTAAATAAGCCATCAAAGGCAAAGAACAAAGAGATGTTTGAAAGCAAAAATGACAAAAGTGACTTAAGTACACTTCATGCCCAAGTTGTCCACCCCAATGCGGAATAGCTAATGAATTGACTGTGGGAGCTTAGCAAGCCTGTCCCAGGCACTTGACCAAGGGGTAGGGTGTCCAAGATTCAATAACCCCTATCTTTCAAGCTTCATCTCAAAAATTTTTCTAAAATTAAACCTTGCACAGAGGTCTAGCAGAGTCTGTAATCCCAGACACTTTGATGACTAAAGCCTGTAGATCATAGGGTCAAGGGCAGCCTGTAGAGCAAGTTCATACTAGGCATCCTGGGCTAATTAGGGAGATCTTATGTCAAAATGAACATAAAATGAAAGCCAGAGATACAGGCCAAAGCAGGGTGCAGAACAAGAGTAAACTACGAGTGTCAGGTCATATGAGCACAGAGAAAAAAAGAGAAGGCAGGTAGTTAAGTCCCAGTCTCACACACAGGGACTGGAACCCAGGAATATCCACAAGATTTGAGAAGCGTGAACCTAATGTATTTTGATTTGACCAGTTAGTCAAGTAATTATCCTCCTCATGTGGTCTGCACCATGAGACCTTGTGCCATGAGCAGCCATCATAGTTAAGGGTAAGCTGGCCATGTGTGAAGACACAACTGACTTACAACTTAAGTTTTCTGAGTGAGTATAGACCATATACATGACAGTCTAAGATCCCTGAACTTACCAGGGTCAGTATAGCACTACAATAAAAAAAAAAAAAAAAAAAAAAAAAAACACTGGCTGCATGCTCAAAACTGGAAGGCTTTTAACCTAATTTATGAAGAACACAGCGGAGAAGGGGTCTCAGCAAAGAAGAGCTGCTAAGAGGGGATACTAGCAAAGATTTAAGAAAACACTTCCACATCAGAGGTACACATTCCGGACTGTTTGGTTCCTTCACACATGACCAGCTTACCCTGATCTATGTATGATGGATGCTCACAGCACCAGTTCTCATGGTACAGATAACATGAAGAAAGATAATACACACCCAGAGTCTCCAGACAAACCATATTCTATCACATGCACTTGCAGATTGAGCCTAATTATGAGTAAATGTGGATTTGACCCCAGAACACGCCCACAGCTCTTAACAAGTGAAAATAACTTACAACTGCCAAATTTCAGGGGACAGGCATGGGCATCCATTGGAAAGTCCTCAAGCTGCATTGGGCACTCAGCAGAGATTGTCAGACTGAAAAGTAAAAGAAGATGGTTAAAAGGGCCCACCTCCTCCTCCCATGAAGCCATTTATATTACACCTTTGATGAATAATTTTTTGAAATTGTCTAACTGTTCCCACTAAATTACATGTTTGTGCTGGAGGAAGCATCATTGGGAGTAAAGGTGTGACTCCAAAGCACTCAGAACCCACGTAGCCTGATGTGTGTACCAATACAAATACACACCTCATCACTCATAACACCATCTAGGGTGCTTTTCCGATGGTGAATTGACACTTCCTACTCCTTGCTCATCATTGTCTAACATGCTTTCTTTGACTGGACTAAAAATACATTTAATTTCTTAAGTAGTTTATTTACTCAAAAACTATTAATGTAAGGTAGATAGATGTACAATCAAATCTTTACCAGACTGCTTTTCTCATTGCTTAATGGTCCAGAAAGGAACTTGTATTGCAATAGCAATTGTCTAGCACAATCTGATTATTAGCCTTTTAATTCAAATATAGTCTTCCTCATTAGGATTTCACCAACCACAAGGCTGATGGCCATGGATGCTCAGGCCATGCCAGGCATTGTGTGAGTGCTCTGGCTCCATTAACCCCCATCAGCACAGTAGCATATGGAGGTCTACCACAGATACCACATCCTATTCCATATGGAACCCAGAATGTAGATCTACTCAGTGACAGAGCCATGAGTGGATCTCAAGCTGCTGGCCTCCATCTATAGAGAGGCTCCTATAGCATCTAGCACCTACCCTATGACTGCAGGCTCTGCTCCATAAGATGGTATAGTACTGCTCCGCAGGGTGTGGATGCTAAGGCCCATCCAAGGTGTAGTGGGATTCCCAGAGGTTTATATGCTAGAAGTCTCTAGCGTGGTAGTGTAGCACCTTTAAGAGGTGAGATCCTATAGGCGATAACTGGTCACTCACGGACCCACTCTAGAAGGATTGATTTAATTCTTGAAGAGCTCTAGTAATTCCTTCAAGAGGAAGTTGCTACAAGTACCAAGCTAGTCTCTGATTTCCTTTGGTTTCCCATCTCACTATGGGTTTCTTCGACCTGTGCTCTAGCTACTGTTATATCATCACCACAGAGACCTCATTAGAGAGGTGACACAAATTACCTGGGACGTTTCAGCTTCCACAGCAAGGGCTAAATCTAAAGCCTCTTTTCCTTCCATATTATTCAGCATCTGGCATTGTATTGTAAAACAAAACAATCATACACATGCTTTTACGTCTCTCCAGAGTTGTCCCTAATTTGGCAAAATTCTAAATTGTACTAATGAGCTTATTTGTTGTTTCTTATGCTCTTTTCCATTATTTAAAATTAAATTAATTACACAACATGAAATAAAAATATGAAACATCTGACTTCCTCTATAGTCCTACTTTTAGAGCAGAAAATAAATAGCTAACTATTGTCTATTGCTTGCTATATTAAGCAGAGATGTTGTTCAGACTCATAGGATGCAAATGAAATACAAAAACATTCATTTTTGCTTTTACAACTTCCTTTTGTTAAAATAGATTAGTCTGTGGTTAAATTGGTAACATTAATCACAGGTGATCACTCCAGCCTGAATAGCCAATCTAGCAGTTCTCTGAATAAACAGGATGGACGTGCATGCCCATCAATATGAGGACATTTTCTGACACTGTTTTGCAGGACAGTACCTAGGGAAGGAGTGAGTCACCAAGGGCCATGAGTACGGGTGACCAGAAATACTACCAGTTCTCATTTTCAGGTTCAGATATAGAGATAGAATTGAAAGGGATATTTTGCATACGCTTGCAGAACAGAGTATAGATAGATAGATAGGTAGGTAGATAGATAGATAGATACATAGATAGATAGATAGATAGATAGATAGATAGATAGATAGATAGATAGACAGATAGATAGATAGGTAGATAGAAATAGAGATACAAACATTATGATGTCTTATTCATTTAGTATATCATCTGAAACATTTCATTTGGAGTTTTTCTATGTGTGTGTACCTACTGCCTCTGACCGTTGGTATAAAAATATATCTTCTACACATTCAATCAGAACTATCTCCCACATCACAAAAATCTCACAGTTATGACTTTGAAAAACTAACTTTAAAACCCTAATGTACATTATGTGTATATCTGTCACCTGAGCTCAAAATCAACTGGCTATCCTTAAACTCTTAGTTTCTTACAGGATCGCTAACTGAAAGGAATATCTTCAGCTACAAACTGTAAAAGAGGGATATTATCCAAGACTGTGAAATGGCAGTGTAAACAGAGATTAACATCAGAATTGGAAAAATAAGAGCTTAAAAAGCACAGCCTTTGAGAACTGTATCCATCCATCTTAAAGATACTATCTATGATTGTTAGTAAATTTAAGAAATGTACTAGAGAAAGCAATAATGAAGAGAGAAGTTCAATAATGGAACCAGAAGCCACATGACACAGTAATCGCATCAAGGAACGTGACAGTGAGCATAGGAAAGGAGAGGATTGTGGGAGTTGCATGCCCCTGTAGCTTCCATTCTGCCATACAGCACAAACGACTTCAACTAGCAGACTCAGCTCTATATCACCCTTAATGACATGGGCAACTTCATGCCCCCCTTTTCCTTTTCAACAGGGCAGATCTAGAGACGATGGCAATGGCAGGACCTCTCTCTGCCTATTTCCATGTTGACCAGCTCTCTTTTTTTTTTTCCATTTTTTATTAGGTATTTAGCTCATTTACATTTCCAATGCTATACCAAAAGTCCCCCATACCCACCCACCCCCACTCCCCTACACACCCACTACCCCTTTTTGGCCCTGGCGTTCCCCTGTACTGGGGCATATAAAGTTTGCGTGTCCAATGGGCCTCTCTTTCCAGTGATGGCCGACTAGGCCATCTTTTGATACATATGCAGCTAGAGTCAAGAGCTCCGGGGTACTGGTTAGTTCATAATGTTGTTCCATCTATAGGGTTGCAGATCCCTTCCATGGGTGTTTTGTTCCCAATTCTAAGGAGGGGCATAGTGTCCACACTTCAGTCTTCATTCTTCTTGAGTTTCATGTGTTTAGCAAATTGTATCTTATATCTTGGGTATCCTAGGTTTGGGGCTAATATCCACTTATCAGTGAGTACATATTGTGTGAGTTCCTTTGTGAATGTGTTACCTCGCTCAGGATGATGCCCTCCAGCTCTCTTAACTTATCCTTAGTCCAACAAACTCTCAGCTTACTATTGGTGTGCAGGATGCCTGGAAGCTGAGTCTTCAGCTTAATTGCTGGCATGGTGAATGTTGAAGTCCCATTCGTCATCCCTTGGTAATGGTTTCATTTTGTTCACATGGCTCCTATGGGTCAAGAATTTATAATCTCTGCAGTTTATTTCCAATTGCCAAAATAAACCGGATAGAAACAAGACGCCTACCATGGGCACTCTGTCCATCTGTGGTGTATATTTCTTCTCTGCTGCTGGCCAAGATCAGGCACATAAAGGAGGACCAGAGTGTCCTGGCTACCTTTGTGGGCTTCACTACAGATGCCTGAGAGGTGCCCACCTGCAGGAAATCAGTGTGCCAGCACAGATTAAAGTAGTATTCTGGCAGAGATCCTCAACAGGAGTCATTGTGAGAGGGAAAATACATACGGCAGGGGGCAGTGGAAAATGTGTGCAGAGACAAGTAAAGAGAGTTTAGCCAGGTATATTTTAAAGACTGTTAAAATGGTTCCACTAAAACTATAAACAACAGTGGCTTGTATAATGCAGTTATCATCTTAGTAACAAGCTATACCTATTTGTATAAAGAGCCTTGTAATCAGTCTGAAGCCATGGGACAACTACTTAACCAGGAGTAGACTCTGCCCTCTAACAGACATCAACTGTTCCGATGAATCTGTCAAGAGCAAATGTCTTAGTAATAATTTAACATTTCTGTGGTCTTTACGCATTGCACAAATGGCCTTAGCTTTTATAGATAGACGAATTCTTCTGATTTGGACTTCTAGACACAGAGTACACTTTCCAGCAACTAAGTTTCACCTGGAATTTAGCTCAAACCCTTTCTTGGAAGGGCTGACTGTCACAGACCAGAAGAGCCACTTAAGTCACATCTACAAATCCTCCATGGCTTTATCTATAGTAAATAAAGTTCAAAGGAATGAGATTTCTATTTTTGGCAGAAATTCGTGAATTACTGGAAGATACTGGCACATGGTATTTGTTTTCCAAAGGTCCAATTTCTGTTTTATTTATACATTCTGCCGAGACAATTCAAGCATTAACAAATAGGACATGATGTCTGCACAACGACTTAATTTGCGATAAGAAAATTGGCACTTTGGAAGTTGAGATCATTGTTTCTAGTTGATTTCATGTCACAATTGAAATTTTATGACCCCAAACTCACTAGGGGACTTCCAGTTTGGCCAGAGGCCTCCTCAAAAGTAGAAGATAATTTAAAGTAGTCTACACAACCAAATCCCAGAGGATAGTTTTTATTAACTGTGCGATATTTATAGAAAAGCCTAACCTCTTTAGTCCAGTCTTCCTATTTGGAAAAAAGGAATATAGTTGATTGTATACTTTGAAAATCATAGATATGAAGCAAAAGGTTAAAAAGGATTGATTGAGGTAGGAATTTTAATGACAACAAAGTGACTAAAGATGGAAGACTTTCTTGTTTCCATGGCAATGCTACAGCAGAAGATGTGCTGAGAACAGGCATACTTCATTGTAAACACCAAGAAAATGCACAGCTTTTCAGACCAAGAACTACTCACTTCATATGGAAAGAGGCTATTTACAGATATAATTAGCGTAAGGGGCTCAGAGTGGGCCAATTGCCCTAGATTAATCAAGTAGAGCAGTCTAATCCAATGGCTTCTTTTGTTTGATTGTTTGTTTGTTTGTTTGTTTTGAAGCAAGGTTTCTCTGTGTAGCCCTGGCTGTCCTGGAACTCACTTTGTAGAACAGGCAGGCCCGGAACTCAGAAATATGCCTCCCAAGGGCTGGGATTAAAGGCATGCGCCAACACTACCTGGCAATCCAGTGGCTTCTTATTTCAGGAGGAATGAAAGAGTGGGGGTCTCAGAGGAGATGCAGAATGGTAAATCCTAGAGTCCAGAAATGCAAGTGTTCCACAGCCACTGGAAGCAGATGTGAGAATGGGGCCAAGGTCTCAAAAGTGCAGGTGTCTTCCAGGAAGTGGGTGAGACAAGAGTCTCCTCTGGAGCTCCCAGAATCAATGCACCTGGCCAACACCTTGACATACAACCCCATAACACTTTTGTGACTTCTGACTTCCAGAACTGTAAGTCAGTAGGTTTTGATGTGTTTTAAGAAAACACATTTGTGATAATTGATTGCTGTACCAGTAAGAAACAAATACAAATTTTGTTATCCAGAAAAGAGGCATTACTGTAACAAAATCTGAAAATACGGAAATGGCTTTAGCAATGTCCTAACAGGAAAAGCCTAGGTTTCTTGGGATGGGAAGACCATAAGTAACTAATGACGCTGCAATGGTATGGAAGTTGAATAATATCCCCCATAAGCTCATATTTAAATACTTGGTACCAATGTGGTAGAACTATTTGAGAAAAAATTATAAGGTGTGGTCTTATGAAGGGGGTGTGTCACTGAGGGTGAGCTTTGAGGTTTCAGAAAACCCATGCCATTTCCAGTTAGCTATCTCTGCTCCATGTCTGCAAATTGGAATGTAAGCTTTCAGCTGCTGATTCAGAATCATTCCTGCCTTGCCTACTGCCATAATGGTCATGGACACAACCTTTGGAAACTGTGAGCCCCCAATTAATTTTTATGTAAGTTGCCTTGACCATGTAATTGGAATGTAACTACTAGGAAAGGGTAGAATCTGAAGCAAATATGGAGCTACTACAAACAGATCCTGTTGTATAGTGGCAGAACACTAAGTTGAATGCTATCTACAGTAACAAGGAAGCAGAATTTGTACATGATTTTAGTGAGCTAAATAATACTTCCATTAATCTCTACAGCATGAGAATATTCCCATGCATAAGAAAGGGTTTGTGGGTGTGAATAGGGTATCTTGAGATGGAGAAATCATTAAGGTGTACCCCAAGTAACCACAGGAATTCCTGGGAGAGAGGTGAGAGATGAAACCAGACAGAAGAGCAGAGGTGAAAATGGAGGAATGTGAGTTGTTCTACTGTTAGCTTAAAGATGCAGGCTGGAGCTTTGGAGGTACTGGTTAATTCATATTGTTCTTCCTCCTATGGGGCTGCAAACCCCTTCAGCTCCTTGGGTACTTCCTCTAGCACCTTTATTGGGGACCTTGTGCTCCATCCAATGGATGGCTGTGAGCATCCACTTCTGTATTTGTCAGGTGCTGGCAGAGCCTTGCACGAGACAGCTATATCAGGCTCCTGTCAGCAAGCTCTTGTTGGCATCCACAATAGTGTCTGGGTTTGGTGGTTGTTTATGGAAAGGATCCCTAGGTGGTGCAGTCTCTGGATGGTCATTCCTTTGGTCTCTGTTCCACACTTTGTCTCTATAACTCCTTCCATGGGTATTTTGTTCTCACTTCTAAGAAGGACTGAAGTATCCACACTTTGGTCTTCCTTCTTCTCAAGTTTCATGTGGTTTGTAAATTGTATCTTGAGTATTCCAAGCTTCTGGGCTAATATCCACTTATCAGTGAGTGCATATCATGTGTGTTCTTTGGTGATTGGGTTACATCACTCAGGATGATATCCTCCAGATACATCCATTTGTCTAAGAATTTCATAAATTCATTGTTTTTAATTGCTGAGTAGTACTCCATTGTGCAAATGTATCACATTTTCTGTATCTATTCCTCTGTTGAGGGACATCTGAGTTCTTTCCAGCTTCTGGCTATTATAAATAAGGCTGCTATGAACATAGTGGAGCATGTGTTCTTATTACATGTTGAAGCATCTTCTGGGTACATAAGACTACCATCAACTAAAGAATACACATGGTGGGACTTATGGCTCCAGCTGCATATGTAGCAGAGGAAGGCTTAGTCAGTCATCAATGGGAGGAGAGTCCCTTGGTCCTGTGAAGGCTCTATTCCCCAGTGTATTGGAATTTCAGGGCCAGGAAGCAGGAGTAGGTGGGTTGGTGAGCAGGGGAAAGGGAATAAGGGTAGGGGGATTAGGGAGGGGAAACCTGGAAAGGGGATAACATTGGAAATGTAAATAAAGAAAATATCTAATAAAAAAGTTCACTAAAAGTTCAAACATAAATTCAAACCATAAATTTAATAAAAAGTTTACAACACAGAATATTGGCATATGCATCCATTAATACTAGGTATTCATTATCTCTCACTAGCTTTACAGGTTCTTGGAGACTTAAAAACCGTAACTAAATTGTCAGTGAAATTTTGTATTAATAAACACCATCAATATTTAAAAAAAATATTTAAACTTAAAAAAATAAAGAAAAAGAAAAAGATGCAGGCTTGAGTCCAGATAAAGAAAAGCAAAAGACACAGCTCTGAAAAACGATCATAATGCTTATCTCGGCCTCTAGAGGGAGTGTGGTTCTGCCAACATCTTCATTTTGTACTTGTGAGAATCAATTCTTGATTCATGGCTTCTAAAAGTTTAAGAGAATGCCCTTATATTGTGTTAAGTATCTAAATTTGTGGTGTCGTATTAGAGCAATCACAGAATGTGAATACCGTGATGAAATTGAGTACTCAAGTGGAAAAAGTTGCTTAATTTTACTTTTGATATTAAATCACAAGGAGAATCAAGATGGAGGGAAAATTACTAACAGTGAAGCTACATTTGATGGCATGACACTTTACAGCTTGTCTCTGCTATAATTAGTATATACATTACCAGGAGTGTACAAGCTAAAGACCAAAGTTGTGATTGGACACCCTTTGTCAAGAGTCCCAGAATGATTGGAATAGAATAGTAATGCTCAGAGACCAAAAGTTTACAACAAAGGGCATGGCTTCAAATTCCAGATGATTTTTCCAAGGCTAGGGTTAGGGAGGGCTGGGGAGAGTGCTTTCTTTTCTCTGGCTTGTCAAATGAGAATGCCTGTGAGTGTTTCTCTGTCTGTCCTGCTGTGTCCTGGTCCCAAAATTCACTCAAGGAGAGGAAAGTGCCCTGAACAAGCACCAAAACACTGTTCTATAGATATTGGTTATGCAAATATTCCTGGTTATATAATTATAGTTTATAATAGTGTGCTGAAAGCAGATGTCTTCAGATCCTCAATAGCAATACAGAATTGAACTATAGTGCATATGAAGACTGGTGAGTCAGGAGTGTGTGCTGGAGCCTGAAAGTCATTGCCAGCTGGATCAATTGCCCATATGTCACAGCTTTTATAATATGAATTGTTCCCATACGGTGACTATTGTAGATCCATGGTAGGTGTTTTCTGACTGGTACAGAACTGCAGATAGACTTCCTTCCAGAGGCCGGCCATTGTCATATCCTTATTACTCGGATTCAGAACAACCTATGTTTTATTCACACCCACAGAAGGGCCTGACATAATGTAGAAGATCAGTAGGGTTGCTAGGGTAGGGGTTCAGAGCTGGAAAAGTGATAGGCACAGAAACCTACTTTACACACACTAGAAACTTACTGAATTCAGGGAAAAGCAAAATATTTTAAATTGTTATGCAAAATTTGAAATTCTCCCAATAACATTATGTTAAATAACTCACGCTTTCATTTGTACAGGTGTAGAATTCCACCCTTTAAAATTACTATACCCAGTACAAGTCTGTAATCTCAACACTCCAGCAGTTGAGGCAGGAAGATTGGAAGGTCAGTGCTACATTGGACTAAATAGCAAGATCCTGCTTCAAAATCTCTCCTTTCCTCTCAAACATTTACTATTGATATAGCATAGCTCACATTTGTTTCAGAAATGAACACACACAAATCTTACAACTTACTTCAAGCTTCAGTTGCAGAGTTCATGGGTTGTTCTAAGGATAACTGATTCATTTCATATGCTTGGGTATAACTAGAATGTACATGAGTCCAACCACCAGAATTACACTGAGCTAAAAATGCCCATGGAGCTGTGCACCATTTATTTGTATTTTTGTTCCTCTTCAGCTGTTGAGGAGAAGATGTCAGCAATTCTTGTTTATGTTAGGAAAATCAGCATAAATGTAATCGACTAAAAAAGCTGATGTGTTGCTTAACAAAAAAGGACAAGACCATTGTGAGTCTATTTCAATTAATGACTTTCTTTTGTTAAAAATAATCTCTAGAAACCATTTTAATAATGAATGAAGGAGCAGAAACATTTAATTTTATGTGTATTATATATACCCCAAATAAATACACTATAATAGATCAATTGTGGGGGAGATAAAGAGAACCCTGAACAGTAAATAATTGTTGTGAAAGAGAAAGGCAAAAACGTGCAAATGAGCTTCTTTCTGTAAGGCAAACTAAAAGTTCAGCTCTGGAAATTGCATTTCTTTAAGTGTATAGCATAGGCAGCTAAAAGTACAACACAGTGGAAAGAGCTTTCGCTACTCATCAAACTAGAGCTCAAATCCCTATGGAGATTATAAAGTCCAGGGTACAGTATTCTTTAAAATGTCTGAATATAAAATGAGGAATACTATGTGTGACACATAGTGGATGCTTTCAAAACTCTAGGGAAGGAACTGGAGGTATGGTTCAGGAGTAAAGAGCACTTACTTCTTTAACAGAAGACTTGAATTTCATTCCCAAGCCACATGGAGACTCAACCACCTATTAGTCCAGTTTCAGGGGATCTGATGCCCTCTTCTGATCTCCTGCATACATGTACACCATGCACTTACATGCACTCAGCCATGAACATATACACATAAAATAAAAATTGAAAGACAGAAACTCTAGGGAAGAAGATGGCACCAGCAAAGCCTGTACATTCAGAATTCCAACAGTCCATGAAGACAGTGATGTAGCAAAAATTATCAGTAAGAGTTGTTTTTCCAAAATCCAGAATCTATTAAGAACTCTACAGCCCATGGAGAGATGCTTAGTAAATGAAAAAGTACTTCAACCTCAGTAAGCAAGGCCTTTAAGTACTTGCTGACCCCACCCTGTTATCTAGCTCTGCTATAGTAGCAGCCATATTCCTCGGACAGATGGCTGGTAAGACAAGAGTGTCACATTTTCTCAAAGAACATTGGGGCTATGCTTTGCTTGTCCAGGCCTTCCTGAATGACTGGTTCATGAGCTGTCAATGTTTTATCTGCCCCAGAAATACCCTAAACTGAGGCAGTTTCATAGGCAATGCTTATTTATTTGCAAATGTCTGACCTAGGCAGAGAAACTAAGGGTGAGTGCAAAGTCAACCTATGTGCAGAAAGCTTGAAAAGTAAAAGCTAGTGAAAGATCTGAGTTCTGGAACTTAGGGGATATCATGCATGCCAAGGACTACACACAAGTGAATGAAGAATGCAAGAAGACTGTCATCCAAGATGTGTAAAGGATTTGCACCTCAACATGTCTTATACATACACACACACACACACACAGAGAGAGAGAGAGAGAGAGAGAGAGAGAGAGAGAGAGAGAGAGAGAGAGAGAGAGCCAAACTAGCATAAGATGATGGAGAAGTAAAGTAAAATAATGGGATAGCATGCAGTTACTAAGATGACCAGAATCCACAGTCTCATGATGCCAAATGCTGGACAGACTCTGGGAGAGCAGGGGCTCTCATTCATCAATTCTGTGAATACAAAATGCTCCAGCAGCTTTGAAGACAGCTTGGCAATATTTACAGAGCGAAACAAACTTACCATATGATCCAGAGTTGATCTGCTCAGTCTTTATATGAAAACGCCAAAAATTCATGTCTATATAAATATCCCCATGAACGTTTACAGATATGTGCCTAATCACCAAGAACTAATTGCTCATTGGAAGCAACAAAGATATCCTTCCATATGTGAATGGTTAAACTGAACTCAGACATATTAGTAGAATATCATTCAGTACTATAAAGAAATGAGCTTTCATGCCACAAAATATATTTGGAAAGAAATTCAAGTGCACATTTCTAAGTAAAATATATCCATTAGAAAGCCTATATCCATAGATTCCAACTGCTTGACTGTCTCAGAAAAAAAAATCTCCATGGTTTATGACTTGACTGTGTAGTATTTTCAGCAATAGCACATTGAAAAATTAAGTTGGAACTAATATGGAAGCTTCATTCCTTTGGCTAGTTGTCACAGCACTGGAGGATGCTGTGATGCTACTGCAGGAGAAAAGGAATCACTTATGCAGCTATAAAGCCTGTGAGCTAAAATAATAACTAGCTGGACAGATATACCCACTGGTGCAATGATGACACAAATGTCATGGTAGTAACCAATCACTCTCTGATTGGATTTAAGGAGAACTGCAAAAGATGGAATCTGTAAATGTTACTGGGGCCAAGAGCTTGTGCCTGGATAGGTCCTAGGCCCTGGGATATAGCCCACTATTATAGTTCTCCTAACTGGACATACTACTAAAATGACTCCTCAAGCTTCGTCAGAGAATTTTTTAAGCAGTAGTTAACAATGGGTACAGACTCATAAGTGAGTTAAACATAGACAATGAGAAACTATAGAATGCTCAGCCATAAAAAGGGTATCTATATCACACACACACACACACACACACACACAGAGGGATGGAAATATTACAAAGGCCAAAGGCAGTAGATGACTAAGGAAAACTTTCCTTGACATAATAAGGCAGTTGTAATGGTTTGTATATCCTTGGACCAGAGAGTGGCACCATCTGAAGGTGTGGCCTTGTTAGAATAGGTGTGACCTGTTGGAATGGGGTGTGTCACTATGGGTGTGGGTATAAGATCTTCACCCTAGTTACCTGGAAGTCAGTCTTCCACTAGCAGCCTTTGGATGAAGATGTAGAACTCTCAGCTCCTACTGCGCCATGCCTGCCTGGATACTGCCATGCTCCCCCCTTGATGATAATGGACTAAACCTCTGAACCTGTAAGCCAGCCCCAATTAAATGTTGTTTTTTATTAGACTTGCCTTGGTCATGGTGTCTGTTCACAGCAGTAAAACTCTAACTAAGACAGCAGTTGAATATATGAACTCACATCTGTTATGACACCATCCACAAGACTTACATGAGCTCAAGTCAGAGAAAGTCCACGAAATGATGAGTAACATATAGCTTCTGGAATTGGGAAAATTAGTTTTCACTAAGCACATGGGCCCTGATAAATCCAAAATGTTCCAGTGGAAGACTACACACTGAAGAGAAGTTGCACAAATTAGGCATTTGATGAACATGAAATTGGTGAACATGAAGTGGGAATTGGATCTGCAAAGAGGTGAATATAGTCAAACTACAATGTATTAATTCTCCAAAAATTAATGGAAAAAATTTTAAAGAAAAACAAGCAAATTTAAGGAGACAACAAAAAATTATGCAACTGTCAGGAACCATGGGAATGGAGAAAGAGAGAGAGAGAGAGAGAGAGAGAGAGAGAGAGAGAGAGAGAGAGAGAGAGAGAGAGAGAACATCAGATTTTAAGGGTAGGAGATTTCTATGTGATACCATATTGGGTATGGAGAACTGCAAAAGATGGAATAGTTAGACAACTTTGTCTAAACTCATAGATTGGACAGTGTGAACGATGCTATAAACCATGGACCCGGGGATACAACAAAAGCATTATTGTCGCAGTAGTGGGGCAGGGAAGGCTGTGTATAAATGGGTCATGGCAGCATGGGAAATTCTCTGTATGTTTCTCTCAGTTCTGCAAACCTGAAACTGCTCTGAAAGGTGAATTTCTTTTATAATTATTAACAAAAGTTGAGTTGAGTAAGCTTGGATGTGGGAAGAATAAAGGCAGCCTGTAGTTACTCAGTGAATGTGTATACATATGTGTAAATCCCAAACTGAAATGTGTTATTATACACAATGAAAATGTTATCAAAATAACAATAACTATAAAATTTAAAAATATATGGGTAAATATACCCACTTATTTTTTAAAAATTAAGTTCACTATTTTTCTGTTTTAGTCACTTTTTATTGCTGTTAGAAAATATCTGTGAAAAAGAAATTTTACCTATCCCAAATTGGATAGGGGACTAATATCCAATATATATATAAAGAACTCAAGAAGGTGGACTCCAGAAAATCAAATAACCCCATTAAAAAATGGGGCTCAGAGCTGAACAAAGAATTCTTACCTGAGGAATACCGAATGGCAGAGAAGCACCTGAAAAAATGTTCAACATCCTTAATCATCAGGGAAATGCAAATCAAAACAACCCTGAGATTCCACCTCACACCAGTCAGAATGGCTAAGATCAAAAACTCAGGTGACAGCAGATGCTGGCGAGGATGGGAAGAAAGAGGAACACTCCTCCATTGTTGGTGGGATTGCAAGCTTGTACAACCACTCTGGAAATCTGTCTAGCGGTTCCTCAGAAAATTGGACATAGTACTACCGGAGGATTCAGCAATACCTCTCCTGGGCATATATCCAGAAGATGTCCCAACCGGTAAGAAGGACACATGCTCCACTATGTTCATAGCAGCCTTATTTATAATAGCCAGAAGCTGGAAAGAACCCAGATGCCCCTCAACAGAGGAATGGATACAGAAAATGTGGTACATTTACACAATGGAGTACTACTCAGCTATTAAAAAGAATGAATTTATGAAATTCCTAGGCAAATGGATGGACCTGGAGGGCATCATCCTGAGTGAGGTAACCCAATCACAAAGGAACTCACACAATATGTACTCACTGATAAGTGGATATTAGCCCAGAAACTTAGAATACCCAAGATATAAGTTACAATTTGCTAAACACATGAAACTCAAGAAGAATGAAGAACAAAGTGTGGACACTTTGCCCCTTCTTAGAATTGGGAACAAAACACCCAATGGAAGGAGTTACAGAGACAAAATTTGGAGCTGTGACGAAAGGATGGAACATCTAGTGATTGCCATATCCAGGGATCCATCCCATAATCAGCTTCCAAACGCTGACACCATTGCCTACACTAGCAAGATTTTGCTGAAAGGACCCAGATATAGCTGTCTCTTGTGAGACTATGCCTGGGCCTAGCAAACACAGAAGTGGATGCTCACAGTCAGCTATTGGATGGATCACAGGGCCCCCAATGGAGGAGCTAGAGAAAGTACCCAAGGAGCTAAAGGGAACTGCAACCCTATAGGTGGAACAACAATATGAACTAACCAGTACCCCGGAGCTCTTGTCTCTAGCTGCATATGTATCAAACGATGGCCTAGTCAGCCATCACTGCAAAGAGAGGCCCGTTGGACTTGCAAACTTTATATGCCCCAGTACAGGGGAACGCCAGGGTCAAAAAGGGGGAGTGGGTGGGTAGGGGAGTGGAGGGGTGGGTATGGGGGACTTTTGGGATAGCATTGGAAATGTAAATGAGGAAAATACCTAATAAAAAAATTTTTAAAAAAGAAATTTTAAAAGAGAAAAATTTTCTATATGTTTCACAGTTTGTGACCACAGTTAGCTGTCTTCTTTGCTTTGGTCCTGAAGTTGAAGGTCTTGAGAAAGCAGATGCTCACATCAGGGTATACAGGAAGCCTGATGAGTCAGAGAGGTAGGGTCCAGGAACAAGAGGTAGCCTTCAAGGACATACCCTTGTAATCTACGCCAATCCAGGCCTCCTTAGAAACCATCCAGCTATGGTTTCATTAAACAACATATGTGTTGTGAAGGGACTGTGATTGTGACAGGGACCATGACAGCAGGCATTTGACTCAGTGCCTTATCAGTAAAAGAAATATGGAACTGGAAATCCTATGATTCTATCCCTTTACTGAAAAAAAAATCATTCAACTCCTTCCTGCAAAGGACTCTTAGATTCTGTAACTGCAGCCATTAGTGACTTGTCCTTCTATCCAGTAGGTAAAAAAATGGAAGGATCCATAGTGCAAGTGGAGGCAGCTTACCCCACTACTGCCCTGGTCCTCAAGGGCATAGCAGAGTAGCTTTTCCCAGTGTTGGTATTTACATTAGTCAGTTCATGTTGCCATAACAACAGGATGCATTCTCAGAACTCTGGTGGCTGAGAGTCTGGGTTGAATGGATCATAGATTTGACTACTTGTGAGGCCTCTCTCCTTGGCTTGTAGACAGCAGCCTTCACCTGTGTCCTCACAGGGTCTTTTCTTTGTGTATGGCTATGTCCTTTTCTTTTCAAACAAGGCCACCAACCAGATTGGATAAAAGTTCACTGGTCAAGACCCCATTTTAACATTCATTATCTCTTCAAATACCCTGTTTCCAAAAATAGTCACATTCTGAGGTAACAGGGGGGTTGAGACTTTAATATAAATATTTTGGATTAACAAAATTTAGCCCACACATTTTCACTTCACCCAAGGCACTACTTACTTTCTGACATGACAAACAATGGTTCCTAGAAAGAAGCAATGAATAAATAGACTTAAAGGAGTTCAATTGCAATATTGAATAGTAATGTTTTAAAAGGGTGAAAGCTTTTTTTTTCTTTTTTCTTTTTCTTTCTTTTTTTTTTTTTTTTTTTTTTTTTTTTTTTTTTTGCTTTCTTTACAGAGACACCAATGGATTCTTTGATTCTTTGAGGATGACACTGACACACATACATAAACAACACTTGAAAGGAAAGAATGGGAACAATGGGCAAGGATGGCCTTGGGGTACAAGGATAGGGACGTGAGGCAAGAAAGTGTGTGACCCTGTACCCAGTGGGACCAGCAAGGCATTAATTGTATATATGTGCATACATTAATTGTATATTCTTTTTGCAGACACAGTGTGATCTCCATTTCTATTCCTGATGCTGTGACTTCCATTCCACAGGGCACTGCAAGCAAAAACTTCCACGACATAAATTCTTTCACCCACAAATAGTTTTTGTCACAGTGTTTTATCACAGCCACAGAGAAGAAATGAAGATAAATGCAGAAGTTAATTAGTAGCAGACTGAGGTTTCAATTCATGTAGAATAGGTTCAGATCCTGGACAGCAATAAGAGTTGGATAAAAGTATGTAAGTGAGTTGGCTAGAAGTAAGCCCTAAACATATCGAGGGTTTTGTAAGGAATCCAGTGGTTGTTGCCAGCTTCCTTGGCATCTATGTTCAGAAAGAATCTGAGAGAAACTGAGAAGAAAGTGTCAGCCAAACAAAGGTAGAACCATCGAACTCTGAGGACATGAGCCCACGTGGGTAACAGGTGACCATGGATGTAGGCCAAGAGTAAGAGTAGCCGCTGGTAGATGGCAGCAGGAAAAGAGAGTCATGTGTGCCACAGCATAAAAAAAAAAAAAAAAAAAGAGTGCAAAGGGCAGGAGACAAACAAAACTGGCTGGTCAATGTAAACCTCATCCAGAAGCTAGGGCATGAAAGGGACTCTGGACTGTTTTGAGGAGTCTACAGGCAACATAATTCACTTGGCTTCAACTAGAGCTTAGATTGGTTCCTATGCATGTTGGTGGCAGCAGAAGTTGGACATCTGAAAATAGATAATGACTGAAGAAATCCTGACTGAGCTTGGTTGGAGGATAGGGCGATGCAGCAGCCAGACCTGGTATCTGGAGCTTTGGCAAAGGCTAATACACAGTTCAGTTTGCTACAAAATGACCCCCAAAAAATGATTCAGGGACCTTGTAGGGAAGCATGGAGCACACTGACAGAGGCTAGAAACAACACCGAGAAAGGTAGAGAGAAGGGAAGAAATGGTGCCAATGGTAAGAGAACACAGGAAAACATGGGTTTTAGCAACCTATGATGATGAGAGCTAAGGATCTGAGTCAAGTAAACAGAAGGGAAACTGGATTTAAGCAGGAGACACAGCTGACTAGGTTAGCATCTGTGAGAGATGGCAATGGAAGCATAGTGGGCGAGGCTCTGAAAAAAACTGTGTTCTGGTTGGCATACCAGAGAAGAATGGAATTTCTTTACATAGAAGGTATCTAGGAGTCTCTATCGATGCACCTGCACCATCTCCCTAATGGTCCAATGTCATCGGAATCTTAAGAATGAAAATGGTGAACAAGGGCTCATGTCACTTGTGTAGTGATGAGACAAAGATACCATAGTCCTAGTCTGTTGGGAGAGGTGAATGTTCCAAACACTCCCTAGCTTCTCTATAAGGAGACGAGTGTTAAGAGCTGGAGAGACTCCAGGACAAAGCACTTTCTTGCAATGCCTATAGCCCTAAGTTCCATCCACAACACCACAAATAAGGAGGTAAAATCATTCATAGACTCAGAGCGAAGTGTATGTCATTACCCATGGATCACTCCTCAGTAGGTTTTGTTTTGATTATTTTCCCCAATAGCATGCATTGTTGTAGAGTATGTGTGCCTCTAGGTAAAAGGAGCTTTTGAAAAGTCTAAGTGGGGCCACAGGTTAAGAGAACCTGTACATGGCTGTCTGGAGTAGGAGCTCTCCATTCTGTTTCTGTGCTCTACCCTCTGTCCTCATGACTGCTTGCAGTTATACTATGCCATAGAATTCTGAGGGAAAAGAGTTGGTCATTAGGACATGCCTGGCTTAGGAGTAGCCCTTGTATGTATCTTATAATCAATCCTCTTCACACAGGGTTCCCTGAATTGATTTTTACTACCTATTGTCACCTGTTTATAGGCTGAGTTACTCTATCTATATACTATGTCCCATTTCTCATCCCTTCTTGTCCCTCTTCTTAGCAACATTCTCAGGTAAACAATTCATGTGACTGCATATTCATTCCGTAGGTTGTATATACTTCTAGACTTGCTGGTCCCTATGTTGAGAACACCCTGGTAGTTGTATCCTCCTGCCATTGTTCATTTCAGCCTTGCTGTCTCTATATGAACTCATGCTGTCCCTCACTCATTACTGCATCCTCAGCATGCCCCCTCCATCACTGTGATCTGACAGCTGGGCAGGCAGCTGCTCCCAGACATGCTCAGCGTGAAACACTGTGATGTGACTAAATGGATGGAGCAAGTATCAGGGAGCAAGGAAAGGGTGGATGTAAAGGGCTGAGGCAGCAACAACAGGATCGAGAAGCAGATAAACCAGTGGCCCAGGGAACTACTATGTTTTTTAACATGAACTGACAGATAGACCAAGCAGCTCAAATGGATATCTGCCTCAGGAGATGAAAGTCCACTCCCCCAGTGCACAGTATGCATACAAAGAGTCGCATACTCTTACAAAGTTGTAAGCCATACCATACGTGGCTATTTGAATAGGTTTGGTCCCCATAGATTCATGTGTTTGGATGCTTGGCCCATTGGGAATGGCAATATTAGGAGGTGTGGCCTTGTTAGAGGAAGTGTGTCACTATGCGAGTGGGTTTTGAGGTCTCCTATGCCTAAGCTCTGCCCAGTGGAATCAGACACTGGTCCTGGCTGCTGGCAGAATAGTCTCCTTCTGCTGCCTTCAGATCAAGATGTAGAACTCTTGGCTCCTCCACCAGCATGCCTGCCTACACACTGCCATACTTCCTACCAAAAATATATCAAATTCCATACAGCAAATGCTTATATACCACACTACTCACTCTCCTACACACCCCCACACCCATACATACTTACCTATCTACCCATATACTCACACACTCAAGATCTCCTATTCTAGCCATCCTCAGTGTGTTCTAAGCTCAATTGTGCACCATCAAAGCACAGAACAGAGAAGGTTAACAGAAGGGCTTCCTTCCAGTTTTCTGAGCATTTTAGGTTTCAGAGCTGTGTAGAACAGGTTGCGTACTTTGAGCTGATGGCACACAGTGGACATAGGCATACTCCTCAGACAGGTCTTCACTCAACCTTGCTTGGAATGGCTAGCACTTGTCACTTATCACATGTAGCTACCCAAAGGACCTATGACCACCCTCCCCCATTGCTGGGGCTCAGTCTCTGTAGGTCAGTATCTAGGGAAATGTCTTACAGTGCACTCTCTGTGAAGTCAAACACAAATGTTACTTGGGATGTACTTTTCCCTGTGCCAGACAGTTTCATTTAGCTGTCCCAAAGACAACCTACATAAAATTTAGAGCAGAATTTCTGTCATTTGCTGTGAAAGCCTGGTAGCTTTCATATGTCCTTGCTTATCCCTTTCCCCCTTTCCAGGTACTTCCTTTGGGAATGATAACATTTTGAAGCCAGCATTAATTTTAACACCTTCTGATACACTGACCGCTTCACCTCTTTACCAAATTTGTTAGCTCCTCAAAGAGAAGACATGGTCCCTTTCTCCCACATCCCTGGAGCCTATCCTCTTCTCTTGTCTGGATGCATCACCCCCAATGTCTGCCCTTTGGATGGTGATCCCACAGGACACTATCTCCACAAAACAGCAGGTTCTTTGCTTCAATCCCAGTGAGTGTTGATGCTCTCTCTCACCAGCCTGGCCTGTACATATCTCAAAGGTGCAGAGTTCTGGATAACCATGATTAGCCTTCTCTTAAGTATTGAAGGCCATGTCTTCTCTTGGACCTGGTATCAGACAGCTTACACAGAAGGCTGTTGCTGGCCTCTGCCAATTCAAAGGGCAATCCTCTTCTCCTATGTTCTTCTTAATGTTTTTGAGTACTATCAGAGGGAAACAACCCATGATCATTGACTGGCCTTACTAACAACACTGTGTGGGATACTGTGGAAAAACTTAGCTTATGGTGGAAAGAAATCAAACTTCAATTATCAAAATTAGCCATGTATTATTCTTCTGCTAGATGTCTATGAATGTACTCACAGTTCATTCGGATATTCATGTTTGAAATGCTTTAGAAAAACCCCTTCATGTTAACAGAATGTAGTATCAAAGCTTTAATGTTCCTCAAAATACTCTAAGACGACACCTTGATCTAAAAACTCTAAAACTCCCTTTGAATCTCAGATGTATGGCTTTTTGTATGCTCATATGACTAGCACAAAGCCACTGAGACTACTGCCTGTGACATGTGTGTATGGCCATGATCAGGACTTGACTCTCAAATCTGCCTGAATTTCCAATAGATCTTGGTAGAGTGACATGAATTAGCCTAAAGTGCCTAGTTCTGTTCACAGTTAGCAACTGGCTGCTTGAAATGTGGTGTCTTATTCAGTGTCTTGTTGCTGTGAAGAGACACCATGTCCCAAAGCAACGTTTATAAGGACAACATTTAATTGGGGCTGGCTTAAAGTTTCAGAGATTCAGTCAATTAATATCACGGTGGGAGCATGGAATCATGCAGGCAGACATGATGCTGGAGGAGCCAAGAGTTATACATCTTGATCTGAAGGCAACCAGGAGAGATACTCTCTATTCCACACTGGGTGGGGCTTGAGCATAGAACCTCAAAGCCCACCTTCACAGTGACAGATTGTATTCAATAAGCCTATGCCTACTCTAACAAGGCCATTCTTCCTAATAGTGGCACTCCCAGGGCCAAGCATATTCAAATCACCACATGTGGTAAATACACTGGAGAGCAGAACCACTGAATTCAGTTTTCTTTAGTTTCTCAAGATTCATAATTTGACTTTACTCTTTTAAAAGTGTGTGTGTTGGGGGGGCACAGGGGTGAGTGATGGGTATGTGTTCTAGCCTGTATGTACTCTCCTAGGCTAAAAGATGGCCTCAGATTCTCCAAGGCTGGAGCTACATGAGATTATCAGCTGTCTATTGTAGATATTATGAACCAACTCTGGTTCTCAGCCAGAGTAAGACACTCTGTTAACCACCAAGCCATCTAATCCCATCTTTACTTTATAAATGCTATAGAAGGCTGGTCTGTAGTGCATCTAGGAAAAACCAATTAAAAAAAAACCTTGAGATTTGAATTTTTTTAAGGAACAGGAAAGGAGGCATGTCCGACTCTGCAACATACCTCTTCATCAGCACCAAGGGCATGCTTAGTCATTTTCAGGTAAATTTCAAAATCTCCCAGCCACTCCTCCCATCGATCATTTGGCTGACATTTATAGGTCATCTCAGGCTCAGGAGGCATGGATGGAATGCAGATAGCGCTGTGCATGACATATACTCATCAATTTCTAACAACTAAAATGCCTAGCCACATCCTTAATTTGTTAAATTCATGAGGCCGGATTCTTTGTGTTTTTCTACAGTATGGGAGGTTAGGACTTTTCAGCAACCTTTGACCTTGACACAGAACTCTGGTGTTGCCACTGCCTAGAAAGCAGGCACAGTCCAGTTGCACACCAGTGAACCAGTGATGACCAAGGCTGGCTCCCTCAGGTGCTCTCCAGAATCCTAGCATCTTATTTCCCCTGAAAGCCCTTCAGTGAAACCTGCTGCAGTGCTGCTAACTCAGCATCTGGCTCCTCAAGCTGGCCTACTTTCCCCTCCATGTATGTATTCATGGCACCATCTAGTGGCTGTGATTTTCAGCCCTGTTGTCTAACTAGAGAGCACTACCCAAGTTTCTTGGGATTTATATAGAACAGGCAGGTGGGCTGTTGGCTTTCCTAGATAAATGTGTCCCTATAGTTCATCATGATCTGCTTACCTTTTCTATGGATGGAGATAATGCTATCACAAATTCCACCATGAGTTTTTATTTCTGAAACACCTCGTGCAAAAGAGAACCATATAAGGTTCTGTGAATTAGTAAGAGACCAGCTCAGATGGTTCCTTCTATTCAGGCATAACTGTCTGCCAGGGAATTTTCTTCTGAAGCTGGGACTAAAAGACTGAAGCTGAAACCCTGACGAGCTTGAGACCCAGCACTGACCACCTTCTTTCCCACTAGACATTCCCTAGAACCTCGAGGAGGTTGCAGTCCTATGTTTAAGAAGATCCTCAATAGGCAGGGAATGCCATGATAGCAGCCAGACAAGAGCAACACATTAAGCTGAGATGATCCATAGCCTTGGAGATGGGGTGAGTCTAGGCAGACAAACAGGTAAGAACAGTGCAATTGTGCATCTTCTCAAATGCCCAAAGCACTGATGGGCTACACTGAATGGATGCATTGACTATGGAATCACAGGACACCCAGAAGGATTCTAGACTTATTTTTCAGAACAAGAAATATATATATGTGAGAGTTGCATTCTTAGAATTCCTTTGTTTTCACATTGTTTTCATCAAATATAAGCTCAAATCTTCACATAACTGGAAGAAACTAATCATTGAGCAGATTTGCAAAGAAAACAAGAATCATATATTTGTGTTTCTGTGTGGTTTTGTGTTTGTGTCTATTTGTATGTTTGTGTGTCTGTGTATCTTTATACATTTGTATATTTTTATGTTTGTGCATTTGCCTGTCTGTCTATGTGTGTTTTCAGAAACTGTATGACTACTTACAGATTTAGTAATACACTGTTTGGTGACATGTGAATCATAGAAAAAGTGAAGAAGGAAATGAAAAACTTCCTAGAAATAAATTTAACTGAAAGTTCAACTTATTAGAACTTTTTAATGACAAATTGATGGGAATAGTAAAAACTAAGTTTATAGCTATGAACGCCTACAATGAAAGTCAGGTGTAAGGGAGAACATGGGATTCTGTACTTATAACTCCAGCAGTAGAAAGGTCGAGCCAGGAAGGTGGACTTTAGTTTACACACATACAGTGAAAAGCTATTTTTAAAAGTAGAGCAAAATAAAAACCAGAAAGATCACAAGTAAATTATTTATAATACACACCAAGGTAGTATTAAAATATATAAGCTGAACTTAAGGTAGTAGGCACTAAGAAATAAGGAAAATCAGTCAGAAGATAATAGAATGAAGATGAAAATAAAACCTCAAAGACCTAATAAAGCAAAATAGAAACTCCAACCCTAAACACCAGTTCCACAGACAGAAACAATCTATCATCCCTACTGGGACTTATTTTCCCACTTAATCCTACAAAACCCACCACTGAAAGGAGAAAGAGGACTTACCATTTCCTAATAAAAATCTAAAAGAAAAACTCAACCAATGAACTAGTTCTACAATTACAAGTCCCAGTACAGAAGACAAACTTCATAAGAAACAAAGACATCATATCATCTTCACAAATTGTTACTTCCAAAATGATAGTATCTAATGAAATGATTAATAGACAAAAAATACAAAGCCGAAAGGGCCTGAAATGATGTATTCCAAGTTCTGGAAGACCACCATTATTAACTCAATTATTTTTCTCTGCAAAAACTAACTGTTAAAATTGAAGGTTAAAATGAAAACCTTTCATGATAGCAATAGGTAAAGAAACTTGTGGCTACTTGTGTCTGAAGACAAAGAGAAATAGATCACAAGCATAAATTAGAGTTCATGGAAGAGGTCTAAGAACACATCACAAAATGATAAGTTGACAAGAATTAAGAGACATCATTCAAAGTAATTCTTAATATTAACAGTCTCAATTAGATAAAAAAAAAATAGACACACAGACCAGCAGACTGCATCAGTGAACAGGATCGATCTTATTGTTGCCACCAAGAAATTTACCTCACCATACATGTTAGGCACCACTTTTAATACTTTACCCAGTATTGGACAAGGGTATTCCAAGCAAATGAAACCAAGAAATAGCAGTCGCAGCTATTCTTACATGGGAAAATAGACTTCCAAGACGGCTCACTTCATACTCACTGAAGGAATGAATCAATGAAAAGGGTATTCCAATCCTAAACATAGATTCACCAAACACAGGTGAACCCAATTCCATACAAGCAACGCTAACAAATTTAAAAGCACAGAGTATCTCCAAGACACTGATAGTGGGTGACTTCAATACCCCAGTCTCACCAATACACAGGACATCTATAAAAACAAAACAAAACAAAACAAAACAAAAAAAACAAAACAAAACAAAACAAAACAGAGATTCTCTGGAGTTGAATTACATCATAAATTAAATGGACCTAACAAACATTTACAGAATATCTCACCCAAACTCTAAATACACTAATTTCTTTTCAGCAGCCCATAAAATATTTTTGAAGTCAATTACATATTATGACATAAAACAAATCTTAGTAAAAATAGGAAACGAATATAACATCCTTCATCATATCTGACCACAATGGAACAAATTTGAATATCAACAATAGGAACTACAGGAAGGGCATAAACTCATGGAAACTAAACAAGACAGTATGAAGGATCATTGGGTTAGGAAAGAAATCAAAATGGAAATTTGAAATTTTGTAGAATTGAATGAAAATGAATATACAAAATATCAAAATCCATAGGAATAAGTGAAGATAGTCCTAAGAGGAAATGTTATAGCAAAATTTTCTCAGATATATCAAATTAATAACTTAATGATTCACCCTTGTAAAACCCAAGAACAAATAACACCCCCAAAAAGTATAAAGTAAAACACAATGAAAGCCAGAGATTAGTAAAATAGAATTAAGAGAAAAAAATACAGTGAAATAAAGATATAGTTCCTTGACAAGATTGACAGACCTTTAGCCAAATTAGTGAGAGGGGGGAGGAGGGGAGGGGAGGAAGAGGGGAGAAGAGGAGAGGAGAGGAGACGAGAGGAGAGGAGAGGAGAGGAGAGGAGAGGAGAGGAGAGGAGAGGAGAGGAGAGGAGAGGTAGGTCCCCAAACTAGAGATAAGAAGGAAGATATTGCAATAGACACTAATTCAGAGAGTCAATCATAAGAACATACTTTAAAATTTATATTTCATTAGACTAGAAAACCTAAAAGAAATGATTGAACCTTTAAATGCTGTGATCTATGAATGTTAAATTAAGTTGGGGTAGATAATTCAAATAGACATATATCAGAAAGTGAGACAGAAGTAATATTTAAAAATATCTCAGCTAATCTATATGTATCTCATGTGAAACAGCCTTCTTAAAAGCTAGTGCAGTATAGTATGATATTGAATTTTACAAACTGCATTATATGCAGTTATTGTTATATTTCATTTCCCTAATATTAAATGCTGACAACTTGAAAAAAATTCTCCCAGTTAAAACAGCCCAGATGGAGTCAATACACAATTCTATTTTCTCCTCAAAGAAGAATTGACACTAATCTCAAAGTATTTCATAAAAATAGAAAAAGAAAGGAAGTCTTTCAAATTCTTTATGGAGTCAGTATTACCCTGGTACCTAAAACAAATACCCAATAAAAAGATAATTATAAGTCAATATTGTTGCTCAGGCATGGGCAGAAGAATTCTCAATAAAATATTTGCAAGCTAAAATTAAGAATATACCATAAAGGTATTGTGAACAAGTTGGCTTCATACCAGAAACACAGGGATAATCCGCCTATTTATATCAATGAGTTGAATCTACCACATGGATAGATTCATTGACATGAATTATATAATAATCTCAAATGAAAAATCTTTTAACAAAATCCAACATTGCAGCATGCGAAAAGTCCTAGGGAGACTAGAGATACAGGGGACTCATCTGAACATAATAAACACACAGTATACAGCAAGCTAACATCTAACATCTTATTAAATGAAGAAAAAACTCAACCGCATTTCCATTAAAATCAGGAACAAAAACAGGGTGGACACTCTCCCTTCTGTCACTCTCTCTCTCTCTCTCTCTCTCTCTCTCTCTCTCTCTCTCTCCTATTTAATATGATTCTCGAGATCTTCACTTGAAGCATTAATCTCAGTTATCACTGATACAGAGAATTTGACTTTTGAGTTAGGTCTATATATAGTTTAGCATACATCTATTAGAAGTAAGTTATGGACTCAGACTGTGATGTGTCTCAGAATTTTATGGTATTATCTAACAAAGTATCTTATGCAATTGTTCTGCAATTGTTCTTGCTGTAAGATACCTAAATAATCTGAAGTAGAAAGTTTGCTGTCAACAAAATAAAATGATTGTTGTTGGAAATGCCCGGATATTGGGAAGAAAAACATGAGTCAAGGAACTTTAAGTTCCTAAAAGAAAAACAAATGGCAAGAAATATTTTTTTAACTGTTCAACATTCTTAGCTATTAGGGAAATGCAAATATAGAACTACTTTAAGATTTCATTTTATATCAGTTAGAGAAGCTAATATTAAATAAACAAGCAAACAGAAAAGACAATATGCCGACATGGATTTAGGGAAAGGGGAACAATCTTTTATGGCTGTTGATGTTGCAAACTGGTATAGCAACTATGAAATTCAAGTGGGTTTCCTCAAAAAGCTAGACATTTATCTACCACATGATCCTTACCACTCTTTAGCATATATCTAAAAGAGTAACCTTCTGTAGAGATACTTGCTGATTCTTGCTCACTTCTGCTCTATTCACAGTGAGTAAAAAAAAATGCAAACAGACTAAACATTTTTCAATTGGTAAATGGATAATATATAATACTATAGTAAAAATGTGGCACATATGCACAATAGACCATCATTCTGCTAAAAAGAACAAAATCCTGAAATTTTCAGGTAAATGGATGAAACTGGAAATAATCACTTGAAGTGAGGTAACCTTGACCTGGAGGGACAATTGCTGAGCATTCCCTCTCATGTGTGGATGCTAGATTTGGTTATTTGGATATACGTGTCTAAACTGGCATCTCCGTAGAACACAGAAAACAGCATGAGGCTACTGGCAGACATTAATGAAAAGGAAATAAAACCCAGGAGGTATGAAGAGAGAAGGATTGCATAGGAAGAGTTAAGTGGGCTGCTGGATGGGAGGGTAGAGTAGAAGAGTAGGGGGAAGGATGACTAACAATAAAGACCATTGAATGTGCCATATGGAAGGCTACTATAGTGAAATCTTCCTGAAATATATGTCTAAATATATAAAAGGTGTTTAGTTGGAGTTAGCCTATAATGAGGGGTGGTGGCAGTGCCTTTCTCAGAAACCACAGACTGTGAAGTAAAAAGCTAAGTGCCAAGTACCTTTGAGCTGTCAGTGGGGTCTCACAGACCCTCCCCAATCCTTACTCTGGAAATCAGTCTGGCTGTTCCTCAGAAAATTGGACATAGTGCTACCGGAGGATCCTGCAATGCCTCTCCTGGGCATATAGCCAGAAGATGTTCCAACAGGTAGAAGGACACATGCTCCACTATGTTCATAGCAGCCTTATTTATAATAGCCAGAAGCTGGAAAGAACCCAGATGCCCCTCAACAGAGGAATGGATACAGAAAATATGGTACATTTACACAATGGAGTACTACTCAGCTATTAAAAAGAATGAATTTATGAAATTCCTAGGCAAATGGATGGACCTGGAGGGCATCATCCTGAGTGAGGTAACCCAATCACAAAAGAACTCACATAATATGTACTCACTGATAAGTGGATATTAGCCCAGAAACTTAGAATACCCAAGATATAAGATACAATTTGCTAAACACATGAAACTCAAGAAGAAAGAAGACCAAAGTGTGGACACTTTGCCCCTTCTTAGAATTGGGAACAAAACACCCATGGAAGGAGTTACAGAGACAAAGTTTGGAGCTGAGACAAAAGGATGGACCATCTAAAGACTGCCATATCCAGGGATCCATCCCATAATCAGCTTCCAAACGCTGACACCATTGCATACACTAGCAAGATTTTGCTGAAAGGACCCAGATATAGCTGTCTTTTGTGAGACTATGCCGGGGCCTAGCAAACACAAAAGTGGATGCTCACAGTCAGCTATTGGATGGATCACAGGTCCCCCAATGGAGGAGCTATAGAAAGTAACCAAGGAGCTAAAGGCAACTGCAACCCTATAGGTGGAACAACAATATGAACTAAACCAGTAACCCCCAGAGCTCGTGTTTCTAGCTGCATATGTATCAGAAGATGGCCTAGTCGGCCATCAGTGGAAAGAGAGGCCCATTGGACTTGCAAACTTTATCTGCCTCAGAACAGGGGAACGCCAGGGCCAAGAAGTGGGAGTGGATGGGTGGGGGAGTCGGTGGGGGAGTGTGTGGGGGACTTTTGGGATAGCATTGGAAATGTAAATGAAATAAATACCTAATTAAAAAAAAAGAAGAGGAACTATGAAATAAAAGATTGGAAAAGGGGAGGTGGGGAGACACGAAATGATACTTGGGTATGAGAGAGAGACAGAAGTTGTCTTTCATATGCTGGATACAGATTTAACCGTCTGTACATGCCGCACACATGTACATAAAGGCAGAATGGGGAATATTTGCGAGGAGGAAGAGGACAAGTGAGGGTGAAATAGGAGGAGAGTTAGATGACACATAAGGGCAGGCAATAAATACCATGATGTATGGATGAAAACATCATAATGAAGCACATGATTTCATAAGCTAAAAACAAGAGAACTTACAAGACACACTTTGCTGCATATCTTTCTGGTAGACTTTATGTCACCTACAGGCGACTTCTCATACAAAGCACAATGTGAAACTAGGTAAATAACGGCTGTGTTGTGTTGTGTTCTAACGTCCAGAAAAATCATGTTTGGTGCAGGTGTATTTGTTGTTACTGTTGCTATTTTGTTTATGGGGTTTGATTTGTTTCTTTGGTTTTTGTTTTTTGGGTTTTGTTTTTGTTTTTTTTTTAACTGTGTGTGATCTGGGCTGTGTGATAGGCCCCTTTCAAAGGTGTTAAACATGGAGCCCTGGCTAAACTAACAGTGTGCTACTCAGCATGTTGAAAGCCCAGAGTGCAAAAAGGTGAGGTAGTTGGAGCAGACTAGCCAGAGGAGCAAGCTTCAGAATCATGTCTAGGAGGGCTAGGAGCCAATGAGTGGGGAGTTGAGTAATGATGATTACAGGTCTACAGTGAACTTGGAGAAAACAGGCAAATAAGAGCAAAGAGATGCATGCCAGGCTCCAGACCCCAGGCTCCGAAATGAGTGCATTGAAATCAATCAGTGAAAAGGGGGCTTCTCTGAACCTTACGGGAAAGAACGGAAGAAGAGAGGTGATGCTATTAGACTGTATAATGAGTGACTGCTTGCAAGTTTTAAAAAACAGACTGGTTGCTAATGCATCTCATGGAAAGACTGCCACTTCACCTTCACATATAGAGTATGGGAGGAAGTAATTAAAGAAATCACTACTTTTAAAGTTGGTGGGAATGATGACAGCAGACTCCCTAGAGAACAACTTCAAAATGTTCGCTTACCTTTTGTCCAATTTCTGGAATTAGTCCAAAGTATATTTTATCATAAATAGAAATTTGAAGTATCATGAACTTTGTACAGATGCATGAAGGTGAAATAACTATAATGGAACACAATGTGTCAGAGTTTCAGAGTAAACTGCTTATTCTGAAATTTTTAAGTCACATAAATATGTTTAAGACACATAAACGGTTTCCAATGTATGTTACATTATAGAACAAAATAGATTTTGAAGAAAAAATCTGTAGGAGACCTGTGTGTGTGTGTGTGTGTGTGTGTGTGTGTGTGTGTGTTAAACATACACTGTATGTTAGACACACAGACACATAATACATTCTACCCTCTTAAATATTAATTTTGACTCTGTGTTCTACTATAATGCCTTGTGCTTCTCAAATACATGTGTTATTTCATATTTTTTATATTATGCATATGAGTGCTTTGCCTGCATATGTCTGTGTACCACATATATTACTGATGCCAGAGGTCAGAAGAGGGTCTGAGATCTCCTGGGACTGAAGTCCCAGGTGGATGTGGGTTCTGTGAATTGAACTCAGGTCCTCTGGAAGAATGACATGTGCTTTTAACCACTGATCCAACTCTACAGCCCCTAGTTTATAAGGTGATTTGTTTGTTTGTTTTGCTTTGGTCTGGTTTAAGTGTGTGTGTTGGGGGGACAGTTACTCCTTTTAGACAGTGTCTCTCAACTGAATGTAAGTTCACTGATTGCCAAGCCTGTCTCACAGTTGAGCCCAGGGTCCTCCTATCTTTGCTTTGCAGTGCCGGGATTAGATGTGGGACAAGGCCCTTTACATCTGAGCTTTTTTTGCATATTGTGATCTGAAGTCAAGTCCTCATTCTTGTAAAGAAAGCACTGTACCACTAAACCATCTCCCCAGTCCCAGAATCCATAGACACTGGGTTATATTATGTGCAGATGTTTACATCTGCATATGCATACACACATGTAACTGTCCAGTTAAAATTTTCTAGCTATAAATGGTATAATACTGTTCAAATACATTACCCATAAGTCAGATATTTATAAAGTGTGTAGTTCCCTTATGTCACACTATAACCAAAGGATGATGCCAATCTTTGAGTTGAACTATGAATATACTGCCCTCCAGTGGGCATATTTATTCTACCATCATTCTCAACAAAAAGTCTTAAGACCTAAAGTTCTTACTGTACTAGAAGAGATTAAAAAAAAAAAAAAAAAAGAAAAAAACAGACAGTGACAGAGGTGAGTGTGGTCAAAATACATTATATGTATTATGAAAATGTCACAATAAAAGCTATTATTTTGCATAATTAATATATGCTACTAAATTTTTTAAAAGAGTAATACAATAGTTTTGTTTTTGTTTTGAAATATGCTGTCTTCAAAGTAAAATAGCAGAGGGCAAACTCACTGAGTGGAGGGAAACTGGAGAGGCACTTGATGCAGACAGTGCTGGTAGCTGCTGTTCCGCTATGTGCTTTGATACAATGGTAAAACTGTCAATAATCCAGAGTTCCTGCCCAGGTCTTTTGTAGCACAGGCAAGAAAGGATCCTAGGTGGAAGAGCTTCTGGTTCCTGACATAGTCAGGACTCTGGTGCTGCAGGCCTTCTCCTATTACTCCTTTTCTTGCCTTTGGTGGTTTTTTGCCCAACAGACTAACAACTTCAGCCAGGAGCCCTTTATTCAGTGCTGTGTTCCCTGAGGTCATGCTTACTGCATTATCTTTCAGAGCACGAGTGTTCAGAGGGTGCAGGGGAAGGGAAAAGGAAAAGCAGCAATTGGTAGCCAAGTGAGCTACTTATAAGATACATCAAATCACAGGTTGAGGCCACACCCTGAGCTTTAGGGGCTTGCCCAGAGGGCCTCCAAGCTCACCTTCCATGCAGTGATGTCAGAAAGTTCCACCCAGAAAATAAAAAGCAATTACATGAGCTGGTCATAGCAACACTCTTGGAGAGCATCAGCAGGTCTTTGGAGACATTATCACTCAGTTCCATGATCCTAGGTAGAAAGGCTTTGAGCATCTCTGTGGAGGCTTCCTTAGAATTGACCTACACATCAGTGCTGGGTACACAGCTCTTGGGAGGGTGTGTGCCGGAGGTGTCCTAGCAGAAGTCATTGGTTACAGTCTCTAACTTCCCATGTTTGATTTGCAGATTTGACAGGAAGAGGTTATGAAAGTGAGACACTCAGGAGAAGCAATATTTTGAATTTTATATTAGTCCTCTTCTGGCTTAGCATACTGCAGTCTGAACTTGTTGAACCATGATTATGTAGAGATGTTTACATTTGCATATGCACACACATTTTAGTGTTCAGTTAATTTTTCTAGCTATAAATGTATAATATAAATCTATAAAATATATAATATAATATATAATATAAATCTCTGGAGTGACAGAGAGCTATGTTCACAGGAGCCTTGTGCTTGTGGGAAAATATCAAAAACATGTAAGATGCCACGACAAACCTTGTCCAGCAGCCTGAGGGAAAGAAA
This sequence comes from Mus musculus, assembly GCF_000001635.26. Classification (NCBI taxonomy): domain Eukaryota; kingdom Metazoa; phylum Chordata; class Mammalia; order Rodentia; family Muridae; genus Mus; species Mus musculus. Next base: position 57,484,526 of record NC_000073.6, read on the forward strand.
GTCATCTTCAACTCAGGACACTTTCCATTTACAATGGGTTTACTAAAAAAAATCCTTAAAACAACATTGTAAGTCTCTGAATTTATCATTGGGTTCCTTGTGTGTCCCATTGGTTGGTGCTGGGAATGCAGCCTGGGGTCTCATACATGCTAAACTCACAAATTTTCCTCTGAGATACACTCACAGCCAAAAGTGACTTCTTTTTAAAGATAATGAGAAATGTCAGGGGCTCTCCTTAGGCTTCCTAGAGCTGCTGGTGAAGTTTGTCTTTAGATCATGGAAACAATGGGCCACTGGTGCAACCCTAAATAGTTTTCAGATCCTCCACTAACTATTTGCTCCTCTTAAATGTGTCAGATAGCAGGCACTTGGGGAAACTACATCAACAATGGCTTGAAAGATCTCAGTGCTAACTGAAAAGATTTCTGCAGCATGGTAGGGATAGAAGCACAGAGACTTCTTTGGTTTATACTGGGTTTTACTATGCTGGGGTAGCTTCATTTTATAAGACAGTGGCTATTGTTTTTAAATATTTTTAGGTCTGCCTTAGAGTATAAAGGACACCATGCCTTTACCACACCCCATCTTTTGAGTTAGATAAAGAAGATTGGGGACAAAATTTTACTTTAAAAATATGTCCATTGTAAAATTATATGGTTGGGTGTCATGAGCAATATCATAATATACATTTCTGTACAGATGTTTACAGCATGTTTTTTATGTTAATCCCAGGGTAGATACACATAGGAATCACAGCACCAAGGAAAAAAAACACTAGTTTTATATGGTGTGTTAATTTGTTATCTGTCCCTGTAACAAATGCCTGAAAAATATCAGTTTACAAAGAGAAAAGGGTCTTTGCAGCTCATGGTTTTGGAGATTGCAGTAACGACCTGTTGGCTCCATTGTTATGGGCTTGTTGCAAGACAGAACATAATGACAGGAATGTATGGCAGAGCCACACCACATTTCTCCTTCTCTGGAGCTGAAGAGAGGAAGAGGAAAGCTACCCCCTGACTTGAAGACTATTTTACATCTCTTGAAGATTCCACCTCTTCCCGATATTGCTGCTTAGACAGTTAATCCTTTAGCATACTGGCCATGGAAGGACATTCAAGATCTGAGCTACAGTGCCGGGTCTGGTGAGTAACCTCAGTACTGACCACAAAAGCTGCTCCCCTGTGGATTGCTGAGGATACTCAGGTGCGGGCAGGTGAAATATAAGACTAGAGTATGGGATTGGGCGATGAAAAAGAAAGGCAGAGCTGAGAGTTTCAGAGAGAGGGGGAGAGAGAGAGAGAACAGGGAACAGACAGATGGAAGGACAGAGAAGATGGAGGAAGAAGACGAACCAGATCCACATGACTTGAAATAGCCACAGGGAGCTATGAATACCATAGAAGCAATAGAATAATTTAGGACAGTTTGTCCAATCTAGATGGGCAGCTTGTATCAATATCAATTGGCTCTGAGTTCATTGTATGGGGGTTTTGTGAGTTGAGAATTTACTATTATAAATCTGACTGATAAATTACAAGCCTCTAGAGTTTTGATTTTACTGAGTTAAGGGAATTTGTGATAGTGAGCCACAGGTGGCAAATGGCTGGGAAGATCAGAGGCAGATCAGAGGCAAGTGAACCAAGAGAAGTTGGGTGGCTGTCTCATGGAGTCCATGGGGGCAAAGAGACTGCCAAGGCCAGAGAGTAGCCAGCAACAGCATGAGTTGATTTTATAATTATTACATGCAACAGGCCCCCAAATAGCCATGACAGAAGGTTACCAGATCTTCCTTTGCCAGCATGTGCTCTGTGAGTTGACAGTAATTTGTACTGTCAATTCCTTGTCTTTGCTAAAGCAGTAACATGCTGGTTGGTTTTTATTATCTTAACACAAACTTAGACTGGGAAAGAAGCAATTTAAAATGAGAAGATTGTTTTGCGGGGCTGGAGAGATGGCTCAGCGGTTAAGAGCATTGACTGTTCTTCCAAAGGTCCTGAGTTCAATTCCCAGCATGTGGTGGCTCATAATGATCTGTAATGGGATCTCATGTCCCCTTCTGGTGTGTCTGAAGACAGCAACAGTGTACTCATATTAGTGAAATAAATAAAATAAAACCTTTTAAAAAAAAAAGATTGTTTTGTAGGCAAGTCTGTGGGGTAATGTTTTGATTTGTGATTGCTGTAGGAGGGCCCAGCACACTATTGGGGATGCCACCCCAGAAAGGTAGTCAGGGGTTGCATAAGAAAGCAGACTAAGAAGGCTGTGGACAGTAAGCCAGTGAACAGCACTCCCCCATGGCCTCTGACCCAGTTCTTGCCTCCCGGTTCATCTCTTGAGTTCCTGTCCCGATTTCCTTCTGTGATGGATTGGTACACGGAAATATAAGCTGAAATGAGTCCCTTCCTCCTCACCTTGCTTTCTGTGTTTATCACCGCAGTAGAAACCCAACCGAGACAGCTTTAGCACACTAAGATGCACAGCAGTTTCAAGAACGATTTCACTTCTCAAATGTTGAAGACCGAGAGAAATAAAACTCATTATCAGCTTTGCAGCTCATTAGCAGCCTTACTCTGCATAAACAACCACTCATTACTGCCACAGGCAGCTCATCATGCTTACCTTCCTTCTGGGCACGGTATTTGAAAGCTGTACTAATAGGACTTTCCTAGATCCAGTAAGAATGTGGCTGTGCTCCAGTGGTCAATTGTGATGAATCCAGCATGGATATGGCTGAAATCGTGGCTGGCCCTTTGATGGCTCTGTGATCCTGTGGTGGTTACCAAACTCCTCCATTCTCATTTGCTCCAAGCATTAAACGTGAAGGTGTTAGCCTGCGCTTGGCTAGCACAACTCTTCGAGAATGGAAAGGTGTGTTGTCTGTACCTTGAAAATGATAGTCAGTGAGGGACCCCCTATCTTGTCCATTCTCCCTCTCTATACTGTATCCAACTCCACTTCTCACATAGGCAATGTGCACCAGAGTGTGGCATCACACTGCTCTGAGGAAAGCTGCACATTTTATGATGTATAGCTGATATTTTGGATCTAACTATTCTCTTGAAAATGAGACTCAAGGACAATTATCTAATGAGATGGTAGGTATCTTTATTATATGGACAAAATGTTACTCACAAAATAACCTCTTCAATCCTTTACCCCAAAGCAGAGTACCCCCTAGCTTCCTACATGAGCTCCTACTCTATCTCGCACCTTTCTCTGCTGTATTGAGTTCCCTTACAGACACTTTTCCATGGGATACTGACCTGGGATTTATTCTCAGTATTGCCGCTGTTCCTCAACTCTCCCCCAGACTTCTGTGCATGGAGAATGTGCTGTTTAGAGACCCATACTCATACATGCTATGTCCACTGACAGGCACAAGTTCAAGAGCAGTGTGAAGAGAAATGAAGGGCTGGGCAGAAAATGAGCTACCAAGATGTGTGTCATAAGCTTGCTTTCTACCATTCCTTGCTACAAGTCAAGTTTTGCTGTAAGATAGGTGCAGGACCATGTGGTCCTGTACCTATAATTCAAAACACAGTCTCCATGAGAATAGCTATATTATTTTCCAATATTAAATATTAAATATATTAAAGTTATTTTTGAAAAAAATCTCCACAGATACCCAGATGAATGTGTGGCAGGGTTTGGAAATGTAGCCTTCTGGTTTTTATTTTGTTTTGTTTTGTGTAACTTTGAAAGCATTTCCCGAAGCCTACTTAGTTTTACCATGGAAACTGAAAGTTAGGAAGGACTCTTGCTCTTTGATGAATTCATTGATTAACTGAAGTCAGAATTAGAGTGGCAAATATCATTTTAAGTTATAAATATTATAGCTTATTCTTAGTATTTAAATCTTACATCAAAACATAAGAAATGGGGTTTCAAACCTTGAAAAAGCTATACAACCCAAACAAACAAACAAACAAACAAAGGTTCATTTTAGGTTCTTAATAAAATTTGTGTAAAATACAATTTCCTTCTTTCATTATCTGAGTATCAACTTCAAAGGATGCTCTTGAGCATGTATGAAAAATAAAAATGAGTTCAGCTGCTGATGGCCGTGGACCTCTGCATTCCAGGGAAACAATTTGATCTAGCCTTAGCATCTGTACTTCTCAAAGCGTGAGCACTCACTGTGCCTGTACATCACACCTCTGCAGCATGTGCAACCTTCAAATCATCTCCATACCCCTTAGCCACTGAGCCTTGTCCACATATGTCCAGGACGACATCAGCTGACCCGACCTGCTACCCAGGGTACTTAACTGCTTACCGCATGGTGTAGAGAAGTGTGCCATCATCCTCCAGCCTCAGCAGCTTGTTGGGTGTCGTCATGTTGTGTGCAATGGACTTCTTGCCGTTGTGGAAGAACGTGTCTGGAGTCCAGATTTTGCTGGCAAGAAGGTTGTTGAGAGGGAGGCGTTGCATGGGGCCCTTAAACCGCAGCCTTTCATCTTTCCAGCTTTGCCGGAAAAACACATCGATGGTATATTCCTAATGCACAAGAAGACATCAGGGGGACATCTCAGTGGGAGAGTTCCTCACCACAGTTAATTCAGTCTGGGAATTGTCTGTGTTAGCCAGGTTTTGGTACCTACCATTTCCGTGTCAGACACTGGGCCAAAGCTGGTAACATAGATGTCTGTTCGCACCTGCGTGATTCGCTCTGAAACACAGACATAGGTTGCTTTGCACTGCCTTACCAAGAGCCTCCTCTATACTGTGTTGTTCTCAGTGTAGTGCCCAAATTCATTCTTCGTAATCGTGACGCGCTTTTGTGTTTTGTAAACCTAGAAGACTTGAACAGTACTCAATGGACCTGGACTGCTTCAAACGACAGATCAAATAGTGTATCCATCATTAGGAAAGTGGCCTAGGGCTCATGGTACCTCTCTCCCTGGGAGTTGTCCTCAATAGATGTGGACTGAGATGGAGATAATGAATGGAGATACTCCTAAACCTGGAGCTCGAAGGTCATCCTGCTCTGGATCCTGACTTGTGTTAATCTCCAAATAAAGCTGGAAGCATTAGGTGGCTTCAAGAAAGGGGTGATGAGAAAGGGCTTTGGTGCACACCAACACAAGTATGGCTTGAAAAAGAGAACCACTCCTCCTTAGATGACATTGTGAGTTGTTTAAACCTCCTGTCACAGGGTCCTACTATATTACTAAAGTAATGGGATATACAGAATTGATCAAAATGATCAATAATACTGGGGCAGGGAACTAATGTTTTCCATGGGTCAGAACCTATCACCACCCACACTAAAGCACTCCAAGCAGCCCGATGGCACAGTGGGCTCAGTTTGCCTGGAGCTCCTCTTCTGGTGATAATCCACTTATTTGCCATGTCTGTGTAGTGTGATTGTAGGGCCTGCCTTCTGGATAAGATACAATCCTACTGAACCCTCTGATTCGGATCATGCCATTAGGCTCTCTGAAGAAGGAGTAGTAGTGGCACAGACTGCCTGAATAAAACTCCTGAGTTTCTGGCAGCTCAACAGTCCTCTCTATGCTTTGGCCCTCTGAATGTGCAAACAGAGACGGGACCGTCAGGCACTGAGCCTGATAATGTCTTTCAGTGGCTTAGAGAGATGTGGCCAACCCTGAGAGGACTTTTCTTGGCCTCAAATCTTTGAATACAAATCTGTGCTTTTTGTAAATCTTCATTAATAATACAAACACTAGAGAACTCATTTTACTTCAAGGATGCCTCTGGCAAAGGGTGGAAACCTCATAGTTTGTATATACAGAAGCAAGGGGTTCAGGAGCCTTCCCCTTTAGATATACAGAGACATTGTAAATACCTTAACTATGGTCTCAGTGAGAAATCATACACTCATGATGTAGAGATACGAATAAAAACTGCAGTGGACAATGGACTTCTGATGCGCATTTACAGATAAGAGACGTGGGGCTGTTTTATTATTGGGTACTCAGCTTTAACAGCACCTATGAATTCAGTTCTTTCCTAAGGAACCAGCATGGGCTATCTGATTATTCGGAAAACAGAGAGTCTGAACACTTTGTTAAGGAGACTACTTTCCTCCAGCTTCATGAATCTGTAAAATGATAACAGGACATGATATAGATTGGTTTTAAACTCAGAATCCTGACAAAGTAATTCTCTCAGAAGTTCAGTTGGAGTATCTTTACGGTTAAGGGTGATTTCTCCCTGGACTTTTGCCATCCTCAGCTGGAAACACACTCACCTCCCAGCCCAGGCCGCAGTCTGTTGTCATAGCCATCCAAGAGTCCGTCCAAGATCCTGGTGAATATTGTGATGTTGTCATTGGTCTCGTCTTGTACAGAACTAGTTGGCATTTGCGAAAAGCTTTTAAACAGAGAAAGGAAAGAAGGAGAAAATTCCATTTGCTTTGTATAAATATTTTTTTCAAGACAGGAACACAATACTCACATGGCATCTGACCTTGGAGGACTGGCATCTGAGAAACATACCGCCCACACTGCCTTGGCTGGTCACTGGATTCCTTTAATGAGCCCTGGATCTTGACTATTCTTTCTTCTGCTCTAGGCCAAATGGCTGCCAACTTAAACTTAACATCATGTTCCTGGTTCCTCATTCTTTTTTGAAGAGCTGAAGATCCATGTTTCTTTTCTAAATGCCAGGCTACTCTTACAGGAGAGTATATTGTGGCTGTGATATGCTGCATCACAGACTGTGGCTATCAATGCTATAGCCACATTTTGAAAACAAAACAAAACAAAACAAAAAACAAACAAACAAACAAAAAACAAAAAAACAAAAAGCCTCTGAGGACTAAAAGGATGATGAAATCTCATAATATTTTGGAGCTTTTCTTTAAATAAAAAAAAAGTCGACAATAAGAACAGGGAGGCTAAAAATGTCAACCCAAGGATGGTATGGTAGCACACAACTTCAGCCCCAGAACTCAGGCTGCAGAGGCAAGCAGATCTCAAGACCATCCTGGTCTACACAGTGAAATCCTATCTCTAGCAGGCTGGCCTTCAGAAAAGGAACGAGAATATTCAAAGTATATTCCGTTGTGAAGTCTTCCAGACTGCAAAATAAGGGGAAGCTAGAGATGGAAGCAAGAATTGACCCACTTAGATGCAATCAATGAAAATGCATGGTTTTCAGGAGCCAAGTGGGGAAAGGGCACGTGCATTCTGACCTTGGCTTCTCACAGGGAGATGGCAACTCTTATTTCAACAACTGCCTGAAAGAAAGTGCTTGTGCAGGCCTGGCATCCCACAGCCAAGTTCCAAGAACTTAGTATGGCAGACACACAGCAGTTCTGACCTCAGTATCTACCTGGAGCAATGCTGAACAAGCCAAGGAGACTAGCTAGGGGACAGAAAGTCTACATACCCAGGCAACTAGAGTGTGCCTGAAGACAACAGAGACTCCTCCATTTATTTCCGTTGCTTTCAGATGTGCAATCAGCACTTGACGTGCAAGATGGTCTTGGCTTCACAGACTCAAGGCAGATTACTGGATGAAATTCAGTACTCTTGGCTCTCAGAAAAAGAGCACATGATTCCTGGCACTTCCCCCAGAAGCCTGGCTGTAGGATGCCAGATCTGCATAAGCACTTTCTTTCACGCAGTTGTTGAAATCAAAGTTGTCATCTCCCTTTGAGAAGCTGAGGTCAGAATGCACATGCCCTTTCCCGACTCTGCTCTTGAAAACCATGCATTTTCATTGATTGCATCCAAGCAGATCAATCCTTTACTGGCCCCAAAGCGAGTCCCTTTAGAATAAGCATAAGATTCCCTTGATCTAAATTTCACACCACCATTAAAATGAGTACAGCTGAAGCTAGCACAAGCTAAAATTCAGTCCTGTTAGTACAGAACCCACAAATGTGAATATTTTATTCTTTTATTTTAAAATACTGTGAACTTTTACTTTCTTTTTTCTTCTCTTCTCTTCTCTCCACACACCCCCTCCTCATTTATTTGTGACAAGGTCTCTTTGTATAGCTCTGGTTATCCTGAAACTTATTTTGTAGCCCACACCAGGCTAGCCTTGAACTCACAGAGACCCACCTGCCTCTGCCTCCTGAGTGCCAAAATTAAAGGCAAGTGCTATCACCTGGCTATACTATGTGCCTCTCATTTCTAATACCTGTGATAATTTCATTCTTCAGAAGGAAGAATGGAGCCCCCATAGCTAGTAGGGGGTTGAAAAGCCTTGAGGCACGTGGACCTCATAAGAAGAATGTTATCCTCCAGTCTTGCCTTGTTGACTAAAAACTGGTCCCCAAAAGTCTGGCCTTATAGTCTGCTTCTCAAGGCATTCAGAGATTGTCAGTCTGGTTTTCCAATTTAAGGCAATTTCCAGATGCCTAACAGGGGAAGGGTCTCGGTGTTTCTTCAATTTAAAAATTAACATATGAGAATATACAACTGAAGGGAACAACATTGTTACTCCTCACACATTTGTCTATTCTCTGCTATTTAAGGTACCCAAGGAACTTCATCCAAAAGTCTTAAACATAAAAATCACATAATAGGCAGTCCCGAATTTATAAACTGAACACTATTCTGAGAATTGTATTTCTGAGTATCCACACTGTATATGCTACCTGTGAATTAGTCCTTTGACAGCTATCTCAGTTGGAGTCACATCATTGTAATGTACAATGTCAAGTAGAATTTAGTTTACTTGATAAATGGTCCTAAGTACAAAGGTAATGATGTTGGCAATCACATTACAGTATATGACTTTTGTATTTTGCTATTATTGGGGGTTTTTTAAGTTTTATTTATTTTTGGTAAACAATTTGTTTTAGATATTTTCTTTATTTACATTTCAAATGTTATCCCCTTTCCTATTTTCCCCTCCAAAAATCCCCTATCTCCTCTCCCCTCCCCCTGCTCCCCAACCCACCCAGTCCTGCTTCCTGGCCTGACATTCCCCTATACTGGGGCATAGAACAGAACCAAGGGCCTCACCTCCCATTGATGACCAACTAGGCCATTCTCTGCTGCATATGTAGCTAGAACCATGAGTCCTACTATGATAATTTATAGTCTGTACCACAGTGTTCATTATAGGAAAGAACTTAAAAGATGGGACTTAGCACTATCCTAAGTTTTAGGCATATACCAGAGGTTTAGAATATAAATCAAGGTGCAATTATTTCATCTTTCAAGGACTTTTCTAAGCTTGTCCATTATCAGTTGTGAAATGTTCTTCAATCATATTGGATAAAAACATCCCTGGCCATCAAGAGAAAATGATCTGATGGTATCACTGGCTATTTTCGTAACAGTGGACCAGAGTGTTGCTTAGCATTCTCTCTCTCTCTCTCTCTCTCTCTCTCTCTCTCTCTCTCTCTCTCAATATATACCTGCTGCTTCATTGTTTTGGGCAACTGCTATGCTCCTTGAATCTGAATCTCACTTTACACATACCCAAATTCTCACCAATCTCAGGGATGTATAGAGTGCTTATGAATTCCAGAGCTGATTTCATTTATTGAACACATATTTTAATTCATTACTTTTTATTTTATGTGCATGGCTATTTTGCCTGCATGTATGTTTCTGTAACAGGTACATGACTGGTGCCTACAGAAGCCAGAAAATGGTATTAGGTTATTTGAAACTGGAGTGATGGAGGCTGTGAATCACCATGTGGGAGCTAGGAATTGAATCTAAGTCCTCTGGAAAAACAGGAAGTATTCTTAACTTCTGAGACAGCTCTCCAGCTAGACACAATTTTTTAAGATATAGTTTAAAATGTCTACTCACACTACTTATCCATAATGACACTTCTCTTGGAAAAACTTCAGTATCTTCCCTGCCCTAATATAATTTCCTCCTGTACTGATCTTTAGTTCTTCCTATAGCAGCATTCAGTGCTGCTGGGTCTGGAATATTTTCTATGCTATATTAAATAGGCATGTACTAAGAGGAGCAGAAAAAAAGACATCAAGAAAAGAAGATCTCTAGAAATACCTCTTAGGGCAGAGGCAGGGCTTCATCTAGCTTCTGTTGCATTGGGAGTTTTCTTTGCTTATTTTCCATAATCAACCTGATAAATGAATCAACTGCAATAAGTGGTCGTTCAATGTCCTATTCTCACAGTACTGAGGAGATTGCAAGTACTGTTTGCTGCCCTGGCACAGTGCCTCCTTCACCCACAGATATCTGGAGACTTGGTTATGCCTCCATCAAACGCCAAGATCTTTAAAAACTACTTTTTATGCAAAAAGAAACTCCCATTTGGCTCAACAAAAGCCCTTGAAAAGGAAAACAGCCAGGGCATATTAGAATCTGTGTACAGTAAGAAACAGTGTCACTGAAGAGCCTCAGGTGGAGCTATGGGGGCTTCACCAGGCAGGCCTGGCCACCATCTATCTTAACACTGCTGAGTGTACTCAAGGAGGAGGGGGTCAAAGCACAATTGTCGATGAACTGCTTCAGGAACCAGATAAAGACCTTTGAAGGAGTATAATTTTTTATGAAATGAAACTAAATCTGCTATTATTGACATGTAATTTCAACATAAAAATACTTCTAAATGTTGGTAACTTCAATTATAATCAAGGCTAAAATAGCAAAATTCTCTGAAAACACGGAAGTTTCTTTAGAGTTCATCAATATTACTTATGAGAACATGCAACACTTATCCAGGGCTCAGGTTATGGCCTTTGCACATTTGTTGGTCTTTCAAAAAATGGATTCTTTTGTTATTGTTTCTTAAGATGCATTTTTTAGTTTTAGTTAGTTAGTTAGTAAGTTAATTTACATCCTGGCCACAGTTTTCCATCCCTCCTCCCCTGCTACACCTTTTCTACTCCCATCCACCCTCCTCCCTTTGTCTTCAGAAGAGGAGAGGTCCCCATGGTTATCAAGCAGCCTTGGCATATCAAGTTGCCATAAGACTAGGCACATCTTCTCCTATTGCGGCTAGATGAAGCATCCCTCTTAGGAGAAAGGATCCAAAGGAAGGAAACAGAGTCAGATACAGCTTCCTCTCCTGCTATTAGGAGTCCCACATGAAGAGCCATCTACACAACTGTTACATATGTGCAGATGGCCTAGGTATATCCCATGTATGCTCTTTGCTTAACAGTTAAGTTTTTGTGAACTCTGATTAGCGCAGGTTAGTTGATTCTGTAGTTTTTCTGTGGTATCCTTGACCACTCTGACTCCTACAATCCTTGCTCTCCAACTTCTCCAGGATTCTGCAGCTCTGCCTAATGTTTGACTGTGTGTCTCCTCAGTTTCTGGGTGAAGCTTCTCTGATGATAGCTATGCTAGGTTCTTGTCTGCAAGTATAGAAGAGTATCACGGGTGGTATCCTCTCTTGGCATGGGTTTCAAACTGGACCAGCCATTGGCTGGCCACTCCCTTAATTTCTGCTCCAACTTTACCCTTTGTACATCTTGTAGGCAGGAAAAATTGTAGGTTGAAGGTTAAAACTCAAGTGACAGATCATGCTAGCGAGGATATGGAGGGAAGGGAAAACTCCTTCCTGGCTGGTGAGAGTACATACTTGTACAGCTACTTTGGAAATCAATTGGGTGGTTTCTCAAAAAATTGAGAATAGATCTGCCTCAAGACCCAGATATACCACTTTTGGGCATATACTCAAAGGATTCTCCATTATACCACAAGAATACTTCTCAAATATGTTCATAGCAGCTTTGTTTACAATAGCCAGAAACTTGAAACAGTCTAGATGACCCTCAACTAAAGAATAGATAAAGAAAGTGGAATTTAATGAAATACTACTCAGCTACTAAAAACAATGACATCATGAAATTTGAAGGCAAATAGATGGAACTAGAAAAGATCATTCTGAGTAAGGTAACCCAGACCCAGAAAAAGAAACATGCTATATACTCACTTATATTAGCCGTAAAAGAAAGGATAACCATACTATAAGCCACAGATCCAAAGAAGCTAAATAACAAGGAGGGGTCTAGGGGGGCCACATGAATCTCATTGAGAAGGGGCAGAATAGACATAGTTATTATAGTTATAGTTATAGGTATAGGTAGGCAGGAGGGGGAATGGATAGGGAGAGTATGGGTACAGGAGGGATCAACTTGGGAGATAATGGAGGGAGAGAGTACTTAAAGAGAAAACTGGAATGGGAGAGGGGTTCATCTCTGGGATGAGCTAAAAACCTAGGGCAATGGAAACTCCCAGGAGTCTATAAGGGTGACCTAGTGAAGACTCCTAGCAATGGGAGATATGTAGCCTGAACTTGCCTTTCCTGATCCAGGCAAGACTTCCAAAAGAAAGATTGGGACACCAATATAGAATCCAAACCTGTGGGCCCTTGGGTCCCTTTCATAATTGTTGTAGGTTTGCATAGCATCTGCACACTGCCCCTCTTATACTTAAATGATTTCTAGACCTACTTTAATAACCCAATGGTTATTAAAACATGTTATTTAGGGAATAACACAAGGAAAAGAATTTATATATGCTTAGTTTAAGAAGCAGTTTTTAATCAAATATGGAAGATATGTGGTTGAATCCACAAATGCAGAATTTGTAGGTATGTTGAGCCTGAATAGAACCAACCCAACCTGTTTTTTTAAAAATTACTCCTTTTTACATTTTCTTTCCTAGTTTATACAGAAGGCACAAGGGCTTGACCTGGTGATTCTGATGAATTGGGTTTGACAAATAAGTGACACAAATGAGCCCCATTGTCTAGGCTGGTGAAAGCATTGTCACTGGATGGGGTGGGGGACACTGGCAGGTACTACAGAGTTCTGAATGTACTGGAATCCCTGTCATGGGAGATCCAACTTCTAATTCTGATAAGCTGAATTTGGGAACTGCCATCTCACGAAATCCGATCCACCAGTAGGCAGACTTTCCAGGCAGTCTTTAAGAGAAATAAATTGTGCATGCCTTCAGCAAGAGTGAAGTCTTCCAAGTCCAGGAATCTCTCTCACTCAGTGTTGTCTCGTTCCTGGCCTTTTCCAGGCACTAGCATCTCAGTTTCTGGCTTCTGGATACTTGGCTGTAACTGATTGCAGAGGGAATAAGAAATAGTATTTGTGGAGCCTGACTCTTATCTAGAGACCTTCCTGTGTGGTCCTGGTGGAAATGCATGTTCTGGAGCTAAGGTGCAGGCAAGTGGGCTGCCACAGAGCCAGTGGTATGGGCTCTAGCAGCCCTTGAGTCTTCATATACTTCACTGGGGAATGCCAGTAATGGCTTCAATGACTGGTGTCTGAACCCATGTCTCACTCTGGTGAGATGTAGGCACAGGAAGAAGGCAGAGGTGTCCCTGACACAATTATGAAAATCATTAGTACTGGAGAATTTCAGTTGCGCCCAGAAAGGGTCACTTCACAAAGCATGGTAAGATAGTAACATAAGGGAGAGAGAGAGAATATGGACTCTGTCTAGGTTTGGAATGTTAGAAAACAGAGATGAATTTTTGAGACTGAAGATTTGCATTAGCGCAAGCTAATGAAAGAGGTACTAGAGAAAATTATGAACAGTTGTCATAAATTGGCAACTGGCATTTGCAGAAGGAGTGGGAGAGCTGTGATAAAGGCCAGCACTAGGGTGTCACTGCTCCTCAGTAATAGAATGCTGTATGGGGTCAGACTCTAGATAACAGACCACTGCAAGAGGCTAGCCTCTGGGTGACAGAACACAGCAAGGAGCTAGCCTCTGAATAACAGAGCACTGCAAACACCAAGCACTGGGTAACATGGCACTGTAAGAACCGGGCACTGGGTAACAGGATATTGTCAGTACCAGGTGCTGGAAGGGGCCGGGGTCTAGGTTCACCCATCAATACTACAATCTTTTTAAAAGTTGTAACCTGTACCTAGGTAACTAATCACACACAAATCTATAAAATACTTTGAATGCTGTGCTTTTAAAATCTTCCTGGAGATAATGGAAGCCTGAAGTCTCTTTGAGCAGAGACATGGTCTGCTTATAAATTACAGACTTGGGAGAGGTAAGATAGGAAAAAACGAGGCCAGTGACTTAGGAGACAACAATGGAGACAAGAGATGGACACTCAAGTGTCATTAGTTAGATGTATTTCTTTTGGTCTTAATAAAAGAGGTTTTACACTACAGGGAACAAATTGGCCTTAACCTCCTGGTCAAAAGTAGTTGGTATTTTTTATTTTATTTTTCTATTTTAACCTCTTCTTCCCAATTGGCTGAAACTACAGATGTTTCCATCATGGCCAGTTTGTTAGAATTTCTGAATGAGGCTGAAGGAAAATTAGGAGTGTAAAATCAGAGATGGGAAATCTAGAGGAAGACATTTAGATTCACCAGACCCACCCAGCCTGAATTTAGCTACAGAATTTGGCCATTTACCTCTTCTTCACATCCTCAGACGTTACAAGCACAAATTTCATCAAGCACTGACTGAAGATGATCAGAAAAGATCACTAGCATACATACATACACATGGAATTTTTTGGTCATTCTCCACCCAAATAAAACAGCAATGCAACCATTCATAATGTGTATGAAATCTAGAAACAGTTTAGCACACTGGAGGGTGTACAGAGGCCACATGCAAATACTATGAATTTCACATAAGGGAGTTTGATATCTAGAGTGGCTTCCGGAACCAGCTCCCCAGAAATAACAAGGGAGAATGGACCCTGGAAAGGGAATTGGCTAGGAGTTGTTTTCTCTGTGAGATCTAGAATAATCTTACTCTTTTTGTGAAGAATGTTAAAGAATTTTACATCAGTGTAACTTTATTATTTACACATCCAGATTGTAATATCTAATAAGGACAGTGATGTGCTAACCTGGTGAGGTTTTACTGCTATGATATTTTAAAGAGGAAAATTTCTCATCAGCTTTTGGAAGGTTTCTTGAGTATTGTCTTAGCACACATGGTATTGGGGAATACAGAGTGTGGTGGTTTTCTCTGTGATGTTATCTATGCTTGCATTTACTGCCATATATGATTTACATAAAATGGCTCAGTAGCAGTAAGTTCAGGCAGTTTTGATGTGAAGATTTTTGTGAATTACCCAGGATTGACTTTGTGTGTCAGTGTTCCTACCTTTTGAAGCCACATCCCTCCCTCGGGATTTTAGTACTTGTAAGAAACATAGTTTAACTTGCTTGCTAGGATTCTTATATGACTCTAGATAAAAAGCATCACTCACTGAGGTTTTCCTCAGTTATCCATGGCATACTTTCTTCACTACCTTATAAATAACAACATGGCAGGCAGTAGCTAGACAATGTCTCCGTGAGATCACTCCTGTCTCAGTGTGAGAATGTGAACTTGAAATACACTTCATGTGGCTAAACCTCTGTCTGTGGAGTACCATGCCAGAAATTTTACGTTCTCCTCACGCCCTCAGAGCTTCACGGTGCTGCCCTTCAGTTGCCCAAATCAAAGCTGTGTTCCTCAGCACCCTTTCTGCAGTTTCTCCATGTCCTTGGCACTGCTGCCTGGCTCAGAATTCCAAAGCCTATCACTGGGACTCTACAGGCCACAGCACCTACAAATTACCCTGCTCCCTTGTTCCTCTTCTTAGATAATTCACTGGAAAAGCTGTATACATTAGATACACAGACAGACAGACAGACAGACAGACACACACACACACACACACACACACACACACACACACCTCCCTTCCCTTCTCTTGCATCAGCTCTTATCTAGATCCTGCCACCTATAACCTTTGCTAAAGTCCAGGAGGTAACTCTGAATGGACAGATCCCAAAGTCAAGACCAATTGCTTACTTCAATGGACCCAATAACTACATTCAACAGAAATAACTGCATCTCTCTTCCTACAGAGATTTCTTCTCTTGGTTTCTGAAAACTCTCCTCTTTAGGTTCTGGCTGTTAAGTGCATAGTTGATGGTTTTGTTTGTTTGTTTGTTTGGTTGGTTTTTGTTTTTGTTTTTGTTTTCAAGACAGGGTTTCTCTGTACAATAGCCTGATTCATTTTGTAGACTAGGATGGCTTTGAATTCATAGAGATACACCTGTCTCTGCCTCCCAAGTGCTGGGATTATTGGCTTATTTTTTATGACAAGGTTATATTGTGCAGCTTGCAACTAAGATCTTGCTTTAATCCCTAAATGCTACTATGTAGAGCCATACTCTTCTTTTTCCTCTTCTCCATACCTTTCAGTCTTGCTTATACCCTCCAAAACTCAACACCATAATACTATGCTCAGTTTCTATCTGTTCTCATGCCCAGTATCTTTTAAATCATGATGTAGCCCAGTCCTTTTCTGGCCTCTAGCTCCCTATGTCCAAAGACCTGGCCAGCTACTTGGATGTTGAAGAGGCTTCTTCAAGAGCTTACAAAGCACAAACATCTTCATCTACTTTCTTCTCCATCTCAGTGCTAAGAGAAAGAATTGATGGAGTATCCTTGACTCTTAATCTTTCCTCATGCCCATGTCATCCCGTCCATATACACCACTAGTCAAAAAAGATGCGTCCTAATGTGAATACCGCTTAACTGACTGTATACTACCTTCATCTCTCCTCTTCTTACCCTAGATTCCACGTAATTCTCTTTACTCTGGTCTCACAGGGGATGCAACACTAAGGTCACATCGTAGTTAAATCTAAATAGAACCACGCTTGCTCAGAGCTATTCAATGAGGCCACCTGGTACAGTCTATGGTAGGAGGATTACATAACATCAACCATTCTCATCTCCAAATAATAAAATGAGATGAGGCTGTAGCTCACTTGGTAAAGCGCTCACCTAGCTTGCATAAAGCCCTAGGTTTGAACCTAGTACTACATAAATTGGGCACCACGATATACACAATAATCTCACAGGTCAGGGACAGAGGTAAGAGGATCAAGTCCTTCCTTGGCTCCATAGCCCATTCATAAGTAACATGGGATACATGAGACCCTATCTTAAACCAATGATAAAGCAAATAATTAACAAACAAGCATAAACAATTCCACTCTACTCCATGGCCCTCTGTAATTCTCCAGGTAAAGTTACCTGACATGGCAGGTTGTCCAAGATCTTTTCCAGTTCTTTCCCTCACACTGTGACTATACCTCCTGTCGATCTCTACCATCGATGACAACCTAGCTGCTGATTGCTTCTGATTCCCTGTGTGGTATCCTGACATTACCACCATCCCCCAACACTGGTTTGGTCTTCTCAACCATTAAAGCTATTACTAAACTCCACTTCCCTCCATCCCTGCAGCAGCATCTCCTTCCATCACATTCACTATCTCTCTCTGAATTGCTCTTTTAGTAATCACCATCATTTCACTGTTGTTTGTTTATTACTTGCCTTTTTCAAGTCTGAACACACTCTCATTGAATCAAGAATCCATTCTAGCTCTTATCACCTATAATGGGGCCTAGCACATGGAAAGAGTCACACTCATACTACTGTCAAAGCAGAGTAATGGCTTCCATGACACTCAGGCAAGGGAGGATGCTTGTGTATACCAGAGTTATGGTCTTAATTGTGCTCAGACCCTGTCCAGACACACTGCTTACCATTTGGATCACTGACCTTCATGGAGAGACCCTGAATCTCTTCTAGCATTTTACATATATAAGTCTTGTGATGAAGGATCCATTATTATCCCCAGATATGACATCCAGAAACTGAGCTGCAGGCTGGTTAAGAAATTTCTGGCTTCATAAAAGGAGCCAAAGACAGAGATAAGAGCTGGACCCACTATCGACAAGACTCTTCATATTAATCATTGGTGATCTTGGGACAGAACCAAACTGATTGTGAACTGATGGGAAAATTCATTTTTAAGCTGAAAGCCATGCCTTATGTTTCTCTGACTTTTCGGTTCTGTTTTGGAAACAGCTCGTAATACTGATATGGTACGGCTTTTCTGTTCCTTACCTATGATGCTTCTCCATGCAACACACTTCTGAAACCTCACATCATAGTGGGTTTGGCCTGGGCTGCTTGGGAGTTGCCCAATTTATCTACTAGTTTAGAATATTTTGTTGTTGTTGTTGTTTCTAACATATAGATTCCCTCTCTTCTTTTCTGCAAAGCCATAAACATCAGGACCCAGTGGAGAGGCCTTTCTAATGGGAACTCTTGCACTAGCAGGCATCTAGGAGGCAAGGAGTGATTCTACCACTTTCATCAGAAAAAACTGAACACAATTCCATAAGTTCTATAAAGTGGGAGCTCTTCTTATGCACCAAGTGAGGACTTGGTGAAAAGTAAACAGCATGTTTTAACAACATCATTCTGAAAATGCATGCAATGCACCCATATGCCTGTTGGTAATTCTTGCTGCTGTGAGAGTGAGATGAGATTTCTTTTTTACTTTAATTCTAATACTTCCCTTTGAATTCCATACCAATTAAAATGTGTGTTTTGTGCCATCGAATCTTCATGAAAACCCAAATACCCACAATCTGCGTGTGGTGCACACACACACACACACACACACACACACACACACACACACTCACACACACAACCCCCTACCCAGAACCCAGCTAGTGACTCATCCTGGAGCTTACAGCCAGCCTACTTAGCAGAGCTGTGCTCCCTGCTGTCCTGAGTGCTGTTTACTGAGCACTGGTGCATCAAACATGCTTAAAGTCAGCTTTATAAAGTCGGAAGTCTGGAAATAGGCCCCCTTTTCTGTCTTTTAAAACAAGGTTAGAGATGACTCTCTAACTCCATGGAGGCTTTGTGCAGTACTCCCTTTCCCCTCTCTGCTTGTCGCTCTCTGCAGCTTCCAGACAGAGCCATCAGTTAGCTCAGTTCTGTCCCTGCTAACTGGTTTGAGTGCACTGCTATGGTGCTTTTGCAATCATTATACTGAATATGTGTCCTGAGCCTTGAGAGCCTGCAGCTCTGGAAAAGGATGAATCTGTTATCTGAGGGTATGCAAGACAACTTCCAGCTTCAGAAGATAAGGTGAACAGAAGCATGATTCAGCCATGCCTATGCTCCAGTTAGGACAGGCAACTAGCCTCGAGTACAGGAAGGAGAATGAAAAGGTCCCTCTTTGTGGGACAAAAGGCCAAATTGGCACAGATGTACACAAAGATCTTTCTCCCTGTTTTTAAGAGCTTGCCTTCCATTGCCAATTTAAACATATTGTATTTCAACATGTATTTAAATTGCAGCTCCCCTTTAATAAAATTAAAATACAGTTTTTCCTTTCAATAAACAAATGTCTATGCTAATACCAGTAAGTGAATGAAATCTGGCGTTACCCATGGAGCTGATAATCCTCAAATGTGCCTTGCAATTGTCACTGGCCTGTCAAGTATGATAAACTATGATTTTTAAATGTTGACAAATTAATTCTAGTTTAAATTTGTCATTATATAATTTGGTGGCACTTAGATCCCCATACTGTTCCAGTGCTAAGTTTTCTACAGTGTGCTATTTAGATTGCTGGTTTCATTAAAATAACTATAATGGCTTAAGTAATTCCATGAATCTGTACGGGCCATGGCAGAGGCTGACTCTAAGGCCTTGGATCAGTTGTATACTTGACTCATGCCCTGATCTATAATCCACAATGTATACTAAAATTAGAAAACTATTGAAAATGAACTCTTGGTGATTAAATTTAGAAAAAGATGCGGAGAAAGACAAATAATTCTCTTGGTATTTTCAAAGCAAGTTTGCATTAAATATCTTATATAACCATCAAATATACTTCCCTCTTCACAAACACATCTTCTATTGCTGAATGTGCAGGTTTTTACAAATGTGGCGTGTCAACCTGTACCTGTGCAGAACTGTATATGTTGCCTCTTTCTCATTCTCCCCTGCCTGAGTTTGCATAGAACTTCTTACTCCTGCCAGCTCTCAAGTCTCCTGGGCATACTTAGGAGCATCAGCAGTTCTCTGACTAAGTAGTGATCAAACCAGGACCTTTGTAACTTCCCTTTTCAACTTCCTTTGAAGCTCAATTACAGAAATCCTTTCTTTGGTGGAGGGATGATGGGACAGAGAATTTGTTCAACCTGTTCCCATCCTCAATTTCAGAGTACCGAAACTCCTTTTAAAGCCCAAAATGAACAATACATTTCAGGGCCATATCCCCCAGCTTCTAGATTGCTTTGACATATTCCAAAATTGTAGTCAGAGAAAAAAAAAAAAAAAGCACAGGGTGAGACTGAGCAAAATGACCCAGAGCAGTACAGAGTGAGGAATCTCAGCAGGTGCTGGCTGGGTAGAGCTCCCTGCTTAGATGCTTATCCATCCCACCTTGCCAGCTGCAGAATGGGGCTAATGACACTGAGCTCATAAGAGGGCTCCTAGGACTGACTTAGAACATTGTATTGGGTACTTTACAATCTGTCAAGACCTAAAGTCAAGGAAATGTTATGAAACTGGCTGGGTTTCAACACAATTATTCCTACCTACAATTAGTGTGAAAGCAAGCAGAACCTCATTTAAGAAGAAATAAGTGGGGGGGGGCTTGTCTTATGTCTTATGATGTGTTCTGTGTGCAAGGAGGCCCCCAACACATATACAGCAGAGGACTGCTGGGTCTGGACTCAGTCAGAGAAGATGCACCTACCCCTCAAGAGACTTGAGGCCCCAGGGAGTAGGGGGGTCTGGTAGTGTGTGTGTGTGTGTGTGTGTGTGTGTGTGTGTGTGTGTGTGTGTGTGTGTGTACATTCTCTTGGATACGAGGATCATCGGGGAAGGAAGTATGAAAAGTGGAACAGTCAGAGGGTGGACCAGAAGGGGGATTAAGTCTGGACTATAAAAATGATTACAGAATAAATAATAAAGAAAGAAGAAGAAATAAGTGGGGGCTTGATATGTCTTATGACATGTTCGGTGTACAATGTGTGTTGCTTGGCTCCACAGCATCTGGGATATAATTGCACTCGTAGGAATATCTTCTTTCTTGTTAATTATTTTATTTATTTACATTTCACCCATTGCTGCCCCCCGTTGATTCCCCCTTCCACAGTTCCTCACCCTACTACCCCTCCCCCTTACCTCTAAGAGGGTGCTCCTCTTCTCCCTCCACTCCACGATACCCCTTTCCCGGGGCCTCAAATCTCTGGAGGATTAGGCCTATCTTTTCCCACTGAGGCTAGACCAGGCAGTCCTCTGCTATATAGGTTCAAACTAGTCTGTGTATCTTCTAATAGAAACAAGTTCTACTACTTAAGAAATTTCCAAACTGAATGTGTTCTATACAAGAGAATCTAGAGCAGGAAAATCAGAAATGATGTAAATTTCCAAAAGCAGGGAAGTAGCGAATGTCGGCCCACTTTTCTTCTGCTACAATATCTATCCATTTTGAAATCACACAGCCTACAGAATATGGAACTGTGGAAGGTTAGGGCCCCAAACCAACAACAAGCTGAATCTGCAGTAGAGCCCAGACACGTACAATACATACAGGAGCAAACAGCGCTAGGAACTAGAAGGGGAAGGATGGTTACCTGGGAGTTGGTACAAGTTCATAAACTAGTCTGCATCTCACTCATTCTCTGCAGTTTGTAAGTATTATTTTATAATAGACTCTAAAACAATAAAAATGTTCCGATCTAAAAAGCTAATATCTTCTCCAACAGTTTCTGCTTTTGAGAGATTGAGGGCTATCCTCAGACTTAATCAGAATTCCCTTCCAGAAACTGACCATCTCAATTTGCATTTTGTAGAAGACCTTATAAACCCACACAAATAAGAAACTAACTAAACTCATACACATAACATTCTACTTCAGACTTGTATCTACCACGAAGCTTTCCCTGCCTTATTCTATTCACAATACTCAGAATTATTGTGCTAAATCCTACAGACTGTATGTTACCAAGACAGCACAGCTTAGCCTGGGCATCACTTCTAAAATATCTCCCAGGATACATAGACTATCAGAAAACAAGCCAACTATTTTAATGTATTAATTTGCAGTGGTGAATATTCATGAGATTTCATTCACATACACCTTCCATTCAGAAAAGCAATGGGGAAACTACAATTTATAGGATTTAATAAAGAAAAGAAACTTGCAAGGAAAAACCCTCATATACTAGATTGAGAATCAATGGGCCAGGGATGGGGAACATGTTTCCCAGGTATAAGCAAGGCAAGAATAGCACCCAATAATGAGGGTCTCACACATGTTTATGGTGTGTCTTATAACCAATGACAAGTACAACCTACTAGACAGTGTGTGTGCTACTCAGTTTCAGAGCCAAAGATCCCAAGCATTTGACCTGAAAAACAAAAATGGACTCTAGAGCATATTCTGCATGGGTGCAAATGATAAATGGACAGAGGATGCACAGGACTGGGATACAGCCCACAAAGACACCCCTTTTGTTTTTCCTGGCAAGAAAAGATGTCCTTGCTGGAGAATGACATTTCCTGCCTGTGCTCTCGACATTCTCTGCCTTTCTGACCCTTCCAGTTTGAAC
Organism: Mus musculus; assembly: GCF_000001635.26. NCBI lineage: Eukaryota > Metazoa > Chordata > Mammalia > Rodentia > Muridae > Mus > Mus musculus. Next base: position 57,506,883 of record NC_000073.6, read on the forward strand.
AGAGGAAGAGAGATGAACAACAAGAAGAGAAGGTGAGGGAAAAGAGACAGAGACAGAGCTAGACCTATAGAAGCAACAGAGACAGATATGAGAAAGATGAGGCAAGAGAGAAGAGAAAAGAAGAAAGAAAGATAACAGGGGTAAAAGGGGAGATGAGAAGAGATAGGGAATACAGATGGACAAGGTTTTCTCGGGTGCTCAGAATACATCTTAACTGCCCCAGGCACAAGCACGAACCCTCGTGGGAATTTTGTTCATCAGAGTGGGCCTGTGAATACCTGCCAAGTAGCCCGTATACTAGCCATATAAATGGAAACAGGTGACTGCGCCCTGCAGTCCTTTAAAAGTATCCGAAGTGTTCCCTTGGGAAAGAGCACTGGTAAACAGGAAGTGAAGGGGCACACTCTGTGCAGTGAGAGTACTTCAACCTGCAAGCCTTCTGATTAGCCAGGACAATTTGGGGCAGTGAGGGACACAGGAGAGAAGAGGAACACTGATTACCTTCTAACCGCATGCATCTTGAGTGTGAGGTATTACTAGTTTGCCAAGGAAAGGCTAGCATTAGTACAGAGACGCTAAAGGCACAAATGAAAGAGGTCAGGCGAAACGACATTTCCAGAACCTCGAGGGTAAGCCAGGCATAGTTTATGATCTCTGTACATGGCTCAGGCCAAGACTATTGTGGAACCCTTTCCATGACACAGGCACTAGCCTGGCTTGAAAAATAAAAATCAGTGACATAATGGACTCAAGGAGAGGATGGAAGTGTGGCACACTTGTCTAACAGCAGCAGATGTCCTTAACACACATGAACTTCTGAATCTCTTCCAACCCAAGTAGGAGGAAACAGCTTCCTTTAAGCCATCTTCTGCTTCCACTTGTAAAAATCCTCTTTTCTTTTGTCTAACTCATTTCTGAGACCCTGCAACCAGAAACCGCCTTGCTCAGGAAGAAAGCATGGGTCAAGACATATTCACCACAAACCGAAGGGTACAGGACTGCAGAGGTGGCAACCAAAGGGTTGTCCTGTTCTGCAGGGCTTCACAATAGCACAAGCCCCCAAGACCACAAAATGAGAGCACGTGGGATAACTTACCCAAAGTGACTGGATAAGGTCATGGAAATACAGAAGACAAGGAGGGTTTGGGTCATGATAAATCTAGAGAGCATTCCATTGTCCATTCCCAGTAAGAATAATAGTCGAAGCAGATGAATTTGGAAGAAAAACTGTTCTTGCCTCCAACTTGATCTTGACGCTGAAAGTAGACAAAAGGGAGAAACACATGAACACGGATGTTCCCGTCACTACAGTGAATCCAACCATGCTGCTGCCACAGTGAAGCTGACAAAGACTGAAGCCTGGCCCTTGTTACTAGCAGACTGTGCCAGCTCAGTTTGCACCATCTCCTCTGGGCAGCAAGGCGGTGTAAAAAGGTGACAGTTGCAGCTTTAGTTCACTTTTACAGAGTGTACAGTCGTTTTAATAGACTGATTGCATCCCTTAATATTGTACTGTTTTAGCAGGGTATAAATGACCCAATTATTAACATAGGTCTCAAAGTTATCTGACAATTGCATTTTGCATCTATCAAATCCACAAGTTAGATAAATTTACCTTTCTGAAATATTTGCCACACGTTCAAAGCCAGCAAGCTGCTTCTTGTTCTGCAAGGTGCTGAAAGTGTGTGGGAAGAGGGGGAAAGGCACATGTCAGAAACACGTCTTCTATAGGATCGCAATGGTAGACTTGCCGGTGAGGGTCAGACTTTCTGGGTTGGCATTCTGCCCCCAGGACTACATGGCTTAGTAATCACGACACTTGGAACATATCTCTGTTCTTAGCTAGACGCTGGTTAGCGCAGTGGTAATCCAAGCAAGCACTGACCCTGGGCCAGCAGCAACCTTAGAGAAGGCACATAACATCTCAACATGCGCATAACGCAAATAGATGCTCAATGCACACGAGCAAGCCAGAGTTCCAAAAGAAACACATTTCTACGGAGACACCCCCCAACCCCAAAGTCCAGAACTGAAAAACCACACAACAGGTACTTCCATCTCGAAGGATAAGGCCCTCTGAGATTCCCTTCAAGAATAGAAGGCTGGCATGCGGTGGTCGCTTGGGCGAATCCTAGGGCTCGGCGCCGGTAGCCAGGCGAGTCTAGGCGGCGAGCACGCGGCGCCGCATGCAGGAAAACCCGGGCGGTGCCTTCTGCTGCCCCTGAGCCCCCGACTTCTCGATCCCCACAGCGAGACTGCTCTCCCTGGGGCCCCCCAGATTCCGGTGCGAGCTCACCAGTGCTGGCGCACAGCGCAGGTGGGATAAGGGGTGGCACTGCGGAGCCGCAGCCTCCGCCACCCCGCACCTGCTGCCGCTCCGCAGCGCCACCGGACACCTCTGGTGGTCCTGCCCTCAGGCTCGTCCCTCCAGACCTCCTTAGCCCCCAAGCCCGCCAGCTGAGCGCTCGGCAGGCAGCGCCTTCTTCCTCTGCTGCGCGCGGTGCAGTGGCGGCGCAGCCAGAGCCCGGCCTCGAGCAACCCGCGCGACAGGCGCGCGACACCAAGTGGGGCCCGCGCCCACCGCGCGCCCCTGCTCCTGAGCGGGAGCCGCCTTCCAGGCCGGCGAGCTCCACGACGGCCGCAAGCAGCAGCTCTCTGCTGTCCACCGCGAACCAGGAGGCGCTGCGCCCACAGCCCCGTCCAGCCGCGCCACCGGATCCCCTGCCCTCCGTGCTGGTGGCCTCCGCAGTCTCCGGGCAAAGTTTGCACTGCGGGATCCGAGAGCGCCCAACTGCCCTGCGCTCTTCCTGATTCTGAGGCCGGGGTGCCCGCAACGGTGGCCGCCGCAGCTCCTTACCCTACGCGCGGGCCCCGGCTGGCGAGCCGTCGGCGAGGGCGCATCCTGCTTCGCCGCCGCCCGCTGTCCCTGCGCGGCTGGCTGGTGCGGTGTCACCGCCCCATACTGCCGGAGCGAACTTGCCCGGCGCTCGGCGCCGAGGAGCCCCGGAGCCCTGCGCTCCCGCTGCCGCCTTGCGGCTCTGTTCCGCGCCGCGCCTGAGGCCGCGCGTTGCCCCGCTGCAGATTCCCCCAGCGCCCCCGGCGGACTCGCGCTCGCTCTCACCTCTCCAAAGCGCCACATGTCGTCTCTGGGTTTGAGGAACGTCCCTCTGCCTAGGCGCCCGGTAGAGGCCGCCAGACTCTCATCAAATGCACGGCCCCCGGCCCCCGCTCAGCCCAGGAAGCGGGCATGGGAGCTACTGTCTGACCCGCTTCGGGAAAGACCATGTTTCTGCTGAAGTTGCTTGTGGGCATTGGAAGCATATTTGGTTCCCCCTGGAATAATCGCTAGTCACCTTTTAGGACAGAGGAGGCAAGGTGTGGGGACTGACATCAGCATCTGTAACCTAGGTGGATGCTTATGTCAGGTAGGATGGCCAGCACTTTTTGTTCTAACTCAGGAGCAACCTTGAATTTACCCAGCCATTCTTTTCAGAAAGAAACTGGTGCAAGAGAACCCTCATCATTTAATTCACGAAGAGTAATTATTGCTGGATCTTACAGTGAAACCCTTTCACAATAGCAGTGCATGTTTAGGACGTTAGTGAAGACTCATTCCTTGATAAGCTATAGCATCCTTAATGCAGATACAGAGTATGGGGTCGCAGATATAAAAGTAGGTCACAGGCGGTGCAAAGCTTTTCTGTGCCCCTCTGGGGGCTGGAAGGAAGATATTACCTTCTCAGCGGGCACTTGCGGTTGATTAACGTGTTGGTCCAATGTCAGTATCATAGTTTATGCGAGACAAGGGCAGCCAGGACCAATTACGACTGGGAAGAAAAGGCCCTTTCAAATGTTACACAAACTGGACGCGGAGGCAGCTCCTTTCTCTACTGCAGTGTGTTGTTTCCACTGGAGTAAGCTTAGAGCTTGCTTAGCGTACAGAAAGCACTGGGTTCCATTCCCTGCGCTATGTAATCCCCGCACTGTTGGCATATGCCTGCAATCCCAGAACCCAGGAGGAAGAGCAGAAGCTCAAGGTTATTGTGCAGTCTACTGAGTTCTATGCCCTCCTGGTATCCATGCTAACCTGTCCAAAACAAAACAAAACACCAGAAAAGACTTGAATCGAAATCCTGGGGTTTGCTTCGGTGTTGCAAATTTTGTGGGGCACAGACTGTTCAGTGACTTCTAAGTGACAGCACGAACAGTCAAATCTCTCTCTCCCTGTTGGATCCTTCTTTAACAGCGCTGAGCAGAAAAGCCCACCCAAGCCTCTACCCATTCTCCAGTTGGGCCAAAGTACTTAATGGCACTTTTACACATTATAGAAACTCTGATTTTTCCAAAATGAGAACCTGTAAAATTATTTCAGAAACAGGATATAAGTATTACCTTTTTTGCACACATGTAATAGAGCTTACCATGACTATATAGTTAGCCATAGTCTTAAATGACTCTGAGACAAGGGATTCTTCTTGATAGAACATATTCATTCATTCAAGTGGCTTTTCTAAGATGGATAAATTGCACACATGGATTTCTCCATTTGCTGAGTTCTCTGAAGATGTGCCACTAGGATAAAGTTCCCTGAGTAGTCTATAGTTAAGATTCTGAAGGTCCCCTGAAGATTCGGGTTCTAGAGTCTTGATTACCTGCTAGTGAGGCAGGTGGGGAGTGGTGTTAGGTGCTGGGCCATCAGAAGTGTACCCTTGAAAGGGAATAGAGGGCAACCCCTCCTTTTACTGGTTGCTCCTGATGAGCACCATCCTGAAACCCTGCCCTCCCAGCTGCAGAGGACTAACTAGCCACAAACTCAGAGGCAATGCCACGGAAATCCCTAGGACTCCTCCTCAAAGGGACCTTTTCTTCTTGCAACTTGTCTATTCTGACTTTTTTTCATCATGGTGGATGCAAATATAACATAATAATTAAAATCACCAAATTTTTAAACAGTCAATTTGAAATTATAACTAGCTTAATAGGCTTTTCACTTATTGTGTGTTAATTCTAGATTTACAAATGCCAAGGCATCTGCTATTCTCTTAACTAAACAGCATAATGCAAGCAGGAAGATTTAAACAATTAGTGAGTGGAAAGCTGAGCACAAAGTGGCTAGGACTATTTTGGAAAAAACAAAACCATGTACTAATGAAATAACTTCTGTATTTATCATAGTAATGAATATTTTTTTTTCGTGTGGAATCTGGATGTATTTTTCAAATTGAGCATCAGACTTTTTATGCAGAAGACAATAAGGAAGTTGGGTGACATATTCGCAAGGTACAAATGAGGTAACCGGAATCTTACATAAAACAGGAATGCAAACACAAAAGGTCTAACGGGAACTACCTGGGATAGAATTTATTGTTAACAACTGGGATAAACAAGAGCTCTACCTAAGATTCACTAATCTTAGAAGCCAGGGTCAAGGGCTACTTGCCATAGTTCCTATTTTAGTCTATTGTATAGTCCACCTTCCCCTTAGGCCATTGTAAATACATGTGTATGGGTATAACTTCGCTATAGTTCTAAGTATCTATTCTGGTTCCTCCTTTGGTCTGAAACTTCCTTCTTCCTAGTGATGGTAAATTCCTGTATAAGGGAGTGACCCTGATTTTATAGTGTAGTCATAGTAATGAATATTAATTCTCCATGAACTAAATATTAACTGTCAAGCTTTTCTTTTGACAGACTACATTCGCTATTTCAGTGTTTTGGGCCATCCTTTCATGACAACACATTTAAACATAAAAATGAAAATTATGATCAATAAGATCAATTACTTAAAACTAATGAAACTGAGTATGGGCACACACCTAGAAGCCCAGTACCTGGGCAGCTGGAGGAGAGCTGTGATTTTGAAGTCAGCCTAGGTTACAACACTATCTCTAAATCAAGCCATCACCAACCAAACCCTTGTGTGTGATCATATTACCTAAGTTCCTTCTCCCTTCCTATGATGAAGTGGTGTCACACTCTCCCCAGCAATGTTTACATGATACTCAACACAGTTATAAGACAGTTATAAAATATTCAACATAGATGGAGCTGAAAGAATGATAACCAAGAACTCAAGGCTTACAGAAACATTCAATTCCAGAAATCTATGTAATGTTCTTTCAACAAATTGGGGTAACTTTGGATGCAGTGTTTGTCCTGGTTAATAATGATCTATTGGCCACATTCCTATTTGTTCATTAGCAATTCTCCTTTTATTGAATGAAATTTAACATCGTAGCTTTAAGTCTGGAAAACAGTAGAGGGCACCCCAGTTCCACATAACCCCCGTGTTGGCTCATTCTGCATTTTATTTCTAATGTGAAAACCTAAAATAGTTGCTCTCAGAGTAGCTGTGTAATGGATGGAGGTACATTTTACTGAAAGAAGTACTGACCCTGTATCCCAATAATACAATAATACGTGTACAACAGAGGCTGAGTGGTAGCTGTGTTTATGTAGGTGGATGCAGAATCATTACCTAAAACATGACAGGTGCATCATATTAGTGAGCCTATGTGGAATCTTTCTTTCAATGCCTGGCTCATTTTACTTAGCGTCTCTGTCATGTCATCCATGTTGTTACAAACATCAGGACATCCTTCATTGTTAATGCTAGAGAATATTTCAAATAATTTATACATTTTTCTTTATGCTTTCAATGATCAGCAGACACTTATGTTAACTCCCATATTGTGACTATTATGAAAAATGTTCAAATGGACATGGAGGCATAGATACCTTTTCAAAATGAGCATTATGGAAATTTTTTAGATATATACCCCAAATGGGAGCAGGCATGGAAATATAGCTCAAAGGAAAAGAAACTGATCAGCTTGCATGGGATATAGATGTTGTATTAGTATGTCACCATACATATGTGGTTATGTGTGTATGGATATGTCTGTGTGCATATGTGTATATGTGAGTAGGAATATATATATATATATATATATATATATATATATATATATATATATATATATATATATATAGAGAGAGAGAGAGAGAGAGAGAGAGCACTGTAACACTAACTAGCAACATCGTGTTGGATATTTAAAATTTGTTGAAGGGGTGAACTTTAAGAGTTCCTAACCCCACACAAGGACAGAGGATGAGACTGCAGGAGACAGTGCATACATTTATTACTACACTGTGTGGACATATTCCAAATTATAAAGTAGATCGACTTAAGGGCATAGCATGTCAATCATCAGTGATTGCCCATGAAGCAGAGCCTGGTTGAGGCATGCAGTACACTGCAAGCTAAGAGTCCACATGTGTGGAATGAGAAACCCAAGTATGAAACTATACATTTTCTTTGTGTTATTATAAAGACTCCAGTGCAAGGTAATGTCACAGATGACCTGAGCTGGGTGTACAGGGCTTGGGCAGGAGATGAGCACGGATGAAGGAAATGATTTATTCCTAAAAGTTTTAGATGCTTCTAAAGAGCTCTGATGTCACAAGTACCAGACTAAGCAAGAATCACATTGGCAACTATCATTGAGCAAACATGAGGAGAGAAATGTAGTCCAACAGCAAACAGGTGAGCAAGGCAGCACAGGGCAGCCCTGCATGCACTTCTGCAGCAGCTACCTCACTGACAGAGAGAGACGATCACAGGTCTGCACAGCCAACACATGAGCACTCTGAGCACATGGAAGATGATTTGATTGTTAAGGAAACAGAAAGGGCAAGACTGACATAGGAGATGCAGTCACATTTGTAGGGAAGCAATAGTGGATTGAACCTGACAATGCATATGGGCAGCAGGGGCAAAAGAAGACAGACAGCAAGGCAGGGGTGGGGAGAAAGCACACGGTGCCTGTCTTCAATCTGGTATTTATTTTCTTTGATTTTTGCGTTATTTAAATCTGAGTGGTGAAACTAGTCATTTGAAAACTACATATAAATGAGCCATTCTGTAATTAGCTGGGATTGGTTTAAAATAGAGATAGTATTTTAAAGCTAGATTTTTATATCAATGAATAGATGGATGCATATGTTGAGATTTCTAGGTTCCATTTACAAAATGGAAAAAAAATCGCACAGATTTGATTACATTGTCACATTCCACATTCTTGCCCAGATCTGCTCACTTACCCTGGAGTGGGCAACTCCAAGCAACATAGCCTGGGCTCTCTATTGTAACTCTGGAATTAGAGTTGATTAGGGCTGTTGAAATGTCTATTTTTTCCTCATCTTGTATTCATTTTTTGGTTCAGTGAAATCTGTCTTGGCTTATTATTATTATTTTTATATATAAAACGGTGTTTGCAAGGTTTAACAGATAACCTTCGGGTCTTTCTGTTTACCCCAAGTAACATTCTCCCTTTTTATTTCTGAGATGATACAACTGACAAAGGCTTTCTTATACTTAAGTGTGTATGGCAGTATGTGAACAGAGAAGTCATGTAGAATAAGAATCTTTCACATCAACCCACTGTTCTTTCCTGTCCTACTTGGTAGTGTTAATTCTATAGTCTGCCAATTAATTTTTAGACTAACAATTAATGTTTAATAGATTTTCAAAAGAGAAAGTTTCTATTGAGAATCATTTTAATGATTATTCTCAGATAAACTTTATTTTTATCATTTCTATATAACAGATCTTTTACAATAAATTCTGTGAGCATGCGTTACTTGAAAGAGTATTTCTTTTAGAATCACTTTTGAAAGATCATCTTCCCTATGAAGAATTTCAGCCTGACAGGTGTTTCTGTGTGTTTGCTAAGGCTCAGTGTCACTGCATTTGGATGCACCCCATTCCTAATAAGTCAACTGTTGTTCTCTTAAATGTATATGCCCTCTCCTGAGCCTGTCTTCCAGATTTCCCCTTTATCACCACTTTTCAGCAGCTCTCAATATCCTTCTGTCTGTCTATCTATCAATCTCCTCTCTCTCTACCCCCCCATTCTCCCTTTCAGTTTAGATTTAAAATCTTGGAGCCTTGAGTCTTGGCTATTTTCGCTGAAAATGTTCACCAAATTAAAAAAATAAATAAAAATCCATTATTTCTTCCAGTCCCGATTTTTATGTCACCATCTCCTGTTTCCTGCTGTACCCACAGGTCGTGAACCATTTGAGTAACTTCTTGCCCCGATCCTGCCTAATGTGTCTTTTACTTCAACTGTTGCACATTTCATCTCTGGGGCTTTCTCTTTTTATTATCTATGCCCATCGCTGCCATGTTATGTTTTGAATTAAACTTTAACACACATTTATTATAAATGTTTAGTGGTATCTGTCAGTCCCATCATTGCTGGTGTTTGATGCTAGTGTTGCTAGTTCTTTTGCTTATGGATCGTATTTTTCTGCTATGTGCATTGGCTGCTGACTTTTGTATTTTATTATGAATCTTTTGTTAAGTGTATGGTTTGATTGTCATTTTTTAACGTTTGTGTCCTTTGGAGCTAGGGAGATGGCTAAATGAGTGGGGAGCTTGCTGTACAAGTGTGAGGATCTGAGTTCAGACTTCAAGCATCTGGAGTAAAAAGCCAGGAGTTGTGGTGTCCACCTTTAACTCTACACTGAGGATATGGAGACAAGAGGTCCTGGTGACTTGGTGGCCAGCTGATCTAGCAGAAATGGCAAGTTCCAGGTTCTGTGGCACACCTTGTCTCAAAAAAGAAAATGGAAAGTGGTAGAGAAAGACACTATATCAACCTCTAGAATCTACACGTCCATGTACTGGAATATCCATGTACACATACATGCACATGTCACATGTATACCTATACCACACATGTGTATGCACATACAACACTATACACCTATTCACACAGCACAAGCACATGCAAATTCCATATAATGCACATACACATTTAAACACATACATGCAGTCACACACCTTTACACACCACACACGTACAAACACGCATGCATGTATCACTTATATTCACACAGTACACATGTGAACACATGTAGATACTGTAAACACATGTACACACCACACACATCCATACTAAAAACTAAGACTGTATGTATTTTAATAAGGAAATGAAGTTAAATCACTTGAATGAATATCAACACAATCATAAGCATTTAAGCTCTACAGTAACTAATTTGCAGTGGCTTCAGTATAGAACTAGTTTAGTCCCTCACTAGCCTGTGCTCCCTTCAGTCCCTCCATCAAACACTCGGGTGTCCAGAGCCTGTCTCTTCAGCATGTCCCAAGGAAAGGTGATTTCTGGAAGCTGCTCATCTGACTGCTTCATGGCCATGCATTATTCAGCTTCCTGGGATTTCCTGCATGAATACATAACAATGTGTTCCTGTCTCCATTTACCAACATCTTTGAGGACTTCTGCATCCAGTACTTGCTAATTTTTCTGTCTGATACTTTACCTTACAAGTTACACTCAATCTGTGTAGTAATTTTCTCCTATGGGCCTTTGTGACAATGAAATAAAAAGGGACTTTTGCCATACATAGATATGCATTGTTTTTTTTCCCTTTGGTTATTAGAAAACCTCTTGAAAGCCAGGCATGCTGGTGTGCACCTGCAATCCATGCACTCTGGAAACTAAGGCAGAAAGGTTATGAGTTCAAGGCCAGCTCTGGCTACACAGTGAGATCCTGTTTCAGAACAAAAAAGCAAAACAAACAATAACAGGACAAAAGGAGGAAAGTTCCTAGTTTCCTGTCTATTACTGTAACAAATATGAATATCAAAAGCAACATGTGGTTTATTTCCATTTACAGCTGATAGAAGCCAAGGCAAGAAGTCAAGGTAGGACACTGAATGCTGAAAAATAAACCAGAGACCATGGGGGAAGCACTGCTTACTGGCTTGATCCTAATGGCTTGTAAAGCTTACTTTCTTATGCAATACAGGTCCACCTGCCCAGTAGTGGCACCACCCACATTTGACTGTGTCCTCCTACATCAGTCACCAATCAAGAAAATGTTCACAAACTTACCTACAGACCAATGGGATGGGTGCATTTTCACAATTGAGTTTCCTCTACCCAGATGACCTTAGGTTGTGTCAAGTTGACAAAAACCAGCCTGCATAGTTAGAAGATGTCATCAGTAAAGATGGTACTGTCATCAGTAAGCTGAATCTTAGGTTATCTATAGTGGCCTTTTATAATCAATTAAAAAAAAAAGAGTTGTGTTTGTTTGTTTAATCTCACTTTTCAACTTTCTTCAGAAAGACTATTCCTGAACTATCTTCTTCCTCCTGTGGTGCTGGCACTCTTCTCTAGTCAATTGTACAGCTCAGCATTGTCTTATACCTTTAAACCTGGTTTTCTAGGCCAGGCATGTCTTTAATCCTAGAGCTCCACTGGGGAGGCAGAGGGAGAGAATTTGTGAGCTTGAGGTTGGCCGGGTTTACACAACAAGTTACAGGATAGCCAGGACTACAAATAGAGACCGTTTCTCCAGATGGATAGATGGATAGATAGATAGATAGATAGATAGATAGATAGATAGATAGATAGATAGATAGATAGATAGGTAGGTAGGTAGGTAGGTAGGTAGATAGATAGATAGATAGATAGATAGATAGATAGATAGATAGATAGATAGATAGGGAGAGAGACAGAGAGAGAGACAGAGAGAGATAGCAGACAGAAAGATACAGGCTTTCTTTTACCTATACCTGTATTTACTTGTACAATATCAGTTGCATAATTTTAACAATATAGAAATGTGCAAAATAAATAAGACAAACTTAAATTTTATATAATAATAAAACTAATAATTATTATAGTAGAGATGGTTTGGGTGAGGCCTGCAAAGGCTCCTGTGTAGGAATGCTGGCAGGCAGTGTGGCCTTGAAGACATGGAACATCTTCTTGATCCATAATGGATAGTTAGGTCATTGGAAGTATTCTTCAAAGGCACTAACTCTAGCCCTGATTCCTCCAGCCTCCCTGTCTTGATGATATCTCCTTTTCACAATACTCTCACTGTGATGCCACTCCACCATGATGTGGTATCGTCAGATGCCCTCAACCAGAGCTGAACAGAAACCAACACCGGGTTCTTAAACTTAGAGCCTGATGAGCCCTGTAAAGCTTTTTTCTTCGCAACTGTACAGCCTTGAGTAGGTTGTTATAGCAACAGAAGACAAGAGCACATAAACTACCCAGTAACATTGAGAAATACATTATTGATTACATTGAAGCTTCCAGCTTATTCTCTGCATCCATTCAATCCTATTATCTTTAAATGTCCTACTTAAAATTAAGTTATTTTGTTTATGTGTTCTGTATAAATAGACTTTCTATTTGAACACTGTCTAGTAGATATGACAAAATCCAAGATAAAAACTCAATATTTTTCCATGTTTTCATGATATATTGTGAGGAAACAATTCTTCCTGCTATTTTGTGAGTTGGATTGTCACTACCCAATCACCTCCCTTTGCTGAAGGTCCTTTACTTTAATTCCAGTATTCTGCTTTCATGCTAAATAAACAACTTGCACAGCACCAAGGACACAGGAATGAGTAGGCAGCCCTTGCCAACGTGTTGGTTCTTATCATCCAATGCACTTTGAATCCTTAGTTACCATCCCTCAGCCTTCCACAGGTTCAGAATGTTCCTTACAGCTATTATCTTAAATATAATAGACATAGAAGTGGATTTTAAGATGCTTTTTATTTAAAAATAATTTACATATTAGTTTTGTGCAAAACAACTAAACATTAAAGAATTTTAGTGAGATGAGCGGCGGCATTTGTTCAGTCTCTTTCTCTTATGAAAGTTTTTCAGTGCAATTGAATTCATGTATCTTCTGCCTCAGTGTGTTGCATGCTATTTTAGACCAAATATTAAAAACTAGTTCAGCATCATGCAAATATGTATCAGGGTGGAGGGGGGCGGGGACAGTTCCTTTGTTTTTTCAAAACATTTTCATTTCCTTTATTTCATTCATATAAATGTTTGGCCTGCATGTACGCATAGCTGTCATCCTTGTCCCTGGTGAGCATGGAGGAGAGAAGACAGCATCACGTTTCCTGGAACAGCGTCATAAGGTTGGCAGATTGTTATGTAGGTTCTGAAGTCTAAACTCCAGCCCTCTGCAAGAGCAATGAGTGTTGTGTTCTTAACTGCTGAGACATCTCTGTAGTCCTTTACATCAAAAATTTGATTGATTGATTGATTGATTGATTGATTAAGTTGTTTATTAACATCCCATTCCCAGGTTCTCTCCCTCTCATCTCATCTCTCCCCTCTCATCTCCTCCTTCCTTTCTCCTCAGAAAAGGGGACGCCTTCCATGGATATCAACCAGCCTTGGCATGCCAAATCATAGTAAGACTAAGAGCATCTCCTTCTATTGAGGCTAGACAAGGCAGCCCAGTAAGGGGAAAAGGCAATTTAGTTAGAGACAGCCCCTGCTCCTACTTTCAGAGTTCCACATAAAGACCCAGGTGCAAATATAAAATACAGGATAGCCGTTACAAACCACAGTTCCATAGAAAATCACATGATCAAATTACACATTTTAATCAAAAGTATTGTTTGCTTGGAAAAAAAGAAGAAACAAAATTACCATAACTGTTATATTTAAGAGGCAAACAGGAATGTTCCATGTGTCATTATAACAAACCTGAGTCTGCAATTAAAATTTATAATAAGAAGTTCTAGGCCTGGCACCTATGAAACATTTTCATTTTAAAAGACAAAAGCAAGTTTTTTTTGGTAGTTTCTGTTAGAGAAATAAAATAAGAAATAAAAAAAAAACCCAGGTTTTTAAAGACAAAATTATTATCTGGAAAGAGAAGGGGTTAGGGGGGGAAAGATGAATAAAAGTCCTGAATGAACACTGTTTTTAAAATAAGAGTACAGCTGAGTGACATCATCACAGAGCACTAGACAATGCCACTCTAACTGGAGCTGATGTCAGGTCCCATCTAAGGCCAGCCAAGTCTCTGAAAATTCTTCCTTATTAGTCATTTATAATGCAAAAGAGAGATATCTATATTCACTTTAGTAAAAGCAGAAAAAATATTAGCCATTCATAATCAAACATGTTAATGCATGTATTTAAAGTATCAACTAAAGAATAATCAGGGCATCTCCAGGGATTCCTGGATGTGCTTGGAGAGAGCAGAGCAAGGGCAGTGCTACCCAGAGCGAATTCCACGCACATTCAAGGCAGAAGCAAACAGGGCTTATTGATGAGCAAGTCAGAGACTTAGAGAGGCTTCCTAGAATTAAAGTTGTTTGGCCAAAGTGATAAATTAAACAACATATACATCAGCAATATATCTAAAGGCAAAGAAGAGAAAAATAATCAACAGTCTCATCGAGCTGCCCTCCCTGTGAACTACAATAACTGCTTCCCTGACAAAGAATGCTTGCTGGTATAGTAGTGGTGTGAATATCGGCAGAATAACCAAATACTTTCTGGCTAGATCCTCCATCCTTATTTCTCAGTATAATGGACATGGCATCATACTGCCCTCTGTTTTCATTTTCTTTTTTAAGAAATTTTAAAAAAAATGTGAGTGCAAGTATTTTGTTTGCACTTATAGATATCTACCACATGTGTGCCTAGTGCCTGCAGAGGCTAGAACAAGGTATCAAATCCCATGAAACTGGAGAACCAGAATTTCAGGCAGTTGTGAGACACCATGTGGGTGTTGGTATCAGAACCCAGGTCTTCTCCTACTGAAGAAGTAAGTTATCTTAACCACTAAGCTGTCTCTTCAGCACATAGCTTTCATCTTTATACCAATAGATTATTGCATCTCCCAGCCATCATCAGAGAAGCTGCTTTTGCAGTAGAAACAACTAATGCCTAAACCCAAGACTGGCCACCATGCAAAGAATAAGAGACTCTGGTTTACTCAGGAGGCACCTGTGTTGTACTCCCTCTCTCTAAGGTTTAGGGATTGTTATAGAAGAGGGAGATGGAAATATTGTAAGAGCCAGAGGGAGTGTGTGTCTGCCATGAATTGATATTTTCAGGTAATGGCATAGCCATTGCACAGATGAACTCTCAAACAACTGGAGTTGCACACACATAACCTGCACAAGGGCAAAGCCACTCAAAATCTCAGAATATATGGGGAAAGGCTCATGAAATTCCACCCCATCTGAGCAGTCCATAGACACAAATTTTCTACACTATTCTTGAAAAACAAGTTCAAGAAAACACTGAGCAGAGCATACACCATGGCCAAATTGGTCCAAAATTTTAGATTGCAAGATGTTTCAATATACAATAAAGATGATACAGAACCAAAACAGATGTAAGAACAAATACCACATGACTCTCTAAGTAGATGTAGGAAAGACCAAGGGCCTGTAACTGGAATAGTCCATGCCTCTATTTCATGGTGATTAAATTAATTTTGGGTTTTCTCCCACATGCTTATAATGTGGATCCCTTAATTTCTTGTGATTATATGACAATATGAGTATTTAAAATATGTAACAACCACATTTAGGTTTCTGAAGGGTGTTTTTTTTTTTTTCATTTGCAAAACATCAGCACATGATCATTATATTTTTGCCTCAGCCTCCTGAGTGCTGGAATTACAGGTGTGGAGTGCCATACTTTGCCTTTTTAAAAAGTCAGATAAATAAGGCAGCATAAAAAGAAATGGGGATTAAAAGAGGAGTCAGAGATTGGTGCAGCAGTGCAATTCTGTAATCATAGCTTTCATCTGGAAAGCTAAGACGGCAAGTGTAAGCTTGAGACGACAAGCCTAAGTGATATAGATAGATGTATTTCAGATAAAATAATTGTGGAGACGTAGCTTAGTGGTAGAGCACTTTCACAGTCTATGGGAAGCCCCGGATTCATTCCATGCACCGCCCAGATGGGTATGAGCAAGGTTACCAGTGAATGCCCACCTCATGGGACCTGCTACTGTTTCCCTCTATGTCTCAGTAATTCAGCTTGCTACCCAGACAGTCACTCAGCTTGCTACCCAAGCCTCATACATTTCAGTCTCAGTCTCTGGATTTGTCCCAGATACTGTGAGTTTCTTCCCATTAAAGCCTGGACTAGAGTGTAGAAGAGGAGCTGTGAACTGACTGCTACTATCACATGAACAGAAACCAGGAATCTTAATCCTTGAATTGTGCTTGATTCAAAAACCAAGTGAGTTTGAAAGTCAAAGTAAAATCCATCTTCCTTTGCTCATTAGTCTTTTCACAGAGAATCAGAACAATCAATTTAAAGTCCTGACCACATAAAAATTAAATTGGAAATTGATAACTAAAATATTTCTAGAAATTTCCATAATTATTGAAAGTGACCAGGATATTTTTATGTAATTAACATGTCAAAAAGAGAAATGGCAAAGAGAAATCTAAAAATTAAATCTAGTAATAATGAAAATAGTGTTAATACATATGAGATGAAGGTATAGTATAGCTTAAAACTGACTAAGTTTGTTATATAAGGAAAGGACTTAACTTTATTTTCCAAAGACTGACCAAATAATTTATTGTTGGAGAGACCACTTGGCAAGTGAATGCTTCCTTGGAATTAATTTTAAGATGCTTGGGTAAGGTTTTTTTTTGTTTGTTTGTTTGTTTTGTTTCCAAAAAGCAGTAGTTGAGAAACAAATCAAAGGACAGAATAGCTAAAGATAGAAGTAAATAAAATATAAAAATTAGATCAAATTATTTCTGAGAAAATATTAATAGAAATTGTTAAACATGTAAGGAAGTCCATGAAGACCTTGATCTTTCAGCAGATGTTGGCTTTTTGACAAATTATCATGGTAAACACTTTTTTTCTTTTCTTTTCTTTTCTTTTCTTTTCTTTTCTTTTCTTTTCTTTTCTTTTCTTTTCTTTTCTTTTCTTTTCTTTTCTTTTCTTCTCTTCTCTTCTCCTCTCCTCTCCTCTCCTCTCCTCTCCTCTCCTCTCCTCTCCTCTCCTCTCCTCTCCTCTCCTCTCTTCCCTTTTCCTTTCTTTTCTTTTCTTTTCTTTTCTTTTCTTTTCTTTTTTGGTTTTTTGAGACAGGATTTCCTTGTGTAACCCTGGCTGTCATGGAACTCACTTTGTACACCAGGCTGGCCTAGAATTCAGAAATCCACCTGCTTCTGCCTCCCAAGTGCTGGGATTAAAGGCGTGTGCCTACCACTGCCTGGCAGCTAAACGTTTTCATTTTGCAAGGCTTTCTCTGTGCGTTTATGTTTTCAGAATCAAAAGGAAGTAGTTATATGTTCACACAATGGTATTTCTGTAAGAATGAGCAAGGGGATTTGGAAGTGGCACAAAACACAAGGGGTCGTAACTCACAGCCAGCTTCAGCAGCACAGGCCACCCCATGGCTCTCAATTCTTGTGTTCTGCTTTCCTTCCCTTCAGAGTTAGTTGTAAGAAAACCTAAAAATCATATTCTTTATTGATAAATTATTCATTTTTGTGGAGTTTGCAGTGTATTCCAGACTTTTCTAAAACTCACAGTATAGTCTAGGCTGCTGACAATGTGTAATCCTCACTCTTCTCGCGGTCCTTTGAACTGAACGTTGGGATTGTGGCCATTCACCATCAAGTCAACTGCAAGGTTCTCTTGGGGGAAGGGATGAAGCTAGTTTTGATATCACAGACTTTGCAGTTTGTTCTAGTTTGATACTCCTAATCCTGCTTCAGGAAGGGACGATTTGAAATTGCACATGGTTGGGATTTTGCATGTGGAAGATCTTTTTTTATTTAAAAACCAATATTTATAGTTGTGTCAAAAACAGAGTGTCATCCATTGGCCTGTGGCAGGTCTTATCGACTTAAGAACAAGAAAGTCAGAGAACAGGACCCCACAGGCCACTGTGTAATTGAGAGGTGACATCAGCACCTTTTAGGAACTTCCTCTACTCTACGGGAGTGAGGTATAACTCAAATGCAAATTCTAAAAATGCTCCTCCACTTAGATGTCAGTCCTGGAGATTCTAACAATAATGAAGGAATTTCGAGTTTTTTACTTATTATAGTTAAAACTTGGCACAGTATGAAAGAAAAACACCTTGTCACAATTCTGTTCAGTTACCATAACCAAACTCATGATGGTAAAAATGTAATAATTCATCAAGATTTGCTGATTTTTTAATTTTTAAAATATTTGTTTATTTTATGTGTGTGAGTATTTTGCCTACGTGTATATTTGAGTGCCATATGTGTGTCTGGTGCTCATGGAGACCAAAAGGGGGCATTAGATCCCCTGGGACTAGAGACACAGACAGTTGTAAGCCACCATGTGGATGCTGGGAATCAAATTTAGGTACTCTGGAAGAACAGTCTATGCTCTTAGCTGCAGAGCCAATCTTCCATACCCTACAATGGTATTTTAAAAGGCACATGTGTTTCTGTACTAATTTGTGTCTGTTGATTACAAACACAATATTCAAGAAACACACACATCAAGTCAAGATATAAACATGTTTTGCCTCTCATAAGGGAAACAGAAGGCTTTTTGTTGTGTTTGTTTTGTTTGCAGAATATGGTGTTTTACACTGTTTTCTGTCTCCAGACCTGCATATTGTGTTCCTAGATAGCCATTTCAGACTTTAATGTAAATCTAAAAAAAATTCACGTTTGTCTTTTATCAGTAAAGAAAGGATATGTGCATGAAGGAGTTTTGAGTGTCTAAAAACAAACACACACGACATGCACAAATATAGTTTACAAAAATGAATATCTAAGTAAATTTTCTGTTGCTATAACAAAACACATAAGGCTGGGTACCTCATAAAGAAAGGGGGTTTATATAAATCATAAATAGGGATGCTGTGACTGCAAGATCAGATGGACTCACCTGAGTGACCTGTACTCCTTTTGATACCTTACAATATGGCAGAAAGTGTCATGAAAGAAGTATGAGTCAAAGGCACAAGAAATCTCATGAGGAAAAAAAAGCCATAGAGAGATTCAGCGGATAGGCATTCTCTTTTCATTACAACTCTGAAGGTAACTAACCAGGTTCCCCCAAGAACTATACCAGTCCCCTCTGAGGATGGCACCAATGACCTACTTATCTTCTGCCAGGCCACATTTATTAATGGTTCGGTCACCTCAATATCATCACCTTGGAGAACCAGCTTCTGGCACATGAACTTCAGAGGGAAAAGCCACATGGACATCACTGTGTGAAGAACAGAGGGTACAGGCTAATCTAGGAGGTAGAAACTTGACTGAGTACACACTTTGTGCAAGGATCTAGCAAGCAGCTGAGTGGAGTGCAATGTTGTTGAAAAGCCCTAACTGAGGTGTTGGTTCATGCCTACAAACCCAAAACTCTGGGGATGGATGCAGAAGAATTGCAAGATGAAACTAGATTTGATTACATAGTTCTTGAGACTGTCTCCAAAAGAAGAAAAGTAGGAAAAGTAAAAGGAGCAGGGGGGAAGGGAAAGGAGAGAAAGGAAGATGAAGAGGATGGGGAAGAAGAGAATGAGAAGAAAGAGGGAGAAGGAAGGAGAAAGTGGTAGATCAAGAACAAGAACAAGATGAAGAAGAAGAAGAAGAAGAAGAAGAAGAAGAAGAAGAAGAAGAAGAAGAAGAAGAAGGAGAAACTGATGATTGCTTCCCTCTGCAGCATCTGTTTAATGACAACCACTCTCAGCCACTAGACAGTAGACATCTTAGTATATGTCCTTGTGCCTCTTAATGGGCATCTAGATTTTGTGTGTGTGTGTGTGTGTGTGTGTGTGTGTGTGTGTGTGTGTGTGTGTGTGTGATCAAATGAATTTTTATTGGAATCATGACCAGGGGTATGATTTTGGAGTACTTAGGAACATAGATGACTCAAAAGCAGCTGCCTTTCCAAAAACCCACCCCAACATAGGAGAAGATCTACAAAAGAAGCACGGCTTGAACAAACCTCCTCAACTCTAAACATCTATCTCCCTCCACACCTTTACTAAGGTAAATGTTGGGGGCCCTGTGTTCCATCCTATAGATGACTGTGAGCATCCACTTCTGTATTTGCCAGGCACTGGCATAGCCTCACACGAGACAGCTATATCAGGGTCCCTTCAGCAAAATCTTGCTGGCATATGCAATAATGTCTGGGCTTAGTGGCTGATTATGGGATGGACCCCCGGGTGGGGCAGTCTCTGGATGGTCCATCCTTTCGTCTTAGCTCCACACTTTGTCTCTGCAACTCCTGAGGATCCCTGAAAATGTCTCTTAGTCACATTAGGTAGAAATCAGAATCTCTGAAAGAACTGCAATAGCTCTGGGCTGAGGACAGTGTAGCAAGAGGAATTGAATTAGTCCCCACTTCTGCTCTATATTATCATGGACTAAACATAAATATTTCTGGGTTCTCTGATGCAAGATGAGATGCATTTACATGCGAAATTCACTCAAAGAAAAGGATATATTTCTCACACAGTATTTCATATGAGAAAATTAAGAATTTAGCATTTGAAAGAAAGCAACGTTACCCAGAAGGAAAAAAATATTTCGAATTAAATGACATCAGAATTCTATCAGATTCAACCAAATTGATTCAGTGAGCACAAAAGTTTTAAAAAGAAGAACCTATCAGAAAATTTGGAATGATGTGTGGTTTTTGAGGAAACAAGCTGGAATGGGGTACATGAGCTCGTATTTTATAGGCATAAGACACTGGATGGTACCCGAAACCTATCTGTGAGATTTCTCTCCATTTTCAGATGTTTATAAGTATGAGTGCACAGGCACATGTGCAGTAAGATGGGTGAATGCTGTGAACAGTCCTCCATGACTCTTCCCTCTCACACACTATGGTAGAGTTTCTTAATCTAAAGGAGATTTGCAGGTAGTTAGAGCCAGCCATGGCACCCTGACAATCCTGTCTCTGCCTTCTGAAGCTGGAATTGCATTTACCTGGATGCTAAGAAATGGCACTGCTGGTTGTCCAGTAAGCTCTTAAACCACTGAGCCATCCACCTATCCATTCTTATGGCATTTGAAAAAATACAGTTTCCTGGATCAAAGAAAGATCTGATGCATGATCATTTGGGGCAGCAATGTATTGAGATGTGAATTTTGCTCTGATCTAATCAGGATTGAGATAGACACCACAAAATGGAAATTTTCAACCATTCTCACTAGTCTCTTCATTTTTTAGTTAACATTTTCATTCTCTGGCTCTATAGCCATAATTGCTAAATGTGGTTAAAACTCCACTTTCCATAGGGAGGTCTTTGGAGTGGATTGTGTATGTCTGCAGAGGAAAGGTACCACCCACAGCGATGTTACCTCTGTGAGCTTGCCAGTCTGTTTTCTTAGGATGTTTTCCAGGCTTCAGAATTTTGAATTACTGCAATCTTTTGAGATAGTGTCATGCTAATTGGAACATAAATTAAAGTACTTAACTGCTTAGAAGAAATTAACACGAAAGACCCACCCATCACAAAGAAACCATGATTTCTCCTAACTCCTGTACAGAAGCAAATTCCTGTTCCATATGAAACTGTCTCAGTAAGCCTGTGATAACACCTTTGGAACCCAAATTCTTGAGGAAGGACTGTGTATTCCTACAGAAGCAGAATTGAATTATCAGTGGAGATTGACCTGATTTTAGGTTTAGAGTTAGAATGAGTTGAGGCCAGGTGCTGACACTGCAAACCTATCTTAGTAGGCTAATGACATTAGACAAGTGGCATGGGGTTTATGAGTCTTCAAACCTACATGAGTGGAGATGGGTGCCTTCTGGGAGAAGGTGAGAAGAAATGATGAATGCAGAGTCAGTGTAATTATATAACCCACTTGATAGTAGCTATAAATGTTCCATCAACTGTTCTCTCTCTCTCTCTCTCTCTCTCTCTCTCTCTCTTTCTGTGAGTGTGTGTGTTTCATGTGTTGGCCCTGGACTTGCACCTTATTTGAGACCAGGGCTCTTACTCCCTGGTATGGATGCCAGCCTGATTGACTTGTAGGGTCTGGGGATTATGCTTTCTCCACCTCTTAATGCAACGAAGGAGCACTGTATGTGCTACCACACCTGGCCTCACTCGGCTTATGAGGATCTGAACTCTGGTCTACACTCTTGAAACACATGTGGTTTTTGCAGTCTCTCTACCATCTCTCCACTGACTACCATTTTATTACTTGTTGAAGCAAGTTCATATAGCTATTCAATGTACCTAACCAAAGAGGGAGAGGATCAAATGTACAGTTGCAACAAAAAATTCATACCCTACCAACTCCCAAAGTGAACCTAAGAAGCATTGTCCCTTGTTGAAGATCAAGCAAAGCGCCATTCCATTATCTGTCTCTTCTGTATAAGGAATAAAGGGAGGGAGGGAGGGAGGGAGGGAGGGAGGGAGGGAGGGAGGGAGGAAGGAAGGAAGGAAGGAAGGAAGGAAGGAAGGAAGGAAGGAAGGAAGGAAGGAAGGAAGGAAGGGGAAAGAAGAACATCAGCTAGTGAAAAACATCAACCAGATCCAGAGATTTTATCCTAGTAATCATGTATATTGTTCAGATCATCTAATCCCCTAAAGTTTAGTTTTCATCTGCAGCTAGACAACAGGACTCTCTGGAGTTTTCATCCAGAGGAGACATTTCAAAAGTAAAAGTCAGCTGTGTGTGGATGCCATGCCCCGTGTAATGATGGGGAATTCGTCACTGTCTGGACAGTCTTCTCATTTGTGATTGATTATTATTTAAATTCAGCATATGGGGCAAAAGTGGGTTCTGAGAGGAGACATATTGATGTGACCTGGCAGCTATGTGAGCTCTGTGCCTCAGCATCCTGAATCTATGAATGTGCTGGATCCAGGAACAGACATGTATGAGTTGTTATGAAACCTGCAAGCATGATGGAAGCGACATGGACCATAAAACAGTTGTGTCAGTGTGCCATATGTCTGCTGACATTTTAGAACAGCACAGTCCTTCCCAAAAATAGTCAGTGAGGTTTGCGCTCAAGTAAGTTCCTCATTTGGCTTTTTTTTTTTTTTTTTTTTTTTTTGCGCTGAGTCAGGGTCTCACTATGTGTTTCTGTCTGGCCTGGAACCGATGGTACAGACCAAGCTGACCTCAAGCCCACAGAGGTCAGCCTGCCTCTGCCTCTCTGAGTACTAGGATTGCAGGTATGTGCTGCCAGGCCTGGCGAGTTCATCAGCTTTTGAAGAGATGCATAATCATGATGTCTCTCAGACTAATGTGAATACATAAAGGAGAAACAAAATGTACAATGACTCCCGAGGTGACTCAGCAATGACACCCGCTCCTAAGGAACATTTCACAGGCTGCGGTAGGTTATATTCCCAATGCATTGCCAATAGAAACACCATGCCACAGTGAACACAGGCCTGGAATAGGCTTACTGACTGGCCAGCAGCCAGGTGTGTGGGGCTGGTGCAGATTGGGGCAGACCAGGAGTCAGCCAGGGACTGCATGGGATTGCTCTTTGTACTGAGGATGTCGGCCATGCCTGACACGGTGGGTGTAGCAGGACCCTATAGATCACAGTACCAAATCTTCTATACAGACAAGCAGCAACTGCATGGGAATGCTATAAAAACAGATACCGCTATTTGACGGCACGCTTCCACAAACCCCTCTGGAGGTACGGACTATCTCCAATTTTCATGAATGAGCACACCCAGACCTTAACTTGAGGTTGGAGCTTTGTGGACAGGCAGTGTGAGATCGCTTTAGGCTGTACCCTGTTTCCCAGGAATGCCATTCAATGTGCATGTCACAACTAATTCACAGGTCAGTGTGCACACTGGAACATCCAGACAGGCCATTTTTCAGGAAAATTTAGCACCCGGCAGTAGCGATGCCAGCACAGTGGGACGGGCTGGTGGTGGCAGCTCGCACACAGTATGTAACCAGTGGGTCATTTATCACCACTTCTCCAGGCTACTTACCTCCCCTTGATATTTCTCTGCCCTCTTCCTCTCATCCAGGTTTTCCTAGACAAGTCTCTATCACTGGGCTCTATCCCTAGCTCTTTACAATGTGATTTGAAGACACTTATTTTCTCATAAGTGCAAAATTAACTTGTTTAATCTTATCAATGGCAATTAAGGAAGGACCATTTTTTTATTTTAATATATTCTATTTTAAGGCATTAACTTGGTTTGCTAATTAGCATTAATTAATGAATTTAACTAAACTTTATACTGGGATTTACTTCGTTCCTCTTCGGTGTGGTTGGTTTCTGTGTTATATTTTAAGAGCACAATTTCTAGTTATTTTTTTTTTATCTTACCTTTAATGTCATATACATTTAAATGGAGAAAGTATCAGGCTACATTAGATTTGTTAATAGAATTCTTTACAGCTTTATTGCATGGTACATTATTCCTTTGACTTTGGTGACTGCTTGAAAATAAGGGCTAGTCTCTAGCTATTAGGGTCTTGAGGTTAACATATTTCTATTAGTTTTACTTTTAAGTTAAATGTATTGTTTCATATCTCTTAAACTGTGTTTTATTTATGTGTATGTGTGTGCGTGTGCCACATGTTGAGGGCAGTGCCTGTGAAGCCGGAGTATCAGGCCCCTGGAGATGGACATAGATTCACGTAGATGTGAGCCACGTGAATGCTGAAACAGATCTCTGTTCCCTTGGAAGAGCAACACTGAGCCACAGCCCAAGACTATATCCTAACCGCTGTTCTGGTTTTTATTCTGGTTTTGCCTGCACACAATGTGTTAATGTGTACCAGCGTCAGTTTCTACCAGCACTAGGAATGTGAACTTTCTGTGCTGAGCCATTTTACTTTAATTTGTGCACTGATAAAAATAACTCCTTTATTCTTGGAGGAATGTCGCCTTTCTTATAACAAAATGCTCTTTATTTTCTCATTCGGTACTTTTTCTTACTGCGTACATATCTTGGTATCAAAACTTCAACTCCTCCAATCTTTAAAAGTTTTGAAAAGCAATTGAGGCAAACGCACAAGCAGATGCCCTGCGCTGGTTCTCCCAGAAATGGCGTCCCTACGGCTAGTAGCTAATGTGAGTTAGGCATTATGACTACGTTAAATGCCAGCTACACACTTTTGAAACTGCATGAAAACCAACCTCACTGACCTAAAAGTCTCCTGTGCTTATTCCCCTCAGTCCCTGGCAACTGCTTACCTTGGAGGGATCTCCCTAAGTCTTCCTTTCAACAATGTCAGCGTGATGGAGTCATACAATGCCTAGCCTTCCAAACTGGCTTCTTCCGGGTACGCAGCGTGTTTTCAGCAAGAGGATTGAAATATATGGACTGCATGAATGTTTCCTGGGTCTTCACTGGCCAACCGAGGCATAGGTCTACCACATGTAGTTCATAATCTTCTCCTCTACTTCTTACCATCTCTCCGCTGATGCGGTTCATTCTCCTGGTCCTTCTCACAACTTCCATCAGGCGCATGTTTTCTCGTTTTAGAACATCCTAAAATATTAGAATTTGTATTTGTTTGGGTTGAGATGATGAACCACCGTTTTCTTAGGGCAACACTACCCCCCACAAGCCTCTGCCCCACCTCCCCCGCAGAGTTTGAATTCACACCTTTCCCTGGATTGGCCTCCTGGGAACTCTACATCCTGGGAAAACCCCCAGGATGGACACACTCTTCCCCCTGCAGTCAGGGGTGTTCCCATCCCCACTCCAAGGATACTTTCACCTTAGTGCAAGCTCATCTAGAGACACTAATTGAAAGTAAAGGCACATTCAGGTCCTTTTTGAAGAGGGAAGGTGTTAAAAAGAGGCCCGGCAAATGGCATCCAGTTACTTCTGCTCACATGTGCAGAGGGGAGAGGGGCAACCCTAGGGCTAGCTACCTAGCAGCGCTAGAGTAACTGGAGGTATAGCACCCAGGCAGGTGCCAGCAAACCCTAGGGTGCTCAGTGGGATTCTCAGGAGCAACGCTTTTCCTAGTTGGGTTTCTCCTAGTGGGCATGGCCTCTCTAAGATGCTGTTCAATTCATGCAAACCTTCTCCAGGCCCCTTTCTGTCATGCAGTTGTTCATGTGTGTTAGAGACATGTGACCTAGGTGCTTGTCCCCGGGGATGGAGGCTGGTGTGGACTCCTAAGCTGGGGCTTGTAACACTGCGCCTTGGTGCTCACAGAGGCCTAGGGGAATCTTTTCCTCTAGGGTGGATGCTTCATTAGTCTTTCCAGGATCCTGTCCCTGTCGCGTCGACGTGCTCCATAAATCATACTTCCAGTAACTTGACGCCTTTGGGGGTTTTTCTGAGTTATAAGCGCTTTCAGAATCACTATTAGCTTTGGCTCCTTGCTGTGTTCTTCACGGGCGTGGTGAGCAGGAAAGCTTGTGATTTTTGTGCCTGCCCCCTGACAACCTACACTCTGTATGTGACTTTTATTTATTTATTTATTTTTGCAGGTCCTGGGAGGTTATTGGTCCTGCGCCAGCCTCCTTGTAGGTTAGATCAGATCCTTCCTTCTGTAGACTTCACAGCAGTTTCTATTTGTCCTCAGTGTGCACCATTCCTTTCCTGACTGTACCTAAGAATGTCAAATGCACGAGCAGATTAAAAAATGAGGAGGGTGAAGAGGTGAAGCCATCAATCCCGTTCTTCCAGCTGAATTTCCTCTGTTTTGTTTTTGAGCGGCTCTTCTAAGGTTTCTTTTCCTTGGAAAAGTGTTCATTTTCTCTCTATATTTAGAGACTATGAGGGCACAGTCCCTCATGGTTCCTTCTCGGTGGTCATACACGGCCTGCAGTAGGGATTGTTCCTCACGTGGATTGTGTATATTTAATTGTATTCGACTTGTCATGTTCTTGCCAGAAATGGCTCCATTTTTGTCTCTCAAAGAGCCTCCTTTTGACTTTGTTACTTTTAATTTTATGTTTTGATTATGTTTATCTGCTAATTATATTTACCTCAAATTCTTGGCTTGAGATAGATTTGTTTTTTGGTTTTTTGGTTTTTTTGTTTGTTTGTTTTTTGGCTGACTTAATGTGGATTCGGTTCATTTCATATTTCTTAGTCACTTTCTCCAATATAAATTTAGAGCTATACATTTTCTTATAATATTTTGATTTGCATGATCAAGGCTTAATAGTTTTAAAATATACTTTCTAAATGTTAAGACCCCATTTCTTCTTTAATCCATGGGTTAATTTCTGATCAGATTGAAACTTTGCTGTATTTTTTGCCAATGATTTACAAGTGAATTACATCTTGGGGGAAAGTATAGCTGGTGTCTTTTTTGGAAATAGGCTGAAATGAATTCAGTCTGACAGTGTAACACTAAGACAAAATACCTTCAGAGTGAATCTGCAGTGAGCATGTCCTGTATTCTACATGTTTTAGTTAATTTCTTCTTAGCCACCGTATCAAATTATCTGTAGTCCACTATCAATCTATCTGCTGCTATTGATAGATATGGAGAATATATTAATGTTCTGTGAGTATTGTTGCATATCAGTCTCTTTTACCATTTCTGTAAATGCTTACTTTGTATTTTTAAATTCACATTCTTTTTTTAAATTGGATATTTCAAACATTATCCCTTTTCCCTGTTTATGCCTCCACACCAGAAATTCCCTATCCCACCCCCTCCCCCTGCTTCTGTGAGCATGTTCCCCCACCCATCCACCCACTCTCACCTCCCCACCCTGCCATTCCCCTACACTGGGGCATCAAGCCTTCACAGGACCAAGGGCCTCTTCTCCCATTGATGCCCGACAAGGCCATCCTCTGATACATATGAGGCTGGAGCCATGGGTCTCTCAATGTTTACACTTTGGTTGGTATTTTAGTCCTGGGCATATAATAAGGACACATGCTCCACTATGTTCACAGCAGCCGTATTTATAATAGCAAGGAGCTGGAAAGAACATAGATGTCCTTCAACAGAGGAATGGATACAGAAAATGTGGTACATTTACACAATGGAGTACTACTCAGCTATTAAAAGCAATGACTTCATGAAATTCTTAGGCAAATGTATGGAACTAGAAAAAAATCAACCTGAGTGAGGTAACCCAGTCAGAAAAGAACACGCATGGTATGCACTCACTGATAAGTGCATATTAGCCCAAAAGTTCGTAATACCCAAGATGCACAAACCGCATGAAGCTCAAGAAGAAGGAAGACCAAAGTGTGAATGCTTTGATCCTTCTTAGAAGAGGGAATAAAATACTCATGGGAGGAAATGCAGACACAAAGTATGGAGTAGAGACTAAAGGAAAGGCCATCCAGAGACTGCCCCACCTGGGGATCCATCCCATATACAGTCACCAAACCCAGACATTATTGCGAATGCCAAGAAGTGCTTGCTGACAAGAGCTTGATATAGCTGTCTCTTGAGAGGTTCTGCCAGAGCCTGACATACACATAGATGGTTGCCCACAGCCAAGTATTGGACTGAGCACCAGGTCCCCATGGGGGAGTTAGAGAAAGGACTGAAGAAGCTGAAGGGGTTTGCAACCCCATAGGAAGAACAACAATATCAACCAACTCACACGATTTTAAGAAAGTAAATTTTAAGTAATTTTTTTTTAGTCAATTAGATGATTTTTTTTCTTTTTCAGAAATCTATCTAATATAGTGATTTTAGCATAGATTTATTTAGTCAGAAAAAGTATCATTGGTCTTGCAAACTTTATATGCCTCAGTACAGGGGAACGCCAGGCCAAGAAGTGGGAGTAGGTGGGTAAGGGAGTAGGGGGGTATGGGGAAATTTTGGGATAGCATTGGAAATGTAAATGAAGAAAATACCTATAATAATAATAATAATAATAATAATAAATACTACTACTACTACTACTACTAATAATAATAATAATAATAATAAAAAGAAAAATATGCCCATTTAAGGTTTCTTGGTTAAGGCTGTCAGATGAATCCATGTTCATTACAGTAACCTTGCTGGTAAGTTAGGTTGTGTTTGGTGTGGCCACCGTTTCTTTTTGTTGACTAATTTTGATCATATTCTACCTCTCTTATTTTCTCCTCCTTCCCTTTTTCACATTCTCAGTAGTTTTCTGTTTATTTTCATGTCCCTTTTTAAATATTGAAATTGCCAATTTGAAAGTTTTATGTTCCTTTTTGTTGACATATAATCCTGCATATCTATGGGATACAGCACAGTGCTTTTAGAACACGTTTATATCATGTGGTGATAAAATAGTGGTATTTATATTGGTGTAAAAGGGTCAGTGTTGGCAGTCAGTGTATCTTTGTACCAGAAGTAACCTTTTTTATTGAACTTTTTATTGATTCTTTGTGAATTTCACATCATGCACCCTAGTCCCACTCATCTCCCTGTCCTGCTCTCTAGCCTTGCGACCTCCTACACAAAAGAAAAGAAAAAAAAATCTAAGTGTGAAAGCTGTAGTGTCACAGTGAGCCCTACAGGATACACTTTTGTCTACACTTCTTTACATGCAAATGTGCACTGCAGTGACTCATTGGTCTGGTTCAAGCCTTCTGGCTTCTGCTACACTATCAATACTGGATACCCTGTTGTTGCTCTGTGTTGTCTGTATCATGTTGCAGCTTTGGATATGTAGGACCAGTCCCTTCAAGTGTTCCAGTAGTTCATAGATGGGATAGATATTGGGGTACACCAACTGAGCTCTGGATCTGGGCCTGAGTGGTAGCTCAGCAGGTGAACCTGTCAGCTCTCCTATACCCATACCACTAGGTAAGCTCTCTGGCATATCCTGGCTAGCTCACCCAATGCTGTAGCCAGAAAGGGCCAGATCAATCTCTCCCACTCTCATGCCCTGGGGTTGGCTAACCTGAGTCCACATCAACAGTATCTGCTCTGTTTTGCTGCAGGCCCCAATATCTTGCTTTGCTGAGTGCTGCATCAGTGACGGCTAGGAATCATCTCTCCAGCTCTCATGATCTTGGGGCCAGCTCTCCTGCATACCATAGGTGCAGAGAGGTAGTGGTGTAGGAGAGTGATCTCTCTCTCACCCATGTCAAATGGCAGAGCCTGCTTTCCAATCCTCATACCCTCAGGACTCGCTCACCCACAACCCCTGCAACCAGGGATAGTTCCACTGTGCTTACTGGTGAGGTGGGCCCACTCTCCCAAGTGCTGGAGCTAGAACTGGATGGGGCCAACTCTCCTGCTTTCAAGGGTCAACTTTCCCAAGATGCCTAGGCAAGGGGTGGAGCCAGTACTACCTAGTCCTCAGACATCAACAGGGCCCCCAGGGGCAGTGCAGACAAAGAATTTCTGTTTGGCCTTTCCTGGGTACAGACGCCCCGCTGCTGCAGGGCCACAGACCTCAGTGGCAGTGCAGGCCAGGACCGCTGTTAGGTGTCATTGCCTGCTATTTGCATCAGGCCTTTCTTCACTACCTTCAAGTCTCTCCAGTTTTGCCTCTCTTCATCGTGCACGTATCCTTCTGCTTCTCCTTTTCTTTCTTCTCTCTACCACTTACGTGCTTATCTTAGGGCACCTCTGGCCTCTGGATGTCCGGAGTTGCCTCAGGAATGCTATGCCCTGCCCCTGCTGGGTGGCACTGGGCAGAGGCAGAAGTTGTCTTGGGCATAGTCTGCCTGCCTGAGCTGTATGATGACCTGTAAGTAAATGAAGATTTTCTTCTTGCAACACAGAATGGTGTCTGCTTCCTGAGCTTGTTTCAGGGTTCAATTGATGACTGGTTTCTGGCTCCCAGGCTCCCAGAAGTAACTCTTGTATAGCTATCATGTGGTTGGAATTTGTATTTATTTTTAAAAATCAATATAGAAATGACTTTATTCTAAGTGGATTGATTGTTTTTACTACTCATAATTAATGAAAAAATTGCATTTAATTTTGAACCATATGCAAGTTCCTTTTTATGTATTCCTATTAAAGATGCAGCCATCATTTTTAGTCTAAAAATTGAAGCAGTCGAGCAAGAAAGGGAAGAATACAAAGTGGTATGCTGCTTTCAAGTGAGAATGTGTTTTTATGTACTACTACATATTTTAAATGCCATAATTATATTTATAGAAAGCCCCAAAGGATAAGCTGAAATAAACACTAAGATTTACTTGAAGCAACTTGCAAGCATACGCATCTCTAGGTACTTCATTAACGTGTGCTCCAAGGGAAGCAAACTACATCCACGACCTCTAATCCCTAGACTGAGGAGGCTGAGGCAGGAGGATTGGTATGAGACCAAGGCCAGCTTAAGTTCCAGAGGAAGGCCCTGTCTCAAAACAACAGTAAAAAAACGATCTTCATATGAAAGTGTTTAAGAATATGCATAAATGTTGATATTCTGAAAATGTAAGAATCTTAACAAACAAAATGACAAGTAATGGTTGGATGGTATAAGACAAGAATGAAATAAAGGAAGAATGGTGTGTCTTTTTATTCAGGGAGAAATAGTAGATTACGTCAGTTCTCGCAGCTTTTATTTTGCTGTGTCCAAACGGATGAGCAGACACTAAAAGACAGCATCATAGTCCTTGCAGCCCCCTACCATCTGCTCTCACCAAGGAAAGGAGTGATGTGTCTCATATGGACTAGTATCTTACACAGTACACAGGTGCACTGGTCTAAAGAACACACTTGCTTTTAATTTGCTGTGACCAGAGAAGGAGGAAGGTAGGAAAAAAAATGCT
The DNA here is from genome assembly GCF_000001635.26 of Mus musculus. Classification (NCBI taxonomy): domain Eukaryota; kingdom Metazoa; phylum Chordata; class Mammalia; order Rodentia; family Muridae; genus Mus; species Mus musculus. Next base: position 57,538,332 of record NC_000073.6, read on the forward strand.
TGTAGACACACAGAAATAGTGTTCTTCCCAAGGTGAATTAAGATTGTACAACTCCTTTCTTTGGTTGTAATTGAATTGAGGATAAGAACAGAGACTTCTAAACCTACTCTCAGACACCCAAGGTTTCTACATCACCTCCCTAACTAGTTTCTTTACTACCTGCTTCACATCTCTCCACTGCCAATTTCTCCTCCGTGGAGAACCCAATGCAATTTTTTTTTTTTCAAAATCAAAACCATTTATTTTTTCACACACAGAATAAAATGCCTCCCTCGAAGCAACCTTCCCATGTCCACCTATCCATCTCCAGCCACCACTGCATCCATTCCGCATTCCAGTTCCACCTGGGGTGCCATGGTCCTTGCCTTGAAGGTAATGGCGCCATCTAATGGCGCCATCTAGTGGCTATACAAAGAACTTTCCTAAATAAGCCATTTAAGACCAAGCCGGTCCCAGTCGATGATGAAACAACCTGCCCCATCAGCCAATTTGGAGCTGCCCTCTTCTGGTCTTGTGTGGATTAACTCCTTACTGTACAAGCCAGAGGCCTAGTGGCAGGGGACTGGTTTGGCTTCTAGGTGCCCGCTGCTCAGAGCATGTCAAAGAAACCCAATGGCCAACTCAGAGAGGAATTCTAGAGTCACAGGGAACAAGGAGGACCAGGGTAGGAATGTGAAGATCTGTGGAGCGAACACAACGCAATGCACAGCTACATATCTTTGCTTCATAGAGCCAAAGCCTAAGAGTCGTCCTGAGGAAGATGAACAGATACAGATACCTGATCTGAATTTGTTAGAAGAATGAATGAGAGTTTGCTCTAATTGGTCATTTGCTAGATCACAAACCTTAGGAATAGAATCAGTTAGAGATGTCAGGGCAATGCCTTAGATTCCATGAAAAGCAAAAACCAGACCCATATATGTATAGAGCTCTGCATGCCACATTCCAGGAGATGTAACCACATCTTAGAGGAAGAATTTATCAATGAGTTTTAAAGAATTCAAGCTATATACACCTCTTGTGAGTTTTGACTCCAGTGAAATTAAATTCAACACTAATTTTATTAAGTAGGGGGGTCTTTAGAGGAACCAGACCAATGAAGTTCATATATGATGAAATATATGATAGAGGTTAGATAGCCCCAAAATTGTCCTGTGCACACAAGGAACTTGCTAAGTAGATAATCAAAATCTGGACCCCCTCAGAAGTCCTAATCAGGAGCTGACAGTTTGGACTCTCCCTTGGAGAGTCTGTGACACTAAGTTATTCAATCCACAGTGGAAAGCCAAAGAAGCCAGAGTCTGATGTCAGCAGAGCATAGCTGTAGCAGTGACAGACATATTTTATCAGAGGGATAAAGGTAGGCATGGGCAAACTAGTTTTGACAGGAACTTCTTTGCATCTCAGTCAACCACTGCAGGGTGCCATTCCCACTGAGGACAGGACTTCCTCAGTCAGTTCACTCTGTCCAGTAACACCATCAGGGACATGCCAAAAGCAATAGGTCATTCTCAATCAGGTCAAATTGACCATCGTGGTAGCCAGTTTCATCACGTACTCTATGGTTTTCTCCAGAAGGAAAGAGTAGTTTTATGTTGGTGGATTAAGACAAATCTTTTAATTGGTGTGTAGGAAAAGTAAATGACATAATGAATGAAAATGGAATTGCGACCCAACTCATGTTACAAATAAAAAGGACTGGTCCATGACACGCAGCGGAAACATGCTGTACACGATGTCACACTCTTAAAAATCACAGCATAAAACAAGAAAGTAAAAGAAAATTAGTAAACCCATCAAAGACATGTTGCTTTGAGTCATGATAGCATCTTAGAGCCAGATTTAACCTACTTAAAAAGAGAGAAATAAAAATCATACTGGAAGCACGGACATGCTTTTAAGACATGCATATCATAGTCAACCTACTTCAAGAAGGTACAAGAACCTTTCAAATCGCATTTTAAAAGGAAAATATATGAATAAGTACCTTAACAAGGATTTTTCCATGAGGAAATGTACAAAGGTATCAGTACTTACCTAGGTTGTTAGTGAAATGGATAGTGAGGCTACAAGATACACGTGGATCAGCATTAAAAGGATCAAGTGCTCTTAGATGGTGAACTGAGCAGGAAAAGGTGGGCAGTCATTGGAAAAGTGTGCTGCTTTCTCAAAAATTAAACACGTCTATAGATCGCAGCCTATAGCATCAGATGGAGAAAGCCACTTTCTCTCCTTCAATGACACTCCCAGAGGAACTTCACCAATAAGCGGAGAGGAATAGTGGTTAGGACTGAACCATAGGCATGGACACAGGTAGCAATGGAGCATCCCCAGTGATGCTTTGAGGGCTTGCTGGACCTTTTGGAGTAGGTCCAGGTAGGATGGGGTTGAGTTAATGAGTAGATACCCTTGGGGAGGATATTGAGACATGGCTGCTTCCTGTTTGTCTATTTGTTTCCTGTCTGCTTCCTGCCCCATGTGCTCTCTGTCATGTTGTACTGACTTGGGGACAAAAAACAAAACAGCCAAGAGCCAAGAACAGAAGCTTCTGAAACCATGTTGTAAACTGAACTTACTGTGTATGTTGATATATTGTTATTATTAGGATCCTTTTAAATTGGTTATCTCAGATGTTTTACTCATGACAACTGAAAGATAAATTCAGAGGCTGTCAGAAGAAGTCAGCTCATTTACTAAACCCTTTTTAAGTACAAATAAAGCAAATTGTAATGGTTATTTACCAGCAACTAGGAAAAAACTTAAAGATGCCACTTGTAGTATAATAAGAACACACAAGAATAAACAATTATCCTTAGACGGTCACCAAAAACCCCGTCCTCTCCAACTCAAGCAAATAAGGACCTACAATAAGTAACTTGAAAAATATGAGCCTTTGCTGTGGCCCAGCCCAGAAGGCACTTGGGTCCAAGGATGGAGGGGTCAGAGGAGGAGGTAGGGCGTTAAGATAGCTTATCTGCCTAACCTAAACCTCAACTAGATATCTGATGATCATCTCTACTGGATGATCATAAAGATTGTCTTGGTCCATTTTCTGTTACTATTATAGGTTACCGCAGGCTAGGTGATTTATAATGATGAAAAATGTATTTCTCGCAATTTTGAAGTCTGAGAATCCAAGATCAACATGTTTATGAGGGCCTCGTGCAGCATCATTATGGAGCACAGGTGTATTGCCTGACCAAGGGCAATGTGAGGGTGGTGGGAAGAAGAAAGAGAAAGATCCTGCTCCTGGGAGAAGCTTTGGGGGGCATGTCACGAAGGGACAGCCCTCACAGCTAAATACATTTTAAGGTCTCCCCTCCTTGTGATAACACAGGAGAAAAGACATTTTGACGTAAGTTTTCAAAGAAATATTCTAATCGTAGCATCCCTGGGTTTCATCCATAGACATGAACTCACCCCCAGTTCAGCTTAGTGTCTAGGTAGATGACTCAAACTAGAGTAAAGTTCCAGCAAACACAAGGTTGCACCCCTTCCCAGAGTAAATGCTATTTACCTCTGTTCAGGTCATTGTCTTAATACGTCCTCTAAGTTATCTAGCTTTCAATAAAAATTACACACGAAAAAGCAGTATGATGAAACAGAGAAAGAGAGTAGTAGAATTGCCTGTAACTCAAATGGTGACAGCTGTCACAGAGGGGATTAAAAATGGCCGTGTTAGGATAGTGTAGTTTGCAGCAGAAAGGACAGGGAATGTATGAGACTGGCTGCAACAAGATGGAGCTGCAAGGATCCAAAGATGATGGGAAGAGAAGGAAGGAGGAGATACAGGGCAGCAGTTGGAGTACAGTCTCCATATTAACACCAAAGCAGCCTGTGGTTTCCATTTTTTTTTTTTTTGAGACTGTTTTAGTCTGTATTGGAAGCTCCAAGTATACAAATAAGCCAATAGGAACAGAGATAAGGATTACCATACTCCTATAGTATGCAGTATAGTCATGGTCACAGATAAAACAGAAAATGGCTCATCTAATCCCAAAGATTATGCACCAAAGACTCGCTCTTATTTACATCAGCCAGAATTACATAACTATTATTATTATTATCATTATTATTTGTATGCAAAGCTATGTTATATATCAAGCCTTCCCATTTTTTTTCCCCTTCCTATCACTCCACTCTGTTCACTTCTGCTTTAATGCCATATATGGATACATGGTTCTGTAACTGTATAAAATATAGTAAGTGCAAATGAAGGAAAATATGTCTATAACTGATTTAATTTGCATATATTTTCTAGTAAATGGTATATCTTTATTATTCACGGTTGAAAAGAATTTATATGTGTATATGCATACATAGATAGATATTTTAATCTAATTACAATATTTTATTCTTTTATTTCCTCCCTCCAAAACCTTCCATAGACCGCTCCCCACTTTTCTCAAATTCATGTCCTCTTTTTCCATGAATTGTTATTGCATATATATGGATATGATATATATACACACATATATATTTGAGTGTGTGTGTGTGTGTGTGTATATATATTCCTAAATATAGCCTGCTTAGTCCACATATGTGTAAGTATATAACATACTTGCATGTATGTTTTCAGGGCTGACCTTTAGACACCTATCAACCAATTGGTGTGTTCTTCCCTGGAAAGGGGGGGGGGGATCACATCTTCTGTGTTCAGCTTTACTCAGTTATCTGTAGAATTTTGTGTAGGGTTGATGACTTGTGGCCTTGTAGGCTTTTTTTCTAACTTAGTTTGACATGCCCATTAGTGTTGTTCTACTTCAGTTCATATTTAGACTCTCATGCTGCTGAGACTTTATGGGCACAGCTCCTGACCCTTGACTCTTAATATCTATTTGGCCCTTCCATTGTTCTTCTACCCTTAGATGTGGGGTTATTTTATAGATTTATCCATTGGGACTTGGATCCACAATTTGCATTTTGATTGGTTTTCTGTAGTGGTCTCCACGTGTTGCAAAGAGAAGTTTCTTGATAAGGGGTATGGGTTATGCTGTTTTAGTAAATTAGGGGTTGTAGATTCTCTTCTAAAAACTATGACTTCCCTAGCACTGAGCAATTAGTTAGATTTCTAGTACCAGCTGTGATATTCCTCTTGTTGAGTAGGTCTTAAGTCCAGTATTGCACCCATCATGCTATTGTGCCATGCTGGTCATTGATGTGGTCCATAGGTGTCATAGCTGGACAGGACGTAGACTACCTCCCTCCCTTGAAAGTATTGATGTTGCCTTCTAGTACCATAAAAGATAGTTCTCAGGGAAGGCCTGGATCATGGGTCTCTAGCTCCATGAAGTACATGGTGTCTTCAGCAATAGGGACTTACTTTCTACCTCTCAGGGATAACTAAAGGCAACAGCAATAGGCTGGATGTTTGGGGAGTCTCTTGGACAGCCCTAGCTGAAAACTACAAAGAGTGATTCTCATGTTTGATATTGGGGTTTTTGCTAGCTGTTCTTTGGCTCTTGGAGGGAGCACCATTAGCCTAGATGAGAGAAGTTCATTAAAACTATATATGTAGCTCTTATGTCTTAGTGTCATCTTCCTTGGAACTGCTGTACCATGAAAATGAAGTGACAGAAAGGAATGTGCAGGCTGAAGAGCAAGAGAAGAAAGATGAGGCAGAATAAATTAGCTTATGCAGGAGCAGAAGTAAGGGATGCTGGTACAGTTGCTGGACTGTATGCTGCTGACAGTAAGAATTCTCCGTGGACCTGGACATCATTTTGCCCATATCATCTGAGAAACTGACTGCCTTCTTTACAACCCAAACCAGTCCCACTGGCCTTCTGCCCTGGACCTTTGGCATTCTGGACTAGCTCTGTTCTCAACTGTGGCCAAGTAAAACTCACATACAGTAAATTATCTTCTTTGCTGTCTCAGCTATGTATGTAAGAATTGCATGTGTTATAGGAGGTTTGCTTTTTAATCTTTAAATAATTAATAGTACAATTTCCTTGTGTTTTTTTCACACACCTATATTTCTATTTTACTTACTTCTGTAATTTGCCTCTCTCCCCAGTCTATAAAGAACTCCTTCTTTTCTAGTTCCCCTAAGCGATCACTTGTATCCTGATAATTCCCTTTTCCCTCCACAAAGAGACACATTCTTCCATTTTTATGATCAGATCACTTGTGGCCTGGTATTTCTCTCTCTGTTGTTCATTACACCACATCCCAGCAATGGGATATTACTTTCCAGGCTATGTATTCGCATCTGAAGATTTGAAGCTAGGAGCCTCCAATGAGAAAGAACATGCAACACCTGTCTCTCTAGGTCTGGGTTACCTCATTCAATATGATCTTTTTCTAGTTACATCTGTTCACCTGAAATGTTTATGATTTCATTTCTCCTTTCAGATGAATAGTACTCCATAAGGTAGTACCACATTTTCATTATGAATTAATTGGTTGTGAAATATTTAGGCTGTTTTTATTTCATAGCCATTGTGAATAGAAAGGCAATGAATGGGACTGAGCAAACATCTTTGGAGTAGGAAATCAAGGTTTTTGGGCATATGACAAAGAGTAGTACAGCCGAGCCATATGGAAGATTTTTTGGGAATTCTCCACACTGATTTTTCTCAGGGCTGAATGAGTTGGCAGCAGTATTTCAGGTTTCAGGTTTAATTCTTTGATTTTTTTTTTGCAGTTAGCTTTTGTGCAAGGTGATAGATACAGATCTAACTCCATCCTTTCATACAGGTCTAATTGCATTCTTCTGCATCCAGTTTTCCAAGCATCTCTTTTCCCATTTGTTGAAGATGCGTTTTTATCCCCTGGGTATGTTTTTGGTGTCTTTGTCAAATATTAAGTGACTAGAGTTATGCGTACTTATGTTTGCGTCTTCAGTTTTGTTCCAGTTGGTACATGTTTGTTTTCAGGTCAATACCATATTGACTTTATTACTAAGGCTCTGTAGGTGCTTTAAGATCTAGACTCCTAATCCATAAAGCATTATTGGTCTTGCTCAGATTGCTTTGAAAATCTGGGAACTTTAATAATTCCACATGAATTATAGGATATTTATTTCTATTTCTGCAAAGAATGAAATTAGGATTTTGATTGTGATTTCATTGAATCTGTAAATAGCTTTCCATGAAATGCTTATTTTTACAATGTTAATTCTACCAATCCATAAGTATGAAATGCCTTTCTAATGTCTACTGTCTTTCTCTCTTTCCTCAGATGTATAAAGTTTTCATTGTAGAGGTGCTTCAGTTCCTTGACTAGATTTATTGCTAAATATTTTATTTTCTTTGAGGCCATTGAGAATGGAGATGTGCCACTGACATCCTTTTCTGTAGGTTTGTTGTTAGTATACAAAAAGCGATTGATTTGTTTCAAGTTGTTTCTTCATTGTGGTATAAAATTGAATTTGCCATTTCTAGCGTTTGGGAGAGCTACTTCTGTTTCAGTTTTTGTGACTAGTTTAAGATTGACTTTAGATCTTCTTTGAATGTCTGATAGAATTCTGCTGTGAATTCATCTGGTTGGAATTTTTTTTTAAGCTGGAAGGTTTTTTTTATTGCTATTACTATTTCAATTTCCTCATTTGTTATGAGTCTGTTTAGGTTTTTGACTTCTTGGTCTAATTTTGGTAGTTCAGTTAAATTTAAAAATTCAGGTCTTCAAGCTTCATGAAGCACCAGTTTTTAAGATATTCTCTTATAATATTAAGAATTTTGTGTAGGTTGTAATGTTTCCCTTTTATCTCTGATTCTGTTTATTTGAGTCCTTTATTTCTTCTTGATAATTTGGGCCAAGAATCTGTCCAGGGAATTTCTTGGTCAGAAAACTATATTTTAATATTATAAGAAATACTTCCATGCAAAGATAGACTTTGTGAGTGGCAACCAATGCTTATATTGTATCAATTCCATTAAAAGGGGTTTGATAGTCAAAGAAATTCAATGTATTTTCATTCTTTTAAATTTTTTATACAAAATATTTTGTTCATATTCTTCCTCACCCATCTACTTACTATTTTTTTTTTCAAAAGAATACAAAACCCTTAAATCAAACCAAACCAACCAAACCAAAAGGCTTACAAAAATCATGAAGTCTGTTGGTGAATCACTCTGGATGAGGAGGGCTGTACTGGAGTATGCTGGGAATATCCATCACATCCCTTCCCATAAGACTCAAGGATCTATAAGTGTAAGAGCAGAGATGGTTGAAAGCGCAAGACTGTGCCAGCACACACAAGACCTGGACAAACTTGTAAAGGTCCATGATTCACCAAAGAATGATACTCTAGACTCAAACAGTATGTAAACACAAAGAGTGTTTCATTCTGCAGAAGTCCAGCATCCTATGGTCTTCCATTCCAACCAACATGGAGACACCCAAGTGAGCTTGCAGGCCTGATTTAAAGCACACTAGGGGGATTCTGGGGAGGGGTGGGTGACTTCTGTTGTTGGCTCTATCTCTAGGGACATTCCACAATCATTTCTGGGGAAGTCTGGAATCTGCTGCTGATCCCTTGTCCTTGTCTCAGGTCAGGTGGCAGAGCAACTTCTGAGGCCTAGACTTGCCTGGACTTGCCTAGTTCTTAGAAACAGAGATTTAGGCCTAGTCTCCTGCCATGGTGTCAGCCTGTCTCAAACTTAAGCCAGAAAAAAAAATTCCAACTCTGGAGAAAGATAAGGGGTTACAAGTCTCACTGCTATTTGCTATTGATACTTGCCGGGACTGGAAAATTCATTTTCTTGGTAATTTACTCCCAAGATGTTTTTCTTAGCAAGACATAAACAAACAAACAAACAAACAGGAAAAGAAACACAAAATATCAAAAAAGTTCTGTCAGCACTGAGAAGATTAAGAAAGTTTCAGATTCTCTGGAGAAAATGGGAAAGAGTCAGGAGCTACTGAAGAGCAGTGTCAGTAACTGAGGCCTTTTGAGGCCTTTTCTTTACTAATCACTGCTGTTTACTCCAAATTCCAAGAAAAATAGGAAGCAGCATGTCTATTAATGGACTATACTTGCTTAGGACTATATTTTTAAAATTTGGCTTGAGGGGGTAAGGTATATAAACCAGGGTTCATACTACCTATGAAAGTGCCACAGTTTGCATGTAAATGTTCACACAGGCTCCTGGGTTGCCAGACCATGAGCTTCTGGGCATTGAGTGGATCAAGCCTCTGCCTTCACAAATACATTAATTCATTTTGGGATCCAAAATATGAATTTGCTAAGTTTCCCATGTCCAATAACATGGAAAGTATATGTAATTTGTTCTGGTTGGGTAGAGTGCTCTGTAAAAAGTCAGTTACATCACTGTTTGGAAGTGGTTCCTCCTTGACCTAGCCTGCTCATTCCTGCAAGGAAATCAGAGGTTGTTATAGGTTGTCTCTTTCTGATTTAATTTTTTTTGTTGTTGTTTTTATTTCAAATGTTTTCCCCTTTCCAGGTCTCCACTTCAGAAACCCCTTATTTCTTTCCCCATCCCCCTGCTACTATGAAGGTGCTCCCCCCCACCCACTCCCATTTTCCTGCCCTGGCATTCCCCTCAGGCCCAATGGCCTCTCGTCCCACTGATGTCCAACAAGGCTATCCTCTGCCACATATTCTTCCAGTGCCACGGGTCCCTCCATGTGTATTCTTTGGTTGGTGGTCCAGTCCCTGGGAACTCCAGGGAGTCTGGCCTGTTGACACTGTTGCTCCCTCCATGGGTCTGCAAACCCCCTCAGCTTCTTCAGTCCCTTCTCCAACTCCTCCACTGGGGACCCCTGAACTCAGTCCAATGGTTGGCTGTGAGCCTCTGTATTTGTCAGGCACTGGCAAAGCCTCTCAGGAGACAGCTATATCAGGCTGCCATCAGCGAGCACTTCCTAAGCATACACAATACTGTTTGGTTTTTGTGGCTGTACATGGGATGGATCCCCAGGTGGGGCAGTCCATTAAACAGTCCCTAAAGAAATAGAAGCAGTCATTAAAAGTCTCCTAACCAAAATAAATAAATAAATAAATAAATAAATAAATAAATAAATAAAAGCACAGGACCAGATGGGTTTAGTGCAGAATTCTATCAGACCTTCCAAGAAGACCTAATACCAATGCTCTTCACACTATTCCACAAAACTGAAACAGAAGGAACACTACCCATTTCGTTCTATGAAGTCACATTTACTCTGATACCTAAACCACACAAAGACCCAAGAAAAAAAGAGAACTTTAGACCAATTTCCCTTATGAATATCGATGCAAAAATACTCAATAAAATTCTTGCCAACCGAATCCAAGACCACATCAAAATGATCATTCACCACAATCAAGTAGGCTTTATCCCAGTGATGCGGAGATAGTTCAATATACGGAAATCCATCAATGTAATCCACTATATAAACAAACTCAAAGAAAAAAAACCACATGATCATTTCATTAGATGCTGAAAAATTATTGAGAAAATTCAACATCCCTACATGTTAAACGTCTTGGAAAGATCAAGAATTCAAGGTCCATATCTAAACATAGTAAAATCAGTATGCAAACCAGTAGCCAACATCAAACTAAATGGAGAGAAACTTGGAGCAATCGTACTAAAATCTGCTTTAAATTTTATTATTCTTGTGTTGAACGCCTACGGCTAGGTGTGTGCACACACACAGGATTACTCTGTGTGTGTGTGTGTGTGTGTGTGTGTGTGTGTTTGAGGACACCTTGCTACCATTGTATCTCTATCATTGTTAATTCTCTCTGCTCTGAGATATACTTAGTATGACAGTAATTCTGTCTTGCTTTTGGTTGGTATATGTATAATATTATACATCACATAGTTTAAAGCTATTTGTGTCTTCATATTTAAAGTTATCATCCTGGGTCTGGACATGCAGATCCATAGAAGATATCTCAATCATATGAGAAACTCTGGATTGAAACCCCAGCACTTTGATAAATGAATGTATGTCTACATTCACACATTTTTAAATATGTAATGTTAGCTTGCTGCATGGTTAGGGTCATTATGAATGTACTCTAATCTTCATATTAGGCCATTTATATGTAATAGAAATATTGATATGTCTAAATATAGTCCTACCTAATTTTTAATACGTGTGTAGGCATTTTAGTAATTGTCATATATATGTGTGTGTGTGTATATATATATATATGTGTGTGTGTATATATGTATATATATACACTGACTTTTCACCTTTTGTTTAGAATAACAATTTTATCTGTTTAAATGGAATGCAGACCTTTTGTCATTCCATTTAATCTAATTACTTGTAGCATATAAACCTTACACATTTGCACATTGTACAAGCCCACTTAATCTAGTTCTTATTTAATTTTGGGAAACACATTTTCTTTCACTACATTATTTATTTTCCAGTTCCCCTTCCCCCCAGCGGTCCCTAATACTGTGGTGTTGTCCCAGTTCCAGTTATATCCCATTTCCTAGTTCCCCCTGGTAGTCACCTCTGTTGTGGTCCTCCAGCTTATTCAATTAGCCTTTGCCCATTTACATGCCATTGGTCTCTTCCAAAACTATTCTCTTTTCCCCCAGTGGTGCTGGGGAATGACTCACAGGATTTGCATATTCTATGCACCTGTTCAGATGCTGAGCCACATCCCAGTTGAAAGTTTTGTAGGAGGGGTTTATTTGTTTGGCTTGCTTTTGTTTTGTGGTTGTAGGGTTTGAATCCAGGACCATAAATATGCAGGAGGATTACTCCACATTTTCAACCTTAGCATGCTTTCTTAAAACAGTTGCATAGTTCATGACTAACACTTCAATTAGATTGGTTTTGTTTTTTATTTTTATTTTTTACCTTTGCCACTCTACTAATATATTGATTCTTTGGTGTTTAATTTGCATGTTTCACTTTCTTGTTCCGACTTTTCTAGAAATTTCACCACAGGGAGAAAATGCTGTCTCTTTCTACTCATTTCCTTGGTATGTAGTAGTTTTGGAAGCCAGGGACCTGGCCACAGGTGGCATCCTTCCCCACGTAGATGAAGCATTGTCATTCATGGCTTAATTGCTTAAATTAGGTCATTTATTCTATCAGTTTTCTTTGAGCATCTTGATAATACTCTGGCATAAAATATACAATTCCTTTTAAATAGTAATCAATGTTTGCCATCATAGGAGGTCATCAAGCATCCCTGGTATGTTCTGTCTTTAAAGGCAGTAAATTCTATTGCTTATTTTTCTTACACATCTCAATGTTGGCTTTTTCACAGCTCACATTTCAATTAAAATGTTTCATTTATGATGCATTTCGGCAGTCCTATTTAATATGACTTCTCACGAGGAACCTTTGGTTATCTTATTTTGTTTCATTTTTATCAGTAGACCTACCCAAGTTTGGAAGCAATTCTTTGTTCCCTTTCTTTTTCACAGAATTTAGCCATGGGTTCGGTGTCCTCTTAGCTACTGTTAGAGAAACACCCGCAGCTTGAGCTAACCTAGTGCTGTACTGACGCAAATTGACAGACATGCATATCTCCTTTCAATGTTTTTTCTCAGATTTTTTAAAAGCCAGTAGGAATAGTTCAGCAAGTAGATGCAAAGTGATACATATCTGTTAGATGAAATTTAGGCCTTAAAATTTAAAGCCTTATATCATGTCCCTCTGTATTTTTTTTCAGGAATGCAGTCAAAGAGCATGGAAAACTTTATGCCATTTATGAAACCAGGTAAGTCTAAGAGACCTCATTTCATTATTAAAAGCTTTCATTTTTTTATTGATGCTACAAGTGTTGCTTGTTACTGTTAAGAGCATCAGTCGTTGTAGGAATCATTGCTTCCTCCCTCCCTCCCTTTCTTCTTCCTTCATCATCTTTCTTTCTTCTTCCCTTCTTTCTTTCAATTCTCCCTGCCTGCCTTCCTTGCCATTTCTTTCTGCATATCCAGATTCTAAGCATTAGATATTTATGGTATAAATAATGGTCTATGATTAAACATAACTTTTATTAACAATTCATCAATAGTGTAATTCATTACTTAACATCTTTTGTGCGTACCATTTATCAGATAAGAATTTCTGGTCATTCATTGTGTAGAGATAATTTTATTTACTCATCCAAATGTTTCCTTAGAACAAGTTCTTAGAAGTAGAATTTTATGATAGAAGACGCAAGTTTTCTTTTTCCAATAATAAGTTTGTACAAAAAATCTGCAGTCCTAATTATAATGTTCAAGTTTCCTTGTGTAAATCCCCTTCAGAGCCACCTCAGACAATGGGGTACAGAAGATTAGTGGTACCTCAGAAGCTTTCCTCAGTTCCACCCCAGATCCTGTTCTTTTCTGTAAAAAGGTAGCTAATAGCCACCTGTCTCGGGTTAGCTTCTTGCTCACAGTTCCCTGGAAGTGCCAGATTACTTTGCGACAACCCACAGTGCTTCAATTACTCAGAGCCCACAGCTGATATGAATGGAGACAACACCATGCCCCTTCATCTCAAGTGTCTTCCCCATCGCTTCTCCTGGCCCACAGCAAAACAGAATGGCCAGCATCCCTGACAATCTGTTTTCAATTATCATTACCCTGTTGGCTGTTGATTTTTTGTTTTTCCCTAAAAAATCACTGTTCAACATGTTGTGTTAGGCCTTTCCAAAAGAAGCTACAGTGAGTCATCTGCAAAGGAACAGGGAGCAAATGAAGTCCTGAGATTCCTTCCTCCCACAGTGGTGTGGGTCAGTTCATATTCCGTCCAGCCAGGCGACTGGTTCCTCCAGCAGGCAGTAGCCCAACCTGTATCTTAATTGGGATTATTCACACGTCCTGGTGGAAATGGACCATTTTGGGGAACAAGGGCACTACATTGATAACATTGCTGTCTTGTAGGCTTTAAAATGTTGTATATTAATTAATTTATTTTTTGGTGCTGGTGACAGAAGTACTCTTCCATTCATTTTCTTCCAATATCATTTCTATATTTCTTATTGATAGTTATTAAACCCATAGTCTCCATTAAAGTTTACTCTTTATGTTGTACATTTTCTGCACTTTGAAAAAATGAATATTGGCATTACAGTTACAGAAACCATGGAAATATCCTACAGAGAAGTTTCTCTGGTCTATCCACCACTGTCCTCAGCTATCTTCATCTCTTCCATCCTACTCAACATTTCCATTTCCATCATTTTACCTATTCCAGGTACTCAAATGCCTCCAGTACACATTTACATTATATGGCCTTTTCACCCTGAATAATTTCACTTATCAGTATGAATTTTAGATTGTCCCATGCTTTTTGTTGTTGTTGTTGTTCATCTTGTAGGGTTGTTTGTTTGTTTATTTGTTTGTTTTAGACTGGTTTTTGAGACAGGGTCTTACTACATGTTAGGCTAAACTGAGAATCGGGATACATCCACCTGATTCAGCCTCTCCAGCAGTGGGATCCCAGGCATGGACGACCACCATGCTCATAGTCCACCTCTTTTTTTGAGTTGAGAGTTCATTCTTTTTTCCATCTGAATAGTCCCCCATTGGGTGAGTGAATAATAATTTGTTTATGGCTACAGGCAGGAATAAGCTATCTGTGCTCAAGTTTTGACAATTATGGATGAAGCTACTGCTATAAATATTCTTGGACAGACATTATGTCAACATAATTTTTGAGCTCAAGTGGATTCTACAAATCATAACAGCTAGATTTAGCACTTGGGGTGTTAAGTAAATGTAGAATGGACTTTGAATCATCAAGAAGAGGAAGCCCCTATAGATTTACATTCCCAAAGGCCAGTGAAGCTCTTCCTGTGTGGATCATCCCATGGTAGGAATACAGAAATTTGTGATTGAACCCTTTTGTGTGGGCCTGCGTATTTTAGGCACACAGATTCATATTGCTGTAATTGGGCTTATTTGTTTTTGTACTCTTAAGCTTAAAGAGACTTTTTGGACATTTTTGCTAATAGTCTTTTATCAGACACATCTGTGTAAAGACATGCCCTAATCTGTGTGAGTGTCTGTATGTGTATTTTAAGTATAGTAACTTTTCATAGGGCAAAATGTTTAATTTTAATGAAACTCACTCTAGAAATTGTTTCTTTCATGGATTATGCTTTTTGTATACATTCTAAAATGTCAGCATAAAGTCTTATGTCATATATATTTTTCTAAATAATATGTCCTGGGTTTGTGCATTTTATTATATGTTTAGATCTACAACCCATTTTAGGATAATTTTAGAAAGAGTAAGACCTCTGTTTTGGATACCAATTGCTTTAGCATCTTTTGTTGAAAAATGTTCACTCCTGAATTACCTTTGTTCTCCCTCTAAAGATGTATTGACTACTATTTCATGTACATTTGTATTCTCCTAGGTGTGAACTCCTATTTTCTTCCCTATGTCTTTATTCTTCCTCAAAAAAAAATCACACCGTGTTTTGAAAAATTCTGAGAATTTCATACAAGAATAAACAACACTTACATAACTTCCTTTCCTCATTTTCCCCTCCTGCTTCTACCATGCCTCTGATGCCCTATTTTATGTCATGACCTCTTTTATTTTTATTTACATAAACATATAAGAGAAAAAGAAACAGTTTATTGTGTCCAATCAGTGTTGCTCACAGTTGTACATGTGTTTAGGGCTTATCAATTGGTATTGAATAACATATCTTTTGATCCACCCTCTCTTAGCCACCGTTGACTCTTTAACTTGGGGTGAATTCTTGTTGAAATGGTCTACTATACATGCTGACAGGTCGACTGCTATTGCCAGTATGAGGGTCTTGTTTAGGTAGCCATATTGTTGAGTGTCACGGGTGTAGCATACTTGTTTTGCAGCAGGAACCGTGGACCTTTGGCTCTTCAATCTTTCCATCTGCTGTGGTATGAATAGGTATGTACCCTATAGACTCATGTGTTTGAATTCTTGGCCCACAGAGAATAGCCCATAGGGAGGTAGAGCCTTGGAGTTGGTGTGGTCTTGTTGAAGGAGATGTGTCACTGTATGGAGTGACCTTTGAAGTCTTCTGTGCTCAAGTTATGCAAAGTGTGACACACTATCCCTTTTTGCTGCCTGTGGATCAAGATGTAGAACATTCAGTTCCTCCAGTACTATGTCTGCTTGCATGCTTCTTGTGGTGATAATAATGAACTAAGCCTCTGAAACTATAAACAAAATCCAATTAAATGGTTTTTAAGTTAGAATTGCTGTGGTCATGGAGTCTCTTCACAGCAATAGAAATCCTAACACTTCACCTGATCTTCTGCCATTTTCCCTTATCCTTAAGTAAAGAAGTTGTAATGGTAAATGTACTAGTTTATGCTGAGCATCCCACAGTCACTTATTTTCTGCATTTTGGCTAGTTATGGGTATCTTTTGTAGCCCACCAACCATGGTCTGCAAAAATTAGGTTATTTAATGGGGGATGAGACCTACATTTATCTTTATTTATAAAAATAAGCATTTAGAATTTGGCTGAAATCTATACTTTTCTATGAAAGTAGCAGGATGTTCTCTATAACCCCTCCAGGATCAGATTGTTGGCTAGATTTAGTTAGCTGTGAGTTCTATCCTATTAAGTGGGCCTTCAATACAACCAGACAACTAACTGTTAGATATCTGAAAATAAAAGTCTACTATTACATCATTAGGGAAATATTGCCTGGCTCATTGTTGTGGTTCATTGTCTGTACAGATAGATAGGGTATTTGATTGCTTTTTCCCCTTGATAACTTGCATAGCAACTTCCTATAGCTTCCCACACAATATAAGCTATCCCTCAGGGAGGAAACTTTCAGACCAAAACCACTTTGATTCCACGAAGTACTGTTACCCAAGTATGTGGTGTCTTCAGTAATGGAGTCTTAGTTTCCAGGTCTGGGAGGCAACCACAACAGCCTATATTGTTTTGAAGGGTTCTCTTGGACTTCCCTGACCAATAACTTAAAGGAAGATGCCCGTTGCCTGGCACTAGAGTCTTTGCTAAATTATCTAGGACCCCTGTGGTTATATTATTATAACCAGGTAATAACCCTGCATTGAATAACTCCATTTAAACTACACAATACATAAATATATATATATATATATAGTGGGATTAGAAAATTATGTTTTCCTTTGGCCTTTTCTAGAATCACTGGTATTATTTATCTTCCCTCCTTCCCTCTTCCTTTGTATTACACTCTCTTCCCCTTCTCCAAGTCAGTTCCCCACCCTACCCCCAGCTTTCCTTCCTTCTTCCTTCAAACAACCATGTTCTATTCTCAAGAGCTCCTTCCCTAGCACCTTCATGGTTTCTTTCTATTTCCTTGTGTCCAGCCATTATTCATAGTTATGTATTTAATTCTATGGATTTGAAGCTAGGCTACTCAAATAAGAAAGAGCCTGTAGTATTTGTCTTTCTATGTCTGGATAACATTACTCAGTATACTAATTTCCAATTCTACCCATTTGTCTTCAGATTTCATTTTTCTTTGCAGCTGAATAAAATGTCATTGTGTAAATGTATCACATTTTCATTATCCATTTATCAACTGAAAGACACTTGCATTGCTGCCAACCCTGGTATTGTAAATAGAATTGCAATGAACATGGCTCAGCAAGTACCTGTGTAGTATGATGTGAAGTTGTTTGAGCACAAGTGGTAGTTCTACTTTTAGCTTCTTGAGAATTGTTCATACTGATTTCCATCATGGCTGTACTATAGTAAAGGAGAGTTGCCATTTTCTTGCATCCACAGCAGCACTGTTGTGAGTTGATTTCTTGATCTTACCCATTCTGAGGTAAGATGTATTCTCAAACTGTTTTAATTTGCATTTCCCTACTTTCTAAGGATAATGAATTCTTTAATATATTTCTTCCGAATGATGGCAAACTAGGCCATCTTCTGCTACATATGCAGCTAGAGACACGAGCTCTGGGGGTACTGATTAGTTCATATTGTTATTCCACCTATAGGGTTGCAGACCCCATCAGCTCCTTGGATACTTTCTCTAGCTCCTACATTGGGGGCCATATGTTCCATCCAATAGATGACTATGAGCATCCACTTCTGTATTTGCCAGGTACTGGCATAGCCTCACAAGAGACAGCTATACCAGGATCCTTTCAGCAAAATCTTGCTAGTGTATGCAATGGTGTCATCGTTTGGAGGCTGATTATGGGATGGATCCCCGGATATGGCAGTCTCTAGATGGTCCATCCTTTTGTCTCAGCTCCAAACTTTGTCTCTGTAACTCCTTCCATGGGTGTTTTGTTCCCAATTCTAAGAAGGGGCAAAGTGTCCACACTTTGGTCTTCGTTCTTCTTGAGTTTCATGTGTTTTGCAAATTGTATCTTGTATCTTGGGTATTCTAAGTTTATGGGCTAATATCCACTTATCAGTGAGTACATATTGTGTGAGTTCTTTTGTGATTGGGTTACCTCACTCAGGATGATGCCCTCCAGGTCCATCCATTTGCCTAGGAATTTCATAAATTCATTCTTTTTAATAGCTGAGTAGTACTCCATTGTGTAAATGTACCACATTTTCTGTATCCATTCCTCTGTTGAGGGGCATCTGGGTTCTTTCTAGCTTCTGGCTATTATAAATAAGGCTGCTATGAACATGTGTCCTTCTTACCAGTTGAAACATCTTCTGGATATATGCCCAAGAGAGGTACTGTGGGATCCTCTGGTAGTACTATGTCCAATTTTCTGAGGAACCGCCAGACGGATTTCTGGAGTGGCTGTACAAGCTTGCAATCCCACCAACAATGGAGGAGTGTTCCTCTTTCTCCACATCCTCGCCAACATATGCTGTCACCTGAATTTTTGATCTTAGCCATTCTGACTGGTGTGAGGTGGAATCTCAGGATTGTTTTGATTTGTATTTCCCTGACGATTAAGACTATTGAACTTTTTTTTTTCAGGTGCTTCTCAGCCATTCAGTATTCCTCAGTTGAGAATTCTTTGTTTAGCTCTGTGCCCCATTTTTTTAATGGGGTTATTTGATTTTCTGGAGTCCAGCTTCTTGAGTTCTTTGTATATATTGGAAATTAGTCCTCTATCAGATTTAGGATTGGTAAAAATCCTTTCCCAATCAGCCATCATTAGGAAGAGAGGTCCCTTGGTCTTGCAAACTTAATACGCCCCAGTACAGAAGAATGCCAGGGCCAAGAAGTGGGAGTGGGTGGGTAGGGGAGCAGGGGTGGAGGAGAGTATAGGGGACTTTCAGGATAGCATTTGAAATGTAAATGAAGAAAATATCTATTAAAATTTGGAGGAAAAATATTAAATTTTTTCTCATTTTTAAAACAATGTTCTTCCACCAACTGGGGGTTCCTGATTGACCAGTTACATTTATTACCAAGTAATTAAAAGCAATTATAAATCTCCTTCCTGAAAAAAAAAGATATTTCTTTATTTTCTGGGCACAAAATTTATTATTTGAATTATTCCTTTAAGATATTTCTTAACCTTTTTTATTTCTTCCTTTTTGAGTTTCTGTTCATAGCACCTGTTCAGATCTCACTCTTTGGACTGGTCATTTGTTGTTGCTGTTTTTGTTGTTGTTGTTGTTTTATTTGTTTTGTTTTGTTTTTTTGGCTCTTTTCTATTTCTTTGTATATTCTGGATGGCAATCCTTTACTGGATAGCTAGAATAGAACCTCTCCCACTTTATGAACTTATTCACTCAACTGATTGCTTCCTTTTCTGGGGTCTTATTTATCAATCTCAGAGCAACCCTTGGAGTAAACTTTGCTGGTAATCTTTCCTATTCTCACCTTGGGTAGAATCTGCTCTCACTAACAGCAACTGGTTAAGGTCCCATATCCCTACATTAGACACTTGGATACATTGACTGGCTACTTAAATTTTCTCCATACAAAACATAGACCTAGAAGTTAAAGAAGAACAAGCCTACATGGAAGGCCACATCCACCTCAGTGAGCCTGCTTTCTTTCCAAAACTTTAGCCCTAAGTCCTGACTACTTTCTTACTTCACTGTACCCCCAATACTATACATACTTGTTCTAAGAAGGAAGATTGCTCCCCCATAGCTGATATGCTGTGATCTTAGGTATGATCTGAAACTTAGAACATTATTCTCTGGATACTAAAAGTATTTTTTTCTGAATGATTTATGTATCTGGACACTAAAATATCATTTTATTGATTTGAAATTTAGATCGCTGTTATTCAATTAGTTCCAATTGGATAGGTATGATGGATTCTCTAAAAATCTCATAGGTTGTTTAGTGTGTGTTCTTTTTAGTGAAAAGGATCTCCCACTGTTTCATTTTTAAATTTTTGTTTCTCTTTTATTTTCATTTGTATTTTATTTTTAGAGAGGGGTTATTCTGTAGCTCTGGCTGGCCTGGAACTCACTACACAGCTCAGGCCTATCTTGGAACTCATGGCAATCCTTCTGCTTCAGTCTCTCAAACACTGGAAGTCCAGGAATGAGATGCTACAGTGCTTGTAACTTTTCCAATCTGTGATTATTTATGAGACATTGAAGGAAAGCTGCAGCTCTTGCCCAGCAGATACTTACTGCGGGAGTTGCTTTGAAGATACGATGCACTGTGCCAAGAGGACGGTCTGGCCTGGTCTGCACTGTTTACTCACACCTGCAGACTTTCAATGATCTTGGCTTCGATTCTAGCCCAAGGCAGAGCTATATTGTTGGGAGATCCTGGTGTGCAGCTTGCTCTGAGCTCAGTTCCCCTCTTAGGCACCAACCCTGATGTCAGCTTTCACACATGTGCTAAAGCATCTGAGTGACAGGTGTCAATATTCCTTTTTATCAGAAGTCCTCCCAAATGCTACCCTTAGCTTTCCTGCAGCTTTTATCTGGGTTGTCTTTCCTTGGCAGGTGGGAGCTCAGAATGTGCATAGCAGTTTCATGAACTGAGGAAATACAGCACATATTGGAGACTGCCAGAGCCTATCTGCAGTGAGGAGGCATTCTTTTTTTTTTTTTTCCATTTTTTATTAGGTATTTAGCTCATTTACATTTCCAATGCTATACCAAAAGTCCCCCATATCCACCCACCCCCACTCCCCTGCCCACCCACTCCCCCTGCATTCTTATGTTGAGTTCAGGGGATGAAGATGAAGGAAAGTGGAACCTAATGACCCAAGTATCACCAAGTATTTCTGACTGTGCATGCTAATCAAATCAACCCATGCAAAGTTTTTTTTTTTGGTTGTTGTTGTTGTACAACACGTTCATGCAGGTGGGATTTAAGTTTTAAATCAGAAAAAGTTCCAATTCCCTCTGCAGCACCACTGTGCTGAATTCTGTTGGAAAGAACAACCACAAAGAAAAGAAAACAGCCCGCATCAGTGATCCCAACAGTGCCACCAGCAGAAGGAACATCAACAGCAGCAATAAGGTAGAAGTAACAACTGCTAAAGAGACCCCTTGGCGTGTGCAGGAGTTCTCTGGGACAAGTTGATCTAGCATCCCTGAAAGGAGCTTAACCAAGCAGAGTGGTCAACAAGCAGCTTTGAAGTGAAGTGGGTTATTTAGAGATGAATGTTTCCAGTGAGCAGAAAAGACAGGGTCTGCCCTGTACTGGATTTCTCTGCCTTCAAAACCGCATGTAGGACAGTGTGTCTTAAATCTGCAGACTTGCATATCAGTTGTACAGAACCTAAGGGCACAAGTGTGACTGGTCTATCTATTGGGATGCCATTCAATCTAATTATACTTAAAGCAGAAATAAAGCTCACAGAAGTTTATCTGACAATTATTGTGCTAAATGAGTCAAAATCTAATATTGGCTCTTGCTGCTAATGTTAACTTGAAAGAAAAATAAAGCCATGTAAGATATTTACAAACCCTTGCATACATCCCCATAGTAACTTCATATTAATGCTGCACCATCCTGGGCTTCTTTGTCATCTATGTCCAGCAGCAATAATGCCAATCCTTACATCCTGAAGTGTCACAATAGTTATATTCCTACCATATAGGCAGAATCTAATACATTGTCTACTGTAGAAGGAAATAGGGCCAACATTTTTTGTCACTACCAATTTGGACTAGATAGCTAGCAAAGCCCTCTGCCACCTAAATCTCTGTTCAGTAAAAAGAAGGGTATTGGGTAATTCTGACTTAAATGCATTATTGGCACTTACTGATTAATGCCAACCGGCTACAGTTTGACCTCTTCAAGACTGGGTAAGAAAGCCCATGGCCATGCCCAAACTGGATACTAGACTCTTGAGACTGCTCTGTGCTTCATTCATAGCTATGTGTGTCTGATACATCATGATACTACTCACAGAGAGTGCTCCTTCTAGGAGGAGTTTGTGATCCACATACCCCAATGTATGTCTATGAATTTTAGATTAGCTAAAAGAATCATGATTTTGACAATTATTTTCTCCTTTTCCCTCACGTCTTGCGAAACTGTAAAGTCTGTGTTAGAAGTTTTAAAATAAGAGTTCTCTATAGACTATGTGTTTGAAATACATCAAAAAACTTACAATGGTTGGAAGTTCTACCTTGGGTCTTTTCCTGACATCAGATCTGTGTCCTCTCACAAAAGAATGTGTGGTAGAAACATAGAGAAGCTGGGGCTCTATTGAACAGTCTAGCAGCCATACCTCTTGTAAATGCTTTGATAGGCACATAACAGTGATTTCTGGAAGTCAAGCAAACCCCGTGATCCATGAGGCCACTGAACCTAAGGCCACTTTTAGATAAAAGGAAGAGCAGTTGCATAATAGGGTGAAGTTCAATGGCAGGAATGTGAGATAGGAGGGACTGAGATTATCAGAGTCTGCTTCAGTGCCCTTGATAAAAATGCTTAATAAAAGGGTATGACATAGATTGGTAAATCTTAAGAGCTTCTAAAAGAAAAGTATAACAAAGTTTCAGGGCCTGATCATCCAGTTGCAGGGGACAGGGAGAGAAGCAGCTTAGGACCACGTAGCCTAGTGGGGAGAGATGAGAAAATCAGCAGCCTTAAGGGTTTAAAAGGCAGGGAAGGGATATAAGGGGAAGCTTATCAAACCATAGGGTCCAGAGTTTCAGAGTGCCCACAGATAGACAAGAAGCTTCAGAAACGTGACTTGGGCTATATCTAAACTTCAGTGTGCATTTATGTTAAATAAATATCTGTATGGCCATGAAGCAGAAAACTTGAAGTAAGGATAAAGAACAGAGGAGTTAGTAAGGGAAAAAGAGTACCTCAATTATTACACAGGACCAAGAGGCATTGACATTTATAAAATTCCTAGTAGAGACAACAGGAAATTATGCAGTAGTCAGTAGACTCTAGAAAAGGGATGTCATAGGAGCTAAATTAACCCGGGGGGGAAAATACCCTATCTCTGTGAGGAAAAAAAAAATCAAAAACAATATTCTAAGGGACCAATATGGCCACTAAAGGCATCTTGAACACATCAAAGTTATATCTCAATAGTGTAAAATTGGAAGATGGTGTACCCCAGAGGTAGGATGCATAGGATGCATGCTTAGCAAGTGCAGAGCTCTAGGTTCAATTTACTAAGAGGAAAGAGGGGTTGGGGAGTTGTCTCAGTCAGCCAAGTGCTACAGCTTTAGCATGAGGACTGCAGGTTGGGTCTGGCACCTATTTTTTTTTTTTAAGAAAAACTGTGTATCATCATAGTTATAGATACCTATAATCCTAGCTCAAGGGAAACAGGACAGGTTCCTGGAGTTCATTGAACAACTAATCTACCTAGTTGATGAGCTAGGTTCAGAGAGAGTGACCCTGTATCAAAGGAAAAGGGAGAGAACAATTGAGAAAAGCACCAGTTATCTTTCATTGGCCTCTGTAGACAAGTGCACCTGAGTATAAAAGTATGTGTGCACGCAGGCACACACACATACACACACACACACACACACACACACACACACACACACACTTAAAAATGTAAATAATAAACATAAATGAATTATAAAGTTGACATAATAAATTTGTATGTAATAATATTATTTACCATATAATTATTATTATATTATACATTTGTATATAAAAAATTATAAAGTTGGTATTTCTTCTCAAAATGAATGTAAATTCAACTCTATTGATTTACCAATGATCTTTGTGATTTAGAGATAGGAAAACCGACATAAGGAAACACAGAAGTAAGACATCTGGAGAGGCAGGAATGAGAGGCCTTTCTACCATGCTTCAGGTACTGTCTCAGAGCTGAGATGGATTTGACATTCTAAGAGCAAAGTGTCAGGGCTGCAGGGATACATGGCCAAGTGTCAGGGATACATTGAGGACCATATCTATTTCTGAGGACACCTTGAACTTTGATGTCTGTCGCTGTGACTGATGGCTGCCAGTCACACAGAATTAGCACCAGGTAAGCAAAATATGTAACAAGGAAAAATATACTATAAACCCTTAATGAAATAGGAAGAGGGGTAGATTTTGATGGTCATCATGGTAGCAGATGAATCCATCCAACTGGAGACACAATGGCCCTCATTGAAGGAGAGAAAACTGAGAAATTTGACTATCCCAAAAATTACTTCTGGACAACAAATGTAAAACTAGAAACTCCTCACAACTTTAGTGAGATAAATCAGTGAACACATAAAGATGCCTGCATATGAATGTATACAAGTGCACACAATCTCCTTTTGTGCTAAAATGGGCAAAATTATATGAATGTTGGCTGCTAAATTAAAAGAATACTAGACACTTGTAAGCACATTAAGCGTATCACATTTAAAGTAGATAAAGTAAGACTGAAAAGTTTTATGTTGCTAGCTTATAAAAGTAATAATTCTGATAATGCCAAGCATGGAAATGAGGTAGAGAATGGAAAACACAGGCTGACACTAGTGAAGGAGACCCCCTTAATAGCGGGTCACAGCAGATGATAACACACTATGTAGGGCAGGTCATGGACGCTTTGGAATGTAATTCGCAGATAGTAGCAAGTTTGAAAATATATGCAGTCAGCTCTTCTATTCCTAGTCTAATTTTCACTTACTAAGATTTATGTGTCAGGTACTTATTTCGGCAGTATTTAAAGGTGAAAATTAAAAATAAATATAACAAAACTCTCCAATTCAAAGTTTGATTGTATAAAGAGTTGAATAAATTAAAAGTACATCATCTTTTTATCCTCACCAGGAAAACAAATCAAGAATCAGAATATACAAGAGGATGTTGAATACTATTACTTTCTAAGGTGTCTGGTTTTTTTTTAGACAATTGTTGATCTTAGAAATAAGGGAAACAATTATTCAAATTTTATGAAATCATTAAAATAACTAACAGACTAAGAACTCATATAATGATCACATAAAGATGCATGTACATTTTAGGTGAAAGTGCCGCGGAGCAGCCTCCGTTGTGCACACCCCCCCCCCCCCAATCCACGGGAGAAATCAGGGTTCTGGTACAGGTGGGCAGTAGTCGGCAAAAAGCGGGCGACAAACAGACACGGACACAAGGGAGTGTGTGTATCTGAATGATTTTTTTTTTTTTCAAATCGAGCATAACACTTTCAATACAGGAAAAAAAATAGAGAAGTTAGGTGACACATCATCCAAGGTATAATGAGGTTACCGGATGCTTAATGACTCTTACGCATAAACAGAGAAATGCAAAGACTAGCAGGAACTGGGCAATAAAACAACTGAGACAAAGTCAACTCTATCTAAGTTCAGGTATATTCTTAGAAGCCAGGTGTGAGGTCTTTACACTCCTGGGACAAGGGCTTTCATGCCCAAGTTGTGGTTCTAATTAGACTCTAATTAGGGAGTTCCTTTCTAGCTAACCTTCTCATGAATAATGCAATATTCTAGTTCTTCCTTAAACTACAGCCCAAACCTAAACCATTGTAAATACCTGTAAATGGGAGTGACTCAGCTTTTATTCTAAGTGATTGTGTGGGGGGACTTTCTACTAATAAGTAATGTAGTCTGCCATACATAACTATAATAAGAATTCTAAACTTACTTTGCTAAGCTTTCCCTGAGTTTTCTAACTCTATGTAGTAGATAGTAATGCCTGGTTTCTTTCACTATCTCTCTTATCTCTCTAGAGGCAATTCTGAATGTTACTGAAGGCCAGGAAGCAAAGTTCAATTTTGCTTAGCTATTTGGCAAGTCATTGCTTGGAGGCACCTATAATAGAACAATACTGAAAGAAAGCACACAGATCCATACACAAGGACAAGTTTGGAGCATTCATATACGGGATGCCACGGTTCCAGGAGACTAAGTTTCCGTGAACTTTTCCGTGAAAAACAAACCAGACAGACCGGAATCTCCAGGGGTGATTCCATTTGCACAAACTTCCACAGGTGGCAAAACTCATCTCTTGTGACAAAACTTGCTGCAAAGGACACGAATGGACTTTACACAGGGAGAGATTGTTCCACATCTAGACTGGGGTGACTTTGGCGTGAGCTGCAGCACACTAGCCCCGCTCATGTGAAGCGCTGGGTTCAAGCCCAGAAATAATTCACAGAAGCACATGCATAGCATGTGTATCTACTGTATGGAAATTCATTAGCTAGCATATAAAAGTATTTCAATCATTCATGGAAGTTTCCGTGAACTTTTCGCCTCGGGACAGTGTCCAGGTTTCTAGGCCTGTCAGGCTAGTCACTACTGGAGTGAATGTAGCATGAAACAAAATTCATAACATGAAAGCCCAAATGGTCATGATTAACTTCCTCAGACAAGCAGCCTAACAGGGCATGGTTATAAATATTTAAGTTTCTGAGTTTCAGAGAAAAACCTGAGATTCTGAGAGGACTAGAGCTAGTCTCACCACTCATCACTGCTCACTTCCTGACAATTCAGTATCTTCAATGTGTGTCAATAAAGCCACTGCTAGCCCATCACACAGAGGGGAGAAATGCTGTGTGGAGAAAGATGGTTGAAGTGCTGGACATGCAAGACCCACTTGATAAATGCTAACACTTAATCCCATAAATAATCTTAAATGGCTAGGACAAATATTTACTTGTCTGTGAAAGGTTCTTACAAATCACTAAAAGAAATATATATGTATCACAGAAGCCTGAGCAAATGAATAGTCAATAACAAATGAAATAACAGTCAAATATGAGGAGCATATGAATGTCATAAAAGTAAATATGTGATACTAAATAAACTAATATTAAAATATAATAATGAAAAGCAAATTAAAATTATGATTGGTAGAATGTGGTGGTACATGCCTATCCACAATTTCAGGACATAGGCAATAGAATCAACAGGTTATACATTTAAAGCCAGCTTTGGATTAACAGTGAGATTTTGCTTCAATAAAGTAGAAATAAAATACAACAAATAAATTACAATTGAATCCTATTGCAATATGCACTCATTAAAAAGGGTTGCCTTCTTTATGCCAGTGTGAGCAAACACACACAAACTTGCTTTTTGTGTGTAAAAGATACTGTCAACTTCTTCCTGAAGGCCTCTTATGGAACCCTCAGGAAGAAACATGCCATCTGTAGTTGAACTTCCAAATCAGTTTCTGAATTTCATTCTAAGGAAAAGAGTACACAAGAGAAAAGGAGTGCTTTCCCACTGATGACATCATGGTGGTACCCATCCCTTAAACCAGCACACAGCAGGGCTGCAAGTTCGAGGTCAACCAGGGCCACACAGGGAGCTTTGTCTTAACACACAAACATCTTGGTTTGGTTGTTGTAGGAAAACAATTAATTAGTTATATAGCCAATTACGAGAGGTTACTGAAGTAGATTATTATATAAAGACTGCTGTTTAAAAATCAATAATGACTGTGAAGTGTGTTAATTTTTGGTAATTTATATTGTTTAGTTTCTATGAGACAGACTTTGGAATACTATATTACTAATTTCTCCATAATATATCATTTTATTAAGAGTAGTTTTACCAGGCTATGTAAGAAGATCTGGAATTGAAGATCATTTTTCACTCTATAATATGTGTAAAGACTGTCTGGACTACCTAAAATCCTGTCTAAAAATGTCAAAGAAAAAGAAAATAGTTTTTCTGAAACTATACATTGTAAGTAATAATAGTAATAAAAGTACTGCTTTATGTTAAAAATAAGGACCAATCACACACTTATCCTGCTACAGTGAACTTATTATTCCTATAATTTGAAACAGAGTAAATAAGGGCAAGAATACATGAGCAGGAGCGATATAGGCATTGTTAATATTTGGTTTTGGTATATAATATTTTGCACTATATTTGCAGCTTTTCAATTATAACAAATAATATGCACTTTGAAGTCTGATCATGCTTAGCTCACTGGGTACAAAACTAGGGATGCTTCACTAATACTAAATACTCAGGTTAGCATAAACTATTTTTGAAGGTTCATTTTTGTTACTACACCCCAATACATAATAGTAGCTCTCAGTAAGTCAACATTTCATATTACAAATCTTGGGAGGCTGAAGAGATGGCTTAGAGTATAATGCACTTGTTTATTGGACTGTAAGGACCAGAGTTTGTATCTCTGGCACCTATGTAAATATCAGGCAGGTATATTCTTCATGATTCAAGTGGCTAAGAGGCAGAGACAGCAGATGCTCCATTGTTGGCTTACTGAACTAGCTGAATTGTGAGGGCTGGGCTCTTCAAGGGACCCTTCTTCAGTTAATAAAATAGGTAACGACTAAGGAAGATAACCTATGTTAGCTTTTGGCCTCCACACATACACATACACACACAGATGTGCAAATGCATTTATACACATATGCGCCCACATAATTGTGTAAACTCACACAAACTCACTTTGCAGGTTTTATTTTGTGTTTGTGTGTGGTCGTTGAATACACATATCAGTGGTGAATGAGGAACCAAGCACACATGTGCATGTGCTTGTAAAGACCAGATCTTGGATAT
The DNA here is from genome assembly GCF_000001635.26 of Mus musculus. Lineage (NCBI taxonomy): Eukaryota > Metazoa > Chordata > Mammalia > Rodentia > Muridae > Mus > Mus musculus. The sequence continues at coordinate 57,567,085 of NC_000073.6, forward strand.
CAGTATCTTTATTTATTTATTATTTTTATCTATTTATAATTTGTTTTGACTCTGGTTGAGAAAGCGACTCTTCCTTGTCTGGAAGTGGCCAGGTAGGCTAGGCTGGCTGTCTTAGGCAAGCTCTAGGGATCCACCTGTCTCTACTTCCCAGAACTAGGTTTACGCTTGCACTGCACTATACTTAACTTGCTTTATAAACATAGGTGAGGGGAATGAAACTCAAGTCTTTAAACTTGAACAGCAAGCACTTTACTGACTGAGCTGTTTTCCCTGCCCTTATATTAAAATTTTAATTATGAACCAACCTGAGTTACATTAAGATACAAAATGTATGCAAGCTATTTTAAGAGTGTATAGCCATTTTACAGATTGATTTTAATTAAGTAATATACTGATCATAATTTTTGGCAATGAAGTATACAGGAACTTGAAAGGAATTGCTGCTCTGTCCACCAACAAAAAGCTGAACATTCTATATTGGCAGCTTTGTGGAGGCTATCAAACCCCTGTTGGTACAGAGAAAACCACTTCAAGAAGTCTGAGATGATGGGTTTCAGAGAATGTGGAGGTTTGCTTGGTGAGGCTGATGCTACAGGGGGCCCAGAGCTTTTCTGGGGGGAGTGCAGGCAACAGGGGACCCACAGCCTACCTCTTCAGGAATATGTACCTTCAGAAATATGAAGTTCGGGGACCTCCACCTGAGGGAAGCCAATAACTCAACTCTGCTGCAGTAAACAATTTGAGGCCAAGTCAGGATGCAGCAGAATTGTGTTATTACCCAATGACAGAGGATAATACTACATACATGCTTTAGATACAAGTGTGTGGAGAAGTGGAATGAGGTGGCCAAGTATTTTAACGGTCACTTTGTGATTTCTAGCCTTTGACATGATGCTGCTTAGATTGAGTAACACTTCATCATTGTCTAGCTTAAGATTGAAGTAAAAACACGAGTGGGTTTATTTACTTTTTTTATATCATGAATTTTCTGACAGGTCAAATACTCTTCTGGCCCTAAGCAAGAACAGGTTATGGCAATGCTGAGAAGGGAGGGCTGTCTCTGCAGAGGATCTTGATTGTCGTAGTTTTGATGAGATTCTTGACTCTCAGCTGCAGGAGATGTCAACAGAGTCCTAGAGAGAAAGGCCTCTTTCCCTTCACAGATTTCTTCTTTTTGCCAGGCATCTGAGCTAGAAACTCTTGGAACACTTCCCTCATGCTTGAAAGAATTGCCCGAGGACTAGCTTGAGGGGGAGAGAATCCTGAGGCATTCAGTCTTGGAAGATGGCCCATGTGTTTCTGGACTTTCCCCTTGGAAGTGCCACATGGTCCTCAAAGGGAAGATCTGAAGATTCCCTGGTGGTTTAAGTAGGAAAAGGGGGAAATTGCCTATGATGATATAGGCCTGCATCCTGGAGCTTTCTTTGTGAAAAGATTATTCCCCCAAAGAAATACTTTTGACCGGAGCCTAGGAAGAGCTCCAGTACGCATGCCTCACAATAAACAGTTAGAACAAACCTAAACAACAACAGTCAAAACAGACAAGCAAACAAACAAAAACAAAACACTTTGGAAAACAACATCAATTGTGAAGATTATTTAACTGGAGCTAAAGTCACAGGCCAGACTCTGGTGTTTCAACATGTCAGATCTGACCACTCATTCCAAAGAAAACAAATGAAGATCAGAGTGAAAGGTAGGAAAGAGGGGTTAATCAAAAGAATTCTGTTGAGCAAATGGAAAGTCAACACTTCATCCCCTCTTCAGGATCTGGTTATAACTTGTGTTATAAACAAAGGAGGAGTTGGAGCCAGTTGAGACCTGTGCATTCTGATCAGTTTTGGGCAGAGTATCATATTTCAGTTCTGGTTCCTTACTGTGGTCTCTTGGCTGTCTAAGAAGGCCCTGTCACTTGAGGAAATAATTCAAGACCCTTGAGATGATTGTTGTTGCTAGGAGTAATCTGTCCTGAAGGCCCTGCTGTTCCTAGATTCTACAGTGGCAGCAGATTTAGGACATTGGCCAGAGACATCCAGGAACATTTTGGGAGACTAGAAGAAGACATTGTAAAAGCTGGAATTAGGACAGTTCAGTTTCTCTTCGTTGAACCTTTGAGATTGGTTAAGCATTAAGAGTCCCAGTTTTTTAGACAGATACTCCTTAAGTGAGAAACAAAGCTTAAAATTAGGTAAAAATATATGTTTAATTATTCATCTAGTTTTAATAAATTGTGTGTGTGTTTCTGTGTATCTGTGTGTGGGGGGGAGGCACACACTAATTTAGGTGTGCAATTGAGCAATTGAGGAATGGCAGACTTTTTTTTTTTTTTTTTTTTTTTTTTTGAGACGGGTCATTCATTTGCCTGGAGCTGCTAGGCCACCTAGCTAAGACACTTCAGGGCTCTATCTGTCTTTACAACCCAGCTCTGGGATTAAAAGTAAGCAATTCCATCCTTGAGTTTGTACTTTGTTTTGTTTAATTTGGTTTCTGGAGATCTAACTTAATTCCTCATGCTTACAAGACAAGTGGTTCACTGACTCAACCATTTCCCCAGCTCAATAATTTCCTTTCGTAAGTGAAGTGTAAGATGGTTAAGAGGTACATTGCTCAGGGTGGGTGGGGGAACAGAGCAGTGCTGATGTTGCTAAATTCTTCACATGTTGTAGTCCTAATCAAGGAGCGCCAGGAAAACTGGAAGTTCACATGTAGAAATAGCTTCAGTAATGCAGAGTTAAAGAGGTGATTGGCCCACCATCAAAATGAAGACAGATGGTATGAAAAGATTGAATGTTCACATTTAGACGAATGAAATTAGACACATATACATTATCCTGCACACACACACACACAAAGCTCCAAATAGATGAAGTACCACAATATAAAACTGGAATTCTGAAGCTTCTAAAAGAAAACACAGACATAACTGCAATAAAACACACCTATATCTACAAGATATATGTGTAGGAAAGGACTTTCTGAATAAGATTCCATTCATTACGGAATTAAGGCCAACAACTGACAAAAGGAACACCATGAAATTAAAATGCTCTGAACAGCTAAGGAAATAATAGGAAGAAGAGGAAGCCTACGGAGTGGGAGAGAGGTATTGCCAGGTATACATCCAGAAGAGGATTACTTTTCATAATTCACAAAGAACTAAAACATAATGATGATTATAGTAATAATAATAATAATAATAATAATGCTACCCAATCAAAAATTGCCTAAGGATCTGAACTTGGGCTTCTTACAAGAAGAAATAAAACTGGCTAACAACATCTTAAAGTGCTCATCATTCTTAGCAATTAGAGAAAGGGAAATTAAGACTACCTTGAGAGTAAGCACCTTAGCCAAAATGATTAAGGTTAAGAATCATCTGACAACAAATGCTGAAGGAGATGCAGGGTAAGAGGACCCCTTATTCAATGTTATTGGTATCACATACTGGTGCAAATAATATGGGATTTTGTTTGGAGAGTTCTCAAAAGGCTAAAAGTAGATCTACCACGTGACTCAGCTATATCACCACTTGGCATATGCTCAAAAGAATCAGTATCCTACCACAAATATGTTTGTTTGATCATTGGTTCATTGTTGCTCTATTCATAGTACCTAGGGAAAGGAAGCAGCCTAGATGTCTATCAATTGATAACAAAAATATCAAAAATATCAAAAATGTGAGGTATCTGCACAATGAAATTTTTTTTTGTTTGTTTGTTTTTGTTTTCCCGAGACAGGGTTTCCTCTGTGTAGCCCTCGCTGTCCTGGAACTCACTTTGTAGACCAGGCTGGCCTCGAACTCAGAAATCCTCCTGCCTCTGCCTCCTGAGTGCTGGGATTAAAGGCGTGTGCCACCACACCCTGCTGAAATTCTTTTCAACTGTAAAAGAAAGTGAAATGTTCAGGCAATGAATAAGACTGGAAAGTATTACAACTGATGTAACTTGAACCTGAAACACAATGCTGCATGTTCTTTCTTATTTATGTATCCTAGCTCCAAATTCTTAGACTTGAGTACAAAACCTGAAGTACAAAACACAGAAGACATGAAAATAGATAGTCTATGAGAGAAACAGAACTTTAGAGAGGAGCCTAGTAGAACACAGTTGCTATAAAAAGGGAAAGAGGTGAAACCAAGTGGGGCTTAGCTGAGGAGGGAGGATGGTACTCTAGAAGGAGAAGGAGGGAGGAGATTTGAGTAAGTTACAGTGAAAATATATTATTTTACAATCTTTCTTAAATGACATTTATCTGTACACAAATAATAATATATTTTAAGTGAAATTACATCATATGAAGTGATAATGCCCATTCTCACAATACCATAGACTACCAAAAACTTCCAGAACCAAGCAAGGAAAGAACTACTCTATTCAAGTTGTTGGTCAGGGGTGTTTCAGAGGCCCCCAAATCAATATAGGCTATTGCCATTGCTCTTGGTTGTTTTCCAGAACTTGAAAGTAATACCTCATTGCTAAAGACCCCACACATTTCAAACACAGAACTTAGAGGAATAAAGGCAGCACCAATTTGGGAGCCTGTTCATTGATTACTAGCGCTCATAGTATCATAAGGTGCTATAAAAGCTGCCAAAGGGGAAAAACAATCAGTAGTTGATGCCAACTGTAAAATCTGTAAGCCACAGCAATGATTAACATGGCAAGCTATCCTCAAGAATGCAACTGTGGCACTTTTATCTTAGGGCTAACTAACAGCTGTCTAACTAAATTGAAGGCCAGCTCAATAAGAGGGAACACGATGCTGGTACAGTGAAATGCCATCTATCCATGGCTAGAGAGGTCCTAACTCTAAAGGAGAACCTCCTATTGCCCTAAACCAATGTAATTTCTAACTGTATTCTGAATATTTTTCCTATACTCACAGATAAATATATCTCTTACTCATCATCAAGGAAGCTTCTTTCTGAAGCAGATGAAAGCTACTACAGAGATCCACAACTGCACATATTTATGACTTATATGTTTATATATGAATTAAACACAAGAATCAACTAAATACACACACAAACACATACACATACACACACACATACATATATATGTATATATAACAAGTGTTTTTGTTGTTTCTGTTTGGTTTTTAGCAAATTCAGGTTTCTAAGTAAATTTGTTAACCATGTGATCTTTCTGTCATAAAATAATCTATAGAGGCACTAGCAATGAACTTGTTCATGACATGTAAAAACCTGATCCTTTGCCAAAAATTCTTTACTCAATTTACTGGAGGATGAAGCAAGGGAGGAGGAGTAAGGAAGAAAGAGCCTAGGAAGACTTATGAGTCTAAATGTTGCCACAGTTCTCTGTGAGACCACTGATCCTAGAAGACTGGAGAAATGTTGCCTAGAGAATCTGGGCCAACATTTCTGGGAAACACTGACGATTGCCAAGTTCTACACTTAAGACTCACGTATGGAAAAAGCATATCTTTAGTTCCCTGAAGAATGTGGAATACATGCCAGTTCAGCAGCCCATTAGAGTACTTCCTAGTGTTGATAATGTCACAAAAAAGCATATAGTTCATGTATTTAATTATTAACACTCAATTAAGCCAAGAATCAGTTGCATAGCTTAATAGTGGAGATCTTTGTCAGTTTGAGCAGATGTGCACTGTCTACTCTCTGGACTGATGGTGGAACTTGGGACCTTAGGTTTGTTAGCCAAACGCTCTACCTCTAAGCTGCACCCCATTCTTGGCAGAACTGTCCTTGTTCTCCAAGCAGAATCAGACTTTGATAATAAAAACACTGTTACATATACTTGGAAACTATTGTTTCATAGATCATGAAACATAGTAGTCTTTTTTTATTTCCAACAAAGAAGTAATTCAGGTTTTTGTTACACCATCTTAGCTGGAAGCAAAGTATAAATCTTACGTTGTATCATATCAAATGTTGACATAAATGGTATATATTTTTGCACCATACTATGGGCATTTTATCTCAGACAATCAGGAACAAATAAAACCAGGCCAGACTCAGACTGCCCATGGAGACAGGCAGGTTCAGGAGTAGACGGATGTTTGATAAAGTAGTAACCATTTTTTTTTAAATGATAACTGTAATTACAAAGTCTAGGTCTTTGGCATATAAGGCCATTCACTATAAAAAATGCTTTCAGGGGCTGGTGGGATGCCTCACTAGGCAAACTGTTTCTTGTATAAGCATGAATGCTTGAGTTTCTAGGGGCACTACAATGCACACATGTGACAACAGCATTTAAAAAAAGGGAAAGGCAGATCCTGGATACTCACTGGCCAGCCAGTTTATGGTGGACAGTAAGCTCCAGGGTCACTGAGAGACCTTAAAAGTAAGGTGGAGTGAAATAGTGAAAGACCATCAACGTTGATGTCTGGCCTCTGCATGCACGTGCACATGAACAACTATACACACACACACACATATATATCACACAAAACTAAAAAAAAAAAATCAAATAAAAATATTCTGAATAATTGACAATGTTCATAATATTGAGATGAAGAAAAGCCAATATGAATGACAACAAATGACCAAGTGAGGTTTCACAGTAGAAAATACACAGACTGCTAAACTGAAAAATTCTGTGGTTACATTAAAATTCAGAATCTAAATATATGAAGACAGAGTTGTTGTCCTGGAGATTAAACCTAGAAAATCACTCCAAAGGCAGTACAGAGAGAAAATGAACGGAAACCATGGCAGTTTTATAGCCAACATAACCACAAAATTATAAATGTAAATCCATATATCCAGAGTAAGGTTCCAAAAGAGACCCCAGTATCAAAGGGTGACGTAAATGGTATGTTTTTATACCATACTAAAGGCATGCTATCTCAGTCTAAATACTCATAGAATCAAGAACAAATAAAGTCAGGCCACACCCAGACTGTCCACAGGAGACAAGCAGAACACCACCTCAAAGGAAAAATCTGTTTTTAAACTTAAAGTTAGTATTACTTTTTTGTGACATGAAAAGAAGATGTATTTGGAAGATATCCAATATGAGATATGGCTTCATAATAAGTGGTCGTACTCACACCATTCTGTAAGATACAAGAATGTCATTCCTGTCTTATAAGTAAGGCCCTGTGAACTCAGGTATGTTAAATATAATTCACAAGCTCACTCAGGCAGCACATGGTAGTGAGATGACAGTATAACATTTTCACTGCTTGCAATATACCTTGATAGGCATTGGTATTTAAATGGATGTTTTTTTCAGGATATATGCTTTTTTTCCCTCCTGGCTCAAACGAACTTCTGGCTGCACCTTGGTGATCTAGTTTGATGACTGCATGCTTCTTGCTTCAGTGCTGTTCGTTCTTTGCGTCATGTATTTGGCAATGGGGACGTGACCCCTCTTTCATCTCCATCTCTGCTGACTTAGAAGTCACACATGTTCTTGTCTCTAGTAAAGTGACCCACATACTAAAAAGAATGTTACCAGTTATTAAATAAATAAATATCAAGAGTGTCAAATACTTTAGTCTTTGAATATATGCCCCTCCAAAATAAGGATTTCTCAGTTTCATTCCTAGTCTCAGTGACTATGATCCCAGAAACTATGATTTTGGGTTTTGTTATTACATAAAATAAAACTGGAAAGTATTAACTACTTCATACTTATAAAAATATTCCATATTATATGTTTGTATTTTCAAAAGCCTTCATTTTATTTATGAGTTCATGGATATAATGAAAATTCTAATTAAGTATTAAAATATTGCTCTAGGTGAAATTGTTATCTTATTGTTATTAAACACTTCCAAGGACCATTAACTTCTCTGATGCCAAGTCATGATTTTAAATTCTCTAAGTGCCCTGAACCAGTACTAGAGCTTAATACACACGTTGATATTTATTTTTTCCATGTTGAGTTCTTATTCCAGCACTTTGCATAAAGCATTAACTGGGTCCAAGATTGTCTGGATAAAGTCTATGGATTTTTTAAATAAAGGATTGTGTCACCTGCAAATGAGGGTCATTTCACTTCCTTATTTCCTACTATTTGCCTCTCGGTTTCTTCTCTTGTCTTATTGGTCTAGTTAAGACTGTGGACTCTACTGGATGAGCACAGAGAGTGAGCTTTTTGGTCAATTCATATTTTAGAGGAATAGTGCCAGGTTTCTCCACTTTAGTATAATGATAGCCATAGATTTGCTATGTTCTTTCCAGTTATGTTTTCTCTGTCCCTAGTTTATTTAGGGATCATGTGGGGGCTGCTGACCTTTGTCAATAGCCTTTCAGCATTGACTGAGAAGATCATTGTAATTTACACTCTTAAGAATATATTTCTGCTGAATCCCACTTGTTGATTTCCATATGTTGCACGAAAATGTGCACTCTTGGGAAGAAATCAATGTGGTCATGGAATATGGTCTTCTTATGTTGTTGGGTTCTCTTTGCTAGAAAATGTTTACCCCTGTGCTCATCAGGGAAGTTAGTTCATGGTTTCCTTTTAGTTCCCATGTGCTTCTCAGGCTAGATTTATGGGATGAGTGCAGTAGTGTTTCTCTCCTTTCTGTTTCATGGAACAGTGTGAGGAGCATTGGAACTAGGTTATTGTGTTGTTGTTGTTGTTTTCTAATCAGTTTATAGAATCTAGCACTTGATTCATATAGTTCTGGGTTTTCCTTTATTGAGAAGTTTTTAAGATTACTGTTTCTGTCTTGGTTATCAGAGATATCTTTGTTTCCATATTCATTTTTATTTTTGGTAGGCCACGCGTGTGTAGAAATTTATCCATCTCAGCTATATTTTCCAATTGGTTTAGTTTATATGACTCCAAAATATCCTTAATCTTTTTATGGATTTTATTGGAATCTATAATAACTTTCTCCTTTTCAATCCCTTATTTGGTTAACCTGAGTCTTTCTTTAATTTGGGTAGTTTGCTTACATGTTTTTCAATCAATAATTTGTTTAATTTGATTCTCTGTAGTAAACTTCAGGTCTTTATTTCATTAATCTTTAATCCAATGTTTGTCATTTATATAATGTTTGATTTCTTTTTTCCTAGAACGAGGTTTATCATTAGATATTTGGTGGAGATCATTCTGATTTTTTAAAATTATAAACACCTACACTACAAATCTAACTGCTGTTAAAGTGGATCAAAAAGGTTTTAAAACTTTGTGATTTTGCTTCTCATTTGATTCTAACAATTCACTCCCCCCCAACAACTGGTGATTTAAATAAGAACGACTCCCATAAGATCATATATTAGAATACTTGGCCTCCAATTGGCGGAGTTGTTTAGGAAAAATTAGAAAGTGTGGTCTTGTTGGAGGAGGTATGTCATTGGGGGTGGTCTTTGAGATTTCAAAAGCAAGCTCTTTCTCTCTCTCTCTGATTTAGGCTTGTGGATCAAATATAAGCTTTCAATTACTACTCTGGTCTAGCATCATGCCTCCCTATCTGTCGTCATTCTCTTCACTATGATGAGTCACTCTCTGAAACTGTAAGGCAGTCCTCAATTCATTGCTTTCATTTATGAGTTGCATCTCTCTCTCTCTCTCTCTCTCTCTCTCTCTCTCTCTCTCTCTCTCAAGATTTACTTATTATTATATCTAAGTACACTGCAGCTATCTTCAGACACACCAGAAGAAGGCATCAGATCTCATTAAAGATGGTTGTGAGCCCCCGTGTGGTTGCTGGGATTTGAACTCAGGACCTTTGGAAGAGCAGTCAGTGCTCTCACCTGCTGAGCCATCTCTCCAGCCCGAGTTGTGTGACTCTTCACAGCAGTAGAAGAGTAACTAAGCATCGACCTACTGGTTCATCCAGAGAGTATTGTTCCGTTTTTGTAGTTCTTCCTGCTATCCCGTTTCTTATTGTAAAATCTGATAAAATACAATAAATTATCTTGACCCTTTTGCATTTGCTAAGAATTTATTTATGGCCTAGAATATAATATATTTTTATGTCAGATTCTATAAGTTACTATGAAAGCATGTTATATCTAATGGATGAAATATTCATTACGTATCTGTTAAGGACATCCAATCTCCATTGTAGTTTAGCTCTGAAAATTCTTAGGTTTTCAGTTTGGTTGACCTATATAAAGATAGGAGCAGGCTATGAAGTCACCTGTTATAATAGCATTTGGACCTGTTTGCTCTTTAGGGTCAGTTTGCTTTTGCTTTATGAAATTTGGTACCCAACATTCACAACATGAATATTTACTCTTGCTACATCTTCTTGAAGTATTATTCCCTTGATTAATATATGGCAGTCTTATGTATCTCTTCTTCTATTTTTTTATTTAAGCCATTAACTTTCTTGGATAATAGGATCATTATATCAGCCTGCATTAACTTCTGTTGGCTTGGTGGAATACTTTTCATTCTTAGACTCTCAATCTGTAGGTGCCTTTAACAGTGGGGCATGTTTCTCAGAGACAATAGCAATTAATTTAAAAAAAAAATATTTCCTGTCAGTCTTCATCTCTTTATTGGTGAGTTGAGGCCATTTACATTTAAGATTTATATTTACATTAAGAAGATTTTTATTTTTTCATTCTTGTTATTTTGAGTTGTTTTTGAGGTTGAGTGATTGTTTTCTTCTGTTTCTCACCTGTTAGCACCTGGACTTTGCTGGTTTATTGTGTGGGTTTCAGTAGACAACTTCCTAGTTTCCTTTGTTCCCATAGTTGTCTCCTGAAATTCATTTATTCTTGTTCCTTTGTGGTTAAGACTGTTTTTTTCCTCCTTTGTATACATTATTTCTTTAAATACAGGTAGTGTTGACTTTATGGTCATTAGTTGTCTTAGTTTATGCTTATCCTGAAGTACCATTTTCTCTATATCAACTTTAAAACATGGATAAAGCCATCTTGGTTGGGAACTACTTACTTTTAGGGTTTGAAAGATATTCCATATATATATATATATTGCTTTTAAAGTTACTAGCAAGGGATATGTTATTCTGTGTTTCTGCTTTTGTATGTAACTTGATATTTTTCTTACAGCTTTTATTGTAGTTTCTTTTTATATCTACTTGTCTGTGTATATGTAGGTACATTGTTAGAGGGCAGAGGTTAACATATAAAATTCAGTTCTCTCTATTATGTGATTCTAGAGATTAAATTCAAGCACCAGGAGTAGAAGGATTAGAAGAAAATGTTGCCATTGTCATCTCTCCTTATGACTTATAGTATTGTTTCTGGTTTTTTTTTTTTTTTGTTTTATGTCTGGACTATAATGTACCACTGGGAGATTCTTCATGTATATTTGGGGTTCCACATGTCTCTTATGTTTCAAAACTATTTTTTTCTCTAGATTTAGGACATTTGCTGCTATTATGTCATCAAATAGATTTTCGTATTCTTTGCCTAGATTCTTGCTTTCACTTTCTTCATCATATCCAAGAGTTCTTAGATATTACAGTTATGGTTATGAAATTTTCTTTCTTTCTTGATGTTTGACTGGTATAGTGTCCTTCATTGGTTTTTTTCTTCTACTTGGTTAACCCTATTAGTGACACTTCTCATTTCTTTAGTTGGTTCCTTAAACTTCTCATTCCTAACATTCCTATTCCCCTTCCTCTCTTCTTTTTTAAAGTGCAGATTGTCTTTCTAAATTTCTCTTCCATGTTGTAATTTAATTGATATCACTTTCCTTTTCATGTATTTTGCTGACTTTTGTATGTTGTTAACTTTCTGCTCCTGATCCTGAGTTAATTTCATGTACTTTGTTGTGGTTCCCCTCCCCTCTCAGGTTACTGATTTTTTCTTTTTGCCAGAGAACCTTTGAAATATCCCTCTGTTATTTTATCTATTACAGTACAGCATGTGTGAATTTCATAGTTGAGGAGCTATCATGAGGATGCACATTGCCTTAATCTTCATGCCTCATATGTTTTTGTGCTGAAATTTGGTCATATGTTGTTCTGTATGTATCTTCCTTGCAGTGGCAAGGGTGTCTTACTATTGAGTAGCCTGTTCTTGAATGATCAATCCCTAGTACAACTCAGTGAGGAGAAGACAAACCATTTTTTCCATGAGTGTCCCCTTGCCTCCGGAAGCCCTACCTGCATGTGCACAGTGCTTCTCCAGGGTGGAGAGCCAATTAAATTGCCCAGGAAACCTGAAAAAAGATATTTGAAAGCTTGAACTTCTATCATCAAGGCATGAATGCCTATCACCACACTGGTAATAAAAACTATTGGTAGACAGAAGTTTCTGCTTACAAAGTAATAGTCGGTGGTAAAAACCAAAAGCAACACTACTTGAAAATGAATAGAAATTGATGAGTTTTCTTCTTAAAAAAAAGAAAATAGGGGAAAAATCTTTTGAGAAGGAAAGAATAGAAACTCAGAAAGCAGCTAGTTCAGGGAAAGTGTTAAATACCCCTCAAACTTTATAATTATGCTCTGAGAAAGAAGTAATAATGAAAGCTATATTGACAGATTCACATAAATTAAAACTTAGTGATATAGTATGGACAGTTATGGTTTATTTCAGGAATGTGTGAGTGATCTAATATTAGCAAATGTATTAATGGAACTAAGAGTTAAACATGGAAGATTAAATACAGGCATTTATCTTTCTTCTTTATTGTATTCTTTTAATAGCTAAAATGACAGCTATATTTTTTAAAATATTGTACAGAAAGACTAAGGGTAAGGAGTGAATGTATTATTTAAGGTGGAGCAAATGTACTATTTCCCATTCTTTACTTAAATATTTTATTATTCATATATGCTCATAATGTTTCAATAAATCCATCCCCTTTCCCTTCATTGTAATTTTTCTTCTATGCTCCCCTACCATTCCTTTATCTATCTTCTACTTCCCTTATTATTTTTAAATCAGTAAATTTGCTCAGAGTTCTCTGATTTTGTATGGACCATCTACTGGAACATCAGTAGTCTCTTACGGAATCTATCAATAACAAAAACCGACTTTTCTTTTCCAAGAAGCCATCGGGTGCCAACAGCTCCTCAGCTAAAGGTATATTTCATGACCCATATATGCTGAGATGTTAGCTGGTTTGTCCTTGTGAAGGTATTGTACATGTAGTCCTGATTGCTATAAATCCCCATGTGCAATGGTACTGTCCTATCCAGCAAATACTATTTCTCTGCAAATACCCATTCTCTCTCTCTCTCTCTCTCTCTCTCTCTCTCTCTCTCTTTCTCTCTCTCTCTCTCTCTAAGATTTATTTTATGTATATGAGTACACTGTAGCTGTCTTCAGACACACCAGAAGAGGGCATCAGATTCCTTTACAGGTTGTGAGCCACCATGTGGTTGCTGGGAATTGAACTCAGACCTTTGGAAGAGCAGACAATGCTCTTAACCACTGAGCCATCTCTTCAGCCCCCTCCCCTCTGGCTCTTAAAATTGTTTTTACCTCTCTTTTATGATTATCTCTAAGCCTTGATAAGATGGAGTGTAATATACATGTCTCATTTAGAGCTGAGACCGCCAAAGTTTCTTATTCTATTCACATTAACCACGTGTGTGTGTGTGTGTGTGTGTGTGTGTGTGTGTATTAATCAGAATCTACTGTAAAAAAGAAGCTATTCTAATTTGTGAGTATAAAGATGACAGCTTGTGGCTTAGAGTGTTATCGTATCCCGTTAGCAGAATATTAATACTGAGCTCTCTTATAGGACCTATGAACTAGCCAACTTTGAGATTTGGGTTCAGTTAACCATACCATACATCTGCTTCATCTTGTGGAGAAGGATTTAAATCCAATCAGAAAGTGCTATGTTGCTGTCATGACATTTGTATCACTATTGCGCCAGTGGGGACATCTTGCTAGGCTATTCATTATTGTAGTTCCCAGTGTTATAGCTAAGGGAGATTCTTTATGCCTTTTCTTCCCTGGTGTATATAGAAACTTCGAACACTATAAAAGCTAGGGATGATATTTTCTGCTAAGTACCAGTAGATTTTCCCCATGTCTTTCCCTTTAGACCTATGAAACTTATCTGTTGTTAAGTCTGGTCTCTTCCCTGGATCCACAGTTTCCTCCTAAGCAGTGCAATGTTAAACTTTGCCAAACTCCCCAAGCTAGTTTTGCCTAGCTTTGGGACTAGTGTGTATTTGTGTTCAACAGCTTTTGTTGGAGTGTCTTTGGGTCTGTGGCCTAGCCTGGGGTCATGTTTGGCCTCATCCTTGGTTCCCAGATTTGACAGAAGCCACTGAGAGCTGTGGAACTTCCCATGTGCCTGTATTATTTCTCACATTTAACCACAGGTAAGAAGGGCCACATAATATACAGGAAAATATGTGACATTGCAGGTATCACTACAAACTTTACAGAAAATGACATGTGGCCCACAATTCATGAATGACACTTTAGGGAGTTTCTTGGGATTCCTTTTTGTCACATAAATTTTAGCTGAGTCCTATACACATTAGAGAGCAGGAAATATTAACAGGAGCAAGAAGAACAAAACAACAAAAAAAGCAACAAAGAGCTGCCAAAATACTAGAAAAGATGCAGGATGATACCACCAATGCTTTGGCCAAAGCACTTAGCATGTGGCTTCACCTTATTTTTAAGAAGAGGCATTTTCTTACATGAACAATGTAATAAGAATCAGGATAAAAAGAAAATAAAATGCATTATAGATAAAAAAACTTCAAAGAAATTTCTCAAATTCTTAAGAAAGTACACCAAACAAATAATTTCTACAAATATTTGAGTCATGTAATCAGTAAATTTTCTCAAAATACATTAACTTTGTTAAAAACATTGAACAAAATTAGACTCTAAACGCTCATGAGGCATTTACAATTGTTTATGTATTGTTACAATAAATTAAAAATGACTGAAAGATACAGATAACATTTTCTGATCGTACCACAAAAATATGGTAGGAAAGTAACATAATCATAGAAATAAAGAGTAAAAGCAAACTAAAGTGATGTTGGTGTAGAGCATCAGTAAAGCTCAGATATAGCATGTCCAGGGCACTAGGTTTAACCTAGCCTCCAAATGCTCACCAAAGTGGGATATTCCAAGGGATAAGAAACTGCCTCAACATGATGTGGTGAAGGAAAGGATTGCCAGCATGAGGGAAAGAACAGACAATTTTCCGAAGTGGAAAAAGAGGAAGGGTAGTAGTCATTTGCAAAAGGAGTGATGGGAGAGGTGAAAGCCGGAGAAACAGAACTCTGAGTGCATAAGAGAAATATGTCTTACAGTGTTAGTTGCAGGGCTACCCAGGGATGAAAGAAGAAAAAGCAGGGTCATCAAACAGCAGCTGGTTGAGCAGTACTGAAAGGGTGAACCCCTAAGAGTAAATTGTTAATTAGGAAGAACTTCAAGTAAAAATAGAAGAGGGAAACAACAACAACAACAACAAAAACAAACAAACCAACAGTCCCTCACATAGCAAGAGAAAACCCGAGAAACATGAAAAAAGCAGGTCGGAAAACTCACCCAAATGTGTGTAACTTCTCAACTACTGATTTTAAAGCTACTGAAATGGGCAAATGAACAATTCAGAAATTTCATTTGGAACAACAATTGTGGGCCTCCCATGGACCATTGAGCAATACAATAATGGGAGCAGAGACATAAAATAGTGGAGAGCCCCGAGAGAGTGTGAATAGACCACACCAGGACCAGCAATCAGTAGGCAGATCAACTTTACTTAGGGTGACTGAAGGCTTAAAAATTCATGGGGACTTGAGAGTAAGGGTCCAGAATGGGCAAAAGTCATTGGCTGGGAGCCTAGGGTACTTGGAATGCCTTATTAGCATGGGGAAGCATTTCAGGAGTGCTGGCAAAAGAGGTTTTATCAGGAAAAAGGAAATTGATCCTGTAGTCAAATTAAAGCTACAGGACATTCCTCAGGTAGGGGGTTTGAATTCCGCAGATGAACTCAGAGAAGGAGAAGAGCCACTATATGAAGGGAGTCTTCCATATTACACCTAGCCCAGATGCTATCCAGTCATGGCAGACTTTGGCCTTAATTAGCAGTTTTTTGACAAATAATCAGCTTTAAAAATTGTATAGACAAATGAAGTAGATAAGAAACTGGATGAGAAAATCAGCAACAAGCACGGGAAATTAAGGAAGGAATCTGTATTTAAAAAAAGAAAGCAAAACAAATAGAAAAGTTGGAAACAGAGATATAAATTAAAATAAAAACCGTGGAACACATTCCTATTCATTAGAACAACATCACCTCCCACAGAAGATCCAGTGATAAAGGATAAAATTTTTAAAAATGCTATATTACATTCTAATATCAACAAAGACAATTTTAGCATGATCACAACTTTCAAGAACACTATGAAACAGTCAAGTGACAGCCCACATGAATTTGTAACGGTAGCCAGGGTGTGGTGGGATTATGTTGTGATCTCAGCTCCTGGGATGGCTGAGGTAAGAGGATATCAAGTTTGTCGTCATCCTAGACTACATAGTGAAAAGCTGTCATTCATATATATATAATCTCAGGTGCCTATTATATATACATATGCACATACATATATACACACATATACATATATATATATTTATACATATATACAAATGTACACACACACATATATACATATGTACATATGTGTATATTTATGTACATATGTGTATATCTATGTATATGTGTGTGCATTTGTATATATGTGCATATATATATGTATGTGCATATGTATATATATAATAGACACCTGAGATTAAAGACTAACATCATAGAAAGTCTATTCAATAAAATTATGTCAGAATACTCTCTCATCACAGGAAATAAATGGACATTCAGAACAAGATGAAGAAGCATTTAGAACCCCAAATAGACATAATCAGAGAAGAACCATTTTGTGACACATCATAGTCAGGATGACAAAAATGTATCCTATGCAACAGGAAAACAATATTACAAGCTATAGGATAAAAATCTCAATCTACCTATTAAAATTAACATATCAGAATACTTGGATGGGGAGTTGGATGAGAGACTAAGAGCTCATACTGCTCTTGCAGAGATCCTGAATTTGGTCCCCAGGACTCACATCAGTTATATCATAACTTTCTAAATCCTCCTATTTCCAGATCCAAGCAATTCAATACCCTTTGGTCTCCACTTGTGCCTGTACTCATGTGCACATATTCCAACTCTTCTTATATAGTTAGAGTGTCATAAAAAGAAATCTTTAAAATACTATCAAATCTCTTTAAAAAAAAAAAAAATTAAAGCTGACCAAGTGCTAGAAATTTTTTAGTGTTTAAGAGCACATATAGCTTTTATAGAGGACCAGAATTTATTCTTGGCACCTACATAGTGTGGCTTACAATGACCTCTAACTCCAGCTCTAAGGTATCTGCCTACTTTGTCCTCCATGGGCACCTGCATACAGATGCACATATTTACTCAACAGACGCATACAGAACATATACATATAATTAGAAATATATCTTTAAAAATGTTTAAAATTTAAGACAATATACATCCTAACGTCTGAAAATAGATAATATTCATTCAACCAAAAATTGCTACATTCAGTAAAGTTATCTCTCAAATTGCCATAGTAATAGGACACTGCAAGAGCAAACTGAAGCAACACATAACTACTAAGCCAGCCTTGCACAAGATATTTAAGGGAATCACAAAATGAAAGTCGACCAAGGGAAGCAGCAAAGAATAAATTTCTTGTGAGCAACAGAAGAACAAAGGGAAATGAAGAAAGAATTCATCATGTCTAACACAATAAACCAGCAGAACCCCTCATATAGATGAAGAAAGAAAATACCAAATAATAATCCAATCAGTCAGAAAATTGCAAGAATCAGCAAAGCCCTCAATAACACTAAATTTAAATGGCCTTCACTTCACTCTACAATTTAAGAACACAGAGCAGATGATTACATTTAAAAGATGAGATCCAACTATCTTTTGTCCTTAAGAAATTTGCCTCAATTGGCAAGACACAAGCTGAACATGAAAGGATGGAAGAACATTTATGAAACAAATAGATGTCCAAGCAAGCTTGAATAACATTTATAATCTGACAACGTCACTACAAATCAGCGTAATCAAAAGTAGTAAAGATCACTGCATATTAACAAAAGACAAATCCATGAAGAAAAGTAACAATTGAAATGCATATACATTGAATCTTAGAACCCTCAGTGCTATATAAATAAGTCATGATGGGCATAAAAAATAGGTAGCTCTTCATACAGCAATACCAGGCTAATTTAAAACTCCATTCTTATTAATAGATTGGTTAGCCAGACTAAAAGTTTAGAAAGTTCAGAGTAAATCTGCATCATAGAGCACATGGATTTAGCAGATATTTACAGGTTACTCCATCTAATAGCCAAGGAATACACTTCCTTCCAGCAGCTCAAAGAACTTTATCTAAAGTAGATGATATTTTGGGTAAAATAAAGCAAATTTCTCCAAATATTAAACAATCAAAACAGTTCCTTGTGTATATAGCAGAATAAAGGTACAAATTTATAGTATGATAAATGCAGAAACAACAGAAATGCATGGAAATTGAACAATGCACTTTGGAATGACCAGTGCCATTGAGGATACTGGAGGAAAGCACACAGTTTTAGAATCAAATGACAATGAAAACATATCTGTCAGGACCTTTAGAATGCCACAAGGGCAGTGCTTAGAAGAATATTAGTCACTACGAGTGCTTATATTAAGCAGATCTCAGATATATACTTTAATGGTATACATCAAAGTCTTAGATGAACAATAACAAGACAAACAAACAGAAAGGCAGATAATAAAAAGAAACAATGGAGTTCACTGCAGAAATGAATGAATTAGAAAGTAAAAAGTACTGGCCCCTTGAATATATAATATAGGTAATTCCTTAACTAAAGTAAGAGAGATATAAGACCCAAATTAGTCAAACTATGTGAAAGGGGAGTGTTACAGCAGATGGTAATGAAATCTACAGATTTAGTAGTAAATATTTGGAAAATTTTGTCATGATCTACATGGATTTAAGATTGATTATACTGGATGGCAGAAAATGAAGAAACACATGGAGATACACATACAGAGAGGCTGTCTCTAGGTGAGCAGTACACTAACTATGATGGAGACACACCAGAAGCCCAGAAACTCAGCAAATTTATCAGATACAGTTGAAGGAGCAGCTGAGTTCACTAATCTAGGTAGACAGGGCCTCTCTGCAGAGGAGCCAGTCTCAAGGTTTGGCCATCCAGAGGGAGGAGGTTGTGGCTGAGGTTTTCTGCACACACTGTCAACATCTGTACTGGGACCAGGGAAATTTCCCGGAGCCTGATCTAGGGAAGGTTTTGCCATTTTCTAAGTCTGCGGCATGGGGCATTGTGGTACTTGACATGGTCATTCTCATGTCATGAGTGTTCCTTCAAACAGGGATACTCCACAACACTTGTACTCTAAAAACCCTAAAACTCCAAAAGAAAAGGATAAATTCATATGCATATATGACCTATTGTATCAGCCTCTTTTGCAGTGCTGTGATGAAACACCATGACCAAGGAAACTTTTGAATGAAAGAGTTTAACTAAACTTAAATTTTCAGAGAGTTAAAGTAGACAAAGGCAGAGTGAAGTCATGGCAGCAGGAGCATTTGGAGTCTACTTCTTCAACAATAAGTAGGAGGCAGAGAGTATAATGAGGATAGGATGAGTCTTAAAACCTCAAACCCTGACCCAGTGACACATATCCTCCAACAGAGCCACACCTCCTCATCCTTCTAAACAAATTCTATCACCTGGGTAAAAAGTAGAAAAACATGGAGGTCATTTTTATTAATCCACCACACTAACAAAATTAAATCAAACACACACACACACACACACACACACACACACACACACACACACACACAAAGGCTATAACAGGTAACCAGAGTAGTCATAAGGAAGAAAGAAAGGCACAGATTGTGTCAAACATTTAAAGAAGAGCTAACATCTATGCTCTTTAAGACATTTTATAGAATATACAGGGACAGAACACTACAAAACTCATCCTATGGAGTTAGTGTCACCTTAATACAAAATTCAGATAAGAATTCAGAGAAGAATACAAAACTAGAAGAGAACTACTGATCTTTCCCCTGGTGAACTTAAGTGTAATAATTGACAAAAATATTGCAAAGCTAATTCAACAATACTCAAAGAAAATTATACACCATAACTGAGCTGGTTTCATCTCAGGGATACAAGGATGATTTAACAGATATAAATCAGTGAATGCAATATAGCATATAATAGACTCAGAGTGACAAATTATATGACCTTGTCAATAGATGTAGAAAGGACTTTGAAAAAAGCCAGTAACTTTTCATTTTCATATGTATACATTTCATACATGTACATCATGTAACTTGCTTGCATTCTTTCCTTACTCTAGCCCCCCTCCCAGTACTTTTGAAAATGAGTTATGGACAGCTATACATAAAGCATGTTTTTTTTTTTTTTTTTGGAAGGTGGTTGGACCATCCAAAACATAGACAAACAGACTAGGAAGGGAAATATGATGCAGTTATCTGCTTCTATTCCTCTTTTCTGCCTCAAAGAACATCTGTAACTACAGCTAACTATACAAAATGAATGAGAGAGAGAGAGAGACAGACAGACAGACAGACAGACAGACAGACAGAGAGAGACAGACAGACAGAGAGAGAGACAGAGAGAGACAGAGAGAGAGAGACAGAGACAGAGACAGAGACAGAGACAGAGACAGAGAGAGAGAGAGAGAGAGCTTAGATAACAGTTTTGTAGTTTCACAGATAAAGGACCTAATGCCAAGTAGCATCATGGGTGACTGGGGCAGAAGAACAGAGACACCAAATGGTGAGGCAGAAAGTTAGAGTGGGGTGGGGGTGGGGGAGGATAGGCTCAGTCTTCAACCACTCTTTCAGATTACTTACCAGACTCCCAAGAACTCCACTATAAGATCCTTCCTATCAATGCACTGATTGCTTCCTGTTTAGTGTGACCTCCTGCCAACCCTCCACCTGAGGATCTAGATAGCAAGGAATCCTAGCCTGCTTCAAGCTGCTTAGCTGTGCACAAACTGCCATTTGCCCCCCTTTTCTTGTCATGAACATTTACCCAATGTGGACTCCTAAAGTCATATTGTCTTAATGGTCATGATTAAATAAAAGTCACATGATGCCAACATGAAACTCACTATTTTGTACAATTAATACACAAGAATAAGAAACAATATATTTTGTCATGAATGAGCATTGTTCCAACCCAGAAACAAGAAGATAAGCTATAGAGCAAGGAAGTGATTAGTACAGGTGAATTGATTTGGTTTCCTTACTTTCAGTTTGTGCTCTTTGAAGCCTCCCATAGTCCTTTGCACTTAAGTCTGATGCTCCCCATTTTGTTTCCTAAATGATTTATATTATACGACTTAGAAAAATGACCAATACTCATGACACATTGGCTCAGTTCCTCCTGAATTGGCAACACATCATCACCCAGTTAATCAAGGTGTGACAAATTCTTGGTTTTAGGAACTTCAGCAACAGAGAAGGACATGGTCTGTAGTGCTCAGTGTTCACCCAGCCTTTTGGCATACCTTATAAAGTGGGCCAAGAGCAGAAGGAAGTTACTGCAGTGACCAAGAGGGTGAGCACATCCTTGGCCCATGTAACTTGAATTGCAGTGGTTACATGAGTGTGTGTTTTTAAAGTTTTTCCTCTTTTAAGATGATTTATTTTAAAGTGGTATTTTTAATGATTTACCAGGTGGTTCCAGACTTAGCCCAGATATCCAGAAAACATATCCCCAGGCAAAATGTAAATGGTACTTCGGTATTAAGTTGTGCAGCAGCCATGAAAACAGGAGTGGAAGGAAAAGGGATTGAGACCTGGAAAGGGAGAACAGGAGGATTTGCCAGCACCAGGCCAAGTTGCATCTGAGGAGCTGGGAGGTATAGCTCATAGGATCTGCTTTGAGAGACTGAGCCACTCTTCTTAAGAGGCAATAAGAAGTGGCCAATATTGGCCTCTTCTTTCAGTTGGCCGAAGATCCATCCTAGGACCACTGACTTGCTGGATTTTCGAGTAGGGCCATTTGGAGCAGGAAGTATTTTGTACTCTTTCCTCATCAGTTGAGAACATGGCCAAGATAGGAAACTGACAGCCTGCTCCCATCTAAGGTTGATCAGAGCTGCTGAAGAGTTAGGTGCTAGGGTAACAGCTGGTGATTTATGAGACTGACAACCCCAGAAAGAGATGGAACGAGATCGAAGGCGGACCACAATGACTAGTAATGCTCTTCTGCCAGCTATAGAACATTTAAACCAGTAGGGAGGAAGACAAGGCCCTGCAATGGCGTTAGCTGGTTCACATGTGCTCTTCTGATCATTATTTATTTTTCATAGTGATGGTTCCCAGCAGGATATATCCCTAAAGTTAGTACATGCAAACAGGAGACTGGTTAACCAAAAATGTGTGTCTCGATGAAGGTGCCACTTTGCAGACAGTTCTAGTGCACACTATCAGGACACAGAATACAAAGCACTTATGAATAGACTTTTCCAGAAAATAATTAGGGAGCTATATTTATCTCTGAACCTTCCAGGTAATGCAGTCACATCTACAGTTCTATAAATAAAACTGCTGATTTTCAGAAAAGCAGAGATATTTAAAATTAATGCACACATAAAAAATGCCAGCTTGAGAATAAAAGTCTAGATTTAGATATTTACCTACATTAATCTGGTAACAGAAAAAAAAAAGATATAGGAGAAAAAAACCGAGCCAATACTGGAAAATAGTCATATATTACTATGCACTCACCGCATCCTGGACGCCTAAACTAAAGAAATTAGAAACAGACCTGATTTGTGGGGCTCCCTGTTTGACGCATGGTTTAACTATAGAAAAACAGGCAACCCGTGTCTACAGGAGAGTAGGCACTCCTTAGGTGTACAATAGTGACACACGGGTGGGGCAAGCACCAGTGGGTGTACTCTAGTGATGTACAGGTGGAATGTGCACTAGCGAGTGAACAGTGGCGATATAAAATCAGAGTGTGTACCAACTGGTGCTTGTTTTTGACCAATATTCCAGCAGTTTTCTAATGACTACTAAAGAATGGAGTCCTGTCACAAGGAAAACAAAGATATTTACCTTCAAATAAGGGTGGATGTATCTGGTCTGCACCAGAAAAGGCACATTATTTCTCATCTTCATAATGACAAGCTAGGGTCTCTTAAGTGTGGCTTGAATTGCAGTTTTTCGACAAGATTTCTCTTTGCGGTTCATTATGAATGCGTTTATGTGAGCAGGAAGGATTCGGCACTCACTTGGTTTTGCAGGAGAGGCACAGCTTAAGGAGACTGCTTTTCATAGTCATATTTGATAAATAGATAATCTTGCCGCCATGCAAAGGGCTGGAAGATGGGTCAGGCGGGAAAGCCCGCGGGTGGGGGTAGGGGCGGGGTAGGGGGAGGCGGGGATCCCCACGTCGCCGTTGGTTCCTAGCTCAGTGACGGTAGAGTGGAGCAGTTCCCACTCAGGTTAGGCTAGAGGAGCAGCGCCATGTGCTCCGGGCTCCAGGCCCTGCTGCTGCCAATCTGGCTTTCCTGGACCCTGGGGACGCGAGGATCTGAGCCCAGCAGGTGAGGATGAGGCTACCTCAGAGCTCTGCAGCTTGGATCCGGACCAGGCAGAGCGCCAAGGCTCGGTGTGAAGCCCACTGGCTCTCCCGCTGAGCAGGGCGGGGGTTGAAGGTGGAGGGTGGGATAGGGCGAGGGATGTGGAGCACTTCCTATGTCCCTGGTGCCGGTGCGTTGCACTCCGGGCCCCATCCTTCGCCCGGCCGTTGCAAGCTCTGAGGACTTGGCTCCGTGGCCCATCCCCCGCCCTGCAAGGCGCCACGCAGTCGTGGCCCTCGCCCGCAGTGTCCAGCGCGGATCTGCGGCCGCACGCAAGCCCTTCCCCGGGAGTCCGGTGCGGCCGCTGCCGCGGCTTGGGAGGGCGCCGGCGCCCCGGAGCGACCGCGGACCCATAGGGGGCGGGTGCTGTTCTTGTCCGGCTCCGCCCCCGCCTCCGCCCGCCCAGCGCACCCGCGCCAGGGCTCCTCCCTCCCGGCCCGCTCCTCCCCCCTGCTCTCCTCCCCCTCCCCCTCCGCCTCCTCCGCTCCGGGCCAGCGCGGCGGCGGTGGCGGCAGCAGCAGCAGCAGCCCCGGCTGCGGGTCGCGACGGCGGCGGGGCGCCCCCTCCCCCGTGCCGGGGCGCGGCGAAGGGATGTGGGGCTTTGCGGGAGGAAGGCTTTTCGGCATCTTCTCGGCCCCGGTGCTGGTGGCGGTGGTTTGCTGCGCTCAGAGGTAGGGTCGCTGGTGGGTTGACGGGAAGCGGGCCGGGCGCGAGCTGGCGCGCTGTGTGCGCGCCGGGCGCTGGCGGGTGAGCCGCTGCCTGACCCTGTTCTCTGTGCCATGTGCCCCTCCTTCAGCGTAAACGACCCCGGGAACATGTCCTTTGTGAAGGAGACGGTCGACAAGCTGTTGAAAGGCTACGACATTCGCCTGAGACCCGACTTCGGGGGTAAGTGGGATGCGCGCGACCGCTGCGGGAAGCGCGATCCACCGTGTTGGCGGTCTGGGTGGAGAGGGAGGCGGGGGCGGCCTCCGCGGAGCTGCAGCGGGGTGGGGTGGGTGGTCCTTTGCGAACCCCCCAATCCTCAGAGCCACCCGTACCCCCTGCTGGAGCCTGGCTGATCACGGTGTGCTGCGCTTCCCGCAGGTCCCCCAGTCTGCGTGGGGATGAACATCGACATCGCCAGCATCGACATGGTTTCTGAAGTCAACATGGTGAGTGCCTGCGCTTCCCCAAGCTGTCCCAGGCCCTATCCGGCCGCCTGGGCCCATACAAATCTCCCCTGTTGGGCTGGAGGCCCGAACCGGCCTTGGCTTCCTGGCCCGCAGGGGAAGCCGCGCTCTCTGGCGTTGGGCTCCTGCCCGCCCTGTTCCCTGCACGCTCGTGGGCGCCGGGCCTGTCGCGGGGTCCTAGACTGGCCCAGAGTCCGGATCCTCAGCGCTACCCGATGCACCCAGGCATTTCAGGAGAGCTGTCACCTGGTCGCGAGGCTTCCAGAGTGCTTTCTCCCTTCCCTTAGCAACAGGCGCTGAGCGCTGTGAAGAGAGACTGGGTGTGGGGGCGGCTTGCATCCCCAGGTGAAAGGTACTTAGGATTTCCTTTGTTGTCATTTGGAAAGAGCTGCGGATCGCAGGAGAGAAGAGCAAGTGGTTGTAGTATGTGTCTAGAGGCTTCTTTGGTGGGTGTCCCAGCCTCAGCCTCTGTTTAGAGGCCCGGCTTCCTCCGCCGGGCGCTGTCCTAGGTGCTGACGGATCCCTGACCCGCGCTCTGGAGGGAGGCTTTGCCTGGGCTCTGGAAGATTGGCATTCCAGTGTCAGGGTTTATGTATGTGCTGACAAGAGTCAATATTCTGACATGTGGAAAGAGGAGATCAGTAGCCCTACAGGCTGAGACGGTGCTCCCCCTCCCCCCTTAATGCGCCAGAAAATAAGTAGCTAAGTGATGCCTTGACTTTAGGAAACAGGTTTCATTTTTCTGTTAAGTGGAACTATAAAAATTCTAAGAATGGGTGTTTGGAAGCAATATTTTTCTAGAACAATCATTTGGCAACTTTTCTTTTGGTCAAACAATGCTGAGAATATGAGTTTGTATGTTTTTCTTATTAACGTGATGTACATTGGAATCACATGGGCAAACTTGCTCTCAACTCATACTCTCCAGTGACTCAGTCCAAGGAGTTCTGACAGACATGAGCTAGAGTGGAGTGCCGGGGTATTCACACTTAAGGACAGTAGCTCAAGTTATTTTAAAACAGGTGTTTTGTGCACAATATTTTGAGAAACTTTTCTATAAATTATAGAGCTATAATTTGTACAAATAAATGAGAATAATTTTCTTTAAGCATTATAAGATTTATGTTTAAATAAATAAATTTTGAGGTTTATAGGAAAAACATATTCCACCAAACTTATTTTCATAATTTTCTAAAAAGAATTAATTACAGCATGAGGGGCTGGACTTCTCAGGAATATAGCACATACTTACCTAACACTCACCAAGTCCTGACTTTGATAAACAGTCCTGGTCTCCAGCACTTTAAAAAAAGAAGCAACAGTGTTTGTTTGTTTGTTTTGTTCTTATTTTTAAATTGTTCTTTTCCTCTAAAATATAGCACTGGGGACATCTGTGTATCCAGGTAGTACAACATGAAACATAGTAGCACAGGAGGGACATGACTTTAGTGCACACTAAAAATAAACATTATGCACATTGAACTTTTTTGTAGCTTTACAATATACTTTTGTCCAAAAGGTGTATTTTATGGTCTGGTGGGCGCAATTTCACTTATTCCTGATCCACTGTTGGAACAATTTCAGTGGGGAATTACAAGATCACTTGAGAAAACTAATTACGTGTATATTTAGTGCGTCTCTATGTCAAACATCACTGAATGTCAAACGGAAGCCAAATGTATTGAATGGTGCTATAAGAACACGCAGTATTAAAAGATCAGAAGAATGAGGGTGAGTGATAGTGTAGACCATTGCACATTTTATGATTTCATTGTCCAACTATTGTGATTTTATGTTGACGGTTGATACATGTAAACATATCACTTATTTGTCTTTGTTCATGGTCCATGAGTGAAGGTGTTCTCTCTTTAGACTTATTGATAGATGAACTGAAGATATAAGTTTCAATATAGAACAGCATTAAAGTGTATAACAGTAACCGTACACAGCATAACCACAGTATGTTCTCTTATGCCTCCTCTTTTTGCTTTCTCATGGGAGTACTTTTTCTGACTCTGGAGACATAACTTTATTTTGAATACAAATTAGAGCTTAGTAGAACTGGGGACCAAAGACTTTTGGACAGACATGATTGGCAGCCAGGAAAAATGTCTTTCCTACAGAAGCAGATTAGCCAACATTGTACTGTAGAACATACATGTACATAAGAGTTATGACACATGACCAATTATCAAAAGAACCTCAAATGTGGCTATTTTAGCAGTTACCCTTGGCAGGAAACAGCAGAGAATATGTGAATTTAAGGCTTAAGCCTTCATGCAGCCATTTGTGTGTGTGTGTGTGTGTGTGTGGGGTGGGGGGAGTAATTTATTCAGTTAACTGCTTCCTTAACTGTGGCACAAAACCAAATACTGTAAATTACGAGTAAAGAAACAATCACTAAATAATGAGTAGTCTTGTTTTAAGAGTGTTGTAACTATTGGAAGTAACAATGGCACTCAAAAACTAGGACATGGTAAGCACCACTTGAGTGGATGAGTGACATGCAGGGAAAAGAGAGGAAGGGGGAGAGAGAAAAAGACAGAGGAGGGTTAGAAGGTGGAGAGAAATGTTTCTGATGTGGAAAACTTCATGAAAGAAATTAGAATTAACCTGGATGGACATGAAGACTGGTTGGTACCACCAATAGAGGATGTTCTGTCTCAGGGGATACTGGCTGGTACCACCAGTAGAGGATGTTCTGGCTCAGGGGATACTGACTGGTACCACCAGTAGAGGATGTTCTGGCTCAGGGGATACTGGCTGGTACCACCAGTAGAGGATGTTCTGGCTCAGGGGATACTGGCTGGTACCATCAGTAGAGGATGTTCTGGGTCAGGGAAACAAATGGCAAAGTACATACGGCTGCATGAGCTGGATCAGAGTTGTGCTTATAACCAGAGAAGTGTAACTTAAAAAGCAGAAGACACATAAGCTGCCTAGGCCCTTTTACATCATGCCCGAGATTTCACAAAGTGATTTGTGGAAAATAGGAGTGTGTAAGCTGACAAGATTTGAGATGTGCTTTAAAGAGAATATTTTGGTAACCATTTAAATTTAGATAGAAGAGCAAAATAAAGGATGGCAGAATTAAAACTATTGTGATAAATGATCATGAAAAGTCATATATTTGTTGTAAATATTCTTGAAGTACTCACCCATATAATATATGCACATACACACACATCTAGACAGAAACACACATACACACATATATAAACAGAGTCCTATGTATACATGCACGCACATACACACATGCACACACACACACATATGCACACACACATATGCACACAAGCATTTGTTTGCAGTGCTGGGAATGCCTGCTAGATGAGCACCACAACACTGAGCTGCCTCTGCAGTTTCATAGACATAGTTCTGAAAACATACATTTCATGAAATAAGAAAGTATCCATGTACTCTGAATTATGTTGTATAGAATCACATATGTCGCTATACCGGAGAGATGACAGTGTGTTTGTTTATGAGTTTTGGAGACCATTGCTGCACAGTGGCGATACTGTGATTTTCTTTTTAAACCAGTGTGAAGCGCTGTCTATACCTGCTGGAAGATGTGTCGATGATGCCCCCGAAGATCTCAGACAAACAATTATACAAGTTATGTGTGTGTTCTGACTTCTCTTTTTGGTGTTTTGTGCAAGTAATTAGGAGTGCATTTGGTTACTTTAATACATAGAATTGATTTTTTTTTTTACCACAACTTTATATATGGTTACTGGAGAGATACTACTTTTTATTTATTTATTATTGTCTTCCTGTTTTTCTTTGCTTGATTCCTGACAGTGAGAAGGCGACATCATTTTCTTTGATATAACTTGTTTTGTTTCTCTTACACTCGCTTTAACATTGCAAGTATCTGTGAAATTAGACACTGTAATATAATTTTTGAGATTTAGCATGTGGATTTCTGAGAGACTGTATACATGTGAGAATACTACGTACTGAAAGTTATCGTATTTGTGTTGTGGTTTTGTTGCTTAACAGTGGTCTTTGTGTAAGATGCATATAGACTAGATAGGCGGATGGATAAATCAATGGTTGAAATATAGAAAGTGTAAGGTACTGCTAAAAAAATAAAATGTACTTAGAGTATTTTAAATGAGACTTTCATTAAAACGTGGATTAATTTGTTAGTTTACTGTTTAAACCCCACTTTCTTCTTTTTTTACTATGAAGTACTGGGAACCTAGGATCTGAATGGTAGAAGTTCTAATACTACTTCTGTGAGTTAACTAGGACTCTGCTATTCTTTTAAAAGTAATTCAATCCTAATGAAAGTGTAGATACAGAATCATTTTTTCTTCTCTGATTTCACACACCTATGAGCTATTGTCTCTATGCCTTGTCCTTACTGCAGCCTAGGCATCATCCATGGGTACTGTGTTAGTTAGGGACTCTATTACTATGGTAAAACACGTGACCAAAGTCAACTTAAGGAGACAAGAGTTTACTTTACCTTCCAAATCTTAGGTCCCACTCTGTCCCTGAAAGAAGTCAGATAAGAAACTAAACGCAGGAACCTAAAGACAGGAGCTGTTGTAGAAGGCATGGAGGAACGCTATTTATGACTTGCTCCCCAAGGCTTTTATGGCCTTCCTAGACAACTAGAACCACCTCCCTATGGCAACTTGGATCCTCTCTGACCAATCATTAACCAATAAAATGCACCACGGGCTTGTCTAAAGGCCAATTCCATGGAGACAATTTCTCGACTAGATTCCTTCTTCCCAGTTCACCCTAGTTTTCCTCAAGTTGACAAAAAACTAGTTCTCTTGTGTTAATGTGTCACATGTTGCATTTTCCCTTCATAAATCCACTTGTATGTATTTAGGTGTAAAAACAGCATAGTTAGTGCAGAAGAACACAGTTTAAGCCCATTTCAGGAAGCGTCTGGAGCCTCTTAACTATTAAATGGAAACATTGTCGTTCATGTTACAAAACACCATAGGGTAGCCGAACTTCAGCGATACAATGGTTAGCTCCAGATACTTAGACAAAACAGCATAAGGGCCTATGCTGATGCTCATTATGAGGAACACCTGATGTTCACACATTCATACATGTTCATATACAAGTGTTCATACATTATGTTCACACACGCTCTTTCTCAGGTGCACAATACACGTATTCTATAGTATTAGTTCATTTTTCTTGGCTTTTTCCCCCCTCCAGATGAAAGAAGAAAGAGCAGACCTATTCAGGCTAGAGTAAGCTAGGATCAAGGGTTTGGGGAATTGTTTAACATCCTTTCTCTGACTTCAGAGTGGATTTGCTGTTGATGATTGCTGATTGAGCGCCTATCTAGTATAATCTTGCACTCTGCTGGCTTGCTGGCAGGAGGCTAAATCCCAGAAGATATTTAGGGTGCTTAGAAAGACTCTAGACCTAGCAGCTATGGTTTCACTCCTAACGCTATGAACTCTAGTCTCAGGTGACTCACTGACCCCAAGCTTCCAGTGCACAGATGGATGCCAACACTGGATCATGCAGGGCCCTGCAGAGAAAACTGTAGTCAAAACACTTGTGCTATCCGTAGCAGGGAGCCGTCTGTCCCCTTGTTCCTTCACTAAAGGCGTAGATCACATTCAGAGCTGTAAAAGAATTGCTACAAGCAGTTCAAAGGTGGGGAATATGCTAGTGTTCTCAGTGCAGAAGAAAGCTGGGTATGACTCAGCCAGGGAAAGAATGTTTCGCTGACCCAGTTGGGGGTTGGAAAGCTGCTTACCAGGAAGACATTCTCAGGATGGTCCACAGAGTGTGTCCCTGTTTGATTCTAGGCTGCTGTGCATAGAGGTCTGGGTGTTCATTGAGAACAATACTTTTCGCTGCCAGTATGTTTCATGCCTAAGTCATGAGAGTACATCAATGCCAGGCACTTACAAGAATGCGTAATTGAACTGAGGAAATAGATAACAGCAGCCCCTTACATAACCCTCTTTATGAAGAGAGGCTTGTGTTTAATATTAGCATGGATGGTATAGGGAGCCCTAGGCAGATGCTTTTCCTCTTTCCCTCTAGGGAGCTTGGAAAGCTTGTATTGTTAGAGCTTCTTTAAAAAAAAGTGGATCTTTCCCTCTCTTTCTTGTTTTGAATGGCTTTCTTCTTGAGCCTTCTCGGGGTTGTGTATGGTGCCTGGCATGTAAATATTTGGTTTTAAGTGATGCGCATTTAACAAACAGTTATATCTGGAAGGAAATTAACTGGGATTCAGTTGGTTGAAAATTATGACAAGTTTCTGTCTTCAGCCTTCCAAAGCAAACCCTCTGCTCGCGTTTCCTTAGATGACAGGAAGTGAAAGCCGTTGGATGAGTAGCGGCTGCTGTCTGTACTCCTTGTCAAAGTTGGTGATTGTTTAAAAGAGGAATGGCACAGACATAAAGGGGGGGGGGGAGGGTAGTCCCTCCAAGTGACTGCATGAAGGAGCTAAGAGGAAAAAAACCAAAACCAAAACAACAACATGGGTTTCAGGGGGCCAGTGTATGTGACTCTGAGAAAAGAAAAAATAAAGCTTAAGTCAGATTGTAGACATTGTCATTTTCACGTGTCAAGTTATTTGGATCCAGTACTTGCTATTTACCAAAATCTGGTCAATGTGGCAGCCTAGGAAACAGAGCCTCTCCCTTTTTTCACACATGGGTCGTCTGTGTTTTATAATGTGCACCGGTCCCTGTATTCTGAGGTATCTGAAGCACATGGAGGAGATGAAATCTCTTGAGGTGCAAAAGAGTCACATCATTGTGCAGTTTTACTATTTACTTATTTTACATTCTTTAAATATTCTATCACATTGCCTTTCAAAAGTGCCAGTCACCCTTGGCAAAGTATTAAAAGTTCAGATGAGGAAGTATTTTCAGGGCAAACCGGCACAGATGTACTGAGCAGCAGGGCTGGGACCAGGGCTTGTTCAAAGGCCTTCCCAGCTCACCCTTACTAGAGAGTGACACCCATGCTCTGTGCAGGGGTCAGTAGGATTGTCACCCTCAGGTACATTCTCCCCTCCTACTTTGCTAAGATACCATATTCTTTCGGGCATTTGTCACAGTTTTAAACCTTATTTGGTTGTCTCCCTTGTACAGTTTCTCCCGTTGATTCTCCATTAGATCCTGTGAAGCAGAACTGTGTCTGGGTAGTGCGAGTACTGTGAGTAGTACTGTGAGTACTGTGAGTAGTACTGTGAGTACTGTGAGTAGTACTTGCTTTTTGCTTGTTGCTGGAGAGGTGCCTATTAGATATTTGCTTTTAAAAAAAAAAGGTATGAACGGGAGCAAACAGCTAAATGTATATACAATTTAATGAATAGGTGTAAACATTTTCAAAAAGATACTTTTATAACTTAAAACTTGGGTACCTGTGAAGAATCTTCCAGACAAATATGTATGCAGTTTTTTTACTTGAGGAGACATAGTTCAGTCAGAATGTGTATAATTGTACTCCATATAGTACCATAAGCTACCAATAAAATCTTCCGTAGCTGCTACCTCTGTCACTAAGGAGCTTTTATGCTGATTTCAAAGCAGAAAGAAGAGTAAAAGCCTGCATTCACCCCACAAAATTCAGCCTGTGTCAGGGTTGGTGTGGGTAATTCTAAACCAATCACTGTGTTTTGACACAGAATTTTGTCTCTGCTTAGAAAGCACACGAGCCTTTCCAGGCAGTTGGGGAGCTGAAATTGTGCTTTTTATAGAGACTCCTTGGGCCACGCTTTCCCCATCCCTCCTAGTAGTACTATCCAGAGATGAGGTAGTTTTCAGTTGTTTGATGATTTTTAGGGCTGTGTACTTTAGGACCATTTATGTTAGCCATTAAAATAATTATCTATCTTCAAAACTTGGAAGGACAAAGATAGGTCCAGTCTCTTAGAGATTTGCAGTACCATCAATTTAAACCAAAGCAGAGCTTTGCATTCTGAGGCTGGGGTGAAGATTTGCCTTGTTCATAGTTTTCTCGAGACGGTGTCATGACGTAGAATAAATCCATCACTAAGTGCTAGCTATTGTATGTCTGCATCTTGCCAGGAAGCTTAAGCACCACACAGCCACATTGTAAACAATCAAAGCTTCAGCGTGAATGATTCTCACATTCAGAAGAATAAGAATAAAATTAAGATGTGAATGAAACGACACCCATTTACAAGCCCTAATTTGTGCTTCTTTATTCATTTTGAAAGAGGATATAGATTCCATTGATTACATCATCACACGTTTTCCTCCATCCACTTCTTCTTACTCAAAAAATTAAATTTTGAAAGAAAATGTGATGTTGAAATGATTACAAAGTAAATGTACAAATACTTTCTACATAGTTGTCAAACACAAATATTATATATATATGTGAATGTGTGTACAACTGTCATTCTTGCTATTAATATAACATAAATATTTTTCCTGTTGTGATGCAGGGGCTATGCATTTGGCAAAGATTTTACATAAAAGAAGTTCATATGTTATCATTGATGGTTATAGGTGATATTTTCTGTACCCAAACCCAAGTATTGTTTCCCATAGATCAAGTAGAAACAAAACAAAACAGCATTTTGTTTCACAGTAACAGACTTTCATGCCCAGGAGAAGGTTGTTAATTTTAAGCCTCTGTTTTTTTCTTCAGAGTGCTAGGAGAACAACTTGTAAGGTGGAAAGGATGAATGTATTGAAAAATAAAAGGCTCAGTAAGCTTCGGGGCCAACCACACATTATTACTGTTGTAGTAGAGGTGCTGAGGATAGAACACAGGCCCCATTCCATAAAAGGCAAATACTCTGTGCTGAGCCATAACCCTAGTCCAACAGACTAGTGCTGAGAACAAAATGTGGCTTCCTGTGGCTGCTGCCTGTGCCTGCTTTCTGGAGAGAAGGAATAGAACCCTGGAGATACATTATTGGGGTTGACAATGGGGAGATACATTATGGAGGGAGACAGGTCGACTTCAGTGTTGCGTCCTGTAGGAAAGTCCCCTTCTATGATTGAACATGTTACATGTCATACCCAGACTTTCTGAAATTTATGTTTTTCCCCCTAGCTCATTGTAGTGCATGCTCTTGTTTGCAAGGGTCCCCAAAGTGCAAGTGTGTGTGAGCTTAGTACCCAGTGCAATAGTGTTGAAATGTGATACCTTTAAGCAGTGATCAATATAAATACCCTGGTACTGGATTTCTCATAAAAGGGTGAGTTTGACTCCTTCTGCCCTCTGTGGAATGACATAGCAAGAAGACGTTTTCAGATGTCTTGACCTTAGACTTCCTAGCCTTCTCCAATAGCAGGAAACAAATGCATTTTCTTTATAACTTACCAAGGCTCAGATGTTCTGTTATGGTCTAAGATTCCATACTATCATTTCTGTTATCTTTGCATAAAATAAAATTGTATCTGGATAAAACTCTCTAGCAATTTTAAACATGTTCCTGAGAACAATTTAAAACAAACAAACAAACAAATAAGCAAACCCCCTGCCTCTACTAGGTAACACTTTTGTGTAGCTCTGTAAGTTTCACATACATGTTCATGTTCATGAAGAGCCAGTGGTATTATCTCAGAGCACAGATATACTTCTAGACTTTTCCACAAGCCATAGTACTGCCATAGAAGGATAATATTGCTTGATTTAGCTAGAAAGCTCAGGAGTTACCAAAACCCTGGTATGAGTGGGCGAGTAAATCAAAGTAGATCCAGAAATGTAGTGAGTCAAACATTTCAACTGTAATTGTTTTTGGTTTTTGCTACTTGGAAGCACAGAAAACTGGCTTAAGACTGGAGCCTGTGGAGTGGCCTTACTGGGTAGGAGCACTTGCTATGTAAACCTGAGGATCTACAAGTCCCCAGCACCTAAGTGAACACACCTGTAATCCACTGCACAGATCTGTTACCCTGTCCTTAGGAGTGGAGAGAGGTGGATCCTGAGAGCTCACTGGCAACCAACCTAGCAGAAACAAAAAACTTCCAGGTCACTGGGAGGCCCTGTCTCAGGGCAACAAGACCAGTATCAGAAGATGCCTACCTAATGGCATTTCTCTGGCATCTGCATGTGCACAATATGTTCTTGTAGTCACACTCACATGCAAACACCATACCCCCACCCCCTCACCCACCACACACATGCACATACACCCCAACCCAACTGCACATACTCATATACACACACTCACAAGAAAGGAGGAGGATTTGTGGTGGGGGGATGGTTCTATAAGTAAGAAATTGGCTGTGCAAGCAGAAGGCTGCATTCTTACCCTAGCACTCATGTAAAAGCCAGAACTGCTTCTATACACCTGTAACTCCAGAGCTGGTGAGGGCAGAAGTGAGAAGGGAGGGGCACTGGAGACAGGAAGGTCCCTCTGTCCATTGATCCTTGGCTCAGTCGACAGCTAGCCTAGCTACTTGATGAGCTCTGAGTTCCAGAAGAGGCTGTTTCAGAAGCTAAAGTTGAGAGAAGTAAAGGAAGTCATTTTGTGTCAACCTCTGATCTTCACACATACGTGTGTGTTTGTGTATAGAGGTAACATCCTCCCTCCCTTTCCCCTTTTTCCTCTCAGGGTTCTTGTTTTAGAAAGAGAACGCTCATCTGCATATCTATCTATCTATCTATCTATCTATCTGTCTGTCTGTCTGTCTGTCTATCTATCTATCTATCTATCTATCTATCTATCTATCTATCTATCTACTATCTATCTGTCTATCTCATCTTCCTACCTGTTATATATCCAGCATCTATCTTTCTACCTGTTATCTATCTATCCAGAATATATCTATCTTCATATCTGTGTCTACTTTGTAGCATTTATCTGCCTATCTCTGTTTATCTATCCAGCATCTATCTGTGCAACTATCTTTTCCCTATGGTTTGTCTTACTTACCATTATATTATATTGCATGAGTTTATTTTATGATTGATAACTCATGCCCACACTTGAGAACTCATCTTATAAAATGAAAGTTTAATTGCATGGATAATTTTCACCACATCCTAAGGAAGTTAACCCATAGAGGCCATTGGAGGTTTAACTTGCAAGAACACTTCTGCTGTGGAAAAAGTTAGCTGTTGGAACATTTAGGTCACAGAGTGTTTTGTGAGAACTTGGACAAATCCTTTCTTTATGGCTTTTTTTTTTATTATTACTTTTCTTTTTTCTCTGAACAAATACCTGAGAAGAAGCAACTTAGGAAGAGAAGGGTTCATGCCTGTTTAGACCTAGCCATTTGTGATGGAGAGATCTTGGAGGCAGGGCTATGAGCCACATTGCTTTAGCCACAAGGAATAGACACCCAGCTTTGTTGTACATCTTCAAGTGGACTGTGTACGTGTCTCCTGTAGTCAAAACATCTTTCAGTTTTTATTCTAAGATAGCGAAATTGTGGGCTATCAAAATTGTCCATATTCAGAATTAAGATTCAAGACATTTAATGTTTCCTTTTTATTATTTTGTGGTGTTTTCTTAATTTCATAAATTTTTACATGGAATTTACAAATGAAAATCAAAGAGAAGAGCACATAGGCTGGCTGTTTATTAAATGTACTATTGCATTTAGCCAAATGCAGAATGAAAAGACTGCATTTAAAAGAAGATAGTTGAGAGGCAAAAACCAGCTAGGGTGTGTAAGGCTCTGGATCCCCAGCTAGAAGCATATAATTAAAAGGCAGCATTTGTATATGAGATCTACTGTAAAAACCCAGCATTTTGCTGTGTTATAGTTCCTCTTGATGCCTGATTTCAATACAAATGAATTTTACATATATAAGATCCAATCTTGTAAGTTGTAGAGGGTAAGGATGAAGGTGTTGGCTTCCCCGCAATATATGTATAGCATTAAGTAAAATTGTTGACTCTTGTAAGTTATTTAATTCTGCAAAAGGAGAAATTCAGATGTTCAAATTCTTATGTAACTCAGACTCTACCTATTTAAGATTATGTAAATCAAAGCATGGTGTGGCTCACAGTTGGAAGCTGTTATTGACTCCACTGAAATCATAACAAATTAAATGTTTCAAAGTGTTGAGCCTTTCTTTGTTTTCTCATCATATGCAAAGCCCTTGTGATAATAGATTGTGGTGTATGCTGAGAAGTTTTGCTGTTTTTCCACGTGACAGTACAACATTGGTCTACAGTCGTAGTCCATGTGTGTGCTATGAAAGCTCTCCTTCAGTCTACAAATCTCTCATATTCTCTTGCTGCTCTTGCAAAGTTCAGGCATTCAAAGAGGCAAACATCTTTTTTCTTTCTTTCTAAGTTTAATAGAATTAGCATAGATAGGGAATGAGCAGCTCTCTGAAAGCCTGGGTGGGTGCAGCTCATGGGCACTTCTTAGCTTACTGGAATAAAGGGGGAAGGGCCAGTTAAAGTAGTGTATGCCCAGCATGGCTCCTGTGTGGCTGACCAGGATGTCAGTTACCTATTATTAAGAGATAAGCAATAATGTTCTTACCTTTCTTTCACCGTTCTTTATTTCAAAACAACTGAAAAGGGTTCTCTTTTCTTTTCTCACATCCCCAGAAGAGAAATTATCCAGAGGCTGACAGGAAATCAAGCATCTATTAACCAACAGCTAATTTCCTGCTATATACCCACCTTTGCTGCAATCCAAACTTGATTATGCAATAATGTTCAGCTAGAAGACTGGGAACTTGCCATCCTATAGTGCTTATAATAACCCTGGTCACTTAACCAGCAGGAGGGCCTTGCAGTCTATCTCACATGTTAGAGAACTGTTTCCTGTGTGAATTATCACAATAGTGCTAGTGTTTCTAGGGCACGGCACTTTAATGCAGATTTTCCTTTTTTTTTTCCATTATAGCCAAAATTCAAAACCAATAATGAACACAATAATAGCCTGAGATAGTAAGCATAGTAATAGAATTTCATCAACGGGACAAGAGAGCCCTTTGGGAGAGTTGAGAAGTGGAGTGCACAGTACTGGTTTTGTAAATATGTGGGAAACTCACTGGTGTTAATACTTCAGACTGAAGCTTTAGCAAGAGACTCCAAACTGGGCTTTATGCACAGATTTGAAGCATTCCAATCTTACCAAAGGACCTTTGATTTTTGTTTTGTTTTGTTTTTTACGCTTCACACCAGAGCTAGCTGGAAGGAGTCAAAGGAGTGAACTTCTCCTGTTTTAACTTTCAAAGTAGGTAATGTCACCTAGGGATGATGCCTTGGATGACTGATTTTAATTCAGTTGTGCTGCTGAGTTGTGTCCTCTTGCTCTGCCTCCCCCCACCCCCATTCCAGAATACTTGGGATTTAGAAGGTGACTTGACTCATATGTGAGTGACTGAGCCATTGACATAAACAAAGCTAGCTTTGGATTGCCAATATTTTGTATCTATGGACAGTAAGTGCCCCTGTGTAAGCTTTGCCCATATGGTTTCAGAGGTACAATACTGCTGAAATATCATGGCCAAGACCTGTTATTGAAGGAACTCATGAAGAGTGTGCTCATCTGAGATTCCACTGATGAGTCAGTATAGGAGTCATGGAGGAGTCAATCATGGTGAGTTTGTAACAGATGCAGGTCATGGTTACAACGACTGTGAATGGAGAAACAGGAAGAAGATGGCAGTGCTTGGCTGGGTGCGTTGAGCCACATACAGTCAGCCATTACTTATAGCATTCTGCAAGTTAACCTGGGGAAAAATGGAGAGGGACACAATTGAAGCAGCTTTGAACAACAAATATTTATCCTCACAGATAAGCAGTCTGCAGCATGGAAATGTGAAATCCCCCTGCTGTCCAATTCAAAGCCTGGTGAGAGTTTCCCAGTTCATTGATTGGCTGGGTGGGTTATCCCATGGCAGAAGGACCAGAGTCCCTTGGACATGTCTACAGAAGGCACTTACTCAGAAAGATGTAGCAAGGGCATAACACTCTTCAGGCTGAGGCAGGAGCACCACAAGTCCTAGGCCAGCCTGGACTGTCTGCTTAGAACCTGTCTAAAAGAAAGATGAGTGTTTGGGGCTTTGTTAACCTCAACCATGAAGAATGCCATTTTGACCCAAACACCTTTAAAATACTTCACGTTCCAATACTGATATCTGGAGACCCTGGTATCTACCTACAAACTCAGGGAGGGAGGCTGCACATCCCCCCCACAGAAGACTCAAAGGGCACAGAAATGACTTAAGGAGTTACAGATGAAGTAAACATTGAAAAACGATGGCAAAAATCCTTGTAACGGAAAGGATTTTTGTTTGTTTCATTACTTAGAATATTAGGGTATGTTGCCAGACTTAATTAGAAAATAGAATTACAGTTGTCTTTTAGTATCCATGGGGGAAATCCTTCCAGGAACCCCACAGCTTCCAGAATCTAGAGCTGCTCAATTCCTTCCTACAGAATGCTCTATTACATGCATGTCCTTCCAATATACTTAAACAATGCCCATACTGCTGTATTTACTTGAATATAATCCAGCTGACCTGCCCAAGAACTCCAAGTTCTCCTGAGGGCAGGAGTTACATGTCTATATTTTTTACAGTAATTAATGCAATGCAGATGATGGGCACATGGTTTTTATTCTGTATTGTTCAGGGGATACTGGCAGGAAGAAAAATCTGCATATTTGGTCACAGGTGAGTTGTTGTTGTTGTTTGTTTGTTTGTTTTTTTATTTTCCTGAGTATTTTTCTTTTCATGGTCGGTGGAATCTACAGATGCAGACCACAGTCACAGAAGGCACACTAGTTTGTCCTATGCACAATCAATAAATTCTGCTTATTTCAGTTCTTTTTGGTTTTATAATTAACAAAAGGGGAATCATGGGGATGCTGTTGAAATGATCCTGTTGCTGTCCTCTGGGCAGCTGTTTCAGGTACATGCTCTTTAAGAGAGTGACAGCCCCAAAGGAGCCTGTGCTGTAAGGCTTAGTGACATGCCTGGTGCATGTTAGTTGGAAGAAAACAGGAAGGAGACTGGGCAGGTCAAAGGGCAGGCAGAACTCTCTTATTTGGAACTTTGCAGAGACAGTACAGTACTCACATGCCTGTTTTTTTGTTTTTTGTTTTTTAACAGAGCGCACAGAACATTACAGTGAATTCCATTTTTTCCCCTGGTTTGGGGACAGAGTCTTGTCATGGTAGCTCAGATTGACCTCAAACACGCTATCCTCCTGCCTCAGTCTTCTGAGGTCAGAGATAAACCTGCACCTCATGTGAGATTTCTAGATTATTTAGCACTGTGTCAGGTATAGGAACTTTGTTCCTGTAAGATATTCTGTGTTCTTCACAAGGACTCATGTGTTTAACATAGACAAAATACCTCTCTATCAGGACTTTGAGTACTTCCATACTTGTAGTACGTTTATAAAATCATCTTTTATAATTTTCCAAAAAAGAAAAGAGTTTTGTCTTACAATGAAAAAAAATGGAATATATAGAAAAATATAATTACATGCATGAAAAGATTTTATGCACATTATATATATATATATGTATATATGTATATATATATATTACCATCAATCATACCTTAATGCTATAGATGATTTGAGACTATTAAATGTATTTTAAGAACAATATACTATTCTCTTGCAATCTGAATAATGTATTTTACTTATTTACTTTCTTTTAAATTATTTCTACTTATTTATTTTCATTTTTCTCCCTTGATGTGTATATGGGAATCAGAGGGTAATTTGTGAGAGTTGGTTTCTCCTCTCACTGTGTAAGTCCTACACAGAAAACTCAGGCGATCAGGCTTGGCACTAATTACCTCTACTCCCTGAGCCATCTCAATGGCCAATGTATAAAATACTGTCCTGAGCAGTCGTCTATAGTTGGATATATAGGCTGCGTGAATATACTTTTGTGTGAATTGTTGTATTGTGAATCATTTCCTACAAATATATTTAATCCTATACAATTACTGAATCAAATCACTTTTTAAGATTTTTGATACATGTAACTAAAAAGCTTTTAAGACTAGGGCTTCCATTATCATTTCTTTTGAATTGTGTAAGAATGGTCCATAATTATAGAATAAATTTCTGTTTGTGAATTGAAAGAGAACAATATTCTGCAAAAAGATGATAGGATTTAAAGTCCAAATTAAATTCAATCCTCAAAGTGTTCTTAATTTTAGCAACATTTTGATGCACTCTCACTAGCAATTATGAAGTACATGCAACTTAGTCTTCTATTTAAATTGATTTGATCTGAACTTTATGTTTGGTATTCTAAAATATATAAGCAATAGAGAATACAAGTTAAACTTGTGACCTGGAATGAATTAGTATCAATGTTCACTTGCCCATATAAATTTGCACAAAAGAATTTTCTCAGAAATTGTGCTTTGGGTCTTGGAAGCTACAACTAGCCATGTTCATTTGGAGGGCCAGGTTCTGCCAGGACATTGTAATTTCAGCCAAATCGCAGGCTTAATCTCAGCAACTGAGCTTCAATCCTCTGGACTGGTGGAGAAAATGTGGGAAAACTCAGTGCTGAGTTATTGTAGTACCAGAGATGTCCCATACCACATTTGTTATCTGGAGGAAGACCTGGTGAGTGGCGGTGCCTTTTGATCTGTTAGGAGCACAGTGATGTCACATGGAGCCAGCCATAGTCAGCTGATTATTTGGAAGAGTCACTCAGTGACCCATTCGTGTGTGTTCCCTACACAAGTAATATTTGAGGGACACATTTCCATATAACTAGTGAGGTAAGAAAAAGTCAGACATTTTGGGTTTTTTTGTTTGTTTGTTTTTAAAGATTTATTTATTTATTTATTATATGTAAGTACACTGTAGCAGTCTTCAGACACTCCAGAAGAAGGTGTCAGATCTTGTTGCGGATGGTTGTGAGCCACCATGTGGTTGCTGGGCTTTGAACTTGGGATCTTTGGAAGAGCAGTCGGTGCTCTTAACCACTGAGCCATCTCTTTAGCCCCTAGATATCCTTTAATATGATCCAAAGTTTGGTTTACTAATGCCACTTAGTAAAAAGTGGCTATTAACATTTAATTGGAAAGGGATTTTGGATGGAGTTAGACTTAACTGATTTTCCTTCCCTCCTAGACATCAATCCTTTGTCACGAATAAGAGCATCTACTCTTTTTTTTTTTTTTTTTTTGAGTAGGGGTATCAAGGTGCCCTATTTGACCAAAGGCTGCGTTTTGTTTCCTAGACTCCTCTTTGTTCTAGTCTTCTGAACTCCTTTTTTCCCATCCTTTCTGCACCTTTTGCTCT
The DNA here is from genome assembly GCF_000001635.26 of Mus musculus. Lineage (NCBI taxonomy): Eukaryota > Metazoa > Chordata > Mammalia > Rodentia > Muridae > Mus > Mus musculus. Next base: position 57,609,042 of record NC_000073.6, read on the forward strand.
GCCAGAAATTTTTGTTTGATAGTTAGGCACAGTGCTACATGCCTATAATCCTAGCTTTTGTAATATTGAGGCAGGAAGATGATGAGTTTAAGACCATCTTGGGTTACAGAGTGGAAACCCTGTCTAAAACTAAAACCAAAACCAAAACAACAACAGCAAAACCAACAACAACAAAACAAAAACCAAAAACAAAAGACAGGAAGGAGAAAAAGAAAGACAATTTTAGTACAATTTGTCTTTAAGCTGAAGAGAGAAAAGAAACAAAGAAAGAAAGAAGGATAATTTTAGTCCAACTTGTTCTTAAGCCCCTGGCCCTACCTCCAGTTGTAGGCAGAAGAAAACTGTCTCAAGGTTCTGTTGCTCTTGAAACCATGGACATGTACAGCTTTGAATAGAGCAGCCTTCAAATAAAAAAAAAAAACTGCTTGAAATGTCATAGCAAACCTACATGCTAGAGAAGCGGTTCTCCCTACAAGCGTCTCCCAGGAAACAAGTTCATTACAGTATCTTCATTGTCTTCAGCAGCCAGCACACTCTTTCCTTTTAAAGCTTCCTTTGCTGCTTCTCTTTCCTGATAGTTGAAAGCAAATTTCTTTTTCCCAAAGGATTAGGGGCGCTGAATGTTTGCTCCTCTGATGCTATCCCTCCCTCTGCCTCTCTAAGATTCTCCTCTTCCTCGCCACCATAAGGGACTGCTGACTCATCCCTCTATCTGTGATTTTGGCCTTTCTTCTACCTACACTCTTTGTCTGCTTTTCAACAGGATACTTGGGGGTACCAAATGTCTTTATGGAAAAGTTACCCCAAGCTCTTTGTTCACGCCCTGTCACCAGTTGTTGAAATCTCTTTATGTGATTCCTTCCTTGATTGCTGATTTCTGGACCAGGATCGACTTGTGGCCTGGTCTGGGCCCGTGTTGTTGCGTAGCCCTCCGAAGCTGGGCCTCATATTGTCATTTAGCCTCATAAAAATTTTACCTCATTCCTCTTTTCATATATATATATATATATATGTGTGTGTGTGTGTGTGTGTGTGTGTGTGTATACATGTATGTATATGCATACATACACACATATGTATATGTATGTATTTATGTATGTATGTATATATATATATACACACACACGTACATACATACATACACACACACACACATACACACACGCACACACACACACACACACACACACACACACACATTCCTTTCCCATTTCCCTAATTTGAAGTCCTCAAGTGTAAGCACCTGTAGTTTCCTATGCTCTGGCTCTGTACACCCAATGCTGTGATTCTATTTTTTCCATGGTTTCCAAGATTTGAGCTCACCAACAGCCTGACTGCATGAGGCCTAGTAGAATAGAGTCCCTGAAGTCATACTGAGAAGTGCCAGGCAGTTGGGATAAGGACCAGCTCAATAGTCTGGGGAAGGATACCCATGGCCTGGGCAGTGGACATCTGATCAGCCTCTGCCATTTGCAGTGGGGTACCAAGTAGCAGATGGCAATGCAGGAAGCTTGGAGGTTCTTATTCAGACATGGAACTCCTAGTTTTTGGTTACTATAAAACTGAGCTTCTTTTAGAGAAAATTTTAGGGCAAAGAAGAACAATAGATACTGTAAACAGGAGTGTTAGTATTTTAATTGAGGAGATGGCCAGTGGCAAAAAACAAAACAAAACAAACTAACCGAAATAGGCCCAATTCAACCAACACCCAGAGAAGGAAGCAGTAAGGTCAGCACACAGCCATTTATTAGTCTAAGGGGACAATATTACAGAGAATGAATGATCTGGAAGTCCCCAAAGCAAATCTGTCAAATAGGGACAGCATGAGGGTTAGGCTAACTTAAATGTTCTTATATAAAGGTAATAGATATGCTTACTAGTGTGACCTAATTGTTTCACAGTATGTGTGTAAATACCATGTTGTACGCTATAGTTGGTCTTCCTACAAGTTCTACATCCATGAGTTCAAACAAATGTGAATTAAAATAAAAGAATTCAATAGCATAGCAATACAAAAATAAAATACAAAAAAAATGCAATGTAGCATAACAGCGATTTTCTTATTATTTACATTGTATTACATAATTTAAATGATCTAAAAGTGATTTAAAGTACTCAGGGAGGTTGGAATTGGTTGTGTGAGTATAATGCCATCTTACAGAAGGGAGAGGAGCATGTGTAGTTTTTTTGTTTGTTTGTTTGTTTGTTTGTTTTGTTTTGTTTTTTGAGGAATATCTTATAATCAAGATACTGGAATTACTTTATGTTACAAATTTTATTTGTCAATTAAAAATGTACATGTCAGAAAGTCTCATGAATGAGAACCAGAAGTAACAGACAAAGTGACTGAAGTGCAGCTGATTGAAAGGTGGCGCTGAGCCTTTGTTCCACTAGTCAACACTATCACCTAGGTTAAGACATGGTTAGAATTGAACCAGAGGAAAGTACTGCTGGTCTGCCTGGTAAGCAATATTAAGTTGTTAAACTGAAAATATGTATTTCAAATTGTGCTTTTAAAAAAGTATAAAAAAGACAGGCATGGTGACTTCAATTCCAATATTTAGGAGGCAAAAGGCAGGCAAATCTCTATGAGTTCTGGGCCAGCCCAGTCTATATATCAAGAGCTGGGCCAGCCAAGGCTACACAGAAAGACCTTGTCTTAAAAAATAAACAAACAAATAAATGAACAACAACAACAACAACGAAGAAGCCAAAAGAAAAACAAAAAATGTCTTGAACAGGATTCAAGTGCCTAGCTTTTATTCCTAAAAACAAACTGTCTTATTCACTTTTGTATTGCTGTGATGAGACACCATGACCAAGGCAACTTATAAACGAAAGCATTTACTTTGGGGCTTGCTAAGTATTTCAGAAGGTGGCTTCATGACCATCCTGGCTGGGAGCATGGCAGCAAATAGGCAGGCATGGCACTGGGGCAGTAGTTGAGAGCTTACATCAGATCCACAAGCAGCAAGCAGAGAGAAAGAAACTGACGTGGCCTGGACTTATGAAACATTTTTGGCCCAACTGATGATTGGATTGATGATTAATGTACCTCTTCCAACAGGGCCACACATCCTAATCCTTACCCAAAACAATTCTGCCAGCTGGGGACCAAGCTTTCAAATCTGTGAGCTATGTGGGGGCCATTCTCATTCAAATCACCACAGCAACCAACCAGCAATCAGCAGGAAAAAAGCTAGCTTGGCTACAGGAGACTTGCAGAAGGAGCAATCCTGTGCTCCAACCAAAATTCAACCAGTAGGATGCTATCACACAGTGGCACAAGGTTCTCATAAAAATGACTTAGATTTATCATTAGCTTTTCCCCAAGGTGCTTTGAAAATATTGGGGTGTGAGGAAAGTTAGGAGCCAAGCATCCACCTACACACGAGGAGGATGAGGTTGGTAAGAATCCAGGTCTAAGAAACCCTGTCTAGAGGGTGCAGCCTCAGTATGAGGAAATGTGGTCATTGCTGCTCTTCTCCTGGGCCCTTTTCCAAGGTTTTGAACCCAGAGTCTTGGAACCTCTGAACTTCTGGCCACAATTGATGTGCACACATTTCTGCGTATCTCCCTGCTTTGATCTCTGCAGTAAAAATTTTCCAGTTGATGTTCAAAAAGATTATTTTATGTTTAATATTTGATTAAAGTGAATTGTAAAATGGGCTTTGTTAAAGAGAGAGAGAGAGAGAGAGAGAGAGAGAGAGAGAGAGAGAGAGAGAGAGAGAGATCCTATAAATTCTAGAGTGCTTTATCATAGAATACTGTTCTTTCCCTTCAGCTTGCTAAGATGAAAACTGCAAAGGCGCAGGCTTTGGACAAGTTTTGACAGTATAGAGTATGTGATTTGCAATGACAGCGGTTCTTTAATGTTTCATAATCAAGGACGATTACAGAAACCTAAACCTTGGTATATGTTCCACCACTCCAAGAGGACCAAGAGCTCAAGGCCCATATGTGCCACACAGAAAGGACCTCTTTTCAAATAAAACAAGACAGATAAGGTGATTAAAGATCTAGAGAGATCTCATTATTCCTGAATGTTAGTTCCAATTATCTGGTGATGGTATGGGATGGGAGTGAGGTTGAAAATGTGCCACATGCCAGCATTTTAACAAATGTCTTAAAGAATATATGATTATACCTTAATGACATTCGGAGGTAAATGAACTTTGGAAAAGGTAACTGGTTCCTGATGTTCTGACTTCTAATGAGCTGTTAGGAAAAGTGTAGGATATTATTTCCCTTCATCCCTGGGGCAGAGTTCCAGGGAGCTCCTTTTCAGGGGTTTGTGTTGCATGTGGGCTCCAGTTTCTCACATTTCTGACAGTTCTGTAATATTTATGAGCTGAGCAGTTCACGAAACCACTTTCTTGAAAAAAAATTCGCTTTTGTCTAACACACTTTAAAATTGTTTCTTGAGCTTAATAGAACCATTAGTCTTTAAATGAGCCTGTCCTCTTCATAAAGGTGGCTTATCTGCATCTAATGCAAAAATACTTTTAAAAAAATTTGTCAAAAAAGGAACTGAAATTATAATTATGCTATTTCTTTGATTTTCTCTCCTCTATACAAACTCTTTCATGCACCTTTATTTGCTCTGTCTCAAATTTGTGGATTCTATTTCTTTAGTTGTTGGTATACACACACACACACACACATATGTTCTTATGGCAGACTATTTGGTATTGGACAGCCAGGTGGGAAAGAGGTCTTTCCTGGTCAACCCAATTTTTCCCACCCCCAGCATTCTTTAATTGCCTGTAGTTCCTTTGTCTAGGGTTTAGGCCTCCTCAGCTTTCCCCTTCCCGTGTTAATGGAAGTTCATGGGTTTAGCTCTCCTGGTCTCTTGAGGAGACACAGCCTCAAGTGACACTTCACTTCCTTTGGCTTTTACAATTGTTCCACACCCTGTCTGTGATGTTCCTTGAGCCTTAGGTACAGGAGCTCTGCTGAAGGTATATCAATTTAGACTGGCCCTGACATGGTCACTTGTTTTCTGCATTGTCATTGGTTGTGGTTTTCCATAATGTTCTCCATCTGTTGCAAAAGTAAGTTTCTTTGATGAGGAATGGAAGCTACACTTCTCTGTGGTTATAAAGATAAATTGAAGAATGTAGTTAGGGATTATGGTGATGTGCTGACAGGTTTTTATGTCACCTCGACACTGCTAGGGTCATCTGGGAAAAAGGAATCTTAATTGAGCAAATGCCTCTGTAAGACTGGCCAATATGCAATTTTGCCCTCCCTCCCTCCCTCCCTCCCTCCCTCCCTCCCTCCCTCCCTCCCTCCCTCCCTTCCTTCCTTCCTTCCTTCCCCCCCTCTTTCTTTCTTTCTTTCTTTCTTTCTTTCTTTCTTTCTTTCTTTCTTTCTCTCTCTCTCTCTCTCTCTCTCTCTCTCTCTCTCTCTCTCTCTCTCTTTCTTTCTTTCTTTCTTTCTTTCTGCCATTTGATGTGCAAGGGCCCCGCTCACTATGGCTCTAGGTTGTCAGCTGCGAGTGCAATAAGAAAGCAAGGTGAATAAGCCATGAGAACAACCCACTAAACATCACTCCTTCATGGCCTCTGCATCAGTTCCTGCTTTGAGTTCTCAGCATGGCTTCCCTTCTCTTTCCTAAACCCTTTCCTCTCTGAGTTGGTTTTGGTCATTGTGTCTTATGACAGCAATAGAAACCTCACTAAGACAGTTTGTTTATTAAAGTCGAAGTTGTAAGCTGTCCTCTAAGATCCATGTTCTCTTCTAATAGGATTCCCCCTCTGTTAAGTGACCTTAAGGAGACCACTTAGGTGAGTCATGCATTCCGCTCACTGCTTTACCCTTGGGGCTATCAGACATATATTTTTATTAATCTTGATTCTCTGTCGTCTGTGATGCGTGATTGTCATTTATTTAATGGAGTAAGGCCCAAACATGGCAGCACACTTGCCAGCTTTTAAAATCACAATGCGTATATTTTTCTGTGTGCTTGTGGTCCGTTTGTTCCGCTGTGCAAATGTTTAAGTCAGAGGATGACTTTGGGTGTCAGTCCTTGCCTTGTCTGAGACTGCATTCATTCGTTGATTGCCCCAGCTTAGGTTTCCAGGGATTCTCCTGTTCCTATCTCCTTTCTTTCCTTAGGTGCACTCAGCTTTCTGTCGGGTCTACAGACTCAGAGTTAGCATCTTTCTCATCAGCTTGTAATACTTATTTTTATAACAAAAACAGTTGAACACAACTAGTTTGTCATCCAGCTCCCTGGTTTGATCAGGGAGTGCTTGCCCTTCTCTAGGTTGGCCTGTCTAGAAACCATTTGAAGGATATTGTCTCAATATGAAGGGATTATAACAAACAAAGATGGTGGAGGGCTTCACTTTATTAAGTAGTTTTTAATCTTCCTTCATGAAACATCTTTCAGGGTTGCCAGTGGAATGACTTTAAACTTCAGCCCCCTGTTTCTTGTCCATCCCTTTTGCAGAAATGCTAATGAAGAGGATCAAAAGGCAGAAAGACAGAAAAAGAGAAGAGGGAAAGAAAAGCAGGGACACCGGTTCCTTCAAAAATATTTCTAGAGGCTGGAGAAATGTCTGAACAGTTAAGAGAACTTGCTATTCTTACAGAGGACCTGAGTTTGGTTCCTTGCACCCATGTGGAGGCTCATTTCCAAGGGATCTGACTTCCCATTATGGCTTCCTAAGGCATTAGGCTTGCACTCATACACATGAAATATAAATAAAATATTTAAGAATGATATTTCTGAACAGTCAATTTCTGGCTGAGAGGGAGGAGTGTTATTTCTCCCTTGTCCAAATTATATTGGGTAAAAGCACCCAGGTGTGACATGGTAAGTGGACACGGAGTGTTTAAGAAGGCAGCCTATCCATTCCTTGCCTTTCCTGTGTCCTATCAGTGTGCTGGCACATCTGCACACAGAGAAAAAAAAACTATAGTCAGTTCTGTAGTAACGGATCTGCCCATGGAACTTGATGGGCATTCTGGAGCAGTTTGCTTCCAGTAGCAGAAGTCACACTCATGTGTCCATGGAGGACTGACTGTTCAAGAGAAGCCAGGTTCTGTGTTGTGAAGCTAAACCTCAGCATGCTTCAGAAATTCCACATCAAACAGTTTCTGTTTTCTAATCATAACGGGATCAAACCAGAAACCAATTAAAAAAGACAGCAGGAAATCTCCAAACAATAGAAAATAAATTTTCCGATGATCCTTAGGGCCATGAGGAAAATTTCAAGGGGGATGATGGATCTGTCGCATTGCATGGAAATAAGTGCCCTGCAGATGGGGACACAGAGGGAACAGCGTGAATGGGAAAGGCATAGCACTAAGTGCTGAGACTTTAAAAAAGGAAGGTTTTCAAGGGTAAGCCTTCAAAAAACTGAAAGAGGAGGAACAAAGTCAAGGCAAACAAATCGAATAGAAGTAAAGGTAAGAGTGGGAGTAAATGGGACTGAAGGGCAGAGGATTCACTCAGTGGCAGGATGCTCCACTAGCGTATGTCTGAGGCTTTCAGGTTCATCCCTGGTACCAAGACCAGCCCACAACCAAAGCAAGAGACTAACAAAAGTGTCTGAAAGCCACAGCCAAATGAAAGAACCTTGACTGGATAAAACACTGGCTTTAAAGAAAGTAGAAATAGCTTATGACCGTCAGACGGAAGTGAAGGAGAAGACCCAGGCACTGAGTGATGTTCAGAAGCTCTGAAAGTGACCTGCCCATCCTGTGTATGAGTGAGGATTTAGAATGTTATGAACTGCTCTACGCATATTCATACTCAGGAACTCTGAGAACCATAAATCCAAGTACTTAGCAATCACCAGTTAGTATATCAGTGGAGTATTTATCTACCATGCATGGATCCCTATGCTCCAACTCCAGCACTACACAGGCTTAGAGGCTGGGGGGCTCATGCCTCAAATCCTCACATGCAGGGGACTATGGCAGCTCAGGAAGCAAAGGTAGGAGAATCAGAGGTTCAAGGTCATCACTGGGCACATATGAAGTTGTATGACAGGCTGGGCCACACGAGACACAATTTCTAATACTGAAGTGAGAGTGAAGAGATCTTTGAGAATAGAGCTTAGCTTTGGAGATGTGAGACCCTGACCTCCATGCCTAGTATGTAAAAAACAAAAAAATAACAACAAAAAGCTAATAACAAAAAGTCTGAGATCCCTAGGTCATATGCACTAACAAGCTAGCCTAGCCTACCTAAGCCTATTGAAGCCAGTGAGAGGCCTTTTTACAAAACAGAAGGTGTCACCTATGAAGTAAATTCCAACTTACACTTACACACACACGCGCGCGCGCACGCGCGTGTACACACACACACACACACACACACACACACACACACACGCTAAGGGGGCGAGAAACTGCAACTGATTAAAATCCCAAGATGAAATTGATAATCTGAATAGTCCATTAATGACTAAAGAAAGTGAACTTGTAATTAGTAGTTCCCGAAAAAGAAATCTGTGGACCCAGATAATTTCATTGAGAATTATCAAGTTCATTTAAAAAGCTAATACTGATTACATGCATTCTGCAATCTCCTTTAGAAAATAGACGAGAAGAGAACAATTCCCCAGTCATTTCAGGAATCCAGTGTTACAGTCTATGAAAAGTGCACACCAGGAAATGAAGGACACACTCTCAAAAGGTTGGCACAAAAATCTTGAATAAAATATTCACAAGTCAGGCCCATCAAGATGCTCATGAATTATGCACTCTGATCCAGCGTGGTCTTCTCTAGGTATACAATGAATGACAGTCAATAGCCACATGTCAGTAGACTAAAAAGGAAAGTGGTGGTGGGCACAGAAGTACATTTGAAAAGTATTTCTAGTATTTCACACTTCCTAAGTGTGAAAACATAACAGTGATCATTAAACCTTCCTTCTTTCAGCCACTGCAGTAAGCACTGAGTGCAAGAGACATGCAGAGAAGTGAAGGAAAGAAAATGACCCTGGTGTGGCTGACTACAGAAAAGTTCTAAGGATTTTACATAAAACCTGATGTTACTAGTATGTGAATACAACAAAATTACAAGATCCAATATCAACATAAATAACCTCTATATATTAATAAAGGATTTGTGGCAACAAGAGTAAAAAAAACAATCTTTGGCAGCTCCAAGAAAATGAAATACTTAGGTATATGTTTAGTAAAATAGGCACAGCATGTGTGTACTTACCTAGTTAAGTGGGAAACTTTTTGTTTTCATGATTTTGAAATCCATGTAAACTCCCAGGAAAGATTTTGTTTGTTTGTTTGTTTTGTTTTTTGGAGGGGGGGGATGTTTTCATATTAATTTGTAAGGATGCAAGTGCAAGTACAGCTACAATCGTATCCTCATTGAGGATCATTTAACAAGTCATCCATGCAATATCTCTGAGTCCCACAGAGCCTGAGGAACTGTGGCTGGTTGTTACCAATGGAGACAGGTGTCTAGATTTAGTGGAATAGAATAGTGAGTCTAAAGATAGATGTGCACAAGAATCCTCTACCATGATTGTTAAGAGTTTTAATTAAAAATTGATTTTTATCTATTTGAAAGCGGCATACATACTTCAGTGCCAGGAAACTTACTTTATTCCTCCAATGAGGCTGTCATAATTATATCCATTCCCTGCTCTTACCTCCAACTCCTTCCTCGGACACCCCATATCATATTTCTCTCACAACTTTTGTTCTCCTTTATAACTAATTAATTATATTAAAATTATATGCATAATTAATTAATTATATTTTACAAACTCAAGGAAATTTTTGTTGGAGTTTAGGAGGAAGAACAATGGGATAGGCAGTCTGTATATCTCTGAAGCAACCGGTTGGGTAGGAGGGAGAGGGAAGAAAGAGAAAGAGAGCAGCCAGGCTGGCTCAGCATTGTCAGTGGGGGACGGCTTCCCAGCAGGGCTGAGTTAAAGTTCAGCCAGTTTTTAACTTCAGGTTGAAAGCAATTCAATAGTGAAGCAAAAGAATGTCAATCATACTCTGTCTCACACATAACTTTGTACTAAATGGGCGAGCCATAAGAGTGCCTTGACAGCCTGAGGCCAGAAGGAGAGCTCCCAGCACTAACACCCAAAGCTCAGGTAATAAAAAGAAAATTAGGAGAAAAGACTCCACGAATAAGGTGAAAAGATGAACTCTCTATCCGGAGAAAATACCTGTGATCCTGAACTTCATGAAGGATTTGGATCTGGAACACAGGATTAATCTCAAAATTCAGCCATCACCCACAAGCCTATTTGCAGTGTCTCGAGTAAAATACTTGAAAATTTCTGTGTTTTATTTTAGTATTGAATACAGCTAGTCAGCTTCTAGGATTGATTTGTAGTGAAGCTCATGGGTAGGCTCAGATAGACTGTATTCTTTCATTGGACTTCATTCAGAGGCCCTAACCCTGTGTAAAATTGTGGTGTTGAACCTCCCTGACATTGGCTGAGAGACAGAGTTTAGAGGACACTGGTGGGGAAACTCAGTACTAAGAAATTTGTATTTCAGGGAGTGACATGCCTGGTTCTTCCCCACCCAGCTTTTCTGTCTCTAAAGTCATTCTGCTTTTTACTAACTGGAGAGACTGAAAGGAAGGTTTGTTTCCGAGACTCCTGAAATATGCTTGGTGACTGTCTCAAGTATACAGATCGCTGTTGATGTTTGCATATATATATATATATATATTCATTTCTAGGGATCAACCTGATCATAACTTTGACTCAGTTTCTTGTTGGGTAGAAATCAATTTGAGATGTGGTAAATATTCATCAACAGGCCTGAACTACAAGAGGAGGAATAGAAACACTTCAGTGCCAGGAAATTTACTTTGTTCCTCCAATGAGGCTGTCATCCTGAATTTTGCTCATGAGTAAAACAGAGAAAGTAATGTGATGTTCATTTTCCTCCAAATTTTGGGTCTTCATTGCTCTGGCAAGGGTGGTGGTCAATGTAATTAACAATGTCTTCTGCTTCATTCTGAACTGGAAAACATTTGTAATAATATGCACTGGTAATAGGCAAAGGTCTCTTTCTCAGTGCAAAGGTCAAAGGCATGGAGCACAGCACTCCAAGCCACATGGTTTATTTTTTGGAACCAGTTTTAATCCTGACTTGAAATCTTCCCAATCTAGAATCAAGAGGCTTGTGAGATGAACGCTATGACAGTGTGCTGAGGATGTGGGAAGGCTTATTGCTGTGTGATGGGCACCACTCCCACTTGACATATGTAGCCCCAACTGGAGGCCCAACTTCATTTAGAATAACTTTGTATTTATTCCTCAATGATCTCATGTACATCTATTTTGCTCACGTCATTCCCCACTTTCCCAGCTTACCACCTTTCTCACTGTAGAACCTTCCTTCATAGTATAACCCCTTTCTACATTTGTGGATTAAAAAATTTATGTATATAGTCCACTGAGCTGAAGAAGGAATGTTTGTATGTTCAGTGTATGTGTGTATGTGTGTGTGTGTGTGTGTGTGTGCGCGCGCGCACGCGCGTGGGCGTGCACACACGTGTGTGCATGCTTGTGTGTGCATGTACATGTGTGTTTGCTAGATCATGGGAAACATACCAGTTGCAACAACCTTGAATAAAAATGACTCCCTGTTCCCCCAGCAGTCATTAATTTCAAATATTGCCACATCTAGATGTGGACCTCATGAAGTCATCCTCACTCATGCTGGAATTATTGATTGGCCTGTCATTTTATAGGACTTGCATCCATGATCATAGCTGCTGAGAGTTAGTGAGTTAAGTGGGTCTGATACATCCAGAGCACAATCTTTTGCAGCATTCCTCCCCATCCTCCTGCTCTAACATTCTTTTTACTCACCTCTTCTTCTATGTTTCCTTCATGTTCTGTGATCAAGGGGGTGATACAGATGTCCTGTTTTGGGCAGAACATGCAACAGCTACTTATTATAAGCATCTTGACCAGTTATAAATATGTACATAACTCCAGACTAGTTGAGTAAAGCACATTAATCTATGAGTATAAACAAAAAATATTTAGAATATAGTTTGACAACATTGCTGTTTAGCAAAAAAGAAAAGAAAAACCAAAACAACAATAAAAAATCCTCATTGTAGTGGGTTCCCCTATAGGGCCTATGATATATATAGTCATGAGGTTTTGATCAGGTTTACAGTACCAGCATGAATTTCCTCCTTTGTAGAGGGCTACAAAAAATTATTGGGTTATTCCCATAAGATTCATGCCACTATTGCACCAGTGGGAGTTCCTTGAATGTCAGGTAACTATTATAACATGCAGGGTTCAACACTGGCTAATTACATTAGTCCCCTTCTTCCTGCAGCCTACATAGATAGCATGTTTCTCACACTTAAATGTAAACCAGAAATGTGGAAATGTCCAGATCAGTGCTGGCTTGATCCTCTATATCCAGTAACTAATATGTATGATGTGTTCAGCAGTTGGGTCTTACCATGTAAGTTCTGGTGGCAAACAAAGAACAATGACAATAGCCTTTATTGTTTTGAGGATTTCTGCCAGTTCTACCCTCCAAACCCACAACTCCTAGAGAAGTATCGTACACCTAACACAGCAGTTTTTTAAACAGCCCATGGCTCTTGGAAGTACAGTTCCAAATGCCTACCTTCTGATAGGAACTTGATAAATTAATCTGTGGATAAGAGTAAAAATTAACTTTGGGAGAAAGCTTTAGTTTTAAACTTTCCCTATGAGATATTAAACAACAACAACAACAACAACAACATAGAATGAGAGCAAAAAAACCATAGTAAGGATAGCATAAACCAGTGGAAGCAAGCATCGGATATATTCACTGTTGCTTCTGACAGTCAGCAGAGATAATATTGTAAGGCCAGAGGCATAAGAATAATCTAGCTTTGACCTGAACACATTATGGTTTTAGTTTTCTAATTCTTGGATAAAATGTCAAGTGAAGCAAAGGCTTGAGTGTTTATACAGGAGAATTCAGTACAACTTGAGTGTGTGTTATTTCTGGAACAGAAAAGCTGAATCTGTCCTTTATATTCTAAGCCGTCCTGAAGATCACTGTGAAGAGATGGCCTCAGCTTCCCAAGTGCTGGGTCACAGGCCAGCACCACCTTCCATCTATCTTTATCACCCCCTTTCCTCTCTTACTTTATCAAAAAACCAATATAAAGAAAAGAGCTAAATTAAAGATGAGTAAAGATTGGCATTATCTGAGCAAAGTTCTAGTAAAAAGGACCCCTAGACTCCTGGACCTAATAGACGAATTATAGAGGGAACAGGCATAGTGATGCTGGAGAGGCAGCTAATGGCTTGAGGTAGAGAAATAGAAGCAAAACCAGAAGGGCATGCATTGGACCCAGCATTACCAACACTGTAAGAAAACAGACTTTTGAAAGCTGTCTGCAGGTGGGCGTCTATAAGGGGCTAATTCTGCACAGTGTATAGGATATTTAAAAGCTGTATCTTTTTAGATCAGAAATTGTGTTCAGTGAATTTTACTCTAAGAATCTCTGTGCAGTTGTTGCCAAGAGGTTTAGAAGAGTGAGAAACTTGTAAGTACCCAGATGCCCTACAGTGGGAAAGCAGCCTAGTGCTCATGGGCACTTTTACAGAAGTGGGCATCATGCAGCCGTTCAAAAGACAAGATGCCTACATTGATTGTATGATACAGTCTACAGATATTAGCCATACCTTGTGCAGAGTATGAATATAAGTTTAATAAGAGTGTGTATGGAGTAGGACATGGCCAGGTAAGATAGTCGCCACAATCTTGCATTATGTGTTTGATTCTTTTAGAAGTTGTCAGAACCTAACATGTGTATTATTAGTCTTAGCATGAAGATGAAGTATTTCCCTTTGATGGGGAAAGAAGTCCACAACAGTGACTGGTATACATCTTGTGTTCTCAGTGTTTGGTACAGCCATTGGGGCATGATGGGAAGTTGACATGTTTGTTTCAGTTTTTCTTTACTTGAGATGAGAATGCTCAGTTCAGCTTATCGAAGGCTTGCATCGGTTCTGTTCTGGCTCTGGCCTTTGTGCCACAACAAAAGCTAAAGTCATCAAATAACAAGGCAAGGTCCATATGGGGCTTGCTATGTGTTGGGTACTCATTTATGATGTCAGTGTATATGTACACACACAGGGACATACACACTGTTTCTTTAGCTCTTTGGAGTATACACTGTTGGCATCATCTCATTTTGTGGGTGAAGATATTGAAATGCTTAGTATTTTTCTTCCTACCTGGAGTTCAGCTCAGTAGTATGTTCTTTACCTTGGTTGTGTGCTGTCCTGTCATCGGTCTTCGGAATAGTTACAAGCGTGCACTATATGTATTGGGAAACTTAAAAGATTCTTCGTAAATGTATACCTTATCATTTATACAGTGAGATGTAGAATGAAAGAGGGCATTGCTGGACTGGGGCAAGCAGAAGTGAGCTCATCCTGTCTGGATAATGTGGAACTACTACCCTTCTGAGTGATTAGGTGAATTTTTTCACTGACACATTGGGAACCATGCTGTGAGGAGTGAAAAGCAGGGATAAGCCAGACATGGGAAGAGGGGAGGCCTGTGGGTGCTTATAGGGAAGCACTGGGGTGTTTCAGCAACATTGGTGTGACCCAGGAGAAACAGGAGATGGACTTGAAAAAGTGACCTCATACTCTGTTGCTGTTGTGCATATTAGATGCATGGACTCTTTGAAAGCCTTCTCAGGCTGTTTTCTTGCCAGAGACACAGATCTCTACTGCACAATGCCATTGTTTGTTTGAAGAAGCCCTCTAGTCTTGTCTTCTCATTTTTATCACTCCCTCTCTGGTATAGCCTAAGTAAATTGAGCCTTGTTTCCACATTTACTTCACGCCAAACTCAGTCTTGGCTCCTTGGCTTGGGACTTAGATAGATAAGGTGTGGGCATGAGTCATTTGATGGAGCCCGAGTGTTGTGTGAGAAAATTCAAATTGATTTGCAAGAGGATGGCTTTGTTGGCGAGTAGATTAGAAATAAAGAAGTCAAATCTCACGGAGACAAATGAGTTGATTGTGCAGGTATAGAAGCAGTAGATTGCCATGTCTCTGAAGTCTCTGTGAAGAGGTTGTCTGGAGAACATTTCTCGTACGTACCTCTTGTATTTTCCATAGATACAAATAGACTTTTAACTATACATTTCTTTGTTGTTTCTTAATATATTTTCTATATATGACCATACCAAGTATTAATTATTTAGAAATAACTGGTGAGTGAGACAAACCACACCTCCTGCTGCCAGCTACTTCAGCTGTTCTTTGCAACTTGTCTATCTTCTGGGATATAAAATGAATAAACTGTTGTATTAAATCCATGCAAAAAAATATTGCTGAGAATGTACCAACTCCAACCACATCTCTATTCTCCAGTAACAATACTGGAGCAACTGAATATTATTAGCAAGTAAGTGAGTTTGTTCAACAAAGCTGAAGGTGTCTTGTCTCTGGAAAAGCTCCGTCTGCCTGTCACTTCCAGCACAAGTGGGCACAGGAGTGATGCACAGAGTGTCAGGTGCTGCGTTGCTTGAGAGCAGCCTGTTTTGTTTCTTTGAATGCTTCCTGACCTAGTGTCATACAGGATGATAACATGCCTGTGGAACAGGACCTGCTGGTCCAGGAGATGCCTGTCTTCTATTTGGTTCTTGGGGAGCTATGCTACATGAAGCAACTATTCTGAAGAACTAGAATTCAAAATGCTGATGAATTTTGTGTGCACGTGTGTATTTGTGTGTGTGTGTGTGTGTGTGTGTGTGTGTGTGTGTGTGTGTGTGTGTGTGTGTTGGTGGTGGCAGGGGCTATGTCAGCTTGTCACTGCTCTAAGGCTAAATTTGAGCTTCCATATTTGACAACTATGTTCCAGAGCTACTACCTACTTCAACCATAGCTATTGAGGTGGACAGCAGCTTTGTCTTAGGAGTCTGAGGCCAGCCCAAGCAACCTAGAAAGGCAACATCTCAAAAAAATTACAACAAATAACACATGCTGTTAGACGAAAACATCACATATATCACTCTAGGCTTCTTTTCTTTCCTTATGTCTGCTATATTGAATATTAATCTGCCTTTCCTCTATTAAGTGATATATTGTGATCTTTCATAGGCAAACACAGCTAAATCTTAAGATGGGAATCCTCCTGGAGTCAGGAAACATTCACAGTGAGAGGTGTATCAATCCACCCAATGACTGAGATTTAGCTTTTCCCAGTTTCTAATGCAGATTGTCAATTTTGGAGGGGATTCCATGAAGCCAGGGAATAAAGATGAAGGACAGGCTACAGCCACAGACAGGCCTGTCCTCTGAGACTCAGTCCTTTCTGTTGATAAGCTCAGTGGTAAAAACGGCTACTCCTGGCTCAGTGTTCATCCCTTGGCAATATTTAGTATAGCTTATTGGATTGTTTAAGTACATTTTGGCCTAAAAGGAAAATGTAATTATCTCGAAGACAAGAAATCAGGGATGAGATTGTCTTAAGCATATTCAGTTAATTTGTTAACGCATCTGGAACAACTGAAGATTATTAGCAAATAAGTGGGTTTGCTCAACAAAGCTGAGGCTGTCTTGACTCCGGAAGAACTCCATCTGCCTGTCACTTCCAGCACAAGGGACAAGACCTTCACTAAATTCCTAACCTGTCTCCAGCAATTTCTCTCCCAGTAGTCTACTGCAAAGATGCCTGCTTGAGCTCAGAAACTTGGATCTCTTCCTCATTTTAGTGACAAATGATAGAATCAAATAGTCAATGGATAATGCAAATTGAAAGGATAGGCTATTACACAGCAATAAAAGTTAATGCCACCATTAAAGCTATTTTATGATGGGAGAATGCTCATATAATGTTAAGTGAAAAAGTAAGATATGAAGTCGTATACATGTCTGAATAAAATGAACCCTCACTATAATATTAAAGCACTGCGTGCATTCACAGATTTTGCAATAAGTATGTGTTAAAATAAGAAATACAAATATTTCATCTAGATAAACTGGAAGAAAATATGAATTTTATTTTGTGTATTCCCTTTCTATTTCCCAGTTTCTCTAGTCTTTATTTTTCTCCTTGGTCTTCTCATCCAAAACCCATTCATTAAAAACCTACAGTCACAGGTACACAAGAACTCGCCAAAAGATTCCTACTGACATACAGCATTCGTCTTAGGTTTTTGATGGGAACATTTTCATTTGCATGGCCAAAGAAACAAATACATTTAGCTTCACTCTCATTTTCTGTGATCAACGTTTTGTGGGGTCTTCCTGTGCTTAGTCTAGTCATCTCTGCCCTGGAGTATGGTGGGGTGGTGCTAGCCTCCTCACACACACACGGTGGCTTCAGATGCTTTGTGGGAACAGAGGTACAGGTATCTTGTTGGCGTGAGGCAGCATTTTAGAGATGCCTGTTATCCTTGGAGGCCTGGGGCTGACATAAATGTCAGACAGAAAATACTGAAGGTTAATCTACAGGGAAAAAGCAACACTTTCCATCTGTCCTTGTAGAGAAATCTGCTTTTTCCCCCATCAGACCTGTCCATTTCCACAGAATGCTTTACTCATCAAATTGTTTCAGTTCCATTTCTTTCCCAAGTCACAGCAGTCAGTTATCATTTAGTCACCCCTTGGTTCAATCAGCATTCATTGACAATTTGCTGTCTGCTTTTTTCTGTGTAGACTCCATTGAGTGTGGAACCATATTCCAACAACCTTCAGGTGAGGATATATGAGTGACCTAAGAGCAAAGATAGTGGTCACATGAGTTCATATTCCTTAGTGACACACACCTGGAATTTGTGTCTCTCTGGAATGGCTAGGGATTCATGACAGGTGCTTTGCTTTAGGACACAAAATGTCCTGTGCTGCTGACCCACAGACCTACATATAATTCCTGACCCAGGATTGCTCAGCTTTCTGTGCCCTGTGTGGTCTTTGTAGAGGATTACCCATGAAAGTGACCTTGTAAAATGTTTCAACTGAACTCTAGAGAACAAGCACCTGACACAAATATGTAGCTAACGATTTCTGAGAGAGTGGCTCTCAAGACAGCCATTTCTGTCATGTTTTATTACTTTCTTCCCTGTAAATGGTTGGGTTGAGGAAATTCCCTTTAACCCAGGTTAAAACAAAGAATAAGCTGTGGCTTACAATTTTATAATTTATTGTTCATCTTGGTACTTAATAGAGAAAAACCGTGATATAATTCTGCCTCATGTAAGTAACTTATTTAAAAAAATAATTTATTGTTATTTGGTTAAATATGTGAAGCTTTCTATCTCAGCCACCTTTCACTATAGAATTCTGGTCTGGTTATTATTGCTGATCTCTATAATTCTTTTCATTGTATGAAACAAAAACATGACCAGCTAAATGGCTCTTCCCTCTCTTCTCTACCAGCTCCCAGCAACTGCTGTTCTGTCTACTTTCTGTGATTTTGGCTACTTTAGGTCTTACACAGATGGAATGGCACAACTTTTGTCTCTGTGACTGGTTTATTTTCATAAGCAAAAGGTCTTCAATTTTCCCCATATTGTAGGGTGTCTCAGGAGTTTCTTCTTTTTGAAGATTGGCTAAATATCATTTTGTGTGTTTAAACTTTGTGTCCTTACCCATTCATCTACCTGGGTTGTTTTTAACCTTTTAGCTGTTATGAACCATGGTGGTATGGTCTTCAAATACCTCTTTGCTTTATATTTTCCTTCTAAGTCTCTTTAACATTTAAGTCTTCAAACCATTTTGTATCTTTTTTTTTTTAATGGTACAACTTTATTCTACTACAGGTGGAGAGTCAGTTACCCCAGCTGAATTTGTTAACAACACTACCCTTTTCTGCAGTCAGTAACCTTAACAACTTTCTCAAAAATCATGTACCCACTGAAATGATTAGTATTATTTAACAGCTTGACAGGAGTTATAATCAACTGGGTGATGGACCTCTGGGCATGGCTGTAGGGAATTATTTTTATTATGTTAATTGAGGTAGGAAGACCAATCCATTGTAGATGTTAATATTTCTTAGGTAGGAGCTCCTAGCCTATAAAAGAATGAAGAAGTAAGTTGAGCTCCCACATGTGAACGTTCATCTCTTTCTCTTTCTCTCAGGACTTTTGACTTTCTTATGACTTTTGAGCTTCAGGCTCCTGATGACTTCCTGTCAATGATGTACTGTAATCTGGAATGTAAACTAAAAGCAAACCCTTTCTCCCTTAAGTTGCTTTGGTCAGGGTATCCTGCCCAACAACAGAAAAAGAGACTAAGAGGTCACATCTAGTTTAATTTATAGTTTGTATTCTACAGGTCTTTTTCTTCAGTTAATTCTGATGTAATTATTTCATTGATGTTAATGTAAATTAAATCGTTTTGTAATTTCCTGTTCAGATTATTATTGACTGTATCCTACTGCTTTGCTGAATTCATTTATATGCCCATGAGTCTCTACCCTCTAGGTACCTTCAGGGGTTTCCACACACAAGGTCATGTCATTTACATATAGCGATGCATCTTCCATTCAGATTTGGTGGGCTTTTCATTTTTTTGCCTGTTTGTTCCAGGACTCTATATCCTAGATTTGTTTGTAATTTTCGATGAAAAGCTTTTAGTATAAGCTTTGAGGGTTTGTGTGGCTTTTACTAAGTAGCTTTTATTTAGTATGGGTCTTCGGAGGTAATGGAAGTATAGGTTATGAATAATTATTTTGCAAGTTAGATTGTAAAGACAAGCATAATTCATAGATATGATGTATATATGTGAGTGTCTGTTGCCTACCTTTTCAGACATTGCTCTGCCTCTCTGGATATAGGACACTTTCATTTCCATTGTAATAGAAATGAGACTGAAGCATCTAAAACAACCTTTATAGGCAAAAAGTGTGATTGAAGTACTAGTGGGTAGAGGACAGGGAGCATTTCTGGTTAAGAGAGATTTAGGTTCCATGACATAGAAGAGAATTAAACTTTTACTGAGTTACTGGGGTGGCCTAAAGTCCAACAGATTTTTACTAGTCATGAGGAGAATATTTTAAAAGGAAATCTCTATTTTATATCTTTTGATTCTTTTTTTCTATATATAAGACATGGATCAGCAGCCATTTTATTTTTGAACATATTGTTGCACCAACCTGAATCAAGCAGGTTTTCATTTTTCAATGATAATAGGTTGAGGCTAGGAGTGTGGCTCAGTGACAGAGTGCTCGCCTAAGGTGTACAAGGACCAAGTTCCATCCTCAGCATACGAAAATAGATAGATGGATAGGTAGATTGATGGGTAGATAGATAAATAGATAATTGGATAGATAGATAGATATACAGACAGACAGACAGACTAAGAGACTTGGCAGGTACATTTCAAATACTGCTCTCAAGGTATAGTGACAATTGGCCATTGGGTAGGGACAAAGGTATTCTCTAAATCTCTCCTCATAACATTCCTGGTTTTGCCTTACAGTGGTGGATTTTGCAGTACTTAGTTTTATTTGATGATCTATTAAAATTTCATGCTGATCTTTTAAAAATTTGCCTCCTCTACCAATGGGTGCAATGAGGACTTAGGGCTACTCATGTGTCAATTATGCTGATTTCCTGGTGCAAAGGGCAGCATAGTGAGTGAGTACCATCTATGTTTCTTGTTCAGAATCCTTTTTAAGACTCCTGTGCATTAGCTGAACTGGGAATGAATACATCACAGTTAGTATCATGCGGCAAGACATTAAGTGTGGAACTAAAAATGCAGAACTTTAGAATACAACCATCAAGGGAAAAAAACTGTTACCTTTTGGACTGTTTTCCTGGTGTTGACAAGTTAGTTTTCTGGAAGATACAAAGGAGAGCTGGTATCTGCACCCAGCCTTGGGTTGTGCTTGTGTGAGTTTGTATCTGCTAGCTTCCTCAATGTCCCTAACGAGGTGGAGCCTTTCAGTGTAAACTCTAAAGTGAAGGTCAAGGCAGTAGGAAGTGTCTTAATTAATTCAAGACTCCGGCAGAGATGTCATTCCATCATCGGGGGATATCAGAGAAAATAATTGTCTTGGTAGTGGGAGGAAATGTTTGAAAACTTGTTCAGTGGCCATTGTATTACAAAACTCCTGTTTGTATGTGTTTTGTGGTGTGGTTGTCTCATGTTACACTTACTATAGTTCTTGGTGGTTTCTTTTATTATTTCATGTGTAATGTTCTACAATTGCCTCGTTATAAAACCACAAAATGCTAATGACTAGAGAAGACATATTGACAAACTTTGCCCACTCTTGCCACCTATAGGCCCATGGCCTTGTGCAGACATGTGCCCTCTGCAGCTGTTTCTTTCCACATGGTCATGTTTACCCAAAAGGCTGGTGAGTATTTCCTGGAAACTACTGTTTCATTCTGTCTTACTGCTCCAGCTCTTGCTCATCACAGTTTTTGGACATGGTAGTTTTAGGAGATGAGACTCAACTAAGAAAAAACAGCATGCTTATTCAGCTTGTATTGTTAAAATGATCAACTCCTGCGGAATTCAGTGCATTTGGACTGTAAGCTTTTTCTAAGTTTTGACTGGTATATTTTAGTCTGCGTTCCCCAGTGGCAGTCACTTCCTGGCATAGATTGAATATGAAATGTCTCCTCCAGGTTTATGTGTTTAAACACTAGGCCCCCAGCTTCTAGTGTTTTGGAAATTCGTTGAACTCTTTGGCCTTAGAGCCTAGCCAGTAGTTTCAAAGGTATGGATGTGGGGCTTGCTGGTTCTAGGTCACTCTCTACTTCCTGACTAGTTGAGATGTCAACAAGTAACTTTGTCCTGCTGCTACCATGGAGCTCATCCCACTGCTGTACCTTCCTCACAGGACAGTATCACTGGGACTATGCTCTAGAATAAGTCCATACATTTCTTACATTTAGTTTCTTGGATATTTGGGCCAAGTGACAAGAACAGTGACTAATATAGAAAATCAACACTAGGAAGGAGGCCATTGCCATTATAAGAAAGACCATGTTACTGATAGTTCTTTAAAATTATTTGTAAGAGGATATAGAAGAATTTGAATTGTGGGCTAGAGAAGCCGTGAATGCTATAAGTAGAGTTTAATTAATGACTCTAGTGGGAATACTGTTGATGAAGATGCTGATAGAAATGCAGGCAGTGGTCTAGATAAATGTATCAGTGCTTAAAGCTCTTGCCTTACAAGCATAAGTGCCTGAGTTCAAATCTCCAGAAATCATGTAAGGCTAGATGCAGTAGCATATGTCTGGTGTTACAGTGCTTTTCTACTGAGATAGAAGATAGAGACAGAAAATCTCATGAAGCTTGCAAACCAACTATCCTGGAGAAGTCAGCTGAGAACAAACAGGCACTGCCTTTTATATGGTGGAAGACAAGGACTAACATAGGAGGCTGTTTCTGACCTCTATTTGTTTTTTAAAAAAATATTGGCTCTTTGTGAGTGTCACATCATGTACCCCAGTCCCACTCATCTCCTTGTTATCATATCACTCTCTATCCTTGCAACCTCCCTCCAAAAAGAAAATAGCAGAAAACAAAAACAAAACAAACAAGCAAACAAAAACACAAGGGACCAATGAACCAACCAACCAACCAAAACAAAATAAGCACAGAAAACACCATGAAAGCTGTAGTGTGTCCAATGATGTGTCCCACAATATACCCCCTGTCTATACATCTTCACTAGCAAATGTTCATTGCAGTGAGTCATTGTCTGGCCTCTATTTGTATAATGTGGCATGCACAGGCATCCGGATTCACACAATGAAGATCCATACACATGAATGTACATCTTCATATATAAACATTGCACACACACACACGCACACACACACACACACACACACACACACACACACACACACACACACACACACACACACACACATACACCACACACACGAAGATAAAAAGTGAGAAAAGAAGTAAAGGCAATAAATACTGCTCATGTGGTTTCAGAGGGAAACCAGGTCTGTATAAGAAATTTGACTAAAACCATTCATGTCACATTCTGGTGAAGGAGCTGGCTACACTCTGCCCATTTCCTAAGCATTTGAGTAAGGCTGTGGATATGGTAATTGCTCACTGCTTTAATCTAGATTTACAGTAAGAGAAAACAGAAAATGGAATAGAAAGATGTAGAAAAATATGGTTTGATAGGGAAATGGTATGAGAGACTTTAAAGTGGGGGACAAGGCAAGTGTGGCTAAGGAGGGCATTGTTATTAAAATGTTGAACTTCTCTACAGTGAAATCTCACATTAAGACAATAGAAAGTGGTACCTTGATGGCAAGATCTCACCCACTAAATGTTCTAGAATACCTGTTCCATTTTAACTAGTTCATGTCCTTGATACTGCTAAGGTAAAAGTGGCATGGTGTGTGTGTGTGTGTGTGTGTGTGTGTGTGTGTGTGTGTGTGTGTATACACCTTAAGTTGACAGCAAACCATGGTGTTGTTATTCCTGTAATGGTTTTATGGGTGTGTGGGATGCAAGACTATTGAGTCTTGGAGGCATGTGCCAAGTTTGTAGAAAGAAGCTATGAATCCTGTATAGTTGGGTTGGATTCTTTGCACAGATCTTCTGAGTGGTCTATGCATGGACTATGAAGGTAAAGCCTAAATTATAGTAGAGGCCTCAGCATGTTGAAAATGCCTGGAATGTGGACTATTGTTGAAGAAAGCTCCAAGCACTGAATAGAGCCAGCTGAGAGTCCACATGTGCTATAGGCAGCAGAATTGTAGGGGTGGGACTACCACATCCTATTGGAGACCAGATGGTGCCACTCTGAGTCTTAGATACTACATATGGAACTAAAAGGATTGTGAAAGGATTGGTGTTTGCCTAGATATGTTTCAGTGTTCTTTTGATCTTATCTTTTCTGAGACTGCTCCTATTCTTACATTTTGGAATGGGAATGTTTATCTGTGCCTTTGTATATTGTAATTATTTAACATTTTTTTTTATTTCATAGAAGCTCACAGCTCCCAAATAGTCTCAAGGAAGGGATTGCATTGGACTTTGAACTATGGAACTGTGTTTGAACTTTTAAGACTCTGGAGACTTTGGAAGCAGAACTTGATGCATTTTGTATGATTTGATGGCCACAAGCCTATGGAGTCTCAGAATAGAATGTTATTGTTTGAATGTTGATAAGGTCATAGGTAAACATGTGGACTCAAGCTGTACTACTGAGGCAGGTTGTGGAAACTTTTGGACATAGGGAACAGGTGGAAGAGTGATAGACCACTCTACTTTGAGCCTGGGCTTTTTCAGCTTCCTTATCCACTGAGAAGTGGGCAAGCAGCCTCATGCTCCTGTAGACATCGACAGAATCTGGTTCTGCTGCCATGCTTTCTCTACCATGACAGTGTCCCCTTAAGAGCAAGGCAGAATGAATTCTTCTTTAAGTTTCTTTTGTTGTGTATTTAGTAACCGTAATGAGAAAAGTAACCAATATACACACACATATGAGAGGATGGAAAAATTGTAATTTTTTTTATTTTTGAAATTTTACGTTTAATATTTTCTGGTAGTAGTAAGCATAGAAAACAGAAACTTCAAACATAATGGTGTGGATTAAGAAGACCACTATGTGAGATGAAACTCCTCCCATGTGATGTAGTCAAGCTATGTGCACAGTATCCATTTTACAGTCTTAGTGACCACAGTCTTTTTGTGTCAGTCCTGTTCTGGGTTCTAAATTTACATCAAATCAGAGAAAAAGTCCTACCTGTCTGGAGCTAATGACACATACACACATGGAAGTAAATATGTTAGAAACTAGATATGTTGTGGACTTTGTGTGATTGTAGACACAAATGCATGGGAAATACCCAACTATAAGGTGATTTTGGCTCATGCATGTGGGAAGGCTAAGGAAGAAGCTGGGTAGTGTCCAGGAAGAAAGATACCAACAGCACAGAAACTAGAAAGTGCTAGGCTTGAGATGAACCTCAGTGGTAGAGCACTTGCCCAGACCATGAGACACTCTGGGAAAGAGCTCTCACAGTAACAAACACACAGATTTACAAAATGTAACCATTTCCTTGAGAAAGTAAAGGGGGAACTGATCTGTTTTGGATCCATGAGGGAGAAAAAGCAAACATTTGAGAAAGTAGAATGTATCTCTCTTCATCATCGGTCACAGTCACAGAGGATGCTGAGGTTTGGTCCTAGGAAGCTTTAGGTCTATTTAACTAGCCTGATGGCTTCTTCAGCTATAGTCAAAGATTTCAGGCTTGCAAAGACTCCAACTATTAGCCTGGTGCCTTTGTCCAGCATGACTACAGAACTGGTTTCAGCAAGTACTAGGGAGATCAGCAAGTACACTATAATCTTACCTGCCCCCCTCAAGACCATGGGACAGAGGAAGGGAATAAGAACGTGGTGACTGGGCAGGGGCATAGGGCAGGTTACAAGTAAGGGCATCAAGGCCTATTGGCTTATATATGCATAGATCAAGTAGAGGCAGGGATGCTCAGTGTTTTCCAGGCCAAGGAGCAGAGGCATCTCTGTACATGCAGTGGTTACCCCTCATCTTTAGATTTTCTTACGATCCAAAAGCCCAGGGGGATGCCAGAAATCTGTAGATGTTGACATCTATATGCTTTGTTTTTTTTTTCATATCAATACTTGCCTATAATAAAGTTTGATTTTAAAATATACACAGTTAGATATTAACAACAATGCCTAATAAAAATGAAATTGTTATAACCATAAGGCAAGAAAAGTTGTTCAAAACTTAGAGATCCTTTATTTCTAGGTACTTATTACAGATACAATATCCCTTTCCTGTAGTACTAAAATTGTCAAGATATGGAGGACCCAGAGAGATTACAGAAGCAAATGAGATTCAAGAATATTACTAAATTCAGTGTGTGTTGCTGGTTCAGAAAGTTACTGATAGGGCATGTTCATTAAATTGGAATATGGTCTATAAATTATTAATAATATGGTACTAATGGGGATTTTCTGGTTTGGGCAATTTTATTTAGTCAAGTAAAATGCTTACATTTGAGGTGAAAATTTAACTTGCTGTTTTGGAGTCATAAGCTTATTTGAACTTTTTTTTTCTTGTGCTAAGCATCAAAAAATAGCTGAAGTTATAATTAGTTCCAGTTCAGTTGTTTGAAACCACTCACAAGCCCACAGAAATCCAGACTGACTTCTGTTCGCTTGCAGGGAACCAACTCGTTCTCCAGATGTCTGCTGAGTCTTTGTCCTAGGCATAGTGGCAGGTACTGTGAGGACAAGGAAGGTAGGAAATGGGCCTGTCCTCCGAAACGGTGCATGTCCTGATCATACAAGGCCAGTTGTGTGCAAAGGATTCCAAGTACACCACTGGCTGCAGTGAGTTCAAAGAGGAGCCATTTATTTTGCAGTTGGAAGAGCAGGCTTTCAGAACAAGTAGCATTTAAAGAATGTGGGGAGAAGGCTCCTGGGCAGGATGAGACTGTGAGTAAAGAGAAGGAGAGTAAAGTGACCATGGAAGCCTGGCTGGATGAATATTGCCTGGAGAGCAGTGTGACTTGATTGTGGATTGTGGAGGCCAAAGAAATGTGTGTGTGTGTGTGTGTGTGTGTGTGTATGTTGGGGGTGCTCATGATGTTGTGGTGAGGTTTTAACATGGTGTTATTTTTGGCCTGAAAAGAGATTAAAGGAACTCATGGACACCTCTCTTCTCTCAGCCGTTTGCTCAGTTCCTTCTCTCTACAAAAGGTGCCTGGAGCCTAAGGAATCCTTGTGCCAGGAAGGTAGAGAGATACAAACTAGGCAATGACCTTTTCCTTCTCAGGCAGTTCTGTTCAGCCGTGTGTGCCTCACACTCCTGTTGACTACATCATTTCCCGGCTAAACCTCACACATTACAAGCTGACAGTTCAGAATGCTTTGGTCAATGAACTGGAACGTCTAGGAGGCTTCATGGCATCAGGGACAGTGGCTGTTAGTCTGTGTAGTGGTCTAGGGGTACACACTGCTTTCTTCCTATGAGTTCAACACACAGGAAGCTAATTCTTTAAATTCAACAGAAGAAACTAATTCATTGCAAAATTATAGATTAATGCCTAAAAATGTAGGTGTGTGTGTGTGTGTGTGTGTGTGTGTGTGTGTGTGTGTGTGTGAGTGAGAGAGAGAGAGAGAGAGAGAGGGAGAGAGAGAGAGTAGGGCTTATTTTAGTTAGTCCTGTCTTAGCATCATGTAGGATGAGGAAGATTGCCTTGAGGCAGATGATAACATACAAAAGGCTTGTGTCACTTTACCGTAGGTCCA
This sequence comes from Mus musculus, assembly GCF_000001635.26. Taxonomy (NCBI): domain Eukaryota; kingdom Metazoa; phylum Chordata; class Mammalia; order Rodentia; family Muridae; genus Mus; species Mus musculus. Next base: position 57,636,275 of record NC_000073.6, read on the forward strand.
TTTCTTATGTATAAATATGATCAGAGTATACACGTTCTCATGTTGTCATCTTGTAAGAAGTAAGGGAATAAATCACTTGGATGAATTTCTTCTGTAATCTGAGAATTTCCTATGCATTTTCTGGTCTGTGTTCAAACTTCATGGCTTATCCTCTAAGCTTTTTATCAAGGTACTTGCTCATCATATCAAAGAATTTGAAGTCTTCTCAAGGATGGTTATAGGTCAGGTATGTGTCCTCATTAACATCACCAGCTTCCTACTTGTGAGTGTTATGCTCTCTATGTGACACCGGAGAACTGTAAGTTTTATAGAGAGAGTTCAGAGGTCCTCTTGAGGGACCTTGTAGAAATCATTCCAAATGTCTGAAAGTTGAAGCTTAAGATTATTTTGAAAATAAAAATCATGCTTAGGGAATGACTCATGCAATGTATCATAGTATGATGCTCATAGGTCCCTAAGAGAAAGTAGTGGACTCCAAAGATAGCAGCAGCCATAGGAGAGCAAAGAACAGTGAAAGTAAGTGGGCACATGAAGACCTGAGTGAGTCCCATTAGAACAAGGACAAGACATGCTATAGGAACTAAATAAACTCTTCAGAGACTTCCTTTAGCTCCTTCCTTCCTTCCTTCCTTCCTTCCTTCCTTCCTTCCTTCCTTCCTCCCTCCCTCCCTCCCTCCCCCTCCCTCTTTCCTTCCTTCCTTCCTTGCTTCCTTCCTTCCTTCTTCCTTCCTTTTTGTTTGCTGTAGTTATTTCTAGATAAGGCTTTTTTTATAGAGATATTTTTATTAGATATTTTCTTTATTTACATTTCAAATGTTATCACCTTTCCTGGTTTCCCCTCTGAAAACCCCTATCCCATTCCCCTCTTCTTGATCACCAACCCACCCACTCCCACTTCCCTGTCCTGGCATTCCCCTACACTGGGGCATTGAGCCTTCACAGGACCAAGGACCTCTCCTCCCACTGATGTCTGACAAGGTCATCCTCTGACACATATGTGGCTGGAGCCAAGGGTCCCTCCATGTGTATTCCTTGGATGGTGGTTTAGTCCCTAGGAGCTCTGGGGGTACTGGTTGGTTCATATTGTTGTTTCTCTTATGGGCCTGCAAACCCCTTCAGTTTCTTGGGTCCTTTCTCTAGCTCCTCCATTGCGGACCCTGTGCTCAGTCCAGTGGTTGGCTGAGAACATCCACCTCTGTATTTGTCAGGCACTAGCAGAGCCTCTCAGGAGATAGCTGTATCAGGCTCCTATCAGCAAGCACTTGTTGGCATCCACAATAGTGTCTGGGTTTGGTAACTTTATATGGGATGGATTCCTAGGTGGGACAGTCTCTGGATGGCCTGTCCTTCAGGCTCTGCTCCACTTTTGTCTCTGTATCTCCTCCCATGGGTATTTTGTTCCCCAGTCTAAGAAGGACTGAAGTATCCACACTATGGTCTTGAGTTTCATGTGGTTTGTGAGTTGTATCCTGGGTATTCTGAACTTCTGGACTAATATCCACTGATCACTGAGTGCATACCATGTGTGTTCTTTTGTTATTGGGTTATCTCACTCAGGATGATATTTTCTAGTTCCATCCATTTGCCTAGGAATTTCATGAATTAATTGTTTTAAATAGCTGAGTAGTATTCCACTGTGTAAATGTACCACATTTTTTGTATCCAGTCCTTTGTTGAGGGACATCTTGGTTCTTTCCAGCTTCTGGCTATTATAAATAAGACTGCTATGAACATAGTGGAGCATGTGTTCTTATTACATGTTGGAGCATCTTCTGGGTATATGTCCAGGAGTAGTATAGCTAAAGTAGTACTATGTCCAATTTTCTGAGGAACTGCCAAACTGATTTCCAGAGTGTTTGTAACAGCTTGCAATCCCACCAGCAGTGGAGGAGTGTTCCTGTTATTCCACATTTTTGCCAGCATCTGCTACCTGAGCTTTTTATCTTAGCCATTCTGACTGCTGTGAAGTAGAATCTCAGGGTTGTTTTGATTTGCATTTCCCTGATGACTAAGGATGTTGAGCATTTTTTTAGGTGCTTCTCAGCCATTGGGTATTCCTTTGTTGAGAATTCTTTGTTTAGCTTGGAATCCCATTTTTAAATAGGATTATTTGGTTCTCTGAAGTCTAGTTTCTTGAGTTTTTTTGTATATTTTGGATATTGGCCCTCTATCAGATGTAGCGTTGGTAAAGATCTTTTCCCAATCTGTTTTGTCATTTGCCATTTTGTCCTATTGACAGTGTCCTTTGCCTCTTGAACCTTTGTAATATGAGGTCCCAGTTGTCAATTCTTGATCTTAGAGCATAAGCTATTGGTGTTCTGTTCAGAAAAATTTCCCCTGTGCCCATGTGTTCGAGGCTCTTCCCTACTTTCTTTTCTATTAGTTTCAGTGTCTCTGGTTTTATGTGGAGGTCCTTGATCCACTTGGACTTTAGCTTTGTACAAGATGATAAGAACGTATTGATTTGCATTTTTTACATGCTACCCGCCAGTTGAACCAGCACCATTTATTGAAAATGCTGTCCCCCTGCCCCCACTTTGGATGATTTTAGCTTCTTTGTCAAAGATCAAGTGACCATAGGTGTGTGGGTTCATTTCTGGGTCTTTAATTCATTGATCTACCTGCCTGTTACTGTACCAATACCATGCAGTTTTTTTGCTCTGTAGTACTGCCTGAGGTCAGGGATGGTGATTACCTCAGAAGTTATTTTATTGTTGAGAATAGTTTTCACTATCTTGGGTTTTTGTTATTCCAGGTGAATTTGCAAATTGCCTTTTCTAACTCAGTGAAGAATTGAGTTGAAATTTTGATGGAGATTGCATTGAATCTGTAGATTGCTTTTGGCAAGATAGCCATTTTGAATATGTTAATCCTGCCAATCCATGAGCATGGGAGATCTTTTCATCTTCTGAGGTCTTCAGTTTTTTTTTCTTCAGAGACTTGAACTTATTTTCATACAGACCTTTCACTTGCTTAGTTAGAGTCACACCAAGGTATTTTATATTATTTGTGGCTATTGTGAAGGGTGTTGTTTTCACTAATTTCTTTCTCAGCCTGTTTTACCTTTGTGTAGTGGAAGGCCACTGATTTGTTTAAGTTAATTTTATATCTAGCCACTTTGCTGAAGTTGTTTCAGATAGTTTCTTTAGTGAATTGACTTATCTTAGGCCCTGGTTCCCCATCTAGAAATTAATGACCATAGTTAAATGAAGTTGCTGGTGCTGCCATTGCTGTGGCTCTCTTAGAAGACTAAGAAGTAGATATTGCTAATGCAAACTGATGTACGTGGATGAGTTGGCCACCTTAGGATTCTATTTTAAGCCAAATCACAGTAAAAAGCAAAAAGGAGGCCAGTTGTGATATCTTTACTGCACTACCTGTTTTCTTTTCTACCTGTGGCCTGTTTTGCCAACAAGCCCACTGGTGCAGAGGAGTAAGCAACCAGAGAGCCTCAGTGTGCATATAAACTGAGAGCCATGCCTTATATATTCCTAAAATTTATCCCTTAAAAATGTTGAATGAAGATGAAAGGATGATAGCTAAGAATAAAGAAAATTACATTCACTTGAATCTTATTAGGGTTGCAATCCTGGACAAGAGAGATCCAATTGATCTTTAAAATATGTTCTGAGATTTACAGACTTGTAGTTTCATTGATTTCTTTAAACCCCAAGGAGGCCAATAGTCAGATCAATTGTTAGGAATCATATTGTTGCTGGGAAAAAGGGCTGTGGTCTGTTCTCAATCTGAGAGGAGTTGGAGAAGGGTTTCCATGGTGCTAATTGGCAAAGGTTAACCATGTCAAAGGCCAGCCCTCACTGGAGTTGGCCTGCACACAGTCCTTTTCAGTAGAATATTGCAGTGACTTACTGAACAGTAGCCTCCTGACTGTATTTTAAGTGCCCCGAACCAATGCTGCTGTTCCATTTTGCTATTTTTTTTTTTGGTAGTGGACATAAATACACAGACCAGTGACATGAAGAGCTCCATGACATAGCTTCAAGCTTCTATTCTATTGGATAGAACTCATTGATGGCTCACTCATTAAGAATTAGAATTCTTTTCCAAATGATATTGAATTGATGTAAAACTGAGTAGGTGCAGAGCTACAGTTAGCAAAATAATCTGGCATGCCATCTAGTAGCATTATTGGAACTAGTGTCACGAGCAACCCGACTTTCTTTGGTGTTTCTATCAAGTGTTATGGAAACACAGACAGGGTAACTGGATCCTTCAGGCTTTCTTGGTGGCTGGTCTGACTCTTTTTGGAGCCTCCTGTGATGACTAGTGATGCCCTACAGGGAGTCCTGGGCGTTTGTGGTAGGCTGTGTTTCTATTCAGAGAAAAAAGTCAGTGTCTTCTTTCTCCTTTATAGTTATTACTGGAACAGATCTCTACTCAGATAAGTGAGTGAAAAATGGAAGACAGATAAGTGAGTGAAAAATGGAAGTATAGTAGCATGCATATCTCAGGTATTCCTAGAAATTTCTTTAAAAAAATATTACATTTCAAGTCCCAGGTGTCCTGGAATTCATACTTTTATACCATCTTATCTGGAACAACCCAAAAGGTGGGAGAGGCACTTGCAGGAAGGTGATGAAGAAAGCAGGTAAACAAGAGGAAGCTATTCTCTTGTGAAGCTCCGAGAATCCCTCTCTGGGAGAGAAGTAGATACCCTTCAAATGGAGATTTCTTTAGAGTTGTAAATTTCTCTTAAGAATGTCACTTCTACTCTGAGACTGTAGTTCTTCAAACTAAGGACTTCCAAATCATCTCTGCATCAGAGGCACAGTCCCTAGCAGAGTGAAGGAAGGCTCTACCCTTCTGGTTTGTGGTCTCACTGTCCAACAGCTTGGGTGTTTCCTGGAAGTTCTAGGAGTTAAAAGGAGAGAGCCATAGATCTTGATGAAGAGTTGGCATTAATTGACACTTTTAAAGCCCACACACTGTCTTTTTCAGCACGGTCCAGTCTTTGTTTATCTTACAGTGTTTCATTTGCTTTATGATGAATTGAAAACTTTTAAATTTTGGGTAAAGAAAATTGGAACTGGCAAATTGTTGTGTCCGGCCAGCAGACCACAACCTGGGTTCTAGCCTGGAAAGGCATTTTGGAAACCTGGAAGAGAAGAGGGGCTAGGTGGCGAGAGAAAGAAATGTAGCCAAGACAGTTATTCTGATCAAAGCTCAAATTTTACTGTTGCGACACTCAGATATGAAGGAAGGGGGAGGGGACCCGATTCCCGCCGAATAATCTCGGGTCCAGTAGAAAGGTGCACGTGTGTGGCTCCGCAGGTTCCAGCAGTGGGCGTGGCAGAACGAATGAGCAGGAAGCTCCACCCCTGAGCAAGCAGGTTTCAGGATGGGGGAGGGGAGACTACAGCAAATGACATGGTCCAGGGAATGTCTAGTTTCCATGTTGTAATATTTACATTTTATCATTATTTGCCAAGCCTTCCTCCAAGTATTCTTTCAATTTCTATCTTGAGGAGTCTGAACTAATTTGAGATCTTCAGGGACTGTGCACCTAGTTCACTATATGTGTAACGGCTCAAAAGAGGTGACATTGTTAACAGTCCATGAATGGAAGAATTCTCAGTATTCCTAAGAGAAAATGTGGACTAAGGAAAATCTACTGTTTTTTGGTGGAGAGTTTCTTGGACTTGTAACCTGCTAATATTTGAAAATATCCATCCCTGTGGGTGTCACAGTACTGTGAATGGCTTTGGGGGCCTGGGTCTCTTCCTGTCATCAAATCTCAATCACATTGAGTTTCCAAGCATGCTGTGTGCCTGAAGAAGTGATTCCCAAGTCAGTGTATCAATACTGACAGGTGGGAATTGACATAGAAAACAGCTGTTATGGATGCTAAAGACAGCCATGCTTGGGAATTGCTAATCTAATTATGATGCTTAAGTGTTCGGTTCCTGGTTGCATTTAACCCTCCATATTCTGTCAATCGTACATTGTACTGGTCTGTGGATTATATCATAGGGGCTAGCCATTCTCAGAGCAGCTGCATTCAGTGGACAACCTACTAAATTTCTATTTGATGTCAGAAACAGTTGTCAATATGGGCTAATATGATCTAACAGAACATTAACACTTGACACATTTTAATACACTGTGTTTGAATGAGCTTATTATTGCTTGCGTCATTGTTAAAAGCTGAGTATTTGCTAGAGAAAGTATCCAAGGAGCTAAAGAGATCTGCAACCCTATCGGTGGAACAACATTATGAACTAACCAGTACCCCAGAGCTCTTGACTCTAGCTGCATATGTATCAAAAGATGGCCTAGTCGGCCATCACTGGAAAGAGAGGCCCATTGGTCAGTCAAACTTTATATGCCCCAGTACAGGGGAACGCCAAACTTTATATGCCCCAGTACAGGGGAACGCCAGGGCCAAAAAATGGGAATGGGTGGGTAGGGGAGTGGGGGGGGGGTGTGGGGGACTTTTGGGATAGCATTGGAAATGTAATTGAGGAAAATACATAATAAAAAAAAGTAAAAAAAAAAAAAGCTGAGTATTTGGAACTTAGCTTTTACATATGAGTGTTGCACAAAGGAACATGGTAATACCGTATCACTGTGCCCTGCCATTTTTCTACAGTGATTCCATGCCCAGTTAGAAATGATAAATGGTAACCAAGCTTATGTACCCTGCAAGAGTCGCTGGGAGGTACAGCAGACTCATTTGTGCATGTGGCTGTGTCAGTTCAGCAAACATCCATGGTGTCCTTCCATGTGCTTTGTGCTAAGAGCCTTGTGAGCATGACAAGAGCAAGGAGTTTTTTTAATGCTGCTGTGGACCCTGAAGCAAAGTACACAGTCAAAGGATATTCCTGTGTACCCCTCCAGTGACAACTATGGTATCCAGGGGCAGATGTGGAAAGGGGCAGTCAGTTGGCAGGAAGCTAAAGGAGGGGCCTGGTAGAGGGGAAGGAGAGGGAACCACAGGCAGAGCAAATAACTTTTTCTGATTGGTGTGGCTGCTAGGGTGGTGCTTGGGGGCTGAGTACTAGAGTGCATGTGTGGGTACATGGTAGGAGGCAGATTGATCATGTGGTTCTGACCCATTCACATCTAGCTTGCAGCTTGTGCCCATGGTATCAAATGTTAGTAGTCTGGAAGCACTGAGGTATTTAGCTCCAGGAGTAACGGGAGTAAGTTGGCATTTTTGGAAAGTCCTGCTGGCTACTTCATAGAGGATGACAGGTGGCGAATGGTGTTCTGAAATTTAAAGTAGCTACAAACACTCAAAGACTCCCATCAGGGAAGAAGGGTAGACTGTTACCACCAGCTGAAGACAATCCATGGATCAATGCACCAGTAAGTACAAAACACATTGCGCATATTTTGCAATGTCAGCATGCTTTGTTTTGAAGCTGTCATGATGCTGTCATGATGCTCCCTTTGCTCATTCTTGCTTTTTGCTAGGACTAGGTCTTCAAGGGAATACCATCACAATCTTGTTTTGTTTTGGTATATATAGGACTAAGAACTTCCAGAAAAGATCACTAAATGAAATACTGCTATAGATGGTTATTATGGGACAATTTTGGGATCTTTCATTTTTTCCAGTGTGGTTGGAAGAAATGCATAGGTTTGTGTAATTGGGGACTTAGCATTCAAAATGATTAATGGGCAACCCCATTTAGTCTTGTGAAATGTCTACCTTTAGCATGCTTGGATGTGCCTATAGAATATTACATATGTCTGCTGAACTAATGGGATACCAACTCAGAAAAGGAAGACCTATTGTGCTTGCAAGAGGCCTCTGCCTGACAAGACAGCAGGCGAGTTCACAACTAGGGAGTGCAATAAACACCAAAGAAGCAGCTTGAAATCTTGACATATATTCTGGGAGATAAAGAAAGATCTTCGGGTGTGGGAGAAGACAATCCTTTGTCTAATTAACAGTCCTGAGAGATGTCTTAACAACAACAACCACCACAGCAGCAGAGTTTCAGATCTGAGCCTTACTAAGTAGAAATTGTTCAGACCAGAGGCAGAGGGCAGTTTGTTATGACATTTTGTAGTCATGTGTTGGATGCTTAAATCCTGACTTTTTAAGTTTATGATATTGAGAAGTTATGTTTTGGAGAGGCAACTGGGAACAATGAAGGCATAAGGGTAGGGTTTCAGAATGCATTAGACTGAAGTATCAGAGATTACAAGCCTGACTCACATGTGGTGCCCTTCCTCATATTTTTATGAGTCACGAAGGCCCTACCAGTCACTGAGCAAAATCCAAGTGGCATGCTTTTTAAATTCTATCCTATAGAACCATGAGCTGAATAAACCTTTCTATTTTATCACCTGCCTGGTCCATTATGTTCAGTCATAGAAACAGAAAGCCAGCTCTGACAATATCTGCTGTAATCCACAGCCTGCCTGATAGGGTAACAAAGGAGTGCCTAAAGTGCTAGGGTATGAGGTTAGCCCCATATCCATATGGCCTTTGAGGTCTTTCAGGATTAGAAGCTCAGAAGGCTTGGGCATTGGTGGCACATGCCTTTCATTCCAGGTCTCAAGAAGTAGAGGCAGGGATATCTCTTGAATTCAAGGCTAACCTGCTCTACATAGTGAGTTCCAAGACAGCCAGGGCTACACAGAGAAACACTGTCTTCAAACAAACAAACAAACAAACAAGCAAGCAAGCAAACAAAAAGCTTAGCAGTGATACTATCAGAACTGAAAGCTTCATGTTTGTCTAGAGCTGAATGGACACAAAGATGATACTAAGAGTTGTGTCATTTAAGGAGACAAAGGTGGTAGTGGGAAAGAATGGAGGCCCTACGGGGCGTAGGGGAGAAGAGATTTGAGATTTGTAAGTTGATTTGTAAGACAAGCTGTGACAAGAGGCCAAGCAGCAAGATCTGTTGGCAGGTTTCACGGCTAGAAGAGCAGAGGTAAGATTTGAACTTAATCATTTGGAGACTGTGGACAATTTCAAAGATGTCTAGGCATGTATTTTCCAAGGCAGCTATGAGGATAAGTTATCATGGTATCCCATTTACTGGCGTGGTAAGTTGTGAGAAATTTGCTATTAGATGATTCTGTTCTTGTGTGAATACACTGCTGTGACTCTGTAGGGTGTGCTATCTGAAAAGCCACGATTGTACGTGAGATGGACTGAATTGTTGCTATGTGCCACATGGCCATGCATGGACCAGAGCAAGAGGACAGTCATGCTGCACTGCAGTAGGAAGACATAGGTGACAGTTTTCCATAGCTTTTGACACTCTTAGTGAGCATGAACTTGAATGCACCCTCCTCAGCAAGCAACATGCAGATCCTTATTGTACCTGCTTTGATAGACACCCTTTCCTCAGCACTGAGGGTGGATTTCCTGCTTTTGGATAGTGCAGCCTTTACACACAACTTGGCTCAGTGGGAAGGTGGTGAGCAAGTTGCATTGAGTTGCTAGAAGCTGTTTTTGCAGTTTGTACCCTCTGCGCCTTTAGGAGAAAAAAAATCAATCACTGTCTTAGCAATGTGAAGATGAGGCTTTCCTGTTTCCTTCCCATGAGTTATAATATTGATCTGTGGATGTGGAGCCTAGGTTGCATATATTTGATTAGGAGGTATGGGAATTCCTGTAGGCTCAGCTTGTCATTCAACTGAAAACCAGCCTCCACAGTGGCTTTTGTTCTTATGGCCTGTTCACAGTGCATCTGGGGATTTGTGTCTGGAACGTGTATCAGGACTATAACTTTCAAAGTAGTCTGCAGAATGCTGAAGTTGCATAAGGAACACCCAAATGCTAGGCAGAGGACATTTTAATGTTTATTAGCAAAGACACCATTTCACATATGGTAACGAAGGTCTTTCAACATAAGCACACTGGAATAACCTGTTTATCATAAGGGAATCACATCATCTAATTCTAACCCCATGTGAATACTGATAGCTATAGTACATTTCTATTTCTGTCCTTATCTCAGGAGAATTTTCTGTTAGATCAGTATTGGTAAGAGAATAATGTTAATAAGGGGCCCTTATTTTATGATGTGTTTACCATAAAACACCAGCTGCATCTAGCCATATGCATCTAGTTCCTGATTTGCCACTCAAGGACTTATGGTCACAATTGGGTGTGTCTATTCAAGTCATATTACATGGTTGAGATCTTCAGGAATGTAGCATATCCTACAGACAGCTTCAAGAAGAAACATTTCCTGCAAAGCATCCTATCATTCTGTCCCCTTTACAGATCTTAGAGATGTATCTGAGAAGCTTACAGACGCATAGTTGACTTTGCCACAGAAACAGTGGCTTCAAGCCATACCCTTTAATGCTTCTCCTAGATTTTTCTGGCTTCTTTAATAGCTAGCTCCTGACTTCCACCATTTATCCTTCCTGTGCTCTCTGAATGGAAGATACTGGAAGCTTGCTGATCTGGGAGAACATTGGCATTTTTTCTCCAGCTCACCTGTGTGACTTCTGAGTCGCTTCACCTGGGTCCTCACAGGCCATCCCATCCAGCTATTAGGCACTTCACTTTTCTATGTGGCTATTGTACAGATAAGTGCATTTTCACCGGCTCCCTTTTTGAGAAGTATTTTATCATCTTGAGGCACGTAATGAGTGTTTTTCTTTTTTTCTTAAAATCATTTAAAAACAGAATTTTATGTGGATTTTATATTTGTCCCTGAACACTTTACCAAATATTTCTGAGCCAAGACTATTTGAAAAGTAGGTGAAAATGATACTAGTGCAAGGTATTTGGCAGTGCTAGGTATATATCATATATTACTCATCATTCTGAGACTTCAGGTATATATCATATATTAGTCATCATACTGAGGCTTCTACATGGTTTGCTCCTTCTTCCTCATAGCATCTCTAAAGGTTGAGGTTACTTTAGAGCTCTCTGTAGAAGAGAAGCAGCATGCTGCAGTGATTAAGAAAATTGCTGAAGATATCCCACACATCTTCCTTTGCTGAGCTTTCTGGGTGTTGGAACGGAAGAATAAGTCGACAATTATTATCATTGTACCTGCCACTTGCATGTGTTAGAGTTTCCTTCTGGGCCACAGTGCCCGTGTCAATAATCTCAGCCCCTCCACAGTAAGATGAATACTAGAAGGTTCTTTCCATTTCCCATTCTCTCTCCCTGCAACAGCCCTCTTTGATCCAGGCTCCTGTGCCTTCTCTCCTGTTTAGGACACTGCTGTAGTTGCAGCATCTTTGCTGGTGTGAAGGGCTCTTGAGTGGATGCTGGATAGCTTGCCACTGCATCTGAGCCCACACAGTCAGCGCTCAAGTTAGAGCAGGACATCCTCCTCTTCCTACCCACTTCATGGGTAGAAACAGTATGATCATCTTCCCTAGATGCTCATTCTGTCTCTTGCTAACAAACACCACTCAAACCAGCCCCATCCCTGAGATGGCCAGTAGCTGCTCGGTATCCCTGACAGCAGTTACATTACTGAGCCTTCCTTTATCCTTCATGCCATGATCATTTTTTGGACCATCTCTCCTGCCACAGCCCTGAAGAGTGCTTCACTGAAGGCTAGCAGAGATGCCCAATTTCTCATAGTGACTTAGTGATTTGTGTACTAGCATTGCTGCTCAGACCTTTGTATCCTCCCTCCGTTAGGCCTCCTCACTCCCTTCCCAGCCTGTTTTGCTCAGAGTGCTATAGTCCTCTCTGTGCCTGGACTCTGCACAGCCACACAAGAAAGCATCAAAAAGGTTTCACTGTGTTCTTCCCCTCGCTGTCCTCTGGCCACTTCCTTGTTTCTACAAATGCAGCTCAACTCTAGTTATTCTCTTCTCTCTGCTGTACCACGCTGAGCACTGTCAAAACTGAACACACTCTTCCTCAATTCAAAGGACTCCTCACCCCATCTTCGCTCTGGCAATGACCTCCACCTGCCGCGATGGGTCCTGGTTGGTAGTCTGTGGTGTTTCTGAACTCTGTATCCTGCTGCCAACTTTCTCTGCAACTTACATGGCACTGCTTCCCTGCCTGCTTATTCAGCTGTGCTCTAGCTCATGGGTCTACTCTACTGTTAAGCAATCTGTGATGCTCTAAAAGCAAGGAGCCTCTGCCCTGCCTTCCCAAGGTCAGTGCTTGGGAACGGTGCCCAGCCTTTGCTTTCTCTTCACTTTCCCATCTCCCATATCACCTGCACACAGTTGACAGGACTTGCATGGAAGACCAGCTACAGTCATTTTTGAGTAATAGATTTGTACCAAATGAACACCAGGAGATTGGAACATCATAGATATATAGTGCCTACAACACTCCATTGGCTCCTTGCTTCCTTTTCTCTGTAGTCTGGTCAGACTCCTACAGAGGCTGCCAGCTCCATCTGCGCAGCTTCTGTCTTCTCTCATGGTTTCTGTCAATCCCATGCTCACCCACAGCTTCACTGTCTCCATCTGGACCTATGGAACTGAACTGGGTACTTCTCCTCATTTTCCCTGCTTCTTGCCCAGCAGATAGAGTGAGCCCTGAAACTCTTATTATTCTCTTCCCCTTCACAAGCCTCACTACTCTGTTCTTTGCCAACTCCTTGTCTAACCACCTGACCACATCCAGTGTCATCTTTCCCTTAATCTTGTACTACACCCTGGTTGGCTTTCTGATATGTTTCATGTGCACAATGTCTGTGTTTACCCCAGGGTCTTGGTCTTTCTGAGTTGGGGTTTCTTCGCAGCATGTTCTTAACCTATTTTGCACAGGATTCTCAATATTCAAACACTCTATTCGGTAACCTCTTACTTTGTTGCCATTTTCTCCAGTTTAAGAATGTTGTGATTATATCATTTTTGTTTATTGCTTTGTGTCTTCTCCTCCATCTGAATATAATTCACTGAGGCGGGTGGCATATGTCCCTTACTGTTGCTATGACAAAGGAAATGAGTTCTTTTCTTCACACAGTTCACAGTGGCAGTCCTGCAGTTATCATGGGTTTCACATACTATGGGCCAGAAGAATGTAGAATGGTGTTAGGCATTAAGTGTGGTTGTTGTTGTTGTTGGTAAGTCTAGGCTAGAGCCTGTCAAAATTGCTGTCACAAAATATGCTGGAATACATTTCTTATTAGGACTCTGAAACAAGTGGAAAAGAACTTACAGTACCTGTCAGAAAGCTATAGGATCCTTACAAGTGCCCATGCTCTAGGGAGCTGGCAGAGATGCACATCATTACCTGGGAGTATCTGCAGAGAAAGACAGGGCCACCAGGAAATCTGTGGTCACTTCTTACTTCAAGATCAGTGAGCATCGTTATAAAAGTGGAATTCCTGGCTTGATTCAAGATGGTTTCCATCTTGGATGTTTATCTAAGATGTCTATCTCTGAGAAAATAGGGTTAGAAATAACTTTCTACATTAACATAGAGTAAGAACATTTTTCCTGAAAGATTTATGGTGGAATCCATCTGGCATAGAAACTGGCTCCATGGTAATGTGGATTTTTTTAATAGATTTTTTTTTTTGAACTTACCAAGAAGAAGAGTATAAGGTGTCAACACACCACAAGCAAGAACTCATGATATTTGGTAAAGTGAGTGAAAAAATACGTCCACCACTAACTGAAGGTTGGAAGGAAAAAAAAAAACTCCATTGTAATAGTTGGAATATTCAATAAACCCTAAAGACATATGCTAAAGAATGAACTGCCAGCCTGTGCTACTTTTGGGAGATAGTAAAACTTACAGACTGGATGGATGGACAGTCCCTATGGGCATTGTGAGCAGAACATTGGTTTCTTAGCTCCTCCTCCCTGTTCGTTGATTTCCAACTACACGAGGAACGTGTGTAATTTTGCTCAGGCATTTCTATCTGAGTGAAGGGCAAGGAGGCTGTGGTCTGAACTCTTTGAAACTATGGGCAAAATAAAATTTTCTCCTTTAGTTGGATTACCTCAGATAGTTTATTACTGTCTTAGAAATCTACCAAATCCACTAAGGGATGTGTGTGTGTGTGTGTGTGTGTGTGTGTGTGTGTGTGTATGTGTGTGTTTGTGTGTGTGTGTACATATGCATGCATATGTAAATGTGTGCACATGCTTTTGTTTACTCCATTGACATAACTAAATTTTCTAATTTATTCATGTTTTGATTATAATTTTTATATAATATATTTAATCATGTTCTCCTCTCTCAACTCCTCCTAGACCCTAACTTATGATCTTTTTCTCTGTTTCTAGAAAATCCCACAAAAACTCAAAAAACAAAAAGCATCAAAGACAGGCAAAAATAAGGCAAAAAGCAATGCCACAATGAAACAAGAAAGTGGATTAAAAAAAAAAAAACCTATGTAATTTGTTTTGTATTGGTCATGTATTCCTATGCATGTGATCTATCCTGGAGTGTAGTTGGTATACCCAGTGATACTCCATTGGAGAATATGGATTTCCCGTTTAAGAAAGAGAAAGAACGTAAAATTGCATGGATAGGGAAGAGGGAGAATCAGAGAGGAATTTCAGGAAATGAAAAAATATGACGTAAATATATTGTGTAAAATTAGAAATTGAGAACATACAATTGAGAGAAGAATTTTTTGAAATGTTTCTCTCACAAAAATGTATGTCTACCATAATAGAGAACCAGAACTTAACACATAAAGAGATGAATAGATCATAAGAAATCCCAAACACTCTGAGTGAAAAGATTATAAGAGCCAGAATACCAGGAAGTCTGATATGAAACAGTTCAAGTAAATGGCTGTATAAATAATCCTGAAAATAGCAACATCGGCGGCTATGCTAATATGGAAGGAGAATTTAGAGGGGTCCCACTCCTAAACAAAGAACTACAAGTGACCTGTGACTGAATGGAGAAGTAGAATTAGCCTCTCCCAGGAACTAGTTGTCTAATGCATAATAATCATCCTTGAAACCATATACACATGAACAACAACAGCAACAAATAGTCCTAGAAAGAAAGTATCATTTATACATATTTGCACAAACACACATATGTAACAAATACAATCATAGAAAAAGAGACTATCAAGTTGAGATTAGATCATATGTAAAAAGATATTCTGTGGGAGGTAACTAGAAGGGGCTAAAGAGAAAGAAGAGGGGCGAGTCGTATAATTCTATTTTGGTTGAAAACATTTAGAAAATGTATGACCAACATAAATAAGCTAGGTGCTTTTAAAACCGTAATACAAGTAACCTAGTTGAAAACTGGGCAAAACATTAGATCAGTAGTTTCCTGAGTGTTTGAAAATGCTATGTGGAAAAAACTAGATCCTTCCTCCATTCATTGCTAGTGGAATGTAAAGTGATAGAAACATTGGAATTTAGTTTGACAACTTCTTAATAACTTAAGCATAGATTTGCCATCTGATCCAGCAAATTCCATCCACTTTCAAGTATCTTCCCAAGAGAAATGAAGATTTGTGCCCACACAGGCATGTCTCTGCAAGTATTGCCAGCATTACTCATCAGTCATAAAATGGAAACAACTCAAATGCCCATCAACTGATGGATGGATAAGCCAGTGGGACTGATCTGTGCTGTATAATGCTACTTGACCATGAAGTCAGTGCCTATGCAATAATATTGATGAGATTCCAGACACTTTGCTAAAGGGAAAAAAAAAAACTAGACATAAGAGATGATGTAGTGTATGATCTCATTCATACTGAAACAGTAAACCTGTATATTGAGATGATAGATGAAAACATGCCTAGTTCTGCAAAGTGGAAAAACTAGAAATTTGCTTGAAGGACCTTTTTGTGACTTCTGACTGCATACACATACCAAAAAATCATTAAAGATTACTTTTAGAATCCATCATTGTTACATGCATGAGCTATAATGAAGATTATTTTTAAAAGGTAGAAAATCTACATGCTTCCATATTCTAGCAAGAAAGAGAATAAACAGAATTTTACTTTTATTTAGAAACATAGAGGATGATATAAAAATGTGTAACAATAATGGTAGTAACAGCTACCACATACTAAGAATATGTGTGTGTTTTGTGCTTAACTGGGACTACAGCTTGGATTTAAATAATTCCCCTGAAGCCTGTGTGTTCCATGTGTGGGTGCTAGCCTTTGGTACTGTTGGGAGGCATTGGAAGCGTGAGGTGGGTGAGACATAGAGAAAGGAAGTGATGTCTTGTGGGGCAGCCTCTTCCTTTTTCTCTTTTCACTTCCTTCTTTGAAGTTGATTGTCTCAGGTGTTTTGTCAAAATGGCAGAAAGCTAACAGTATTTTCTTGATCTGACCAACTTGTCTATGAAATGGGATGCTATCATCCTTACTCTTAGTCAAGGGCGATGATGTCACAGGACTTGTATTTGGTAGAGTCAGAGTTAGAATTCCAGCAGCATAGCCTATTAGGAATCCCCTTCCCCTGCTCCACCCTCCACAGCATGATCTCTTCCTCTTTAGGGCATTCACATGTACTTTTTGCTCTCTTTAAAAACATTCTGACAAGAGTCTTCTTTGTAGAACTCATCAGTTTGGAGTTTTTGCTAACATCTTTTCCCAGTAGGATACATAAGCAGCATTTACTCCCACCTGTAATTCAAATGATAAATTAAGTTATGATTTCACCAAAGCTTACTCTGGGGAATCTGGGGAACCAATACGTTTATTAGGTTTACTTACAGAACAATAGATGAGGGCTTACGGGCAGGAAGATGGGTGACCTTAACACAGCAGCCCTACTGGATTATATGCATGTAGCATGGATGACAATTCCCCCAGGGACCCCTTGCCCTAGTCCTTCTGCTATAATCTATTTTTCCTGCCTATACTCTAGTTCTTCCCAAAGAACATTGAGTCCAAGTGCAGTTAAGGCAGAATTGTATATAATCAATTGGAAAAGGTAGGGCTGGATACTCAGGGGGTCTCATGACTCTCCCTGCCTCCTTGCAAGAGAAAAGGTGAGTCATCAAGCCCATCTATGATGATCTCAGTTATGATGGTTTGTGAAAAGCCTTTGCTGGACGCTTGAAGATGGCGCCAATGTGACTGGGAATGGTCCCTTTAACCCAAACTTTGGGCGCTTACAAGGGTCCCTAAGCATTCAAGGAGGTGACATAGATGTCTTCACTCGACTCCTCCAAATCCAGTTAGGTACTTACCCCTTACACCCTTTCCCTAGCATTCTGGTCTCTGGAACATTGCTGCTGTGGTGAGCTTGCAGGTATTCCCCTTACTGTAAAACACAAATGAAGAAAAGGAGAAAGAATGGAAACAGAAAAATATATAAAAGAACACAGACTGCAGCAATAACCCATGGTTGTAAATACAAATATATAAATGTGGTAAGGCACTTTAGCTGGTGCATCATTTAAAAAACAATAGTAGTTGCCTCTGTACTAGATTCTATGACCATTCATATATTTTTTTTGTCTGAGTTTCTCATACTAGCTATGAATTTCCCATAGGTGGACGATCCTCTGTTCAACAAAAAAGTTGGTTCTCTGAGACTGGTTAGTCCATGTGGCTTGGGGAAAACCAAATATTCTTGTTTTGCTAAAGGAACTTAATTCCTTTATGTTCATTATGCCATTGACTTCTAATGACATTCCTCTATACCCATAGATCAGTTCCTCAGTCAGCCATCATCAGAGAAAGTTTCTCTTGCAGTTAATAAAGAAACGAATACAGAGACCCACAACTGACAACATACAGAGAGTGAGGGATTTCAGTACACCCAGGCCTAAATAGGCTGTCTTTATCAAACCCTCCCTACAGTACTGAAGAAAGTGCACTGAAGAGGAAGTGGAAAGACTGTAAGAGCCAGAACAAATAGATGACTTCAATAAAACCGTGTCCATCCAGGTACAATAGCAGTGATGAACATATAAATTCATAGAGACTTGGGCAGCATGCATAAGACCTATACAGGTTCAAACCAATCAGGCTTCTGGTGCCGAGAGTGGGCAATGGACAAAGGTGCCTGCCCCTAACTAAGAAGGCACTTCCAATTGACATCCATCTGCCAAGGAAAAATTATATGTCTTCAATGGAATCTATCTGGGAATATAAACCACTCTTAGTGATAGGCCCCCTGCCCCACAGTAGATGTCAACACAAAATTTACTTAAAAGTAGTTATATTAGACTTTCTGTTTCATATTGATTTGTTTGAGAATTTTCCATCTTACTGGCCTTTTGCTTGTATATTGTGCTGTCTGATTCTGTGTTTCTATGGAATTTGTGTGTGTGTGTGTATGTATACATGTATGTGTTTCTGTGCTCTTTTGTTCTTTCTTTTTATGATATGTTTATTTTCTCCAGGGAAAGAGAAAGAAAGCATGTGAAGTTTGTGTGTGTGAAGAGGTGAAGAGGAGCTGAGAGTACTGGGGGAACAGGAGTCCTTGATCAGAATATGTTGAGTAATGTTATTTTTTCAATAAAAATAAGAAAATTTGGTTCTATCTGTAACTACTCAAACACAAATAGAATACCTGTACAGGTACTTATTATTACTTATTAGTAAGTATGCAGGACCCACACCTTAGCTGGACATTTGGGCTTAATTTTCCTTAGCCATTTTAGAAGCATCTCCTGGCAGTGCTATCCTGCAGTGAAGAGCCATTTCTGGTTCAATCCCTTCCCTATGTCTCCAAATCCCACAACCACATGATATGGTTTTACCATTTAAATCTGGAACACAACCAATAGCACTAATAATAGTTTCTATCTTAGAGGAGCAGCCACCGCCTCACTGTCTATGAACCATAATGAGATAACACACTCTTGACCCTGGGATTCTTAATCAGCAGCCTTACGGCTTCTGGAAACATCTGCTTCTCCCCTCACAAGATACTGCTGTGTACTCCTTAATGTCTACAGACCCAGAGTAATACAGACTTTTTTCAGTAATCTTGGTGTTTTGCAACTGTGCTTCTGCCAGACATAAAGCTCCTAAGAACTGGACCTGGTCCTTGTACCCCTTGTGAACTAGTTTCTCGTCCTTTCTCTTTCACGTTTACTCACATCTCACAAACTGGTGTCTAAATTTACAAAACATTCAGAGGTGAGCACTCTGCCTTCTATATAACAAAAACTCTTCCAGAAGATGGGCAGGACAAAGCAATATCCTGAACCATCATTCCACTATGAATAGTGGGGTACCAAAGATAACCTTAGTGAAGTACTGTCTTAGATAGGTCTTTATTGCTGTGAAGAGATACCATGACCATGGCAACTGTTATAAAGGAAAACATTTAATTGGGGCTGGGCTACAGTCTCAGAGGTTTAGTCTTTATCACCATGGTAGGAAGCATAGCAGTGTGCAGGCGGAAATGCTCCAGGAGACAGAGCTGAGAGTTCTACAACTTGATCTGCAGGAAGCAGGAGACACACTTCCTCCAACAAGGCCACACCCACTCCAACGAAGTGACACCTGCTAATAGTGCCACTCCCTATGGGCCAAGCATTCAAACCCATAAGGCTTCGGGGTCCATTCCTACTCAAACCACCACAAGTACTCTTAAAGAACTTTACCAAATGTCAGGATATAGCAGAAGCTTGAAACGAAGACATTAAAGTCAAGCATAAGCAACAGGTCTCTCCACTTGTATCACTTGTTTACTCAGTCGATAAATTTTGGATATAATGCTATGGCTAGGAGACCCTAACTTAATTTGTTATCCACAATCTTTAGTAATCCTCTCTAAGCCATTCCACATCCATTCCTACCCTGGAGCTCTTCTATGGAATGTTTCTGGATTTCTCCAGATGAACTTCGTAGGGCTGGCTCGAGCTCTTTGGCCCTATCTACCAAGATCAAGAAAAAAGTGAGGCCAAATCTTGCTGTACCTAGATGCTTCCTGTGTCCAAGAAGCCCTGGGTTGACACTGTGATTCATTTGTTGTACATACATCGACCAAATGTGGTTACTGGGGGAGGTTTTAGTTTAGCAAATCACTTCCTCAACTCTTGCAGGAGAGAAAGGTACCATGTTCAGTGGTGGTGCGGGATAATTACCCATCCATGCTATTGAATTGCTCTTTCTGCACCTGCACTGTTTTATCTTGGAGGTTGCCTGTTAACTATTACTTGAGCTTTAAAGCCTTCCTGCAGCCCCATCAGCACAGATTTGCATGTTCTGTCAATTTTTACTTAAGAACTCAGACTTGGTAGAAATCTTGTCATATTTTTCCTAAAGAAACTGAGACAGACCTCATCCTCTGCTTTGCATTTCTCTTGTCTCTAGGCTGCTCTCCTTCTGCATGGATACTCTTTCCATGCTGGTCTAAGTCACTTAGACCTTCCAAAGCCTTTCTTACAGATTCTGTTCCAACAAAGGGCTCAACAATGCTTCTAAAGTTCCCTGTTTGTCTCATGTTCCTAGCTGGATCTAGTTCTTTATTAAGTCTCTGGTGAACAGTCTCCTATCAGGCCCTATCCCTCATATCTGGTTTCTTTGGTTAGTGCCTATGTCTAACCCCCAATCCCTGATACACATGCTAAAATCCTCTGGTGATAGCCAGAGAATATTTTTAGTGGCTCATATGAATCAATCCATGAGAGACTTTACTTTCATTATAGTACTGACTATTCTGATTATCATGGTCTCCATCACCAGACCATTCTTAAGACTCCTTAACAATGTCTACATGATGGATTATGGAGTTTTCCTTTGTCTATACATCATAGGTCAGACTCAAGGATTATTCTATTGCCTTTCTTTTCCCTTTTCCTCTTTGTTAACTGACTCCTCCATAGATTCCAGGGTTTCGGGTTCCAAGAAGGGCTTTTTTTCCCTCTAATTTTTTATTAGGTATTTACTTCATTTACATTTTAAATGCTATCCCAAAAGTCCCCTATACCCACCTCCCGCTCCCCTACCCACCCACTCCCACTTCTTGGCCCTGGTGTTTCCCCTGTACTGGAGCATATAAAGTTTGCAAGACCAAGGGGCCTCTCTTCCCAATGATGGCCGACTAGGGCATCTTCTGCTAAAAATGCAGCTAGAGACATGAGCTCTGGGGGTACTGGTTAGTTCATATTGTTGTTCTTCCTTAGAAGGGAAGGGTTAATAGGGTTGCAGACCCCTTCAGCTCCTTGGATACTTTCTTTAGCTCCTCCATTGGGGGCCTTGTGTTCCATCCAATAGCTGACTGTGAGCATCACTTCTGTGTTTGCCAGGCACTTGCTTAGTCTCACAAGAGACAGCTATATCAGGGTTCCTTCAGCAAAATCTTGCTGGTGTATGCAATAGTGTCCCATGGAAGGAATTACAGAGACAAAGAAGGGCCCTTAATATACATATGGTTTAGGGTTTTTATCTTTTGGTTCCTAGCTGTGAGAAGCAACAATTTCTACCCACATCTCTTTAAAAAATCTAATTTAATGCTAGATTCGAGGCTAATACAGAGGATATCAGTAACATGACTCTCTTGTAGTTTTCCCTTACACTTGCAGTCTCCAGGCTGCTACCTGGTCCTCAGCTAGATCTCTTACTACTTACAGTAGTGACCAGGCTGTAATCCTGAACCCATGTATAATTAGGTCAAATTCCATACAACTGATTGGGAGGAACCGTGTATACTCAGGGTCCCATGACCCACCATGCTCCCTCTTTCTGTAAAGGAGCATCAACATTCTTCAAGTCTAGCTGTGATCAACTATGAACAGGCCCAGATGAACTGAAGATGGCAGCAGTGTGGCTTAGAAGATAGTCGTATAAAAGAAGTGTTTCATGTCGATTCTCTCTCTGTAAACATTTTTCCTTCCATGCTGCCTCATTGCCTGGAACTATCACCTTCCCTATCACCCAACACTAGTGTCCACAGCCTCATTTCACTGTTTTTCATCCTTAGTTTATGTTTTTCTCTCTAGAACTACCACTGGAGACAGAAACTCAGTCCATCCTCTCTCTGTCTCTTATTCTCCCTCGAGTTGAGACTACAGCTTGATAAAGTGACTCAGTATCCTAGATACTTTTGAAATCTATTCTGTTAGTCCTAGCTGTCAGCTGGAGATTGAAGCCAGAGAACTGCATATGTTAAGCAATTACTTTAAATCTGGGCTTTCACTCTGGGATGTCCTATTGTTGCAACCAAGAATCTTCCATTCCCTATCTGACTCTGATCATTTTCCAGTTGTTTTTCCATCTCTAATTTTGCTGCATGTTATCCATGCTGAAAATATCTTTCCATTGGTCTTACCTCATGGCTTCTGGTTGTGGTATGGCTGTGTCCTCTGGAACTACAAACATTGGAAACAAAGTATTCAAAATCATAGTTAATGGACTTGACGGTAGGACTGGTATGGTAATTAGGTAAGGTGACTTCATGAATTTAGGACCCCCATGATGCCTTTTATAATTTTTAGGAAGAAGTAAACATTTGGGGAGATGGATCAATAGGTAAGAGCATTTGCAGTGAAAGCAAGAGGACTTGAGTTTAAATCCTTTGCATCAACATAAAATGAGGGCATGACCATCTCTGACATATACATGCTTGCTCTATGTTGACATCATGTTAAAATGCAGCAATCGCAAATAACAAATAACAAAAACTTACCTTTGCCACCAGACGTTGGCAATATTTGTGGACTAAATAAACCTCTTATTGATAAAGCACTCAATCGTAGACATATTATAGTTATAGAGTCTTTTTTTTCTCTATAATACTAAAGCACCTGGCACGTATCTGTGAAACTATCATATGTGTATAATTGTGTATTTTTTTTTCTTTTAATTTTTGGAACTATTGTGGTTGTCTCTAAGATAGAAACCACATTTGCATTTTTGTTTGTATTTCAACATTTAGCACATTCATTATCTCAGAGTTGTAGCTTCAGCACTGCTTCCTAAATACATATCTTCATTCTCTTCTAAAATTCCCCTTCAACCGCCACTCCCAGCAACTCATTTAGCATAAAGGAGGATGAATAGGAGGCTGTTCTAGTTTAGGAATAAAACTATCACCAAATGTACCTGTACTGGGTTTGGCTTCCAACCTGGCACTAAAGGGAGGTGGTAAACTCTTTAACAATAGGGCCTGTGGGGACTCTTCAGGTTACTGAAACATCTTAAGAATTGTGACACCTCCTTCTCTTCCTTGCCTCTTTTACTCACTGGCATATGGAGAGTAGCTTTGCTCCACTGTATGTATATTTCAGGCATGATGTGTCCTGCCTTCCCACAGGCACAAAAGCAGTGAAGACTGAAGTTCCGGTTCATGGACCAGAACTTCCAAAATGCCAGCTACAATATACTCATTCCTTTATACATTATTTCATGTATTTCAAGCATGGAAAATAGTTGAACATACCAGACAAATATGAACCTCTATCTGCTAAATTCACTGAGGATTAAGGAGGATGGTAAAGTCTGAAAATCCCTTTTGTTTTCATGCAGATGTCTGTAGACATAGGTATAATACATATTGGTTTAACAAATCTTTGTTGACTTGTCAGGAAATACATTTTGATTGATATAATAGAGACATGGCTGTTATTGAGGTAACCTACTGCTTTCTGGGTGGATTTTAGGCCTGCGCCACAGACAGGAGGGAATTGTACCTGGTAATTGAGCCTGTTGTCAAAAGCCCATAGCATGTCAGTTTGGAAGGCCATGAGCACTAGGTTGGAATCAACTACTGTGGTTTTACATGGTCAAATTTACCTTTTAAAGATATGTATTCATACCCAGGGATAAGTGCTGCTCTTAGCCTTGTTCAGAGAAGCTTGGTTTTCAATAGGCAGTAGTTAATGCAGATTTATAACCTGTCAAAGTGCTTAGATTAGTGACTGTTGAGTGCTCAGCTCTAAATGGGACATCTCTATCACCCTTATCTCAAAGGTTTAGGGAAGTTCGTAGCAAAGGAGTCAGAAATGATATAAGAGCTTAGAGTATGAGAAGCAATGCTATGAAACACTGTTTCTGAACAGGACATAACTGCTTTACCCACAAATCACAGCAGCTGTGCTTACTGCATAAAACCTGCAGAAGGCTGAGGCCATGAACATTGCAGTATGGATGGAGGATGGGCTTAAATAACCACATCTCTGTGAAGCTATAGACCATTAATGGTTGTTAAAGTAGGAAGAATCATATTTGTTTGCTGTATAGCAACTTCTAAGTTGCCTTTGCTCAAGCAAATAACTTCCCACACTTGCCCTATGCAATTTATCTTAGTTAGATGCATTGGAACACACACACACACACACACACACACACACACACACACACACACACACACACATTAATATGCATGCATATATGCATGTGCGCGCACACACACACACGAACACACACACACACACAACCACAAACATACACAGCCACATACATACACCATGAATGTAGAAGGTAAGATGTGTTAGGAAGGAGAAACAATTCGGTGTGTGATGAAGAGGGACAAAAGAGGATAAAGAAGGGGGTTAAGGGGAATATGTTAAAAGAATATTATATGTATATGTATAAAATTGATAATATTCTTGACCCAGTCTGTGCCAGGTAAGGTCAGGTATGTCCTTTATATCTAGGATGAGAAATTGTTACTGAGGGAGGTAGCCATGAGACTGTAATAAAATGGCCTTCAGTTCAATGACATGGAGTACATATTTACATGTGAATTCCAGTTATTGCCACCCATGACCAGACAGAGGGAGAAAGACTATGAGTGGAGCAGCACGTCCAAGGAAGGGGGCAGATGGTCCGAGAGGAGTATTCAACAGGATGGAGCAGAGCAGGAGTTCTCAGGGTCTGAGTGGGAAGGTAGAGGAGGGGGAGGGTAGACTGGCTACCTTTTGGTGTTTGTGATTTATAGGAGTTGCTTTGATTTAAACAGCTTCCTAAATGTGGAATTTGATAAGGGCTTGATGATCTCCATGTACACCTAGCAAACAGTATATATAGATATTCTTCAGCACAATAAAGAGTATAGATGGGGGAAACTTCATTGAATGAATGAATGAATGAATGAATGTACATATTAGTAAATGATATAACATTTTCTCTTTTTCAGAGAATGCTGGAGAGGACTCACCTTACTCATTTTTTCTTTTGCACTGGAGTTTTTTGTGGGTGATACTTATTTTTGTTTATCTATGTACTCATTCTTATTTTCTAGTTATTTTAAGTTACACTACTTCAAAAACATTAGTGCAGATGTTACCAGAAAAAGGAGCTAACTTTTGTCTTCTAACTGTGTCAGTACATTTCTTTGTACACAGTCAGTGTTAATTAATGCTTGGTTAAGGCAGAACACATTATCAAGCCACACCATGGCATAAAATAGAAAGGGGTGGGAAAACCAAACCTAGACACGAACCCATACCAAAGTATAGTTTGTAATATTCTATTCTAAATGAATATTTCTTGTGTTTATAAGACAACTACGTATGAATATCCAAAGAAATTTTCCTGTATTATTGTACATTTCTGTATGAAGAACTCTTTGTGGAGATTTAATGAATGTGACTAGTCCTTGTGTTATTGTACATATTTCTCTCTGTTGCTTCCAGCCACACAGAGATTATGCCTGTTATTTTACTTGTTTGTTTTGAATTGTTTTTATGGGAATCCTCCTCCTCTTCCTCTATCTCCTCCTTTCCCTCCTGCTCTTCCTCCCCCTCCCCTCATTCTGCAGTTGATCTATAGACATAGAGTATATGGGGATGAAAGTGACATCATTTTGTTCTTTGTGAAGTCTCAAGTCTAGAACCCTGAGTTTCTGAATTTCTTCCTTTGCTACCAGAGGACTTTGGTCCTGGCAGAAACTTTATGGGCTGAAGTTCACTAGCATTCAGTGGACTAAGATATTTTCTGCTTTGCTTCGGTTAACATTTTCTTTGTGTGGAATCACTATACTTTCTTGTTTTGTTTTATATTTTGTTTTGAACAATTTTTTGAGACATCATTATCCCAATTGCTGAAGACAGCATGCACTTTAGAAACAGGAACCAGAGGCCCCTGCGATAGACTTGACATGAACGTTCCTCTTCTTAGTTTTCATAGGAGAAGAACTTGTCATGCAAGCTTTCATAGGAGGGAAGCAACTAACAGACCTACCCAGATCTGTCCCCTATGAATCACAGTTATAACATGATATAGTAAACCAGTAGTGGCAAGCAGACCTTGGAAGTAACTGGCAACTGTTTAATTGGATTCAAGGGACTATACAGTCAAGTAGTTTATCTTGGAGAACCTACACCCACCACTTTAGTAAACCAGCACAATCTCTAACCACATTCTAAATATTTTCTCTGATTGCCACAGATGAATGTAGTCCCTACCATTCAACAAAGAAACTTCTCTTTGTAAGAGATAGACATCAATATAGAAAAATCACAATGAAAAAATGCAGTGATTTGGAAGAGTCCAGTCCCATTGAATATATCTATATTTTAGCTCCCACAATTAAGGCTCAAGAAATATAGTAGAAGAGGGGCTGGAAAGATTCTAAGATGCAGAAAATTAGGGAGTTTGCTGTGCGATGTGTCTCCATGTAATTTGTGGTGCTGCATTCCTAAAGTCTAACCAACATGTCTGTGTAAACATGAGCTTAACAGGAAAAGCCCACGAGGCCTCAACCTCACAGAAAGTAGTACAGGCAACTAAGGAATACTGAGAGCATGAGAAATAGTTTTACCCAGGTAAGAGCACACAACTTGATTACCCAATACCATATGGTCAACCCTGAATACAATTGCCAGAATATGGATCAAGCCTGTTGACAAAACATGTGTGTGTGTGTGTGTGTGTGTGTGTGTGTGTGTGTGTGTGTGTGTGTCTATATCTATATCTCAAAGATAAAAGAAAAGACTATGGCCACAAACTCACTTCTACAGAGGATACTTGAAAGAATACTTAAATCTGAAGAGGAAGATAAACATACCCAAGAGGACACAGGGAATAAACAGACAATCAAAAGAGGTTTAAGAAGATATGGGGAATAATACACACTATTAAGCAATAACTCTTAATATAACAGTCTTAATTACTCAATAGAGAAACAATGAGTTAACAGATTGGATTAGAAAATAGAATGGATCTTTTTGTTACCTTCAAGAAATAAACCTTAACCATCAGAGATGGATACCACCTTGGGGGGTAAAAGGATGGAAAACTGTATTAAGCAAATAGAACTAAAAAGCAAGCAGGTGTTCTAGTGTCTGACCACATACTTTAAACCAAAAATAGCGAATAAAGTAGAAACTGACCAAAACGATATTTGAATTGTACCCATATAAGCACTAAATGTACATGGACAAGAGTTCGTAAGAGAAATATTAATAGACAAAAAATTAGAGTAACCATAGCACAGTGAGAGTTGGACAAAAGAGACACCAGCTGTACAAAAAGTACATGTTCAAGGCCATCCCCCACTTTCTCTTCTATTAGATTTAGCATATCCAGTTTTAGGTTGAGCTCTTTGATCCATTTGGACTTGAGTTTTATTCAAGGTGATAAATATGGATTTATTTGGATTTCTCTATATGCAGACATCCCGTTAAATCAGCACCATTTGTTGTAGATGCTTTATTTTTTCCATTGTATGGCTTTGGCTTTTTTGTTAAAATCAAGTGTCTGTAGGTGTGTAGGTTTATTTCTGGGTCTTCAATTAAGTTCTATTGATCAACCTGCCTGTCTTTATGCCAAGACCATGCTATTTTTATTACTATTACTCTGTAGTACAGCTTGAATTCAAAATAATGATGGTGTTATCTCTAGAAGTTATTTTATTGTATGGAATTATTTCAGCTATCCTGGGCTTTTAATTTTTCCATGAGTTGAGAATTGCTCTTTCAAGGACTGTGAATAATTGCATTGGAATTTTGGTGGGATTGAATCTGTAGACTGCTTTTGGTAAGATAGCCTTTGCTACTATGTTAATCCTACTGATCTGTGAGAACATCAATAGCTCAGGCACCAAGAGCATCAGTTAATAAATGGGATCTCAGGAAAGGAAAAAGCTTCTGTAAGGCAAATGACACTGTCAATAGGACAAAACAGCAGGGTACAGGATGGGAAAAGACCTTCACCAACCCTACTTCTAACAGAAGGCTCAAATCCAAAATATCTAAAGAACTCAAGAAGTTCTATACCAACAACACAAATAACCCAATTAAAAATGGGGTACAGAGTTAAACAAAGAGTTCCCAACAAAGAGTTCCCAACAGAGGATTCTCTACTACCTGAGAAGTAGTTAAAGAAATGTCCAATGTCTTTAGTCATGAGGGAAATGGAAATCAAATGATTCTGAGATTCCATCGTACATCTGTCAGAATGGCAAGATCAAAATCTCAAGTGAAAGCATATTCTGGTGAGGATGTGGAGCAAGGGGAACATTTCTCCATTGCTGGGTGGATTGCAAACTTGTACAACCACTTTGGAAATCAGTTTGGCAATATCTCAAAAAAGTGGGAATAGTTTTATCTCAAGACCCCTCTATAGTACTCCTGGGCATATATTAAAAATATGCTTTATTAAGCCACAAGGGCACTTGCTCCACCACTCTGTTCATAGCAGCTTTATTCATGAGAGCCAGAAACTGGAACCAACCTAGACTTCTCTCAAGTAAAGAATGGATAAACACAATGTGTTACATTTACACAATGGAAGACTATCAGCTATTTTTAAAGAAAAGGACATCATGAAATTTGCAGGCAAATGGATGGAACTAGAAAATATCATCCTGAGATGAGGTAACACAGACCCAATAAGACAGGAATGATATGTACTCACTTATAAGTGCTTATTAGCCATAAAATACAGGATAACCATGCAGAAGCTAAGTATCAAGGAGAGCCCAAGGAATGATGCTTGTATTTCACTAAGAAGGGGAAATATAATAGACTTCTGAGGTGTACTGAGGGAAGGATCTGGGTTGGAGGGGTTGGGGAGAAGAATAGAAGTGGTGACCAGGTCACAGAACTGTTTCAAAGAGAACTGAAATCAATGGGCAAGGAATCTCTGGGATGAGCTGTTTCCTAGGATGGAAAAGGCTCCCAGAGGTCTATGGAGTGACCTTAGCTGAAAGATATAAAGGGTGGCCATGCCCTGTCACCAGGCAGGACTTAAAGTGGAGGGAAGGGGAAACCAATCCACCCAGAAAACCGTTGACTTAATATTTGTCCTGTCTACAAGATGTGCAGAGATAAAGTTAGAGCAGAAATTGAGGAAATGGACAACCAATGACAGGCCCAACTTGAGACTTATCCTATGGGAGAGTGCCAACCCCTGACACTATTACTGATAGGCTTGGAGACAGGAGACTAGGATAACTGTCTTCTGAGAGGCTTCAGCTAACAGCTTATTAAAACAGATGTAGAAACTCACAGCCAAACACAGGGAGCTTGGGAAGTCCTGTAGGAGGGGGAGGGCTAAGGGAGATAGAGGGGTCAAGGACAGTGTAAGATGACCCATGGCCCATGGGGACTCACAGAGACTGAACCACCTTAAAGAAGATTTATTACCCATTTTCTTTCACTTTTAAATATCTATTCCTATTTGTATTTTAGTTTGTATAATTTCTGTTGCCATCTCTTCAAATCATTATCAACTTCACAATAGTCTATAGCTATTCTATTCCCTGCCCTACACCCCCTGCTCTCCTTTTACTCTTTCAGAGTTTCTTGTGTGTATTTGGCAAGAACCCTGCTATTCAGCCATATCCTATTCCAATTTTCACATCAACAGGTTCAGTATTGGCCTTTTATGTACGTACATATTTTTTTAATTAAATTTTTGAATTTTTGTGTAGTAACTTTTTAAACACTTGTTTTGGCCTAGCGCTTTTAAATTGCCAGGTCTGATCCATCTGTATTCATAAAAGCTTTTCCTCATTATTTACTGTATTTCCATGTTTCTTTCTATATCTGATAACCAGCTTGCAGTCCAGGCATGGGGGATTTTCACTTTCTGGGTACTATATGTACCTGTTTTATAAATCCCCGTGCCTGCTGAAGCACTGTGAACCTTTCAGGTGCAGGTACTGCTCTGTCATGTTTAGCCTTCTCCACCAGTGGACAGCCATGCTGTGAACTGCTCTCTTGGACACAGTCTCCAGTCCCTACCTAGAAAGTTTCTTTGACAATGAGTCCTATAATAATGTTAACTTTTGTGACGTGAAGTTGCCATTTGTATCTGCTTTCCTTTTTTCCCCCTTAGAATCTGAGCTGAACATAAACTCAATAATTCATCACACTATATGAAGAATGATAATTTCTTTAGTTCCCTTGAGTTCTGGTTATTCTAATTCTAAATTTAGCAGTGATGTAACTATTATCAGGATTTCCACAGAGCTCATGGAAGTATCTATTATGCTTTTGTTGTGGTGGCTGTGAAGTCAGTATTTCCACTTCAGCTTCCCCCCTTTCAGTGTTTATAGCTAGCTTTCTATTAATGAAGTTTCTGACAGTGGGATGAGGTAACAATGAACATGTTCCTGTTAACAGGAGCTACATGGTGCTGGAAGATGTGAGGGTAGGACAGGGGGTGGCCCCATCAATACTTTTTAGTTCCCTGAATCCTTTCCTAACATCTCTCCTCCTCTTTCTCCTCCTCCTCCTAAAATTTTCTTCTTTTTATTTCATCTTTTCTTTCTTAAATATTTTTTCTTTAATAAATTTTTCCTTTTATTTTTGCCCTTTGGATCATTTTAGACTCTTTTTCTTTCTCTGGTATAAGTCTCTTGCCACTGGGCTGTTTATATTCAGAGAACAATATTCTGTCAATGCATTGTAATTGTGATTTCCTGAGTGTGGGCACACAGCAATCAATTGAATCCTAATACAATTCTCCAACAGTCGCAGCGAATCCACAATAGAAATAGAAGTATGTGTAATAAAGAATAAATATGTTTTCTAGCAAGAAACAAGCCACTGTATTACCCAGTCTTTACCTCAGTGAAGTCTATAGGTCATCACATTTTTATTTCTGGAGGAGTATAGAGTAATGACATTAGTCATGTCAATCCATCTGTCCCCTTTTCTTCCCGAGGCATAATTAGTTGACATTTCTTTGACAGTTAAAGCAGCTAATGTGGCAACTTCTACATGCTTTCTGCAGCAAGCACAGGGCTGTTTTGCTCTGCTGGGCATGGCTCATGGAGGTTAACTTCACCATGGAGCCTGGCAATCTTTATCCACTCTGATGTTGTAAGAGAGGTGGACTGAATTTCTCCTAGGTGATTTCTAACTTTTTTTCTTAGACCTCTAGTTGAACAGAAAAATACAATTGAGTGTGGACAGCTAGAAAAAGGATGTAAACTGTGCCTGGAGAAACTGTGACTAGAGGGGCAGTTATGGTCAGACCACCAGTGCCTGATAACCCCAATTAATCTTGAGTATTAGTTGATGTGGGGGTGTTAACATTTCCACGGGTGCAAACCTCTAAGTGTGTTTATGAGCTTATTTCTGGCAAGGTTTAACTGGTGAGGAAAGTTCTGTGTTGAACATGAGCAACATCATTCTATTGGCTGGAGACTGGCCTAAATAAAATGAATGTAGCAGCTTGCATCTACTTACTGACACACAACCTGAGAAGCTGCTTCATCCTTATGCTATCATGCCTTCCCCACTGTCATGGTACTCTCAAACTGTGAGCCTAGATAAATTTCACTTTTCCTCCAATTGATTTTGTCAGGTGTTTTATCAACACAAGAAGAACCATCACTAAAACAGTCATCAAGGAACATGTATTTAAGAAGAATAATAGGCTTCTGCCATGGGTACACATGTCTATAATGACAGCATGCCAGAAGTCAAGGAAGGAAGTTCACAAGCTCTAGGCCAGTGATGGTAATACATAATATAACAAAACAAAAGCTGAGAGTATGACTCAGCAACATGGTGTTTTCAGGTATGTTCAAGGCCCTGGGTTTGATTCCTATGACTGAATTTTCCTCTAGCCAAGGTATGTTTGATTCATTGATCATGGATTTATACAAGGGTATTGGTGACTGGGAGAGATAGTTCCATTTCTTTTTGTAACCAGGAGAACAGACTGTACACCCTCTCTAGCACTGGGCTGGGGAAGGCACTATGTTCCCCTTCATATGTGAAGGCTAATACTGTTTAGTAGAGAATTCTAGATCATGAATTTTTCTTTTAATAATTCAATTATATTATCCCCCTCTTATTATTCGCATGGCTTCTAAAGAGAAGTTTGCTGTAACTCTTATCTATGTTCCTTCTTCTTCTTGAAGATTGTCTCTTGGTCTATGGTTTCTATAGTTTAAATATGGCAAGCCTAGGTATAGATTTGTTATTTGTGCTACTTGGCATCTCTGTGACTTTTTTCACTATTGATGTGTTGGTATTTCTAAGTTCCTTTCTTTCTCCTTCTGCTGTTAGCATTAAAAGATTGTTGCACCTATTGTAGATGATTTATTCTTCCTTCTCCTGCTGCTATGTCTCCTTCCTTCGAGTTCCAGTGTGGTAGTAAGCCTCTGCTCATCTTAATGCTTGCGGTTTCATTATTTAGCTTTATCTCTTTTACTCATCAGCACATTCAGGGAATTTTTCACTTCATTTTTTATCATTTTATTTTAATAATTAAAGACGCCTATTTTTCCACATACTAAGTTTTCTCTCCCTGAACTCCTACCTCTTTACCTGTTAAACTATGTTTTTTGAAATGTCTTTCTTTTTTAAAAAAAAAAAAAGTAAAAAAAATGCCCATTATAAAGCTGGACATTTGCTTTGTGTTGGCTAACTTCTGTCCATGAGGCTTGCCTAGACTGTTGTTGATATACCCAATGATGCTCCACTGCAGAAAACTGACTTTCTCCTTACCCACAAATAGCTTCTTTGCTAGATGTGTTCACCTATGTCCATTTCTTCTCAGTGCTGTGATCATATCTTTCTTTGGCCTATGCAGTCTTGTGCATGCTGCCACAGGATTTGTGAGTTCATATGAGCATTACTCCTGTTGTATCTAGAAGGCACTATTTCCTTGGAGTCATCCATCATCTCCGGCTCATACAATCTTTCTGCTTCCTCTTTCCCCATAAATCTTTGAGCCTTAAGGAAGAGGAGGGGATTGATGAGGACATTCCATTTAGGGCTGAGTGCTAGAAAGTCTGTCACTCTCTGCCAATGTCCAGTTGTGTGTCTCTGTGTTAAATCTCTATATAGTACAAAAAGCTTTTATGATAAGGGTTGAATAATGCACTGATATTTTGTTTTTCTGCCACAAGGTAATGTCTATCCTTGATGGTGTGTTTTTGGATGTAGCCAAAAGATAGACTCTGTTTTCTAATCCATTCTAATAGTCTGTGTCTTTTGATCATGGTATTAAGACCATTAATATTGATGGTTATAATTGAGCAATGTTTATTGACTCATGCTATTTTCTTGTAGTGATGTAGGTTCTGCCTTTTGATTTATTGTTCTGGGATTATTCATTTCATGTGTCTTCTTGTGTGTAATTGATTACTTCAGATTGGTATTTTCCTTCTAGTGCCTTTTTTAGAGCTGGCTTCTTGCATAGAAATTGCTTAAATTTGATTTTAGTGTAGAATTATTTTTTCCTATTAATTGTGATTGATACTATTGCAGGGTATAGTTATCTGGGATGGTATCAGTGGTTTCTAAGGGCTTTTGAAACATCTGTTCATCCCCTTCTGGGTTTCAGAATTTCCACTGAAAAGTTAGGTGTTAATGGGCCTGCATTTTTATATGTCTTTTTCTCTGGCAAGTTTTATTATCATTTCTTTGCTCTGTAAACTTAGGGTTTTGTTTATTATGTGTCATGAGAGTTTCTTTTCTGACCCTATCTCTTTCATGTTCCATAAGTATTTCTAGCTTGATGAGAATTTCTTTCTTTAGGAATATTTTCTTCTATAATTTTGTTAATTAATATTTTCTGTGCTTTTGACCTGGGTTTCATCTTATCCCCCTAGCCTTATTCATCATAGGTTTGGCCTTCACACAGTGTTCCATATTTTCTGAATATTTTGTGCTTGGGTTGTTTTGGATTTAACATTTTCTATGGCTGAGCTATTCATTTTTTCTACCTTCTCTTTAAGATCTGAAATTCTATCTTTCACTTCATTCAATTTGTTGGTAAGGTTTTTCTATAAGATTTTTTGAATTGTTTTCATTATATTATTTAACCATTTTGTTTGTTTTTCCTAGTCTTCACTAAAACATTTATCCATGTCCTCTCTCATGTCCTTGAACTTATTCATAACTGCAATACTTAATTCCTTGTCTTCTGTTTTAGCTAAGTTGCTTTTCTCGGGCCTACTGCAGTAGGATTGCTGGGTTCTGGAAGAGTTATATTGTCTGTTAATGCTTATTTTACACTGGGATCTAGGCATTCTCTAGTTATGATGTTTGAAGTTATGAGTTATTTGAAATTTCAGTTAAAGTGTTTCTTGACAGATGTTTCATCATGTCTTTATATGGTAGGTGTCCTGTACTGTGATTGCTGTTGCCCAATCTGGATCCTGAGCAGTGTGATGACCTGGGGTGTCTCTGGTAGAGAGTGTTTCTGTGGCTTGGCACGTGTTGCATAGAAATGGAGATGAGATCCAAGGAAAGGCTGAAACAATCAGCCAGAAAAAATTAGGGGGATTATGGGTCCACATCAATAAGCAGAGTCCCTGAGAAGTGAAGTCAGTGTGTGAGCAGAGATTCCAGCATGCTAAAGTATGACCAAGAGTAAGTCCGGAGAGACAGTAATGGAGGACAAGCTAGATTCTAATAGTTCTCTACTGAGTCTTAGCCTAGTGTGGCAGCTATGGGTTCCTGGTACAGAGTGATTTTGTGGGCGTCAGGCGTAACACAAAGAATGGAGAGAGGAAATGGTGGCAGGAAAAAACTGGGGGACCCTCAGGAGTCTGTATTAAGAGCTAGAGTTCCTAGAAATGGAATACATTTTTTTTCATGGTATTTTTGGGTTTCTAGAATTTACACTATAGTTGTAAATACTAGATTTCAGCTAACATCATGGGACTTTCTTAAAATCTTCCCTATGACAGATAGATGTTGCCTAGGGTCATCCCAAATTTCTGACTTAAATTAATTCTCCAGTCCCCAGCTCCTGGTTACCAGGAACCACTAGTTTATGTCAAGGTGATACTTAGCTCATCCGTTCTTCAGATGCAGAGCCTGCAATTGCCCTGTTCTCGAGGGGCACCCTGTTGAAACAGTGGCAGAGTGTTACAGCAAAGGTTTCTATAGTTTTAGGGTAATGTCTGTATTTTATCGAGTGCTGTGACCTTCATCAGTGACTCTCCTTTAAAGGAACCCTCCTTTATATGAGACTGGATGGCTAGTGGAGGATCTGGAGTTGTGTCTCCACACTTCTTGGTTTGGCTCTGATATAGTAATTATTATTATGTCATATCTGATATATTATTTGTTTATTAAAGGGATAAAATGTTACCCAGGGTAGATTTCAAATTGATGCTTTTACTTTCTTTGTTGGAAGCACATGGAATTTTTCTATATTCTTCTCCCTGGGAACTTGATGGCTTTTAAGACTGGGACCTTGTAGTCTTTAACTCTCAAGGTAGAACATCTCAACCTCCAGTAGCTATTTAGCACTGTCTAGTTGTCACAAGACCTGCTGGCCCTAAGGTCAGCTTTTGTTCCAGTGAGCTGTGATTCTCTGTATCCATTTGTCCCTTGTTGCAGTTTTTAGGGTAGTATTTTGTCTTATGTCCTTAGTTCTTTCCTGAATCTAGTGAGAGTGTGTGATGTGTATTTGATCTGGGTCTCGGGAAAACAGGAGAGTAGCTGTTTAGCTATTTGCATACTAAGGTGGAAACAGCAGATTTGAACTCTTCCTTTGGGAGTATAAAACAAAGCCCTTGGGTGGCAAAATCTTGCTTGGATGGAGAGCTCATTGGGGCCAAAGGTGCTACTGAAATGTTCTCCCAGGACAAATCACTTTCATCTTCTTTCTGTGATCTCTGTTTCTATTTTGGGTTTCTGGGAACAATTGGAGCCTGCGCTACAAGTATGGGGCCTTTTTATGGTCTACAGTTTGGTAATGCAACTAAGGATTCAATAATCATGGACTATGCTTTGTGCCTTCTTGGGAGCATTGGTACTGGTGATTGTGTTTTGAATGTAGTGGGAAGGAATATGTTGCAAAGACAGCATGCAAAGATGTCTCTTATGAAAACCAGGAATTCTTTTGCATGTATTCATTTTGGCTAAGGGACCTATGATGATATTAATTGCTCAACATTTGAAAATTATCTGATGCTTAAGGCATGATACATTTCTGAATATCCCTAACCTTGGTGGCTACTTCTTTCTGCATGTAAAAGTTCTCTTTAGGTATTTAGTCCTATAGATACCCAAATTCATGTGTTACTTAAGTCTCTTAAATATAATGATCAGGTATTTGTATATATCCTAAGTGTTTTACAGATCATTATTGTATGCAATTCCTTAGACTTTAGGGGATAATATCAAGAAATTGTATGTTCATTTTCAGCATAGTAGTAAAGGTTCACAGACAATTGGATCTGTGTTGAGGATACTGGTAATAACTCTCAGAAGAATATTTTTCCTAAATATTTTTAATCTGAAGTTGATTTAATCTAAAAATTATATATGCCATAGATGCAGGGGGCTGGTTTGATTTTTTTTTCATGCCATTGTGTGACTTTTGATTGGTTTGTTTGTTTCCACCTTTTTGTATGGGTGCTGCTGGACCGAAATCCAGGTTGTGGCATTTGCTAGGCAGACATGCTACTGTGGAGTTAGAATCTGCTCTGACACATGACTGAAAAAGTTAATATTTAAATGCTTTGATCTATAGAGAAAAATTTCCAGTAAAATATGAATTTTTAATGGATAAAAGTAAATAGAGGCTGGAGAGGTGACCACTCTCAACGGCAAAAGTTACCCATTGCTCTTGGAGAGGACTACAGTTTGGTTTCCAGACTGCGCTGAGCAGCCCACAACTGCGTGCTATACCAACTCTAGAAGATTCTAAGCCCTTTATCCTAGTCAGGCACTAACAGGCACATGTGCACATGCATACACACATGCAGACACATGGATGCACATAATTTCTAAAAATAAATAAATAAATAAAGAAAGAACATTCAGAAGAATTAGAATTGTTCAGCACAGGCTAAATGGGATGAGATTTCTTACCCTGATGACACATAGGTGTGACTTACAAAACACCTTAATTCATTTATTTTTATTCACAGCATTATTATAGTAACACAAATAAAACAAAAGGTCTTCTTTCGTCTACCTTCATTGAGGATACTATAATCCTCATCACCATCACAAGTATAGCTTGTGACTAAGGGAGGTATCCCAGTATCCTCACCAGAGACTCCCCTGGAACAGTAAGAAATGTAGAAAAAAAATTCTCCTTTTCTTCCCTAGTTGAAAAAGTTGTAAATTGTCTTTCACAATTTAGTATCATCTTTGCTTCCAAGGTAGAGCCAAATAAATACTGTTGTTCTGGGTAGACTTCAGTCTAGGAGAGATAGGAAGTGACTCTGTAGTTGGATTTTATTTTATTTTATTTTTAACCAGAACAACAGGAGATTGAATACACCACAGTAAAACCCGTTATATTGGCTTCTGACTTTAAAGGTAGGAAGAAATTAAGTATGTAAGAGAACACTGCCATTCTCAAACACAAGTGCTGTGTGCCTGGAAGGGTTTTGCTGCACGAAGAGATGCTAACTTAGCTGACATCAACCCCTTCCTTTTGGCCTATCATGTCTGTTTATTATTGAAATAAATTTCAGGTGGATGGTGCATTATCTGGACTAGAGTAAGGTAGAGTATGATGTCTATGACCAGGGAAATAAATTTTGCCTCCAGAGATCTTTCATGTTCAGAAGGTAAAGAAGATAGTTGGGAGGTAGATAGGGTGCTCAGTGTACCAGTGTGGATTGTGGTAGTTAATATTGATTGTAGGTTTAACAGGATTTATACCACCCACAGAAATATACCCGAGTCTACTGTAGATGTTTCTGGGAAGGTCTACCTAAAATTGAAAAGCCATCCTAAATGTAGGCATGACAATTCCTTGGGCTTGGGTTCTGGGACTGAGTAAGCGTTAGCCACTACCTCTCTTTCTTTTCCCACTGTGGACACAGTATGAGTCACTGCCGGATACTCCTGTTGTCCTACAAACTGTGAGCCAAACAGACCCTTTCTTAAGTTTGTTAGTTGTTTTTGTCAAAGCAGTAAGAAAAACTAATCTACTGTCCTAATTATGTCCACTTAAAGCGTAACATTGGGTGCATGACTCTGATGAACCAAGAAGATGTTAACACTCACAGTCGTCCCCCTGCTTTTGTGGGATTCCAGAGATTTGAACAGCAGATCATGATATACATGTAAGAATCAGGGTTATTGAGGCAGATTAGTGACTAATTAGCAAGGCTTTTGCTTATTTGTTTCTTCTGCTAATTGGTTGAGAACTTTGGAATGACTTACTCTGAAAATTAATTAAGTATGGGAATAGAAGCTCCAGGGGAGAACAAATAATAACTTTACTCCTTATCATTCCTTTTTCAGAGTGATTAGGTCATTAAATAGGCTGTGATTAGATTCTCCATTCTTCCTGGCTTCCCTTGAACATACACGTGCAAATTTCCTTAGCCATGGGTCAGGTTCATTTACTTCTGCTCTGTCATCTGGCTAGTGAGTCTTCTGCCTGAGTGTGGACCTCTCTTCTGTATGAATGGCAGTGTTGCCTGATAGGACCCAGGCTCCTTGGGGGACTTCTTTAGAACTCAGGCACGGAGTTCCTTTTCAGTTTCCTTCTGAAGTCCTATTTTTCTTCCTTTTCTTTTCCTTCTCCATTGCTCTTTGTTTCTCTTAGAGGATCATGTATAAACTGTGTAAGGTCATTGTGTTTTTTTTTTTTTCACAAAACTTACATATAACAAAACATCTCTAAAAGCAGAGAGTTGAGCAAAGGTCATTGGAGGCTAGAATAGGCAGAGGACGGAAACAAACACATTCTGGAGGAAGCAGCAAACAGAGAGATTATTTGTAATGTCCTTACTGTCTTTTAGATGATAAATATGCCCTAATGCCTACTTGTTAAAGTGTTGCTTCCTGGCTTTGTGCTTGCAGCTGGTGGAAATATCAAGAGCTGAGGTCTAGTGAATCTTTAGGTAATTTGGTACATCCTTGGAGGATGTACCTTTTGCTCCACCATGTATTTTCTCAATGGTGTGCTGCCTTACCACAAGGCACAGCAGACAATCCTCTCAATTATGTACTGAAATCTCCATAATTGTTGAGATGCAGTAATTTCTCTTTCGTAGTCATTTTTACACCCTTGGGTATTTGTTACAATGACATAAAAGGTATTTACAATCTGTGAAAAGCTAGATTTTATGTCAGTGTGACATAAGGTAGGGTCATCTGGGAAAAGGAATTGAGGAAACACACCCATCAGGTTGGCCTGCCTCTGAGGCATTTTCTTGATTAACAATTGATGTTGGATGACCCAGCTCACTGTAGGTAGTCCCATCACTGGGCTGGTGATTCTGCATGGAGTAAAAAGGCAGGTGGAGTAAGGCATGAGAGCAACATGTGCTTATGTAATACTGCGTCTTTTGAAGATGGGTTTGTATGATTTTCGTATTAAGAATCACAGCTCTTACTCCTTTCAATGGTTCCCTTGCCTTGCCTTGTGTGGAGCTTTATCTCCAGGGCAACATTTATACCAATGTTAATGCTCATATTTCTATGTCAGGGCTGGAGGTTGATTTATATACCTAACTCAGGATAAATCTTTCCAATATGTAAGAAATAATTTATGGGCTTTTGAGATAGCATAATGAGTAGAGAAGCTTGCATCCAACTCTGAAGACCTGAGTTTCATTCCTAAGAACCATATAATAGAGGGAGAGGGCTAACTCCCACAAATTGTCCTCTGACCTCCATACATGCCATGACTTGTAAATACAGAATCTCACCCCAAATACAGAAATAAATGGAATATATAATGAGAAAGCATTTTTAAGCATCTGAAAATCAGGGGTAAGAATATCAAGTATTTAAGGCCACCTTGGACTTTATAGGAAGACCCTGTCTCAAAACAAAGCAAGCAAACAAACAAACAAAACAAACAAAACAACAACAAAACCAACAAAATGCTTGAATGATAGGACTTAGATAAATGTGGCACCATGGTACATGTGCACCTTATTCCAAATAAATGAATAAAATGTTGGGAGAAAAAAATAACAAAAAAAATGTCACAGATGATTCAACTACACAGAAAGACAGTTTGAACAACCCACTAATTTGGATGTTCTTTTAAAAAACAAATCCTTCATGTTTTCCTAAAGTGAAACAATACATCTTTCTTCCAGCTTATTTGTCTCCAATTCCTCGAAACTACTTTTTTTCCACAAGAATTCCAGTTTACTCTCTTTCCCAGTGTTGGTGAAAATGAGAGCAACATGTAATGGAGTGAGGCTGTTGTTTCTTTTCATTTTGGGCACCATCAAGAGCTGTTAGTTAGGTTAATGGTGCAGAATGGTGACTTTGAGAGGGAGAGATGTGTAGAAGCACTTGAAGCATCACAGAGAGCTTGGGGTGGAGATCAAGAGGCTAGAGAAAAAGAGACCCAGGCCTGCCTGTGCTGTATGGGAAAGGCTGAGTTCTATCATAAATCCAAGCCTGGAAGCCTTTGGATCCACCTGATCCTCACTCGGCTTTTGAGAGAACAGATGTAGCCTGGAAATTCCTTTTACTTGTGGAATGATTCCTGTTTCCAAAACTATGCAAGAAAATAGGTTTTCAGTCTTCACTTTCAGAGATTAATTTTGCATTTGCAAAATGAGGTCACTTAAAACAAATCTGATAATAAACAACCTGAGGTTTCGTGTCACGCGTGCGATTTAAACTTTTTTCAAGAGTTTGGCCATAGTTAAGGGTAAGTGAGTAGTAATGTAGCTTACATGGTTTTCCTAAACCATTTCAGGATTCATTGAGTGGTAAGGTGTTCTCTCTGAGCAGCCTTCATCATTGTCATGACATCCAGTTTCTCAGCTGTTGTGTGTGTGTGTGTGTGTGTGTGTGTGTGTGTGTGTGTGTGTGTGTAGAGGCTATGAACTAATGCAGTAGATGAGGGTCACTACCTTTCATTGAAATCTGCACCTTCATAAGCATAAATGACATTGGTTGCAAACCTTATGGCCTTCCCAATTTAATTCCTTAGGAAAAACCTTAAGTCTCTTACTTCTCCTGAACCTTAACCAATGATACCGAAAATGAAAACTACCAGTCAACATGGACACAAGACCCAGTCGGACATAGATCCCTGCTGCAGGATCCCACGCCAGACCAGTGTATATCTGAGGCTTCCAGTGGGGAGAGCGTGGCTTCCCAGAGCGGATGCTGAGGAGACAGCTGTGCAGCCAGCTCTCATCATCCTGTGAGCGTGCTGGCCTCCTCTCTGCATCATTACTGTGTCTGGTGCTCCAGCTTCCCACAGAGCAATCTTGCTAATATGCAGCCTTTAGAGTACTCAAAAATCTACTAGGTGCCTGTATCTTTAAATGATGTCATGTTTTGTTTGAGTTTCTAATAATTAAAGTTTGGGCTTTCTATCCATATAACCACTCCTGGGATCATTATGCAATATAGACATTTTTTCATTTTCAATTTTAGGTTTTTTTTTTTTTTTTGTGTGTGTGTGTGTGGTTTCTAGCTAATGGTAATAAATATCTCATCGAGTCAGAGTGTTCCCTCAGCAACCAATTATTCCAAAAATGTGAGAATTCCTATTAGTATGCAGTGACTTGTCCTGGGGAGGTGGGGGCTCGGTGGGCAAATACTTGCCACGGTAGCATGAGGATCTGAACTCAGATTTTCAGAATTCATGTAAGATCACACATGATAGTTAGAAGCTGTATTTCCAGTGCTCCTGACTTCAGAGAGGAGACAGATATAGGAGAATCCCCAGAAGCTCTCGGGTTGGTGCATGCAGTAACAAGGAAGAGACGATAGTATCTCAAGTGAGGTGGAAGTTAAGGACAAACACGTGAGGTTGTCCTCTGACCACACAAGCACCATGGTCTGCCTACACCTCCCACACACACACACACACACACACACACAAAGAGATTCAGTGACTCATAACTTATGAAATGTTAAACTAATGTGTTTATTCTATATGCTTATTTGGTTTGCAGTAGGGAGTCTTCTTAAATACACATTTTATAATGATGTGAAAATCAGCAGTCACAGAAATGAGTATTAAAATTCTTAGCCAGCAGGTGTAATAAAACAGGACCAGACACCCTCAGGGCAGCAAAACAAATCTGGTTGGAAAATACAAACCAGTCCCAATCTGCTCCTCAGTCAGATTGTTATCAATTGAGCAAGACAAAACAAATATAGGATTTGACACATAAATATTTTACATTATATTACTTTCCTTATTCTGAGAAAGGCAGAGAAAAAACAGTGGTGGAGAAGAAGAGAAAGAAGGTGGAGGGTGTAGGATAGGTCTGTAAGGATGGAAAGAGAACACCGGGAAGCTTCTGAAGAAGGACGCTGGATGTATTGGCCTGCTCTGATTTAGGGAATTGCTCTGAACATTACTGAGAGACCTTTCCTGCTTCTTTAAAGTAGAATTCGCTTGAGTAAGCAGCCAGCTTGAAGGGACTCATGACTTCATAAGACATTTGGTAAGTCTTCACTGAATTCCAAACCCCACCTACACATATGTAAAATCTCATTCAAAAGGTGGCACAGGTATGTTTTATTTGCAATACCTTCAACACAAATTATGAAATCAAGCCTGAAGGAGAAAGCTCTGTGTGAGTGCTGATGGGAGATCCTCTGAGCATGGGATACAAAGTATGTGGTAAGGAGAAGAGTAAGGAGTCGGGTACTGTGATGGGACAAAGGAGAA
Source organism: Mus musculus (assembly GCF_000001635.26). NCBI lineage: Eukaryota > Metazoa > Chordata > Mammalia > Rodentia > Muridae > Mus > Mus musculus. The sequence goes on from NC_000073.6 coordinate 57,679,054, forward strand.
GGACATATACAGTAACCCCAGCATGATAGAAGACTGTGTACCTGGACAGAATTATGTCCCCACACTCATCCCTTAGTGTAATACAGTGAAATTCCCTTAATCCTTGGAGTCCAGTCATGGTCCTCTTACATTAGGTACACAGTAGTGCACGGGGCTTGCAGCTATAGGATAGTTTTTTAGCCATTGGCTTTGTTTCTCTCCTGTAGATGTGGTTTGTCCAACACAGCACTCTACTGGATCTGACAAGTATTAATAAAAGAGCTTCCACTCCTAGGGGGAATACAATATTCCAGGCCAAACTGGATCAAACGTACCTCTTCTCAAGTAGTGTTGCTGGTTCATATCAGTTCCTCAGTGGGACCAGGGAACAATCGTCTTGTACCCAGTGGCACTAGGTGTCAGCTCACTCCCACTGCTGTGTTTGCACTTAGGTTCTTTCTGAAGCATGGCTCATGTGCTGAATAGCAGCACGCCCGCCAACATGCTGTCATTATGTTATAGAAAATCCATTTCCTGACACAGACTTTCATGAGCTGCTGAGCTGTTAGATGAGTTGTTTGGGGTTTGGGGCACCTTAGTGGTAGAGCATGCCTGGGCCCTAACATCAATCTTCAGTGATCATACAAGTTATTTAAGTTCAAGTCTGATCTTCTCAATGTTGTGCAGTTGTCAGCATTCATTATTCCTTTCTGAAAGAAGTCATGTGGGTTTTGAGATCTTTTGTGCAGTCATGAATTTTATGTGCTGCTGTTTATTGATGTTTACATTTTGGAATATTCTTAACATCGGATAAGGAAGAATGCCCAGAGAACTCCCATGACATCTCAGAACTGAATGTGGAAAGCTCACACTCTGACCTTTATCCTGGTGGCCACTGTTCTCTTCTTTTTGTATAGGTCATTCCTACTACTTTAAGACACAGAGGCCATTACAGACATAGCCCAACATCCTGACCAGCTGTCCTACATTTGTTACTCTTTCATAGCAAGAGCCCAAGGTCTTCTGTTATCATGAACATGGGCTTGAGCCCTTCCTGCTTTGCAGTGGAACTCATATTTTTGGATTTCTGGATTGCCTGGCCTTCCTCCCAAAGAGAGTTCACCTTAGCTGGTGATCTTGGTGTTTCTGACCCTTTGCATGTGAGCCAGTTCCTTTTTAGGTCCTATCTCTCTCCTGTCCTCATTTTTATGACAAGCACTGGGTAGAGTCCAATACACCTTCTTTTGTGTCCGTGTTTTTATGGGAATGACACTGTGTGTGTTTTTCTTGCATAGGAAGATGACAAATGCCCTACATGGAAATTTAGAATTCCTGGGGGACAGTTCAAGCCAGGAGGAAGTGCCCATTTCCAGTGAAGAGTTAATGAAAATCAACAGTGAGGTCCCCTTATAGTAGAAGATAGGAAGGTGATATGCACAAGAAGACTACTAAGTGGGCTGAGAAAGGAGGGACTAAAATAATGATACATAAATTTCTGTGCTGCTCTCATTCCTATCCTCATCCAGACTTCCTGTGCCTGCCTTCTCTGTGGGGTCTCTGTCAGACATCTGAGATTTAGGGTTGTGCTTGGTGGGGATGGAACACGAATCTTGGACCAACCACTTTGCTTCTCACAAATTCCATCTTTCAGCGACATCCTCAGCTTCATGAGATTATGCCTCTCTCCATTCACTGGGTTGCAAAATGAGACCTTGAAGCCACTCATTTAGTAAATGACTATATTAACTTGAACATGCATACCCTGAGGCGTTACTAACTTACCGTGTCTTTTTCCTAAATCACACTCTGGTTCTGCTCTGGGTATTCATTCTCAGCAGTTTGTCCCCATAGTAACTCCAAAGCATGTGGAAATTTGGAGAGGGGCTTGTGCCTCCCTTTCCAGTGGCACACTGGTACCATCACACTCTCAACCTCTCACTATAGGACTCTTCTCTTTATGGCTTTCTGTCATACACATGTGTATTCTTTTCACCAGTTTATTTATCCTTTGTGGAAAGTGGACCCAGGAATTATACTCATAACTGTCACTATTTTATTATGGTTTACATCTTGCTTTAAATGTATGATGTTTAATAAAGAAAGTTGTAATTTTTCTGTCAAGTCTACCTACTGGTTGACTATATACATTCCTCTGCTCCTTGGATCCCACACAAAAAGGGAGCAGTTCTCTTTCAAGGGCTTACTTGCATCTTTTCCTATAGCAATGTGTCCGTAGCTAGAAGTGAAAGTTGGTAATCTTTTGCATGCATTTATGCACTGACAGTAATTTTAGAGCACCAGTTTATATAGGGGTTGGGCTAGGAGCTGCCAATACGTAAGAGACAGACTGCCCTTAAATCCATTCGGCAGATCCTTGTTCCCAATGTTATAATGGGCACCTTCCTGCTAAGAAACCAGATGACATGGAGAACTCTGAATCCACTCAGATGGGAACTTCCTGAATTAATGAGAATCTTGGTATCGTGACAGTGTTCTAGCTCAAATGTCATCAGTACTGTTAGCATTGTTGTAGCAATGCTGTTAGTAATGCTGTTAGCATTTTGTAACAAAGGGCAGCTCCTCTCTGCAGGTGGTTAGAAGATTTGTCATGGAATCACTTGGATTCCATGCACTTGAGTACTTGGCATTTTGAGTAGCACTCATCATGCTGTCCTTGGGAGCCTCATTGGTACAAGACACAAACCCTGAAACTGAGGATTGTGGTGAAGTCAGAGCATTGGTGCTAGATCCATACCTCCATTGCTGATTGGGCAAGTGTGGCAACTTGCCTGCTTTGTCCAAGGCCCACCAAAGCTCCCATGCCAAGCTAATAGGTCTTTCTTCAGGGTGGGATGGTCCTAACTAGAGAATGGCCACCCTGCTCACAGAGGAAAGAGACAGGATTTCTAGGTGTTTCATGACTACCCACCCTACGGAGTCTCATTACTGCTCCCACAGACAGGGAACGTGATCTCTAACTTGGTAAAGACCCAACTTAATGGCCTGAACATTAAGATGTAATAGATGTGATCTTCCCAAAGTTATGCTACACAGAATTCATCACTCTCTGCCAGCCTCAGATTCCTGTAGAAGAGTGAGTTCTGCACAGTTTTGTGTTTCTGCTCCTCAGTCCAAGTAAGGAGGGATGCAGGTCCTGCACTTGGAAGGCTCTCTCTCATTGTGTCTCATACAGCTTGAAAGTTAACCTGGTGTATTCTGCCAGTAACTAATATGGAAGTTTAGGGATGCCACTGTGGAAAAGGCTGATCACTGATCAGACTAGGCTGCAAAGGGAGTGGAAGGTACTCACATGGTCCAGGACAGCACATGAACTTTCTTGATGATTTTGTAAAGGTGAAGGTGAAAAAAAAATCAGCTTTCACATACTATAGATGAATCACTGCTGCTCTATGGATAGGAGAGAAATGAAGAAATGGAAGACCACTTATTAACATTGGACTTTGAAAGTACAAAGAGAAGGAATTTCATTTAACCATTCATCCAAGAAAAATACCACTCTTGGAAAGTATTCAGGAAATGCAAAAAAAAAAAAAAAAACCCACTACAACATAGGAGCCATTTTGAACTATTTTTCCAAATGCCAAGATCGTTGAGATTGTTTACATCATCATAAATAATGTTTCCAACTCCTGGGGGTGTCTGACACTAATTAGAAACAACATAACCTTATAATGTCTGTTTCATAATGTGGAACGTTATATAACCCAGACTCTGGAAACAAATAAGGATGATAATTGACTTTGTGTGAGTTGGGATTTTCAGATGTTCTGACTTTGCATGAGCTTAGCATAGACACGACATTATGGGAGTCACACTTGCAGCCACTTAGCAGCTTGTGTCTGATGATGCACCGTCTTGCCCACATGAAAATCGGAATATCAGTTTGGATTTATTTATGATCTTAATAATCCAATTTTGAGGCAAATAATAGGCATTTAGAAATTTGCATTGATTTTTCTTCTTGAGGAAGGGAATAGAATGCAAGTGTGTCATCCTTTCATCTGAATTCATTGAGTCTTTGTTCCGAGCCAAATCAACAGCAAATCCATGACAAATGGGACAGCTCCCATTCAGTGATGATGGCTTTGTTTATTTTTTATCACATCCTAAACCAGGAAATGATCAAAATGATTTTTTTTCTTTTAAAGAAAAAGGTTTGAAATGAAGCCTAAAAAAAAGCAAAAGTAAGGAAAGTAATGACGAAACACAGGGGAAGTTAATCTCAGCAAGTGTGGCCTGTGAGCTACAACTACTTCAGGAAGATGGAGACACACTGAGCACAGTTCTTTCTAGTGCTGAGTGCAGGGGCAGATAGGACAGGAGGGATGTGGGGCTCCAGATACAGGCTTAGGAATCAACCTTCCTGCTGGTCCCTGGAAAGAGGACCATATACTGTATCATGAATTCTCCTTGGTGTTATCAGGCCCTGGTACTTAATCACAGAACAAAGATGGGGTGTTATTATATAAACATTATGCATCTGTTGTGTCAGAAGACACGTCACTCAGCAAAGTGACATGAACTAGCTAGAGACTTAGGTCTGCAATAGAATACCACTGCGTCAGTCTATAAATGAAGCATAGGGTGCAGGGAGGATCTGGTCCCATTGTGCAATTACAAAGGGAAGACTAGTGATGAAGTATCATGACACCATATGCCAATATTCTCCTCAAAAAGACATCTAAAAGGCCATATTCATACTTGTATGCACATAGAGATTCATTTCAGGGAACTAGCTGGAGCACTAGAGGATGGCAAGTCTGATGTCTACAGGCAAGGCCATGGGGCTGGATACCCAAGGAAGAACTGATGCTTCAATTCAAGTACAAGACCACCAGATGTCTTTCTCTTTGTAAGGCTTCAGTCTTTCTTTTTTTTTTTTTTTTCTATTGTACCTGAACCTGCCTGAAAGAAGCCTACCACATTATAGAACATACATTTGTTTCACCCACAGCCTCTTGGATTGACTACTAAGTCTATCTGAAACTATCTTCATAGTAACCTCTAGATTAGGGTCATCATCTAGCCATGTTGATAGATGCAATGAACTCTGGTGCAGAAAGAATGGAGCAAAGAGATTAAGAAGGTTAATCTGCACAGTAAAATCAGTTTGACCTTAGATCAACTGGTTATCTCCAAGAATATCTGAAGCATATCTTAAGGACTGAGGACTGAAATTGTGGGCCAGGAAGAAAGCAGGCTTGGGAGTGCCAGCTCCAGGGCTATGACTTGTCTGCTGGAGAAGAGCAAGCTAACTCAGCCATGAGGTAGCATGCTCCCCTGCTATCCTAGTCTCCTCCTAGACTCAGGGGATCCCCAGTGGACTGAGAAGAGTGCACCCCACTGACTCTGACACTCCAAGTCTGGTCCTACTTCATATTTGCCTTAATCATCATTAATTTGTGTCACCAGTAGTTTGTGATCATCAACAATCCCAGTGTCTCTTTCTGGGGCAAGCCCAAATAAGCGATCCTTAGACACAATAACATAAATGAGTCAGATCTGAAGTCAAAGGTGGGAGGGAAGTTGTGAGAAGAGACAGACAGTGCTGAGGTATCACAGACATGCAGCAAAGGGCAGTGCCCTTCAGCAGATCCCAGTGAAATGCTAATGAGCATGTGTGAATCTCACGAGCAGGTGAGTGTGATTCTCACTGTTTTATTCTGAGAGGTTAGCAGGGTATTTTCGAAGCACAGATGTCAGCCAGCTCTACTCAGAATGAGGTTAGAAATCAGCTATTCAGTGGAGCTGTGGCCATGCTGCTTGATGAGAGGGGGGCACAGGAGACGATTAGAGGGGGAACTTTCATGGGAATATGGTTATGTCTTCATTCTTCTTAGTTAAAACATTTGGCAAGTCCAATAGTTTACATGTCTTATGAATCTGAAGGGTTGGTTTCCTCAAAATGTTGGTTCTGGGCACTGATGATACCATAGGTCTGGAAGCTTGGCTGCCTTCTAGCCTTCTCTTCTCGACAGCAGCTCTGCCCGGGAAGAACCTGTCCTGCTTTCACCGGCTTTCTGAACATGTTCTGGTCCTAATCAAATAGCTGTGGTGCTTACTTGGCCCAGTTTTGCATTATGCTTCTGAATCACTTCTTCAGCTAGCCATCGATCCAGTCGTTTGAAAATAGCACTTTGGACTGCTAGATAAGAGCCTTTTGTGACTGCCCTCATCACCCTTGTGTATTCTGTTATTAGGATGAAATTAGAACATTTCCCCCCTGTGATTTACATATTCTTGTGGGAACTTAAGTTTGGCCCTCAAAGACTGAAAAAAAATGGAACACAGCTATTAATTATTAAAGCAGCTTTATGAGTCAACTTCAAAGTGTAAGGATCTGGAGCCAAGACAAAGCTGGAAAAACTGCAGAACACATGTTCATGTTCAGTGAGATTTGGGGTCACTTTGCTTTAAAAATGCCTTCTTTCTACTTCCCTGGAATGTAGGAAACAAATGGTTTCTTTCCTCTGCTAAATCTTTAGAAATTTAGAGATTTTAGTCAAATTCAAGGTAGAGCTTTAGGAGTCATGAAGTCCTCAGTGTAATTCCAAGAGTGAGACATGGCTAAGAGAAGTCCCAGGTCCTTCGTCCTTATTTTGGGGTACTTTGTCTTTCTCCAGAAAACTGTCTTTTAAAAAAAGCTTTGATAAACACACTCTATGAGAAATCACTGAACATGAAAACTTCCAGCTTGTCAACTCGAGGTAAGTGACTGGTGCTTGAATTAAGCTTTTATGTATATTTGCCTTTAGATCATCTACATTTGAAATGCCCTGAGGGAGGGATGCATTAACTAGATGACAGGGGCATCTTGCAGTCAGACAGAAGTCAGAATGGTATTTATGTTCTATGATCAACATTGCTTCCTGTTCTCTTGCAAGAAAGGATTTAGTTTTTATGTGTCTTAGCTGAGACTAAAGAAAAAAGAAATCTCCATTGAGGTGCAGTTTAGTGCAGGCTGGAGACCCTAGATATAACCTTAGGACAGGGGATAAAGGTACCATAGAAACAAAAGGAGACAGCTGTGAAAAGTGATTGGCTGTTTTGCTATTCATAGCTATTTAAGCTAGGGTACAGCCTTCCCAGGTCTCTGGCCTGTGAAACTCTGCCCTCTGAGATGCGCACTGTTCTTATGACTTACTAATTCTAATTAGCCAAAATCACTGTATACATTTACAAGGAAACAGCGGTGAAAAGTGGCATTCATTGAAGAACTATTTAAACACAATCTCTGGAAGGAGCTGGAGATCATAATCATTAATTTTATCTTGACACTATTATTTGCTTAACATAATCCATGCTTAAGCTTGTATCATGCAGGGTATGAAGGAGTCATGAAATGACAGTATTAACAAGATTCATTCATTTTAAACCTGTTCACTGGTCTAAATTTTTCCATGTTCAAGCATTGGTCCTTTAGGCAAGTTTGCCTAGGAAGTTGAACCTTGCATCACTGAGACAGAAAATGTTCCTATTTTATTAATAGATATAATGACTAATTGGTTGTGGGTATTTCTATATAGCCCTGACTAGATCAGAAATGAAGACCCTCATTTGAGTTGGCTTATCAGTCACCACTATAAAACACTGAGTAAAACCAACATGGAGAGTAAAGGGTTTATTTCATGGGTTATGCTCTATCAGCAAAGGGAGCCAAGGCAGGAACTCTAGGCAGCAGCTTGAAGCAGATACTGAGGAGGAAAGCTGACAACTAGCTTACTTCCCTGGTTTGCTCGGTTAGTTTTGTTTTACACTTTGTATTAGTTACCTTTCTACTGGTGTGATGAAACATCATGAATCAAACTTATAAAAGGAAGTGGTTGGTAAGGCTTATGATTAGCGTTCATGATGGTGGAGCAAATACCCAGCACCAGGAACAACTGAGAACTCATATCTCCAACCACAAGCAGGACGCAGAAGACATACAAGTCATAGTATGCAGTTTTTTGAAATCTCAAAGTGTGACCGCAGTTAGACATTTTGCCAACAGGGACATACTTCCTAATTCTTTTCAAATAGTTCTACATACAAGAGACCAGTTATTCAAACATATGAGCCCATGAAGAGCCCACTCATTCAAATCACCACATTGTGTATACAGTGGGTGTTGGGTCCACTTGCTTGGGGATGTTCTGCTCATAGTGGCCTGGACCCTCATATACCAATGAGCAATAAAGAAGGTGCACCCACAAACATGCCTATAGACAGTGTAGAGAGCAAGTCCTTCAGCTGAGGTTCCCTCTAGCTAGATGACTTTAGTTTTTGTCAAGTTGACAAAAGAAACTAACTAACTAGACCAAGCCTTTAGTCTCAGTCTTTTAAATTCTTGAGTTATCAGCACACACCAACACGAGGGGCTTCTTTTATTCTGGCTTAAGCAACTTAAGTTTAAGCTTTATTGCTAGTAAGGTATTTACCACTCACAGAGAAATGGCAGGCGTGCTTTCATTTGCCTTTGCAAAAAGATGTGATATGTGTTTACAAAGGAGCACGTGCCATAGAATATGTCAGTTCTTGCTGCCTGTCTTTATGTATGCCAATGAGAGTTCTGGGAAGATGGATCTGGTTGGCACACAAAAAGTTCTGTCCTCTTTGAGCCATTTCATATTTATAGGAAACTAAAACAAAGGCATTAATCATCCCCAAATTTGGCCTTGACTCTTTAGCCAGGCAGCCACTGTCATAGCAACAAGGTGTTCCTTCTTACTCTTCCATACTTCTCCTCATGGTCAGCTATCTCTGTATAATGGCTTGTTCACCTATGCAATAGTGTTGGGTCTTACATTATTTCTGAGTTTCCACTGCATTACCAAGTGAATTCAGAGCAGACCATTAGAGCTGTGCATTTGTTGGGCTCTTTGTAATGTGTGCATGCAGACTCCTTTGACAGCAAGAAGCACAGATGTGCTTTATAATGCAGAATACAAAGTGCCCGTATCTGTCCCTTCCTGTCCAGTATCAAATTTCACTGTCACCAAAGAGTAGCTTGAATTTTATAGCTTCTGTTTGGTGGCAGGGTGATCTCTGCCACTGAGGAATAACCATCCATTGTCTGTATGTTTACTGTCATCTAATCAAATACACAGACAGTGGTATATAAAAGTCCTTCTCTGCTGGCTGGTCAGGATTTGGACTGTAAAGGGTCAGAAGGCCATAAAAGTTAAGCATGTCTTTAAAAATCGGATTTTTTTCTTTAAAAAAATTTGAATTGGTTACCAAGATTTTAGGTTCATAGACTACTTTAATTTCCTACTATTTCAAACGAAAATTAAAAACAGAAATTAAATAAGCAGAATATATTTATTTACATTTTGACCAATACAATGAGAGAAAGATTCATAGCTCCTACCAATATTTCCAGTACCTGTATCAGTATTTCATATAAAGGATGAAACAAAAACCAAGAAATATGCACATGCTAATTTAACTGTGTGATAACTTGGCAGAGTTGTTTGAAACCTCCCTGTGGTAGACAAGTTCCTCTTCTGTCTTCCAACAGGGTTGTTTTGTTTTGTTTTGTTTTTCCCCTGCCTCAGAATGAGGTTCCCAAGGGAATTTTAATTGGGTTTAGTTTCCTTGTTTCAGGTCTAGTTGCCATCACAAAAGAGAAGTAAAGATTAATTTAAATAACATAGTTACAATCTAGGCCTAGGGATTTGTAGATTAACAGTGTGCATTCCTTGAGAAATGTATTCTGCTTTTAGCTAAACAAAAGTAGTGTCTAGTTTGCTTTTTGAGACAAAATTTCACTGTGCAACTTGAGTGTAGGTCATTAACTTTGTTGTAGGCATTTTTACCTCAGTGTGAACTTCTTAAAAATGTGTATTGTATTATCACCCCTGAAGGTTCTCTTTTTGTTCAAACTCTTACTAGGCTCCTCCTAAAGCTTCTTGCCTGGACCTGGAACTTGGGCATCTGTGTCCACCTCTGTAGTCTCTAGCTGTAACTGGAGGTTTTAAGGCAAATGGCTGAGCTGCTGTAGCATCTAACAGTCAGGCTCGGACATGTGTCTCAAATATGCCAATTGGGATATGAGGAAGAGTAAATCTCTAGGTATCACTGTGACCACTCTAGGTACAGACAAAGTGCTACAATGACATAAAACTATGTTCAGAATACTGATCTGAGCTTTAAGTGGAGAAATAATTGTAGCTGTGCATAGTCAAACAATCCTGGCCAATGTGTGGTTTCTATAAGAACTTGTTCACTCCAGAGCGTAAAATAATTGTTCTCATGTGGGGATGGGAGGCTGACTTGACCTGTGGGGTTTTATTCTTTCTGAAATCCAAGATGACTTCAGGTTTTGGCCTATGATTTATTAAGTGTGGAAATAAATTAAAAAGAGGCGGATATATTCATATAAAGCATAATAGAGATGTTGGCCCAAGTGAAAAGTCATTTCCCCCCAGAAACATCTGTAAGTACCTGATTCACAAAAGCTCTGTTTAATCAGATTGATTCAGTTTGCGCTCTGAACTGGGTCACCCCAGATAACCTGTCGGGCTCCTCCCTTACACCCCAACCCCTGACTCATCTTCTGCAGGGTGTTGACTGATGACTCTGGCCTGAGGTTCCTGCCACGTCAGTCATAAGAAGGAATCCCCAACTCGTTTTCTCCTTAGTGACTTCTATCCACCAGTCCTCCATTTTGTGTTTGTTGGTTTGTTTGTTTGTTTTTCTTCCAATAAATCCCCACCCTGATACCTTGCTGCTGATACCATGCTTGCTACATGTCCTGTTTTGTTTTTCTTAGAAGGTATGCTGGAGTTGCATCTCAGGGTTCAGAGCAAGTCTCCACTGGAACAGAGCAGGGCACTAAACCAAAGCTGCGAAAGATCTATAACTTGATGTTGTTGTTCAGAAAATTGGGGGAAAGAAATAGCTGTACCATGAGAAATCAACTCCATGATCTCAACCGGAGCCAGCGCTCTTGAGTGTAATTTAATATTCAGTGCCTCATTAAGAGACCCAGGGACTCCTGAGACTTGAAACCACAAGTAATTATTTCACAGGAAGGCCCGCCAGCTCCTTCAGTGTGATGCTACCATCTCAGAGATAAGGAAGGCAGATTTTTAACCCTTTCTGGCACTTTAGTTCTGTTGTAAACTAAAGGAGTGACTATGATGTGGTCTACAGCCATGGCATTCTTCCTGCTGTACCCTTTCATCCTGCAGGAGGCACTCTATGCAGTTTTGGTCCTTTCAGCCTTGCCTACCTCCAAGCTTCTGCTAAAATCCTTCCTCATAGTTCTGTAGTTTCCAATTTCCTCATTTTAGGTCTGTACTTGACCACCTGACTCCACATCACTGCTCTAAAGCATCTACCTAGGGATGCCTTTCCACCTCACTCCTGATTTTTACCAGAATTGTAACTGGATTTTCAACCAGAAGCTTGGGCTTCTAAGTACGTGTCTCAATAACTATTTTCCTTGTGATCCTCTTAGTCTCTATCATTACAGAATATGGAAGGAAATGTATGCATTTGTCTTCCCTCCCCTAGAATCCAGTTCCACACAACAGTCTTGATTTCCTTAAATTGCCTAGTTTCCGGTGTTAGGTAATAGAAAATATCAACCAATAAAAGGAGGAATGAATGGTTAAATTCATTGAAAAACTAATATATCTTCTTTTAGAATTGGCTTGATTTTTTTGCTGCTAGGTAGCACATTTTGTTGATTAACAGGTTTTTCTTTTTTCTTTTTCTTTCTCTTTTTTTGGGGGGGGGTTTCATAAACTCACGATTTAGATAGAGCTTTTGATACTATGGTGCATTTCTGGGCACGTTGCTGAGCACTGAGCATGGGTCATAGGCAAATCTGAGGTTGGCCCTCTCCTGTCTGTGAGATTCATTGTGGTCTTTTAAAGTAACTAGACAGTATTTTTGTTTTTTCTTCAACCCACTTTGATTATTTTTAACCCACTGGGTCAAGAGAGAAAGCCAGGGAAAATGATGGGGACATGTTGGCATAAAGGAGCCCTTCACTCTGAAGTCAGTGCATGAAATCTCTCACCAACTGAGAACCAAAAGTCCCAGCACAATGGCGGAATACTTGCTGTGATAGTAGCTGACACAGAGAGGCTGATGTGCCTCTTATGTAGACATCTTTTAAATAAGAATGCTAAAATGGTGATAAAACATTGCCAAGGCTTGAGTGCATATGACCTTGAATATGATGGTCTTATCCTTTTCCAGGCATTTTCTAGGATTTCACAAACAAGATTAGTAACTTTCTTTTACAGTGAGAACATCTCCATTCACTTCCTTGGCCGTCTCATAACCAAGGGCCTTGCATTATCCCATGTAACCATCCTCTTTAGCTCAGGAAACACCTTGTGCAAGGAAAAGTTCCTCAGCAATGGTCAGAGAAGTAACTTGAGAAGCTTCTTCAGTCTTAAACGATGAAGATACGTGAGCCCACAGCCACACTTGAGCACTTTGATCCTTTCTTGAAGATACTTCAGTACTCTCCTTGTTGTTTCTGACTTCCATGCTTACATATATCTTAAATATTTTTTTCTGAATAAACTACAACACGGCTAATTGACTTATCCTGAAATCCTTGTTTGTGCCAAAGTCTAGAGACTTGCCTTCACCCGAGAACTCTGGTATATCTCTGCCTTAGGTGGCAGTACAGAGCTGTCTCCAGCTCCATTCCCACTGACACCATGTATAGCTTTCATGTATCCTCATAAACAGCAAACCCTGCCTTGCACTGTGTTTGAAAGTCAGAAATGCTTTCCATTATGAAAACCTTACCAGTGTGTGTGTTAAGTAGGGAGCTGTGCCAAGAAAACACTTGATTGGCTAATGTGGGTGTGTCATAAGATTTCCCTGTACTTTAAGTTTTAGGCTTGGGGACTGAGGGACTTTAAATTAAACCCATACCAGAGGGACATGTGTACCAATTTATTTATATTTTAATAGTTTTAAGTGTATAGAAGCCTCACATACAGGAGGGGTGAGATTTGATACCTTATATCATATCTGAAGAGGGGAAGAGAGAGAATGTCTTAGTTGGGGCTAATATTGCTATGATGAAGCTGTATAACCAAAAGCAACTTAGGATGGAGGAAAGAGCTTATTTTATATTATAGCTTGTAGTCCATTCTCCAGAAAAGTCAGAACAGAAACCCAAGACATCTTCCTGGAGGAAGGAACTGATACAGAAGCCATGAAGGAGTGCTGCTTTCCGATTTGTTCCTCATGGTTTGCATAGCCTGCTTTCCTCTAGTCCTCAGAGCCACCAGCCCAGAGGTGGCATCACTCACAGTGATCTGGGCCATCTCACATCAATATTTAATAATAATAATAATAATAATAATAATAATAATGTCCAACAGGCTTGGGCACAGGCCATTCTTCTGGGGGCATTTTCTCAACTGAGGTTCCTTTTTTTTTTTTTTTTTTTTACAAATAACTCCAGATTGTACAGAAAGGACCCCTATGTGAGAGCAAGTGGCTCTTGGGAAAGAATGCAAATGAGGCACTTGTGGTTCTCTTTCATGTTTTTATTTTCATTATTAAAATTATTTAGAAATGAGCTTGGAAGGACAAATGAAGTCAACTTTATTTTAGTTTGCGAGCAAAGGAATAGGGCACACAAACTTGAAATCTTAGTAACTGCCTGGAGAGCAAATACTGAAGAGAGAACACTGATTCTTTTGGGTTTGAGAAACCTAGAATGTTCAGCAATGGTGGTCTTTGTCTGTAAACAGCTGCATGGTAGAGTGAAGGAGGTCTGCAGATAAGAGTGAGAAAGCTTAGAGAGTCTTAGGGAAAGCATGATTAGACTTTAGGTCAGGATCAGGAAAAGAGATAGGAAGAATAAAGAGGGAAAGGTAGTCTGTTTTGGTCTAAGAGTGGAATAAAGTGGGTAGACTTAGTAGTACTGCCTGGAGGGAAGTTTTGTGATTGGCTGTCCAGACAGAAGGCCTTCTAGGAAGGATAAGTACATTATTTCTTTTAACAATAACTATTCCTCCTATCTCACTAGCATATCTCCAGGTGAATCTTCCTATAGGGTAGACACATGACTGAGTGATTCACAGGCCCTTCTGGGTTTACTCTTGAAGGAAGACAGTTGTGTGTAAAGTTGACTCTTTGGAACAGATCAGAATATCAAGTCTTCACACAGGGCCAGAAGTATATTATTTATTTAGATTCTATTTTTTTCGAACTAGAGGACATAACTGTCCCTTAATGAACCTTTAATAAAACCAGGAAACAGACTTTTTCATATGGTAATTTAACTCTTAAGGTAGACAGTTGAGAAGCTTCAAGTTCCAGGGTTACCAAAAAGAGGGAGGCAAGAACCAAAGCTGATCTCAAAGGAGAGGTCCATCCTCAGAGGCTCCCATGGCTAAGTTTGTTCTAGCCCCTTATACAGAGGAGATAGGTGGTGTCCTCTGAGCTCTGGTAATTTTCTGTGTTCTGCACTTGAAAGAAGAGAGCTGAACTTCATTTTGATGGGGGGACTCTTTAGGTAGAAAAGGTTAGAGAAAAGTTCCCCCTGTATTTGTAATGTCTCCAGCCCCAAGTAGTCCCATTCTAACGCTGCTCATTCTGTGTATGTCAAGAGAAAAGGGGGGCAGAAGAGTGCATGGGAAAGGAAAATACCACAAATTAAAAAAAAAGCAGGTGGAATACAGGGGTATTTTGTCTTAGTTGGTGAGATTTCTTTTTAGACAATGAAACTATATTGATAAATTAATGTGTATCAGAGAAAATTATCCATTCATAGATGTGAAAATGAGAACTACCTCTACTTCTACTAGATTGCGTGAGATGAAACCGTTGAAGATCCGGCAGTGCATGAACACAGGATTTCTCCTTATGAGAAAGGCTTCTACTTGAGGTGCTTAGGCTCAGAACTGCCCAGGGCTGTGGGGTTTGGTTGGGAGAGGAGAGAGTGTCTACATCCAAATACTCATGTAAGGTTTTAATAGAGAAAAGTAAATTGAAAACATGTCAACCATAAAACTGGTGAAGCACAATAAAGTCATTCTGAGCTTCCAGCAGTAAAACCACCTCAGATTCATCAACTAAGGAATTAGCAATTCTTTATATGACTCATCCTAGAGCCCCGCCCCCACCCTAGGTTTATAATGCACATACAAGGCTGTGTTGCAGTGTCTGTGGGTGCCCCATGGCTGCGAGGTACTCTCCCTGCAGCAGCAAAGGAGCCACCCACCATGAAGAAGTCTCCTCCAACAGCTTTGGTTTCTACTGGGCCTTTGGAGCAGCATGTCCATGACACACTTAGGATCTTCCTGCCCTTTCTCGTTCCAGGCACACAGAGCTACTCTCTGATGCATCTCAACACAGTACTTTTTCTTAGATGCATTTGAAAAATGGGTTTGGATTCCGTGATGAAATACCTCAACAGAAAAATGAATTCTGTTCATTTCCATCCACTTAGTAATGGAAATTTATTCTACAAAAAGTATTCGATCTTATGGGAAGAAAATTCAATAGATACCACAAACCCAAAAGGGCTGTCTCAGTTATGTGGACTTGGATCTGGGCATGCTCTAGAACTAGGGCACTTATTTCTCTCGTGAAAGAGTGAAACATTTTTCTTTTCTTCTCATTATACATCATAGTGCTCTTATTTGTTATGTGATTTTTAGCTTCATCCCACAGCAGGCCTATTGGTAACTTTCTAGTAAAGACTTTTACATTAGAGTGCAGTAGAGGGGAGTTGGGACAATCATGTTATGAACAATGGCACAAGAAGGATATCAACATTTTATTAATAAAAATTGTTGGTGATATTAGAGCACCAAAAGTATACCCCTTGGACACAAAGAACTTACCTGATCTTATGGATCAAGTTCAAGGGAGCAAAACCATACATATGGAAATGTGATTTGATAAAAAGGGTGTATGAACCAACCAATGGAAACAGAAAAAGGAAACCCAGAAAGCTAAAGTTCTCCTTTTATGTTTGTTTCTGCCTCTACTTCTGTCTCTGCTTCTGCCTCTGCTTGTGCGTCTGCCTCTGCCTCTCCCCTTTTTCTCATCTTTCCTTTTCTTAATTCTTAGTCTCTCATCTGTATTCCTGTCTGGTCAGTATTAGGCAGAGATCACTCCTCTGCAGTTGATGAAGACCTTAACTTTACACAAAAGGATGGAAATAAAAATGAATATCTCTACATTATACAGCTGTATTCAATGGAAAAATGTGGTGCTTTCTACCTTGATGCAAAAGAGATTCTAATGGAGGAGAGAGAAGTAAGAGTTAGGAGGGGAAGCAGAAACATTTTCTGAGTTCTAAATGGCCAGTAGTCCTCTCAGCATTCATGAAAAGCTTTGCAGAGAAAATTCAATGGCTTAAAAAGAGAGAATCCAAGGTGGCCTAGGAAAAGGCTTCTGTCTTTGGTGTATATATACCAGTTTCATCAGGGTCCTCTGAATGTGCTATGATTTCATGTCTCAGTTGTATCTAGTTTTCTGCACAAGCAGAGGCAGAAGCATTTTAATTTTTGTATGACGATATTTGTTAGAATAGCTGGGGCAGGGTGTGCCCCGAAAGCGGCCAAAGTGTCTGTGGTACAGGGAGTTGGTCAGGCTTGTAGCTCCTCAGATACTGTACATACTCTACTTCTCACTTTATGTGCAGCCCCTTTATATATGTCTGTGGCCTAGATAGTCACTGACATCACACCCACTCTCTGCCCAGCAGTTTTGCCAGAGCTCAAAGGGTCCCACTCAGCTGCAAGTGAAGATTCCTCAACCTAACACATCCTCAAACACAGCAACCTGTGCCACCCCAGACTCTTTTATGGTTGCTGCCCTCCCCTGCCAGCTGTGCTGAGGCACTTCTTCTTGGAGTGTTGCCCCCATCTCTGCCTATTTACCTTCTTGTCATGTGTTCTCTGTGGAGATGCTTCCTGATCTGACTACCATGTGTGCTAGGCACAATCTCATGCTTTTGCACCACGGAGCACTTCTACTACTGTGGATAGACACATGGTACAAAGTTCTAGACTCTCACCCTCCTTTATGGGTGAATGGCAGTCGTGCATGCTTTGGGGTAAAAGGTGATACACATTAATCTTAGGATCTTGGCCAGAGAGTTACACGTAGTATTAAATTAAGGCCATGGTCACATGACAAAGTAAGATCACTATGACAAATAAAGAAAACACAAGGTAATTGCTGCGTCCGTATCACGAGAAGTTAGGGCCCTATTTCTAGAACATGCTCAGATCTCTTTATGAGAGAGTGTTTTAATTCTGAAAAAGTCAAAGAGAGAAAGGGAGTATGGAGGCAGGGAGAGGGAGAGGGAGGGTTCTGAAACATATGTGAATAGCTGAGATGGTTAATACGGTCAAGTTACCAGAGATAAACCTGTGTGTGTCTGTGAGGGAGTTTCTATATTAGGTGGAGATGGGACAAGTACAATAAATACTAGTCAAGCATCACTCTATGGTCTGGGTTTCCAAACTGGATAAAAAGAAGAAACAAGCTGAGCAGAAGCATCCATCCCTGCTTGCCAGGAGTTACCCTCAGGAGATTTACCAGCTCTCTATGTAATCCTTCATCAGTGTAATAGACACCTTAGTTATCCATTACGATAGCTCTTTGAATAAAAGTCCTATATTCTTTTTCTGTTCATGATGCTGCGTCCTAGATGTATAATACTAGAATAGATGAAGAAGGAGACAGAGTAACACAGTGGATGCAGAAACACACTTGAGTGATATCAAGCATACATTCACACACACGCACACACACACACACACACCATACCACACAACTAGGTGACAAAACAGTTTTACATACATAAATCTGAGTGACATCGTGGACTCTGACACATACACGACACAATAGATTCATGTACATGTATGAGTTTCTGATTCAAATACATATATCTGAATGACACAGATGATTCAGAGACATACCAGAGTAAGATGTGTTCTCTCTCTCTCTCTCTCTCTCTCTCTCTCTCTCTCTCTCTCTCTCTCTCTCTCTCTCTCCCCTCCTCTCTCTCCCTCCCTCTCTTTCCCTCTCTCCCTCTCCTGCTCTTCCTCTCCCCCTTCTCCTCCTCTCCCACTTTCCCCCTCATCCCCTCTACCTCTTCCTCTCTCCTCTCTGTACCTCTCTCCCTGTTGCCCCAAGTGCTGGAGGTAACAGGAAAGGTAATTACTTCAAGAGATAAATGATGGAGTCAAGGGGGAAGAATCTTGAGACAATTTGGAAGGTTTATGGAACTGCCTAATGGGTGGCTTTGGCCAGGTGGAAAGGATGGCATAGGACCCAAGGGAGTCAGAGTTCTGGTTTGAGAGAAAAATGTTAAGAGACAAGGGCTTTATTCTCTTTGAAGAGTGAAACTTCAAGGATTTATTTTGTGATGTGAGGGGCATGCTTCTTTTTCTTTTTAAAATGCACCACTTTAGGGGACCTCCGTGATACATCCACAACAAACATTTATTATAGGAAAATTCTAAACTTCCATTCCTTCTACAGACATACAGAACTTAATTTTACATTGATGGGAGGAATTATACTAGTTCCTCATCTGACTGATCAAAGAACTCTCTTAGCAAGAGAACTACTAGGAAACCTAAGTACTTAGTGATTGTCTTCTCTTAGTAAGAGCTGGTGATCCTGCTGATAGATGAAGCCAACAGAGAGGACTCCATCCTGGGAAGAAAGTTGCTGTATGAGGGAGAATGTTCTCAAGGTAAATGGCAACTGAAGCTGGTGTGTGAGCCATGGAAAGGCAAGTCAGCTCTCTGTCTCAAAGATAGTGCAGGGACCTGCTTTCCCAGGTCACTGACATGTTTTTGAAGACCTCTGTGTGTAGATATGAATATTGTGATGACCACATGTCTTTTTATCACCTACATCCTTTGCATACCTTCTACATTTTATCTGTACTGCTCTCCTTCAAAGACTAGTGTTTAGATACACCATGAGTTCCTGTGGGTTGGAAAGAATTTCCTACTATAATCCTCTAGCACCAATGAAGTTTAATAACCCCATGAAACAGAATTTGGTTTCCTTTACTTCAAGGAATTGGTGGCAACTGAAACCATCTTGCCATTGCACTCTGTATTGCTTGTAAAAATCATCATTTTTTAATAGAATATAAAGCAAAACAAAACAAAAACAATCATGTCGAACTAGAAACAACAATAACAAGTCAAATAAAACCAAAAGTAATGTACACATGTTATGATCTTACAAGCAATGTAGTTTGTGCCAATCATAATATCGAGTGATATTTTCATACTTTCTATAGGGTACTAAGTCCTCTCTTACACATATTAACTCCAATTTACTTTGGAATTTAGTGGATTGTATTTTTGCTGAGAAGGGACACCTTTCCTTTCTAGATGATCTGTGAAGTTCATAGAAGGCATCTGAGTGACTGCAGACATTGCCATTTAAGGTCACAGTCAGACAGGATAGCTTGTCTCCTTTGTATAGAAGTTTTATTCTCAAGCATTGCTTCTTAGGCTTTATCTCTTTTCCAGGCAGGTAAATCCAGTGCAACATCTGGGCCTCCTGCTCTCCCACAGCTCTTCCAAATACAGATGATGAGCCTGTGCACTCTTCTGGGTTCTCACTCTGTCGCATACAGGGTGAGGTTTGGCAGCTCAAAGCCTATTCCTGGCTTCCTTTGTAACAAAGTTCTCAAGCAGACCCAGCCGTAAAGTGCAGTGCACATCTGAATGCCCTGGAGACTTGGCCCGACACAGCTTTCTGGGTCCATCTTGATCATTTCTATCTAAACGGATCAGATCAGGTGTGGGTGAGTTAGTGGTGCTATTTGAACATCCCCTCTCAGACTGAGGTCCCAGACTGCAGTAAGTCTGTGGAAACTTGGTAGCCATGGATGGGCCTTTATTTTCATACCTGTGATGTCTAATCGTCATTATAAAGGTGATCACATTTGGATCACTTGGAGACACCCTTGAGTGTGTCTTTAAGAGAGTTTCCAGAGAAAATTTTATGGGGCAGGAAGAGCCACTTTGAATGTGGATGGCACTGTAATCAAGCTGAGTAATGAAACTGAGTAGAGTCACTCACCTCTCTGCTTTCTGCATTAGTCGCTGCTGCTGTGCTTCCAGGCTGGGATGGACTGCACTCTCAGACTGTCAGCCCAAGTAAACCCTTTCTTTTAAGTTACATTTTTAGGACAGATAAGAAACCATATATATCAAACACCACATCTTGAATTTAAAAATTAAAAATAAACCTGATGGAGTTACACCTTTTATAGAAGACTCAGTGCAGTTTAAAATAGCCATTGCTTCAGAGCAATATCTAGAGTCTACACTTTCTATTTACTGTGATATACTTAGAAATTCACCACCCTGAACAGATCTGCTGTGGCCTCTATCCCCCATACCTTTCAGTAGTATTAGGAACAAAGTTCCCACTAGAGACAGGAGAACACTGAGGCCCACGTCTCTAGGTATCCTGGGATGTCACACTGTCTCAAAGACTACCTCTTAAGTTTTACTTTGGAGATATTGGATGAAGTTGCTGCTTTTACCCCGCTGTGAAATTTATGTATCTTTCATCCATTATAAAATGGATGGAAACCTTACTGGCTGCTATTTCAGAGGGATAAAGATAAGGAGCACTCTGGATTGCAGAGCAGTGTTCCTCTAGTCCATGGCTCAACTACTCTAATAACAGCCCATGAATGCTGTGTGGTGTGGAGAGGTGTGTGTTCTTACTATAACTCTGATTATTTTAAAATAAGATGGATGACCTTCCTGCATCCCTCAGAGGGGTGAGATTTGTCGTCTATGGAACAATTTGTAAAGGAAATGGTGAACCCTCATCCTCCCATTTTGAAGGTAACTTTGGCTTTTGATAGCTTTGTTGGTGGGGTGGAACCCAGGGCCTAATGTATGTTAGGCAAGCATTCTCCATTGAGCTACGTTTTCAACCTGGAGAAATCTTTTCTAAGACTATGAATTCTGCTTGTACTCCAACCCTCCAATCTCCCTAGGTTTTGGGTCTACAGCTGTTCTGAGCCCCATAAGACACTTGTCTTTTTGTATCTTCAAAATCTCGACAAGATGCTGGAAGGCCCCCCTACTTCCTGCGTTCTGCCTCTACTTTTGACCTGCACAGGAGATTAGTGCTAGAAGTAGTACCTGCAAAGCTTGCTCACAGACTTGCCCACACAGTTTCCTCTGCCTCCACTTCCTCATTCCCTCATGTGGAACAGTAAGTAGCCAGTGGCTACCAACAGGGCCTCTGTCACTTACATCCTCCTCCTACTTTGAAGCCCTAAGTAAGTCTTGCTCTGCATGTGCAAGAAGCATGGTGTGCTGCTGATGTATGGAAATGTATGACCTCCAAGAAAACTTCTCCAGAGAGAGTAGCTTGCTTTCCTTGCTTCCTGTGTGCCGAGTAATAGAAATGCGCCTCTCAGTCGGGGCCGTGGAAATTGTTTGGCCATGAGTAATATGGTACTTGGGTAGAATGGAAGAGCAGTGCTTTCATCTGAGCAATTCATTTTCCCTGAAACCTAAAAATAGTGTGACACGTGGGAAGCTTATGAGTGCTTCAGAGAGGCCACTTCTCAATGCCATTGTCCTTACGTAAGCCTGCATCTTCTGAACAGTGGCTTTGGCTGAAAGCAGCTCTGTGCACTTTGTGTGTGCTTCTAAGGCAGGAGGCTTAACTTTGAATTATCGGTGCTACAGGGTTATGCCAGAAGCCTCTTTGTCCCAGGGTGGGTTCACTACATGTGACATTTTGGAAGTATATTTTGAATTAAGATATAATTACATCACTTCCCCTTTTCCCTTCCTCCCTCCAGCCTCTTCCATGGACCCTCCCATCAAGCGCTACCACCCCCCCCCCCAGGCTCAAATATATATAGCCTTTTTTTATTATTGTTATGCACATCTCTGCACAAACGTATGAATACAACTGTACAACCTGCTGTCTGTTTTTGTTATTTGTATACATGGCTTCATAGCTGACCAGTTTGCATTGGGTAAACCATTAGGGAGCTCAATTCTGGGAGAGGCTAATTCACCTTCTTTTGCCTGCAGTTCTTTGTCTCAGGGTGCTACCATATGATGTTTTCCTGATTCTTTGTTAGTTAGCATGTCTCCTGATATTGTCATTGTTAGGTCCTTTTTATGCAGTGGTTTCTAGGAGACTCAGTCTCACAGCAGACTTCCTGGCAGCCTGGGCTTTACAGTCTTTCCACTCCCTCCTTGGCAGTGTTCCCTGAGCCATGGAAGCAAGAGTTGTGCTGCTGATGTATCCACTGGGACTAGACTCCCCATGACCCCTTGATCTCTGCATGATATCCAGTTATAGTATTCTGTGATGGTATCCATTTGCTGTAAAGAGATAGTTCTCTGTTTAAGAGGTGTAGATTTAGTTACCTGTGGCTATAAGGATAACGTTTAGCATGTAGTTAGAAATAATGCTCACTTACCAAAGTACTGCAGTAGATTCTTTTCTAAGACCTATTATCTCCCTAAGTCCTACAAGTTGGTTACGTTTCTATCAGCAGGTATAATTTCCAACTTATTAAGTCCAATTTAGACAGGTCATGATGAATGGTACTGTTGTGTCCGGCCAGCAGATCACAGCCTGGGTTCTAGCCTGGAAAGGCATTTGGAAACCTGGAAGAGAAGAGGGGCTAAGTGGCGAGATAAAGAAATGCAGCTAAGACAGGCATTCTGATCAAAGCTCAATTTTACTGTTCCGCACGCAGTTATGAAGCAGGGGAAGGGGGCCCAATTCCCGCCAAATAATCTTGGGGTCCAGTAACAAAGTGGCAGGTTCCAGCAGTGGGTGTGACAGAAGGATTGAGTGGAAAGCTCCACCCCTGAGCAAACAGGTTTCAGGCTGGGGGAGGAGAAACTACATTTCCTCCCACCCAGGCCGTGATCTGCTGGCCGAACACAACATGGTACTGTCTCAGTATCATTTTTTCAGATGCCTTGCCTTGATGGACATTGTGGTTCCTAGCTGTCCCATCTGGGTAAGACTATTATTTGCTTCCTCCCTTGGCAGTTTGCATGATACCTTCTGGTAGTACAGATGCTATACCACAGGAAAGAGGGATTAAGATTAGATCCAACCAGTCATCCATGTCCTGTGTCCTAAATGTGCACTTTCTTGAGCATTACAGACTCCATTTCAATGACCCAAGAGGCAACTAATGGCAAGTGCAATAATAGCCCTTGTTTTGAGAGTCTGGGATTCACATGGACTCCCCTGAGCAAGCACTTAAAGCAGACTTTTCATGCCTGGTACTGTGTTTTTTGTTAGTGTATGGTTCATGTGGGGAGCATTGTCAGCTCAAGTGGCATAACTTCATTTGTATGTGTGTGTGCACATGTGCGCATGCAAGTGTGTATGCATGAGCATTGCATCTAAGTTTGGATAACTGTAACAATGATTCCTTGAAGTGTTGGTGTTAGTTGTCTCTCTTCTTTTCTTTCTTTCTGTATTGAAATCTCTCCCTCTTCCTCAACTATAAGTCCTCACTATAAGTCTTTCACTTTACCCCCTTTATATCACCTGTGTCCTGCTATTTCCCTCAAGCCTCCTTACTACATTCCCATTATATTCTCCTGGTTTCTGGTTTTCCTCCATGTTATACACCCTCAACTGAAAACTCAGAGCTAGGAATGGAAGATGAGAGAGAAACATGAGATGTCTTCCTAGGTCTGGATTACTTCACGCACTATGATCTTTTCTAGACCCATCTCTTTACCAGCAAATTTCATGATTTCACCTTTTCCCTGCTGAAGAGTATTCCCTAGTATGCACATACCATATTTCACTATCGGCTAAAGAATATTTAGATTGTTTCCATTTCCTAACTGTTGTTGATGGAGTAGTAATGAACATGGCTGAACAAGTATCTGTGGAGTAGGAGGTGGAGTTCTTTGGGTATATGCCAAGGAGCAGTGTAGTTTTGTGCTATGGTAGAGTTTTATTTTATTTTATTTTATTTTTTGTTTTGTTTTGTTTTTGAGGACTCATAATGAATTCCAGAATGAGTGTGAGGGTTTGTGTTC
Source organism: Mus musculus (assembly GCF_000001635.26). Taxonomy (NCBI): domain Eukaryota; kingdom Metazoa; phylum Chordata; class Mammalia; order Rodentia; family Muridae; genus Mus; species Mus musculus. The sequence continues at coordinate 57,703,080 of NC_000073.6, forward strand.
TTCCCAGCAGTGAATGAATGTTCCTTTTATAATGCATATTATATAGTTTCCTAATGCTGTCACATAAAGCAGCTAACTAACATTTCAAGAATTAAAAACTACCTGACATACCCTGTGTGGCACACTGACATGGCCTTATCATCTCTACTGTGAGGATTAAAAGACAATGGACCAGAAAGACGAAATAGCTTTCTAAAGCTTCTACATGGGTGTTGGTGTGGGCTTTCGAGTCCTTACCCAACCACACCCTCTTCAGCTGTCACTTTACACAGAATAGAAATTATATATAAAGAGGAGTGCATTCACTTGCTGTTACTGTGACTATGAGGACTACTAACTTCTATTTGGACTGTCCCTGTTGTTTCTAGGTTTCCATTGATGCTTTCCTCTCAGTGCTTAGTTGCTGGTTACTTTCAAGCTTTCTGTGTACTTTGACAACCGATGCTTCCTCTGAGGATTTTCCCTGTGACTCAATTTTACTTTTATAGGGTGAGAGGTTTCAATTCAATGGCCTTTAACAATTCCTCCTGAAAGAGATGCTGCTGAGGTCAGTCAATATACAAGTGAAGCAACTGGCCTTGAGCTCTTGCCAGAAGGAGTAGCCTGTTCCTCCCATGCTCTGTTTTTAATAACTAAAACACTTTGTAGATCATACCAGGAAGCACAGCGGGCTTTGGTCCTGTGGGCATGAAAGGCAGTTTTTTCTGGGCCTGGTGCCCAAAGAGAAGCAGCTATGAGAGGATCTGCCTAGTTCTGCAGTAACTTGATATACCAGGCTACTACCCAGATGGGGGGAGGGATTTGCCCCTTCTTAGAGTAGAAGGGGAGGATGGGGGAGGAATTGTGTGAGACAGGGACTGGGAGTAAAGCAGGGCTGTGATCAAGATGTAAAGTGAATAAATAAATTAATTAATGGGATAAAACAAACAAGGAGAGAGCAAAAAAAGAAAAAAGAAAGAAAGAAAAGTCTTAGCAAACATAGAAATAAAAAATGGGAGGAAACATATATCAACAGGGTTAGTGAGAAAAGAGGAGGTACAGTATATAAATAATCAAATGAATTTTCAGGCTTCTCCCAAACAGTAATAGTTATTTTAAATGAAAATGTCTAAACAGGAGATAAAAAGCAAGGACCATCAGAGTGGATTGAAAAAATAACATGCTTGTACCATATGTTATCCCCAAGAGATTTAGCATTAAATATAAAGTATAGGTAGGTTGGATGTAAGATGGTGGCCACATGTATTGCTCATGCCAATAATCCCAGGAGGAAGGAGGACTGCCATGATTTGCATGCCAGCCTGGGCTACTATTGAGTTCTAGGCTAGCTTACACTACAGAGGAGACTTTGCTCCCCAAATATATAAACAACTCCAAACAGAAAGTAAAAAGGAAGAAAAAAAAAGTGGTGTGTGTATGTGTGTGTGTGTGTGTGTGTGTGTGTACATAGAATGAAGGTGTTATCTCTCAAAAATCCATGCAGACTGTGGTTCCCAGAGAATGAGATTAAGACTGCAGAGTAAGATGTTGCATGACAATGAGAAGTCTATCAAGGAGACTGAGGAATGGAGTGCGCATTGACTAGAAAACATAGTTTATGTAGCTAAAGCCCTTACAGATGAAAGGAAAAATAGTCAGATCTATTTTATACTTGGAGATGTCAGTACCTGACTCTTGACTAGGTAATTTGTAGAAACCACACAGAAAGCCACATGAGGTTTCTGAGATTAAGGAAACTGAAAGGTTGTAGAATTCCTCAGACATTGCTATGCATTAGAATGAGGGGGAGGCAGGCTGACTGGTATACCTGGAAAGGAGGCCAGTGGCCACAGAGCAGTTCTGAGTCCTGACTGTAGATCTTTACAAATGAGATCATGTAGAACTACACAGACAAGCACATGCCTGTAAAGTTGGTGTAATCTCACAGACTGGATCCACCTCAGTGTCCTTGTTTTGATATTTTCCTTTAGTAACCCAGGCTAATGTGTCTTGGGTACATTGGACCTACGCTCTCCTTTCCTCCCTCTCTGCCTCCCTCCATGGCTCCCTCCTTATGCTCATCTGTTCATCCCTCCCTCCTTCAGATCTTCCTTATTTTCTTCCTTTTTCTTGCTCATGTTGTTTTATTTTTTGCAAGCCTTGTACTTATTTCATAATGACCTTAAAACAAATGAAGAATTTCTTCACTCTGGAGCTCAGCAGGGTATCAGATTCACACCTGTGCTTGGTAGTGCCTTCCCATCCTCACACAAATCCATCCCTCTTTCTGGATAAATTTGGGATGAGATCGTTATGACAACAGTCTGCTAGGTACCTATCTTAGAGATGAAGCCCTCTTGTCTTTTGTGAGGGCAGAAGCAAAGTTGTTGGTGAGGGATGCAGGCCCAGGGGGGGTCTTCTGGCCTTCAAAGTCTGCGGAAAGGCACTCTGACAGTAAGAGGCATAGTAATTATGCCCAATTGTTCTGAGATTTTACTCAAGTTATACGAAGCTAAAAATAGGGCCATTTGTGTTGTGGTGCAGGTGTAACAGCTGGGAAACCCAGCAACAGAGACGAAAGGTTTTTATTGGTGGATGGGGGTGAGGCTGAACATTCTTGTTTGATTCCATTTTCTTCTGTTACCCATGCATAGAACACTATCTATTTGAATCAACTAGATCTCCTTCAGAACAATCTTTGAAAGAAAAGAATTCACATGATTATGTTTTTATGGTATCAGAAATGCCTATTTTCTTTGTGAAATTGTCAATAATGATCAAAATCATAAGAAAATCAGATGGAGGGAAATATTTACAGAAAAGAATAGGGTGTTTTGTTTTGTTTTATTTTGTTTTGTTTTGTTTTGTTTTGTTCTTCAGATGTTCTGCTCATTCAGTGTATATATGTGTGTGTGTGCATGTGTGTTGTGTCTGTGTGCATGTGTAGCAGTGAATAGTTAATCTGCTTTGGCTTCTGGCTGTCATGCTTCCTCTGCACCCACACAAAAGCTGTGGATTTGAGAATGAAAGACACACACACACACACACACACACACACACACACACACATATACACACATACACACACGCGCACACGCGCGCCACTTAATTTTGATATGCTTTGACTAGCTCAATGTCTGGGCACTTCTAATCCTTCCTGTAGCTAGCACACACTCCCTTCTGGCATTCCTGAGTTAACATCTTTTAAAATCTATTTCATCATAATCAGAGGAGTGGCTCCTAGGGCCACTTTCCAAGATTCTTGTGTGGTGGGCGTTGTTTAAGTCAGCTCTCTTTTCTTCCCTGTCATGGGGATTCTGCCTGTTCTTCTCTCTTCCCTTGGTCCCTTGCCTATGCAATCTAAAAGTCCCACCCAAGTCTCCCTGCCCAGGGGAATTGCTGTATGGCAATTCTTTATTACCAGTTGAAGCCAAATGGGGGTGCAGCTTTTGGGAGCCAAATTAAGACAAAACATTAGAACCAATTTCCAACACACATGTGTCTTTGTGTGTGTGTGTGTGTGTGTGTGTGTGTGTGTGTGTGTGTGTGTAGGAGTACTCATGCAGTCTCCTAGGTAAGCATGTGAATTTATATGTGTATGTGCTTTGAATGCAGGTATGTGCATGTGTGAATATTATACATGTGTGTTTGGTGTGTGTTGCTGTGTACACAGGTAAGCATACCTTCCAGTGGCTCCAGCTGGAGAGTGGAAACATGAGACTCAACGTGTTCATCTCAAATTGTCCCGCTTTTCTGTTTTGACCTGCTGTGGTTTCTGTGAGGACACAGCTTTGCTAGTGCTTTTTATCACCTCTAGTATTTACATGCTATACCTGGGAGCCACAACCCTCCTGCCTCATTTTTGCGTGTGTTACCATTATGCTTCATCATGTCTGGCTACATTTGGTTTTTACACTACTACAGACCTAGGTGGTGGATCCAGTAATTCCTATCTCACTTCGCTTGTACCTGAGGAAATAAAGGCTTGCAGAAGACGGTGAACTCCAGCACCCACACCCTGTTGGTTTACAGATGTTGAATGACATAAAGTGACTGCTCTCTGCATGATAAGCAGGCCTGGAATTTGGCCAGATTTGGGGAATACATTTTGCTGTGAAAGCATTTCAGGCAGTTGCCAGCTGATTTTTGTTCTAAATTTGGCAACTCTTACTCAGATATGTTTACTCAATGTAGAAGTTCATGGAGATGGAGGAAATTGACTTGGGATTTTACAACTCCCTGACCATCTGATATCGGGTGGCTTAAACCTCAGTACAGCAAACCTTTTTATTACACACATTTGGTTGCGATGGAGACAGTCACTGTTCTCATCATCAGCTCCATATTTGGAGGGTCTTAATGCCACTTGCTTATTCAATGCACACTTTCCCCTCAGAGGCCCAAGCACCCTGGAGTGCACTTTTAAAAAGGCTCTTCCACCTTTTCTGTCACAGAGGGTAGCAAGGGACATAAATTACAGTGTGCTTTCAGGGACTGCTGTGTGCTTCAGACTTCTGGACTGCTTCAGTGTAAGCTGGTACCCACTGTAGATGCTGCCTTCCTTCGGGAAACAGTTGGTTACATCGATGGGCTCTTCTTAATCAACGTAATGCTTCATTTTCCACTCTTTCCATGTTCTATATTTAAACTAAAGACTGATGGTTTGAAGATGTGATTCTTGAATTCTCTTTGCTGAAAACACCGTGTAACTGCTTTTTTACTTTGCTGTTATCTTGCTTCCCTTGTTTTAAAACCAGGTATTATCTTTGTTTTCCATCCCAAAGTGAGTCACAAAATGGAGAACAATGGACAACGTGAAGTCTATATTGTGTGCTCCTCACTTTTTCTGGCCGCACTCGAGTCTGTCTATCTGTCTGTCCACTTAGGCGTTTCTGTGTGTCTGTTGTGTGTGACCCTGTGCCTGTGGCTCTCATGAAAATAGAGGAACAGGGTCTATATGGGCATATGGCAAAGTCTACATAAATTTCAACATGTGAATTCATTAACCCACAGGAACAGTTTGATCAACCGATTCCCGATAGTTCCTCTCGCCAAAGATTATGTTCCAGACAGGTACCCCATGGCACTGGTAAATTTTAGTTCCAAATGCTTCACTTTGGTTGACGGTGGTGGATCTAAGGTATTTGCAATGAAAAAAAATGATAATTTTCCATTCAGAGGCCAGCTCATGTGAGTACTAAAGCTGTCATTCTGTGAAAGCTCCCATCCAACGCCTACCTGTGCCAAGCAGAGCAGGAGTGACTTTGTTACACATCTGGACACCAATTCAAGCCTGAAGATACTAGTGGCCTGGTTTGAGACAATTCGAAAATTCAGACTTTTACCACCTCCTTTATGAATTTATTGTGCTTGTTCATTTAAAGCAGCTGTTTGAAAACACACCCTTGGGCACATTCTCCTTTGGATTGTCAGGTCCCTTGGACTATTTTCTAAGACCTCATTCACACTTAAGTAAACTGGGCAGCTATCTCGTCTTCCCTAGAATTTAGTTTACACATCTTTATCACTAAAGACTAGTTATTAAAGTGTAGAAATTTCATTGTCAAATTGTCTTAGAGTTTCTAAAGGCAGTTGAAATTCAGGTCTAAGAATACTAATATATCATGGATGGCCAGTTTTCTTTGCTATCATTTGAATGTGGTTAAAAATGCAGCTGGGCCCTGTTTAGATGCTAATAACCCAAAGGTTTGGTCAAAGAAAGAACTAAGTAAGGTGTACATTGCCACGTGAAACTAAAAGTCTATCACAAATGACTTCTGTACCTCATCCACAACAGGCTACACCAGTCAGAATGGCACAAGCAAAGGCAGGGGTATATATGTCTAAAGACTTTTCCAAGAGATAGAGACAAAGAGAGAATGTATTGATATGCCTAGAGGAGAATATTGAACAGGCCCAGAAAGGGGTTCATAGAGCTGAAAGAGCAGTGGAAAGCCTTCATAGTCATAGAAGAGATTACATAATCTTGAGCCATTCATGTGGTCTCTGCTTCTGTATAGGCGGGCGGGCATCTCATTTTCCTGTTAAGCATTATATTTATGGCCTGGGTTGCTTATTTTTCACTGGTCATTAGGAGTAAGCCATGAAGGATCAAGCTACTAGTACCTGTGGCTTGATTTCTAAAGTGCAAGGGTTTTGTTTGTATTTTTGAACATTTGTCACTACACACACTTCTAATGCAAGTTAAGGTAAAAGAAGTGGGGTGGGCGAACTGCCGAGCCCACAGTGAAAACCTGAAGAGCTCTTCAAAGTGTTCACCAGATGGGTGAACTACATGTGGTGTTTGTGCTTCCTGAAGTCAGGGCAGAGTGCTCCAGATACCTTCATTTAAAATAGCAGTTGCTGGGACTTAGATCAACAGGGGCGCCACAACTCAGGCAAGAATCTTTCTAAATGTATTATATTTTAACTATTTCAGAGGAAAACTAACCACACTTAATTATGCTTAAAATATTTAACACAATTTTTAACTTTGAGTCAAGGAAGGGGGCTCAGAGGATAAAGATATCTGTTATGAAGTCTGGAACCCAAAGTTTAATTCCTGGGACCCACATAGTAAAAGGACAGGGCCAACTCTTGCAAGTCCCCTTATCTCTACATGCACCTTATGTTGAGAGTTCAGGCACAAACACATATACACACAAGTGCAGGCACAAACACACACAGAATGAACAAACAAACAAATCTTAATTTCATGCCAAACAAGTCCTGCCTCCCAGGCTTGTGAAGGGGTCAGGCTTTTGTAAGTCTCATTTCATTTTAATTGACAACTTTCATTATTCAGGAACTTAGAAAGGGTGAACTGAGGGTTGCTTCTTGTACTGAAGTAGTTTTGGAACTCTGAATGAAGCAGTGTGAGAGAGATGGACCACTAGCTCCCACATTTCACAGGTGTAGAAAGTGGGGTTCAAAAAGATGAGTCACCACCACATCAATCCGTTTCTTTTCCTTGCCCCAAACACCTGTGGGAAAAAGCCTAAGGCAGCAAGGGTTCCTTTTGACACAGTCTCAGTCATTTTGTAGTCAACCAGCTACTTACTTTGGGCCTAAGGTTAGTCAGGGCACTAGGAGGGTAGTAGTGAATGGTAGAGAAGTCTGCTTATGCACCAGGAGGCAGAGAGGTTAAAGGGATGAGCCAGGGGTAGACAAGATACAGACACAGCAGCTGGACCACCTCCTTGTTAATAATACCATCAAATTATAAATCCATCAGTGGATTGATCTGTTCACGAGATCAGAGCCCCGATGATCCAAGTACCCTTTTACATTTAGATCTTCTAGCTGATGCCTGGCTTAATGAACAAGCTGGAAGTTCTTCCTTCTTAGTGATGAAGCAGACAGAGGCAGGGGATCACCTGTTTGTTCCTTGCTGCAAGATGCATGTCTGCTTCCCTCACTCCCCCCATTCAAAGCCAGCAGCATTATTTCTATTTCTGCCACAGAATTCTATTATTTTTACTCACAGGGGGCAGTTTTAAATGACTAGTAGCATGGCTATGTAATAGATTATACATGTAATGGGGAGATCTTTAAATTAGTTTCAAAATTCAATTTTACATGAAACAAAGCACACGAAACAAATATCCAATAATCCCTAATGTTAAATACATAAAAAATATGAAGCAACTCCCTAGAGTGTTGAATTCACAATAAGTTATCTCAAGACTGTAAGATTTGTTGGGTTTCCATAGTAAATGACAGTTCTTTTATAATGTCAAAAAGGAATACAATAATTTAAATGTGCTTTTCAAAGTTAAATTATAATTATGCCCAGTTTAGAGTGCTTCAATTTACTATAAATGAGTGATTTTGACATATTCAAATACTGTACATTAATGGTGTAACTTTTACAGGTAGCCTGGGTGTAGTTGGCTTGAGTTTCATATTGGTGGAAGTTCCTAGCATTGTTGGATTTGATATTTACTTGAATTTGCTCAGACTTAGTAACATTACAGTTCTTAATCTAATTAATCGTCTATCTAACACAATTTTTAAAACTTCCAAGAGCTGTGAAGAGAGGAGCCTATCTAAATACCGAAGCAGTTTAGTGCTTCTCAGCCTCCTGTTTTTAACAAAGGCTAATAACTAATGGGATGGCTATTCTTGGTTGTCAACTTACCACATCTGGAATGAACTAAAACCCAAGCTGCTGGGTAAAATTGTGAGGGATGTGAGGGATTTTTCTTGATGGAATCATTTGAGGTAGTAAGAGTCACCCTATAGTTGGGCCTTTTGAGTTGAAAAAAAAAAATCCACCTTTAATCTGACCCACACCTTCTGGTGTCAGCCTATGTAGAAGACATGGTAGAAGGGAACTCTTTCTCTTTGCTTGTTTGTCCCCACTCTCACTGTTAAGTTCATTTCTTCATTGGTATTCAAGCCTACTTGTTTGGGATTCTGGCATGTACTAAAGACCAGTGGATACATCGAGCCTCATGGACTTTATAACTACTGGATTCTTGAACTTTTCGTTGGTAGACAGTCATTGTTGGAATAGATGGACCATGACCTGAAAGCAAACCATTCTAACAAATTCCAAGTCTAATAAATAAATATATAACCTTGATTAATACAACCAATACAATGATGTGCCAGACATCATTACTTTGAATGACAGATTAATTCATTTCTTTTACTATGGCAACATACTTGAGGGAGGATAATTTATACAGGGAAGATATTTATTCTGGTTTACATTTCTTGGTCAACTTTTGAGGCCCAGAATATGTTGATGGTGTCCTTGGTGCTGGTAGAATCCTGACTTATCACAGAGTCATCTGGTGAAATACAGGAATCAGCTGTTTTGTCTAGTGTTTCTCCCTCCTCTGGGAAAGCCTCCAGGACTTAGTCATAGAGCTCATATCCTCACAACACCCAAGTAATCCCTAAATGCTGTATGTAGCTTTTAAGTCTTCAGTGTTTCTCTACCTTTTCAATATCTGAAAATAGGGAGTAAATTTCAGCTCAGATAGCTTGAGGGAACACACCAAAACACTTTCCCAACTATAGCACCTGTGTAGTTTTATTTAGTGTCAGCCCTGGAGTGACAATGGCTTAGGGGACACCAAAGCTTCAGATCTTGGCTTCCAAGCATAAAAGAAGTATCCCAGTAGACTCGTGCACAGGCCTACACCCGTGAATGTTCTTTCAGTGGAAACCCACCAGCTAACATGGTAGTTCAAGAAGCTTTTCACGGGTTTGAATGAACTGGAATTTTCCCCACTACACACTCTGAGTTCCATGAGTAAATAATCATAGAGAGAGGATGATACAGAAATGGGTGTAAAAGGAGCTATTTCCATTCACGTCTGAAAGATGGGGACTCTCTCAAAAAATACTTTCTTTTCCTAACATCAAGGCTGGCAATAGCATTGTGTAAATACTGGCCAAATTAGGTGGCTTGAAGTGTTTACTATGTATACATGTACTTTTTTTTTTGAGAAGATTTTACATGGTGAACTATAGCTGGCCTAGAACTGACTGCCTAGCCCAAGTTGGCCTAAAACTTGCATCAGTCCTCCTAACTCAGCCTCCCAAATGCTGGCAATGCAGGTGTGAGCTACCACATCTGCCTGTCTGTCTCTGTCTCTGTCTCTGTCACTCTGACTCTGACTCTCTCTCTCTTTCTCCTTTCTTCTTTTCTCTTTTTAAAATATTTCTTCAGCACCGTGTCTCCATTCACAGTGACTTCTGTCTAACAGAACATCAACACAGATTTAGATTCACAGTGCACACTGTTGGGTCAGCCAAGACCAGCCTTGCAAACACTCACTACCTACCTAAGCTGACTGATCAAACAAGAACTTTTTTTTTCTCAAGGAAATTATTTTACAGGTGGATAGTTTTTTTCATAACAGACAAACCTGAGGTAGTGAACGCATTTTTAAATCATCATTTTAATTTGAATACATGAATGGGTATCAGTGACTCTCCTGGTTTGGATGGTGATGGGAGAACAGATCACAGTAGAATAGTCCAAACCTTGAATATAAATGTGTTTTCTGTGCTGGAGTGTAATATAAAAAAAACCTAAACTTTGACTCTCATCTCACCATAGAATTGAATCTTCCATTTGAGTCTCAACTGAAATGTATTACGTTATGTTGCTCTACTTTGAAATTCATTCCTGAAGTAGGAGATTTCCCCTGCTAAGTCTTTTTAAATGGAAGTTAAAAAGGAGGACCCAGAAAACAAGACATAGAGGAGATAATGATGTATTGGCCCTGGGAAGAACTTGTGGGGACCATCAAGCTTTGGGAACTGGGAGTGAAATATACAAGAGGAGAAGAAAGGCCAGCAGCTTCTTAGGCAAAGAGCCTTACTTGATGCCAGAATTGGCCTGCCTTTGGTGAGCAGAGGGACAGGAGGACAGCAGAAGTGTAGAGAGGGGTGGGCATAATGATGTTCCTCTGATAGAGAGAGCTCAAACCCCAGGTCTGAAGTTTTGGAAAAGGTATGAGTAGAGTGTGTTCCAGGCTATTCTGGAAATAGATCCTGAAGGATGCGGATGAGTGTCTGTAAGGAACAAGTTGCTGTTCACCTCACATCTGATTACTGAGTGTGGATTTGGCATGGATAAAGCCCTCTAGCCCTCCATTGAGATGTTTGAAGCCTTTTGCTGGATGTCGAGTTTTAAACAGATTACAAGGCTCTCCTGAAAGATTTCTGTGAGCTGCTTCTGATTGCTGGGGAGGCTCCTTCTGCCAATGTGGGGCCTCAGTAAAGGCAGCATGACATTGAAAAAGACCTGGGGCTGGAAGAGAATGTGGGATCCACAGAATATGATTCTTGGGCCTCCCAAACCTGTGAAATGAGAATATGAAACAAGAGGTCAATATAATTAATTTTCATGGTGTAAAGGTTGTTCCTGAGAAATATAATCATTTCAGATATATTCTGAATTTTATTGCATGAAGCATCACTTGGGAAACAGCCTTGCCCATTATGTGTGTCAATGGAAAAAATCTTCCTTGAACTCATTTTGTTTGTCTTTGTGGTCTTCTGCTATTGGAGTTAATGCATGGGAGAAACATGTCTATATGTTTAGGTGCAGTTCAAAGGTGGGCCAGGTGGTATATGGATGTGATCTTTGTACTTGGGAGGCTGAAAACAGAGGTTCATCTCAAGGCCACTAGGGATACACAACGAGACCCTGTCTTGGAAGCAAATAAACAACTTTGTTCAGTATGCCCTAAGAATGTTGCTTTTGATCTAGAATTAGAGGCTCCTGCTGTCTGCCAAAGTAGCCTCATCCTCATGGGATTCTGAGCCACTCAGTCATTTTCTAAATTGCTGAGCAAAGATTCTTTTTGTTCTGAAGGTCTTTTCATTGTTAAATGTAAGATGCTTAATAATTAAACAGTTTATCTGTTGAATAATACTTTGAGAAGGTGGGGTGTTGCCTCCAATTGCTGGTGTTAATCAAATTATTATCCCTCAGGCATAATAAAAAAGGGATAGCTACTCCAGCTTGTTTCTTCAGACCATTTGCTTGGAAAATTGTTTTCCAGCCTTTCACTCTGAGGTAGTGTCTGTCTTTTTCCCTGAGATGGTTACATTTACACAATGGAGTACTACTCAGATATTAAAAAGAATGAATTTGTGAAATTCCTAGGCAAATGGTTGGACCTGGAGGGCATCATCCTGAGTGAGGTAACACAATCACAAAAGAACTCAAATGATATGTACTCACTGATAAGTGGATATTAGCCCAGAAACTTAGTATACCTGAGATATAAGAGACAATTTGTAAAACACATGAAACTGAAGAAGAACGAAGACCAAAGTGTGGACACTTTGCCCCTTCTTAGAATTGGAAACAATTACCCATGGAAGGAGCTACAGAGACAAAGTTTGGAGCTGAGACAAAAGGATGGACCATCTAGAGACTGCCATATCCAGGAATCCATCCCATAATTAGCCTCCAAACGATGATACCATTGCATACACTAGCAAGCGTTTGCTGAAAGGACCCTGATATAGCGACTCTTATGAGACTATGCCGGGGCCTAGCAAACACAGAAGTGGATGCTCCCAGTCAGCTATTGGATGGATCACAGGGCCCCCAATGGAGGAGCTAGAGAAAATAACCAAGGAGCTAAAGGGATCTGCAACCCTATAGGTGGAACAACAACATGACCAAACCAGTACTTCTAGAGCTTGTGTCTCTAGCTGCATATGTATCAAAAGATGGCCTAGTCGGCCATCACTGGAAAGAGGCCCATTGGACACGCAAACTTTATATGCCCCAGTACAGGGGAACACCAGGGCCAAAAAGTGGGAATGAGTGGGTAGGGGAGTGGGGGGGGGGTATGGGGGATTTTTGGGATAGCATTGGAAATGTAATTGAGGAAAATATGTAATAAAAAATATTTAAAAAGGGGATAGAATGTAACTGTCCACTATTATCTGTTATAAGAGTAGATTTAAAGATTGTCATTACAGTAACAGCGCCAGGTTCTGCATCAGTAGATCTCAAAGAATTTGATTCCCTGAGTGGACTTTTTCTTTTCTTTTCTTTTTCTTTTCTTTTCTTTTCTTTTCTTTTCTTTTCTTTTCTTTTCTTTTCTTTTCTTTTCTTTTCTTTTCTCTTCTCTCCTTCCTCTCTCTCTTTCTTTCTTCCTTTCTTTCTTTCTTTCTTTCTTTCTTTCTTTCTTTCTTTCTTTCTTTCTTTCTTTCTTTCTTTCTTTCTTTCTTTCTTTCTTTCTGTTTTCTCGAGACAGGGTTTCTCTGTTTAGACCTGACTGTCCTAGGACTCACTTTGTAGACCAGGCGGGCCTCGAACTCAGAAATCTGCCTGCCTCTGCCTCCCAAGTGCTGGGATTAAAGGCATGCACCACCACCGCCTGGCTCTGAATGGACTTTTTCATCTGGCAGGAAAAATGTTGTGTTCAGGTGGTTGTCCAGCCAGAGTGTAGCTTTTTGCAGTTGGGGTGTTAGAGAAAGACTACATGGGTCAGGCTAGGGTCTGGCTAAGGAATACTGGACAAGAGCACCTGTCCTTTTTCTGCTGATTCTCCAGAGATCCAGAGCAAGTTGGGTATTTCACACATTCTGATCACGTACTGGCTTGGGGTAGACTGCTCTATAGATTGCCAGGCTGCAGCAGAGCAGTAGGACACAGGCAAGGCAAATGTGAATGAGGAGCCAGAAGATACCAGAGCTTAGACTTCAGCCAGTAGGCCTTTATGCCTTACAGTTGTCTATCAGAAATACAAAGTCTGCTGTGCACTGCATCAGAAAAATCAGGGAGAGAAGAGTCTATGAGGAGCAGAAAATTTATAGGCTCTTGGTTTAATGGGCTTCAAAGTCCAACACTGAGAGTCTAGCACTACACACAAGCATTCACTCTTCCTTTTGCCATAGCTATAGTAAGCAGGAGATAGGGATAGAATGGCAGAGGTGTATGATACATGCATTTATATACAGGCATGACTGTATTATGAGAGCAGAGGCCTCTAAGCATAGTTACTTTTTCATGGTGTCACAATGGCATTAAATCTCAACTTTGGGTCTTTGAGAGGAACATTGAAATTAAAACCAGAGGTTGACCCTCAATAATAACGATGCCCGACCCTCAATATTAAGGATGCCCACAGACTTCCTGTGGACAGTTAAGTTTGTTTTCCCCATCTCAAGAGAGGTAGACAAATCTCTGTGCTAAATGTACTGGAGCAAGAGATTGGCTTTAGCATGCAAAGCCAATATTGGTCCACATCCCTGGGGATAATGTGGGCTCCCTTCTGTATTTTCTGAACAGCTGTACAGCTACTTTCCCAGAAATTAAGGCAGTGCCCACTCCTCAGAGCCTCAGATGGAGAACAGCCAATCTCCCCTCCCAGGTTTCCTTCTGGGTCTTGTTTACTTTGTGTCCTTTTCTCTCTCTGGAGGAAATCTGAACTCTTCACTCTGATCTGGCTGCTCTGTGAAACTTCTTCATTCTTGGGTGTACAGAGTACACTTGTGTCCTCCTCCCCACCTTGCCAATCATTTTTTCCAGCACCAGTCAGAGGGCACATCCTTACCTGGTTCCAATCTGTGTTTGACTTGTATTCTTAAGGAGTCCTTCTCTGCCCAATGCATTAAAAATAGCATTCTTCTGCACCATTACTCTCCATCCTCTCCATCTATTTCATGTTTTTTAAAGCAACCGACTTCTATATATAGCCTTTGCTTTCCATTTGTTTGACATCCTAGAAGGGGTCTTGATGGCATCCAGTTTATCTGAGCATCGCCTGGGGTGGTGCCTGTGCAATGGGGCAACTCAGAAAGCCACCAGTTAATGAAGCATGTGAGGTCCTTCTACATTATGTACCATAGTTTTAGTCCTTATTCCACCCCTTCCCTGTTTGGGGTGAGCTTTGCCCAGATGTTTATCTGCTTAGTTCTCTATAGTTTTGGTTTCTTGTCTTTCGTTTGATGGCTCTACACAGAGCTACCTAGGTGGCTTATGGGCATCTGTCTGATTTACTGGCCTCTGTATTATCAACAACCATTCTACCTTGATGCAGTGACTCTTTGTCTGTGCGTCTGATTCTTCATGCTCCAGAGCACCTTGACATGTTTCCTTTACTTATTCCAGACTGGTTCTTAGTTTTTCATGCTGCACTGCCTCCTCTCTAGAGAGCAGAGTGCTGTCTGCAAATAGCTTTCTCTGTATTCATGCTACATTGCAGAATTGCTTTGTGTCTCAGTGGTAACTCCTTGTCAATAAAGATTCTGATATTCACTCATCAGGAAGCAGAGGACTGTTCTGATCTGGAAGTTAAGGAATCATGGGTACTTAGGATGACAGTCACTGCTCCTTTAAGGACCCAATAAGGAGATCACTGGAAGAGAGGATCATGACTGAAGGTGTTCTGAGTTGGATGTTATCAGAGTTGTAGGTCCCAGTTGCTTCTGGCATCTAGACTGCTCAGCAAGTCCATAAGAGGGTGATAGACACAGAGAATTTTCAGAGGGACTTTGGAATGAGTCCTCATGTAGTATGGAGACTTCATCCAGCTGACACAAGAATTGCATTTGGATAGTACTGGACATGTAGTTCAGTGGGAGTACTCTTGCTAGCACATGTCAGGTTTGGAATTTAATTATAGCATTGGCAGCTTGGTGGGTTGGGGGTTTTGGTAGCTGATGAAAGACATTTAGGTAATTATGTAAACATGTAGCCTACTAGGACCCAAGTGTCAATTGATGACATTTAGTAGCTTTTTGTTTATGCAGGGTTGGGAAGAGATCTGACAGGTGTTCATAGGCAGCTCACCTGAAACTAGCTGGGTTGGATTCCTTCGAATATGATATCATTTAAGGACTTTATAGTATAATCAGTGTAGAGCCTTCCTTTAAAGAGCAAAAGTGAGGGACTGCAGACGTGATACATGCTTTCTATGTTCATATGTAGGTGGATACATATCACTGCACAATCCATTCAAACTACTATGTACTTACTTTATTCACAGAACAAATGTTATCACCAAAAGAATGCTCTAGCAACACGCTATGTTTATCTTTATCTTATGGACAGATGAAGATAAGCTTGGGGAAGAACTAGCTTTTCCTGATATTTCCATAGAAGTAATTATATATTTTCCCAACTTTAAATAATCTTTAAAAAGTTTCTAAGATAGATGAATTTCTTGTTCAATTTCTCAAAATACATGTTTTCTAAAGACTGAATGAGTTTATATTTGTAGACCTGTAAAGCAACATTAGAGAAGATCTCGGAGTTTCTGAATAGCTCATTTAGTTACCTAAAGTATTTTCTTTGAACCATCTTGTCAAATTCAAATGGCATTTACTTCCTTAGAACATGACAGTCTTCATCTGAAACCATTCATTTTGTCTTCATGGAAACATTGTAGGATTCTGTGACCACTGTAAGTCATATTAACTGAATGTGGAATTTCTCACTCTTTACATCTTGAGTGTGGTTTGGTTGATGTATTAAGCAAACTAAATTATCTGTTACTTTAATACAAGAATTCCTATTGGCATACCTATACTTGATAATTCCACATGCCTTCAAAGCATATAGGCTTCTGGCCTGCAAATCTGACCCTTTCTTGGGTTTGGCAATGAGGCATCATAACTTGGAGAAGTGGAACCACTAAACCAGAAACACATGATACTACTGACAATTCACATTCCTTGTGCAGCACACCTTTTTATTAGTTTCTAAATGTTGTTAATATTTCCAATGTTATGACACTATAAGTGTGCATCATATTTTTATAATAGTGTAAGGTTGTAAAATATGTGGAGTTCAGGAAACAACATTCATGAATTAGGGCTTTTATTATTCCTGAACTTTAAATAGAAATACTGGGGTGTTTGGGGCTTCTTTGACACATACACATACTCTACATTGTATACATTACACAGTGAACACCATGTGTGTATATAAGATCTTAAACACACAGATAGTTATGATGGGGAAAGGTATGTTTTGTTCTCTTCAGCTGTTGTATTAGTTTTTGTTTGTTTGTTTGTTTTTGTTTGTTTGTTTTTGTAGCTGTGATAAAATGGTCTCATAAAAGCAACTTAAGGAAGAAATTGTTTACTTTAGGTCACAGTTTAAGACAGTGTCTATCATCATGGAGAAGTCAAGGTGGCAAGAGCTTGAAGACACTGGTCACATTTCATCGACATTCAAAAGAAAGAAGCATTTAATGCACACATGTCTGTATTCAGTATACTCTCCTCTCTCTCTCTCTCTCCCTCTCCATTTGCTATTTCTCATCCTACTGTTGTATATTCCAGGACACCTTTCTTAGGTCTCCTATGAGACTGCAAGATCATTTAGTTGTCCTATCTACAACTAAATCAGTCTACTGACATCAATTAAAGTAATCAAGTTAACCCTCCAGAGACATATCTAGTGTCTCATCTCCTAAGTGATTCTAGATCCTGTCAAATTAATACTTAAAACTATTACATTACTTACATTAAAGGTGTTTCTAAATGTTTCTTATCTAAACACACATTTTTCCAACATATACTATTATAATGTGTAGAATTCATGAAAAGAGATCACCCTACAGATATGGGAACAACATCTTTCTGAACATGTGTCATTTAGGCATGTTCAACAAACAAGGTAACATTGTAAATTACACACCACTTCTTGATATTTGGGCAGAAATGATATGACTACCTCTTTAGACCAGGTAAATGGCCAAATCAAGTCACAGGGTCATATAGGAACTACATCTAATTGCCTGAAGGATATTCAGAAGAGTAAATGGCTGCACCAGTGATATAAATACAGTCAAGAATGATGGAAGAGTTTAATTTTATCTGTAAGCAGAGGGAAGAAGTATGCAGAAGAGAGACTTAAAGCTACAAAGAGACGGCATCAAGAAAGAGGAACATGGGGAGATAAGGCATAGAGAAGGAGGTAAAATAATCAGAGGAGTGGAGAGAGAATGCATGGAAGCAGAGAGTAATGAAAGAGGAAAGAGGACTGGAGAGAGAGAAGGCAGGGAGATGTCTGTTATGAAAGAGCAGTATAGCCCAGATACCTTTGCTTCCTCCCTTCTACTCATTTGTAGTTGCTTTTGTATTAAACTCATTTTGGCATAAAGTATATTTCTTGTATTTTCTGTCCCTGTATTTTGTGCTTTAGTTTTTTCTACCCAAGTCTTCATCTATCAAAAGGCTCACTATATTCACAGCTTACCCAAAACACTACTATAGAAAACACTACTTCTCACCCTCCCTACAGAAGCATCCTTTTAAAATATTTATATATTTTTATTAGATATTTTCTTTATATACATTTCAAATGCTATACCGAAAGTTCCCTATACCTTCCCCCCTGCTGTGCTCCACTACCACCCACTCCTGCTTCTTGGCCCTGGCATTCCCCTGTACTGGGGCATATAAAGTTTGCAATACCAAGGAGCCTCTCTTCCCAATGATGGCTGACTAGGCCATCTTCTGCTACATATGCAGCTAGAGATATGAGCTCTGGGGGTACTGGTTAGTTCATATTGTTGTTCCACCTATAGGGTTGCAGACCCCTTCAGCTCCTTGGGTGCTTTCTCTAGCTCCCACATTGGAGGCCCTGTGTTCCATTTTAGATATTAGCCCAGAAGCATAGAACACCCAAGATACAATTTGCAAAACACAAGAAAATCAAGAAGAGGGAAGACCAATGGGAGGATACTTCATTCCTCCTTAGAATAGGGAACAAAATACCCATGAAAGGAGTTACAGAGACAAAGATTGGAGCTAAGACTAAAGGATGGACTATCCAGAGAATACCCCACCCAGGGATCCATCCCATAATCAGCCACCAAACCCAGACACTATTGCATATGCCTGAAAGATTTTGCTGAAGGGACCCTGTTATAGCTGTCTCATATGAGGCTATGCCAGTGCCTGGCAAATACAGAAGTAGAAGCATCCTTTCTTAGCAGAGTCACCCAGTGGTCTGTGTCCCTCCCTCCCGGAGGAGTTCTCCCACTAGGCCTCTTGAATAAATTTGTATTGCCTTCACCAAAAGCCACTTGATGAGGCTACTAATGTGGTGACTTCTTCTTCTATCTGGGAGCATTCTACACTCCCTGTCTGCATTCTCTCTCTCTCTCTCTCTCTCTCTCTCTCTCTCTCTCTCTCTCTCTCTCTCTCTTTTCTGGACTTTCAAAATACAGTACTATAAAATAATGAACCACTCCTATTTCCAGGCAGGAAGTATAGTCTGTGTTGAAATTCTCAGATATTTAAGACTGCCTCCTCCCTAGCAAACCTCAGAGCACATGATGGTGTGCTGTAACTAATAGCTTTAGCAGATTTGTTCAAAGAACCTCCCAGTCACCATTTGCCTGCTCTTCCAAACAGGATGGTGAAGAACAACTCCTTCCTTTTCTCTTTCTTCTTGTCTTCTCCCCATTGATCCCCCTCTCCACCTCTTGCCCCTCTTCCTTCCCAACCTCTCTCGTCCCCTCTTCATTTTGTTTCTAAAAATAGATTCTCATGATGCAACCCTGCCACTCACTGTGTCGATCAGTCTAGATTTAAATGCATAGATATCTACCTGTTTTTCTTTCCTGAATGCTGGGATTAAAAGTATGTGCTGCCATGTTCAGTTAGAAAGAACTTCTTGAACTTGAAATTTTCATTGTTAAATATCCTTTCAATAGTCCAGAACATGGTGAGTTATGTGGTTAAATGATTTGGCATTTAGAAACCTAGCATGGTGAATTTGTGAATTTCTATACAAGTAAGAAGCAGAATTGTCCTGTGAAATTTACATAGCCTTAAAATTCTCAGAGCTCCCAAATACTGTCACCAAATAGAGCAGTGAGGTTCTCTTGGGGACTTACTTTATACAGAACATGCTGCAGAACAGGCATAGTAAGTGGACATGACCCTGTCCTGTTTTGAAGACTCTGGGATAAACCATGCCTGTATCATAGACACCCGATTTGCCTTTCTACCTGTGTTTTAAATGGCACAGCACTTGATTTAATATTTTGATAATTTTGATTGAACTCATACAAAGCATGTGTACCATGGGTAAATGGATGATGTTAGGGTTAGTTAAACGACTGAAACTTTGGGTTATAAGATAAATATGTTTTGTAGCTCCAATGAAAACAAGAAATAATAGCACATTATAACATATTTGATAACAGGGTGGAAAGCAAGTATATGTACGAGAGCAGCCATGTGTGGTGATAAAATTAGCTGTACTGATATAATAATTTTACAGTATGCATGTGTGCCTTTAGTCTTTGAAAGGTTTCCTTTCAGTGACACCACTCATCCATTCAGGAAGAAACTACAAGCTTGTGGTTTTGGCACTGTGGTATTTTATAGTCTGGTAGAAGATTTAAAAAAAAAAAAACCTACAAAAACATTTGGCCTAGAGTGAATAGATGAATGAAATTTTATGCTAGTCCCTTCCATTGTTATGTGTTTTATGACCCAATTATTTTCTTTCTTTCATATTCAGGGAGAAGAGCTACATTCTCTTCAAACACAATATTGATATTGATTTGTGTAATAGAGTTGTTTTTATGTAGTTTACCTTTCCTCTCAGAAAATGTTCGCCTGTTAGGGCTTTGAGCATCCGTTGAGCTTTAAGGAGATATGAGTATTTCTTACCTATCCTCTACTTCCACCACAGGACATAGAAACTCTGGCCAAGGAGCACCCCAAAGTTTAGGTTCCTGATATCACCTGGTGTTCCTACTGTCCAGGGGCCAGGCAAAATTCACAGTACTGTATGAACATTGTGCTCTGAAAAAAAAAAAAAACCCACAGTGTAATAAACAGGAGAAGTTAAAACATAAGTCCTGGCCTGGGAAAGTTGGGACTGCCAAGAGTTGATTAGAGTAAAACAATTACACCTTACATAGATCTTTCCACCACTTGCCTTGAGACCCAGCAGCACGGCCACAACACTGATTGCAAGGCTGGAAATGATCTTAATTATAGCCCTGGCTGGGAAGGAACTCAAGGTATGGCACAAACTGATTTGTCCATCATTTGTGAAACATTTGCCAATCAGCTTCACAAATTACTGCTGAGAAACCAAGCAGGTAAAATGTTTAAATATTTGGAAAGATGTTGTAATAAATGCTTTTGATCATTCAGTTTTCAGATAGAAGACATATAGTCTTTTATATTTACAATAAGGCTTAATCAGCACTAGAGCTAGGCAAATGTCTATGCTCTATACTATAAAATCTAACTCCTTGTCAATAATCCAACAATATGGCTTGCCATGTTGTCATGTTCATTTGCACTGGTCAGCTCTCATGGCCATGCTTTCTGGATTCCATCCTTATGACATCTTCTCCTCTCTCTACCTCCTTTTCTTCATCCTCTCTTGGTCTTCCTCAGAGGTCTGAGAGCCAAAATCCCACTTACCTCTCTTCTGCTCAGTTTTAAGCTGTAGGCATCTTTTTTAAATTATTTTATTTATTTACATTTCAAATATTACCCACCTTCCTGGTTTTCCCTCTGCAAACCCCCTATACCCACCTCATACTGCATCTATGGAAGGGTATCTGCTGCCCACCCACCCACTCCCACCTCACTGCCCTAGCATTCCTTTACCTTGGGGCATCTATTCTCTACAGGACCAAGGGCCTCCCCTCCCATTGGTGCCAGATAAGGCAATTCTCTGCTACTTATGCCGCTGGAGCCATGGGTCCCTCCATGTATACTCTTTGGTTGGTGGTTTAGTCCCTGGGAGTTGTGGGGTGTCTGGTTGGTTGATATTGTTGTTCTTCCTATGGGGTTGCAAATTCCTTCAGCTCCTTCAGTCCTTTCCCTAAATTCTCCATTGGGCTCCCCATGCTCAGTCTAATGGTTGGCTGCAAGCATCCACCTCTGTATTTGTCAGGCTCTGGAAGAACCTTTCAGGGGACAGCCATACCAGGTCCCTGTGACCAAGCATTTCTTGGCATCCACAATAGTGTCTGGGTTTGGTGTCTGCAAATGGGATGGATACGTAGGTAGGGCAGTCTCTGGATGGCTTTTCCTTAGTCTCTGTTCCATTCTTTGTCCCTTCATTTCTTTAAACAGGATCAATTCTCAACCAATAGTTTTAAATTAAAGAGTAAGGTCACATATCATCACTTGGTGTTCTTGAGGATTCTCTCATCCCTGGGGGCCAGTATTTAGCATTAAAACATATAGCAATGGACCAAACCTCAATAGAAAGACAAGGAAACTGCTACAGGAAGGAGAATATCATTACCTTATAATAATTCTTGCAATAAACACAAATTGTAGAATAGCAAGGATAGTTGCTTCTGTCCTTGAAATAGTCGTCCTGTGTATCCTCTTCACCCTCCTCAGTACATAACCTGCATTAGTGTTAGAGATGCTGTGCATCAACAAATAAACATGCTCTGTGATCCTAGGAGGTGAGATGCCAAAGCCAGGCATATTCTCCGGCTACATTCCCCACTACCTTGAGAACACCTTCAAGATGTGGTGCAGTGAGGCCAGGCAGTTCCTGTTAGTCTTCCCAGGTAGAGATGGCATAGTTAAAAATCTGGAGAAACTGAAACAATTTGATGGCCATAGGACAGGCCAAGAACATAATCAGAGAATCCCTAGGTCTACACAAGATCGTTTCAACTCTGAAACAAAATTCAGTTGGTACTTACATGTAATGTGATTGAGTGGCTCTAGGAAAACAGGCTTTAAGTGCCCAGCAGCTCCCAGAGCTGGGCCTACCTGTTCCATCCAGCAAAACAGGAAGTGATGATTTTGGAAAAAGAGGGAGTCATTCAACCATAGGTCCTACTTTGGTTGTACTTTATAAATATTTCTAAATTTAAAGTTTTATTTAATTTAATCTTATTCTTGAGAAAGAGTCTTATTCTGATTTCTGGGTTCATCCTATACTTGTCAACTCAAGTGATCTTCCTGTCTCAACTTTCTGAGAAACTGGGAATGCTATTTTTATTTACTTCATTGCAGTAGTTTGAATCAAATACAAGGCTTTATTCATGCTAGTCTTAACTTTAAGACTAAACTATGCCTTCAGCTCCCTATTTTCTTTATTTTTAATTGACAGCATATAAGAAACCCCACCAGATCATGCTGTTTGTATATAACTAGACTGCAAGGCAGAAAGTTCAAGAATGTTCATAGGAAAATGAAACTTCTAGCACAAAGCAAGGTGAAACTCAATATGTTTGGAATTTAATTGAAATTTACTAGGCATACTCAAAAAGCCTAACGGTAATATATATATATATATATATATATATATATATATATATATATATATATAGTCAAATCAGAATTTACTCTGGGTTGACATTAGTGTTAGAATTAGTGTTAAATTGCATTAAAGCCATTACTTATAGCTTCTGCTTCTGGATAAGATGCAGCAGTCCCCTGATTCCTTGCCTTTATAACTAGATGCCCTTGCATGTGGGGCAGTGGACTGTGCTAGGAAACTTGATAAGGTTGAGTGGGTTCAGAGACTCTAGCACCCATCTGAGAGGACAGTAGGCACTTCCCTGCTTCCTATAAGATTCCTGGCCTGGAATATGTGACCACACTCCCCGTATAGAGATGTGACTGATGGTCACATAGCACAGAACAGAGTTCTCCATGCTGAGTTATCTAGATGGGCCCTGGGGGTTTAGGTAATAGGCTTCCCTCTCTATACATTCCTTCCTGCAAAAGGAATCTCTGGTGCACCCATTTTCCATGATAAACAGTTAATCAAAGATATGGATAAGCATGGACTGTCTCTCTCAAGAACTGTCCTGAGGAGCGTGGAGGAAGCCTTTGTGTACAGGGCCTTGAAGTCTCAGTCTCCCACAGAAGGCCCTCGGCACTCCTGAACAATTACCACTAAGCTAAGCTGGAATCCCCACCCCCCCGACCTCCACTCTGGGTTCATCATCCCCAGTCTGAGGGCCTCTTCCTTTCCTGACTCTTCCTCTTGATTTCCAGAGGAGTCTGGATATCCTTGAGTCAGGGAACTCCAGCTTTGGCCTCAGTTTGTATCATTTCTCATTCAGGCTAAGGTCCTCAGCCTGGACTGCATTTTCCCATCCCTGAGCAGTGTACTGGCACTTCCCACAAGCCCATCCATCACCTGTTGTTGACTTAGGGTAAAATGTTGTCTAGAGTTCTGCATTTCATCTGCCTGGCATGGTTCCCACACCCCAGTGGCAAGACTAAATGTAGAACCACACTTGCACAAATCCACACATAGGGCTCTCAAAGAGAGCATGAGAATGCTGGTTATTCTGTGGTAGATCAGCAGAGAGGTTGAATACAGTGGCTGGCAAGCAGGGTAACTGAAGTTGTTTTTCCTTCTGTGGCCAGAGTTTGCCTCCCAAATCTATGGACCGGATACTCAGTTCCCAGTGGAACAGTCTTGAGAGCTTAAACCATACAAAACAGATTCAACTCATTCAACCTCATGGCTTGGTTAGGGGTACATTTTCTGGACTGGCTTAGTTACCCCAAGTGCAGGTTTATTACAAAGTCAAGTGGGCTTTCTTGCTCTTTTGCGAATGCTTTGTTTCCACCTTGTCATAAGAAGAAACATTAGGAAGACCTTCACCAGGTGCTGAAAATTTTGAATTGGATTTCTAAGCCTGCAGGGCTTGGAGAAATATTACTTTCCTTTACAAGTGATATGGTCTGTTGTTTTATGTTATAGCAGAAGAAAGCAAATCATGGCTCCAGCACTTTCCAGCCAGCTTCAGGGAGACTAGCAGGAACTTCATGTTACAACCCAATTCACAAAGTCAGGAACATCTAAGACTCCTTTTCTCCAAGGAGGCATCTGGGCTTCTACTTCAGTTCAATCTCTGGAAAACTAAATAACTTTGTAGACTGTGTAGAAGTCAGTGGGAAACCTAACATCCACACCTACTTCAACTACACCTATTCAATTCCACCTCAGCACGGAGACTGCTTGCTAGAAAAGAAAACCAAATGTGACCTGTAGTCTCGTAATTAACTGCCTCAATTATAAAATACATAATAAAAAATTCCCTCTTTAGCCCATGAACCAGAACACTATTGATTGTATGTCAACTGGCATGATCCTGAAAAGTGTCAAAGTGTACTCTGTGTGACATTGATCCAAAAGCATCAGATATAAAGCATTAAAGTTCACAATCATGTCATCCTGGAGCAAACCAGAAAACAAAAAGAAGTTAAATTAAAGATTAAAGATTTTTATGATACTTAGAAGGGGGAACAAAATAGTCATAGGAGGCAGAGGGAGGGATGTAAGTGGATGGGAGAGGAGACAGAGAAGGGAATGGTGTGTGTGTGTGTGTGTGTGTGTGTGTGTGTGTGTATGCGTGTGTGTGTGTGTGTGTGTGTGTGTATGCGTGTGTGTGTGTATGCGTGTGTGTGTGTGTGTATGTGTGTGTGTGTATGTGTGTGTGTGTGTGTGTATGTGTGTGTGTGTATGTGTGTGTGTGTGTGTGTGTGTATGTGTGTGTGTGTGTATGTGTGTGTGTGTGTATGTGTGTGTGTGTGTGTGTATGTGTGTGTGTGTATGTGTGTGTGTGTGTGTGTATGTGTGTGTGTGTGTGTATGTGTGTGTGTGTGTGTATGTGTGTGTGTGTGTATGTGTGTGTGTGTGTGTGTGTGTATGTGTGTGTGTGTGTGTGTGTGTATGTGTGTGTGTGTGTGTGTGTGTGTGTGTGTGTGTGTGTGTGTGTGTGTGGTGGGGGGTCAGGCTCAGGTGTGGGGAAAGGCAGGAGAGAGATCCAGAGGTTCAGAAGGATGACTGCAGATCTGCAGCTGCCTGGGGTCAGGTGGGGAGTGTGGAATTTCTAGGCAGTTTCAGAGACCTGTGATTGGGGAGGCTCCCTCCTGGGCATCAAGGTGGGTGACCTTAGCAGAAAAGCCTAACAGTGGGGATATGAAACCTGAAGAGGCCACCTCTTGTCGCCAAGCAGAACCACCAGTGGAGGGATAAGGACACCAACCCATTCACAAAACTTTTGACACAAAAATATGACCTTACTAAAGGAAATGCAGGAACAAAGATGGAGCGGGGACTGGGGGACCGAAGGAGCAGGCAGCCAATAACCTGCCCAACTTGAAACTCATCCCATGGGCGAGCACCAGTTCCTGACACTATTAATGATACTCTGCTATGTTTGCAGACAGGAGCATAACTGTCCTCTGAGAGGCTCTACCCAGCAGCTGACTGAAATAGATGCAGATACCCACAGCCAAACATTCAGCAGAGGTCTGGGACTTTTGTGGAAAAGTTGGTGGAAGGATTGAAGGCCCTGAAGGGGATTGGGAACCCCACAGGAGAACCAACAGAGTTAACTAATCTTGACCACTGGGAGCTCTCAGAGACTGAGCCACCAACCAAAGAGCATACACAGGTTGGAAAGAGGCCCCCAGCACATATGTAGCCGACATGCAGTTTTGTCTCCATGTTGTTTCCCCAACAACTGAAGCAGAGGCTCTCCCTAAAGCTGTAGCCTGACTGTGGTATCTGTTCCCCAGCAGGGCCGCCTTGACTGGCCTCAGTGGGAGATGATGCACTTAATCTAGCCGAGATTTGATGCACCAGGGTTGGGGATACTGAGAGGACACCATTCTTTCAGAGGAGAAGAGGGGGGAGGATGGGGAAAGAAACTCTGTGATGAGGGGACCAGCAGGGGGCATCATTTGGAATGCAATAAATTTAAAATAAAAGAATATCTACAAGAATATTTTTAAAGAAATCAATGCTGAGCCACATCCTACTTAAACTTCTGAAATCTAGAAATAAGTAATTTACCCTTAAGATTACCAGAG
Organism: Mus musculus; assembly: GCF_000001635.26. NCBI lineage: Eukaryota > Metazoa > Chordata > Mammalia > Rodentia > Muridae > Mus > Mus musculus. The sequence continues at coordinate 57,729,348 of NC_000073.6, forward strand.
AGGTGTGCCATGTGTGTATAGGAGAGTAGTAACTTAAGTGGTAGTAAACTTCCCATAGGAAATAGTACTGGCCAGTGGAAACTGAGCTGCATTTGTGTATTACCATATCTGCAATAATTATTACCAAACAGTATGATTTACCCAAACACTATGATTTATTCATTAGAGAATTCTTTTTTAATAGTCAATCCATAGGGGATTAATGAGAGGTGGGGGGTAGACATGACTTAGAAAACAAATATTGGAATGGCCAACTTAGCATATCATTAATTCGTCCAACTTCAAGTGTGTTGAATAAATAAGTTAGAAGACAAGAATTTATAAAATGGTTGTCAGTAAGTTTTGCCTTGCTGGACATGCACAAATAGTTTATTCTTCACGCACCCAACAAACTCCTTCCACCCTGTGTTGTGCCTCACAAGGACATCTGCTACGCAGGCCAGGGGACTTGGCAAACAAGTGACCTAAACACATCTGATGTCTAAAGAGAAGCAAGGGAGACTTGCTGTCTAATGGCATCTAGGCTAGGTTTATTATATGATTCTGAGATACTACTTTTCCTGTAGTGACCCCCTTCACTAGGTCAGCAAAAATGAAATGTGTCTGGCGACTTTTGTAAACTTAATGCATTGCTACATTTTGAAAATGTCTGCAAACATAATGCACTGTGAATATAAGGCAGTGTTCAGTAAACAGTTGAAAATCTTTCATACCATGTTTTATCTATGCTATGTGGTATAATGACAACAGCAACTGTTTCGCATGCATATCAAGTTAGGATGCTGTGAAGCACTGAAGATGAGACTTCTTCCAGTCAATTCTTTTCTCTCAATGCAAGTGCCTGTCTGACTTTTATTTGATATTTTTGTTAAGTAAAAAGTTTGATTTTTGCATTGAAAAAGAAAATGGCAGAATGAGTGGAGAAAATCCAATAGTGTATTTTATAAAAAAACTCAGTTTATATATATGGATTTCATTAATTATAATTATATTATATATTTATATTATATTATTAAAAGCATATTAATATATCGTCTATGATATGTTTATATATTGTACAAATTACATTTATATAATTATAATTTATTAATTATTAACTATACATATTCATATATATATGTATATATGGTATTCTGTCTTTATTTCTGTTGCTCTGATAAAGCACCCTGATGAAAAACAACATAGGAGTAGAAAGATTTATTCAGCTTACAATTACAGGTTTCAGCTCATACTGAGATAGAGTCAAGGCAGGAACTCAAAGCAGCTAGTCATATCACATTCACAGTTAAGAGAAAAGAGGACCAAATACATTGGTATTGCCTGCTTGTTGCTTTTATCACCTGGCTATCTTCATACCAATGCAAGTCAAGATTTGGGAAATAGTGCCACACATAGTGGACTGGGTCAATTAATGATTAGGACAATCTGCCAATGACATGCCCGGAGTTGTGGCCAGTTCAGGTAAACCTAACTATCACCTGTAGTAAACAGAATTAAAAACAAACAAACCAAAAAAACAAACAACAAAAAAAAAAAAAAAAAAGGAAAGGATACCATACAAGCATTGCTAATTCAGCGTTGGCTAATAGAGAAACTATATAGAGTATAGTTTAGGAGGAATGGGGAAAGAAAGGGAGGATGTGGAAACTCCAAATAGTAAGTAGCTATTTGCAATTGTTAGAACAAAGTGTGATTCATGGTCTTTCCTACATTTTTGATTAGTACTTCTAATATTTCACTGATTGATGAAATCCAAAGGCAGGTCATAGCTTGATGTTGGCTATGTTTTACGTGGAATTCTGGCATCCAATGTGCTTTGCTGGAGCCTATTGTTAATAGAAGGTGGAGTTCTGATGCGAACTCATTGCAGCTATCTGTATGGCTCAGCTAGAGTCATGGGCAGCTTATTAAGTGATATCATTGGAGAGGGCAGAACAGGGACTACAGTATATCACAGCTACTTCCAAGAGCACCTAAAAGAGGGGCCATCTTGGAGTAAAGAATGAGGTCTTGAGGCCAAATAAGAGGCACTAGCAAAGCCCATATGCTACAAATAAAATACACTGGAGGAACAGTGAGATGAAGAGAAACATGTCTGCTCTGACCTTGGGCTAGTAGAGCCTGAGTTTTTGCAGGAGAAACCAAGAGAGGCATAATTTAGAAGTGGAATGAGCAAGGTACAGAAGCTAACCATCCAACACATCAGGTTGACAGACAGACACTTCACTGGTTGTGAAGAATGGTACTTTTCTCTCCCTTATTAAGAGAACAGCAAGTGCGGACAAAGTTCCAAAGGGATAGCCTTGAGCATTATCTCAGACCTGTCCTTTTCTCAGTTTTGGCTGTTCAGCTGCTATTTTCTGGCTATTTGTTGTTCTTTTTGTATACCAGATCTGGACTGCTCAGGTTGGTTGCTTTCCCCAGGTCTGCTGCAAGTGTGCACTGGAGGGGCTAACCATTCTTTCTGTTTGCAATCTCAGCATTTTCCTTCCTGACTTTTCAGCCAGTCTTCCCATGCAGATCACTTCCTTTCCTATGTCCTTCTGTCTCAGTTGCTCTTTTGGCTTCCTTCATCTGCTCCTTTGCAAGCCTTTCCAGGTCTAAAACCTCCTGTCTCTGGGCACTAGTGCTTGGCTAAGACATCCCTCCAAGACCTGTTGTTGCTCTCTGCAGGGTTGCAGGGCTGTGCGATTTCTCCCTGCATGCAATCAGCTGGGAGACACACTGACCCAGAGGAAGCTAGACATGCTCAAATTAATTAAGTTGGGGCCAACTAATTGGGCCATCTTCAGCATCTTGCATGCTGATGCTCTCTGCCCTGAAGCTTGTTTGCTGACTTACCCAAGACAAAGGGAATTTGTCTCCGATGCAGACAAGGGAAATAGCAGATGAGAGGAAAACTCCTACCCAATTATGGAATTAAGATTATTTTGAGAGCAGATGCTAGGAGAAGAATCTATTTCTGCCTTCATTGGTATATCAAATAAAATAGCCGCCAATATACTGACTTCATGTTTAAGCCTTTGATAATCATCAATGAATGCCAGAATGAAATATCAATTATCCTCTTTAGTTACGTATTATCTGTGAAATTGAATATTCTTCAAAGGCAGTTGTGGTTGAGTGGTTAAGGTAGTGGACTTGAATATTCTTCCAAAGAACCTATAACAGACTTTTAAACCTGAACATGTGAATGCCTGCTAACACTATTGCATGTTCAGTTAAACAGGCCTCCACCCAAGCTGCAAAACCCCTTTGCTGTGTATGTACCCAAACCATTTTGTGCCTCTCTTGTACTTGGAAGCACAGATTTGGTCTGCCCAGCAGCTGACTGAGGTAGGCAATGTGACTGAAAGATCACACATTTTTCTTTTGTTTTTTATGGCTCCTTTTATTATCTGTCCCATTTTTCTTTATTGGAATTAACAGATGGGCCAAGAAGTGGCTTTGGGTGTGACATAAATGGTTTTTGTTTGTCTACTTACTATTAGACTGGATAGTCACAATTGGTGTTAATAGTAGCCATTACCAGACCCTTCTCTTGAATTTTGATCATTAAATCTTACTTGGAACCTTCCTTCTCCCTCACTATTAATGTTCTGAATGGTGGTCACCTCACCTCCTTAGTGGTGATAGTTTAGTGCTTCTTGAGTTTCTTCATCATTCAAACAAAATACCTGATATGGCTCAGTTCAGTTCTAGGATTAGGGTCAAAGTTCAGGCAACCCTATTACTTTAGAGGAATGGAGGGAAGGATCCCAGGGAGAACAGGTACAGAATCTAGTGTTCATATTTTGAGTGGGAACCCAATGAAGGATTATAGGTGAGGCAGACATATATATTATATAACCATTCTCTCTTTGTAACTACTGAAGGGTGGCATAGAGTGCTTACATGCTCCTAGTGCCCAATGACCCTGCACCAGGCTTAACCTCCCAATTGTCATCCTGTCAATCAGACCTTCAAACACAATTGTCCATACCTTAGTCATAACAGATAGTGTACATTATGTAGTTTTTTTCCAGAGAAGTGAGCAGTCTGAAGGCTCACCTGGAAAATCTGCTTGACATTTCAAACATGAGCTATGAGGAGGTTAAGATAGTGTCTATAAAGCTGAAATATGTCCTGTGTGTTAGGATGTGTTGTTCTGCATGACTGTGATACAGCTAATAGAACTATAACCTGAGGAGTAGACAATTTCATAAAGAGGAGAGCTAATGTCATCCCTCATTAATTCTAAGTTTTGAGTGGCCTCACTGAGTTTCTAAATGAAATAACTCTGAGCCAGTCTTACTTCAAGACTTCACACAGGAGATATGTCAGCTACTCTCACAATCCTGCTGTATAACAATCTGAATAAAACACAGTATCTGTAACTTCACTCATCAGCAGATAGGCTGGTGGTTGACTGGGATTAATTTCAAGAGATTGGCCCCCAGCTGAAAATTGAGAAGCAGATTTGCACCATGTGTCTTTTTGGTCTTCTGGGCTAATGCTCTTGACAAGGCACATAAAGATGAGTGCAAGGGATGAACCCAGTCACCTGAGCACAATTCAATTATTTTTCTACTTTATGGCCCCTAATTTCACATGGGAAAGACTCGTGGCCAAACCTGACGTCAGTTGACAGATGAGACACTGAGCTCGACAAGTCATACACATGATCCCAGCACGTTTGAAGCTAATATAAAAAAACTGCAAATTTGAGGCCACCCTTAACTGCACAGTAAGACTGGCTCTAAAATAAATATATAAATAACCCAAACACCTGACAGATAAGAGGGTCCCTGGCAGAAATCTGCAGTGATAAAGGACTTACCTGCAGTTGGGGTCAAAATTGTGAACAATAGAGCAGTCTATAAAGAGCATTTTCTCACTGATTGGAACCATGGAGAAAGGTTCAAAGGTGTCTTGTAGCTGGGGAAATCCAAGTCAAGGAGCTCTCTGGCTGCACAAGGTCTAAGTGCAGAGCCTGCACTTTTTTTTTTTTTTTTTTTTTTTTTTTTTTTTTTTGTGATGCTGAAACAGAACCAGACTATCATTTCTAGGACACAAGCCAAAAGTTCTTTAGGACTATATATTAAGCACAATTGTATAGATCTTCCCAGCAAACTGACACCTTAAATATCACTTGAATCAAGACAGGAAAATAGATGTTAAGCAGAGGAAATGTAGACAAGGAGAAAGGAACACACAGGGGTACATCCAAGGTAGTGGATCCAATATTCCTGCACCATTAAGAGAAGGTCAGTGTAAGATCTTCTTTCCAACTGAGGAAGAGACAAAATGAACCTGCTTAAAGCAAAACACTGTATTCATGGTTGGTGATAGTAGTTTAAGAAAGTTCTTATCATTCTGGGAGAATTATGGTTTTCTAACAGCCATCTCTGGGCTCCAAGTCATGGTAGCAACTGTAAACTTGTAACCAGAGGAGACAGCTGGTGCCCCACAAGGCTCCTGCTCTTGTTCACACCTTGGTAAATGTACCCAGTTCCCATGGAGAGGGCAATAAACAGGCATAAACATCTGATTACTATGTACAAACTTCAAGGCTAAAAATCTGTGTATGAGGTCAGTAAGTGTTAATTTTGACTCAGGATACGTGATATGAAGCCTATTTCAAACCCAAGCATGTCTTAAATCAATAACAATACTTGATCATAATAAACAATGGGGTGATCTTAGCCAGGCAGGTAAGAATAGTGTCTGCAGGAAGTAAATCTTGAGGCTTGAGATTGAGGCAGAGGCTTCACATTCTGGACACAGGACTCCAGCATCTATTTTTCTGACTCACTTTCCTCACTCCTTTGGCTCTCCAGCATTCTGAGGCTTGATGCTCCCTTCTTTCAGGTTGAATATTCTCTCTAAATACCATTCTACCTACCTTAGTTTCCCAAGTCTCAGAGTCCCCCACTGTTCAGTTAGGGATAAGTACCTCTGACTGAGGTTAAAGTCACCCCCTTTCTAATGCTGTGCCATTCCAAGCGCAATGACTCTACTGGCTCTCAGTTTTTTATTGCTTTGTTTTGTTTTGTTTTGTTTTTGTTTTGTTTTGTTTTGTTTTATTTCTGGTGTTCATGCTGAGATGGCCAGGTGAGTGGTGGGCAAGAGTCACAACTGTGGGCCACTCAATATGGCTCTGGGCTGGGCATGGACAGGGCACTTTTGATACTGTTGATCAACTGCTGTTGGTTAGGCTCTGCAGCAGCATGAAAATAGCCACCTAGACTTGCTGACTTGCTACACAAAAATACAATTCTAGTCTCTGTTGGATTCTAAACACCTTTCGGTGTTTGGTTTTGTTGCCCAACCATTACTAAGCATAGCCTTGGACTATTTTTCTTCATAATAAAAACTTCTTTGTAGAAAATTCAGAAATTACAAAATACCATAGAGCATTAAACCAAAAATCCATGACCCCACCTGAGAAGTTGTTCTGCTTGCATACTATAGTATATTTTTGTACCTGTTTCTCAATGTCCTCCAGCCTCTGTGCATAGGTACATTCATAACCATCATACTTTCTTCTTGTGAGCTTCTCTTGTCTTCCCATCAGCTCACTTTGCCCATCGCTGCCATTCCAAAGTCAAATGTCTCTGCAAGTCACTTCAGTTCACATTTGTCTTAGTTCAGTCCTGTGGTATAGCACACTACAACTGACTGGGTAGCTTATAAGTAATAGAAACATCTTAAAGTCATCCAAAGCAAAGCCAGTGCAGTTTCTATTTGGTTCATGCATGTAATCCCAGAATTCATTGGGAAGATGAGGCAGATGAATCACTGAAAGTTTGAGCTACATAATGAATCCCAGACCAGCTTGGACTATAGAGTAAGATTATATGTTAAATATAAAACAAAATATACAGATGAGCAAGATGGCATTGACATTGCATTCTTATGTCATTTGGGGAGAAGAGAAAGAAGTGCTGTGTTTTTATGTGGTAGAAGAGATTGAAAGACAAAAAGAGCTGGCAGTTTCCTGACCATCCTAATCCTGTATCTAAAAGTAGGGATAATGAAGGACTCCTCCATTCAAGGTGCAGTAGTTTCTCTCACCTTACTAGATTGTTCAGCTTCTTGTTCCAAGAGGGAGATGCAGAGATGGAAACCGAAGTCACTAACCCCTGCCTGATATGGAGAGCCTCTGTGACTTCTCTCAGCTCCCGTTTCTTCTACTATGCTGTTTCTATTTCTGCTTTTCTAATCTGTGGCTCCCCTTCAGCATCACAAACTCCCGGTGTCCCCCAGCTATCCACAAATGAGGACTGCCCTGCATTCCATCTGGGTTTTCTCAGCCACAATTCTCAGCCGTTCTTCAATTTGCTGTGTGTCTTTTGGCATCTGCAGGTATGAATAGCAGTGCTGTGGATGCTTGTCTCGTGAAGTCCCCGTGATCTCTTATTATTAAGGTTATAATAAGATAACCTTATGCATTATCTCTATTTCACATTCACTCTCTCACACATTGCCTTCTTTGAGTCTCACTGACTTGACCTTCTCCCTATTCCCTCTGCTCCTTCTCAATAGTTTTATCTATGAGTCACCATTCACCATTTCCTTTACAGGTTGGGAGGTGCTTTACAGTTTGGGAGGATGGTTTGGTTGACAAATATCATCTGTATTGTACTGAAATTGTTAATAGACTTGGTGCCCTTTGCCTGGGCCCAGCCCCTGCCTTTCCTTTATAGCCTGCAGCTTCTGCCATCCTGGGTTGTGCTTTCATCTCTTAGGAGTTTTCTCTGCTCCCTGCAGCTAGGACTGTCAGCTCATAAACTGAAGTGCAGAATTTCTAGCTTTGGTACATGTGATTTTTTTTTGTTACAAATTGATAAATAGTCCTTCCCTTTATAGAGTAGAAAATTTATGGAATATGATCTACATATAATAAACAGTCAAAGTAGACTATAGACTAAAAACCAAAGTTAAACCAAGCAACCCCCAAGACAAAACCTAAGAAAGAACATCCCCCTTGAACTAAATATCCCTGATTTGGGATCTAGTATACAAATCTTAAATGACATTAAATCCCGAGTGAGAAAATTAAATAATGATTTGGAATTCATCAAAATTCAAAACTTCAAACTCTGACATACAGTGTACAAGCAGGGAAAGAAATTTGCAGTGCATATAACTGGCAAGTGAATTGCATGTAGACTTCATAAATAAAATTTACAATCCAATAGTAAGCACAAAAATAAATTGCAAAAAATACTGTCATTTGATCTTAATAAACTTTTCTCTATAGAAATGTTATGAATGGCTAAACAAAGCATCATCATCAGATATGGAAATTCTAAATAACAGTGAGGCACTGTCTCATTATCACTAGGATGCCCCTATCCACTAGGCACACTTTAAAGCAAAGAGGGACACAGTAAAGTAAATTAAATTAAATAGAAACTAGTAATGGGGAAACAATGTTGGTGCACATATTATATGTTGTTCAGCTAGGAAATGGCTGTGGATTCTTTGGAAATAGTTTGGTGGTTTTCAATACTTCCCATTGGTCCAACAATTCTGCTCATAGAGATATTCTGAGGGAAAGGTACGTTATCCACAGACGGATACAGGAGCAATGGTGAACATCATCTCATCCTCACTAACTCGTAAATGCAGGAACCAGCTGGTTAATCCACCACACTATGGAATAAAGAGCAGTCATCCTCTACCTCATTTCTTTTTCTTTTCCAGATGTTATTTACACTGCAGTCCAGACAGACTTCAAATTCGTGATCCTTTTTCTCTCAGCTCTGAGTACGAGGATTACTACCATGTGCTACCACATCTAGCACCAGTGTCATAAATCTTGACAGTGAAAAGAGTGAAACAGTGGCTCATATTACACTGTAGACAAACTTCAAAACCATTATGATAAGTACAAGGAAGCAGGCAAAAATCTCGCCTCACCTGGAAAAGAGCCTAGAAGTGGGTTAGTGGCTTCTGTGGATGGTGGAGTATGAGTGGAGGTTCAGGGAAAATGGGCAGATGGCTTCTTTTGTGGGGATGGTGGGGATGGGCATTTGTGTCATGTTAGCGTGGGGAAATTTTAAATATATTCTTGAATTAAATGCACGGCATGCTTATACAGATCAATTGTTGCCAACAGCCCATTATCTGGGGGTGTATATGGAATATAGACACTATTACACAGAAGAAGCACCACAGTGGAAGCAAGGGTGCTTCTGATTAGAGATATTAGAGATTTCATTAATTTTGACTTCCACCTCATTAGAAATATTTACTACAAACATGTGAAGTTCTTCTTGACATTTTATCACATGGCAGTGTATTCTCCAAGGTAAGCTTGCTTCCTTTCCTCGCCTCACTTGTGTATACTTCCAGTCCTCACCACTTGAACTTGTGTGTCCTGCACATACATGTTACACGCATGTAAACATGTTTCACATATCGCTCCCATGAAGACCCAGGCACATTCACATCCAGCTGTGACCATCGCCCTTCTCTTGACCTACGGAAGCATAAACCCCTGCCAGGGCTTCCTAGCAGTGAGCAGGAAACTGGAGGCCCTTGGGATCTCAGAGCTATAGTGGCTGGAAGTCTAAGAAAGCCTAAGACCAAAGTGTTGGCAAAGAACAAACTTTGCAGTACTGGGATATTAAGGTTTAACAAATGACAACAATAGGTGCTTACTTTCATTTATCATACAGTTATGAGACTAAAATATCTTCAGTGCAATTTCAAAATGTACTGACACTTCCATATGATTTCCAAACACTTAAAACCTACTTGGAGTAACAGTCCCACTGACCTATTCATGCATCCTCCAGTCATTGAGCCTCTGCATATGGCCTGTCATTCTCTTCTATCACATCTGGCTGGGGGTACCCTCAATTTCTTGAAGTCAGGAAGGTACCAAAGTCCTCAACATCTGTCTTAGGATGATAATATTATGAATGTCTGTTAGTCTGTACCTTTCTCACTAGCATCTAAACATCACCCCTGGATCTTTTATCTGCAGCATCAGGAGAGGTAAAAACCTTCATGTACAATTTACAACTCCCCACTTTACTTTATTTTCTTAGACTGTGAGCAGGACCCTGAAGTGACATATTTCTTATTTCTGTTGGCCCAGGAGCCTCTCTTCTATCTATTAGTAACAGTGTGCAGTAGGTACTCAGAAAATAATACCCCAGATCATGTTATGTGATATACTAAGGATACTGGGTTAAAAAGACAGCCTCAATATTTCTCTTATCTTGTAGCTCTTTCTTTAGCTAAGCAAAGACAGCTGCACTCTCTGAGGATCCCTGGTTTTAGTAAGGAAGTTTCTGGAAGGATTGTAGTGAGTGTGTGCTCCCTCACAGGAAAATGAGCCCACAAATCTGAGGTGTTGTCCAGAGAACTTTTGCAATGGCAAGTATCTCCTCATTTGGGGCGTTACTGTATGAACCTGGTCTACACTGTGATAGATTCATCTGGGATGCTTTTCCTCCTTGAATCCTTCCCATGGCCTGTACCTCATTCCAGAGTTCCCAGGTTCCTATCAAGTCCTGTCACCAAGTACCTACATGCCCTCAAGCCACAGCTTTATTTTGTAGCTCAGAATGCTACTTAACTTCAACCTTTGAGTTCTCATACATTATGTGACTCCTGGAACATGCATGTTGATAAATTTATGGGCATTCTCTTTTGTAAATATCTCTACCGACTGTTTTATAGACTCAAATTATTGTAACTTCAGGAGGTGGCAACAGAAGGTTCTTTCAGGCCCACGTGGTCATCAACCATGGTTTTCACAAAAGTAAATGAAAGAGTAATAGAATAGAATAAAATGTGTTGTAATTCTTAATACAGGCTGATGTTATCTATTCTGCTGCTATCATGTTAGGATCAATGGTCTGGACCTTCCTATCCTGTAGGCACCTACACACACACACACACACACACACACACACACACACATACACACACACACACACACACACACACACACACACACACACACACACACACCAGTAACTTAGCAGTACGTATATTGGGTTGTATATTGCTTCTATCACATCACTTTTATTCAGAGTGACTTTCTGTATACTATACAGGAACTGGAAGAATCTATGGTTATCAAAAAAGTTCCCACCCCTATGTCTGGGCTTTGGCTGATGTTTGTGCATCTATTTCAGCATGCACTTGTAATAATTGACTGTCCTGGTGAACTTAGCCTTGGCTGGTAGACATGCTCATTGCTGGTTGCTCCCTGTCATACTGTATCACTTGCTGTTGTTTCCAGCACTGCATAGTGCTCAGGCTCCGTGTCAAGGTGAAAACTAGTACTCCTCTATGTCAGGATGGCTGCATGGAGAAAGAACTTTTTAAAATCAATCAATTAATTATTTTATTAGATATTTTCTTTATTTACATTTCAAATGTTATCCCTTCTCCTGGTTTCCCCTCCGAAAAACTGCTATCCCATCCCCACTCCCCCTGCTCACCAACCAACCCACTCCTGCTTCCCTGTTCTGGCATTCCCCTATACTGGGGCCTTCTCAGGACCAAGGGCCTCTCCTCTCATTGATGTCCAACAAGGCCATCTTCTGCTACATATGCAGCTCCACATAAAACCAGATACACTGAAATTAATAGAAAAAAAAGTAGGGAAGAATCTCGAGCACATGGGTACAGGGGAAATTTTCCTGATCAGAACACCAATAGCTTATGACCTTATGGGTCAGATGAGTCTTGCTGAACCCTCTTCTTTTAGATGTGAACCTGGCCAGGTTCAAACCAGAGAATCCCAAGGAGGCTTGAAGATGTCATTTCAAGGCTGTCTGTGGTGAAACAGGGCAAATGGCAAAGGCTTGTGGTTTGTGAACTCATTAGGATGGCCCATCCTGCAGAAGAGCATAGAAGCCCAGAGACATGTGGGTACTTAGATACAGTAGAGAAAATCAGTTTAAAGCTTCTGTTCCCCCCCCCCCCCCCGCGCCAGAGCTTGAGGTCACAAAGTAGGCAGGAAGTAACTGTAGCTGCTTGGGAAGAAGGGGGAATTAGCTCTGGGCATGACATGCTCTGCACCAGGTTTTCTGAAGGTATAGATCACTAAGGCAGAAATTCACCTGTTATAATCTCTGAATCACTTAGTAAAGTTGCTGAGACTTTCTGGACACCCACAGCATATAGATAGTTGTGTTCCAGTCATCCACTCCCTCTAATTTTATAATATGTCCTACAGTACTGCAAGTCTGGTCAACGAGGACTGGAGACTGCACTAACAAGGTAGACCAGGCAATGTCCAAATGATGACAGTGAAATCGACTCCTAGGTGAGAGTGAAAGGAACACCTGAGCAACACTGTGTCATGGGTTTGAAGGGTGTGTCTATACAGTTCAAATACCTGAAGACCAGCATGCATTTTTCACCAATCCAATATGTGTAAAATGAATTTTAAAATGAATGAACACTATTGAATTAGTAAATTCATGAATAAATTGATTTACTTAATGAATATATGTGTATTGACTAACTGTTAATCTTTCTGGCAAATAACGATATACAAAAATCTGTACCAGTGCATTCATCTGTCATTGTCATGATGGTGGCGTGTATAAGCAAACCTATGTGTCTGTGTCTGTCTATGTTGTTAAATAGATCAATATGTGTGTATTGTAGAATATCAGACCCTTTAAGGATGAGAATGGTAACTGAAAGTGCCCTTTCCTTTTTTCATTATTTTGTTATGGATTCAGCTTCTATATACTGATTACTGGAGGTGTGTGTGTGTGTGTGTGTGTGTGTCTGTGTGTGTGTGTGTCTGTGTGTGTGTGTCTGTGTATGTGTGTGTTTGTGTGTGTAACCATATATAGAGAGATTCCAATGTACATAAAACATATTTCTACAGAGAGTCACTGTTTTACATTTGATTGTTACTCCCCACAAATTGCAGTATAACTATTCTGTAGAGCAGTTGCCCTGTACTGAGAGTTATAAGTAATAAGTATAGAAATACATAACACAGGGGGTGGGCATAGTTTATACATGAGTATCATTTTATGGATGAGAGATGTATGGTCACAGATTCTGGTATCTTTAGAGGTCCTCTACTTAGACCTTCATAAATATCAAGAGATACATGTATGTGTATGTGTACACACATGCATATTTACTTATTTATTTCTTCTGCTTTTTATGTTTGTTGCCACTTAATCATGGCAGGACACTGTGCAACTGCATATGTGTTCTACTTTCAGTGAACCTTATTCACGGACAGGAAACTAAATGACAGAGGGCTTTGGGCCAGCCATACCAAGTATTCCTAGTGTTAGCAGCTTAACTGTGGCTCCTGGCTGTGCTGCTGATGTTGGCCAAAGGCAGCAATGACTTTTCTGTCAAATTTAGCATCTGGAGACATGAACAACTGCAGGTCAAAATGCAATTTTTAAAGCTTTAATTTCCCCAGGAATTTATATTTTTTTTCCCAGGGAAACGCTGACCCTTATCTTTGGACCTCAGCTATACCAGTCAGTTCCATTTGCTGTATTCCCTTCCTCTCTTTCTTTGGTCTGGCCAGTCCCAGAAGAAAGACATAAGAAAGTATAACAGAGAAATAAGGTCACGGGAACAAGCCTACCCAATGGTACTGACAGTTGTTCAGGCTTTGTGAAGTCTAGTCTGCCATGATTAATTTCTAGATGAGTCTACAGGCTCTTGTCTTGAACTGGAATGCAGTCAGATCTTTGCAAGCACACATAAGTAAAGGTAAGGACTCAAAAGACTGGAACAGCATCTCTAGACATTTGCAGGTGCCTTCCACACAGCACTGTTGAGCTTGTCATGTCTCAAATGGCCTCCTTAGGACATTTATAGTCAGAGCATATCAAAAGACAGAAAAAATAACTATTGCTTCAGGATACCATAACATGTATGCATTTTATGTGACAAAAGTGGTCATGAAGCAAGTGGATCACAACTTCTTTAATTATTAGCTGTAAATTATATTGCCAATAAGTTTTAAACACTATATTCTGATCTAGATTTCCCATCCCCCAAATCCTCCCAGATATTTCCCTCCTTGGCCCTACTCAATACCATGCCTTTCCTTTTTCTCTTTAATTTACAAGGCAAATAGATAAATAGAAAACCAAATAAGACTAAACAAACAAGAACACAAAAACAAAAGAAATCTCATAAAAATATAAAATTAGAAACTATAACACAAAAAGTTTAGTAAAACAAACAAAAAACCCAAAACAAACAAGCAAAGAAAGCCTAAACAAATCAATAAGAGACAGAAAGTCTATGAAAATGCCCCTGAGTTCATTTTGTTACCCATCTACTGCTATAGCCACCTTTAGCTGTGATTTATATACCCAGTGTGACTTAGTTGGTGAGAACTGTTTTTTACTTTTCAATTAGATTAAGTGTGGGGGCCCATATCTAATTCCACACTCATCATGAGGCTCTGTTTGGATTGAGCCAGTACCAGCTCTGTGCAAGCTGTCGTGCTTTCCATGAGGTTATATATGCATCAGTACTGATGTGCCTGGAGGACACTTTTTCTTGGAGTCATCCATTCCCTCTGTTTCTAATCATTTTGCCTTCATTTCTTGGGACAGAGTTGAGGGGGTTAATGAGTACACATCACTGACAAATTATAAACTATAATTCTGATAAACAGAGCAACTAGCTAATTGAGATGCTTGGTTACCATATAACTAAATCCAACTCACACAATTCAAATTTATAACAAAGGAGGAAAATGTCCCTCTAGGTTGTGCAACCATCCCCATAGTGGCTGAGTCCTCATTTTGGGGTCTCTATAAATGCACAAGGAACACAAAGGACACTTGGATTTATTGTTCTCATACTAAAAATAGTCAAGCTCCTACCCAGCTTGAAGCAGCTTACATATGGTAAACCTGTATTTTAATATTCACCATTACTCACAAAATCAAGAAAATATACAATTAGCTTGATTGTTGATGCTGTAACCAGCACCTTGTGAATAAAGACCTTTTGCTACTTTAAATCACCATCTGGATGCTACATGCAAGCTGCTTTCTGTGGTCTTGAGTCAGCTTGTCTGGGCCACAGCTGTATGTCAGAATTTTTTTGGACTCACTATAATATGAACAGCGTCAGATATTCTATTTACACTTAATGTTCCCTTGGCTCCCCAGCTGAGCTGTCTCAAGCAGTGTTAAAACAGTGCTCTTCCTTATGAGTTTAAAATAGTTCTTGTTTCTTTACCAGCCACTAATCCAAAATACGGGCAGCTCTCTAGTCAAAATTCCCCATTCATGACTCCTGATAGCCTGACTGACTTTTTCTTCCTGAACAGTAAATCTTCTATCTGCATGTGTGATATACATCAGCATTAGTAAGGAGACATAGTAATTCAAACATCTGTTCACATTTACCAGGAGCAAATATTAGAGAAATTCAAATAAACTAAACTGTCACTCAGCAGGCTAGCGAAAATGAATGCATAGAAACGTCTGAGTATTGTGAGAGTAGTGTGTGTGTGTGTGTCTGTGTGTGTGTATGTGTGTATACATATATGTGTATATGTATATATCAACATCTGAATACTCTGATACACAGTTTTTTAATTTTAGAAGCTCTGGCTGGTCCACACTACTTTGGGGCTGATTTTTCTACTGTTTCTAAGTACCCACATGTCTCTGGGTTTCTATGCTCTTCAGCAGGATAGACTATCCTCATGAGTTCACAGATAGCCTTTGCTATCTGCTCTGTTTCACCACAGGCAGCCTTCAAATGATATCTCCAATATCAAGCCTCCTTGGGATTCTCTGAATTGAACCTGGTCAGGCTCACATCTAAAATAAGAGGACTGAGATGAAGATCATCAAGACTTGTCTGACCCATAAGATCTTTCTTCATGCAGTCATCCTGACATAAAGGAGTCTCAGTTTTCACCATGCAGCAATGCCTGAGCACTATGCAGTGCTGGAAACAGCAAAGCAAATTACATCAGATGCCAGAGAGCAATCAGTAATGAGCATGTCCACCAACCAAGCCTGAGTGCACTAGGTCAGTTAATTACTACAAGCACATGCTGAATAGCAGCCATGAGCATCAGCCAAAGCCCAGCCTTAGTGGCAGGAACATTTTTTTTTGTAACCCTGGATTCTTCTAGTTCCTGAACAGTATCCAGAGCCACAAATGTCACTCTAAACAAGAGTGATGAGTGATGTGATAGAAGCAGTATAAAACCACATGTTGGATTAATGTTCATGGCTGCTTACTGCTTTGAACCATGGGATGAGACTGGTGCCTCTTCTGAGATTGTTTTTCAGTCATCTGTAGGGAGATGAAAACCTATGATCCTGAGTCTATGTCCCTTGTCTTCCTCTTGTCCTGTCCAGAGGTGAGGTAGCATTAATGGCTTTGTTGGTAACAAACTTGAAGCTATTTCTAGGAAGTCTATGTTGGCAACCACTTGAGTACAGGAAGTGAGTGGGAACCAGACTCAACAGAACAGACTCTCCGCAGACCATGATAGAGCTTTGTAGGAACTGTCCTTATACCGGTATTCTAGTACACAATTGTCTGATTTCTAAATATAGATCATTCGTTTTAGGAAACAGTTTCCTGGCTTTTGATGAAGTTAAAGTTTTAAATCAAAATATGTATAAATGGTATAAAGATGGATACAAGCTTATGACCCAATGCTTCTAGGGTAGACACTGACTGGATTAAAGAATGATAAAAGAGAAGGTGAAGGTGATATGAAGACTCCAAAATAGAGCTAGAAAAGAAGGAATAGAATTTAAAAGCTCCCTGGTTTTTGTTTGTTTGTTTTTGTTTTGTTTTTAATGTAGAAATTTGAGTCATTGCTGTGGGTTTTGTTAACCATCTTAGTAATTCATGATGTTGCCTTGGAAGAAAGAAAGCAGGAAGAAATGAAGAGTCATCCAGCCAGGTGACAGTGGTAGTAGCCAGCCATGGAAATGTTTTCTAGACTCTCCAACTGCCAATGGAGCACAGAGGCTGTTTAGAAGTGATCAAAAATTTTAAGAAGGGCCTAGTTTTGTCTCTTCTGCCCTAGCCCAGAGCTAATTCAGTTGAGGACAAAAAAAGTATCCATAGGGTTCAAAAGACTGGCTCTTTGACACCAGGATGGAGACAGAAGAACTACCAAGGTTTGAGAAAATTTCATGTTCACCATATGTGATTAAGTACGGATTCTCTGTAGATAACATTTGTAAATGTTAAATAAATTATAATGTATACTATTTATGTGTATCAAAGGACAACCCCAGAAGTCATGAAAAAGGATGCAAATTTGTACAGAAGTAGAGTATGACAGCATCACAAGCTACGACTGGCAGGATATTTTTCTCTGTAAGTGTGGGTTACCAGAAAAGCAGACCAAAGAGCTACGGACTCAGTCACAACAGCTATGAAGAAAAGTTGTTGTAGTGCATCAGTCTCCAAGTGTTGACAGTGTTAACAAGAAAGTGTTTCCATCTTTCCCAGGCCACAAGTGGCCAAGAAGACATCTGCCCTGAGAATTTATATCCCTTGCCAGGACTCATGTGAATCTAAGGTTTGACTTTTTCCAACAGAAAAATTGTCACTGGAAGTGATCCAATGCTGCCAACCAATATGAATTTCTAAGTGAAACCATACAGGGACTTTCGAAGGGTCACATGGGATACCTAGGTTACAAAGAATTTCTTCTCCCTTGCTCAGCAGATCTTTATGCAACTTACCATCTGTGTTGGGAACTGTCCAGTGTGCTGAATATATGTCTGGGAGTCACAGAAATGGACCTTGCTTCATACATGCAGCAGGAGTAGCTAGGGAGAAAAGAATTAAAAACAAAAAAACAAAAACAGATGGATAGGTGCAGGGGGTAAATGCTGTACAGGTGGTAAAGCTGTTTAAAAAGGAGACCCGAGCAAAAACTGAGTTAAGAAAGGCAGCCAGCAGGAAAGAAAAGGCCCAGACTCTGAGTGAGTATGATGTATGGTTTATTGAAGGACAGAGCAAGTAGTGTTTTTGCTAGAATGAACAATGTTTACAATATCAAGGTGAGGCATCATATATGCAGCAAACAAATATGAACAATGGCACATAGTATAATGTTGAACTGAATAATACATGATGTGATGTATTCTTAATAAATTTCTCAGGATGCTCTGTTGGGAAAGGGACTGTTAAAAGCAAGAGAATTTGCCATTTAGTAGGCTGCAAGAGTAAGGAGGGAGAAAGAAGAAAGACTTGATCTCTAGCAGTGTCTGGATAAGAAATAGTGGACCTATTATGGAGGAGGAAAGATGCCTTCTCTCTCATTCCCTCTTATCCCAATTGTGAAAGTAGTTTTGATGTCTGCGCTCCCAAAGGAGAACTTATATCAGGACACAAATAGACCAAGAAAAAGTCAAGATTTATTTCAGCAGGCAGGTAAGTGAAATCAGGGCATATGCTCCAGGGTGGAGAGTGGTCTCTGCTGAGCACCAACTATAGAGCCTGCCTTAAGTATCTAAACTTAGAGTCTTGATTCCTTCATTTCTTTTCCTCTTGTCCACCCCTGGGGATATCTGAGGTAGTTCCTTTCCTGGAATGGGCAGAGGCTTTCTTAGAAGGTATTCTCAATCATCATTCACTTTGTTACAATTAGATGTGTCAGATACAGAAATATATAGAAAAAATATATATGATCTGCTTGGAAAGCTGAGAAGTGTCCTAGAAGAAAGGGCATCAAGGTCTGACTCATGTTTCTGGTGGGAACTTTTATGGGAAATAATATGAGCCTAATAAGATAGGTATTTTATTTTTCCTAGAGCTTGTCTTTCCTCTTAACACTTCAGCTTCACTATCTCACAGCCAGCCACAGTCCTCTTACTTATATTCCCAGTATTCTAAACTTCACGGTTTTTACTCTAATCTTCATTTTGATTATAACACATTCAAGGACAGACTTCTCATCTACAGGGGGAGGGGGAGAATTTCAGATACCCTGCCTCAGAAAGTGAGATGTGGGTGAGTTTTGTATCCTTGGAAATTTGGGATTGAAATACTGTAATGATGGAATGCCATTGTGTGACTTTAGAAGATATGTGTTGAATTGATTCTGAAGTTTGTTTTAAGTGTGGGGATCCAAATTAGGAATTCTGAAATGTAACTTGACGTCAAAGCCATAGTATTATAAAACATCTTTCAGGGAATCAATACAGATAGAGACAGACCAAGTTTTCATATACAGAGAGAGGCTAGGTGATATTAGAGATCGAAGAGTCTATGATTCTCAAACATTAAGAATGAAAGGAAGACTTAGAGAAGGTAATAAGGGACAAATCCCCATTAGGTAGGCAATTAATTGGAGAAGCCAAGTAAGAGATCATAGATTTTGCTGGGTTCTATGCCAAGGAATTAGTTTTCTCGCATTTCCTGAATACTGGAAGAAGACATGGATTTTATAGGTTAGGGAGAATGGATACTTTACTATTCACACCAAATCTAGCTGTGCAAGCTGAGAAGACAAATGTAGAGTAAAAGGACATTTTTTTTAAGTGGAAATGAAATTTCATTAGTCTATAATTTTAGAGCAAACAGTCACTTTCTCTTCAAGTATTTTAATTCATTATGTGAAAATATGGGTTGTATTTTCTCTCTTTCATTATTAATTTTAGTTTGGAAATGAAGCTTAGAAAAGAGTCATGTGTTAATGGATCAGTCCCCACCTAATTGATCCAATTATTGGAAAGTGGTTACATCCTGAGAGCTCTGATAGAAGCAATGAATGTATCCTTTGATGGAGTCCTAATATGATGTTGTTTTTGAGAGGTAGCAACTGGTTGAAGGATGTTCCTGAACGTGTGACCTGCAAAGACTGACCTTGCTCCTGGATCTTTCCTACTCTCCTCTGATTTCTGGACATAATACAGTGAAAGGGTTGGTCATCCTACGTACTCTGGCTGCCAGAGTGCTTTGCTTCACTGCAGGCATATAGCAATGAGGAAAGATGATTGTGGGCCAAGAGCTTGAGCCAAATAAATCACCCCTTAACTTGGTTTTTTTTTTTAATCTCAGATATTTGGAAAAAGGGATAAAAATATCAACTTTTAAAAATGTGATTCAAGGGAAAGGAATATTTTATAGAATTCCATCAAGAAGTATCATCTAAATATTCCTGCTGAAGTTATTGTTAAATTAGAAAACAATGATTTTTTTCAGTTTAGTGTAGTGTGTCATTGTTAATATCATAACTTTTCTAACAGGAACAATCCAACAAGTTCTGGAAAGCACCCAGAAATAGACATGATGTCAGAGATGAAAACGCTTGGTGTCTGAAAATAACACAATTATCTTAGACATGGCAAGTCTTTCACAACTTGTGTCACCATTGATGAAATGGGCTTATCTTGAAGAGAGGAGATACATTGAAAAACCCTGATGAGGAAGCCCAGCTCCAATCCAAGAGCAGGGAGATGTCATGAGTTTTCCCATATGAGTGGTCTTAGTTTAAAGCAGAAATGCTCACCTCTAGTTTATCATAAATTTAAAGATTTTTTTTTCTGCATTAGCATTCACACACATTGTCTGCTCTCTTGTAGTTCAAAGAGAACTAATGTTAACCAATGCTAGGTTAAGCAAATGTAATGATGTAAACAGTATAACTCACATAACCTAAGTCACATCCTTCACTATTTAACAATACACAATTCAGCCTCATGACCAGAATCTACAGGTGTGATGCTCAACTAGGTGAGCAGAGGTGTGGGTCACAGAGCTTAGTAAGAGCTGCCTGGCCTGGGCAGACAGAAGCCACACTTCATTTGCCAGTTGCAGCAGCTTTGCTCTATTAGTGAAGTTTCTCTAGAAGGACTGAGAAAGATGTGACTTCAGTTATGTGAGTTTAAACACATATTTCCCAAGCACTGTGGCAGTTTTCTACATCCATTGCTCAGTACACCTTGGGAGGGTAATGTAATCTTGAGGTCATTGCATTTCATTTTTAAAGCATACTCATTAGATATTATCTCTAGGTAATAACACACACACACACACACACACACACACACACACCATAAGTGTGTATCTTTGTAGGTATTTAAGTCTATGTAATATGTCTTCAGTGACTACTGTTCAAATGATCTCTTTAAAAATAAAGGGCAATATGTAGTGAGTTCATAGTTTCCAAGCATATGCTAAGAATTCATTTGTGCAGTACTTTATTTTTATTTGTTTGTTTCTGTGCTTGTTTTGATGTTGGAAGATCTCTTACCAGGTAAAATGTTACAAGTTGGCTGTGCTGTATTTGTGTGTGTGTGTGTGTGTGTGTGTGTGTGTGTGTGTGTGTGAGTGTGTGTTGCACACATCATATGTCTGAGATCTAAGTTAGACTCAGTGTGTTCTAGACACATGACTAAGCTTTCTCAGGGATATAATTTGTTAGTTCATGAGCTCTTCTAATTAGTTGCCATGACAACATCAATGGGCGCACTAACCCTTGTTGTTGTTGCTGCTGCTGCTGCTGCTTGCCTGTTGGCCTGGTGTTAGATATGAAAGAGCTTTCGGAAACTGTTCCTATCAACAATGTAGTTACTAGATGCCTTTTGAAAATTAGATTGAGAAAGATGGAAAAGGCCAGTAGAGGTATTATTTTTAGTTTGGATGAGCAAGTGGGTAGATGGTGTGTATATGGGAAGACATTCAGAGCAGAAAGGTAGAGAGTTAGTGTTGGACAAATTGAGCTTAATTACGTTGCAGTTTAGGCTTCTGGATGGGAAAATTCAGAAGGCAGCTGGATGTGTTCACAGGGAAGGAGAGTGCAGTAGCTGTGAAGATGGATGAACACAGCCCTATTACTGGTATGGATGTGTCCCCTAAAGGCCTAACCGTTAGGTGTTAAAAGCTTAACCACCAACCTATGGTGCTATTGGCAGGACATGAAACCTTCATGGGGTGGCTTTAGCAGGAAGAAGTTAATTCAATGGGGGTTTACCCTTAGAGAGAATCTTTCACCTTGAGGATGAAGATGAGCTACAGGAAGTTGAGGAAACTTCAGTGAATGTTGGCCTCCCTTTGAGAGCCCAGCATCCTGTCCTTCTGTTGGGTATGGAGAAGTTAGAGGCTCCCCAGTGTTTATACTTCTTGTGTCTTATCTTTGATTTGTCCAGGTTGACACTTCCTAAGTCAGCTCACATCAGTGATAGGCTACCTGTCAGTGACAGTGGTTGGACTGTGGACAGTGAGGTATGTAGAACAACAAAAGAAGACCCAGCCAGTCCTGTGTGTAGTGAGGAGTAATAGCTATATCCTATAGCAGAAACAAGGGAAAAGTATAACAAGTTTTTAAGATCGTAGACTTATATGACACAAGATTCTATAGATTGAAGCCCTGGAGCTCCAGGGTAAACTATACTCTTCTGTGATTAAAAATATATAGCTGTATTTGGGATAGATTCCCAGGTGGGTCAGACTCTGGATGGTCTTTCCTGGACACATCCCAAATACAGTCACCAAACCCAGACACTATTGTGGATCCCAACAAGTGCTTGCTGACAGGAGCCTGAAATAGCTGTCTCTTGAGAGGCTCTGGCAGTGCCTGACAAATACAGAGGTGGATGCTCTCAGCCATCCATGGGACTGAGCACAAAATCCTCAATGGACGAGCTAGAGCAAGAACTGAAGGAGCTGAAGGAGCTTGCAGCCCCATAGGAGGAACAACAATATGAACCAACCAGTAACCCCAGAGCTCCCAGGGACTAAACCACCAACCAAAGAGTACACATGGAAGAACTCAAGTCCTGAGAAGGCTCTTTGTCCCAGTGTAGGGGAATGCCAGGACAGGGAAGCAGGAATCGGTGGGTTAGAGAGCAGGGTGAGAGGGGATGAGATAGGGGGTTTTCGGAGGGGAAACTGGGAGAAGTAATAACATATGAAATGTAAATAAAGAGAACATCTAAACAAACAAACAACAACAAACATATAGCTGGACCAGCCCTGTAGAAAGCAAGAAGTCATTTTCTAGTGGGTGGGAGAGGGAAGAGAAAGGTAGTGACAGCCATCTCTTCAGAATCTTCCAGACTTTCCATGCAACAGTTCTTTTTTCACAGTGCATGGTAAGAACACTTCTTGAAAAGCATACTCCTATTTTGTTGGATTTATTTATTTATTTGTTTGTTTGTTTATTTACATCCCAAATACTGTGCCTCTTCCCATTACCCCCTCATAGATACCCTCTCCCATCCCCTAGCCCCCATTCTTTTTTCTTCTGAGAGGCTCTCCCAACCACCCCCACTCTCCGGATATTTTCCTACCCTGGCCAATCAAGTCTATACCAGATTAGGTGCATCCTCTCTCACTGAGGCCAGACAAAGCAGCCCTGTTGGGGAATAGATTTCACAGTCAGGCTACAGCTTTAAGGAGAGCCTCTCTCCAATTGCTGGCGACCCACATGGAGACTGAGTCGCATGTCTACTAAGTGTGTAAAAGGCAACTCTAGAAAGAAAGGAGAAAGAGAGGCTTAGTCTGATCTTAGGCAGGATCATATTTATTCATGGAATGGGAACATTTTGTCACCTACATGTGGATGGCCAAAATGCCCCTGATAGGAGCAGAAATGACTTGTATAATGTGCTTGGGATTTGAGAAGTATAGTCTTTCAAGCCCGAAACTATCATGGCCCAGAAATGTGGGAAAGAGAGTAATGTTTGTAGCTTTCCACAAACATTAAAGTCTCTATAAAGAAAAGTGGAATTCTGTGTCTTGTCCTGTGTAAGGGGTTCTTTCAAACTACTTTTTGAATTTTGTGTTGAAGGATTATTCAGATTGAAACAGGAAGCATCAGAAACAGGATAGAAAGTTGTATTTTGAGTGTCTTCCTGAGGTTTTTGTTATGGGCTACCATTTTTGAGTTGCAACAAATTCATCCTCAGGTTTACCAGGCCTGTAGCAGGCTACTGTTTGAATTTAGCTTCTTCTAAAAGCTCCTTCTCTAAACTACTCTAGTTTCTTTGTTTCACTTCTATGTCTCCCAATGTCCTGTGAGATACTAGTGGTGTTTCCTTCACTTTTGGGCCTGAGTCCCTGGCATGGTTCTTGGTCCATGATTGGTAGACATTTGATCACTACTTGGAACAAAAAGAAAGGAGAAAGAGGAAGGGAAGGAGATAGGTAATACCATACCATTGAATACCACCACACAGACATAGTGAATAGAAACTTAAGACATCATTCAAGCCTTTTGTGAGACAAGAGATGGTAGAAATGATGGGTATTCATTTTAGTCATTAAAAGAAATAAATTAGAATTTTTTTCTTATTTAGCTGGAGTTTATTGTGCCATATTTCCTGTATCCATTCCTCTGTTGAGGGACATCTGGGTTCTTTCTAGCTTTTGACTATTATAAATAAGGCTGCTATGAACATAGTGGAACATGTGCCCTTATTACAAGTTGGAATAGATTCTGGGTATATGCCCAGGAGAGGTATTGCTGGATCTTCTGGTAGTACTGTGTCCAATTTTCTGAGGAACTGCCAGACTGATTTCCAGAGTGGTTGTACCAGCTTGCAATCCCACCAACAATGGAGGAGTGTTCCTCTTTCTTCACATCCTTGCTAGCATCTGCTGTCACCTGAATTTTTGATCTTAGCCATTCTGACTGGTGTGAGGTGGAATCTCACCGTTGTTTTGATTTGCATTTCCCTGATGATTAAGGATGTTGAACATTTTTTCAGATGCTTCTCAGCCATTCTGTATTCCTCAGTTGAGAATTCTTTGTTTAGCTCTGTACATTTTTTAATAGGTTTATTTGATTTTTTCTGGAATCCAACTTCTTGAGTTCTTTATATATATTGGACATAAATTAGAATTTTTAAATGCACTATGTTAATAGAAATGCCAACATTTCCCCAGTCTAACCTTAGCATCGAAGGTCTGTAGACAGAGCAACCAAAACTTAGGGCTTATATAACTATATCCTGGATGAGTTCTCATTTTCCTTGACCTGGAAGCACCTTACCTGTAAGATATGGTAGCATAAACTTGCTGAAACAGATTCAAATGTAGATGTCCCGTGGCTTTCACAGTTGCCAGCACATGTTTAAATTTAGTTTAGAGATTGCTTTCTTTGCTCAGGGATAGTAAATGTTTTGTTCATTTCCTGTGTTGAGGAATCTAGTCAATTACTTAACTGCACAATAATGAACAAGATTTCTACTTCCAAGTATGCATTCCTGTCATTTTAATGAGGTAAATCCCAAGAGATTGCTATGAGCAGGAGGAAACTTTGTTGTTTATTTAAATAGCTGAGCATGGTTGTCTTATTTTGTTGTAGTTTCAACTTATATATTCTCATGGGATTGTCAAAGGACAATATCTTCCATATAAGTGCTTGATCAATGAGTGACTCACTTCAGGAAAGTCAGTTATCAATCACTTGACCTTCTGTTCCATATAGGAGAAGGAAGCGGTATTTGTCTTTCCTCCCATAGGTGAACACCCACCAGTCCCATCCCTGCTCCATTCATTTGGGAACAATAGTTTGGCTGCAAACCAGGGACCCTTCTATGCCTCAACTCTCATCCAGGCACCAGTGCTTCTGGAAAATGTGGGGCAGGAGTGGGTCCTGACAACTGCTTTAGCATTTTTTAATGAAAAAAATCATGATTTACAAATAATTACAAGATATGTAGAACTTATCTTACTAATACTGGTACTGATCCATCCAGGCAGTTTTTGTCACGTGAAAGTGGCTTTCATCTGTACTTTAGTGACTGAAGTAAGGAACAAAGGAATAAAGAGGAGCAAGAAGAAAAGGGTTAAGAGCTGGAATGGAGGAGCAGGAGAGAAGGGAGAGAGGAAAGAAAATGAAAGGGGAGAAAATGGAAGAGAAAGTGGGAAAAAGAGGAAGAGAAAGGAGAAGAAAAGAACACAAAGGAAGAAGGCTGGAGAGAGAGGGGGATGGAGAGGAAGATAGATGTTATTATTTCATTAGATTATCAAGGAGCCTAGTGATAAGTAAAAGAAATGGTTTTGTTTATAATGTTCTCTGTAAGAAAGACACCTTGTTTTAAATGCAGTTCCCAAATCTTTCTTCATGCTAGTTCTGTAGTCTTCATAAAGTTTTATATTACACAGAGAGGTATTGATTTAAGATATCTAAAGATTTGGATACATTACCATTTTTTCAAGTCAAGTAAAATTAATTAAGCCCTCTTACATTTGAACAATATGTCCAAGAGTTCTAGTTCAAAGTGCTTTAGGAAATGTTGGATGAAGATAGCTATGGACTTTCTTCATTAGTGCCAGAATATACCACCCAGTCTAAACTCCAGGGCAATAGCGTCCACAGGAACTGATTAAGATGTAAACAAAAGATGAAGCATGTTTTCCTAATATGCAAAACTTGAAAGAACTGAAACCCAGAGGTTCTCAACATTAGTGATATCTTTGGCAATGGAGGTGTTTCTGGCAATGGCAAAGTGCAGGCTGGAGACACAACTCCATGTTGCTTACAAAGTGTTTTTCAAAGACTTTTATTCAAGTGAAAAGGGTAGCTTAACATAACATAGACTTAATGGGGTAAGGGGGGGCATGGATAAGAAAGAAAGGTATTCAAAGAGATTCACACCCAGACACTTAGAAAGAAACTTGAGTTAGATCTCTTAGCCACATAATAATTTTAGTGGTACTCCCATTATATTTCAAAGAATTGCTAAGAAATATTTTTTTCTGTTCTTTTGTCTTTCTTTCTTTTTCTTTTTTAAAACCTTTTTCAATAATTGAGATTATAGGGTGGCAAGTTGCCTTGGACAAGACTGTAATCTGATAACATAATACCATTGGTCAACAAGATTGGCAAGCAGTGATTCTTGCTGGTCAGATTCCTAGACAATTACAGGTTTACATATGGGAAGGAGAAAGGCCATACTGGAAGGCCATATACACTTAGATCTTAAGCATGATCATTGTTATTTTTGCATTTTTGTTTGAAACAACTTTATATACAAAGATTATTGCTTCCATGTAGGCAACTGTCTTAGCTGATGTTAATAGTAATGGTGTTCTTGACTTAGGTGGTAGGCTCTTCAACTAGACTAGAGAAGGCTGCTGTCTCCTTGTCCTCATCCTCTTTCTCATCCTCCTCTTCTTCCTCCTCCTCTTTTTCATGTCTCCTCTTAGTTATCTATCTTCATGCTGTGCCTCAGTCTGGATTGTATTTCATATTTCTCTTTTATCAGCTCCTATGCTCAGAGATAGCCTGGTCTGATGGATCCAGGTACCCCAGGACAGTTGTCTCTTCCAGCAGCCTTCCTGACTGAGGATTTGGGGTTGAACTGCCATGTCCTTTTGAGGGGAAAGTTGTAGGATGCTATGTGCTAGGAAATGAATTACTATACGGCAGCCAATCATATTTCTGAATCAAATCTGCAGCCAAGTGTTTTCATTCTGCCTAGGGTTATATGGACAGGATGAAATGAGAGTGAGCTGGTGAGACTCCTGAACACGTCTCAGTGTCACTCATGTCATAGAAGGAGCATTTTACAAATGCTTGACTGACTCAGACCACACTCTAAGCTCAAGTCCCATCACATTATCACATATTGGAAGTGATAGAAGTCTAAAATGTAAACCAGGACTGCAGGTTGGGAGCTATATAAAAGGGATCTTCTGTTCCTATTGATTCAAACCAGCACAGGATGGAGGTCCTTCTGGACACACAGCCATACTCTAGCTGTCCATTTTCTTCATGCTGCTAATGAGGGGTCAAGATGTGTTGAAACCACTAGCCTACAATTACTTAACCTGTGTCTGGAGACACCCTGTTTTTCCCCCTGTGTGTTAATCTAATTAGTCTGGCCATCCCTGGACCACAATGGACAGTTCTGGTCCTCATTCCCTACTCCACTGCCACTTTCTCCCAGAACACCATTCCTCCCCTGAACCTGTGTCTCCCCATGTTTCTCCCCATGGCCCACTGTTCAGATACTCTTGTTGTCTTAGAGATATCAGTGTGCTGAGTACCTGAAAACTGGCCCTGTTTCTCATGCACATCAGTTGCTGGAAAACTAAACAAAACAAAAAACCTCCTTCAGAGAGAGGGGACCTCTTTGAATTAACAAGGAATAGAGACTCTAGTATGGTATCACTGCCAGACTTATCATTAAGACAGTTGCTTCTGACTTGCAGCATCTTTGGAGCCTTCTTTAGCAGACAGTCATTTCTAGACCTCTATAGAGGTCCTTCCCTCTAGGGTCTTCTTCATCTGCAGAGTGTTTGTGGTGACCATGCATGGAGAAGGGTAGGTGCTAATCACAATCATATGCCTGGTCATCTGGCAGCAGGTTTGGAGAAGTTAGCTCTGACTATGTAGTGATAATGTCAGGGGCTGTGGGCTGGTGACCTGATACATTACCTTTTCTTCAAGCCTAATGTCATGCAGCCATATCATATAAGACTTTTCCAGGAAGTTCCATTTGTTGTCCTTCCTGAAAACAGCTTCTTTTGTGACTCCTATGTATCTTCATGTTCAGTGTCGCTCTTTATCCCAATTGCTTTTTTTTAAAATTTTTTTCTTTTTTTTTAATTAGGTATTTTCTTCATTTACATTTCCAATGCTATCCCCAAATTCCCCCATTCCCTCCCCACTCCCCGCTCCTCTACACACCCACTCCCACTTCTTGGCCCTGGCGTTCCCCTGTACTGAGACATATAAAGTTTGCAAGACCAATGGGCAGGCCTCTCTTTCCACTTATGGCCGACTAAGCCATCTTCTGATACATATGCAGCTAGAGTCAAGAGCTCTGGGGTACTGGTTAGTTCATATCGTTGTTCCACCTATAGGGTTGCAGATCCCTTTAGCTCCTTGGGTACTTTCTCTAGCTCCTCTATTGGGGGCCCTGTGATCCATCCAATAGCTGATTGTGAGCATCCACTTCTGTGTTTTCTAGGCCCAAGAATAGCCTCACAAGAGACAGCTATATCAGGGTCCTTTCAGCAAAATCTTGCTAGTGTATGCAATGGTGTCAGTGTTTGGAGGCTGATTATGGGATGGATCCCCAGATATGGCAGTCTCTAGATGGTCCATCCTTTCGTCTCAGCTCCAAACTTTGTCTCTGTAACTCCTTCCATGGGTGTTTTGTTCCCAATTCTAAGAAGAAGCAAATCAGTCTGGTGGTTCCTCAGAAAATTGGACGTAGTACTACAAGAGGATCCCTCAATGCCTCTCCTGGGCATATATACAGAAGATGCTCAAACCAGTAGGAAGGACACATGCTCCACTATGTTCATAGCAGCCGTATTTATAATAGGCAGAAGCTGGAAAGAACCCAGATGTCCCTCAATAGAGGAATGGATACAGAAAATGTGGTACATTTACACAATGGAGTACTAGTCAGCTATTAAAATGAATGAATTTATGAAATTCCTAGGCAAATGGATGGACCTGGAGGGCATCATCCTGAGTAAGGTAACCCAATCACAAAAGAACTCACATGATATGTACTCACTGATAAGGGGATATTAGCCCAGAAACTTAGAATACCCAGATATAAGATACAATTTG
The DNA here is from genome assembly GCF_000001635.26 of Mus musculus. Lineage (NCBI taxonomy): Eukaryota > Metazoa > Chordata > Mammalia > Rodentia > Muridae > Mus > Mus musculus. Next base: position 57,758,845 of record NC_000073.6, read on the forward strand.
CAAAACACATGAAACTCAAGAAGAACGAAGACTCAATTGCTTTTTAATTAAAGACACCTGAATCAGATTGCTCCAGTCTGATGGCCAATCCCTTAGGGCTCATATTTATTGCATCTAGCTCATCACTCTCCTCAAGCACTCCCTATTATGTGCTAGCCACTCAATAAATAGTTGTTCAGTAGTTGAGTAAATATCCCAATAAACTGATGTGTCCAGAAATTTAAAGGTCTGACAAAGTAGAGCTGCCACCTGTATTAGCAGAGATATATAGTGTTACTTGTATGATATCAGATATGTCCCTTATTTGGTGTATAATGCTACCTCCCTGCATGTTTCTTAGCTACCTGTAGGTCCCCGGTAGACCTAGCCCTCACTCAGGTAGCTTAACTGACTGTTTTTTAAAGCACTCTACTCTTGCTAGCCACTCTTAACATCATACTCAGATTTCACTGTCTATCTTTGCCTAAAACAAAACAAATAGGGATGAAGAAATAGTATATTTGATCAAGTTTTCTGAAGGCACAAGGACCAGTATATGAGCTCCTCAACCTACATAAAAAAGGTGAGTGTGATGATAAGCTTAAAATCTCAGTGCCAAGGAGACAGTGGTCCCTGGATCTTACTAGCTCTCTTGCTTAGTTGAATTGTTGAGCTCTAGACCAATGAGCGACCCTGAGCCAAAAGCCAACTTAGATATATGAGGAACAGCATCAAAGGTTATCTTGTAACACTGCCCCTTCCCAAGCACCAGCTCCATCTCTGTCCTGTGACATCTAGTGCACACATCCTCATCAGTGCTCCACAGGCAATATTCCTATTGGTTCTTGGATCCTTGTAGTCTTGGTTGCAGAGAGCTGGCTTGAAATTTGGATAATGGATCCTCCATTCTACATATGGTTTCTTGTGTGTCTTACTCATGATTCCACATGTGAAAAAATAGGCTCCTTTGCTGAAACCCTTGGAAATACTCTTAAACAGCTGTATTGCTATAGGGCATAGTTCGTATTCCCTCTGAAGAACGGATCTGAATCTGGATCTCTACTCTCTTGGCCTTGCAAACAACTGCTACTAAACTCACTCCACTTTAGTGTACAAACCTTTTTAGCTCCTTATTCATCAGACCCTTATGATGCAGAGGAGACACCCCCAACTTCAAAACCAGTTGCTCTTGTTTCAGAAAGAGATCGTGGAAGGAAGCAGGGAATGGCTAGATTAAATCAGTTCCTGAAAATTTTTGTTTAGATCTATCTGCAGGATCATAAAAATAATGATAACACCTATATTGTATTTAAACACAAGAAAGAATGAGAATGTGTATTCAGATGCTTTGTTACTGAGGTCTAGGATCCGTGATGGGGGCAGGCAGCAGCATCAATTCTTAGTAATAGAACTATCTTTTTCACTGCTTCATAGTGGCACAAGCTAATGGAGGGGATGTTGGGCCATTTCATCATCTGCTTTTTATTGTTTACCTTCTCTCCCCTTCATCCTCCATTGTCTGCAAATAGAAAGATGGTATTGATTCGTGTATCCATTGATGGAATTGTTACTTCCTGATAAGGTACTGCAGATTTCAGTGACTTTGAATTTAAGTAGACTTCTTCTTTTGGCTCCTTAAGCTCTTCCTACCAATGCATATTACTTTAGCAAACACCGAAGGCCAAACTAGGAGGTGCTGTTAATGGTGTAGAGAGCAACACCACCTAAAATAAAACCTGATCCTGAGCCCTCAGACTGTGAATGACATCTGGTTCCCTGTGCCGACGGATGCATTTTCTCTTTCCTCATGGCAAACCATGTGAAGCCAGTCTGAAGGGGCCTCTGTGGGGAGTGCTAGACTTCATGACTCAGGAGTAGGAAGGCAGGTGGCAGTTAAAGAAAGAATTGAGTGAAACTTTACTTTTCTACTAGTGTGACGATTCTTATGCGCACAAGAAAGAGATCCTGAGTTGATAATGCCATCTATTCCCATGTTGCTGTGCTGCTAAGACTGCCCATGTTTGGGTAATTATACATGCATCCTCAACAAATGCTAGTACAGACAGTGTGGAGGTCCATTTGCCTGCTGTTCTGGATCAGCACAGTGTCTGACATTTCAGGGCTTGCCAAGGCTGCTCTATACCTAGTCCTGCTGCTCCAACCAGAAAGTGCTTTTCACCAGGACCTTTGCCCCATTCCACACCTCTGACCCCTCCTCTAACACTGCTTATGCATTGAGATTTCAGTTGCATAACCAACCTTCCCCATTCACATTCTGTGCGTCAGACTGTAGGTGAAGTGTGCCTTACTTACTTTTTCTGGGACTGTGACAAAACACCTGACAAGAGGAAAGTGAAGAGGGAAAGTTTATTTTAGTTCACTGCTTGAGGGCACAGTCTAGTATGGCAGAGAATCTTGAAGTAGTGGTCATATTGTATGCACTGGTAAGACGAAAGGAGAGGTGAATTCTTGGACTTGCCCTTTTTTCTTTTTATTGTGTCTAAGGCCCAGCCTTTGGAATGGTGCTGTCCAGATTTAGGATGTATCTTTCCTCTCAGTCTAGTCTAAAAACTCATCATGGGCATGCCCAGGAGTTTGTCTCCTATTTAACGTAGATCCTGTCAAGTTGACATTATTAACTATCACAACTCTACACCATGTCAAAAAGAAATTCAAGTGGTTCATTTTCAAGTCACAGCTGTCCATCTCTTGTCAAAACCATCTATAGTCAAAATCCATTTCACCCAACATAAAAAGTCCCTGTAGGGTCCTGTCAGGAAAATCTTGCTGACATATGCAATAGTGTCTGGGTGACAGGACCCTGATATAGCTATCTCTTGTAAGGCTATGCCAGTGCCTGGCAAATACAGAAGTGGATGTTCACAGACATCTATTGGATGGAACACAGGACCCCCAATGGAGGAGCTAGAGAAAGTACCCAAGGAACTGAAGGGGTCTGCAACCCTATAGGAGGAACAACAATATGAACTAACCAGTAACCCCCAGAACTGTGTCTCTAGTTGCATATGTAGCAGAGTTTGGCCTAGTTGGCCATCAATGGGAGGAGAGGCCCTTGGTATTGTAAAGATTATATGCCCCAGTACAGGGGAATGCCAGGGCCAGGAAGCAGGAGTGGGTGGCTTGGGGAGCAGGGCGCAAGGAGTATATAGGGAACTTTCAGGATAGCATTTGAAAAGTAAATGAAAAAAAAATCTAATAAAAAAATCATTAAAAAAAAGTCCCTGTAGTTTTTAAGAGTTCTAACCCTCTACAAAAGTACTTGTGCTGTCTCTTCTGAGACCCAGGCAATTTCTTAACTCTGAGTTGCTATAACATAAGAAACAAACATGCCATGTACTTTTAACAGTTAAAAACAGAATAAATAGTCCCTTCACAAAGTAGAAATGGGGACATAGCAGATAAGTATCAGACCAAAGAAGTCCTCAAAATGAGAAAGACAAATGGGAATCCCTCAGCTCAGTGTTGGGCATTTGGAGCTCATAATAGAATCATCAGTGATCCAAAGGACTACAGCAACCTCACATTCCAGCTCTGCAACCCCGGAGCACACATAAGGTCTTCCATAGTTCAACTCTTCTCCTTGCATGCAACATTCCCCAGACAATATACCAGGGTCTTGGCATGGCTACTGTCCTTGGGTCTCCACTGAAAACTTGGGCTTTTTCTTCACAGTTCATGCAATGCACCCTCAGGCCCTCCTTCTGAAATATTGCCATAAACCTCCATTCCTGGTTTCTTTCCCCCTCCCCCATAAGATCTCACTATGCAGTCTTGACTTGCCTTGAATTCAATATATAAATCAGACTAGCCTTGACCTCGCAGACATCCCCCTGCCTCTGTGCTAGGACGAGGTGAGACATCACAGTGTCTTGACTTTCATTCTTCCATTTTTCATGTATCTATAACTAGTATCACTTGGACTACCTGCCAGGTTCTGCTGTAAACATGAGAAGTAACCTGGCTTGCTTGGAACACAGTTGTATTGGCCTCTGTTAACCTTCCAAGCTGACCCTGGGGCATGCTTCCATAAGTGGCTATTTTTTTGAGCAGGAAAGCTCTTCAGCAGTTTTTCCAGTTTAAGTCCTCTTCTTTTGATGAATTTGTATTTTCACAATGATATCCTTAAATGGCTGGGGCACCCAAGAGCAGCTTTCCAGCTGCTCTAGTTCTGAGAAAACTGTTGGTGGGGTTGATCTCCTTAACATCTACAACTGCTTCTACTCATCCTTCTTGTCTGAAATATTAATTCCTGGCAAAGGGCACACTTCTCATATCATTTGGCTCCATTCGTCTCTATCTTTCACTGTACACATTGGAGACGTGTTGTGAGGAGTTGCCCTGACTCATCCTGAACACTAGCCTGCCTTGAGATTTCCTCCACCAGACCATGAGTCAATTACTTTTGAATTCAGCTTCACTCAAGCTCAAGACCAGGGCTGAGAACATTTAGATTCTTTGCCAGAATATGACTTGAATGACGCCTAGCCCAATTCTCAGGAGAGTTCCTATTCCTCTGTGACACCTCATGTGCTGGATCTCTATTCTCCCCGAATTCCCATGAGAATGACCCATTACGTTCTCTTTTTGTGTTTTCAGGGTTTTCTAGCTCAGTGTTCCAAACTCTCACATTCTCCCATAAATCCATTCCAAAGGCCTAAAAACTGAACAGGTTCATGAAAGCAATGGCCCCACTTCTTATTATATTTAAACAAAACACTTTTATTAGTTCATTGAACACTTCATACCTGCTTACAAGTTTTTATTTATCCACATTCTTCCCTTACCTCCTCTAGGATCTACCTTCAAACTCTTCCCAAATTTGTGACTTAGAAACATAATTCCCCCAAGTCCAATTTGTACTTCCCATATACTCACCAGTATAGGATGCCCTGTGTAGTGTGGTAGGCAACTTAACAAGTGTCCCTACTCCTCAATTCTAGTTTTCTATGATGGAAGTTATTCTTCTCATATCTATGACAAAATACATGACAAAAACCTCTTGAAGAAAAAGCTGACTTTGGCTCACAGTTTGAGCAATCAGGACCTAATGACAGCCATAGTTTGATGACAAGAGGATTGCTTGCAAAATTAGGAAGTGTAGAGATGAATGCCGATGCTCATTTCAATCTTTTTTTATTCATTTCAGAATCCCCTTCAAGTCATAGGATACTGCTACCCATATTTATAGTAGGTTGCTCCACTTCTACTAATCCAATCTAGAAACTCCCTTACATAATACCTGTGGTTTTGTTTCCTAGGTGATCTAGATCTGGTCCAGTTGACAATATTTGCCTTCACAAGATGCTCAGTTATAGGGAGGCAAACTTATTAGGAGATGGCTGCCAGAAAGTTACAAAAGGAGAGGACTTTCTGACACACCACACTGTGGGGTGGGGGTTGGGGGTTGGAAGGCACAGGAACTTGCTGATATGAATCAAGTCATAGAAAGAAAAGGTTGCCTCTAAGTAAAGGCCTTTTTTGTCGTTTCCATTATAAAAAGAACAGATAAATCAAGGTAAATATCTTAGAATTGGCTAATTTAGGTAACTGAAAAGCTCCTACCTATAGAAGTTCTTCATGGTGATTTGGTACTTAGACCCAGGCCACTAGCCATTGTGAATCATTGGCTGCTATCTCTACTCTCCCTAAAGGAAGTGTTAGGGTCCTGGATTTGTTGTCCTAGATATGAAGGTGTGCTAGCCCTGTAAGTTGTTTACTCTGTGTAGTAACTGGGTTACCCTGGGATGGGCAGTTCATTCAGCTCAGTGGGGCCCTAGGTATCAAAGCATAGAAAAACTAAGCCACATGGCTTAATGTACTTGTTAGCCACTCTGACACATGAAACTATGCAGTCTTCTACTGCATGATGCTCATGTTCCAGTCCCTGATCCTCAGCCACTGGTGTGAGGTCCAGTTTTGCTGCTCACTTTGTTGGTTGCATGTAGCAGTGCTGTGGTCTTCTGCCATGCCCTGCTGTGGCTTCAGGTTCCCATATTTTCTGTCACTACATTATCTCCAGGTGAGGTTATGGATCAGTTGGCGTAGGATAGTCAGGGTGAGCTGAGAGGAAAAGAACATGTGAAAGTTGGGGCACAGAGCCCTCCCACAGGCCACTTCACCTCCAGGGGGAGATTCTGGAAGTCCTGTATTTGTAGCCTTTGTAAAGGCAGAAGAAAATAGCATCAACCACATAGAAGGTTTTATAGACAGAGTTCATCCCTAGAGCTTGGTTAAAATGCTGTGTGCTTAGTGGAAAAGTATATACATAGGGATCCAATCAAGTTCACTGCCAGCTATCTGCTTTTACAATAATGGTTTCTTAATCTTTATTGCTATATGATTGCCTCAAAGTGCAACCTGTATGGTACCCTTAACTAAGTTAAGTAAAATTTTTTATGAGATTTATATATGTCTTTATACATCATGCTTATTAAATGCAATGATTTCATTCCTAAGAAAGCACCAGTCTTTTCTGCCCATTTCAGGACATGGGATTCAGCCTGGATTTGTCATTGCATGCCCGAGTTATACTTGCGTTGAACAAACTAATTTTCTTTCTTTTCTTTCTCTTCTCCCCAGGATTATACCTTAACTATGTATTTCCAACAATACTGGAGAGATAAAAGGCTCGCCTATTCTGGGATCCCTCTCAACCTCACGCTTGACAATCGAGTGGCTGACCAGCTCTGGGTGCCCGACACATATTTCTTAAATGACAAAAAGTCATTTGTCCACGGAGTGACAGTGAAAAACCGCATGATCCGCCTCCACCCTGATGGGACAGTGCTGTATGGGCTCAGGTCTGTCTGCTCTGCAGGGCCAGTTTTGAAGTTATGTGGTGCACTGGCATTGAGTTTCTCACTTGAGATAATTATAGTAAGTGAGACCATGTCCTTAAATTAATTGGTAAATATCCATGAAATATTCCTAGCTTTGCAGAAAAAAAAAATCTCATCACTCCCAGATTTAGAGCATAACTGTTACTATAAATAGTCACTAACATTTGTTATTGGGTAACAATAACAAATTGTATATAATTGGGTTGCCCTATCTAAGAACACAGATTCCCATATCATAGCCAAGTAAATGGGTAATTAATATTGCCCTGACACTTGAGAAGCTTTAATAGGTTCTTTTCAAAGTTATCTGCACTGCTTAGAAGATAACTTTGCACTGCTTCACTACTGTGAAGATGTAAGGTACAGTCTCATTGGTGCTCTATGAAGTCAGGGCCACTGATATTTATGGAGAGATTAAGAGAGAGCCTTCTACCTGAGATAGCATTTTCTCCAGGGCTTAGGATGTGGTCTCTCACCTGAAAACCGGGGTGCTTCCTGAGCTGCACAGAAGAGGCCCAGAGCTTCTCTGATTACCAGGAAGTGTCCTGACCTTCCTATGCTGCTGCATAACAATTGTATAACTTTCCTGAATGGCTTTTTAAAGTCCTCTGTCTCCTCTTGGATTTTATACTGATTTTTGTTGTGTGTTGTTGTTTAGAATAGCAGTAAGTATGTACCTGTCTAACTTTCTTGATGCCCTGGAATAGAAGTGTTCTTGAAGCCTTCTCGGAGAGCTCCACATTTTTTAATAGAACACTTATGAATCTCTTGGAGGAAAACCTTTCTCAGCTTTTGAGTCGAGACCTCTTTCAGAAGACTTCAATAGCTGAAAGTAAACCCCCAACCAAAGGTGTTGAAATCTACATACTGTGACTTATTGATTCTCTAGTTAAGGAGAGGAATTTATTTAACTTTGCCCTCACCAGGAAATGCTAAATGTCAGGTTTGTTTTGGTTTTTGTTTTTTCGAACTACAGTATTGGAGAAAAAGTTGAAATTTCTGCAAAATAAGACCTTTCTAAATATAAGGGAATAATGGCATATATTTTATTTTTTATTAGATATTTTATTTTCATTTCAAATGTTATCTCCTTTCCTAGTTTCCTCTCTGAAAATCCCCTCTCCCCCTGCTCCCCAACCCACCCACTCCCATTCCTGGTCCTGGCATTCCTATATACTGGGGCATAGAGCCTTTACAGGACCAAGGGCCTCTCCTCCCATTGATTACCGACTAGGCCATCCTCCTGTGAGGCTCTGCCAAGTGCCTGGCAAATACAGACGTGGATGCTCACAGCCATCCATTGGACGGAGCACAAGTTCCCCAATGAAGGAGCCAGAGAAATACCCAGGGAGCTGAAGGGTACTAAAGTCCCATAGACGGAACATCAATATGAACTAAGCAGTATCCTTAGAGCTCCTTGGAACTATACCACCAATGAAAGAAAACACATGGCACATATTTTAAAAATGTGTTAATACTTCACAAAAGTCTAGCCTGACATTTCCATGGCCAGGCTTAACATTTTATATTTTTTTGCCTCACTATGAGACCCTTAGCGTTAGTGTAAGAGGTCCTGAGAGGACAATGGTCATAGAGAAGAGTACTGAGACATCCCAGGAAATAAAATAGAAAGCCATTTACATGCTGTCCTTTTCCCTCACCAAAGCAGAGGCAGGAGATATATTTTTGTACCATACTTTTGTCTATATGGTTGTGCATGAGTCTTCATGTCTGTCTGTATCTGTGTATATGTCTGTAATGGGAAAAAAACTAGGAGCATATAGCAACTAATATTGATACATGACATTTTTTTAATTTTTAAAGAAAACATTCTTTGGGTTCTCTTTATTTTACTTTTCTTCATTTAAAAATTAATCTTGCTTGGTGGAAGTGGTCCATGCGTTTAATCCAAGCCTTCCAGAGACAGAGACAAGTGAGACCAGCCTGGTATACAGAGTCAGTTCCAGGACAGCCAGATCTACAAACAGAAAAAACATGTCTCAAGGAACCAACACAATATATATGTATTATTTATGTATTCCTGCAAAGAGGTAGAAGACAACTTAAAGGAATTGGTTCCGTCCTTTTACCATATGGGCTACTAGAATTGACCTCAGATTGTTAGGCATGGTGGCTAGTGTTTTTACCCATGAGTTATTTTGCTGGTCCTACATTCTTTAATTTCTTGCCAGAAGTAGAGTATGCCAGTTTGTCTTTATTAAAATCAAAGGATTTTAACTTTAGGGAATAGGAATAGAGTCATATAATACACATGCAAGTGCTGTAATAAGTTTACAAATTTCATTTTAAGGTGTTAAATTCAGTGCCAAACAATAGGTAAGACTGAAAAAAAATGACAAGGAAAAAACAACCAACAACAAGAGTATACTTTTTAAAATGTATCTTTAGCTCACACTTGGACTTCAAATTAAATAGTAATGCAGTAATAAGTAAGAGAGGGCCTTTTGTATTGGCCTTTACACAGCGATCTAAAAATAATCTTTTTAGTTGAATTTCCATTAGGTACCTGAAGTCAGGAAGCAGCTTTCCATGCAGCCTCTTTATCTGAGAACAGTTGCCACATACTTTTCAACTCCTATTTCTGTAATAGTTCTAAGCATTTCTCTGGACCTACACAAATCACCATAGGTGTAGGCTGACCTGCATATCCTATGTATACAACCTCTGCATTGTGTCATCTGGCTTCTTGGAACTTGGCTAGTCTACAAAAATTTCTATCCTGGTATTCAAAAGAGTATACATTCATAACCCTTAACTTGAGCTTTTGAAGAAGTACATTAATAATTAAAGATACTGATTATTTTTTAAGTTCGTCTTCTATATAGGAATATACATAATGTTTCTCTATAAAAATAAGGCACGGGTTCTCTTGTCAGTACCATTCTCCTCCCTATCCTCAGCACTTCTTCCTTTTGTTGTTACACTTACTGAATCATGGTGGTGGCGTAACAAGCCCGAGCTAAGCCAGTATCTCATGTCTGGATTATACACTGTATCTTTTGGTAAATAGCATCAGTTGCTCCTCAGTTTATAGTACTATGACATCTTTATTAAGTCATCGGAAGCTGAACATGCTGTAATCATAATGCATAGAATCTTCCCAGCCAACAGCATGCCAGTGTCTCCTCCTTGACCTGTGCATATTGGCTGTCTCTGGAGCTTGAGGCTAATTGGGAGTTGTGGAATGTGATGATGCCCGGCAACATAACAGGCTTCTGGGAAGAGAGCAAAATTCCACATCCAAAGTCAGTTCTCTCCTGAATGCCTTTTGCTTTTACATAGAAACTTCAGAAAGAAAGCTGAGATTGACCTTCTGCATCAGTTGTTACTGTACTGTGTGCAGGAATGGAGGAGATACACACAACAGCCAAACTCTTCATAGTTCTGGCTTGCCGTCTTTGTCCTCATGACAAGTCCCATCCAGCTGGGGGCAATTTCCTCCTGGCTTTGGGTATAAGTTGGACTGACTGTTCCTGAGTCTGGCAGTTGAATTTTCCCACAGTTGGATATTGAGCTTGTTCTTCACCCTGTCTTTCCAGCTATTTGTTTTTCCTACTGTTGATCAGCCACTACCAATTGTCTCTGAGTTTCTTTTCCTCCACATATATAGCCATGAATCATCAAGTTCAGCGAGGAGGAGGGGGCTTCTGAGTATTCTGGCTAAGATAAAGATTGTTGGCTATGGACCAGAAGTGGCATACATTTGTACGTCAGATCAGCCTTATTCTGGGAAAGCATTGATCCCTTACTCTGCTGATGGAGTGAAAGGTTACTGGCACTGGGAACTGTTTCTTCCAACTGTTCCAGGGCCTGGAGATCAAGCTTTGCATGTGTTCCTTAATGGTCACTGACTTTGGCATAGCTGACCACAAAGGCAGACTGAGCCTCTGGCACAGGCACACCTAGCTGTGGTAGTAGGGGACCCCTGAATGAGACACACTGCTGTCCTGACATGGCATGCACCTTTTAAATTTTCCTTTAGGCAGTCATGCCTTTCAAGGTATCAAGAAGATCTTGGCTACCTAGGGCTTCTGAACTCAAGAAGCCCTCATCTGCCCCTGTACAACTTGCCTGCTTTGCCCAGGTACCTGTCACAGGTAGATCATCTTCCCTCTCCATCTTCTGTATTTTCTTTTTGATGTCTGGCTCCTGTTTTGCTGTTAATTGTCTTTCTTTGCACCATTAAACATTGGGCTTTTGCTCTCTGCTAGGTGTTAATAAGGTGGTTACAAATATAATGTCACTTGCCCTATAAAGCACCTGAGTTTGAATGATAGTTGTTAAAGCACATTAACATATTTTGATGGGAAATATGAAATATTTTGGACAATACATGCTGTTAAAAGCCACTAAAATTTATTAATATATCCAGTTGTATGATTAATAGAATAAATCGCAAAAGATCCAAATTGGGTCTTATAATTGATTTTGCTTTTTATTATAAAGCTGTCTGTAGTGCTTTTGTTTTTGTCTTTGTTTTTATTTTTAATTTTTTATGGTCGCTCAGTTCAACTATCTATTTACTCCATAAAAGATCTGATCTAGAGGCACTGGGGCCTCCAATATGTTATGGCTCCACTCAACCCATCCTTCATTGTACAGCTTTATCCAATGGCCTTTCCTGGCCTTGTTTTCAGTATTCCCTGGTACATGAATCCCCTTATTCTTGCATTTTCATGCTTCCAAAACCAATTCTATGAGGATTGCTCTGCCAAGTCTGTCAGGCAGCTTGGGGTGGGTTCTTCCCACTTTGGACCACATTAGCAGTAGCTTTTGTATGGAGGTTTTTGTTTGTTTGTTTGTTTTTCTTTTGTTGTTGTTTTTCCTAGGATTGGGAAACTCATCTGGCTCTTTTTCCCTCACAAGTTGAAAGCTTACATGGGTGGTATTTTGTCCTAAGGATTCTACTTTCATTGTTCTAGTGCATCCTAGGTAGTTACTTCTTAGTGGTCCTTATCTCTTTAAAATTACAGGCTCTCTTTTGGCATGTGTCTTGGCTGTTAACATTGAGCTCTTTGGTGTCCCTTTTCTGTGTAAACTGTACATTTTGTATTTTTTTCTTCCAAAATATTCTATTTCATTATATATCTGCATAATAGTTATCAGTAATAATCAATACACAGGATCAACATTTAGCTGACTTTGTCAAAGAAAAAAAAAGAGTAGTTCAATGTTTTTAGTGTAGTTTCTGTTAAGATCTTAGGCCAAGGGAAGAAGGGCATTCACATTATTTGTCAAAATATCCCATGATTGACATCTAACCTAGTCCCAAATATTGAAATATGCAACCTCTACCTTCTACATTGCTTTTAGCACTACTTTCTTGTAGGATGCATTGCAAACAGAAAGGCTCTGCTCATGGCAGAAATATTCTTTCTAGATCAAGGTTTCAAAAACTTTCATATTCCTTTCCCAATCCAAATGCTGATATTTTTTATAACAGCAAGTCTCTAATAACAACTTCCATATTAGTTACTTTTATGTTGTAATAAAATGCTGTACCTAAAAAAGAAATGTAGAAAAAAATAGTTTATTTTGGATTATAGCTCCAGGAGGAAAGGCCATATTGTTAGGGGAGGCATGGAGTCAGGCAGCCAGGGGAAAGAAAATGAGAGATTATATCATTAATTATAAATACCAAAGTAAGAGATAAAACCAGAAGTAGCAGTCAGGCTACAAATATTCAAATCCTACCCCCCAATGACATAGTTCTTTCAACAGGCCACATTTTCCAAAGATTAAATAACCACTCCAAACAATGCCATTAAACTGGGCACCAAGTATATATCCCATACATGAGTGTCTGAAAGACATTTCTCATTCAAACCACCAAAGAATCTAAAAACATTCAACTATGCTAATCTCTACTTATTTCCAATAATTTAGTTAATCCTTCCTAACATTTTAGTTTTATACTTATATTTTTGTTGTACTAATTTCTTCTTCATTTAAAATAGTTTGTTTTCCCTTATTTTTCTTGCTCTACTGCACTGTTTGATTTCCTGAGCAGTGGTGTACTGACAGTGCACAGCCCTAGCTCATTTTCCTATGACATGGAAGTTGATACGTTCCATTTTGGGTAACCAGTATTATGTATATATTCTACTACTTCTCAGGTAGAGAGGAGAGAGAGAGAGAATCTGTTAGGAATTTTCTAAAATTTGTGATATATATTGAAATAAGGCAAATGAAATAGACAGCAGTTATAGCATTAATATTTAACAACGATAATGACCAATGGTAAACATCAGAAGTAGATATTATCACTTCAGGCTGTGTTTATATGACCCTTTGCTGTGACAGTCATATATTAATTTTCTATATTGATTCATTGTTAAATGTTTATTTTTACTATACATTAACAATTTATAATTATATCTATTTATGGGATAAAATGATGTCATGATTTATTCATACAGTGTGGAATCATTGGAACAAATCAGGTATCACATTGCTCTTTAAATATTTAACCTCCTTTGTGGTGAGTAAACTTGAAATTTTCTTTTAGAAATATATATCTAACAATTTTAAAATATATAGTACAGTTATTCTCCATGCTATATAGTAGATCTAAAAAAAATAATCTTCCTTTCTGAGATTTTATATCATCTCCTTATTATTGTCGTCTTTCTTCTCCTAGTCTTTCCAGTCCATTCTACTATCTACTTTTAAGTTTGATTGGCTTAAATGATACGTACAACATGCTTGTTTTTCTCTGCCTAGTTTATTTGATAACATAATGTTTTCAGACTACATCATTGTTCTCACAAAAAAAAATCCTTTTGTTGTTTTTTCTTGTTAAGTGGACAGTGTCACATTGTTTTGACCATACTTTTTTCTCTGTTAATGTGTTGAATGGTTGTTTGATTGATTCCATAACTTCCCAATTCTGAACAGTGTTACATTCAGCATGCAAGTATAAGTATATCTTTAACAAACTGATTTTAACTTTTGGGTAATATCGAATTGCTAGTTCTTATGTCTGTTTTATTTTTTAGTGATTTGAACACCCTTTGTAATACTTTGAACAGTGACTGTGCTAATTTACATTCCTACCACCAGAATACATGGCTTTTCCCTTCACATCCTGGCCAATACTTTTCTCCTGATTTTCATGATTCCCATCCTTAAGTGTCTGTTAACAGTATGGTTGTCTTATTTTGAGAAATGTCTCCTTTAAATATGGGTGTAAACACACCCCAAAAATCCCTTTTTGTTTGTTTTCTGGGTTTCAATAATCTGACTCCTGTTAAAACCCATGATGTGTAGAAATTTCTAGAAAATGTTAAATAATTCATTGAAATCTTCTAAAGACTTGTATACATTAGGGAGTTAGTAGTGTTGAGTATACTCAAAATAAAGAGTATTCTGAACCTATTTACTTACTCCTGAATCTTCTCCTAAATCTACCTCCCTTCTCTATACCCACCCAACTTTATGTCCTTTATAAAACAATCACGTTGGGCTGGAGAGATGACTCAAAGGTTAAGAGCACTGGCTGCTCTCCCAGAGTACAGGTGTTCAAATCTGAGTACCCACATCACAGCTCACCACTGTCTATCACTTCAATTTCAAGGGATCCAAATCTCTCAGACAGGCATGCATGCAGCTGAAACACCAATGCACATAAAATAAGAATAAATTAATAATACTAAAAAAAACCAATCAAGTGTAAGTTGTATAGTTGTATGGCCTCCCACTGCAACATGGTCAACCTATCAGGGATTTACTCTTAAGGAAAACAGGTTCTTCCTCTCACAGCAGCTAGCAGTTGCCAACAGTCCCTCAGACAGGGATTATACTCCATTGTCAGCTCTGCTCTTGAGGGTGAGACTTGGTCTGGTGTGCAGTTTCCTACCATGTCCAGAAAGCACAGCTTCTTTGCAGCTATCCGCATCCTCTGACTTTTACAGTCTTTCACCCTCCTTATCCAAATGATCCCTGAGCCTATGGAGGAGAGGTATGCTATGCATGTCCTACTCAAGGCTAAGAATTCAGCCATCGTTTATTTTCTGGACCTGGTTAATCTCCATCTACTGCCAAAAGAAGCTTCTCTAGTGAGGCTTGAGGGGTACTTTAATCTATAGGTATAATGAAACCTCATTGAGGAGTTAGGCTAATACTATGTACATTTAGTAGAACAGGCCTATTTCTTGTTTGATCACAGGGTCTTGGTCTGATAATGATGCCAGTCATGAGTTTCTTCTTGTGGAGCTGACCTTAAATCCAACCAGAATTTAGTTGTCTTATCCTATGTTCTTGTTATTACTGCACCAGGGGATATATTTTGCCAGGGAGGCCATTACTGTAGCTTACATTTGCTTTACAATGTTTACAATTGGTAAAGAACCATGATTACTTTTTTCCATTGATTAATTTATTTGTTAATTAATCTGATTACTGCTCTCCTCCCCTTCTCAGACCTTGCCCCACATAGCTCCTTCTGCCCATCTCCCTCCACTTCTCCTCTGAGAGTGTAGAGCTCCTAACCACACCTCAATTAGTCCACCCTCCCACAGCTTCTGATAGTGTACTTTTAGCACTATGAAAGTTAGTCAATCGGGATGAAGCTTCCAGGTGAGTACTGGATTGACTTCTCCATGTTCTACATCTCAAGTCCATGCTGTCTTCATCAATAAGAACAAGTGGTAAAAGATAATGAATAGCATTGGCAATAGTTGGCAATGTTGGGGTTTATAGGATCACCACCACCTTTAAAAGAGGTAGCTCTTTCCTGACACTGGACTCTATTTGTTAGCCTGTAGATTCTGGTAAGTACATTGTTGCCTTGTTATGATGTAACACAAGTTTAACTCTTTGACTCTGTGTGTTGTATGTATGTGCATTAGAAAACTTCTACAATTGTATGTTTCTATGTGTGTTCAAAAGGTCTTTAGTGTTATTGATCCCTCTCCATATTTTCTCCTTTCCTGACTCCCATCCCAATCCCAGTTTAAGCCTTGCTGTTGTACCATCCCTTTATTTCCTTATATCACTGTTGTCTGTCTCCTTTGAAAGCTCTCTCTATGGTTTCTTACCAATTTCCAAGCAGTTATGGTTATTCCAAATGAAATACACATACCTGAATATTCAAATCTGACACCCATAGATAAGAGAAAACATGGACTGGCCCTAACTTACTTTGTGCAGACAGATTGTTTCCAGTTCTCTCCATGGGCCAGAGAATTTCATTATTTTGTTTTTCTTAGTAACCTGCTATCCATTCATCTGTTGATGGACTTCAGAGCTGTTTTCAATTCTTGGCTATTGTGAGAGCAACAGTGAACATTGATGAGTATTTATCTTTGTAGTCAGATATAGAGTCTTTTTGGTATATGCTGAAGGGTGGTCTAATTGGCTCATGTGGTAGATCTTTTTTCTAGTTTTTTGAAGAATCTTGCATTTCTAGTGTGACTGTACTAAGCTGCACTCTCACTATCAGTGAGCTAACACATAACAGCATTTGTTGTCATTTGTAGTTTTGAGCTTAAATATTCTGACTGGGGTACAATGAAAACTCAAAGCAGTTTTAATTTTCTGTCCCTGATGAGTAAACGTGTCAAACATTGTTTTCAAAATTTCAACCACTTATATTTCATCTTTTGAGAACTCTGTGTTTAGTTCCATGCCCACTATTAGTCTAGCTGTTTGTTTTCTTGATGTTATGATTTTTGAATTTTTCATATATTCTGATACTCTCCGAGGGTTGGGTAGCTGGTAAAGATTTTCCTCTATTCTGTATGGTGCTGATTTGCATGGATGATGGCATCTTTTGCGCACAGAAACTTTTTACTTTGATGTAAATCCCGTTTCCTAATTGTAGTTCTTGATGTCTGCACCATTAGCATTCTGTTCAGAAAGTTCTTTCCTGTGCCAAGCCGTTCAATTGAATTTTCTACTATGTCCTCCATCAAATTTAGGTTATCTGATCTTCCTTTGAGATCTTTAATCCAATTGGATTTGAGCTTTATGAAGGGTGAGAGATAAAGAAGTATTCAGTTTTATTTTTCAACTTGTAGCTGTTCAGTTTGATCAGTGCCATTTTTTGAAGATAATGGTGTTTTTTATTTGTTTGTTTGTTTGGTTGGTTGGTTGGTATTTTTTTCCTCTCCTGTGTATTTTTAGTCTCTTTGTCATATAGCTTTAGGAATGTCAGCTTATACAGCTTATCAAATTTCTTCCACTGATCAGTCTACTGTAGGCCAGTACCATGCTGTTTTTATTACTATAACTCTAGTGTAACTTGAAATTTAGGGATTTTTTTATTTGCTTTTTGGGCTCTTGGGGGTTTGCACAATTAGGTTTAATCTCATCCTTAAATACCTGTCAGATTTCCTTGTGAAAATCTGTACCTCAAGAATTCTGTTCCAACATGTTAAAATGATAGAGTCTATTTCCTTAGGACCAGCCACACTACTAATATTGGGTGTACTGTAGGTGGGACTTTCTTTCCCCTGTTTTATCTGTTTTTAAAAATGTCTCATGAAATGCTGCACAGAACATCCTTTTTAAAAAAAATTCATACTATTTTGAATTCCCCTATTAGGTTTATAGTCTCTTCAGGTTTTTTATATGTTATGACAATTCATGTTTTTCTGGACATCTTAGTTTATAGTTTCTAACTAATAATTATTACCTACTACAACCATATTGCTTTATTATATTCTTAATTATTTTGTGTTGTGGTATAAAAAATATTTATTTACAGCCAGGCTTAAAAGCTATATTTGCATTCCTATAATTCTAAGACTCAGAAGACAATTGCAATGTTGTTGCCACAACTTACAGGCTAGCCTATGCTACATGGTAAAATACTTTGAGGGGGCAGGGGTTGCTTGCCTATATTCTTTTTACTTTTACTGTCTATGCTTTAATAATCTCAACTCTACTTTTAAGAAAATCCAGATTGTTTTGCTAGGGATCAAAGGTGGAGGGATGGAAACAAAAAGCCTCCGAGATATTGTTCCCCAAAGAAACACGGAAACAGATAGAATCTTTCTGACACAATTTTCTACAGTCACTAAAAAAGCAGCTCAGGGTACATAGCAACTTTCCAAATATACAATCAAGAGAAACTGCATTCTGCATCATCTTCTATTTCCTAGTTCTTCCCTAACAACAGACAGAGGAGATGACATCTATGGTTTAAATTACCAAGTTGTGTTCTAAACTGTGTGTAGAATACCAAGACGACTGAAGCAATGGGTGTTTTGTTCTCTATAATTCAGAATGTAGGTAAGGAAAGAAAAGGGCCCAGCTTTTAAAGGCTACAAACTGACAGTGGCACATAGGTGCCCTTAAAGAGGAAGTAAAATAAACCACAAAAATCACAAAGTAAAAGGCAGGAAGATGAGCAAATTAGAAGTTATTTATATACACAAGATAATTTGAAAACCATAATAATTTCTAGGAAAGGTATATGGTCCTAAGAACCCCAAGTAATCCTAAGTTTTTGTTTAGGACTGATGTCTTGTCACAAAGCAGGCATATTAATGGCTTTAGTGTTCTCCAGTGAACAGTCTGCAAAGAATGAGGGAAGTTGAAACAAACAGGGATTTAATTTTCATTCATTTCATTTTTATAATCAAATTCCTAAGTTCCAGCCTAAGGCCTGCAAAGAAGTAGTAAATATGTTTATCTCAAAGGAAGAAAGTGCATTGACATCTACTTAGACATAAAATCTGCTAGGTAAAATGTTACACCATTCATCTTCACATCCCATGTTAAGGATAAGAGAAAAGATGTATAAAGAACTGAGGAAATAAATGACTGTAATTGAATGAAGTGTACAAAACCAACCAAGAAATAGAAATGACACAGAGGCCCAACAGAAGTGCTGAACCCCATCACTATAATAATTAAAGTGATTAATTCACTAACAGGGTTGAACTATAGATTTGTACATACAGAAGAAAGAGTTCATAGTCTTAAAAATATGACAAAGCAATTGAATCTAAGGGGAAGAAAATAAGAAGAAAGGAGAAAAATTAACAGAGCCCAATAAACTTAAGAGAAAACAATATTAAAACAAAGTGTATAGGATCTCCAGAAGATGGGGGAGGGGCTTAAGGAGGGAGGACAAGAGGCACAGAGTGAGATAGAGAGAGAAAGAGAGAGTATATTTGAAGAAATAATGGCTGAAAGCATCACCAATTTAATATATGGTATGAATATACAAATCCAAGAGAAGTCCAGTGTGGCTAAACCCAGAGAGACCTATGTTTAGACATACTATTACCAAAATTTCAGACACCAAATTCAGACACAATCTTGACAGTATCAAGATTCTTGAAAATATTACATGGGATTCTTGAAAATATCACATGCATATCTGTTTCCAGAAACATTGGATGCCAAAGCAAATAAGTATGCTAGAAAAAAAGAGTCAGCAACATACAATTCTATATGTGCAAACAGCTCTTTATAATCAAAAGGAATAAAAATTATCCAAGGTAAGTAAACCCTGAGACAGTTTGTTTCTCTGTAAAAAGGCCCACTTCAATGGAAGTGTTCAAATTTAAAGGAAAACTTACTGGACATTGACACAAAAGCATATGAAGCTGTGATGATGTCCAGTGATGGTGAATAAGAACCAATAGTACTAAACTACTTGTAATCCCACTTTCAGAGTTATATTCAGTACATGACTTAAATGACAAGTGCAGTGGCACTTAGCAAGCTAAGGTGGAAAAATCCCAAGCCTGGACTATGCTGTAACAAGGTATAGGGTAGCTTTGGCTACATAGCAATGCCTTATCTCACTGTTCCTCCCCCGAAAGAAATATACATACAAGTAGTTATAAGTTGATGTTTTAGGCCTACAGTGTTTAGAGATACCTTTTGTAATGCCACTAGTATAAGATACAGAGCTAATTGAAGATTATATGTTGGGACAAAATATATTGTTATAAATTCAAGATAGTAAATTGTATATGCATGATAACAACAACAACAACAACAAAAAACCTGAATATATCTGTGAAATAGCTGCAAACGAAATGAGAAGGCAATAAAATCACACTAACAAATCTACTAAACAAGGAATCAAACAGATTTTTAAAATGAGGTAAGAAAAAGCTCCCAGACACAAAGAAAGCAAGTGGCATTGCTGTGGAAGCCTGTCCTTTCCTATTAGCAGTTACGTTAACATGTAAATGGATTGACCAATCAAAAGCTAGACTGACAGATCAGAGTGTCTCGAAATAAATCAGGATCTAATTATACCCTGTCTACAAAAAGTAATTCAGAAGAGCAGATTTACACAGACGTCTAAATGCAGAGCTGAATCAAGAGCCAAGTAAGCTCAGAGTGAAAGGGTGAGAGCGTGCATTTCATAAGGATGATAGCCAAAGACGTGAGGTAATGGTGTTGATCTTAGAGAAAGCCAGCTCTAAGTGAAGAACTGTAGCAAAAGACAAAACACTAGACATTTATTAAAGGGCCACTAAGAAGATATATCAACTATGAACATACTAAGCCAAATGCCACAAGGGAAAAGGAGAGATATCAACCATACCAATCTCTGTGCTAAGTTTTGAGAGTAATTTATCTGTTTAGAATGGTGCACTGAAAAGGTGAATCTTCTCACATTGGTGACCTTAAGGAACTGAGGCAGGTGTCGGCCAAAACCTAGAGGTACAGTGCAATGATGATAGACTGAAGCAGAGTAGATCTGAGGTTCAGTGATGGGACACAGAAATGGCAGAAGCCTTTCCTGGGGCTTGGGGATTGGACACTCCTCAGGGCTCCAGACTTACATTTGCTTTGTGGTTTCTTTGTCATGTGCTGGGATCCTGGAGATTTTCTCTCTTTCCTGTGAGCCAAGAGATTTGAGATGTAAGCAAAAGTGTTGCATTAGAGTAGAAGGTAGGGGAGTGAAAGTCCCTGTGCTCTCATTGCAAGCGTTCCTGTTGCGAGCTTTTTAAAATGATGACATGCTTGCAACAAGTCAGACCCTGAAGCCAAGTGCTCATGGGGAAAAACTGTCAGTGAATAAAAGCACCTGTGTCCATGAATAGTGAATGTGCATTTTCAGTGTTTTGCAAGAAAAATAAAACCATCAATCTTATTTTTTAAAATAATAGGATGGAACAAAAATAAGGTATTTTGTAAGGACCAAACACATTAACAAACTTTTATCTAGATTGACAACAAAAAGGCAAAAGACTCAAATACCTAAAGTAATATTTTTTTTAAAAAAACATGGGGCTTCCCTAACAATTATTTACAAACAAGAAGTACACAATAAAGTTTATGTGCTATAAAATTATAAAAATTGGATGAAATGAACTAGTTTTTAGAAACATAAAACATACCAAGGGGAATCATGAAAAATATAGGCAATATGAACCTCTCAAAGGGAAAGCTCCGCATTGGATGGCTCCTCTAGTTTGTTCTACCAGACACTGAAAAATAACATTAAGACTAGTGGTGCTTTCTTAGTTCATACTTGTTCTGTGAGGCCAGCAGTATAGCTGTATCAAAGCCAGAGCAACATGCTGAAGAATAGTCAGTAGATAGCATCTCTTATGAATCCTTATGCAGAAACTAACAAAATATTAACAAATCAAATCTAGCAACATAAGCACTAGTGAAGTGGAAAAATATCACAAAATAATTTCACATGAAAATCAGTGTAATATGTTATAGTAATAAAATGAAGAAAAACAACACACATGATCATTTTAATTCAAGCAGACAAAATTTAAAAGATTTTTGTGAAAAGAACTTGCAGTACACACAGAGTAAACTTTATTAGGTGATTTAATTCTGTATGAAAATTCATAAGATCATAATGGTGAAAGACCAAAATTTTATCCTAAAATCAAAAAAAAAAAAATAAGATGCACAATTGTCACTTCTATCAAAGTAGGAAAGAAAGGCATAAACTTACTTGTCCACAGATGGCACAATCATGTATAAAGCCAAAGGATTGTATAAATACTCCAGTCTATTATAGCTAAAAATGAAGTCAGCAAAATTGTGGAGGACAAAATAAACAGAATCTGTACTTTTGTGTAATAATGAACAGTCTTAAAAGTCAGGGAAGAAAGAAGATCCATTCAGATCATCATCTAACAAGATAAAAATTGAGCTTTCTAAATGAGGTTTAAAAATTATGCTTAAGAAAGTATAAATGTGGGGGTGGTTGTGGGGCACTTGCCCATGAATTCAGGTACCTGCAAAAGCCAGAAACATTGAATCCCCTGGAGCTGGAGTTATAGGTGCTTGTGGGCTGCCCAATGTGAAATCTATAAGAACAGTTTGTACTCTTAACTGGTGAGAACCATCTCTCTGGCCCCAAAGATTATTCCAGGCTATTTTGAATTGTTGTGTGATCCTTTTATCTTCTTCATATCCTACTGGTATCATCCAATATAGCTCATGTTTGCTTTTTAGCATCTTCCCTTGAGGTGGCCCAGACTGACCTAAAAGTTTCAATATTCCTGCCCCAGCTTCCTGATTGGTGGGACTATAGACATGCTGTACTATACTGGGGTAGGGATCATTTTAGTCATAGAGTTGAAGACCATTTTAGACACTAAAAACTATGAAATGTTGGAAAAAGAATTTGAAGAAGATGTAACCAAAAAAGATTCCTTGTGACTTGGATAGAAATATGTAAATTTAAGAGGAGAGTCCCCAGACATTGCCACATTCACCTTAACCCAATCAGAATACAATAGTATTTGTAGGATTGAAAACCCTATTCTAATTCCTTATGAAATCCCAAATAATTCCACATGTCTCCAATAACCTTTATAAAGGAGAAAGATGTAGGTCTTACAGTTTGTAGTTTTAAAATTTGCTACAAAACTATGGTAGTCAAAACAAGCCACTTGTCATAGTGCAGACATGCTGTACAGTAAAATAGAATGGATAACTGAGGACTAAATCTTAAAATATTTAAATTATTTTTGAATTTATTTTATATTATGTTTGGGCATTTTTCCTGCATGTTTACACATGCAGTGCTTAGAATCACCATGGAGACCTAAAGATGATGCTAGATCCCCCGTCCCTGGAATTGAAGGTATAGACAATTGTGAGCCACCATGTGGGTACTGTGAATTGAGCACTAGATCAACTGCAAGAACACATGTCGGTAACTGCTGAGCCATCTCTGCAACTCTATGAATTCTGACAAGGATGCCAATACTACTCGAGAGATAGTCGGGAATCTTCTTAACAAATAATGCTGGGAAATACTGGAAGTCAGTGACTATAAAACTACAAAAACCAACTGAATGGATCCTAATCCTATGAGTTAAAATTAGACAACTCTTAGAACAAAATGAGAATAGCTGCATGAGATTGGACATGGCAATGAATTTTGACTATGATACCAGAAACACAGCCAAGATGTAAACAAACAAAACCAACAAACCAATGACAGCAACAACGACAAAAACCAAGCAAAACAGAAATTGGTTCACGGCAATGTTCAAGGAACTTCTGTGCATTTAAGAACATAGTAAGCACAAAAGAGCAGTCCCCAAACACATGCAACCCCAAGCAACATGGTAGGGTTATGTGCTTTTAGAGAGATTCACCCCCAAGCATTCTAATCAGATCAAGATAGCAGGCAGTTCCAAAGCTATCCCAAACTGTTTTTAAAATATTATAATAAAACTCATCATTTTGCAAAAACTAAAAAAAAAAGGATAGTAGGCAGGTCTCAAAGTACTTTTCTGATTTTTTTCCTAATGTCTTTCCCTTTCTCACCAGAGTATTGAGCTTAGGGTGTTTTTCTTATGAATTTCTTGGTCTTAGGTCCTGGGTACCTACTTTCCTGGCAGGGAGTTTAGGACACTATGCTCTCTATTTTTCTTTTCAGCACAATGATGGTTTGATCCTGTGTGGAGCTCTCCTCGCAGATCATTTACAAACGGATAGGAGAAAAGTTAGCCTGTCTCACCTGCCAGAAATGACACAGCACACAAAGGCACTAACCCTGATGCTTCTATGTAGAATCAGATACCTCTATCATAGAAAAAAAATACTCCACTAATGAGTAGGTACCCACTGCTACATTACTGCAGTATAACAAGCACCTGGAAATCTTTAATGCACATAATATATGTGTGTTGCTTATTTGTCTGAGGGCTGGACAAGTATGTCTGCTGGCCTTGGCTGCTAACCCCTAGGCTGAGTGTCAGTGGTCATAAACTAGCCTGCTGAGATAGTCCTTGAGAAATGCTAGTGGCACCTCAATCTTATCCCTGTGTCCATTCTCCTGGGCCAGCAGACTCTCCTGTCATAGTTTTCTCATGGCAGAGGAAAAACCAGAAGAAACCAGTTCCTCCTGCGATTACCAAGCTCTCCCACCTACTGCCCATCAGACAAAGCAGCTTCTGGATTTGATTCATAGTCAAAGGAGACAAAAATGCCCCTTTAGTGCAACTTGTCTAGGAAAAGTTAGGGGAAGGCTACAAGACACTCAGCTCGCTCTGATGATTTTTGAAGTAACAACCCCAAGGAGTCTCCATAGCAAAAGGCTTTGGGCATTCGTGTAAATGTATTTTCATATATACTCTACAAAACATAAAAGAGGTTGGACAAATAAATTACTGACTTATGTCCTGTGTCCTCTACAGCTCTCTTGTAAATACTTGCTGAAGAAGAATGTGTTCTCCATGGTATTTGGCTTAGGTGTTCAGTCTAAGCACCTGAGTTCCTAGACCTTGAAAAATGATGGTTGCCCTTTTTAACCAAAACCACCTGGCTTCCAGACATTCTGGAATGCAGATCATGAGAGTTGGCATAGGCAGCAAAATGGATTGGAAGAGTGGTTAGCTGGAAAACAACAGCTGCTATATGGTACTGCTTCATATGGAGATACAGTTAGAGGTTTTTGGTTTTTTTGTTGTTGTTGTTTTTGGGGTTTTTTTGTTTTCTGGAACATTTATATTAGTCCAGCCCTTGTCCTGTCAGGGTGACAAGGTTGGAATCAGAACCAAAGGTATATTTCCCTGTAATCTTCATTGAGTTAATGCTCTCACACCAATGGTGGACAGTGTACTGGATTCTGCAAGGTTCTATTTTACAGCAAAAGGATTCACAGCAGCCACTTAATTTGGGCAAGGGGCTCCTCTGAGCCTCTTATACAGTGAAACTCTGGCTATTAAGAGAGTCCAGGGTTCTTCCTGAGAGTGCTTGACTGTGATCAGTCATCTTTTGCTGTCTCGTATCTACCACCTCGAAGCCAAGAAGGGTCATTTGACAATTCCAACCTAGTTTGCCCCTTTAACTAAGTAATTTATTCTGCAAGTTTATGTGGCTCACTTGCTGTGGGAAGTATTGTTCTGGTACTAACAGATTACTGCTGTAGGCCAGGCAGGCTTAGCTCTGACTTCATAGACTCATACCAAAGTAGACAAAGAGCCAAACAGTCAATAGTCAGATGGATATGCCCCTTTTGTAAATGGTGCTTAATGCAATGGATGCATTGATGTAAGGTAAAGTGAGGAGAGAAAACAGGACCAGGGTTCTTTAACTTTGACTGTATTTGAGAAAGCTGGCAAGGATAGTGCCAGCATGTAGTTAATAGGAACATTAAAAATAATATTCACAATTGACTTCTTCCCTACTAATACAAAGGTAAAGAGGCATGAAAAACTAACTAGGTTGTCCAAGATAGGCTGCCTGGTTCCAAGATATTTCTTCCTTCTAGGATCATGAGGATCACTAATCCAGTTGTTCTATATAACCCTTGTTTGCTCATTTGCAAATGGGAATAAAAATAATGAATAATGATAATAGTAAGCAGTTGGCAAAATGGTTAATGTTTCTGTTGACGTGCATTGGACAGCTAAGACTGGCTAATGTCTGAGTACAAAAACAAACTAAAGAATTTTAAAAAGGAAGAGAGAAGAAAAGCAAGTGAATGAAGAAAGGAAAGAGAAAAACAAAGGAAGGGAGCAAAAGATTATAAATATATATCATTTTAATATAATGTATCTATGATATCATTATATGCATATTATTATTTCTATGCACACACACAGAGGTGGTAGAGACAGACAGACAGACAGAGACAGAGATAGGGGACAGAAGTAGGATACTTCTGTCAACCTTGTGGTGGCAGTATATTTACTGTCTCACTGTCTAGGACATTAGCTTTCATTGTTCCCATCACGTATACATATATCTCTGTTTTTCTATAAGAAGCATGCACTAAAGCAGAAAGATTCCAGCCAATTCTTTTTCTAAGGCAAAAGGCAAAAAAAAAAAAAATGAAAACCTTAAAAAATTATCTGCTGAGGAGAGAACTTTTTTGTCTTTTCCTATAGCTGTGATAAAATATTCAGACCAAAGCAATTTAAAGAATAAGGAGTTTCTCTCAGATGACAGTTTCAGGCTCTAGTCCATCAGGAAGGGGATGTCACAGAATCCAGAGAGACACTGCATCTGCAGTGTGAAAACTGCATGATAGTGCTTGCATTTCTCTCCTTTCAGGCCAGGGAGCAGCCTACAAAATAGTTTAGCTCTCTTTCAGAGTGGGCCTTAACACCTTAAATACCTCAAGTAAGAAAGTCACTCCCAGACATGATTAGAGACCCTTCTCTCTGCTGATTCTAACTTTTATAAAGTTGGATAGGCAACACTAACCACCACACTCACCTGGTAATGCTCAATTTCAGTTGATTGGTGCCATCATTCTTTAGAAATAGGAGTGTAGTTCTCAGTCTATAGCAATTCATAGAAGTGGAATATAATGGTGGTCCTTCTCTCAGAAAAAAAAAAGTAAGAAAAGAGGGAAGAGAAAAGAAAGGGAGAGAGCAAATGAGGGAGAGATGGAAGGTGGGAGGGAGGAGGGAAAGGAGAAGGGAGAAGAGGAGGGAGAAGAGAGAAGAGAGACAGGAAGGTACCCATGAAAATACCCATGGGAGAATTGGGGATTGCAAATATAGAGCCCATGATGCCACTGGGGCTTATCAAACTTGACCAGATCCATTCAGTGAGCTTGAGCTCTCAACTCTAGAGTCTGAAACTCTGTCCGTCTCATTTCTGCTAGAGGTCAATGGTGCAAGTTTCCCTCAGTCACTCAAGTTACTTACCTACCCTGAGTTAAGTGAGAGTCTCTGCTGTGCTACATGGCCTTGCCCTCTCTCTTTGTGCTCCCACACTTTCCCTTGCCCCAACTGTTCTTTCTTCTACAGCCCAGTAGAGCCTGATCTTTCATAGACCCCTCACTTGTATGTTTTCTTATTATAGCATGCAGGCTTTCTCGACATTTATGCGGTTTTCTAAGCATTTCTTCTAAAGAATGAAAAGTAGTGAACACATATTTTGCTGGGAGCTACGCCCTTGCTGTTGTTCTTTCTTTCTGGTTCTCTCTTGAAGGCAAGACAATGGGGATGAGCATTGGTGGGGGCAAGATAATTAAGATTGCTGTATCACAATAAAATGTTTACCTATCTTAAGTCTAAGTCACTTTGCTGCAGTAGTTGACCTGCCTGTCTGAGTTCCACTCAGGCCAGAAGCAGCAGTCTCTGGCATTAACACCTCATCTTAAAACAGCAGGGGACCCTGTGTTCCTTCCAAAAAATGACTGTGAGCATCTACTTCTGTATTTGCCAGGCACTGGCATAGTCCCAATGGAGGAGCTAAAGAAAGTACCCAAGGAGCTGAAGGCGTCTGCAGCCCTATAGGAGGAACAACAATATGAACTAACCAGTACCCCCAGAGCTCATGTCTCTAACTGCATATGTAGCAGAGGATAGCCTAGTCGGTCATCAATGGGAGGAGAGGCCCTTGTTCTTGTGAAGGTTCTATTGTCCAGTATAGGGGAATGTCAGGGCCAGGAAGTGGGAGGGGGTGAGTTGGGGAGCAGGGGGAGAGGGAAGGGATAGGCGATTTTCAGGGAAACTAGGAAAGGGGATAGCATTTGAAATGTAAATGAAGAAAACATCCAATTAAAAAACAAGCAAACAAAAAAAAAATCAGGAGATTAAGTAATAGGTTAATTGCTAGAGCCATTTCCCTCTAGTCCAGATGGCCTCTCACTTGTCAGGCAAAGGGGAAGTTTGGAGTAATAAACTTTCATTGAACCAGGAGAAGAGAGTCATGCTCACAGAAGGAAAACCTTTTACTCAAGCAAATATGGATTAAACTCATAAATTCATATAAAGATTCATGCATACATATTCTTAAAACTCCACATAAACCAGTTGGGTCCAGATTTTATACAATCTCATAATTACATACTTACAGACACACAGACACACAGACACACAGACACACAGACACACACACACACACACACACACACACACACACACACAAATCCATACTTACATATGTATATGGAGCTAAAGGCCAAGCACCAGTGCAGAAAAAACTCCCATATTTGGATCAAAAATAAGTCTAATAAAAGAAAGAAAAAGCTTCTACTCTTTTATTGCTAAATGAATTAAAACTACGTCTGTTAGAAGAAAGCCTTGTACTCTCTAGGATGACTAAACCTGCTTTGCTATTAAGAAAAGACCTGTTCTACCCGATGGTAAGGTGAAGCTCACCTGCTCCTTTTGCTCTTCTCTAAAGCTTCTTTTTTTTCTTTTCCCCACTATATTCTGTACATTGCTCTCTTAATTTTTTAAGTTGCCTGACAGTTTCTAAATTATTCCACTCTGCATTCTCCTTCTAATCTTGCTCTCTCCTGCTCTGATGTAACAATGCTCTTACTTCCAATGACTTTGCTTCTAAGTTCATTTTGTGTGCAGTTCTATCTAAAAAGTTCTCCTCAGTTCTGTCTCCTCTCTTTGTCCTCAGCACTTACCCATCTTGAACAAGAAGTTAACAACAGAGAATGTTTAGGAATAATTATCTGGCTAAACATTCATCATCTGTCTCCAGCTCTAAAGAATCATGGAGAGTTAAATACCCTAACTTTTGTGACTATCATATTAGTGAAGTTTGTATAGATAAACCTAGTCAATACTTTATCTTCTGTCCTTGCACCTATAATAAATCCTTAGTTCCATTTTTATGGCCTTGGTTAATGGTTTTACAATCTCTTGGAATGTGTTCTGAATAGTAGATGCCTGCTTGCTATCTTAGAAGCAGTTAACTCATGGCACTTGACGACTGGCAGCATTCTCAATGCAGTTTTGACTATCAGAAAATTATTCTTATAGGATAATCAGTAAGAATTAAGGAATCATCTATTTGTCTATATAGCATCACTACAAAACAGTACATCTTCGTTGTTCTGCAGAGATCTGCTCAAAGGGTAGCCCAATACCTAGTGATTGTTATATATGTTTAATAATAATAATAGAAAAAGTATATTAATAGCAGGAGACTCATAAAAATGAATTTCTTAAATGGCCTTTCCTGCTGTCATAGATTTTAATCCAATGCAGATTCATTCTCAGGAAGATCACATGCTAATTTTTAGCTTCTCTTTGATGGATCCTGTCAATATTTTACATTATTTATCAAGTTAATTATATAAAAATAATCATTATTACAGCAAAATGGGAGGATCTGAATAAGTACTACATATCAGATACAGTGGTTGGTGGGAAGGACCTACTCTTGGACTTACTCAGGCTTCTCCATTCAGTTTGCATTGTCATTCCAGCTCTACATAGTATGACAATGAGTGGAAAGCTGCTAAGCACAATGCCCTTACCCATGTATATGTGCATACACGGGCATATGACTTCAGGTTGTTTGGGAGAGATGAGTTAGAAAACAGTTAGTAGAAAGTAATAATCGCAGTTATAAACTCCATTCTAATGAATAGGATGGAATATTAGGCTAAATAATTGCATGATTTAGAAAATGTATTTAGTTTTGGATTATAGATGGAGTTTACTCCTTTCTTTCATTCTATGATACACAAACACTTCTCAATCTTACTCCACACACCATCATCATGTATACATTTTACTTGTCAATTTAGAACAGGTAAAGGAAATAAAATTAAGTGTGATTTGGTTTTCTTGATAAAACTGATCTGTAGTATATTCAAATCATGCATTCAGGGAATTTTTTACTCATTCAAAATTCTCAGTATACCTTGAGGGAGGCTTTTGTCAGGTGAACTTTGGGAAGGAGGGCTTATGTGTATATGACTTATGTCTGTCTAGAAGCAGTTTCCCTCCTCCATTCCTTAGCACATCTCTAATGCCACCCTTACTATGTGTTTCAGGATCACTACGACAGCAGCGTGCATGATGGACCTCAGAAGATACCCACTGGATGAGCAAAACTGCACTTTGGAAATTGAAAGCTGTGTGTATTTGAGTTTGCCTTCCTATTTTGTCCTTCGAATTTTAAGTTGTTGTTTTGTTGTTTTTTGTCATTGTAAGTTAGCATATGTACCTCTTAAAATTAGTCCGGGAGGCACCTCAATGGTAGAATGCTTGCTTTCTACACACAGACCCTAGGTATCATTCCCAAGACAGAAAACAGAATAAAGTATTAGAGAATTAACTCTTTCCAATGTTACTGTGAACACACACACACACTCAGAGAGAGAGAGAGAGAGAGAGAGAGAGAGAGAGAGAGAGAAGCAAAACGATTGAAAGACAGTAGTGTGTGTATGTCTGTGTGTATATAACTCAGTATAAAAGAGTACTTTATTCTAATCTGATTAGATAGCCTGTTTTCTGTGCTGAAATAGAAGAAAACAAATGTCCTCCATCTCAAACCATTCAGCAAGAACAGAGCAAACACTGAGATGCAATTTTCTTACAATCTGCTTCATCATGCTTGAGTGGCTGGACTGCTGAGACCCTTGGCAGTTGGAGTGAAACTCATTTCCCATCAGAATCGTAGCCTTACAAGCTGGCCATTTCTGCATCTTGGCAATTTTCTCCAATTTAGGAGTGTTCAGATGCCTTATTGATAATTCAGTGCTGTGTACTTCTACGGGAGAATTGAAGCTGCATTGCTAACATCTAACAAGAAGATGTGCCTCCTGCCACCTGAACAGTGCCGCCTATTGATCCTGACCTGTCACACACTGCCTCATTACTAGTTTCAACAAGTGTTTGTACTGAGTCTATGGCAGCCTGGTTTATTTTTAATCTCAACTGGTGTTCTACTGAGATTTGGGTGGTTAAGTGAATTTGCTTTTTTGGTGTTACTAGAAGAAGTATTTGTGGTTGGGGGTGTATGAAGCTTAAGTAGCATGAGGGAGTACAGAGTTGGGGCCACAGCTGACCACACTGTTCCCTTTGCTATAATGATGCCCATGCTTCCTGACATCTGTGAATTCAGAGATAAGGAATGTAAAGTCACATCCAATGATGCAAAATTGGAGCTTTTGAGGACACTGGCCATGGAGCTTTAAAAGGCTCAGAGGAAAGATGGTGATCCCTACAGTTCCTAGGATTAACCTAGGACGTCTAATGTCTTCTGTTTGGATAGAGGCCATGGCTCTGCTGAGACTATGGACATTTTAGGAAGTGAATGCAAGCTTTCCTTTAGGAAGCAGCTTCATCTCCAACTGCCTGCACACACCTCTGCACACACACTCATTATTGCAGTGTGACC
Source organism: Mus musculus (assembly GCF_000001635.26). NCBI lineage: Eukaryota > Metazoa > Chordata > Mammalia > Rodentia > Muridae > Mus > Mus musculus. Next base: position 57,790,215 of record NC_000073.6, read on the forward strand.
TGAATCTAGCAGCTGTTGGGCAAAAGAGATTTCTTGGGTAAGGGATGACTTGTCCTGCAGAATTCCAGGCTGAAAGTGTATGAGGACAAGCAGAGAATTCCTTTCTGCTGACTTCTATGCACTGGGAGTAGAGTGGAAAAGTGGCATCTTTGTTTTCCAGCTGAGTATAAATTTGTTGATCCATTAATTTATCATCCCTCACCTACTTTGCAGGGTTCCTGTATGCCAGCATTGATGTTTAGCTTTGATTTTGTTTTCTGTTTCTGGGATTAAATCCAGGGCTTCAAATGTGTGAAACAAGCACTCTACCATAGAGCTGCACTCTGTCTCTGTGCATGAACTGTCATAAGTACAGGGGCATATAGCACAGAGGCAAAATGCTTTCCAACCTAAAGTACATGATCTAGAGGAATGTGAAACAGGCAGAATAAGCATTAAGTGTTTTGAAAAGACAAAAAATTAGGGTGATTGTGGGGTTGGGCAGGAGATGGGATCTCATGGAAAACTTCTGCAGGAAGCTTTCAGTAAACCTTGTGACCTAGAGGAGGATGGGCTATTTGAACACCTGAAAAGGATTCCTGCAGAGGACACAGCTTGTCTAGGCACAGGAGCTGCTCTGAGGAGTAAGAGAGATGCAGACCTGGCCTGATAATGGGAGAGAGAGGAACATCACATTGGAGTTCCTCTTGTAAGTTCCTGAGGTCTTTGTGAGAAGTTTGAGCTTATTTTTCCATTGAGTAGAAAGCCGTTGAGGGCTTTATATAAAGGAGTGATGTAATCAGGTGAGTATTTTATTAGGGAAGGGATTGTCAGGTCAGGAGGACAGAAAGAGGTGCTAAATGGGAGATGCCACACTGTGCTAAATGGGAGATGCCACCCTGTGGTTTATCCAAAGCACAGCAGATTGCTCTAGGGACAGAACATTGCAGAAACTAACGTCCTGGGCCATGAAAGCACTGGATACATTTGTTTTGTATGTGTTCAAGTACAAAATTCTATTGCATTGCAATGATAGGTTTTAAATCAGATTTCTATCTTATTGATGTAATTGAAAAATTGAATTGGATCTGATGGTCTGTGATCCCAGCACTTAGCAGATGGTATAGGTCATCTGGTGTTCAGTCATGAGATCTGACTCAAGGGAGAATCAAGGAGACACGGAAGAAAGGAAGTAAGGGGAGGAATGGGGAAGAAGTCAGGGTAGAGAGAAGGTTGAAAGGGAGAAAGGGAGGATAGAGGAAGAAGTAAAGGAAGAAGGGAGGAGTGACAAAAGAAGAGGGGAAGAATAGAAACAAAAAAAAAATAAAAAAAAATACAAAGAGAGCTGGAAATAAATGGACAATCTGTTGTGATCTTCTGGGTGACTCCTGGGTGGCGAGATAAGACAGTGCTTTGTTTCTCATTGATTCTCTCATTCTCACTCTCTTTGTGAGGATACCTATGCCAGTGTATTTGGGCCAGGAGTCTCCCAGCAAAGGGCGTTTCTAAAATAGGCAGGCACTTTAAAAGAACTCTTGCCACTAGACTCTGATGGGGAAAGCTGGCCCTTACTCTCTATAGCTATTTCTTAATCTCCATACTTTCTTTACCCTGGCATCATACTCGTGCTGCAAAGATGTGTGGAAAAGTGGATGCTCACAGTCATCTATAGGATGGAACACAGGGCCCCCAATGGAGCAGCTAGAGAAAGTACCCAAGGACCTGAAGGGGTCTGCAAACCTATAGGTGGAACAACAATATGAACTAACCAGTAACCCCAGAGCTCATGCCTCTAGCTGCATATGTAGCAGAAGATGGCCTAGTCAGCCACCATTGAGAAGAGAGGCCCCTTGGTATTGCAAACTTTATATGCTCCAGTATAGAACACCAGAGCCAAGAAGTGGGAGTGGGTAGGTAGGAGAGCAGGGCAGGGGGAGGATATAGGAAACTTTCAGGATAGCATTTGAAATGTAAATAAAGAAAATATCTAGAAAATAAAAATTGTATGGAAATCCTCACGCATGATTGTTTATAATGTCACTCTGGTCCAAGCTCTCATCTCCCACAGCTCCAGTTCTCTGCCTTTCAGGACCATCCTGGCACAAAGCACACTGCTGAGGTAACACAGAGACACCTGAAAGCTACTTTATTTTCATTCCTTACAGACGTGCACATTGAATTCTTTAAATCTAATAGAGCCATTACTTCCCTTCAACAAAAATAATTTCTTGGGCTATACATTGCAATTTAGTCACAGTGCCTCCTATCCACCATGTTCCTGCTTCTCTCTCCTGGTAGATGGCTACACTACGGATGACATTGAATTTTACTGGCGTGGCGGGGACAAGGCTGTCACTGGCGTGGAAAGGATCGAGCTCCCACAGTTCTCCATTGTAGAGCACCGTCTGGTCTCCAGGAATGTTGTCTTCGCCACAGGTGATCCTGTGTCCACTTTTAGTCCTTTTAAGATGCTCGATGCATTGACAGTATGGTCTCATAGTGAAGTGCATGTTGGCTGGCTTCCACGTATTGTCAGAAATTGACCATCACATGCAGTGTGTATGTAAAAAGCATTTGTACCTATGATAAGATTAGACCACCTGATAATGAGACACTCCCCAGTGTATGCTGTGGAAGATAAGACAGTGGATGAGAAAGTAGCTGATTCCTACTTAATATCATACACAATAGTCCATCCTTGGTTAGAGAAGAGACTGGATGGCCTTGGAGCTAATAAGGGCAGGAATGATAGATGTTCCCCTAAAAGCTGCCACCTTTTTTACTTCCTGGGCTTAGTTTAGCTTTGGTGATCCAGGACAACAGTGGTCCATGCTGCTCTCCGCACCCAACATGGTCTTCTCTGAATGCTGTCTGGTTAAGGTTGCCATGGCCTGAGCTTCACCACCATTGTTATCCAGCTACCCAGAAACAGAGAAGATATCTTCTGCTCTCTGTCTGTGCCTGCTGAGATTTGATTACATTTCTGTCACACATATTTGATGTCTGGGGTGATATCTCAGTTGCTTTTCATTCTTGGCACATGCTCTGCATGATAATTCAGATGATAAATCGAAGTGTTTTCCAAACTAGAGAATAGCCATGTGCACAAACAGTGTTAAAAATGCTAAAGGAAAGCAGAAATGTCTGTACATTTAAACAAACACCAACAGCTATAAATCAGTCTCAGGGTGTGATGGCATTAAGGAAACTGGCCCTTTGCCATCTGCGTAGTACCTGTGGGTGACTGTTGTCTCTTCTGCTTCCTAGGTCTGCTTCATTTCACCTTCATGCTGCTTTTTTCTAGGAGGCACTCTGCCCTGTTCCTACTGCCACAGCTATCCTGGCTGGGTTATGTTGTTGCTGTATACCTTCACAATCCACTTCCATTTCCACCCACAGCTTATGCTTCCCTTGATATCAAGAATGCATATCCCCAAGAGGGACTGGTCCTATTCGCAGCATGTGCAGCTCTCCCCCCGGCTTACTTCCTGCCTGAGATTGGAGCATTAGTCATTGAGTACCTGCACAATGACTCAAAGATTTTACCTGTATCTCCCCTCTCCAACCTGTCTTCTACGAGCCAATGTTAGTGGAGACAGAAGCTTGAAATTTTAAGTCAGTTTTGTCTGCATGCAGTATCGATGAACTGTGGTCTGCAGATCTGTGCAGATATACTTTGTGTGGGGTGTGAGAAAAATCAAGATCTAAGGCTTAGGATCATGTGTGCACAATCAGGAAAACTACTCTGATGCATTGAAGAAAATGGTTCATTTATTATGTATAAAATTGAGATGTCATCCTTTCTTTGCCCCAAGCCTTATATGCAAAGGGTCTGCTCAAAGTATGCTGGTAGTATTTCCACAGCAGAGAGATCCTGCCCATGTCTGCATTTGTCAACAAAGTTGCCTTTGTGACCAAAACCTGTTAACCGAAGACTCTCTTACAATGCTGTCTCAGATGCCCAGGGAGGGTATACACTGGGCAACATATAGCCTACCTTGGACTGGCACTGTTCTTTTAAGCACCTGTGTTTTGATTTGTTCACAGATGGAAGTCAGACTGTACTTCCTATATATACATGTTGCAGGAACAGAGGGAAGTCTTCTAGCTGTGCATTGACCCATGAGGTTATCATGATGCAGCACTGTCTTTCTTGTAGCCTGACTAGAGTTCTACATTCACCAAATGCTCATGGGGCTTGAAATAGGTTATAAAACCTTTCACTTCCAAAGAACTTGTACACTAGAATTACTCTGACCCATGGAAAAAGAAATACCATGGCCGTTGTCATCTTAAAGGTGTTTTAAAGCTAAATGCAATCCTAAATTTTTGTTATCTCCTTTGGTTGTGAATTAATGAAATTCCAATCGGTAATCTGGATCGAAAGACTTCATCACTTAAACATAGGGGTCTACCAAGGATTAGGAAGGAACAAAAATATCTGTCCACTTTAAGTTAGCTTGAGTCATGCATAGCTGTTGAATCTACAGAATACACCTGGATGGCAGGTATATATTAAAATGAGTTGTTTCTGCAAAAGAGATAGTTAAATAAATATTTTACATAGAAGAGATAATTCAAAACCCAGTGACATTCTATAATCAAGGATTAAAATACCCTGTGTCAAAACAAAAAACAAAAACAAAAACACATAAATCCTTCCTGTCCCTGAGTGGGAATTAAGGATTATGCCACTTGTAATGAGGTGTCCGTGTTCTAGACTTGATGTAGTGTTATGGAATGATAACTGAGTTCATTAGTGCCAAAAACTTTTCAGCTCCTAGCATAGTACCAATGTTATGAACAGTGTTTTGATTTGTTTTAAAAAGGAAGCCAGGCTGCATAGTACTAACTCCCCATCACAGTAACATTTTTGTGTCAATTTTATGCCACTAATGTTCCTGGAAGCTCATACTGTTGCAATGTACTAGCTTATGTTAAAGTATAGGAAAATTGGAAGTTCTTGATGTTGATTGGTAGCATAGCACCAAGGTATATTCATGAGCCCCAGGGTCAGTTCCTAGCACTGAAAAGTAAACAAACAAATAAATTAGAAAATTGAAGTAGTGTTGATATGGGGAAATTAAATACAGCTACCATGATGGTCAAGGTTCTTCCTGCATACCAGCCATGGTCTATCTTTAACCTTTTCCATCATTAATCTTTCTAAACTGTAAATTGTCATGTTCTAGTTTTGTGTGTGTGTGTGTGTGTGTGTGTGTGTGTGTGTGTGTGTGTGCATGTGTGTGTGTTAAGTGAGTTCTTATAAAAACATGTAATTCACTTTATAAAAGAGCTGTACAAAGTATGATGTTGGGAGAAGCAACAATCTACTGGACCATTGTGCGGCACCTATATCTGATTCCCTTGCAGTCTTACATCAAAGGCCAGCTGTTCTGGATGAGCTGCATTACCGTGCAGGCTTTAAGAACTGATCCTGGAGTTTGAAGCCTCCACATCCTAACCCAGGACCCTGGAATGTCTTAATTCAATACCAAGAAGTCATGGAAGACAAGAAAGAAAGGAACCGTCTGCCACTGAGCCCTACTGCTGTGTTAGCCTGATGCTACCATTCTTCTCAAGCCACTGACCAGCTCTGATACTTTTTCCATGGCCTCCTTAACACTCTAAATATTGATCTTGGTGACTGCATTGAATTGTCTTTCTTTTCTCCTGCCACTCATTCTTTATGGCACCTCCAAGCATTCATTCAGATTCTAGCCTCCATTTGACATATTTCCCTTTTTCTGTCTTGCACTACCACAGTCCATTCACACTCTCCAGTGAGTAATTCTTATTCCACTGCTTCTACTCCTCTCCCTTCGGTTCCTTATTTTTTCATTGGAAAGCACAAGTGTTAATCTCACATTTCATCAAATGTTCTATAAAGTCTCTTGAGTTAAATTATTTGTATTTAACCATGTATTTGGGGTTCTGACCAATTAACCAAACTCCCAACAATGGGTTCTCCAAAGAAAGTTCACCAGGAATAAGAAAATTGAAGGTGGACTACATTAAGCATTTCATTAAGCAACTGACTTCTTGAGAAATCTTAGGTCCATTAGCTATGTTCTGTTCTCATTCTGAATTCTAATTTTTATTAAAGTGCTTATGAATATATATTATGAACATATATTACTCAGAGTTTACAAGTGTGGAGAGCCGTGCTGTGAGCAATCGCCATTATAAGATGGCGCTGGCTTCCATTGTGCCTAACTAGTAAACAAGCCTTATGCGCAAGTGCAAGAGTAAATTCACGCCCAGTCACTGCCCATCTCGGGGCATAGTAATGGGGTGATGGGCGAGCAACTAATCAGGTGCTGTCACGCCACATCAGGTGCTGAAACGTCACGCTGCGGGCTATATAAGCAGCACCATTTTCCAGGTTCGGGGTCTTCCTTATGTTGAAGCAATAAAAGCTTTGTCATAGAAGGATCCGGTTGTCCAAGTGAATTCTTGCCGGTGAGATACTAGCTCGGACAAGATACAAGCAACAATTTTAACTCAAATCTGGAAGCCTTCATTGTGCTTTCTAAGAAAGCACATAAGCATGGGAAGAAGAGATAGACCCATAAGGACAGTGACAGACAAGGTGACAGGAGACAATTATCTCACAGTGGCACCCAGTCCTCAGTAGGCTAGTAGATGTCAGTCCAGGAATAAGTACAAATCAAACATATCTAAAGTTTTCTGATTCTTTTGGTCAAGACCTAAAATATTATTAGGGCTTCTAAACAAATTTTTGTGCACTTCATTTCTTGAATTTTAACTTTTTTATTATTTTATTAATTCACATTTCAAATGTTGTCCCCCTTCCTGGTCTCTCCTCCACAAACTCTTCATCCCCATACCCTTTGGCTTGAAGAGGGTGCTCCCCCCACCCACCCACCCACTTCCTCCTCGTCCCTCTAGCATTGCCCTTCTCTGGGGCAACAAGCTTCTGCAGGAACAAGCCCCTCTCATCCCATTGATGCCAGATAAGGCAGTCCTCTGCTACATATGTAGGCGCCATGGACCCTTTCATGTATATACTTTGGTGGTAGTTTAATTCCTGGAAGCTCTGATGGGTCCTGTTAGTTGATATTGTTGTTCTTCCTATGCAGTTGCAATCCCCTTTAGCTCCTTCAGTCATTCCCATAACTCTTCCATTGGGCTCTCCTGGCTAAGTCCAATGTTGGCTGTGAGTATCTATATCTGTCTTAGTCAGGTCCTGGCAGCCTCTCAGAGAACAGCTATACTAGACTCCAGTCTGCAAGCACTTCTTGGCATCAGCAGTGGTGTCAGGGTTTGGTGTCTGTAGATGGGATGGATCCCAATGTGGGGAAGTCTCTGGATGACCTTTTTCTCAGTCTGTGCTCCACTTTTTGTCCCTGTGTGTCCTTTAGGCAGTAACAATTCTGAGTTAAAAATTTTGTGATAAGTGGGTGGCCCCATCCCTCAAATGGGAATCATGTCTGTCTACTGGAGCTGGTTTCTTCAGGTTCTATCTCTCTACTGTTGGGTATTCCAGATATTGTCATCTCCATTGTGTCCTGAAAGTCTCTGGAATTCCTGGCATTTGGGACTCTCTAGCCTCCCCCGACCCCCAGTTGCCACCTCCTACTTCTACATATTTCTATTCATTCTCATGGTTCTCTGGAATTCTTTTCTTCCTATACCTGATCCCATCCTCTCATGTTCCATTCTTCTTTCCTCTACCACCTAGGTCTCCTCCTCCCTCTGCCTCCTGTGATTATTTTGTTCCCCATTCTAAGTTGGATTGAAGCATTCACACTTTGGGCTTCTATCTTATTAAGCTTCTTATGGTCTGTGAATTGCACCATGGATATTCTGAGCTTTTGGACTAACAGCCACTTATCAGTAAGTACATAGGATGCATACATCCTTTTGGGGCTGGCTTAACTTACTCAGGATGATATTTTCTAGTTCCTTCTATTTGCCTGCAAAATTTTTGAAGTCGCTATTTTAAATAGCTGAATAGTAGTACTCCATTGTGTAAATGTTACATATTGTGTAAATGTGTACTACATTTTCTGTATCTATTCTTCCATTGAGAGACATCTGGGTTGTTTTCAGCTCTGGCTATTTTAAATAAGACTGTTATGAACATAGTGGAACATGTGTCTTTGCTATATGTTGGAGCATTTTTGGTAGTGGTATAGCTGGGTCTTTAGGTAGAACTAGTTCCAATTTTCCGAGGAACCACCAGATTGCTTTCCAAAGTGGTTGTAAAAGTTTGCAATCCTACCAGCAATAGAAGAGTGTTCCTATTTCTCCACAAAGAAAAAAAAGGGGGGGGGGCAAGACAAGATGGGTTTAATGCAGAATTCTATCAGACCTTCAAAGAAGAGCTAATACCAATTCTTCTCAAACTATTCCACAAAATGGAAACAGAAGGAATGCTACCTAATTCATTTTTTTATTTATTGTTTTAGAGTTTTATTGTAGAAAGGCAGGGAGAAGGAGAGAAGGTAAAAAGAGGAAGACCAGCCATGGCCACATGGAAAGATAGGGGAAAGGAAAGAAAAAAGGAGGACTAGAAAGTAAGAAAGGTGAAAGCTTAAAGAGAGGGAAGATAAAGAGGGAGACCAGCCATGTCCACATGGAGAGAGGGGGGAAGAGAGAGAAAAAGGGAGGGCTAGAGAGTAAGAAAGGTTAGAGATTAAAGGGCTACCTAATTTATTCTATGCAGCCACAGTTACACTGATACCAAACTACATAAAGATCCAGCAAAGAAAGATTTTCAGACCAATCCCACTTATAAATATCAGTGCAGAAACACTTAATAAAATTCTGGCAATTACATTTCAAGAACACATTAAAACAATCATTCAGCACAATCAAGAAGGCTTCATCCCAGGGATGCAAGGATGGTTCACTATATGACAATCCATCTACATAATCCACTATGTATGAAAATCCATATACATAATCTACTATATATACAAACTCAAAGAAAAAAATCACATGATCATCTCAGATGCTGAACAAAACCTTTGACAAAATCTATACAATGCCTTTCTTATTAAAAGTCTTGGAAAGATCAGGAATTCAAGACACATACCTAAACATAAAAGCAATATACAGTAAACAAACATCCAACATCAAATTAAATGGAGAAAAATGTGAAGTAATTCCATCAAACTCAGGAACAACACAAACCTGCCCCCTCTCTCCCTATTTATGGACTAAAGTATTCAAAGTTCTAGCTAGAGCAGCTACGCAACAAAAGGAGTTGGAAGGGATACAAATTGGAAAGGAAGAAGTCAAGATATCACTATTTATGGATGATATGATAGTATACATAAGCCATCCTAAAAATTCTATCAGAAAACTCCTACAGATGATAAACTTCAGCAAAGTGCCTGTATATAAAATTTACTCAAATCAGTCAGTAGCCTTCCTCTATACAAATGATAAATGGGCTAAGAAAGAAATTAGGGAAACACAATCCTTCACAATAATCACAAATGGTATAAAATATCTTGGTGTAACTATACCAAGCAAGTGAAAGATCTTGGGGTTGGAGATTTAGCTCAGTGGTAGAGCACTTGCCTAGCAAGCCCAAGGCCCTGAGTTCGGTCCTCAGCTCTGAAATAAAATTAAAAAGAAAGAAAGGAAGGAAGGAAGGAAGGAAGGAAGGAAGGAAGGAAGGAAGGAAGGAAGGAAGAAAGAAAGAAAGAGAGAAAGAAAGAAGGAAGAAAGATCTGTTCAACAAGAACTTCAAATCCCTGTTTAAAATAAAAATAAAAATAAAATAAAATAAAATAACCTAAGAAGATGAAAAGATCCTCCATACTCATCAATTGGTAGGATTAATGTAGTAAAAAATGGCCATTTTACCAAAAGCAATGTTCAGATTCAGTGCAATCCCCATCAAAATTCCAACTCAATTCTTCACAAAGATAGAACCTTTCTCATCTTCAAAAAAAACAAAACAAAACAAAGAAATGGGATAGCGAAAATAATTCTCAACAATAAAATAACTTGAGGAATCACCATCCCTGACCTCAAGCTATACTACAGAGCAATAGCGATCAAACCCACATGGTATTGGTACATAGACAGACAGGTGAACTTTTAACTTTTAAACTCTATCACTTACCAAAGGTATCTGATTACTTCTCTCAAAGGAATAATTAATAAGGCAATGATTAGAACTTCTGGGTAAGCTCAGGTAAGGCCACTGATTCCTGCAGGAGTAGCAATAAAAGAATCTTTTCCATTATTTTACCTAGTTTCTATTTTGTTACCTTTAGTAAGTTTAAATGTTACTGAAATATTTTTGATGTGCAAACAAAATTTAATGAATATTTAAATTTTTAAATGTCAAATCAAATTGATTCCAGCTCATCAAAAAAAAAAAAAAAAAAGTCCTGCCTCAGGATAGAACAGTTTTCTAGGTGAGCAAGCCCCTTGGAATCCATTCTGAATAGTAGCTAAAATGAGACAGATGGTGGTGGTACATGCCTTTAATCCTAGAACTTGGGAGGCAGAAGCAGGTGGATTTCTGAGTTCAAGGCCAGCCTGGTCTACAAAGTGAGTTCCAGGACAGCCAGGGCTATACAGAGAAACCCTATCTCAAAAAAACAACAACAACAAAACAAAAACACAAACAGAAAGAAAGAGAAAGAAAGAAAGGAAGGAAGGAAGGAAGGAAGGAAGGAAGGAAGGAAGGAAGGAAGGAAGGAAGGAAGGAAGGGAAAGGAAAGGAAAGGAAAGAATGGAAATAGAAAAGAATGGGTAGAAAAGATAAGACAAGAAAACACAAGAAAAGAAAAAGGGATATGTGGATAATGAGAATTTTTCATGGCTTGTCAAACTTTAGTTGGTAGATATTCAAATAGGCCTGAGAATAGGATGTAAGACAATGACATGGAGAAAGATTCAGTATCAAAACCATAAAAAGGTGATTGTAACTTTGATATTCATAACTTTTCTGCTTGAACACATGAATAAGGATATGTTGCAAATACATGTGTGAATCTAAACAACTCTGCCTGAAGTGGTGAAGTGGATGCTCACGTAACTATATCCACCTCCTTGATTGGACTTCTTTCCATTTTTCCTTGATAATTTCTATTGTCTTATGACCCTATAGCCACTGTCACCTAGTCTGAGCATTGTCTAAGGGATAATAGAGTCTGAGTGTTTAGCAGTTATTCTCTACCTAAGCCTCACATTTGAAGACTTAATTCCTCTCCACACTATAGTTCATTTGTTTTCTTTGTCATCTGTAGAAGTGCTCTGCTTCTTATTCACAGAAAGGCATAGAATTGCTTGAATAACCATGTGTGGGGATAAATGTTATTTACATGCCTTAGAATAGAAGTGGAAATGTTCAAACTTAACTGACAATGCCAAACTGCTCTCCAAAATGGTCCTACCATGGCACACATATCAGCCAGCTTGAGATTCCTGCCCCACACACTTTACTTAGATGTTACCTACTAGATGTAAGTTGTGTCTGTGTCTTCCATGTGTCTAGCTGATAGTTATTAATGTGCTTTCTGGTAAGTTGCTTTGATGAGCTGCCTGTGAAAGACAGTGTGAATTGCCTGTCTTTTTCAGAATAAATTGACGGCACAGTGTGTTATAAGTTGTGTGTATTGCAACACTCTTCTCAGAAATTGTGTGTGCATGAGGGTCTGCTCTGATATCTCATCTGAACATTGATTATTTATTCAACACAACTCATTACACCCTTTGCTTTAAGTTGGCAACGTCCTTGTCACTCTTCACTCTTATTTATTACTCTTGGCTTAGTTATTTCTGATTTTCTGTTTTTTATAATTTTACTATCAAATAATTAATTTTTTCTTCAAAATGGGATGGTGTGGCAGTAGATGCTACAATGCCCACATTTGGAAGAGCAGAGGCCAGAGGGTTAAAACATTATGGCCAGGCTTGGCTAAGTATTATGATCCTGTCTCAAGAATAGGACAGACAGACAATTTTTGTAATATTAGCTCTTGGAAGCAAATTGGAGGTGATCTAAGGAATATGCGAGTATGTTTGCAGGTTCAATGAAAGCTCCTACTTTACAGAAGGAACTTGTGAATCCCTAGGTTTTGGTGTTTGTTAACATCCTTGACCCTGTTCCTCACAGACACATGCCCCACTGTTCTGTAAATTATCTATCTATATGTCAAAATAGTGCTGTTAATATCCATCTCCTTCATTCTTAGAAAATTCTCAATGTCTACTTCTTTTGTTTGTGTTATTAATATCAGAGTAAAAATGGGGGGCAATTCTTGCATTCATATTACATAAAATACGGATCAAATGCATCTGTATTTTTCTAGTAACATTTAGAGAAAGCGTCTTCTAGCACAGTGTGCTTTTGTAGGAAAATATTTTGAAGTTTAAAGTCAGGGAGTTGGGATCTTTACTTGTAACACTAATGAGCTATGAAAATTGTACAGATCATGGGAATCGCTGTCAAGATAAAGAACTGGGTTTAAGGACTTTCTGAATTAAGGAGATCATAGCAAATGTGCTCAACTCAGGATAGAGGAGCACTTACCTAGAGCCCAAGGCTTGCACATCACCAAATCAGGATTGCATCTTTCACACTGGTTCTGAGTGTCTGTCCTACACACTGCCAAAATTTATAATGCACAGTTTTTGCCAAATCAAAAATTTATTGCTTTTTTTTAGTAGTCTTTGCATTGAAAGCTTGTTATTTTTCAAGAACCATGGAGAACAGATTATTCAATATACATCTTTAGCTGTGTGATATTTTGATTTCTCTTTATTTTTTTTCTGGAACACAACTAGATAAGGGCATTATGACTTTGTTTCAAAAGATTTTGAAATATGGAGAAAGGTTGAGATATCTAATGGTGAAACTGATCAGTTCTTTAAGTTCATTTTCAAAAATACTGTCAGGCGTGTTCACCAGGGATTATGGCAAAGTGAGCTTCCTTCAAAGCCTCCTGTCTGCCCCTCCTCTGTTTATACCCATGCTTCTCAGTCTTTTCACAGACCCAAAAACTTTAATACTATTTTCCTGAACTCATATTGGCAAAATATTATCATTAGTTCTTTATTTGTAAAGACATAGTAGGTACAGAGGAACAAAGCAGAAAGATCCATTAACATGTGTGTCTTCTTCATGGTTTACTCTCCTCTTGAGCTCAGTGTGAAATTGCCCTTCCTTTCTCCCTTCCCCATGTTCTTTCTTTGCACATCTTTCACCTGCATTTCTAGGCTGGACTCCACTTCCAGTTCCTAGGTTCTAAACTGCAGGCTCAGAGCATGCATGCGACCTCTGCCAGAGAACAGCTTGAGTCTGAGTGTGCTGCTGTGAAATCACTTGCCTTCAGGAGGTCCTGACATATGTCTCACTGTAGAAGCCAGAGGTTTTCAAAAACTCATTACCCTATATCCTTATAAGAGTATTTATCTACATGCATCTACTGGGGTTACCTTTCAGACTCTAACAATTATGTCTAAACATTCTCAATGATAAGAGCACTTTGATTACAAAAAGAAAAGTAAGGAAAAAAAGAATATGTATTTATTGGCAATATAATATATTGCTATCAGTTAAGGCATGTAATTCCCAGTAGTAGACACATAGCAGATTTTCTCCTTTTTATCAGTTGATTTATTGAGATATTCATATACAATATAATTCACCCATTAAAAGTCTACAATTCAGTGGTATTTTATGTATCTGTAGGCTTTTGAATCCTTGAACACAATCAAGTTTAAATTTTACTACGCCTCAGTGAAACCATGTAGTTTTGGGCAGTAATTTTCCCAGGCCCAGTCACTAACCTACTTCCCTTTTCTCTGTGTGTGCTTATTCCATGCACTTAGTGTAAATGGAGTCACACAATAGAGTTCTTTACAAGTGGCTGTTTTCAACTAAGCTTTCTTTGGCACGCATGGTGCACTGTATCTCATTTTTTATTACATTTTACTGCTGAATACTATCCTATTTTATGAATAGACTTGGTACTTCTCATCCATTGACCAATTAATTTTAGTTATTTCCACCTGGGGGCTATTTAGAATGAGATTGATATCAACATTTGTGTACATGTTTTGCTGTGGACATTTTTTTCTATTTATTCATTTACATTCATTTACTGCAATATGATAATTTATTTTTAAATAATTTTTATTTGATGATTTCTGACATGTACATAATGAAATATGATAACATTGACCCTTCTCCCCCTCTAGTACCCATTGTACTTCCTCCAAAATGTCTCTCATACAGCTTAATATATTTTTTATTTTTCATTACTCACTAAGTCTAATTAGTACTGCCAGGGTGTGTATAGGTTTGAAGCCACACACTGGAGCATGAAAAAGTTATCAGTGACCATATCACAAAATAATGATTCTATTTAGTTGTTACCACCTGTCAATAGTTCTTTACTAAGGGATGCAGCCTTTAGATCACCCATACCATCTATACTGGGATTTTAACTGCCATAGTCTTATGTAGGTCTTTTATATGACCACAGCTTCTGTGAGTTTATTAATATGATAACCATGCACACCAGTCCAGAATGCATCATTCCACAGCACTCCTCCAACCCTCCAGCTCTTCCTTTTCCTCCTGTCCCTTCTTTGGCAACTCTTGAGTTTTAGTGGTGTTGGGATTAATGGAGGTATCACATCTAGGGCTGAGCCCTCAGTCTCTTCTTTCAGCACTTTGATCAGTTTTTCATCTCTGTATTGATTGCTGCCAACCAAGTTTATAGGTATAAGCATAATGAAAACAGAAAGCAGTTATTTACCCAATAATAGCTGTGCTGCTACAACACCAATGGGAAGACTGTTCCAAGCAGGTGAGCATTGTAGCATGTATTCCATGATTGTAGCCAGTGCTGGCTAAGACCAAGAATTTTTTTTTTCAGCCTGCCCAGCATCTTCTGACGCTATGAACACAAGAGAGGACATTTCTCAATAGACTTGAAATTGATTTCTCTGTGTCCTGTCACCAAAGTGTTTAATTTCCTTAGTCATAGTTCTTATGATGTAGTTATGCTGGGTAACTAAAGGCAATAGTTGTTTTGGAGACCTCCCTGACCAAAAACATGTAAGGAGGTATCCCATGCCTTACACTGTGATTTTAATTTGATAATGCATAGACATATTTTTATTGTGTCAAACAGTGAATTCACATGTTTATTAGTTGGTGTGATGCTTTAAAACTTTCAAACCGTTTTCTGAAGTGATCCAGGTATTTTATACTGACACCCGCAACATGTACAAAATCTAATTTCTTCATACCGTACCCAGTCTACACTGTCGTTTGACTATAACTCTCCTAGTAGTAATGAAGTGGTTTCTTATTGTGCATTTGACTTACGTTTTTCTGATGAAAAATCTAGCTGAGAATCTCTTCCCTGTGTCCACTTTCTTTAGAAAAACGTCTATTTTAAACCTCCCCCCAACTTTTTATTTGGTTATTTGTCTGGGATATTTTTGAGGAGGAGTAGGCATCCTTCATATGTTCTGGATATCAAATATATGCCTTATAAATATTTGTTTCTATCCTTAGGCTTATATTTTTACTTCCTAGGTGGTAATCATTTCCACCATAATGGTTTTTTATTTTAATGAATTATAACATCACATTTTCTTCTATTTGTAGTAGTATTAATGTCTTGATATTGTGCTTACGGAAACAGAGGGCCTATGAGATTGGACAGCATAAGCAGGAATAATCCGAGTAAACTAGGAAGCTAGCCAAAGCACACCTTTACTCTGTAAGACTACAAGGACATTCAGTCTGCTCGAGGTACATTTTCAACTTGAGTTCTGTTTCCCTTTTCTCTCTCTTCCATTTCACACATTTCCTTTCCTCTCTTTCATAGATCTTTATCAGCATATATTGAAGTGACTAGGAATGAGAGAAGGAAATTAGTCACCCTTTCCCCTCCTTCCTTTTTTGTAAGTTGTGATTGTGTTAAGTTTAGGTTGACCTTCGACCTCCTGCTGAGTGCTGGAACTTCAGGTATGCATATTGTACTAAAAATCACAGAATTTTTAACGTGGGGCTATATTACAAAGTCAAAGGTAAATTACAAGTGAATAAGATAGTGTGACAAAGGACCCAAAAATAGCCCTGGTGCTCTTTCCAGAAGGCAGTGATGAGAGACCTTTAGCAGCTGCCTGGAAAAGGAAGAGGTATAAGTGCCTGGATCACTCCACATCAGCTACAGAAATATTATCTTGTTATTCTACAGATACACTGGAGTGGCTGCTATCCATCTACAACACTAGCTTGACAGTGTATGTGCGCATTTTTAATGAGATCTTCAAAAATATTGATGCCTAGAGAGTGGTGTAAATTTAGGAGAATCGGAGGTCCAGAGCCTGGTTTTGGCATGGCTCTCAATGCCTCCAGGGAAAAAGGGTTGAGATCATCATCTTTGCTGGATACTTTTGCCAAGCAAGCCCTGACTCGGAACATTATGCTGTGCAGAGACTGCACCTCTGCCTGTTGACTCAGCATCTACTGAGGACCTGCCTGTATCTGCATTGGCACACAGGCTCCAGACCAGAGATCTGCATTTCTGTTGTCATCTTGGAGGTTCTTGTGCTGTTTTGAAGGGTACTCAATGCTTTTTATTTTTAAATTATTAGCCATTGGCTATGACTCCTTGTTAATTCCCCCACAGATACAGCATGTTATAGGGAGTTTAGCCCTGTCAATATCATGCCATGGTCTGTCAGAGTTAGATGAGGACCTTTATACTCTATAAGATGCATATGTACTAGCAGAAGGCTACTATTTACTTGGAATAGCTGTTATCTCTCAGAATTCTTAAGTTTACTAGTATCCAGGAATCTTATTCCTAGCGTCTTCTTTTTTCCTTATCCAAAGAAACGTAGTCATTCATGCATATTTGATTTCATTGTGTGGGAAACACAAATCACTAAATCTCGCTCCTGACCATGTCTAATGGAGTATGTTTCTAGTATTGCCCAGTCTTGCTCGGACTTGCCTAGGCTGCCTTTGTCAGAGACTGAGTCAGGAGTCCTTGGAGATTGCTTTCTTCATGCTTCTACTATTCTCTGCTCACTTCTCACACCTGACTAAATGCTAAAATGGCTTTTGAAAAATTGTGTTCTTTTTCAAAACAGAATGTATTTGCTAGATAGATATATTACAAAAATAGATCATCTTAATTATAAATTCTGTGTCTTGGCAAATTTCTAAATATTGATGTGTTTTTTAAACAGGATTAATATTGTCTTCCTAAAAGTTTCTGGTGATCTTGGAGAACTTGGTTCTGTCATTCTGTAATCTCTCATGCTGGCTGAGGGCGGATTTTCAAACAATTTCAGTGGTTTTACACTTCCTGTGTGTTAGCTTGAGTTTGTATTGTTTTTGTTTTGTTTTGTTTTGTTTTAAGTTGTACTTTAGAAAATGTTAAGAAATCTGATGGGGAAAATCAAATTTGAGAAATGTGGTAAATTTCATTGCACTTAAAAATACTTCTTGCTCTTTCCTGGAAGAGGACTAAACATTCTCACTCTCATGATGTAAAGGTTGACAATGAGGCGTGGCCAGTGAAACAGGTGGTAAGTATATGTGGCACCTCATCATAGCATCCCACAATTTTTGCACAGAAAGCACTAAAAAGATCTCATTGCTATAAACTACTGGGATTTGGGGTGTTTGTCACTGCCATGTGCTGACTGAAACAAAGGCTAATTCACCTACAATATAGGAAAAAAGGAAAGCAATGTATAGATGTCATGATCAGACACTGACATCAAATCACCATCTAAGTGTCAACATTGAAATGACCTCATTAAGATCTTATGGAGGTCATGTGATTTCAAACTGAGACACAGTGAAGCTATTGAATGCTTTGTATATTAAACTCAATTACAGAGTCCAGAGAATGAACGAAATGTTTTTTTTTTTTGTTTTTTTTTTTGTTTGTTTGTTTTTTTACCCATCTGTATGTGGGTGCATGGATCCTGGGTTGTAATGCAGGCTTTTGCTCAGCGTTGCAATTTCCTTGCTTGACGAGCATCTTGGAGAACGTATGCCTGCCAACAGAGATCTAATTTTGGTCAATATGGGTAATTATATTTTAACAAGGACAATTCAGGAAGATCATCACTGACATGTGGACGGAACATATAATAAGGATTCATGTAAATTGAATTGGGTCAAGAACTTGCATTATAGCCAGGGGAAGGGAATCTCCTAAAGACAGTGGCTATGAATCTGCAGTCAGGAAGTAATAGACAAATATGGAGACAGTGACAATATCCTTGACTGGACACTGACACGCTCATGTAGAGGCATGGTAAAAATTAAAGTAAGTTATTGTGGGAACATGAAGAAACCTTCATTCCCAAGGATTGTAGTCTGTTGGTCTACACAGGAGAGTTTTGAGTAGGTTAGAGTAGTGTTCTTTTATGCTTCTGAAAATGTGGGTAGAGTAAAAGGTCTGAGGCCTCCAGATGGCAGGCCTGCATGGGTTCCTTCAATGGCATAGCATGGAAAAACTCCATGATTGCATGGGGTGGTCAATACATCTCTGCTGACTCTGTTGCTTAGAGGTTTCAATACACTGATGGTGTTTTAGAAATGAAACAAAATTCAGCGTAGAATTTTACCTTATGTCAAATTCTGAAAAAGGAGTCCAATGTGATGGCACATTCCTGTTATCCTCCTCTGTTGGGAGGCTGGTGAAGAAGTAGCATAGGTTCAAAGCCAGGCTTCGCAACCCACACAGACACTGAATCCACATAGAATGCATTTTAAGAGATGCAGCTGAAGCTAGACCTCAGCATGGGGTGCTTCCCAGAACAGCTGAGCCCCTGTATCCAACCCACACTATGGGAAAATAAATGGATAGACACAATTGCACAAACAAGTGATAAATATCTCCAGATCTCCATTTAAACCAATTAGACATTTTAAAACATACATGCTTACCCACAATCCAAGTGAGGATATGCATGGACAGGTCTAAAATTAAAAAAAAAAAAAAAAAAAAAAAAGAAAGAAAGAAAGAAACAAAAAAAAAAACTTAAGTGAGAAGGAGATTTCAGGATAATTAATAAGATTAAATACAGAGAACAAATAAATACATCAGAAATATTCAACTAAAGAAACTAAGGTGGGAAATGTAGCTCAATGGTAGATCTCTCACCTAGAAATATATGGATTAAAATGGCAGGTTTTTAAAATTATTAGATAGTTTTCTCATTTACATTTCAAATGCTATCCCATTTCCTAGTTTCCTCTCTGAAAAAATCCTCTATAACCTTCCCCCTCCCCCTGCTCCCCAACCCACCCACTCCCGCTTCCTGGCCCTGGCATTCCCCTATACTAGGGCATAGAATCTTCGAAAGACCAAGGGCTTCTCCTCAAAATGGCATGTTTTATGTTAAGAGAATTGTTAAAAGCTAAGAAGCATTCAGCATTGTCACACTTGCAGGGTGAGGTAGGAACTGGAGAATGTGATGATAAGGAACAATGCAGATTAGGGTCCTCTTGCAAAGTAAACTAAGCTAGTAACACTCAAAAAAAAAAAAAAGTTCCAAGCACTAGC
This sequence comes from Mus musculus, assembly GCF_000001635.26. NCBI lineage: Eukaryota > Metazoa > Chordata > Mammalia > Rodentia > Muridae > Mus > Mus musculus. Next base: position 57,809,744 of record NC_000073.6, read on the forward strand.
CTGGCAGTGTTAAAAAATAAGTCTGACACAAGAGCTCTGCATGAAGTTTTTCTTAAGAGTGCTGTTATAGATTTTGCACAGTGGAAATCACCTATATCTGAAACATTTGAGAACTTTTCTTTAATAAACCAGTTTTTGTGTATATGTATTTTGTGACAAAATGGGAAGAATCTGAATTGTGAATTTACATATATCTTGTGTCATTTATGACAGTGTTGATGTTATGTCAACAATGTTGTGTGTGCATTTGATCAGACCTTGCAAAGCAAACTGCACAGAGAGATGTGAAACAACGGGGGAATTTCCATGAAGCTAGTCTTTAAATGCTGAGCTTAGTAAATGGTTTTCTTTCTTTTTATACAATTCAGGAACTGTGGATAATAGTGAAGTAGGCAGTCAGTGGTTAATATCAGCCATCTTCACATAAAATAATAGGTATATGAATGGGTGATCCTGCTGCAGAAGAAATGCAGAGACAAACATGGTGGCACAGAGCAAAGTGTGGATAAGGCACATACAGGCAGTCGCAAATTAAAAACCTGGATTCTTGAAGTAAAAGTGAGGTTGAAAATTCAAGGTCACCTGAAGCTTCGGTTGTAGGCTATAGCCCACACTGAGGTTTTCTATAGTAAAAGATTCTTAAATGTGCAGTGACCAAAATTAACTCAAAGTCAACTGTGAATTGGTGTTTGTTGCAGTGCTTAAGTATGTTGTGCTCCACAACTTTAGTGTGGCTCTGGTTACACACACACACACACACACTGGTACTGGGTACTGTGCATGCTGTCACCCCACATGATGCCAACTGAATGCTGCATAAAACCCTTGGGCTCAGATACAGGACTGCATGTTAGGAACATCAGTGTTTTTTACTGCACATACTAAAGTTCCCCAGCATTTTAGAAGCATTGTGATTTAATTATGGAGAACAAAGGATTTTTTTTTACATATTATCATACCATTATTCCTCAGATGTAAGTATCAAGGATTCTATTGTTTCTGAGCGTTTGGTTTTTTGAAGTGCTGTTTGAGTTTCATAAAACTCCCTATGTATATTTGGGCTTCAGTTTAGGATAGTATTCCTAACTTTCAAAGATGACCATAAACATGCTTCCAATATTTTGCACATCTTTATGTGAAGTGCCAATTGGAGCACTGAGAATAAGACATTTCTTAATTCTGAAACCATTCAAGATGCTCATTGCCTTACAACATCAATATTCAGTGTGTCCATCTTACCTGTGTGCAAACATGCTTTTTACTTTGATAAATAATAAAATTACATGCATCGTGGATTTGTTTTAAACTGTATTTCTTAATTATTTATCATCAGCAAACATTTGGTTATACACCTATATACCTGAAAACATGTAGTTATTTCTCATGGAAGAAGTGGTGTGGGAAAGTTTAAGATGCTCTAGTTAGGCCATCTTGGTATGAGAGATCCCTGCCAATAAACAGATTGGGGGAGGGGTCATGAAGGAGGTGTTATAGGGTCCTTTGGTCTCTCTCTTTTACCAGCCTCTTTTCAATCTAGTAGACTAGGAGCTGAGACAGTTGCACCTATTGCAACTGGTGATATGGTGTTGAAATGCACAGGAGAAACCATAGGTTGTATTTGCCTTATTCTGAGAAAACAATATAAAACAGAGTGAACAAATGTCATATTAATGTGGCATCCTAAGGCTCTACTTTTGCACCTCTGATGGCAGTAGTGGTTAGAGTCCAGGTTACAAAACCCAGGCTGTACACTAGAATTTGCATGCTCCAATATGCTTCTCTAAGGTTCTCATTGGTGCTACTGCTATGGCCAGCAGGACACCCTAGTGTGTATTACAGCCCTCTCTGGGCCTGCATTTGCTACCTACTCTTCCAACTCCATGTGTCATTGAACTATCCTTTCTCCAGTAGTCTAGAGCCAGTGGCTCCAGTCCTCTGGATGTGCAGACAGCATGATTTGTAACAGCCATTTTGCCTAGGAACATCCCAAATTTTCTTTCTATACTAAGGATAAACAAAGAGACAACCATCGATGAAAAACTGAACATCACATTTACTGTTACTCTGTGCTCCATGCCTAAAACCTCCCCAGAAACTGCTCTCACCTAAGCTTTAGCCTTAGAACAACGCTCTTATCTTGCAAACTGATATACTCCTTCCTCCTGTACTCTATAAATCACACGCCGACCTGCATAGTAGTGGGTGGCTCCCCAGTTTATGGAGTTTTCCAGGTGCAAGCTGTTGACTCTTGAATGCTGGAGCAGATTGCCCATCATGGCTCCTCACTGTGCCCTTGTGTGTTTCCTGTAGGTGCCTATCCTCGACTTTCATTGAGTTTTCGGTTGAAGAGAAATATCGGGTACTTCATTCTTCAGACGTATATGCCCTCAATCCTGATCACAATCCTCTCGTGGGTGTCCTTCTGGATCAATTACGATGCATCTGCTGCTCGAGTTGCCCTTGGTATGTGCTACTGTTAAGTCCTATCTAAAATGTAAAGTGACCACATCACTTCAGTGTTCAGGAAATTTAAAGGCCAGAGAGCAACTAGGAATTCTGGGTGTCATTACATCAGCCTCAGTCACATAGTCACACTTTATCTTTAAACAGTAATTTCATGCATGAATCTCTGGATGCACTAATTTAATTATAAGACTGAAATGTGAGTTTTCATGTCTATGAAAGAGAAAAAATGTCTTCTGAATATTTGTATCACATAAGTATTTTTGATACATAATTTTAAAGTTGGGATCAATATTTCCTGGTCAAGATGATTCCACAGACAGAAAGGTATGATTAATTTGAGCTTTCTTCTTTTTCAAGTTAGAAAAAGAAATCATCAAATATTATAGCACATAATTGAAATTACACAATTTAATGACCGTTAAAATAAGCAACTAATTATGAGTCATTCCCCAGAACCCTAGTTTGGTTTGCTGTCCATTGGTTATTTGATGATGAGATTATTAGTTGATATACATTATATCTTAGAGGTTCTGACAGTATTTTTAGGATTTGGTTATTAAGGGAGCACTATGCTCTGCCCAGCTAGTTATTATGAAACCCTGCACAAAGTTATCATGTGAATGCATCAGTGGAACAAGGGATGAGCCATGCACAGGCCAGTCCTTTCCTGGGTTCAATATTGTTTCTGCAGAGGGAATTAACAAAGGAACATTTCAAAATTGTAGGAAAAGTACTAGAAACTTATTTGCCGATAGAGCACCTAACAGAAGATCATGGTTCAAGGCTCTGGTTCACCCTCTCTCCCATCTTTTTCTATTAGCCATCTTCTGCCATCTTATTTTCTAAAATAATGCGCATTTGTGAACGTGAATGTGCTACACCTGTAGCTATGCAAACTGCACCAAGTGTCTTGTGGATTAGACTTTTTTCTCTACCAGAGTTCCTGACGTTTTCATGTGCATAAACCAGTACTCTGGATAGGATCAAGTATCCAAACACTAAGAGGTCTATATTAAAATTGTTATGTATGTCTAAAGAATATGTTTTTTAAAATCTTAGATTTCTGTGCAACTGGCAGAGGGTGTGTGACAGATCTTACTTCAAAGACTTTAATGGCAGTAGACCACTCTTTGCCTAGGGTGGTTGATTTTTTTTTCTCTTTGCATTTGCAAAATTAAGTGACAATTTGTAACTTTATATGCCCCAGTACAGGGGAACGCCAGGGCCAAAAAGGGGGAGTGGGTGGGTAGGGGATTGGGGGGTGGGTATGGGGGACCTTTGGGATAGCATTGAAAATGTAAACGAGGAAAATACCTAAAAAAAAAAAAAAAAAGAGACAATTTGTAGGAGCGGGTCCAAACGCCATAGTTAATTTACACAATTTGAGGTTTTCTCTCTGTTTCTTTTTGTCTGGGACAGAATAATACTTTAAATTCGATTCTGTCCTGTGGATTTGAGTCTGGCATCAGATAACAACTAGAACTCATTTGCATGAAAACATACTTTATCTAGAAGTTAATTCTACATACAGGTTTAATCCTGAGGTTCTCTTTTTGAAAAAATAAATGTAGAGAAATGAAAAATGACTTGAACCCCTCGGAGCCTGGAAAAGGATCATTTACATCACAATATCAGGAGCATCACAGTGACCCTGCTGTCAAGCACTTGCTACAGCAATTAGAAAGAACCCAAGCACTGTAATTATCTGGGCTTGCAAGGGATAACCCATACAACAGATGTGACCCTCTGAAGTCTGCCAGCTACTACAAACTCTGTACCTGCTTACTTGAAAATATCACAACATGAAACAGGTAGTCTGTCAGAAATGACACTGACAATCCAGCTTGATCAGAGTGAAGGAACTTACTTTCATGTTCTCTTGATTATCCTGCTGCTTCAAGCCAAAATCAAGTCTTAGTAACCCTGCTGGCATGGTGCTATTCAGACAAGCATTTGAAGTTGGAGAGGCAGGTGCCAGGGGTAGAACAGAATGGGAACTTATAGAAGTCTATTATTCCCAGAGGTCTACAGGCAGCTGTTTTCCTCTAGCCAATGGGGGCTATACAGGAAAGAACCTAGCAGGCATCATCCTCAGAGGATTTTTATCAAGTTGAGTTTTTTGTTTGTTTTGTTTTGTTTTGTTTTGTTTTGTTTTGTTTTGTAATTGGAGGAGACCCTGATAGTTTTCAAAGGCAGCCATTATAACAGACTGGCCTTGCCCTACCCTACCACTTGACTTTTGAATTGCTATGTCATCTTCCCCACTTATATGCACAGTCACATGATGCCACTGATCATGGAAGGCCACCAAGGGAGACATCATTTCATCAGTGTTGAGCATATAAGTGCTGGTGACCAGCTCTTGGGAGTGGGGGAAAACAGTAGTTGAACATTGCAAACCTTCTGAAGAATGGTGAGAATGTCTAATTCTGTAGCTTTTGCGTGGTGTTTTCACATTTATTTGTAAACTGTAATTATCCCATTGCCACATTCAAATTTTTAAAAGTCTCCAGGTGCACATGAATGTAATGTTAAAGGGAGTCTTAAAATATTCTGACATCTGAGATTTCCAAACGTTTCACAAGCAACTGTGGTTTGCAATTATGCATAAAAATAGTTTCTTGGTTCTTCCATGTTCTGTGCTGTTAGCAGTCTCTTAGGGTCAGGATCAGGAGAGAGTACAGATGGAGTTTTCACCTTGTTTCTCTGCTACTTTCCCCTATGGAAGGCATTGCTCCACATCCCAGGCAGGGCTAGCTCTGGAAAACACAGGTCGAACAAACATGCTTCTGACACCAAAAGAGCATCCAAAGGGCTAAAAAACAAGAGAATGAAAATATAAACCCTCCCCTACAGCCCTGCTTCTGTCCCAGAAACTTTACCTTGCTGTTGCTGCCTCTTAGCCTCAGTCACATCATTGATTGTGTGTGTGTGTGTGTGTGTGTGTGTGTGTGTGTGTGTGTGTGTGTATGTGTGTGTGTGTGTTAGTGACGTTGAAAACAATCATTGCCAGTCTCTTCCTTTTGAGTGACTGACGTCTTAGGGGAGTAAATCCTAACATAGGAATGCAAGGGAACTGTTTTGCCCACATTCAAGGATGTTGGTTGAATTCATGGAAAAGCCTGACCTTTAGAGCTGGGCACGTCCTTCAAATATCTTTCATTTCAACAGAACAGGCTCAGGAGGGTTCTAAGCTTGTTTTTGCTGTGACACTTAGTACTTGGTGACCCAAACACAACTTACCTCTCTCTGTTCACCAAGCCCTGTGGTCACTGTGGCCTCAAATCACTTAATTTATAATCTCTGCATATAAGGAACTCTATCTCCTGCTGTGGAAGGTAAGGTTACAAAATATGCTGTTCTTGTGGTCTTTAAGGACTATAGCCAATTTCCCTACACAGACACACATCATCTATACAGAACTATGTAGAGAACTCAGCAAAATACTTTCAGAGGAGCTTCTTGGTGTCAGAATTTGAGAGACTCTCAGAATTCTCATACTTATATCCAAGCTAACCGCCCCACCCAGATTGTGTGCATTCTTTTCTACTTGAGGAAAATGGTTCCAGTGTGAATCTGCTCTCTGGACTTGGCCCTCCCTCTTTCAGCTTAGAGCTAAGTCTCCCATTAATCCATAAAAAGCCCTTAACCACGTCTCTCAGCAAGACCTGAAATAGGACACACAGCCACCTGGTGACCAGATCCTTACAGAAATAAACCACTGGTGTGATGTGGCCAGGCACTCGGTGCTTATGTTACATTCTGGAACTTCCTGCATTTGTTCAAACATGCTAGGGAACACATTCTTCCTAGAGGGCCTAGATATCTTGCCTTTCACTCTCTCTAGACACCCCAAACTGTGATAGGAGTGGCTGGTTAGGGCCTCTGTGGGTTTACTTTCCAAGTGGGGATACTCACTAGCTGCTCTAAAGTATGATATGTTGCCATAAGACACATAGATATTCCAGTGGCATTCAGTCCAGTTAATTAATGTCTTCTAGAACATTGCAATGGGAGCATGACTGTGATCTGAGCTGCGGTACTCATACTGCCTTTGCATTTTAGGGATTACCACCGTGCTCACCATGACAACCATCAACACTCACCTTCGGGAGACTCTACCCAAAATTCCCTATGTCAAAGCCATCGACATGTACCTGATGGGCTGCTTTGTCTTTGTATTCCTGGCACTTCTGGAGTACGCCTTTGTCAACTACATTTTCTTTGGAAGAGGTCCCCAAAGGCAGAAGAAGCTTGCGGAGAAGACAGCCAAGGCCAAGAATGATCGTTCTAAGAGTGAAATAAACCGGGTAGGCTCTCCACTGCCTGGACACTCCAACCATGCTGAGTCTGGCCTAATGGTTCACCTCCAGGGAGCTAGGCAGGTTCCTAGGGCAAAACTCCAGGTTCCTTATCAAGCTAACGTTGGTGCAGGTGGTGGAGAAGTTCAGCTTCCATTCTCACTGTCCTTTCAGAAGAACAGAGGAGGATCAGGAGTGGTCAATAGACTGAAATGTAGGGCTGTTACTTGACGTGGGAAAAGTTTCTAAAAGAACTCAATATTCTCTTAGTTGTAAGATTACCAGTTCACTCATCCAGCTGGCCCTCATGGTGGACAGTACAGTATGCAGTCACCTCAGTGGTCCGTGGGGAGAACCTTAAGCATTATGGCCTCAGGCACTGTAGGCTCAGAAGTTCTGCTGAGCTTTGGTCTCTGCACAGCACAGCTTTGCCCTCCACCAGAAAGCCATAGCCCAACTCAGGAATGCTCACCTTCCAGTCACAAGGGGCCTCGGAATTTGGAGATATTTGCTTATAAATGTGTTATTTTATTATCATGACATATTAATGAAATTGTACAGTTTATATAAAGATTTTTTGAAGTTCTCTATTACACATTCATCTAACTTTCTCAGGGATATATTTCTACCAATTTAAAGACTGAACTTCCTTTCTTCTTTGTTATGCTGTTCAAATCCATCTTTTCAAATCTACATGTTTTTCAAGCCTTTGAAAGTCTCTTTTCATTCTCCTGAACATTTGTGCCGACATGGATCCCTAATGCTGCCTAACCTGGGGTGGCAAATGTCCATGAATTGATGGAGACCTGTCAGTGAGTGGAAATGGCCTCTTCTTATCTATAAAACATAAATGAAGTTCGTCTCTGAATAGAAATAGGTTTTCCATAGACAAAATTATCTGCAATATCTTACTGGAAAATCTACTGTGTGCCAGACTGTTAATGTTTCTATGGAGAACATACCATACTATGAATACACAATATGTCTTGGCCTTGCTGTTACTAAGGAAACTAGAATTAATCACATCATATTTTCTCTGTGGCCAAGCACATGTACAAATGCATACATGAACTGTGTTCTTTCCCAATTCATATTTTCTCTAACTATTGCAACTTTGTTTGCATTTTTTCTAAATGTGACTGTTTAAAACAGTCAAATCATTATTCAGAAACATCTTTTTGAATGTAAAGTTCAAAATTTAAAGAAAAACATCAAACCTGTAACTTTCACAAATAAAATTATCAGAATGTAGAAAGAATATAAATTAGATGTATAGGAAATTTTAAGTTGACTCCTGAATGAATTTTAAATCAGTGGTGCCTTTATATGGTAGTATTTTTAAATATATGATTATCATTAAGTTCTTAGATTTTAAAAGCACTATATAAGTATCAAGTATTCTCATTTTTACATCTATTTGATATTCTTACAGTTAATCATTAAAAATTATTCCTCCCTCACTTAAGAATTTAGAGATGAATTTTAAGTAGAAATGGACTTCCTAAAACATTTGTATAAAGGGATGTAGGGTGAACATGAGAACAAGAGCCACACACCTCATACCAGACAGAACAGGCTTGGCATGAGGGATAGGAGTGTGACAGTCATTGAAACAGTCCCACTTCAGTTCTCAGTCATGACACTTGGCTCTGGTTATCAGTGTCATGAGCTACCGCCCCATTTTCTCTACCAGGGAAACTGTCTGATTACTGCAGGGAACCTACTTCTTATAGTCTTTCCTAAGAAAGCTGCCTATCCTGGGGTACGTCATAGGCAGAGAGCATCCTGGAGGTATTGCAGGCAATCAGCTGCCAAAAAATATTAGAAGACTATAATACCCAGGGTTTTACTGACCCTGCTGTAAAACCACAAGTGGATTCCTTATATACTTAGTGGTTATACAATATTAGAGCTTAGCGAATGATACATGAATGCTCAGAATGTTTCTATATTCTTTCAATTTATCCTCTTGGTACAGTGTAAGTCTCTAAGCCTTAATTCATCTATGTATACTTCCTGTTTGTTACGAGATTTTCTCTATACCTAAGAGCAAGCCTTTGGTCACAGTGAACACATTACATTGGCAAATCTTGTGATATCTGAAGAGCTGACCAGTTGGCATGGTATTTTAATGTCATGACACAATACACCTGTAATTGTTTTGCTAGCCATTGATTATATACCTAAAATGTGCTAGGCAGAGACATAATCTTGTAAGTGAATCAGATTCACAGATTCAATATTATCCTTAATAAGAAGGAATGTCTCATCACCCGCAAATTCAAATCCTCTCTTGTTCTTGTAAAACCAGAATCGAATGTGGAAAATGAGTAAGAATGAGATATCCACTGAGTACCAATCTAGTGACATAGTCTACAAAATAAAAACTCTTATGTGATCTTTTCTGGATGAGATGATTTTAATTTTGAATAGCCGCACCTGTCTAGGTTCAGAGCAGAAGAAAAATCTACAATGAAATCATTGGCTCTATTTATAGTCAGTGTGAGCTGGACCCTTCAAAATAACAATAGTTCGTGAAACAACTTAAAAATTACAAGCCACCTGTCATTCTGTAAAAAGCATTTCAACCTGAGTTCTCCAGTCACTTATTTCTATTCTGAGACCTACATTCTAGAGGTAAGGACAAGAGAAAGCAATCATTCTCTCTTTCAAAAACATGGATTGCAAAAATTTCTAGAAGTTAATAAAATATAATACATTTAAAGCTTTTTGGACAAAAAAGCAAGTAATTTTCTGCACATTAGTTCATGCTTAAATGAGACCCATGTAAATCCATAAGCGAAGCATCCATGTTTGTATTCTTTTGCATACCAAAATAAGTATTATTTGTGATAGAGTTTCCATTACAGGGAATCAACCTGTCTGAAATAGAATTGTATAAAATTATATTGATTCTTGAGCCCTGTCTCAGCAGAGCCCAGAAACAGCTACAGGCTTGTCATCAACAGTCACAGAAACCAAGGGAAATTGACCAACTGGTCAGGCTTTATTCTTTCATTTGTTAGCTACAAGCCAAGTTCCTAAGAAAGCCTGGCTTTCCTCAGACTAAGCTTTTCAAAGAAACAGATTCCTGCTGTCATTAGATCATTTCCCAGGCACAAACTGTGTCCATAAAGGACTAGCAAAGACAGGATGCTGCTTGAAAGATCTTTCTCTATATGTCAGAACATCAGTCTTATTCTTTTATATCTTCTTTAGTCTCCGTGTATTCTGAATTGCTACATATGCCATCTCTGCTTTTTTTTTAATTCTGTTAATTTACCTCATGACTTACATCTTCCCTTTCTTCAACACCCAAGTCAAGTATTCCTCTCCATAGTCCTCTTTATTTCTTCCCATCAGTGTTTACATCTTGCTTTAGTCAAAGCCACTGTTTTTGTTGCTGTTCTTCCAATTTCCCGCTCATTCTCTGTACATGCAATGGCAGGGCACCTAAGTTATTTCCCCTTTCAGGCCGCACCTAGTTTCTTGCTCCTCCTAAAATACATAGAGCCTGACTCCATTGGGGCAGCTGCTCATGTCAGGTGGCATTTATCACTGTAAATCTGCTCCTGCTGGACTGGTAGGATCTACCCTACCACATAATTTTTCATTTGAATTCCGTTGATACTGGTAAAAGAAAAACAAAAGGGAACTTTTCATATCATGGTTTTGATAAGTAGGAATATGTTTTAAAATTCTTTTATAAAAGATTATATTAGTTGATTATTTGAAGTTCCTACCTACTAGATTGCTTGAGAGAAGGAATGCCCCTGCACTCATCTTCATGGTTCATAGCTTAGACCATGAATGGCCCTGTTGGGAAGCAGGTGTGTCCTTATGATTTCCATATACCCCCTTGTGTATGTTTCCAGTGAGGCACTGTGGTGGACCACAAGCCCATCATCTCTCTGTTTTCCTCTTTAAAAATAGCATAGGCTATAAGGAATATATTTTTATAGCTACTAATGTTTGTGTTCTTTTCTATCTTGGAGGAAAATTTTTGAACTTTCTGGGATGGTAACTACTGTAATGGATGAGCTATTATTATGAAAAAGAGTAAGTTCTACATTAGTACTTTAAAAAGTCAGTGTCTCTCCCTTTAGGATGTTCTCTGGCTCAATTTCAAGAACAAAGAACTTTTTAAAATGTCAGCTTACCATGAAGGTAGATTTGTTTAAAATGTTGAACATAGAAAAAGAATCAAATTAAACGTTTAATGTGGCTGCCTGAGTATACCATCCATGATGTAAAGGCAGCTAGGTACCAGGTAGAACCATGCTAATTCACTGTAGTCAAAGGAAGTAATGAAATAAATTAAATGTCAGGATCACTGGTTGAGTCCCTTCCAAGCCAACTTCCAAGTCAAGATGGTTTGTGAGCCACTGGCCCTTTCATCCCTGTCCTGCTCACTACTTAATGCCATAAAGCACTGTGGACTGCATTGGAGACAGAGGTCAGCACTCTGACCTGTACACTTGCTTTTAACTGTATGCAAAGATCAACTCAGGCATCTGTTCATGACTACTTCCTTCCTGCCCAGCCATAGGTACTTCAAGGTGTCCCTTTTTAGGAAGAGCTAGTGTGGCCAAGTTTCTCCCACAGCTGAACCTTGTTATGGTGATGCTGCAGTGGGAGTGAGAGGCACAGCCCTTTACTGTTCACTTCTGTTTCAACCATGCCATGTCATCTGTGGCTTTGGCTATCTCTTCCTGCTTGAACTATTAACAACTAATAATTAACCACTAACAACTCAGTTTGACGTCTCTGGAAGTCTTCCTGGTTCTGAAGACAAACAAACATCTTTTAATTGAAAGGAGTTTATTGTTGATCAATCCAGGGAAAAAGAGAATACAAATAAAAACGTAGAGAGAAAATACAAAGTCCTATTCAATCCTAATTTCTCAGTCCCTGTAAGGTTAAGATATAACTCTCAGCTATCAAGTCTAGGTGGGGTCTCTCCTCTCTCTCCTTTCCTATAACTTCCAAGATAAATGTCAAGCTTAGTGACTCAAACCTGCAATTCAAGCACATAGGAGGCTGAAGAAAAAGTACTACCATGAGTTTGAATCCATTTTATGCTCCAGACTGAGTTGTTAGTTAGCCAGGGCTAGACTGGGACTCTGCTTCAGAAAACAGAAAACAAAACAAACACAAAACAGAATCAACAAAGTACAGAACTTCTGCTGCTACAGTTGTAGTAAGCACCCAGAGAACAAAAGCAGAAAAGGTCATCTGTCTGTCCTTTAGGGTCTCTTTTCTGACTGCTATTGGCCAGGGAGACCTATATGATGGACTCCCTTGTCCCGTCTCACATTCAGCTTTTCTTCTTGATCCTTTTGACACGTACTCTATATCATTTTTTTTCTGCTTAGAGATTATGTTTTATGTTTTATTCTAAAAACATAGGGTTGGAGTTTCTTAGCATGACAAACAGAAACCCTTACTTAGCCCAGGCTCTCATCTATCTTCACATTCATGAACAAGTGTCCTGATTATTAACATTATATGGTGAAAACATGACAATAACAGAGAAAAAGCAGCACACACTCCACCCACCAACAGGCATAGAATGTATCAGAAACTAGCTGGATTTCTTGGGTCTTTGATGTGCTTCATACTTTGGCCTAAAAAATATCTTTTTCACCTGTGGTCTTTTATATAGTAGGCAAATGCAAATCTCATGTTTTCCCTCATCCTATAGGGTTTTCCTTTCTTTCTTTTTCTTTTTCTTTTCTTTTTTTTTTTTTTTTAATAGAGTTGCTATGGCAAATTAAAACAAATTTAACAGGGTAAAACAGAGCTCAATTTTGGCAGACATCTTCTAGGTAAAAAGTACCAGAAGAGAAGGGGAAGGATAGGTCTGCCTCTATCATACAGACTAAAACCAAAGTTGTTCTGATAGCACTGCACAATGAGGTGGCTGGGCAAGTATGTCCTTGTGTTATAGAATTTGCTTGACTGTTATCTGGGGTCAGTCATTGTTCCTGTGGGCTGTCTTATTCCTTCGTAATGAACTTACTCCTGCAGATCTTCCTACAAAAAGCAATTTGACCTTTTAGGCAGATATTTGTCTGCTGACTTCTGCTTCTAGCTAGAAATGTTCTCTACTTATAGTTAGAAAAGAATATATGATGATATTGTGCCCATCGAACAATTTAAAATGAACTATCTTGAGGGCTGTACCCTTAATTACATCTACAAAGTCCCCTTGTAACCAGCTCACAAGCTGTGGCACATGAGAATTGACCAATAGTAGCAGATAGTTAAGTTACCTTGAGAGGTATTTTCAAACCGGAGTGTGATCAACTCACTGGCAGGAGCCTGGGTGGCCTCTACTATATGTATCCCTTCCTGAGCCTTGGATACTTTGCAGTTGGTAGCTGTGATTTTGGGCTCTTTAACCTGCTCAGTGTTTCTTCACGTGGTTCCCTATCTCTTCCTGAATAAGGGTCAGGAATACCCCTCCCTGACTTACAGCCTTCACATTATGCTTAACACCTTTAGTGAGAGACAGGAATATCCATCTATAAGCTGGAAAGACTCAAATTAGCATATCAATAAGTCATTGTATAAAACAACTAAAGGTTTATGGAGAAATCCATCAACTAAAAATATAGTGCTCAAAGGAGAAGGCTGGCCAGGGAGAAAGAATGGAAAAGGGGGTACAGCCTTCCAGGAAAAGGATAGACACAGATGGGATTATGGAGAGCTCAGAGAACCAGGCTGTAGCAACTATAGTATGATCCAACTGCAACTTTACCAGGGACACCAGCCCAGGTTCCCCAAGTTGCATGGTCCCGCAGCCATAAGGAGGCTGCTGAAACATTCTGTGACAAACCAATAAACACATGCATCAATGGCATTGCAGTGGAAGGTCTGCATCTATATTTAACAAAGAATAAAACTTTATTATTTTTATGTTGACTTCACTGTGAAAAGAGACTTGCTACTTTAAACATAGCTCTTGGAAAAGAGGACTTCTGCTAGGGCCACATTATGCAGAGACCCACATCTGGATCTACCCCAATAGTCACCATGAACACCATCATGATTGTCCCTGTGCTTCCCCACAGTAATCTAGCAATTTAAATCATCAGAGAAAGGGCTAGCAGGCTAGGATAGGCATACTTATCAGAGGTTGCCCAGGGGTCCAATGCAAACATTCAAAATAGAACAAGCTAACTTCCTAAGGAAATCCCTGTGTCTACTTGAAACCAGAGCTGGCAGCATATGTTACATGTACGCTGCCAGTCTATCAGTTCATGCCTAAGACAAAATTTAACTTATCAGTAGGCAAAGTAAGAAACTAACATGAGGGCATGGGGAAAAAAAGAAGAGGAATCCTAACAATACAGCCAAATGAAAGTTATCTGCATGAGGCCTTCTGTTGCAACAGTCTTTCATGTGCTCTGCTCACCTCCATTTCTGGTTGAGATGTCTGATGATTCAATACTCATGTGACTTGGAAGGGAGACCGAGTGACACGGGTATTGTGCCGTTGCCAAATCTAGATGATACAGGTTGAAGTGCAGACAAGGCAGAGAGTACTATATCATTTCCATTCAATGCACAATTATAAGCAGTCACTCACAGAGAAGTAAAAATCTGGAAGGGATTCACACTTCAGTTTTCTCTTCAGTAGGGATCGTGTAATGTGAAATATCAATTTGGTAAAGCTGCCTTTCCTTTCTCTATAAGAACTTTCAGATAAGGGAAATACACTCTGAAAGCTGCACTTAAATTTCCAAAAAAGTATTTTTCCTATAAAATGAGACAGGGAATTAACATACAGATTCTCATAAGCTACGTTTCATGATTGTGTAACAGCATTCTGTCCAGGTCTTGCATATTAAAATTTGATAGGCATTCCAGCTTCCTAAGAGTATACATTTTCTTCCCATTAGGTGGATGCTCACGGGAATATCCTATTAGCACCGATGGATGTTCACAATGAAATGAATGAGGTTGCAGGCAGCGTTGGTGACACCAGGAATTCAGCAATATCCTTTGACAACTCAGGAATCCAGTATAGGAAACAGAGCATGCCCAAGGAAGGGCATGGGCGGTACATGGGAGACAGAAGCATCCCGCACAAGAAGACCCACCTACGGAGGAGGTCTTCACAGCTCAAAATCAAAATCCCTGATCTAACCGATGTGAATGCCATAGACAGATGGTCCCGCATCGTGTTTCCATTCACCTTTTCTCTCTTCAATTTAGTTTACTGGCTGTACTATGTTAACTGAGTGACTGTACTTGATTTTTCAAAGACTTCATTTAACACTGAGTGAAATATTACCCTGCCTGTCAAGTTTTTATACCAGTACACATACAAACACACACACACATACGCACACACACACACACGGACACACACACAATTGTGTATATATATGTGAACTTTCTCAGCATATATATAAAATACACGTGTATATGAGAATGTATGTGTATATGTTCAAGGACACAGATAAGAGTATCTGTGTACATAAAACAAATACGCATACATACCATACATTTTGCAACTATGGACAATTTAACACAGGATGCATATTAAAGAAACTCATAGCTTTTTCTTTCTTTTTTTAATTGAAAGGGACAAGTATCTAAATATTATGCCTCAAGAATGAGGGCGTGAAACACAGTCATCCCAAAGTGTGTCTTTTATTATCATAAGTTAGATATTTTCGCTTAAAAATCCAAAAGGAATTCTTAGTTAATCTTTGGGAACTCCCACAGCCGTAGTTGTACACCTCATACCCTCTCAGTTTGCAACCGAGGCTTGTTGGCTTCTCTGTGATGGGCTTGTTTCATCAGGTGTGTTTTTCTGTAGTGGGTTAGCATATGAGATGAGTCACTGGCAGTGCACTTACCTGACTCTTACTGGTAGGTAGCTCCTACGCTGGTGTCTGAATAGTCATCTTGAAAAACTCACTGGGAATAAACGGTGTCCCGTTTTAAGTACTCCACCATCCCATATACATGGGAGATTTCTGTTAACATTAAGTGGGTCCAGCTTAACTGTCATGTGGGAACACAGTGGCACATTTTGATAATGACATTCAATCGCTAGAAGTGTGCTCCACATCTCATCCAGATTTCTAGGTCTGCTATTTAACTGGAAGCATAGACGTCTCAGGTTCTTTGTTACTCTAAGGTAAAACCATCTAGAGTGGTTTCCCCCTTGCAGTTATGTTACCATTCTTATAACATTGTATGTTAATATAAATATATTTGCATAATATGCATACCTACATATATTACCAAGATTTTGTTTCTTCTGCTTGCTATCATGGCAGCATGCAACGTCATATTTTTCATTCTGTGATGTAACTATTTTCTGTTATCTAGAAGTTAGGATTGAATCTAAAATGTTTCTACTGTTCACTTTTGGAAACTTAAAAATCTTCACAGCCTTTATTTATGTACTGACATATCTCATAAGCACACCCAGCTCCTCCTAGACTGACTAGAATTCTGCAGGAACACTTCCAGTCTACACACCACACAACAACCCATGACCGTTTCTGAGGCAAGGAGAGCAACCTGACACAAATAGTCTCTTTTGGTTCCTTCTGATCCACAGCCTCATCAGGATTTGGACTTTTTAAAGCTCGTAGAAACAAGACAAGGTGCACCGGTTTCATAGATGCAACCTTAACTTAGTATTTAGATGAGCTCTTTCTAAAGAAAAACAAAGATGATATATTTTTTGTAAACTATTTCTATCACAGGCATCCATAAACCGACTGCAGTTATGTAAACGGGTGTCACAGCGAAGCATTTGGAAGACAGGATAAAAAACGACAAGCAGTAAAGAACTGCTAAATTAATAACCCCCAAATCCCACACACGCGGCACCTTCAAGTCTGGCGCCATCGTTTTTCCACATAGGCAGGCAGCACCACCACCCTCCCCAGGAGGCATGTGGACAGTCACCATGGACTGACACTACTTGATTTTTCGGTGGCCATTGCAATCTCTAATATGTGGGAGTCTGACTGTTCAAAACCTAATATTAAATAAAACCTAAATCCACAAAATCCGTGTGAGGGACAGTTACTGATTTTTATACCCTTTGCCTCCCCCATTCTTATCTGCTAAGTCTTCTTTACATCACTGCTCCTTTGTTTTATTTTCTATCTGGAGATGAGCCTGTGAATTTTGCCATTTGGCTTTTCTCTGGAGTTTTTTTCCCCCCATGGGTAACAGTGGGAGGAGACAAAAAGTTAGATTTAAAAAAAAATTCTGTAAGTGGCCTTATCATTGTAACATGTTAAAAGAATACAAATGTTTGCAAAGACCTTATCCCTTTCAATAATTCAGGTATCTCTCTCTGTATCCTGTAACTCAAGGTGTAAGTGCCACAGGTAGACAAGGAACTCCAAAATGCAAGCAGTGTGGCAGAAACAGTCACTGGCTGATAATTTATTATACTCAGAACTGTGACTTGTTTTTCTGGGGAAGTGACTCAGAGCTTTTTTGATGCATAGTTGAGATACCCACATATCAAGGCAGAGACCCCGCAGGGCTCAGAAGAGCAGCAGTGCACTCCCGGGGAATCTCTGGATAAAAATTTGCATGGTATAGTCATAATAGCTTTTGAGCTTTTTATATGCATTTGGCACCAAGACTGGGATCCACAACTTTATAGACACTGTAATGAAGTTACCATAGTAGCTAGACTCTAAGTAATATTTGTAATTACACACACATACATACATACATACATACATACATACACATACACACACATACACAAATACATACATGTATTCTGTAAAAAAAAAATCCTTTCTAAGATCCTTGGGTATGTGTTTGCTTTATTCCATTTCAGAAGAAAAATATTTTTCTTCTAATAACTTATGTTATGGCTTCTCTATTTTTTAAAGCTAGGAGAAGTGTTGAGAAGAGAAGTCTGGCTGTGTTAGCAGAAGAGTGGGTTCTGATCCCTATCTAGGAAAGTAGCCTCTAGTAACTTTACAGCAGCCATTTGAGTCAGTAAGTGAGGGTACAGAGGGATTCCACCAGGACCTCTGAATGGAGGTGGCTGTTACCCATGTCCAGAGCTCTTAAGAACAGAAAATTTTAGCTTCTCACCAATTCAATAAACCTTTAGTTTTCTCAATAGTACTGTCTTTCCAAAACGAAATGCTTCGCAGAGGGCCCATGGTGTTGACGCCTTGATGACAGCCCTTTATTAGTCATTTCCAGATATGTCTGTGACAATTCAGTAGCCCTTCTCTATCAGTCCCAGCAGAAAAAAGACTCACCAGAGTGGAATTATCTTTAATTGAATGAAAGTCACTCCTGCTCACCAATCCCGGGACAGTTGAGTGGTTGTGTTGCCAATGCCGTGACACCCTCACTGCCCCTGAATCTCAAATGAACTAAAGAGTATATCATAATAATGTTCCCACTAGGCTTTAAGTGACATGTCCATCTGCAGTATTGTGTGTTTTGATGCCAACACGGGGACATCTTCAGTTGTTCCCATCAAAAGCAGTTCTCTTGTTTTGAAACACGGAGTTGACAATTTCACCAATGAGATCATCTCAGAGGGGTCAGGCACATTGTAGCTGTAGGTGTTTGAACCACGGAAACACATTCTGAAAAGATGTGTCCATTGTTGAATCTCCTTGCTTAAAAGCATAAGCCTACTATAATTCATATTTTAACCCTCCACCTAAAAATAAAAAGAGTTCATATTTCTGGCCATTTTCTGTAAGCCAACTGAACCAATGGTAAAATATTTTGTTACTTTTGGAATGAACTCTGACTTCATGTCAGTGTGAACTTTCCATCACAGTAACATTGACTCTTTGGGCAAAGAACTGCCCTGGTGGAGTAAATTTCCCAGGACACTGGTGAGTGTACCTTGGACTGATTACCTCTTCTACTGCATTGAAAGGTGCCATGTTTTCCTGAATGACTAAATCCCCCTCACCTTGTAAGTGACCTCCCAGAGTGGCTCATGCACCATAGCTCTCCTAGGGACGGCCCACAAACATGTCATTCGTGACTCATTTTTCTACTTCCCAAGTCAGTAGATGTGTTCAAGGTAAGTACAGGATTGTTCTCGTAGGAATAGGCGGTTGCTGTCCTGATTGGTATTCCCGTCGATTTCATTTCATTGTAAAGATTAAACTTAAACCCGGTTTTGCTTAAGCACATTGATGTAATTTTTTGGTATTATTTGACATGAAAAAAAAAACAGCAAAATTGAGTGACAGATACAATATGAAACTTGTTGAATGAATTCAAATTTATTAAAAAAGGACTAACTGATAAATGTGAAGACTGATTTTTTTTCTCTTCCTTTCCATCTGTTAATGAATACTTTTTTAATCCAACCTTGTTTAAGTACACATGTCCATTTAGGTTATGTGAAAGGAAAATGAATTTGGAGCCCCAAGTTGACCGCTTAAGAGAAGAGTTAAATTGTTTCTTTTGAAAAAGGAAAAATCAAGATTTATGTAATTTTATGTAAGGATCTAGGTTCAGTTTCTAGTAATAAAGAAAAGTCACAATTTAGCTTGGAACTTCAGAAAACAACTAATCATACAGATATAATCTATTCTAGTGTTTTAGGGCCTACACATTTTTATATTAAAAGCTATGGAACAATCTCTTGTTGCCTTTCTAGTGTGAAAGTGAGATGATATCATGGACTGAACAACTGAGTGAGCAAATGAATGAATGCATGCAAACTATGGGCATCTCCATGCAGACAGGTTATCAAGAGACATGTACTGCTCTCAAAGATCCCAGGGGTCTCATAATGCTCTTAGCAAGGTGGGGCTGATCAGCTCAGTGGGTGTACACTCATGCATAGCAACTGGGAGTAAAGTAGTTGGGAAAAATATGAGGGACATTTGATGCAGTGTCCTGGTATATAAACAAGTCTTTTATATTCCAGGTCTTCTCTGGGGTTATGACTTGGGCATGGTTTAAACTGAGATGAGACCATCTCTGTGGGAACATGTCTCACCTAGGTCACTGGGCCAGGATTTGTGAAAAACTTTTAAGACCAATAAATACTACTAAGTACCTATTTTGGTCTCCAGTAGGTCCAGCTTCCCCCAAGGGAAACTTCACCCAGATTATTCACTGCCCAACCTACTACTGACATGGCCTGCATTCACATGTGTTTGCTTCACAGTTCTTGCTTAGTATTCCCTTACTTTATAAAGGATGAGGCTTATCAGTGCTTCTTGCCATAGAGATAAACTTCAGAGAAGACTGACTCTTTAAAAGCTGCAACAGTTTTAAGGTAGGGACTTGTTCCAGGTAGAATAAAGCAGCAGTTATTATTGACTAAGATGTTTCTAGTGTTAGCGAGACATACTCCTTGCCCCCTTGCTGATGGATAAGTAGGTTCAACTCAGAAGGAGTAGGCAGCAACAGAAAAACCACAGATGCTGAAAACTGCAGCTGGGCAAAAGTATGGTGCATGCAAACACCAGACCCTGCATTCTGTCAGTCTCTAGTATACATAAGAAACAAAATAAAGGTAGAGAATGAAACAAGCAATGCAGTGAAATGGGAGAACACAGCCTAGTAGCCCTGTGCTTCTTGAAACAAATTAATGACTCTGACTACCAGGTGATTTAAAACATCTCAAATAAGTTAAATTTCTATGTCTTGTTACACTTGGTTTATGTCTTTGCCTCTAGCTTTCTATATTTAATTAATTTGCTGTCATTTTGCTTTCAAACCTAACATGTAATAATTTTTACCGTTCAGTGTTACCTTGTATACCAAGTGCATTAACCTCATTTAGGGCCTGCCTAGTCCTCTCTGCTAGTATTTCCTAAAGTGTGTGACAGGATACTGTGACATGCTCTTGCCTACTGTGCTGTTGACCACTTGAGCTTATGCTGGTTGGCTAGCCTTTTGCCATCTTTCTACTGCTCTTCCCAGCCTCTGGTATTCACTATTCTCCTCTTTTCTATTATAAGATCAGTTTTGTAGCTTCCACTTGTGAGAGAGAGCACATGGTATTTGTTCTTTTACATCTCGTCGATGTCATTTCAGAATCCCCCAGGTCCAAATCTATTTTTGATGCAAAAGATAGTACATAGTGATTTTTCTGGCTAAGTAATTAGTATAGGACACACTTTAGCTATTCATCTGTTGATCGTAGGCTGATTCAGTGTCTTGGCTTCTGACAAGTTTTTAGACAAAAACACTAACATTTCCATCCTTACGTGGCTTTCTCTTCTGTTCTGCCTCCAGTCTTTTGTGAGCTGTATCTTTAATTTTTTATTATCAAGGTCAAAAATATTTATACTCTGCCTGAAGTCATAAGATGTCAATGTTATGTTTACAAACTTCTCCTGAAAGTTGAGAACTAGTGAACACTCATATTTTTGGACTACACTTTGTTAGTACAGTTAAAGGTTTATTATTCCTGTTAAATATGTAAAAAAAATCATTAATGACAAAAGAGAAAAGAGAATCACTCTAAGCATTGTAATCTTCTGTCTAAAACTTGAGATTAGTTGATGGCCCAAGACAAGCTGAGAACATTCACAAGCTACATCTCACTGGACTCCCATCCTGGAGGATCTTAATTAGAAATTGAACTCTAAAAGATGAAAGCAATCACCAACTTAGGGATTTCAAAAATCTTACAAATATTATTTGAAACAGAGTTATCTAGTTAGCTTGGTTTCCTTTAAATCTTTTTAAGTCTCATGTCTTAACCTCAAATAAAAGGAAAGCAGATATAATTAAGGTTCAGATAAATAGGTTACTATTTCAATATTTTTAAAATATTTTCCAATTGATCTAAACTACAGAGCATATCATGGTTTTTCTAGGTTGAATTACTTCTCATTATATGTACATACTGGTTCTGGGACCACTGGCTTCTAGGTTTTTTTCCTTTCCTCCTTTCCTTTTCTTCCTTCCCTTCCCCCTTTCCTCTACCTTTCCCTTTTTTTTTTTTTTTTTTTTGCGGTGGGCGGGGGTGATTTTTCCTTATTAATGTCAGGCTGGCATGAAATCAGTACGTAGCTCAGAGTGGCCACAGCTTCATAGTCCTCTTTGTATGAACCACGATGCTCACTCTGCATCTTATTTTTTTTTAATGAAGAAAGACATATCCTTTTTGATTAAGAACCTACTCCTGTCTTTCACTTCTGAGACTGAATATCAAAATATTCTCCAGTTTTCTCAATGAAAATATCTTCTTGCTGATGGATGATTTCCCATACTATTTAAATCTGCTTATTTGGGGAGACTGGATACAACACTTAGGTTTGGTTATTTCCTTCTATTTAACCCTTAGAGGAATTTGATGATATTTTGGCTTCTCTCCTTCGTGGTACTATCCATCATCATTCCTCCATTCATATGCAGGAAATGTTCCAGGAAAGTGTTGTATGACACTTCTTGTACCTGACTTTTTCTTCCTACTTATTTTCCTGAGTGTTTGGCTGTGTTCACTTGTGATTGGCACTGACTCTTGGATGAGAATCTCCTTTAGCTTGTAAATGCTTCTGTTCTGCTGTATTTGTTATGGAGTGAGGCTGATAACAATTGTGGTACCAGGCATTCTCTTTAAGACACAAGTAATAATTCCTTGGTAATTTCTTAAAACATATTGTGATTATATCCATCCTCATGTAATCCCTAATCTTCTTCCATCTCCCCCACAAAGTTCCCAACTTTGTGTTGCCTTAAAAATAAAATGACACACAGAGTCCAAGTTGTGCTGCCCACATACTCAAGGATGTGTGCCCACCCCCTGGAGAGTGGTCTGCATACAGGCGCCTCTTGAACAAAGAAAACTCCTCCTTCTCCAAGAATAGCTCCTCAGTCAGAAGGTTTTTCTCATCTGTGCTAGAATGTTGATTGGCTTTAGTTTAGATAGATCTCTTTTTTCTGTTTTTTTTTATTAGATATTTTCTTTATTTACATTTCAAATGTTATCCCCTTTCCCAGTTTCCCCTCCAAAAAACTGCTATCCCCTCCCCCATACCCCTGCTCCCCAACCCACCCACTTCCATTCCTGGTCCTGGCATTCCCCTATACTGGGGCATAGAGCCTTCACAGGACCAAGGGCCTCTTCTCCCTTTGATGACTGACTAGGCCATCCTCTGCTACAAATATAGCTAGAGCCACAAGTTCTACCATGTGTTTTCTTTGATTGGTGGTATAGTTCCAAAGAGCTCTGAGGGTACTAATTAGTTCATATTGATGCTCCTTCTATGGGGCTTCAGTCCCCTTCAGCTCCCTGGGTATTTCTCTGGCTCCTTCATTGGGGCCTTGTCCTCCATCCAATAGATGACTGTGAGCATCCACTTCTGTATTTGCCAGGCACTGGCAGAGCCTCACAGGAGACAGCTATATCAGACTCCTGTCAACAGGCTCTTGTTGGCATCTGCCTAGTGTCTGTGTTTGATGGTTGTTTATGGGGTGGATCCCCAAGTGGGGCATAGACAGATCTTATCTGGGCAACCACAGCTGCTGAACTTCTGAGTGCAGAGCTCTGACAAAAGAATGTGTTTCTTGCTGGTGATCTTCCCCAAAACTCTGGCTCTTTTGGTCTGCCCACACTCTACCTCAATGGTTCCAAAGCCCAGGAGAGAGATGATTACTCTGCTGACAATTATTCCTTGTATGTCAGCCAGCTGTGAGTTTCCACACTAACCATCATCCAGTGCATAAACTCTGATGAGATATAAAGCTGCACTAATTGATGGGTAGATATACATAATTAGAGGACAGGTTGACACTATGTCCATTTAGCGACATAATAATAAATTCATCACTGTATCTTCTGGGCTCCTTAACTATTGTGCATAACCAGTCTTACAGAAAAAGTAATGTGTTTCCTCTTGTTGAGTGGGCCTTGAATCTAATCAGAAAGGGGTTATGGGTATCAATATTAAGTAAAATATTTAATAAAATGTGATGACTCCCATAACTTTCATGTCATTGCTTCACTCGTGGGCATATTTTTCTAGGCAGTCGAGTTATTATTGATGTTTGTAGGGTTCAGTTTTTCCCTAGTAGGCTACTTTGAAAGCTGGCCAGCACAGTGGAAGCTTCCTGCTCATTTCCAAGTACATGGAAATGTGACCATGTCCAACTGACCCTTGTCCTGTGACCAGATTGTGAGTTGTCTTCAGTAGTAGGTTCTTACCATTACATTCTAGGGGGCAAATAAAAGCAACAATTAAAAAAAAAAATCTCTGAGAAAGAAATAAGGGAATGGTATCTGGCACTGAATGTTTTTATTATCAGTCCGTGGCCCCTTGGAGGCCTTTCCTTTCTGTAGCATGAACTCAAGCTGAATTCTTCTATATGAATATATAATCAGATAGCTTATAAAATAGATATAAATAAGGCTTTTTCTTTTTTCATAATTTATTTTTTATTCAAATTAAATCCCAATCACAGCTCCCTCCCGCTCTCCTACCAGTCCTGTCCTTACAAATTCCTCCCACCATTACCCCCTCACCTTCTCTTCAGAGAAGGGGAAGTCTCCCTAGTGTACAACCCCACTCTGAGACATCTAGTCCCAGCAGCATTAAGCACGTCCTCTCCCACCAAAGTCCTATCAGGCTTTTCAGCTAGGGGAAGGGTATCCAATGGCAGACAACAGAGTCAGAGACAGCCTCCAATCCACCCACGTGAATATCAAGTTGCACGTCTGCTATAACTTTGTGGGGTCTATGTGCAGTCTCTGCATGTTCTCTGGTTACTGGTTCAGTCTCTGTGAGCCCCCATGGATTCAGGTTAATTGATTCTGTAAGTCTTCTTGGGGTGTTCTTGGCCCCTCCAGCTCCCTCAATCTAGCTCCTTCCCTCTTCCACAAGAACCTCCATCTGATGTTTGGCTATGGGTCTCTGTACCTGTTTACATCCTATGCAGGATGAAGCCTCTCAGCAGACAGCTATGGTAGATTCCTGTCTGCAAGTATAACAGAATATCATTAATAGTGTCAGAGTTTGGATATCTTCCATGGAATGGGTCTCAGTTTGGGCCAGTCTTTAGTCCTTTAGTCTCTGTTCAATCTCTATCTTGTAGGCAGGACAAATTTTGGATTGAATAAATTTTGTGAGTAGGTTGATGTCCCACTCCTTCCACTGGATGTCCTGCCTGGCTACAGGAGACAGCCACTTCAGTCTCTATATCCCCCTTTGGTAGGAATCTCAGTTAGGGTTATCCCCATAGACTCCCTGGAGCCTTTCCTAAACCAGGTCTCCACTTAGTCTCAGAGATGACCCCCCTCCAATTTCTATTCTCACTCCCAGGTTTCTCTTGCCTTGCCTCCCCCAACACCCTTACTCCACCCCCAAACCCTTCCTCATTCCCTCTACCTCCCAATTCCTTCTCTCCATCCAAATCTAATGACTATCTTGTTTCCCCTTATGATTGAGATTCACACATCCACTCATGGGCCCTCCTTATTGTCCAGATTCTTTGGATCTGGATTGTAGCACGGTCATTCCGAATTTTATAGCTAATGTCCACTTATAAGTGAGTATATACCATATGTGTCTTTCTGGGTTTGTGTTACCTCCCTCAGAACTATATTCTCAGGTTCTATCCATTCGCTTTCAAATTTCATGTTGTCTTTGTTTCTTTATAGTAGCTGAATAGTATTCCATTGTGTAAATGTATCACATTTTCATTATCCATTCTTCAATTGAGGGACATCTTGGTGTTCATCAGCAATAGGAGTTGAAAATTAATCTACTCAAGACACAGCTATACCACTCCTGGGTATATACCCAAAAGACACATCATTAAACCACAGGGACAGTTGCTCAGCTATGTTCATAGTGGCTTTATTTGTGGTAGCCAGAATCTGGAGGCAGCCTAGATATCTCTCAACTGAAGAATGGATAAAGAAAATATGGCACATCTTCACAGTGCAATACTATTCCTATGGCTTTTTCAAACAGCCTTGATGTTAGTACTTCCTTCCCTTAGGCTTTCCTCTGTCCTAGCCATGTGATCTATTTATGCCTGATTACACGCCCAACACAACTACTTCTAGTCCAAGGACTATCTGTCCAGTTTCACAGGGTAGATATTTATTGTAAATCTATAATTACTCCATTGGATCTTAGGCAAACCTCAATCTAAAGGCCTGTGTCTCTTAGCTTTGAACACTGTTCTATTATTTTAAAGAAATTTTCCTTTTGTAATTCTGTTGGTCAGATTTTTATTATTACCAGTTCTATGGTTGTTTCCCGAATTTCCTGTTGACATAATAGAATACCTAAGGATTTTATTTTTATTTGCTCCAAAGCTCTGAAGGCTGGCAAGCTCTGATGATGGAACTTAGAGTTATATGATTGTTCAATTCTTGACAAAAAGAAGAAGAAGAAGAAGAAGGAGGAGGAGGAGGAGGAGGAGGAGGAGGAGGAGGAGGAGGAGGAGGAGGAGAGGAGAAAGAAGGAGAAGGAGAAGGAGAAGGAGAAGGAGAAGGAGAAGAAGAAGAAGAAGAAGAAGAAGAAGAAGAAGAAGAAGAAGAAGAAGAAGAAGAAGAAGAAGAAGAAGAGGGGGAGGAGGAGAAGGAGGAGGAGGAGGAGTAGGAGGAGGAGGAGGAGGAAGAGAGGAGGAGAGGAGGAGGAGGAGAAAGAAGGAGAAGGAGAAGAGGAAGAGGAAGAGGAGGAGGGAGAGGAGGAGGAGGAGGAGGAAAAAAGGAAGAGGAAGTAGACACTATAGAAAAATAAACAAAGGAGAAAAATTCCAAAGTGCTTTATTCAAGTCCTGGAGGCAAAACATAATCCACCTCTAGTTCCAGGAAAAAAAAAAAAACCCACTTCCAATAGCTCCCACTTTTCCACTGGGAAAACAACTCCCAGAAGCTCCCACCACTCCCCAAGGACAGCCACCACCACCACCACCACCACCACCCCAACCCGGAAGCTCCCACCCTTCACAAGGACAACCAATCCCAGCAGCTCCCACACCTCCACAAGGAAAGCCAATCTCAACAGCTCCCACCCTAGCCCAACACACTGAAGGATTAACTAAGCAGAAGCTTGGGAAGCAGAAACCCCTGTTCAGAGGATAGCAGCTTCTAATGTATAATGCTTCTGATTTGCTCTAAGTCTTCTGTTACTGTTTTATGTGGAGAAGAGATTGTCTACTATGTGCTGAGAAATTTGCTTTGCCTTTTAACAATTCTATTCCATTTCCTGAGTATCATTTTAGAATTATAAATAATGTGAAAAATTACAGTTATTTAAAGTATGGACTTGAATAAAATTTGGAATGTGAAAACCCATCAGCATCTAAATTGTGAATATATTCCCATTATCCAAGAAATATCTAATGTACTCTCAATTACCGATAGACAAAACATTTGTCTGAATTCTCCAACATGCTGCATTAATGGAATCAGACAATATGAGTTTTTTCTACTTTCCCAACATAACATGAAATTCTTTCTCATTTATCTGTCAGGAGTTCCTTCATTTTATTGTTGGACAGTACTCCATTGCATGTGTATACAATGTGCTCATCCATTCATTTCTTGATAGCTCTTTGCATTTTTTTCATTTTTAAATCTTACCTATGAAGCAACCATGAGCATGCACATACCAGCCTTTGCATTTGACTATGCTTTCACTTTGCTTAAGTAAATACCTGAGAGTAGATAATATAGTAGTAAATAAATGTTCAACTTTGTGAAACTATCAAAGTATCCCCAAAGTGCTTTTTGCCATTGTGCAATTACACTTGCATATAACAATTTCAATTCTTAAACATATTTTCCAACATATTGTATGGTCAGTTTTTAAAATATTAATCTCTCCCCACGGTGTATGCTTCTATTTCCTTTTGTTTTAATTTTTGCTTTATTTTAAACTTTTAAAATTTAACTTTCATTTTTTAAAATTATGAATCATTAAATCCACATTTATCTCCCTTCAATTTCTCCCCATACACCCACGGCTATTTCTTTCCAATATCATGTGTTAATTTTGTTAAAATAAAATCCCTCTGAATTCTTACTTTAATACTGAGGGCATGTACAGGGCCATAGAGCATGTGGACCTCTTGGAGCATGGATAACCTCATGGATACCACATCCTTCAATTGACCATCCCTCCTTCAGCAACCATCAGTGGTTAATAGATCGTCAGCTAGGGGTAGGGATTGAGGAACTTCCCTGATCCATACTTGGACATTGACTTGATCTTGTGGAAGTCTTTGCATGTACTTGTGACTACAGTGAGCTCATACAAGCAACAGTCCTCTGGTGTTTAAAAAAACCCTATTTTTGCAGAAGTTTTGACTCTTCTAATCTTTTCATCTCCACTGCCATGATGGTACTTGAGTCTTAGGAGGAAGGGATATAGCATAGATGTCTCACTTAGTGTTGATTACATCCTATTCTCTTATTCTTTGCACATAGACCATGGGCATCTTTGCATTAACAGTAATATGCTGGAAAAAGAAGTTTCTCTGATGAGGCTTGAGAGATACAGTAACCTATGGGTACAACAATAAATATTTTGAGGGCAGTTTAATAATATGCTTATTTATCAAAGAGTAGTGAGTTCTCCTCAAACACCTCTGATCTATCCAGTCATAGAGTGTTTGTTTGGTTGATTGTTTGGGTGGGTTTTGGCCCAGTTGATGCTTATTAGGCCAGCCTTAAATCAATCAGGAAATCATTGGTTACTTGCATAATCTTAATTCCACTATTGAATCAGTGGGCATATCTTAATATGCCAATTGTAGCTTGAAGATTCATAGATTCAGTGATTACGTTTCTTGCCTGGTAGTGATCATAGTACCTTACATCACTATGAAAGCTAGCCATTAAGGATGGAATTTCTAGACCAGTTGTTACATCTTGTTTTGCCCATGTTCTATGACTCAAATATGTGGTGTCCTCAGGAATAGGATCTTATTATCATTCTAAATAGTAACTAAAAGCAATGAAAATAACCTGTACTTTTTGGAAGGTTTATGGGATCCCACTGACAAAAATCTCCAAAAGAAATGACAAATAGCTAGTACTGGGCTTTTCATTCAATAACCTTTGATGTCTGGGAAGGGCATTGTCCTACTGTCATGGAGTAATTACCTTGAATTAAACACACACACACACACAAACACAAAATACACTACACTAATATATGTAAATATATGCATATGTAGTATATGTATTCTTTTAGATATGTTTCAGGTAGGTAACTGTCCTAAGTGTGTTTAGTATACTTCTTTTTTTTTCCTAAGCTAGTGTATTTTCCTTTCTTTTCCAAAGGTATTTAGTGTTAGTTAACCAATTCCATACACTGTTCTCCACCCTACCTTCTTATCTCCCTATTTAATCATTCTTGCTCCATTATTCCCCTGTCTCCCTTGTTAACCTTCTATTCCCAGTGGGTAGACATTCACCAGTATGGCCCCTTACAATTTTACTGTCATCAATTGGTACTCCATTTTAAACACAAATATTTGAAGACTTCAAAGTAGGATCAATATAAGGGACAGAAGGTACAGGGTTTGCCTTTTTAGGTTTGAGTTACTTCATCTAAAGGAATTATTGCCAGTTTCATCTGTTTACCTGGAAATTTTGTCATTCTTAAGCTTAGTAAGATTCTGTTGAATGTATGTGCCACACTTTTATTATCCTCTCAATGGTTGATGGGTATATATGTTGTTTCTATTTCCCCAGTTATACTAACAGAACATGTGTAAATGAATAACCAGTTATCTCTCCAGTAAAATATCACGTTTTGGATATATACCAAGAGTGATATAGCTGGGTCATATGGTTGATCTATTTTTAGTTTTGTAAAAGAACCTCCCCATTGATTTCCAAGTGGCTGCACCAGCTTGCACTCCCACTAATAATGAATAAGTGTTCTGTCCCCCAACCCATGAATCTGGGTCGGGATTTGATTTCATTTGTTGTAGTGGTTTTGATCTTAAGATCTTTAAGATGAAATCTCAAAGTTATTTTAAATTATATTTTTCTGATGGATAAGAATACTAAACATTCAAAAGCTTATTTCTCTGGCAGTTGTATTTTATCCTCTGGCAATATGTCTGGATATGTTTTGGGGACTTTCGTAGAAATGTTTTATTTTCGGTAGAACAAAGAAAATGCTAACTTACATATGATGACCTTAAGTGTCAGGACAAAGCATTCTTTTGGGTCTACAGGAGCCTTCCTAAGGAAGCTTTTTCTATATTAAAAAAGCCAGTAAATATTTTTTGCTGTTCTACAGATACATCTGTTACTTAGTTTTATCCTGGTTATAAAATGGGGTGAAGAGAGAAGGGAACAATTTTGCTAATTTGCCAATTCAGAAAACAAGAAAATAGCTTTTAATACAGATTTCCAGTAATATCTCAGCTTGTTGCACATGACTTCCTCATCTGCTAACATCCTTTCTGAACAAGCTTGGATGATAACGTTCTCTTATTGACTAAAATGTCTGCTATTTACATTTTGCAAGTAAGTTTTCCTTTTTTCTTTTATCATTTTTGTTTTTTTTTTATGGGATGCTATCTACTTTTCTTCTTTAATTGTCTGAGTGAAGTATATAATTAACTTTACCTCAATGTTTATAGTCTTTCTGATATTCTTACTTATGGTGGGGGTATTCAAATATTAAAATGCTTATGTGTGTCTAAGTGCATTAGGGGTATGATCTCAAAAATGAGAAAGTCATCCCACGAGTCACAGTTTATTTCAGTACTTGTCCTTGTACCTGCTACTTTTATGTCAGGTTGACAAAAGCTAGTGTCATTTTGGAAAAGGGAAACTTAGCTGAGAAAATGCTTCTACCAGTATGACCTATGGGCAAACCTGTGATGCATTTCTCAATTGATGTTTGATAATTTATGTGGGAAAGCCAGCACACTTTGTTCCACAGCACCCCTGAGCCGTTGGTCTTAGGTTTGTAAAAAAAAGCATACTGAACAAGCCAATAGCAGCACTCTTCTATTGCTTCTGCATTGGCTCCTATTTTCAGGTTTCTTTTCTGCTTGAGTTTTGGCCCTAACTTCCTTTCATGCTAAATTAGTGTTGTAAGTTCAAATATACCCTTTCCCTCTTGGGTTGTTTTTGGCCATGGTTTTTCTCACAGCAATAGAAACACTAAGATAATCTTGGTTACATGTTCTTCTAATTTAGGGTTTGCCAAACATCAACCAGTAAGCCAAATTACCAGTACCAGATTTTGACATTTAGTATTGATTAGAACAGAGATGTACCCAGCTACATAATTTTTACATCTGCTTCCATGTTATCACAGCAAAGTTGAAAGTGTGGTAGAGATTGTGTAGCTTATAAAAATCCAACATTATTTTTTGACTTTAAAGACAACTTCTTAGGTGGACCTGCCACCAGAAACAAGTTGGCTTCATATATAAAATGACAGTGTAATCTTGAGCTCCCAATGTTTTTCTCTTGAAATATTCATATCTTCAGTATTACAGATTGAACACAGTAAAGTTGTTGAAGCATGTAAATATACAAAATATAAAAAATATAAATATATAAGTATACATACAATATATAAAAAGTGATAGACTTAGAGATCATCTTTTAAGCAACCAAACTTTCTTTTAGAAGATAATTTTGTAGTGAGACTTAAAAAATAAAAACCTGATCTTAGAATTAAAATAAACCATGGGCAATTATCTAATAGTATAACATCAAATCAAAGTTAATTTACCTAACTGTCTTTAAATCACTGTTGAACCCCCTTACTTGTGATGCCTCTCTCATGAACGAACGGACTTCTCAATTGAAGGAGAAGGGTCTTTTTGTGGGATTTATTCTCTTAGATTATTTAGAAGCTTCATATATAAATTATCATCATAAAAAACAATACCACTGTTTTCAAATAATAGAGAAGCATTAACTACAGAGAAACTTATAAACCTTGGCCACTAATGGCCTATGTTCTGCTTCTCAGTCCCACCTATTAAAAACAAAATTAATTATTTGTGGCAACTTCTCAGGCAAAAACTTTCTGATGAAGGTTGAATGATGCACTGAAGTAGACACAACAGGGTTGGTTCATATTATAAGCTCACAGAAACTATGACAAGCAGCCACACGAGCTACACAAGTCCAAACCAGACAAAAGGAGAAGGGGAAGTATATCGAAGGTCCCCCTCTAACCAAGAAGCTAGTTGCACCTGGTATCTGCTGGGAAAGGGCAAATCGGTTTTCTCCAATAGAACGTTACTAGGTTTCTCAACCATATTTCAGAGCATGCTCCATGCTGAGGACAAGTTGTCCAGCATAAAACAGATTTATTTTGTTTGTGTGCTTTTTGTTTTGGTACTTTTTGCCTTATTGGTGTTTATTTGTTTAGTTTGACTCCTATTTTATACTTTTTGTTGAGAGAGAGAAAATGACGGCGGTGGGGGCGGGGGGAGATTGTAAAGTTTGGCATAATAAGATATACAGAGGATTTGGCCAGAGTTGGAGGAGGAGAAAGAATATGATAAAAATATATAATTAAAACAATTTAAAATAACCAAGGTACTGTAAATTGAAAAATGATATGTGCATAAATAAATAATACATTATATTAATAAAATAGGAACCAAAAACCACATATTCATTTCAAAAGCCAGAATTTCATACCAATAAATTCAGAAAATCATTTAACAAAATATAATACTCATGATAAAAGGAACAAATAGCCCACATCAGCACACTGGGTATAGGAGGAAAGTTCTTCAACCCAATGAAGAGGCTCTTCAAACACTCACATACAACACTACATTCAGTAGTGAAGGAAGAGGTGCTTCCCTGGACAATTAGCAGTAGCCCTGTAGGTTTTCTTTCCACTTCGATTCAACATTCTAATGAAGGTTTTAGCAGTCAGACAAGAAGAAGGAATAAAAAAACACATACACTAGAAAATAATTTAAAATATTCTTATTTGTTAATGACTTAGTTATATGTGCCAAATCTAATGAATTTACTTTCACTACAGAGATACAGAACTAATTAAGAATGCAGGAAAACTGCCTTTCTATATACATAATGAACAACTCAGAATGGAAATTAAGGCATTAATTAATTCAATTCGTGAAAGCACCCAGAAACCTTACAACTGAGCAGGCTAGGAATACAGCAGTCAGATTCTCTTCCTCTCTGTCCACTTGTCCAGGTTAGCCTCTCAAGGGCTTTGCTGTGTCCCATCCCTCTTTCTGTGGTACAATGGTACTCATAAGTGAATTCAGGTGGTAGACTAGTAATCTCCTATCCTCAGCTTTCATTTATCCTAGCCAGATCATTAGAATTTTAAATGATCTCCATCAAGCTTCCCTTTGAATATTTATTGACATTTCAACAACTGTTCCTAATTAAGTAGTTTGTTGTAAGGAACAGGAGCTTTGTTTACTCTGGTCCAGGAGAAGTGGGAAGAGTCAAAATAACCACATTCCCACTCAAAAGTTATGAGGAAGACTATGTGAAGAAATCTGTTCTGTGGTAGGTCACAGAAAGTAAGTATCTATGTAGCCTGGATGTGCTACTGAATACAACTGAAAAATGGCCTTTGAGACATTTAAAATTCAAGCATATAAATTGTTATGGTGTGATTGCACACAGAAACATGAAATCTACTTTGTGCCATACATGATGATCCACAGAGATGACTTTCTTGAAGCATGTTGTCATGAACATGCTTATGGGCCAACTGAAAGCTAAAAATTAGGAGCACGATTTTCCAAACCATGGCACCATTTTGCTGCAAAAGTACAGTCTTGTCTTCCAGCTGTCCAAGTTTCAGAATTAGTTAGTATTAGTAAACAGAGGGGGAAATAATATAATTATATTGTAATCTCAAAATTAAAAGAAAAAATGAAAAAATATTTAAAAATAAAAGAACAATCATCAACAAAAGGAAACAAAATCTTTGCACTGAGATTCAGTTTTATTAAACGTCAGATGGACTTGTTTTAGGTCATGGAAGCAAAGCTTGCTATTAGCTACAAAGACACTCAGGCGAAATGGACATGAGTGGTTTTCAGCTAAGGCTGGCTTCTACCTTACTGACTGCTTCATGCTGGAACCTGAAAAAAAGGGCACTGTGTCTGGCATGACCATGGTAGGGACAGAAATACATGGTTCCTGCCCCTGGGACAGGACCAGAAGACATGGATCTCCACAGATGTCAATGGCTATTGTGGGCATTAGTCTTGTTTGTATAATAAAATACATATTTTACATTTCTCCTTCAAGAAATGTCCTCTTTGTTAATGTTAATGACTCCATGCAAATTTCAGAAGCAGGAGTCTGTAAGACAAAGGTGTGGCTAAGGTCTCAACAAAATGGTAAATGCTGAGAACTTCAATACAGCCCTTAAGGTTATGGAAAAGAACTCTAAAAACATGGGTTCAAAATACATAATTTCTCAAAAATATAAGGATGCAATATAATTATATGAGGGGCTTCACAAATCATATAATGTGATACAGCTTGTTAGGAAGATAACTGAGAAAGGAGATTTAGGGAGTGGTGATCATATGCTATCCCACCCAGTTGTTTGTTTGTTGGTTTGTTTGTGTTTACTAAGTCAGACATATTCCTGAGTTCAGGGTGAGCCTTGGACAGAGCAAGATTAAGCCCAGGTGTAGTAGAAATGGTAATTTCAGGGCAGGTTCCCACCCAACTAGTTTATTGTCTGTGCTTAGCAGAGGCAGGCAGATATCTGAATTCTTTTGCAATGTTAAAAGAAAATGTGTCCTTTCTGTCTCCTCAGAATTAAAGGGCCAGGACCATGGGATGCTAAGTCACAGGATAATCAAAAGAAACATGGAGTAAGTGGCCGGATTAATTTGTAAAATAAAAGACTAGGCTTATGATCTGTAAGAAATGAGCTATGCAGAGAGCTTTTATAATGAAAAGAGAGAAGTGCTTGGAGAATGAGCATGAGCAGAACATAAGAGAGACTTGTCTGGAGATCTCCAGAGAGAGCAGAACTTAGAGAAAGATATCTGCAAAGCTCTCTTGAACAGAACATAGTTCATCAGCTTGGACCCACAGTTTGACTTCAAGTCATTTAATTCACCTCTCCCAGAAACCTCTTCCTTAAAATCCCTCTCCAAGCCAACCAAGGCTGGTGCTTGGCATAAGAGGCTGGCTCTTGCACCACATCAGGGTCTTGCTTGGGTCTGTTTGAACCTGGTTTGTGTGTGGAGGAATGAAACATTGTATGGTTACAGACTGGCCAGATGTGCCCACTATAACTAGCCCAGACAACCACTCAAACAGCTATATTAGTGAAGGTATAGAAGCTATGCAGTGCTGTCAGCCTGTAGCATTAGCAGGTGTTCTTCCTCAAAGATGAAATGGAAAGGTGACCTTGCATTATTAATACATTATTGATACCTTGTGAAGTAGTAACCTGATCATATTAATTTTCACTATAGTCTGGGTTTCTACAATATAATATCATAAATAATGTAGCTGATAAAATACAGAAATCTATTACTTTCAGCAAAGAAAGTTGGGAAACCTAACAAGTGCCTGGCACATTCAAGACCTGTTCATTGTTGTGGTGATAGAGTAGATTTAACCAAGGGCCCTGCACATATTGTGAAGTACTTTACCAAAGACCTAAACCTCTTCCTCAACATGCAGGATGCTTTCAGAGCCATAATTTGGTTACCATAGTGATATTTTCACTTGTTAAAGTGATAAAGCAAGTCTCTTGTGCCTAGTAACCTCCCAAAGACCCCGCCTTCAACACTGTCAGACAGAGGGCCAAGATTTTGTCATGGATCTTAGGTACATATGACCATGAGAGCACAGCAGCATTCTCATTGCAGCTCTGCGTACAAGGCTTCAGTTGTCATGGTAACCAGCAGCAATGTACAAGGTCCTACAAACAATGATACTTGGGGGAACATCCCAGCTATGGATGATAATAAAGAGGACTATGGAGGAAGAAAGCAGTGGAGAAGGGAATTTGTTTAATAATGAAAGAAGAATGGCCCAGCTACAAAGACCTTGACTTACTGCAGAATTACACTTCTTTAGCCATATTGAGACACTCTTGATGACTCATTATCTGGAATGAGAAGAGCCCCTATGACCTTGACCGGCATGTCTCAAGAGGGCTTCTCTTCTTGATCTGCTGTGTCTGAGGCTCTGCTGCACTGAACTCTAATGATATCAGTGTTTCAGACAAAGAGGTGCACCGACCCTCCTACTTCACTTTCTATCTGGCATTTGCAAGATAGGAGAATTCCAGTTGGTATTTCTCCAGAAGCACACAACAAGAGCAGCAAGAAAATATCTACTAGTGAAGCTATATCCACTCTGGTTGCACTATGGTTTCCACTCACTCTTTACCAGTTACCTTCCCTATCTAGCACTTGGATGGTCCCAAAGCATGAGCTAATAATGAGCATTTGGCTTCAGAGAGACTCTGTTGTGAGGGTACTGTGTTTCTGAGGTGGTAGTGAATTGATGAAAGGATGAACACTTTGAAAAGTTCTTCTGTGTAGAGGGATGACTGAAAGAATGAGGACAAATTTTGAAAACTCACTTCCTGCACCCTGATGCAGAACAAAGTGTGAATGGCTAGGGAGTGGCCTGTTACAGTTGGTCACCCCCTGTTACAGTTAATGATCCTTTCTAGTTGGATGCTTGAGTCTGTTCTTGTTCTATAACAGGAAAAGAACTCATGAGATGCCCCCCACCCCGAGCTTTAAACACTGGAGTTCTGGAAAAGAGGTGGGACAAATGTCCATTTACAGGACTTTATTTACCACAGTAAATAAAAATTGATGTCCTAGATGCAATCTTTTCTCCATGGAAAAAATTAACAACAAGAAGAGATTGAACATTCCCTGTGCCCCAGCTTCAGAAGGCAAAAAGCAACTGTACAAAAAAAGACTCCCTCATGGTGCTGGGGACATTCATTCTCCCCAGTGGTTCCCACTCCTAAGAACAATGGTAATGGAGTCTGCTTCTCTAGAAGGTTTTGGGGTGTCTTATTGTTTCTTCATTATATTAGAGAGCAACCATTATATCAGACCCCAGAGCTTAAGTAACTGCTTCCAAGGTGACCACCTCTATTGTATTCAAGAAGTTCTTCTCAGTCTCATATGTCATTCTTGAATCTGTTACAAAAACACTCAAGTAGCAATTTTGAAAATAATCAAGGTATTCTTCTGTAAACTAGCCACTGTGCTGGGGCCTTCATATGCATACTTATTTGTCCTCTGAAATTCTTAGAGCAATTATGGGAGATAAGCATTATTAGCTTTCTTTGTCAAATAAACCTGTAGCTGCTTTGACAAATGTGCAGAGGAGTTGCAGACCTTGAGAAAGTTTGGATCTGGAATGAATTAGATGTTGTTCATGAGTAAAAGGTGATTGATGTCCTAATTATTTATTTGTTCCTGTGTAATTAGAAGGCTAGAGATTATGGTTGCACAGATGGCAGAATCCTAAGGCAGTGTGCATACACAAGGACTTCCTGAAGTATATTTTCTTATGTGTGTGATATAGAAGATAGTCGGTTTTCCTTGTATTCAGTACCTAAATAGATGCTACTGACAACTCATCTTCAGAGAAAAAAAGTTAAACACTACCTGAATCACTAGGACAATATTCAGTCTACAGTTAACAGCATCTTCACTTTCACATTATGCAGCAGCCACTGACTTGGAAAGCAATCCGGAGTCATAGTGCATGTGTGTACTTACCTTTGCCCTGTAGGTCTTAGTTGATTCAGGGCCATGTATTGTGCTGATGCAAGTAATGGGTCTGTGTTGCTAATATTCCTTAGGGAAGGGTATGTAAACAATATCTACTGCTTATCCTAAGATTACTAAGGATAAACCAAGGCATGATTGTACCAGTTTACTCTGAAAAACCAATGAGTTTATTAACCTTCTTTAGAATTCAGATGAAGTGTTATTATTCATAGGGATGTGAGTTCTCTGGCTCCAATTACAGTACCTGGAAAGCCTTATACAGAAGGGACAAGGCTTCCCTTCACTCTCCTGTATGGATTCCCTACTCTTGACTGTCTGGTACAAAGGGACCTCCAATTGACCAAATTATAAAGCATGAGCTCAACATTGTCTATAGGAAGATTTCTGGTAGATAGATAATAGCCAGCATTTCTCAGGAACTTGTGAAACCAGCTCCCCTCAACCAAAAGGAGTCATTTCCCATACCTCTTGCAGAAAAAAAAAAAAAAAAAAAAAAAGGATATCTATGGAGTCTATAAGCATATCAAACTTCATCCTGGCCTCCAGGCTCCCTCAGTTTTACAAATATCTATTAAGCATTTGAAAGTCCATGCTGCCTAGCCCTTCTCATCTCTTCCCTTACCCTAAACACCCTCCTGCTACCAGGATTCTCTTTGCACAGCTACTCATTCTCTTTATAACCATATTCTTGCAATGTAACCCCCATCTATGCTTTACTTATGTTTCTCTTACTATGTCTTCTCTATTCTCCCTACAATTTCCCCTTCTGACACCAATAGCCCTGGCCACATCCAGTCAGTTGGTCATGTTCAGTTTCTTTCTTTCTTTCTCTGCTCTGGATATTTCAAGATGCCTCTGACTATTCTCTCTCTCATATCTACAATAAAATCCTTCCCCTTAAACATACCATGGAACATTCATATTGTCAGTTTATGCATCCACTAGTCTTCCTTGTCTATATACTCTAGACTCCCACTGAGGTCACATGCAATTGAGACAGGGTTTCATGAAACAGGCAGCAGAAATGTCTAGATATTTAGGCAAGAGCTTTTTTAACCATACCTACTCCTTTAAAACAGTCAACAAAACTATCTCTAATAATTCTTTTGCAATGAAGTGTAACTGAACTTACCAAAATGATGTTTGCTTGGTTTATAGGACAATTGTTGTCTCCTGAAGTGTGTTACGTGGAGAAACTTCAGGGTCATAAAGAGAACCCTAGCACAGGACCCTATCAAACTTGGGCTCTCATGAATGCTAGATGAGAACTTTTCACATTGCAGTTACTTTAGCCTTTGTAGGAGACAAATATGTTATCTATCTCAGAGTACATTACTTATATTTTCCAGGTCTATTTTCTATAAAAACAACAAACAATCACCAAAATTCCTTAGAAAGAATGTTCACAGGCCAACAAGATGGTTCAGTGAGCAAAGGCACTTTCTCGGCAAACCTGGAGACCTAAGTTTGAGTCCTGAAATCTATATAAACCTAAGGGAAAAAATCACTCATGACAAAGGCCCTCTGCCTAAGGGAACATCACTATGAATTAATACCTTCAGTTTATGCAACAGGAGCCCATTGATGTAAACTCCACATCACTAACTGGACCTACTAAACAGGGTGTCTTAAGGAAGGGCTCAACAAGACTTTTGATAATTCTTTAGGAGTTCTGACTTCATGGTAGCTCTCTTCATTCCTGAATAGGTAGTTAGCTGTGTAGATGGGCCAATGTCTTCAGCCTAATGGTATTCTGTATATGCATGTTAAGCCACCTTGAGTTTATAACATATTTTGGAGGGCAATGCTTTTTGTTATTACACTCTCCTTAGATACTTTTATTGTAGAAATCTTGCTGATGATATACAGTCTGTTTCTTTAATCTTAATGTGACTATAACATTGACAATGTAGATGACAACGTTGGCATTTGAAAGCATTATGTGCTTTTAATTAGTATGGTGATTAGTTGATCTAAAAGATGGATGCCAAAATATGAAAGGTCATAAGAACACAAATCTTCAGTTTTCTTCATTAAGTAGTCTAACTTTTTTATTTAGAGGTGATTTAATTAAGTAGCATTAGAAGATGATCCATTTAGTTCCTCACCCATTTAAAAATTTAAATCTCATAAAAAGATGGGAATGAGAATATCCAAATTCTATGCTCATCAGATTTCTTTTCTAGAATCAAACATTTATAATAAAAGTGCAGTGAGTTTCCTCTGTGAACAGAAAGTTTGTGATACTATAACAATGTAAGGACTTGGCATGCAGCCCAGTGTCACCAACAGGAATGCAATAAATAAATAAATAAATAAATAAATAACAAAACAAACCCAAACCCAAACACAAAACCAAACCAAAACAATCCCAAGCAAATGATCAATAGATATTTAACAAAATTGGGATAAAGCTTCATTCCATAAATTGACTTGATTTTGTCCTCAGAATTTCAGATTCCAAGTTATATTTGTACTAAGAAAAATTGCCGTGTCCTGCCAAAATAAACCTGAGATTAGCACATCTAAGTTAAATTTTAAAGACTTTCAGTATTCCCTGTACAGCAACTCCAGCAGATTTTCTAGAAGAACTCTATGGCTAATGGATAGGTTCTTATTCTTGTGGGACTCTAACCTGGGCTTCATTTGAACTAGTTCACTAAAACCTCCCCATATTTCTCATCTCAGGATCAGAAAATAGAATAATTGCTACGGAGACCATAAGAGTAGAATTGAGATTCAACTGAAATTCACAGCAGAATGTTCAGTCTTTTCATGGAAAACAAGCCTTGAATATGGAAAGTATAATCTCTTTGAATCCTATGGGTGTGCTTAGCTTGCAACCATCTCTTAAAGTGCTTCATGGAGTAATTTGTCTCTTATCTAGAATTAACAAATGAAAAATACAAGTTTCTCTCATTGAATTTTATCTCCTTAATACATTGTCAATATAAGTATAACCAGTCAAAAAGAAATACAGATTATAGTCATTTACTAATTTTAATTTTCTTTAATTGAAATAACCACCTATATTTTCAAGTGTGACTTTATGTGTGTTAATTAATTGGCACTTTGAGGCTCGCATTTCTATTGGTTTTCCACTGGAAAAGGCTTCTTGGGTTTAAGCCAAAAGTCTAGCCCATGACTATCTTGAGTGTTCAGGTTATCAATGTAGCCCTGAGCCATTCTCGGGATGAACTTTTAAGCACCAAATCTTTGTCCTGACATACTTTAGTTAGCAAGAATAGTTAGCAAAAGAACAGTTTAGTTCAAAAGAACTAAAAAAATACAAACAGCAAAGTAGGTTCATTTATAGTCTTTCCCAGAAGTGTAGACGTTAACAGATTAGGTCTTTATTTTCATTTTGGTTGGTGATGCTGTCTACATGCTGAGTTTTATTGCCTGAATGGCACTTGCATCATAGAGTCAATTGTGCCAAGGTCTAGGTGCCAACTTATTTCTGGAGTCCTGATACAGTTTGTTCTAGTGTTTCTGCCTCCTGTGATGAGCACTTCCAAAATACATGCTCAATAATATTTTTCTAGATCCTTCAATTAGCATGATCAATAATTTCTCATGTCTCATTCTAATCCAGCATATTAGAAAGCACAGGCACACACTATTATCTCCAGTTTCATGGAAAGAGCTTGGAAGTTGTCACTGACTTCCTTTGAACAAGAAACCGCAAATGCTGAAATACTGAAAACAGCTGTCCTTTCTTGAATACACCAGAACTCTAGGATCACAAATCAAAGAAAACTAAAAAATCTGGGTTTGGAGAGGCATGGCAACATGTTCTCACATGAAGCAGAGGCTGGTTCAGCCCTAGACTAGTGTAGATACTTAGATGGCAATTTTTTTAAGTGATAAAGTTGACTGTGGAAAATGCCAGTGACAAGTGTTTTGGAATTCCATATTGTGAGGGTCAACCATAGAAAAGTTAACCAGTTGGTTTATTTTCTTTTGGTGAAAATCTGAAAGAACCTTTAGTAACTCTGAGATATGTGTCCATGTACTTCTCGGTAGTGGTAAATCGTTAAACGCCACTATATGCTCCCAGCGGGTGTTGCATGGCTCTGAACCTGCTCAAAAGCTCTGGATTCATGAATGAAAGACACACATGTGCAGTGTTATTTTTAATATGCCTTGCTAACCCAATAGCTGGCCCTCTCCTGAACCTCCACTTGGCTAGCACATCCCCTCCGGTATTCCTGGATTAATATTTGTTAAATCTACTCTGCTATTTCAGACCCAATTGG
This sequence comes from Mus musculus, assembly GCF_000001635.26. Lineage (NCBI taxonomy): Eukaryota > Metazoa > Chordata > Mammalia > Rodentia > Muridae > Mus > Mus musculus. Next base: position 57,851,463 of record NC_000073.6, read on the forward strand.
GGGAGTGGTCCTTGGGGTTATTTCCCTGATTCTTATATGTCCATCAGGCTCTTAAATCTGATCTCTCTGCTTCACTGTCACAGCCCTTCTGCCCTTCCCCTTTCCTGTGTTTCCTCAAAGTCCTATCTCTATTCTCCTGCCCAACCATTGGCTAATGGCTCTTTATTAATCAGTCAAAAAACCAATTGTTGGCAGGGACCTACATTGGATATGCAAATTCCCATGTAAGCACAAACCAAAACCCCAACACTTCTCCATAATTGGCATCTGTTCTCTGTGGGAAATGATACTTCGAGGTATTTCTCACCCGAGGAACAATAGTCTTCTTGCTCCAGCTCCATTCAGTCTTCCTGTTTCATATGTAAACTGTAATTTGACCACAATTTATAGAATTCCCTTCCTAACTCACAACCTGTTACTGTAACAAATTATTCTAGTGTGGTAACAATGGAATACAAGTGAATTCTTCAAGGCATAAACTCTTTCAAAGAAAAAAGTTCTTAGAAAAGTTGAAATTCAAGAGAAAAGATGAAAAGAAAAAGTTTTGAGGAAAAATGGACAATAGATGCTGTCACTATTAAATACAGAACAACTCCTAGCCAGCTTCACAAATTTGTATGCTAAAACTATAAAACCTATTTACCCATTATGTGGTAATTTTTTAAAACAATGCCACAATGTGCAGGGAAAAAAGGTTAGAAAAAAAATGTACTCAGACAAATCAAAAAGTAGTGAGTTAATATAATAAATATTCTATTGAGAAAAGTAGACTGCGGGTCCATGGGTGAGGGGGAAAGAGATTTCTGGTGCTCTGGGCAGGCAGACACTGGAGGACTGCCGCATGCTTTCCACATGGCCCCAGGTGGGTGTCTGGCTGTGGGAAGCCACAGAATCCCAGCTCGGTGAGGAGTGGACAAGGGGCAGCCTTAGGTACCAGCTTTCCAGCCTCCGGCATCCCACACTGGATACAGTGGAGGAGCTGAGAACAGAATGGGGGCCCTGGGGCGGCACTGAGCCTTGGAGCCAAAGGGACAAGAGGACAGGGGGATAGGGTGCTGGGTGGCTCCTAAATAGGCGAGAGTCCTTGGTCCAGTCCATGGCTGGAATGCAGGAAGGCCTTCCTGCAGGTTAGATGAGGCTCATTAGGGGAAAGCCTATCCTGTCATTCAAGAACGGTGGGCCTTGATGAGCAGAGACAGTCTATGGTTTTAGAGCTTTATTGTAGAAAGGCAGGGGGGAAAGAGAGAAGGTAGAAAGAGAGAGGCCAGCCATGGCCAAGTGGAGAAAGGGGAGAAAGGAGGGGGGTGGCTAGAGAAGAGAGTAAGAAAGATGAAAGCTTAAAGAGAGCAAGGAGGGGCCAAGCAGCCCCTCTTATAGTGGCCTGGGCTATCTTGTTGTTACCAGGTAACTGTGGGGAGGAGCATACCTGGATATAATCAGGTACCTATGGGAGTGGAGTCTAGCCAGAGTGCCAGAAGCTTGGAACATTGTCTGTGTGACTGGTAGTCACAGAATTATAGAGTTGGGGGCTTTGTGGTTTCAGGCACCTGATTCTGGGAACATAGCTCACTTTTCTGTCCCTTGAAGAGTTCTCTACTAGGTCGCCAGAGCAAGGTCCATTCAACCAAAATAGGCTGCCTATCACAGTCCCACAATAGACCCTATAGAAAAATAGGTAAAGAATATAAGCAGGTTAATGGAGATTGTATCAAGTGTCCAGAGTACTTTGAATGAGGTTATGGTACACAGCTACATACCTAGTCTAAAAGAGAGAGGGCAATTTTTACTCTACTACAATCTTGAACACTATTATCAACTAATCTATGTTTTTTATAATGGAGAGAAAACTGTCAATTCCACAGAAATGGGCACAAAGAAAAGTATGTGAATAAAATGTAAATCTAAAGAGACAAAAAGAATAACAAATCAAAACAGTAACCTGGATAAATTAAAAGAGAGTACAAATAGGTAGCAGATGAATAAAATAAAAAAGTCAATATAGGGTCTGAACAAGGAATTCGGTAGTCAGTAAATGGTGAAAAAAGCCAAATGGAATTTTAGATGAAATGCCCAACAGTGGGAAGATGGAACTCAAAAAGTCCACCTCCAGTAGATAGACAGGGCCTCAACAGGAGGTATGATGTTACCAACTCACAGTCAAAATTTGTGATTCAGAAGTCTTCCTGTTTAAAGGAACTTCAGGGATGAAAGTTAGAGAAGAGACTGAGGGAAAGGTGGTCTAGTAACCAAGTAAACTGTGGATTCATTTCACGAGGATACACCAAGGTCTGACACGATCACTGATGTTATGGTATGCTTACAGACAAGAAACTTTAAAAATGAAAAGCTTAGGAAGGGAAAATAACCCTCTAGAAATACTCACCAGTAAATGGAGCCTGTGGAAGACAGAATATCAAGTCTTGAGAACAAAGTAGATAAATTATAGTAATTAGGCAGTGTGTTCAACTTATGAACAGAGCATTATAAATCTATGTGACACACAAAAGATCAAATTTATAAGTTATGAGCATCAGAAAGAGAAAAGTTTAAAATAAAAACATAGAAAATATGTTCAATAAAAACTGGAAAAGTTTCAAATCTAGAGAAAGAAATAGCTACTCAGATATAGAAAGCAACTCTAATGTCAAAAAAAGATAAATACAGACTCTCCAAGTTTTATTACAGTTAAAATATTATGTATAGAGGACAAAGCAAAAATAATGAAAAGAGCAGAAACATGAAGTCAAATATAAAGACGAGCATATGATAATAGCAGCAGATTCCTGATCAGAAACTCTGTACAGTCAGGACATAGAGTAGTATATCATAAGCTCTGAAAGACAACAACTGCCAATACAAATTACATTATTCAATGTTTTATTCTTAATTGAATATAATGTTTATAATTGAAAGAGAACTAAAATATTTGTGCTAAACAGTGAAGAATAATATCAATGACCTCTAAGTTAAAACTGCTTAAGATACTTATCCTACACACTAAAATACATTCACGAGGTCACAGAAAATAACAGATTGCTCTAGAACAGTTGCTAGGCAAATGAGGGTAAGTAAACATCAAACATTACAAAACAGCAAGATGAGAAGAATTCATCCATATCTTTAAATAATAGCTCTGTATGTTAATGGCTTTCTTCTCCAATTAAAATAGAGTCTTAGAATATTAGAAAACCAGTACCATCTACTTGTCTGTGAAAATATAGGCCACAGGCCAAGACAAACACAGCCTTAGGGTGTAAAGAGGGACAAATGCATTCCAATTAGTTGGAACTAGGTGTACTGGCTAATTTTGTGTCAACTTGACACAGCTGGAGTTATCACAGAGAAAGCAGCTTCAGTTGAGGAAATGCCTCAATGAGATCCAACTGTAAGGCATTTTCTCAATTAGTGATCAAGGGGGAAACGCCCCTTGTGGGTGGGACCATCTCTGGGCTGGCAGTCTTGGGTTCTATAAGAGAGCAGGCTGAGCAAGCCAGGGGAGGCAAGCCAGTAAAGAACATCCCTCCATGGCCTCTGCATCAGCTCCTGCTTCCTGACCTGCTTGAGTTCCAGTCCTGGCTTCCTTGGTGATGAACAGCAGTATGGAAGTGTAAGCTGAATAAACCCTTTCCTCCCCAACTTGTTTCTTGGTCATGATGTTTGTGCAGGAATAGAAACCCCGACTAAGACAAATTGGTACCAGTGGAGTGGGGTATTCCTGTGACAACCTGACCATGTTTTGGGGAGGACTGTGGAAGGACTTTGGAACTTTGGGCTTGAAGATCCATCCGTTGTTAAGAGCTCTGTCGGATGTTGTGTAGGAGCTTGGAAGATAATGTTGAGAACACTGCAGAAGATGGAGCTCTGGTGTGTGAAATTTCAGAGGGAAAATTAAAGACTCTTTTCAGGGCCATTCCTGTTTTGATTGTGAAGATTCTGTAGTTCTGGTTAGCTGGAGCTGAAGAATCAGCTGTGATTAACAAGATACCAGAACTACTAAAGCAAAAACTTTGCATTACTGGGACTATTGATGCTGGTTAGCTGGAGCTAAAAAATTAGCGGTGATTAAGAAGAGACCAGCATCATTGAGGTGACATCTTCTGGGAAGTGTTTTCTGAGAGCACAGTGGCTGTGTTCCAGATATAGCCAAAGTTGTACATTGTGCTGTGGCTGGACTTGGTAATGTGTAAGGGTCACCCAGGTGGTACTGGTTTTGAAGGCATAAAGGAGTTGAGCAGAGCAGCTGAGGCTTGGCACTGTGAGAGGCCATGGAAGGCCATTGGTGAAAGTGCAGCCTCAGTTGCAATTAATGGCCCAGGACTGAAGGGGTCATGCAGTGTTTTGGAGATGCCAGTACCATGAGATGACCACCAAGAGCAGCAGCAGCAGTGGAGTACAGGCATCTGGAGCCTAGAGGATGACCCGTGTGCTACAAAGGGCATGGCTGGAGAAGTGACCCAAGCCCTTGGAGGAGCCCAGAAGATCGTAAGTTGGATCCCAGACATTGGACAGTTGGAGATTGACTTTTGCTTTTGATTGTGGCTGTGCCCTGATATTTTCCCTCTTGAAGGAAGAAACTGTTTTAGTGGAGCCCACAGTTAAGAGACTTTTAATTGTAAAAAGACTTTGGATTTTAAAAGAGATGGCTATTTTAAAGAAATTGAAATTTTAAGAATATGGAAAGACTGTGGGACTTTTAAAGTTATTTAAATCTTGGGGATGAATAAGAATGTAAGGGTTGAGGCTTACTAGTGATGTTTGTGTGTCAAGTTGACAAGGGGTCAATTGTACTGGCTAATTTTGTGTCAACTTGACACAGCTGGAGTTATCACAGAGAAAGCAGCTTCAGTTGAGGAAATGCCTCAATGAGATCCAACTGTAAGGCATTTTCTCAATTAGTGATCAAGGGGGAAACGCCCCTTGTGGGTGGGACCATCTCTGGGCTGGCAGTCTTGGGTTCTATAAGAGAGCAGGCTGAGCAAGCCAGGGGAGGCAAGCCAGTAAAGAACATCCCTCCATGGCCTCTGCATCAGCTCCTGCTTCCTGACCTGCTTGAGTTCCAGTCCTGGCTTCCTTGGTGATGAACAGCAGTATGGAAGTGTAAGCTGAATAAACCCTTTCCTCCCCAACTTGTTTCTTGGTCATGATGTTTGTGCAGGAATAGAAACCCCGACTAAGACACTAGGCAAAACAAAGGTGTCTTATTCTAAAATATGATAAAGCAAACTTCAAACCCAAGTTAGAAGAGACAAGGACATCAATTCATAACAATTAAGGGAAAACCACATCAAGAGGATGGAACAGCTTAAAGAATGAATGTTTTAACCACTAGTATACTCACTTCACAACAGATGTAAAATTACATGCTGATCTAAATACAACAGTGGCACAATACTACAATAACTCAGTTACACCAATAAGTAAGACATCGCCCCCAAAAGTAAACAAAATGCATTATAGAACAATTGAACTTAAGTGTCGTCTATAAAATATTGTAATATTGTACCCAAATAAAAAAGAATAGAGAACACATTTTAAGACACAAAGGAAGTGTTAACAAATATCATAAATGTAAAACATTTTTATTATATTTAGTCATTATGAAATAAAAATAAAGTTGAGAGTAAGCGAAACTATAGAAAATACACAAACTCGTGGAAAATGAACTCATTATCTTTTTATTAAATATTTTCTTCATTTACATTTCAAATGCTATCCCGAAAGTCACCTATACCTCCCCCCATCCCTGCTCACCAACCCACCCACTCCCACTTCCTGGCCCTGGCATTCCCCTGTACTGGGGCATATTATCTTCACAAGACCAAGGGCTCTCATCCCATTGATGGCCTACTAGGTTATCCTCTGCTACATATGCAACTAGAGACACAAGTCTGGGGGGTACAGGTTAGTTCATATTGTTGTTCCTCCTATAGGGTTGCAGACCCCTTTAGTTCCTTGGGTACTTTCTCTAGCTCCTTCATTGGGGGCCCTGTGTTCCATCCAATAAATGACTGTGAGCATCCACTTCTGTATTTGTCAGGCACTGGCATAGCCTCACAAGAGACAGCTATATCAGGGTCCTGTCAGCAAAACCTTTCTGGCATATGCAATAGTTTCTGGTTTTGGTGGATGTTTATGGAATGGATTCTCAGGGTGGGGCAGTCACTAGATGATCATTCCTTCTGTCTCAGCTCCAAAATTTGTCTCTGTAACTCCTTCCTTGTGTATTTTGTTCCCCATTCTAAGAAGGAATGAAATATCCACACTTTGGTTTTCCTTCATCTTGAGTTTCATAAGTTTTGCAAATTGTATCTTGGGTATTCTAAGTTTCTGGGCTAATATCCACTTATCAGTGAGTGCATATCAGGTGTGTTCTTTTGTGGTTGGGTTACCTCACTCAGGATGATATCCTCAAGATCCATCCATTTGCCTAAGAATTTTATAAATTCATTGTTTTTAATAGCTGAGTAGTACTCCATTGTGTAAATGTAACACATTTTCTGTATCCATTCCTCTGTTGAGGGACATCCGGGTTCTTTCCAGCTTCTGGCTCTTTTAAATAAGGCTGCTATGAACATAGTGGAGCATGTATCCTTATTACAAGTTGGAACATCTTCTGGGTGGGTATATGCCCAGAAGAGGTATTGCTGGATCTTCCAGTAGTACTATGTCCAATTTTCTGAGGAACCACCAGACTGATTTCCAGAGTGGTTGTACCAGCTTGTAATCCTACCAGCAATGGAGAAGTGTTCCTCTTTCTCCACATCCTCGCCAGCATCTGCTGTCACCTGAATTTTTTATTTTAGCCATTCTGTCTGGTGTGAGGTAGAATTACAGGGTTGTTTTGATTTGCATTTCCCTGATGATTAAGGATATTGGACATTTTTTTTTTCAGGTGCTTCTCAGCCATTCAGTATTCTTCAGTTGAGAATTTTTTATTTAGCTTTGTACCCCATTTTTAAAATAGAGTTATTTGATTTTCTGGAGTCGCGCTTCTTGAGTTTTTTTAATTAAGGAAAAGTAATTGTTGCTTCCTGTTATTTTTGTTGTTAGAGGTGGGATTCTGTTCTTGTGGCTATCTTCTTTTAGGTCTGTTGGAGGATTACTTTCTTGATTCTTCTAGGGTGTAATTCCCTCCTTGTGTTGGACTTTTCCCTTTAATATCCTTTGAAGGGCTGGATTCATGGAAAGATATTTTGTGAATTTGTTTTTTTATGGAATATTTTGGTTTCTCCATCTATGGTAATTGAGAGTTTTGCTGAGTATAGTAGCCTGGGCTGGCATTTGTGTTCTCTTAGAGTCTGTATAACATCTGTCCAGTATCGTCTGGCTTCCATAGTCTCTAGTGAGAAGTCTGGTGTAATTCCAATATGTCTTCCTTTATATGTTACTTGACCTTTTTCCCTTACTGCTTTTAATATTCTATCTTTATTTAGTGCATTTGTTGTTTTGATTATTATGTGTTGGGAGGAATTTCTTTTCTTGTCAAGTCCATTTGGAGTTCCATAGGCTTCTTGTATGTTCATGGCATCTCTTTCTTTAGGTTAGGGAAATTTTTTATAATTTTGTTGAAGATATTTATTGGCCCTTTAAGTTGAAAATCTCGATTCTCCTCTACTCCTATTATCCGTAGGTTTGGTCTTCTCGTTGTGTCCTGGATTTCCTGGGTGTTTTGAGTTAGGATCTCTTTGCATTTTACATTTTCTTTGACTGTTGTGTCTGTGTTTTCTATGGAAACATCTGCACCTTAGATTCCCTTTTCCAACTCTTGTATTCTGTTGCTGATGCTTATATCTATGGTTCCTGATGTCTTTCCTAGGATTTCTATCTCCAGAGTTGTCTCCCTTTGGGTTTTCTTTATTGTTTCTACTTACATTTTTAGATATTGGATGGTTTTGTTCAATTTTATCACCTTGTTTGGTTATATTTTCTTGTAGTTCTTTAAGGGATTTTTGTGTTTCCTCTTTAAGGACTTCTACCATTTAGCAGTTTTTTCCTGTAATTCGTTTAGGGATTATTGTGCTTCTTCTTTAAGTACTTCTACCTGTTTAGCAGTGTTCTCCTTTATTTCTTTAGGTGAGTTATTAATGCCCTTCTTAAAACCCTCTACCAGCATCATGAGATATGATTTTAAATCCACATCTTGCTTTTTGGGTGTGTTGGGGTATCTAGGACTCGCTGTGGTGGGAGTACTGGGTTCTGATGATGCCGAGTGGTCTTGGTTTCTGTTAGTAAGCTTCTTACATTTGCCTTTTGCCATCTGGTAATCTCTGGTGTTAGATGTTCTAGCTGTCTCTGGCTGGAACTTTTTCCTCCTGTGATTCTGGTAGTCTCTGTCAGCAGTCCTGGGAGTCCAACTCTCTCCTGAGTCCCAGTGGTCAGAACACTCTCTGCAGGCAACCTTTCTTCTGGCAGGAAAGGTGCACAGAGGTCTGGAGCTCAGCTCTGACTCCTGGTTGAAGATGAGGCCCGAAAAGGGACCCTGTCCAAGAAGCTCTGTTGCTTCTGTGACCTGCACAATCTTTTGTGTGGACTTGTCTCTCAGAGATCCAGGACACAAGGTCATGAACTCATTATTAATTGATGAGTATGCCACTTAAGGAATTAGGACAGACATTTAAAATTTTCCAGGAGTGACCAAAAATGGAGGCACAACATATCAGAAACTATAAGACAAAATGAAAGCATCTCTGAATGGGAAGTTTATAGCCATATGTGCTTAGTCTAAAATGTCAGAGACAGCTCAAATAAATTAATGGTGCACATCAGTGTCCTAGAAAAACAAGAACAGTATAAGTGAATATCCAGTGAATAGAAGAAAGAAAGAAATATCTGTGCAGAAATTGATCAAATGGAAATGGAAAAGCACAAAGAATGAAACAGTGACTGACTTGTTTCCCTGAAAAGTCAAGCATGTTTGACTCTTATCCAAACTAGCCAAAAGAATGACAAAGGAGACCTAATTAATAAAATTAGAGATGGACAAAGTGATGATATAACAGATACGACTGGAGTTTAGAGGATACTTAAAAATATTTTTAAAACATAAGTCTAAAATAATATGAATTTATAGATGCTTATTCCCTACCATATTTAAATGAGGAGGATATAAAGAACTAAGCATAGTTCTTTAATAAGTAATGATATTAAACCAGTAATAAAACATGTAATAACAGAAAATATCCCAAGGCCCAGATGGGATCATCAAATCAATTATGAGAAAAAAGCTAATTCTGGTAGTAGCTGATTTCCATTTATACTCAAGAGTTACAATATTAAAAAAAAAAAAAAACATAGCAGCATGATACTACCTGTGAAACAGAAACAGATACAAAAACTAAAGGAATAGAATGGAGTTGTAAGATATAAACCTACATAGCTAAATAAGGTAATTTTTGGACAATGTTATTAAAAACCATTCAGCAAACAGTACTAGAAAAAATAAAAAATTGTGTGTAGCAGAATGAACTACACCTCTTTCACCCTGCATTAAAAAAATGAACTCCAAATAGATAAACAACCTTAATGTAATACTGGAAATTTGTGAAACTGTTAGAGAAAACCCCAATGTAAATGCTTCAAGATGGAGGGAGATCAAAGGTGCTTTTATTTATTTATTTATTTATTTATTTATTTATTTATTTATTTTTATTACATATTTTCCTCAATTACATTTCCAATGCTATCCCAAAAGTCCCCCATACCCTCCCCCCCACTTCCCTACCCACTCATTCCCATTTTTTTTGGCCCTGGCGTTCCCCTGTACTGGGGCATATACAGTTTGCAAATCCAATGGGCCTCTCTTTCCAGTGATGGCCGACTAGGCCATCTTTTGATACATATGCAGCTAGAGTCAAGAGCTCCGGGGTACTGGTTAGTTCAAAATGTTGTTCCACCTATAGGTTTGCAGATACCTTTAGCTCCTTGGGTACTTTCTCTAGCTCCTCCATTGGGAGCCCTGTGATCCATCCAATAGCTGACTGTGAGCATCCACTTCTGTGTTTGCTAGGCCCCGGCACAGTCTCACAAGAGACAGCTACATCTGGGTCCTTTCGATAAAATCTTGCTAGTGGATGCAATGGTGTCAGCGTTTGGAAGCTGATTATGGGGTGGATCCCTGGATATGGCAGTCTCTACATGGTCCATCCTTTCGTCTCAGCTCCAAACTTTGTCTCTGTAACTCCTTCCATGGGTGTTTTGTTCCCAATTCTAAGGAGGGGCATAGTGTCCACACTTCAGTCTTCATTCTTCTTGAGTTTCAAGCTTTTACAACAATTTTGGAAATCAGTTTGGCGGTTCCTCAGAAAATTGGACATAGTACTACCTGAGGACCTATCTATACCACTTTTGGGCATATACCCAGAAAATGCTCCAACATTTAATAATGATACATGTTTCACTATGTTCATAGCAGCCTTATTTATAATAGCCAGCAGCTGGAAAGAACCCAGATGTCCCTCAACAGAGGAATGGATACAGAAAATGTGGTACATTTATGCAATGGAGTACTACTCAGCTATTAAAAACAATGAATTCATGAAGTTCTTTGGCAAATGGATGGAACTAGAAAATATCATACTGAGTGAAGTAACCCAATCACAAAAGAACACACATGGTATACACCCATGGTATAATAAGTGGATATTAGCCCAGAAGCTTGAAATAGCCAAGATACAATTCATATACCAAATGAAGCTTAAATGAAGGAATACCAAAGTATGGTCTTTCCTGGAAGGAGGAACAAAATATCAATGGAAGGAGATACAGAGACAAAGTGTGGAGCAGAGATTGAAGGAAAGGCTATCCAGAGATTACCCTACCAAACCCAGATACTTTTGTGGTTGCCAAGAAGTGCTTGTTGATAGCAGCCTGATATAGCTGTCTCCTGAGAGGCTCTGCCAGTGCCTGGCAAACACAGAGGTGGATGTTCTCAGTCAACCATTTGACAAAGTCTCCAATGGGGGAACTAGAGATACACCTCCAAGGTGTGGAAAGGGATTTTAGCCCCATAGGGGTGACAACAATATGAACCAACCAATACACCCAGATCTCCCAGGGACTAAACCACCAACCAAAGAGTACACATGGTGGGGGTCATGCTTCTTGCTGCATATGTAACAGAGAATGGCCTTGTTGGACATCAATGGGAGGAGAGACCCTTGGTCATTTGAAGGCTCAATGCCCCAATGTAGGGAAATGCCAGGACAGGGAAGCAAGAGTGGGTGGGGTGGTGAGCAGGGGTATGGGTGAAGGGATAGGGTTTTTTTTTTCTGTTGTTGTTTTGTTTTGTTTTGGAGGGGAAACAAGAAAATGGAATCACATTTGAAATGTAAATAAAGAAAATTTCTAATAAAAAATTAAAAAGACTGTAGTCAGTTAGGAAGCAAAACTGAGACTTGTGAAATAGTATTTTATAAAGTCAAATAGCTCCCACCCACCAAAGGAAATGACGAAGTGCTGAGGTCATCTACAGAGTAAGAGAAAAAGTCTATGTTAACTATATATCTTATAGAGTATTGGTATCTAGAATATAGAAAGAACTAGAAAAGATAGATGACAAATAATTTTAAAATTTGTAAGTGGACCAATGAACAAAGAGTTATAAAACGATAAAATAGATATGATCAATGAACATACAAAAATATATTTAACATTCTTAGCCATTAAGGAAATCTATTTAACAGGATGCCACGATTAATCCTATCCCAGTTAATGTGGTTATTATTCAAAACAAATGCCAAAACATGTTATTGAGGATGTGTAAAAATGGATGTTAGTCCAGTCACTATGAAGATTAGTAGGGACACTCAAAAACTAATAGAACTTCCACATGTGACAGCAATCATCTTTCTGGGAAAGTCCTGAGATGAGAGTAAGTTAACACAAAGCAGAGATACTTGCACATATGCATTTACTGCAGCACTTTTAGCAATAGCTCCAGGAAGGAATCAGCCTTGGTACTCTTTGACAGATGACCAAAGAACAAGTGGTACACATTCATAATATTTTATTCAGCCATAAGGAAGACTAAAACTATGTTGATTGCTAGAAAATAGATGAAAAACTCAAAAGGACAAATATGTCATTCTTTCATTTATGGATCCTAACTTTCATATAGTCACATGAAATAATTATTAATATATGTGACATCAATGTAGAAATGAGGCTTGCAGAGTTAGGTGGCACACAGTGGGAAGGGGGCAGAGAAAGGAGAGGACACCTCAATGAATAGTGCCAAAATATACTGTACACTTATAAAAAAGTGTCATATTGAAACCCTTTACTATGTACAACAAATATGTTCCAGTAAAAGTTCAGGAGGAATGAGATACCAGAAAGGAATCCCTTTGAGCCTCATCAGCAGAGTGGATTCAGCCAAAGGAAGAATTAGAGGACTTGACCATAAGTCATCAGAACCATCCCAAACTAATGTTAAAAGTGGAGGAATGTGAAATGCAAAAGCAAAAATAATGACAGACCAAAAATTGTACACCAATTCCAATTACTGTCCAAGTTTGTCAAAAAAAAAAAAACCAACAACAACAAAAACCAAACTGAAGAGCAATTTCAAGAGGCGTAAACATTCATAGTATTGGAATCCATAAAGAGAAGACAGGGAGTGAATGCAATAGTCACTGAGAGGCTTCCAGTGTGAGGAGAGAAGCTAAGTCAGGAGGTCCACAGGCAAGTAGGACTCTCATTTATGAAACCAACACCAAGAATATAACCATATTGAATATGCAGAAAATAAACCATGTGGAAAACTCTGGGGGGGTAAAGGGTGAGCTGGGGGAGTGGAGTTATTTTGCTGAAGAGCAAGGATAACAATTACAAGTGATAATTTGTCAGAAGCCAAGCAAGGAAAAGGAAAGTGTAAAGAAATACTTGATAACCAGGGAATGAAAAGGACACAGACCTTCAAGAGAGGAGGGAAAATCACAAAGCTCTTTTGTCAAATCCAAAGTGAAAGAATTGTCCACAGTGAGATTTCCTCTGAGATAAGTGTTAAAATTCCTCCAAACAGATAAAAAACTAATATGAGTAAAAAAAAATTGGATCTGTCTAAACAAAGCAAGCACATTGTAGATGGAATGAGTGACAATGAGACAGTGCCGTTCACTTTCCATTCTCTTAAACAGACAGCTGCTTAAATAAATGCCTTCAGGACATACTGGGGAGGATAGAATCTGGCTTTGTGAAATGAATGACAGCATGTAAAAGAGGGACAAGGGGGAAGACTGTGGTGTGCTTCTCTGAGGTTTGAGGGGTACATATGAAGTACCATAGTGCAGTTTAAGGTTGGACTGATGGTGTGTGGTAGCAACTCCTGGGCAACAGTGATTTCTTTTTAATCAGCATAACCAGTATAATAAAATAGAACTATCTGAAGCACTCAGTTAAACCAAGAGAAGGCTACAAAAGGAGCAAACAAGTCAGTACAGAACAGGTAAAAAGTTTTCAGATTGTAATTTATGTATATAAGTAACAGTTTAAAATCCCCACCAAAGTTGCAATGGCTTCTTTCATAGAAATTCACGTGTTTCACTGTTTCTACCATGATACTGTGATGAGCTCTGCCAGTCAGAAACTGCTGTGCAAGTTCTCAATAAGAATTTCATCTGAGTTATTAAATGTTCCAACCCAAGATCATTGAAAAGCCTTTTTAACTACCAAATCCTAAAATGATATTTAATGCATATAGGTGATTTTTTTTCAAGTGTATCAGTACACAACATGTCTGCAGTGCCTATAGAGGCCAGAAGAGGGCATTGGATACCCTAAAGCTGAAATTACAGGGTGTTGTTAGCTCCCATGTGGGTGCTGAGAACTGGACCCAGCATTTTTGGAAGAGGAGACAGTGCTCTTAATGGCTGAGCCATTTCTTTGGCCTCTACTTCCTTTGTGACAGTCTTTATTTTGTAAAAAGTTCTCTGTAGATCCCGGTCATGTTTGTTCAAGTCCTGTTTATTTCCTGTCTATGCTCGTACTTTCTGATTTATCTCATAACCTTTGGTTGAAAACCAGTCTTGGTAGAAAAAGTCTTCCTGGAGGGCCTTGTATAAACCACCATTCTCTCCTCTGCCTTCTGGTCAGTACTGTCTCTCTCTCAATGCAGAGTCTCTTTCTTTGGTTTGGATTTCCCCATATTTCTATTTTTAGCAACTTTCTAGGAAGCACACCCTGCTTTGTAGTGGCTGCTTTGGCATGCAAGTTTGCGCTTAAGATCCCATCATTTAAGCTGTTAGGTTTTCAGTCTCTACTTCTTTGACTTGGGGGGGGGGGTCTCAGCTGTTTTTATTTTGATAATCAGGATCCCCTTATAATTCCTTCCCTCTGTAAACTCCACCAGAACACTAAGGATGTCAAGGCCTCATCACAGGTGCTCTTGAGCAAATGAGGCCTTAGCTATTTGTACCATCTTCCCAAAGATCCAGGTGACGTCATTTTAGATCTAAGCCTAGTCTATGGGTTTCCTTGGATCCAAAAGCATTTTGGAAGGTTGGTGTTGGTGATAGGTTTCCCTTTTGAGCTCCAGGTCCATTGATGATGGTCAGGGCTTTGTTGCTGCTTGTTCATTTGTTTGTTTCTCCCATGGGTCCATTGTATTTTACTTTGTTATTTTAGGGTGGGAGCAAGTAAGTGTTCACAGTTATGACCTGACACCAGCAGGATGTCCTCAGGACTCTTTTGGATATGAGACATGTATTCTTCAAATTCCATGCCCATCAACAGGGAATTTGGTGTTCTTTGTTCTTTATCTACCTCTATACTGCTCAATTCCACTCAAATCTGCTAGAAGGAAGTTGTAATAAAGAACATCAGGACTGTTTCCTGTGTTTAGTTCACTTTCTTTTGCTCTAACTTTCCCTGATAGCATCACATGATTCCTAGAGAGAGAAAGATGCACAATGTATTGGTTCCAGCATCCTTTCAGCTCCATCCCAGGAGCCATATATGTGATAATTATCTCTCCCATGCTATGAATAATGAAAAATGAAAGGTGGAAATGCTTGCCTATGATATCAAAAAAAGATTTTATGGTCAATTGACAGCTACTTACTTTTTTATATATGTAGTTTCAGCTGAGTTTGCTGACAGAATCTTATCAAAAATGACCTAGTGTGTATAGTTTCTGTGAAACATTCACTATTTATTATTTGAATAAATTCTTGGAGATCATGGAGATAAGTTGACAGTCTCTTCTTCTAGCACTTTAATGAGCTTGAATGTTTATAGATATTGACAGGCATGTTACTAATAAGTCAGGAGATGTCACCAAAGGCTTCTAGTTTGTGGTAAACTAAACTGGGGTCTCAGTCCCATGCTTGTTCTATATTACACGTAAACAGAGGATGGATTAACAAGAGATGTCAATATTTCTTGGTGAATGCCACATCTGTCTAGAGTCAAAAGGTCACCAAAGTTTATTATATGACCTGACCTAGGAATACCGAGGGCTCATAATCATACAAACTGTGACTTTATGAATTTCCTGCCTTTGGCATTAGATTTTTGCTGTCATGTAAGTTTGTAATAAATAGATCTAAGCAGCAATATTACAAAATACTAGGAATTATATATATATAGTTTAAATTTGCCACACAAGATCAGAACTGAAGAGTAAAAGCTAAGGCTACTTTCTTCATTTCCCATGAAGTGCCTTCCTCATTGTAAAATCAATTTCCTCCACTTGGCAGGCAGCTTTATCATTAAATGCTGCTCATGCCTTCTGTGCATGTTAGGGTTTTTGTTTGTTTTATTTTTTGTTGTTTTTTTGTTTTTGTTTTTGTTTTTTGTTTTTTGGGTTTTTTTTTTGGAAAAGGAGAATTGTATCTCAAAACATGTGTTGTCCTTTAGCTAAATTTCCTTCATAAAGTAATCCCTTCCATCTCTTACTGTTTTAGTTCTGACTATGCCAGAAAGAATACAGAGGCAGTATGGATCAAAGGTCTAATGTTATAGTTAGGGAAGACATGGAGTTATTAGGAGCTGTGGATAAGTTCTGCTTCAATGGGGATTTGAGTATGGACAGGAGGATGCTTATCAACTTCATGTTACATTGACTGTCAATTTTGTTTGTCTACAAACATCATTTCTTTCCTCTGACAGTTCTATCAACATCCATTGATATGACACACACTGAGACACACTAGCATCAGTGTGATGACAACACGTGAGTAAGATGACAAGGCAGAGCTGTTCTGCCGTGGGTTAATGTGGCCTTTGTATTAATAAAACACAGATATGCTTACTTATAGCAGAGGAAGTTGGATGTATAGTGAAAAATATATGTGGTAGAAAACAATCTGGCTTAATTACAATGTAGATATCACACCCCTCGTCCCCCTGGGTCCTTTGCTGAGGAAAATTGAATTAAAGAGAATGAAAAATTGAATAGCAACCAAGGACTCTTTTCGCAGGCAATCAAATGCATGGCTTTCTAGTCTCAAAATTCTCCTGTTAAAACTAAGTATGTTTACAGCCTTAGTTATCAGTGAGACCTCAAATGATTTTTTTTCCCTCACAGTTATATGCCTGTCTACCAAGGCACTCATCATTTAAAATCATCACCATGGTAACTTCAAGAACAACTAGTCTGAAATGCACCTGTAACTATCAGAAAGGCAGTAGCTAGCGAGACAGAAGACAAAGAGCTTCTGGTGCTGGTCATCAGTTTTGGCAAAGGTCCAACGCTGTGTCTGCCTCCATGTGAATGAGAAATGGCAAGCCTGCTTCCCAAGAACCCATTTCTATTAGTACACCAATGTAGAAAGCAGGGCAAAAGGACAAACTCCATGTACCTGTCATCAGTTAAAATTGGATCTCTTTTAGGGTTTGTTTTTAGCTTTCTTTTCCATATATATCTCTTCTTATATATGATTATATATTTATAATATATTATATAATATATAATAGATATATTTATTATATACATATATGTATATATTTCTAGTGCTTAGAAATATATACATTTTACAAAGTGAATTTTATTCTTTAAAATTTTCCCACAAAGAATATCTTGGTTTTTTTGTTGTTCGAAGGAGAGTCTTGCTTTGTAGCTCTGTTTGGCTTGATAATTTTCTGTGTATCTCAGAGTAGTCTTGAACTCATAGCAACCTTCCTGATAGGCTTTTCTATTACTGATATCACAGGTATGTATAATTATGTCTGGCTGGTGTTTGTTATTTTTAATTAAATAAAACATTGCATTTTATAATTACTGTGTGAACTCATCAGGCCTTTCAAATAAATATGATACAGACTGGAATTTTGGTGATTTTTTTTTAACATTGACTTTACATCTGTTTTATATTTTATCATTGTGGGGATATTTTATCACTGTTTTCTGGCTAGTCATAGTATATAATAGTGTTGGAGATTGGTTCTAATGATTTGGCTTAATTGGGAATCTGTGTGTCCAAAGCTGAAGGTCCTTGTCCACAATTGGTTTTTGATCAACCAATAAAGATGCCAGTGGCCAATGGCTGGGCAAAGGAAGATGCGGTGGGACCTTTAGATTTATTCAGGCTGGGAACTGGAAAAAAAGGAGATGGAGGATTGCCATAATGTGGTGGGAGACAGATCAGAATTAGAGCTGCAGGAGAGAGATCCAACGGGCCATGTAAGAATTCAGGTAAGTGGCCACTGGCCACTTCCCTGATGGAGCCTGGGGTAGCAAGGAAAGGATTAGAACTGCTCAGCTTTTGAGCTAATCATGACTTTTCAAAAATAAGCTAATGTGTGTGTCTTTAACATTCATGGGTCCAAAGAGTTCCTGTGCAGGTATCTGGAAGCACAGGGCCCAATGGGAGCACAAAGCAGTGTAGTTAAACCCACAGCTACAGAATAGGAGGGAAATGGAAGGATGACAGACACATCCCAAACCCCAAGCCTGTGAACATGCTACATTACAAACACTATTGGGGACTTTCCTTTTCACTGCCTGGTGAGGTAGGGAGGTAGTAAATGTGAATGACTTTTTTTTCTTTACTTTTTCATTGAGATTGAATTCCTGGCATTTAAGTCATATTGTCTTGATTAATTGTGTCACAGCAATTGAGATACAGTGAAAGCTAATGTATTGTTTGAGTTATGGCTATGTTCTTTTGTGGCAGTTTCATCTTCACTATCATTATAACTTACAATATGTCCCTAAGTATATGGCAAGAGAAGAACATTATGGTTTGTACAAAACAGCGGCTACATTAATTCTCCAGTATTGAAAGGGAAATTTTGTACTAAAGTTGTAAAACCTTTTATCTTTCTTGGAATAGCATTTTGTATAAAAAATAGACTTTTTAGTTGTATGTTAAAGACATTAAGATTGTTGGGTTGTTTGTTATAGCAGTGTAAGCTAACCCCATTTTGATTGACAAACACAAGCCATTACTGAAAAGAGCATTCTCCTATTCTTGTTCTCCTACTTCTTGTTCAGAATACCTGCAGTGACTCTGCATGACTTGTAAATCTGAAGTTTGATGAAATGAATGTACTCACTAAAAAAGAGACTTGGTAGAATAGCAATGATCATCATGAGATTATAACTGTATCTTTTGCAAGTAGCAATTCATTAATTGTGTTCTGGCTATCCTTCTAGGATTTGGGAACTGATGTGGTGTGAAAACACAGATGCACCCTCAGGTGGTCTTCTAGGGTTTCTGGTGTCCCGTGTCAGCCCTGCCACAGGGTTTGGGCTGCTCGGAGGAGGGGGTAAGCAGGAGTTTTGACTCCGTGTGTTGCCAGGATGTCGGGCTATGGGAAGCCACGGACACTGCTCCAGGGGTTGAGGAGCACAGTCTGAGGTCCCCGGAGACAACATAGCTGGCTAAGGTATCTCCGGGCCTTTACTTAAACCAGGGTCATCTGGTTATCAGGCTCCTGGGCACCCCGGGAGCCTCTCCGTTCCACAGAATTGCTGAGAATGGAGTGGGGACCCACGAGCTGGATCTAGCCTGGGGCCAAAGAGGAAAAGAGGGGAGAGCACTGGGCTGGGCCCTGCTGGTATAGAGTACTTCGTTTGTCCAAGTTGGGCGGCTTAGTTTGGTGGAAGCCATGGCTGGGAGTGCTGTGAGGTCTTCTGTGGGAGATTAGGTGGCTGGCTCTTTAGGCAAAGGCCTGCTCCATTGTTCTCCATGGTGGATCCGGATGAAAAGAAATAGTCCATGGTTTTAAGGCATTGATTGTCACGTTGGAAAGTAGATAAATAAAACCAGTTCTCAGGGCGGGCCTGAGTTAAATACCTTTTGCAGGGAGGAGTGTCTGAGAAGGGGAGTTTATTGGCTAAGCCTCCAGGCCTTTAAGTACCTCACTAAAATGGAACTCTGTCTTGAGGCACGCCACAGCCTCTACCTGTGGAGGAGCTTGGGGTGTTGCCCTTACGTGACTGATGGCACAAATCTATGGAGGGCTGCTGTCTCGGGTCAGAAGCCTAGTGTCTGGGAACACCTGCCTTTCCTCTGGGTCACCGGGATTTCTAACCTTAGCTCAACCAGGAACCAGGCTGCCTTTCACAGTCCTATATGGTCTCTAGCTGGACCACTGCTGGAAAAATATATTTCATCTTCTCTTTTAGTATGCCTGATGGCTTCCCCATGCATTGTCTAGAAACTACTACAAGGCATTAGAATTATTTAATTATATTTTGGTTTTGACTTTCATTAATGTGATGTAAGAACATAGCTTCAAACAGTTACATGAAGGATTCATATTAAAAATTACTTTTGAGCCACCTCATAAAATGCTACACACCAGAGAATCCTGTTCTATTCTCTAACCTACTCATCAAATTGGGGTCAGTGTAGCTCCTGAAGTCTTTTTAGAAATAGTCAGACAATGCTATTATTTTAAATTGTGTGCCTCTGTGTGTGAGTATGCAAACATGAGTGGAGATATGTACTGAGTAGTTTATGATAACTTGACACAAGCTTTAATCATCAGAGGATGCAATTGAGAAACTGTTACGGTTCAGAGTGATTAAATCTCCTGTAACAGATATCCTTGTCTTATTCCTGATTTTACATTCTTTAAATTTCTATTTGTGTTGATGTTGGCTCTTGACTGACTATATATTGACTTTATTATATTGAAGGATTTCCCATGTATCTCTAGTCTCTTCAGAACTTTTTCCATGAAGTTGGATTTTTATCAAAGAACTTTTATACATCTAATTAGATGATCATGTGTGTGTGTGTGTATGTTTTCTATCAGCATGTTCATACAATAGAATACATTTATTGATTTACATATGTTGAATCACCATGCATTTTCGGGAATGAAACCTAATTGTTCATGGAGTAGGATGATTTTGCTATGTTCTTGAGTTTGGTTTGCAGGTATTTTATGAATAACTTTTGTATCTACGTTCTAAAGGTAATGGTGGGTAATTTTTTGGAGGGGGTCTTTGCATAGTTTAGGGATCATGTAAATTGTGACCTTGTAAAAAGAGTCCTACAATGTTCTCTCTGTCAGAAGCCTTCTAGGAAAAGCTATGGCAAGTAAGCAAGTTTTCTGAAGATGGCCCCTTGTTTAGCATGGCTGTGACAGGTGCATGGTCCGCAGAGACTTCATCCCAGGATTGCTTCTCACTGTTGATGTGTCTTTTCTGTCACTATTACGTAGCCTAATGATTCCTGAGCATTAGCCCACACTATTGGGCAAATCTCTTGCAGAATGTATATGAAAATATCTAGAGGACGTGGTGATTTCATAATTACTGATAATGATTTTTATCAAAGTCTCAAATTGATACAAGGAATTCCAAGTTCCCTGTAGAATAAAAGCTACAAATGGATCTCTGTAAACCTTCAAGTGTCACAGGTTAATTGTACTAGGAAAAGAAAACAAGCTTGGAGCAAATTTATAATCAAGAGAAACATTCTTTCTAGGTTAGGAGTGAGGCCATTATCTGGTAACTGAAGATCATAAATTGGAAATGGGAAATTCATTATAGGTTCAAGGACAGAAAAAAAATGATGGACTAGTTTATCTATAAAAGACTTAAAAATAATAAGACACAAGGCAGATGATATGTCTCTTGACAAAATCATGCTAATTTATGACATAAAAATTATTGCTTTAAACTTATAATGAACTTATGGGGGGCTAGAAAATGGATAATGAATGTTCAGTCAGGTATGAGTCTTAATGAAAAGATATGTAAACAATTCTGCTTTAACTCTTTAAGTCTTATTGGCCTATGAAATGACCTATTGCCTGAAACTTAGTATGAACTTATAGAATGTAAAAATGCTTTAAAAAACTAATGTGATCAATTATCTTGAGAAGGTATAAAAACTAAGAATAACAATAAAGAGGTGATGTTCCTTTTTTTTCTCTTCTTCATCCAGTATGTGTGTGTCTATGTGTGCCTGACTTTTTTTTTTTTAATCTTCATGGGCTTTTTTTTTTAATAATTTTTTAATTAGGTATTTTCTTCATTTACATTTCAAATGATATCCCAAAAGTCCCCCAGACCCTTCACCCCCCCAACACTCCCCTACCCACCCACTCCCAATTCTTGGCCCTGGTATTCCCCCGTACTGAGGCATATAAAGTTTGCAAGACCAAGGGGCCTCTCTTCCCAATGATGGCTGACTAGGCCATCTTCTGATACATATGCAGGTAGAGACACAAGCTCCGGGGGGTAGTGGTTAGTTCATATTGTTGTTCCACCTATAAGGTTGCAGACCCCTTTAGCTCCTTGGGTGCTTTTTCTAGCTCCTCCATTGGGGTCCCTGTGTTCCATCCAATAGCTGACCGTGAGCATCCACTTCTGTGTTTACCAGGCCATGGCACAGCCTCACAAGAGACAGCTATATCTGGGTCCTTTCAGCAAAATTTTGCTAGTGTATGCAATGATGTCAGTGTTTGGAGGCTGATTATGGGATGGATCCCCAGGTATGACAGTCTCTAGATGGTCCATCCTTTTGTCTCAGATCCAAACTTTGTCCCTGTAACTCCTTCCATGGGTGTTTTGTTCCCAATTCTAAGAAGGGGCAAAATGTCCACACTTTCGTCTTCGTTCTTCTTGAGTTTCATGTGTTTTGCAAATTTTATCTTGGGTATTCTAAGTATCTGGGCTAATATACACTTATCAGTGAGTACATACCATGTGAGTTCTTTTGTGATTGGGTAACCTCACCCAGGATGATGCCCTCCAGGTCCATCCATTTGCATAGGAATTTACTGCCTGACTTTTTCTTTTTCTTTTTTTCTTTTTTATATTTTTTATTACATATTTTCCTCAATTACATTTCCAATGCTATCCCAAAAGTCCCCCATACCCTCCCCCCCCCACTTCCCTACCCACCCATTCCCATTTTTTTGGCCCTGGCGTTCCCCTGTACTGGGGCATATACAGTTTGCAAGTCCAATGGGCCTCTCTTTCCAGTGATGGCCAACTAGGCCATCTTTTGATACATATGCAGCTAGAGTCAAGAGCTCCGGGGTACTGGTTAGTTCATAATGTTGTTCCACCTATAGGGTTGCAGATACCTTTAGCTCCTTGGGTACTTTCTCTAGCTCCTCCATTGGGAGCCCTGTGATCCATCCAATAGCTGACTGTGAGCATCCACTTCTGTGTTTGCTAGGCTCCAGCATAGTCTCACAAGAGACAGCTACATCTGGGTCCTTTCGATAAAATCTTGCTAGTGGATGCAATGGTGTCAGCGTTTGGATGCTGGTTATGGGGTGGATCCCTGGATAAGGCAGTCTCTACATGGTCCATCCTTTCATCTCAGCTCCAAACTTTGTCTCTGTAACTCCTTCCATGGGTGTTTTGTTCCCACTTCTAAGGAGGGGCATAGTGTCCACACTTCAGTCTTCATTTTTCTTGAGTTTCATGTGTTTAGGAAATTGTATCTTATATCTTGGGTATCCTAGGTTTTGGGCTAATATCCACTTATTAGTGAGTACATATTGTGTGAGTTCCTTTGTGAATGTGTTACCTCACTCAGGATGATGCCCTCCAGGTCCATCCATTTGGCTAGGAATTTCATAAATTCATTCTTTTTAATAGCTGAGTAGTACTCCATTGTGTAGATGTACCACATTTTCTGTATCCATTCCTCTGTTGAGGGGCATCTGGGTTCTTTCCAGCTTCTGGCTATTATAAATAAGGCTGCTATGAACATAGTGGAGCATGTGTCCTTCTTACCAGTTTTGTCAGCTATTAAAATGGTTACACAGGCTTTTTTCTTTGAAATATATGCTTGGAATATCTTATTCCACTTCTTTACCCTGAGGTGATGTCTATTCTTGATGGCAAGGCATATTTATTAGAGGCACAGAAAGTTGGATTCTATTTTCTAATTCAATGTGTTAATTTGTGTCTTTTTAATTGAAAATTAAGATCATTATTATTGAAAGGTACTACTTTTTCTTGTCATTTTGTTATTATGGTGAATCTTCAGCCCCTACTTCCTTGATTGTTTTTATTTCTTTGATTTCGTGATTGTCAACCTTTTCATAACGAAGTATTACTTCTAATGCCCTCTGTAGAGCAGAGTGAATAGATCCTGCTTAAGTTTAGTTTTATCATGGAGAAATTTCCCCTCTGTCAATTGTGATTGATAGTTCTGTTGGGATAGTAGTCTGGGCTTCATCTGTGGTTTCTTGGAGATTATAGAACATCTGTTCACGCACTTCTGCTTTTATAATCTCCATTGAGAAACAGGATACTATCCTACTGTATCTGCCTTTATATGTTATTTTGTCTTTTTTTTCTTGCAGATTTTAAAATTCATTCTCTGTTCTGTAGTTTTAATGCTTTTATTATTTTATGTTGTACAAAATACCTTTTCTGATTCTGTGTATTTGGTATGCTTGTGAGCTTCTTGGGCACCCCTTCTTGGATTTAGAGAAATTTTCTATGATTTTGTTGAAAGTATTTTTCGTACATTAGACCTGGGTCTCATCCTTCCTTTATTCCATTCACCCCATAAATTGCATCTTTTTATAGTGGACCTTGACTTTCTTAATGTTTTGTTCCTGGATTTTTTTAGGTTTAATATTTTTGTCTGAAGTATTCTTTCTTCCATGTCTTATACAGTGTTGTTGAGAATTATATGTGGGGTTTGTATCTGACTTCCTTGATTTTTCATTCTTGTTTTATTTCAGTTTGGGCATTCATTACTAATTCTATATACTCTATCATGAGCTGTTTTCATTATTTCATTCCAGTGGTTGTTTGGGTTTTCATAGATTTTACTGGGAGATTTATTTAGATCCCTTTTCAGGTTCTTGAACACATTCATAAATGTTGTTTTGAAGTCCTTGTCTTGTGCTTCAGATATATTGCATTTCTCAAGGCCTACTGTGGTATGGTTACTGGTTTCTGGTGGAGGCATGTTGTTTTGGCTGTTCATGTTTGTGTTTTGTGTTGATGTTTAGGCATCTGGACTTGGGATAATTAAGGTTAGTTCAAGTGTTGAAATATGGTCTTTTCTTTGCTTGGTCCATTCCTTGTTATTTTGTTGCCTTCTATGGATCTGGAAAGTGTGATGGCTGTTTGTTGCCTCATAGAGAGTGTTTGTGCAGGCCAATGGGTGACAGAAAGAATATAGGTGGACTAGGAGAAAATGCTGAGAGGTATGTTAGAAGAGCTAAAGGGATCCTGTCACACCATGAAATGAGTTCCCCTGGGGGTTAGAGATGTTGTAGGAAGAGGATTCCTGCATGTAGGTTGCAGTAGGCAAAGAATATTAATCTCGAGAGTCAGGGATTTGGATTGTCGGTACCCTGCATCTGAACTGAGTTGGAGTTTCCAGTAAATAGAGTTAAGGTGGGATGAGAGGTACCTGTAAGCTAGTTGTTATAGGCAAAAAATGAGAATGAAAAGATTGTAATGTACGATATGAAGAATAATGAAAATTGCCTACCTGAGTCTCAGCCCAGTGAACTCCCTGGAGTAAAGTCTTTCCTTAATATTGAGCTCTCTCTCTCTCTCTCTCTCTCTCTCCTTTCTTTCTTCCTTTTAAGTCTCAAGACACAGTATTTAAGGAATTCAGAATCATTCATTACACAGTTCATTGTTTTTCTCAAAAGAGTGAGAAATTGTGGTCACACTATTGTTCAATTAACTGAACAAAAAATTATGTTAATATCGTAGAGTTTTTAAATTAAATTTACGTTCCTCAATTTCAATGAAGCATTAGATACTAGAATTAAAATATTGATCTATTTCAATACAAGTCTATATAAGAATGTCATTAATAAAGATTTAATACAATCATTAAAACAGCTGTTTACATGTTAAACGAATATTTCTTTTATATTTATTGATAAAATAATTAATTTTAGTTAAGTGATGCTTACTTTATTATTTCTAAATTATTTTTTGGAACCTGATACAAAATCTTAACCTTAAATTTAAAATTTGTAAGGTTGAAAATTATAAAAGTAAAAAATTTTAAATTAAGTAAAATATTAATAATTTACAGCCTATCTGCAATTTCCCTTTTCTCCTCTTCTTTCAGTTCTTCCCTCCTCCACTCCCATCCACTCTTACTATTTCTTTCAGAAAAGGAGAGGTCACCCATGGATATCAATCAACCTTGGCATATGAAGTTGCAGTAAGACTCAGCACATCTTCTCCTATTGAAGCCAGAGGAAGTAACCCTGTTAAGGAAAAGGCTCCCAAAAAGCAGGCAACAGAGTCAACGAAGGTCCTTGCTCTCACTATTAGAAATTCCACATGAACAAGCTGCACAATGTACATAATAAGTGCAGAGGGTCTAGGTCAGTCACTCACATGCTCCCTGGCTGGCAGTTTAGTCTCCCTGAGCACCTATGCGCCCAGGTTAGTTGATTCTATAGGTTTTCTTATGGTATCCTTGACCTCTCTGGCTCCTACAATCATTCTTTCCCCTGTTCTGCAGGATTCCCCATGCTCTATCTAATGTTTGCCTGTGGGTCTTCTGCATGTTTCCACCAGTTTCTGGCTGAAGCCTCTATGATGGCATTTATGCTACCCTCCTGTCTGCAAGCATAGCATATTTTCATTAACAGTGTGTCAGGGATGTGCTCTCTCGCATGGCACGAGTCTCAAGCTGGACCAGCCATTGGTTGACCCACTCCCTCAATTTCTAAACTATCTTTTCTCCAGCACATCTTGTAGGCAGGACAGATTGTAGTTTGAAGATTTTGTGGCTGAATTGGTATTCCAGTTTCTACATTGGAAACAGGGGATGTATGGTTCAGGCTCCAAATCCCCCAGTGATGGAAGTCTTTGCCGGGGTGACCTCATAGGTTCCTGAGAGTTTCCATTTTCCTGGATTTCTAGGTTACAACAGAGAAGTCTGTCCCCTGTGATTCTAGTTGTTTCTTCCAGTACTCTCTCCTGTTTTCCTCCCCCAACATGATCCCTCCTGTTCACATGTCCACACCCCTGTCCAGTCCCCTCTTCTCTCTACCCATGATGTGTAGTTTTTCCCAATCTTAATGAGACTTTCCCCACTCCTTGAGCCCTGCTTGTTACTTAGCTTCTTTGGGACTGCAGATTGTACATTTTCTCTCTCTTTTTTTTTTTTTTTCTTAAGACAGGAATTTTTGCTTTATTCATCATGGTCTTTACATTTAAGAAACAATGAAAGACAAATTTCTGTTGTTAAATAACAATTATATATCTATTTCAGTATTAGGATAGATAATGAATGTAAGGATTCAAAATATATTTCTGGAAAAAAGACTGAAATAATTAAGAAAATGTTTAGGGGAAAACAAAAATCTCACAGAAACATATCTTTAAAACACACATATAAGCCAGGAATGGTGGCACATACATATATATTCCAACTACTCAAGAGAATAAGGCAGGAGGAATATGAGTTTGAGGTTAGAATAGGGTACATAGAGAGACTTTATCTCAAAAACTACCTCCTTTTGCCCCCAATAAACCAAAGTCCAATTAAAAAGCTAAACTACAAGTGTGTTTATATAAAGTTAAATAGACCATAAGTGTAAAAAGATTATATAAAAGTGTACAATATTTTTCATGATCTGATACTTATAAATAAAGAAGCAATCTTAAACAACCAGTTCTTTAGCTAATATACATATAGACACAGACGTGTTTTCTTCTTTAAAAGCACCACAATTTTATCTGAATGGTACAATTCTGATAGTCTTACCAGATCATTATATTAAAAAATAGTTTCTGATTAAAATATTTGGTATCACCTTTCGTTAGGCACTTAGGGCAGATCCAGTAGCTTTAGCAGCCTCGCACAGATAAAGACTGTTTTGTCACCTCCTTGTATAATGTCCTTTGAAGGGAACCTATAATATCAACAGTGTTCTTTTAAGTAGAAATAGTCTCATGTACGGCTTCATTTGTTGAAGTTTTAAGTCAGTAACACAGACTGTGAAGCTTGGGGTTTCTTAAATTCAGCATCGGTTACTTGATTGTAGGTTTATCATCAAAAAGTGCTGCTTCACTCTCAGTGGTTGGAAATCTTTTCTGATATATCAAGGGGTATTCCTTCTGAAACTGTTTCAATTTTCTTCTTTTCTCCTTTAGAGGCAAGCTTTTACTTCTGACAATATTCTCCAAAAGTTCTGCAATTGCAGCTTGGGAAGTTGAAATTTTCTGTTCATCAAATTCTTTAGCACTAATCTGTTTACAGTAAGAATATGTTGGCAAAGGAACAACTAGTCCATCTCCATGATTTTTAACATTGCCCTTTTTAATGTAGTCAAGATGTTTCTCCACTGCAGCTTGTAAATAAGTGGGTACTTGAAGAATTTCCTGATGATGATCCATTAGGAAAGAAACTAATCTTGAAGCCAGAAGCTCATCAAGATCCACTTCTTCAGCACAACATAGTACACATCGAGAAAAAGTATTTATCATCAATGATCTTGTACCTATTTGTTCATGAAGTTTGGGCATATCAACATTTTGACTCATTCTAGAAATCATGCGCATTAAGAGTTGAAGCTTTCTACGATTTGGTGGGGGAAGTAACAAACAACATAACTGTAGAGCATTGATGGCAACCCTCTCTAAGTGAGGTTGCAGCAAACTTTGTGTGCCAGTCAACACAGAAGCAGCTGGAGGTAAAGATTTCTCTGAAAGTTCTATGGTGCTTTTGCACAGTCTTTTATTGATTGTGGTACTAGACTCTCCGAGCTCACTTGTACTGCCTTGTCCAACATTTGGTTTCATTATAATTTCAGCCACTGGTTTATTGATACAACTATTCTGTCTTGTACTACTTCTTAAAAGTAAACTCTGAGATCTACAAAGCTGTTTTGACTTATACTTTTCATTACATAACTCTTCTTGGTCTTGAACAGTCAAAGCAGAGGTTCTGTTAAAACCAACACAGTGTGGCTGCTGAGCATTTTCATCTGAGTGAAGATTAAATAGGGGTGTCTGTTTGGGTGCAGACACTAACGATTGCTTACTATTTTGTTCTTCTATGTTCAGAACAGACTGGTAGAAGATACTGGACTTCTTTTCACTTGAATTCACTGGCCTATCTACAATTCCTTCCAAAGAAGAGCACCTTGGTTTGATGTTAGAGGACAGGGCATTTGTATTACTTAAGCCCATTAAATTATGACAGCTTCCTCCCATTATGTCATTAGCACTAGCTCTTCTGTTTCTTAAATTATCTAGCTGCATTTTCTTGGTACATCTTTCTTGAAATCCTTGGTCATTTCTTTGTAGTCTTTTAGTAGAATCCAACTCTTCATTGCTTTTGTCTTTGTAAAGCAGACTGAGAAGAAGACACTCAGTTGATTTGAAGGAATTCAAATTGCTTAAATCATGGATTTTTGAAGATCGTGGATCATCTTGTATTTTATGTATTCCACTTGTTCTATCTGAAACTGTGATGTAGCCACAAACAACCAAAATGTTCACAAATAATTCATAATATTCAAATGTAAGTAGAGGTTCAGGGAGATTTAGAAAATAATCTGCAATTGTTTTGAATACATCACGTTCAAATCCAACATAAGTTAGATTATTGGTGTCATTACTTCTTGGCCAATTTGCTAGGCACTTCATTGCAGATAAAACCCAATGTGGAAGATCGTCTGATTTGTCTTGTAGTATGACCACTCCATGCTTACTTGTGTTGGCCATGTTGTACATTATATATTGAGGAATTACTTGGTTTGGGTTTAAGAGTTCTTCTATGGATGGCAAACTTAAAATGGTTTGCAGGTATATCATAATAACGTATCTCCAAACTTCTTCAACATCTTCCTGGCTTATTTCTTGGTTGTCAGGTGCAATTTCTAGATCTTCATTGGTTATTCTTTCATGATTTATCTTTTCTGTATTTTCCTGAGAGAAATGTAATCCACGCTTCTTAGAAGTTTTTTGAGATAAGTTTCGTAATTTAAAAATACCATCTTTGTCTTTGGAAAAGTACTCTGTGTTGGTTTTCTTGATTTCTGTATGTCTTTGTGGAAAAGTTTTAAGTGGAGAAGTTGCAGGAAATCTGAATAGTTGATTGTTGTCATCAAGGCTTTCTGATCCCCATCTACCTTTGATATCTTCAATCACATGATTCTTAAGAAATTTTCTCAATAGTTGAATAGTCTGTTGTCTTGTAACTTCAGGACCAAAATTACTATTACTTCTTAACAGATCATAAAGCCAATCTATAGCTTCAACTGCAGTGAAACAATTGCTATATTTTTTTAAATGTTGTCTATGTTTTCTTAAAGGCATTCCTACTCGAAAAGATGTGGTTACTTCATTCCACAGCTTGGTGGCCCGGTAAGGTCCAAGAGGAGCACCCTGACGCTCCATGCTATCATTGCCGGGCTGAGAGGCTGCGGAAAGTGCGCGGTAGCAGGAACCTCTGTGGCCTGGAGTTGGTGTCGGAAACAACTCGTACATTTTCTCTTTATAGCTAATATCTACCTATAAGTGAGTACATGTCATGTCTTTCTGGGTCTGGGTTACCTCACCCACAATGATCTTTTCTAGAACCATGCACTTGCCTACACATTTTATGATGTCTTTCTTTTTAAAACACAGGGGATGGGGGTGAGGATGGAGGGGAAAAAGGTGCTCATCAGACGTGGGGAAAGCAGGGTGGGGAATAGCAGAGGGCTGAGAGAAAAAATGAAAATCCATGAGGGTGGGCATCTTTGAGAAGAGCCAGAGATCTGGAATGGGGAAGGCTTTTCACGGTCTATGGAGGTGACTCTAGGTGACACTCCTAGCAGCTGGAGATATGGAGACAAAAGTGATGTTTTCCTGTAGCCAGGTCACAAAGCAAGTCTCAAAAGATACAAGAAAATTACAATAACTTCCTGTATCTTATCAGATCGTCATGGATTAAAGTTCTAGCACTAATCAACAATAAATAAATAGTACCTCAAGAAACTGAAAAGTGTCTGTAAGGTATAGGACACCATCAAGAAGACAAAATGTCAGCCTACAGAATGGAAAAAGATCTTAACTAATTGCACATCTAACAGAGAGTTGATATTCCAAGTGTATGAACTAAAGAAACTAGACATCAACTAAACCAAATAACCCAATTAAAAATGGGGTACAGATCTAAACTGAATTCTCTACACAGGAATTTCTAATGGTCCAGTGACACTTAAGAAATGTTCAACATCCTTAGCCATCAGGGAAGTTCAAATTAAAAGGCCTCTGAAATTCCATCTTACACCTGTCATAAAATGTCTAAGATAAGTAACTCAAATGACAGCTTATTCTGGCCATGATGTGGATCAAATGAAATATTCCTGCTTTCCTCATAGGAATGCAGTCTTATAGTCACATTGCAAATCAATTTGCCAATTTCTCAGAAAATTGGCAATATATCTATGTCAATACCCACCTATACCACCCAAAGGATGCTCCACCATACCACAAGGCCACTTGTTCAACTATGTTCATAGACGCTTTATTTGTAATAGCCGGAAACTGGAAACAACCTAGATATCCCTCAATTGAAAAATGGACAAAGAAAATGTGGTTCCTTTACACCATAGAATACTATTTCCATGTCTTATATTCTCTTGATGATGCTTACATCTGTTTTTCCTGTTCTCTTACCTAGGTTTCCCATCTCCAGGATAGCCTCATTTGTGTTTTCTTCATTGCTTCTATTTCCATTTTCAGGTCTTGAACAGTTTTATTCATTTTCACCGTTTTGATTGTATTTTCTTGTACTTCTTTATGAGATTTATTCATTTCCTCTTTAAAGGCCTTTCTCATCTTTATATGATTGGATTCAAGGTCATTTTCTTGTATTTCAGCTGTGCTAGACTATTCAGGGCTTGCTGTAGTAGGATAGCTAGGCTCTGGTGGTCCTATATTATCCTGGATGTTGCTGATTGTTTTCTTAAGCTGGTCTTTATTCATTTGGGTTTGTGGTTATTGTAGGTTTAGTTGCTGATTTCCGTGTTTATCTTTATTACATAGGTGGGTTTTTTTAAAATTCTATTTTCCTTGATTTTTTTTTTGTCCCTCTGGGCTTTGGACCTGATTGACCTGGGATTATAATCAGAGTCTTCAGGTCCAGTAGGATGTCTCCACTGTGGTTTGTGTAGACTGAATGGCCTTTGTGGTTTTGAGTGCCAACACTGCGTCTGAGGTTCCCAGAACCTGGAGTCCCTGGTAATGCAGGGACTCCGGAATTCAGGACAAACACATGAAATCATGGACTTAAATATGGAGAATAGGGCACGGGGTACAGTTTATGACTGTTGGGTGTGCTTTAAGGGATGTTGTTAAGCATAGGGCAGGATACCTGGGGTCCCTGGTACCAGAGCAGCCCCTGGAAAAGGAATCAGAGTAGTGGGCCTCATTATAGATCTAGGGAATGGGGTACAGTTTAGAGCTGTTTGGTGTGCTTTTAAAATGGACGTTTAAGGCATAGAGATAGGGTCTTACCTAGGGTCTCTGATGCCAGTGAAGCCTCTGGAATAACAGTGATATGTCTTTCTTGTATGTGTAAGACCCCCGAAGCTGGGCCTCTGCTCAAGTCCCGGGATGAGCTGGCCAGCACCCCAATGACCTGAGAGAAAACCACACCTGATGCAAACTGCAAGAGGTTTTATTATCAGCTAGCTGAGAACGAAGTCCCTCAAGGCAGGGGAGTTCGACCCTGAGTGGTGACAATAGTGGGCTTTTAACAGCTAGCTGAGGAATTGGGAGGAGTTGGGAGGAGTTGGAAGGAGTTGGGAGGAGTTGGGAGGCGAGTTGGCTACAGCTCCTTTGGGGTGGGGGGAGAGTGAGCTGCAGCCTCCTCTCCAGTGTCTATGTCCTTGTAGGTCTTCCTACAATTATCGAATCACTGGCTGTAAGGCACAGAAACAAAAAGGCTTTTTGCTGGCTATAGAGAACAAAGAGCTTCTTTCTGGCTGTATTTTTAGAGATCAGGGAAAACAAGCTTGGGGAACGTCCAGGGGCTTTACCTTTCAGGGAGAAATGCTCTAAGTCAGGGTCTCACATATGCAAGAGAATGATGGGTCCTCTTTTCATAACTATTCCTTTAATATGTGTCTTTTTTGTGGGATTGAGGTCATTGACACTGAGAAATATCAACTATCAATGAGTGTGAATGTTATTGTCTTGTTATTGTTGTTGTTGGTGGTGGTATTGGTGGTGTGTGTGTGCACACATGTGTATGCGTGTGTGTTTTTCTAGTTTTGGTTTTGATGATGAGAGGTTATTTTTTCCCTGTGTTTCATGGGTGTAGTTTAATTTCTTGGTTTGATTATTTTTCTGGCATTTTATGTTGGGCTAAATTTCTAGATATATATTGTTTAGACTTGACTTTATCATAAAATATCTACTTTCTCTACTCCTTTTGACTGAAATGCTTTGCTGGATATAACAATATGGGCTGATATCTATAGACTCTTAGAGTCTACAACACATCAAATTAAATGGATAGAAATGCAAATCAATTCCTCTAAAATCAGGAACAAGACAAAGCTGTTGACTCTCTCGATTATCTACTCAATATAACACTTGAAGTGCTAGCTAGAGCAATAAGACAACTGAGGGAGTTCAAGGGAATACAAATCAGAAAGGAAGAAGTCAAGGTATCTTTCTTTTCAGATTATATTATATTAAACATACATGACCTCAAAAATTCTAGCAGGAAACTCCTACAGTTGATAAACACTTTCAGTTAAGTGGCTGGATAGAATATTAACTAAAAATAAAATAAGTTAAAAATCAGTAGCTTTTTAACCTTTTTAATGTACAAAGAATAAATTGGATCAGAAAGTAACCAGGGAAATAGCACCATTTTGCTGTGTCTATATTATGCTTGTCAGCTTGTTTTTGTGTGTGTGGGTGGGGGTGGGGGAAGGGAGTGCTCCTAATACTGGGAGTGGATGTTTATCTTACTCTTTTGCCTCTTTTTGAGACTGTTTTCCTCCTGTTGGGTTTCCTTGTCTGGCCTAGATATGAGAGTTTTTGTTCTGTCCTCTTGTATCTTGTATTATTCTGTTTGGCTGTCGTTGTCTCTTGGAGGCCTGTTCTTTTCTGAGTATGAAGTCTAGGGATGTGGAGGAGAAGAGATGTGGTTGTGGGAATTGGTAAGAGAGGAGGGAGTAGAACTGTGGCCAGGATAAACTGTTTAAGAAAAGACTCTACCATCAATTTAAAAACAGAAACAAAAACAAACAAAAAACTCCAAAACAAACAAACAAAACCCCCAGGCCTGAACAAAGAAACTAGCTCCATATGTGGAAATCCTAACACACACACACACACACACACACACACACACACACACACACACACACGAAAAGGAAAAACCAAGATAACATGACACTTCCACAAAATGTAAACACCATACTAATGGCTCCAATGAAAATGACATAAAAGAAATTTCAGACACAAAGTACAAAAGAACAAGTATAATTTGTTAAAATAACTCAAAGCCAAAGAGATAAATGACATAACTCTAACTAAGACGTTAAAATTGTGTTTGAATTGCTGAAGAAAACCCAAATAGAAATGATGCTGGAAATGATATTATTGTAGTTAAAACATTAGAATACACAGTAAAGAGAGGATGTTGAAAGCTGCAAGAGGGAAAGTTCAAGTCATTTATAAATCACAGGTCCATCCGAGCAGCAACTTAATGACAGAAAATTTAAAGCAATAAACACCTGGAAAGGCATATTCTAAATTCTCAATTATTGCAATTCTCAACCCAGACAATTATATCCAACAAAACAATACTTTAAATTGTGTGAGGAGTAAAAATCCTTTTTCTATTATGTAACTACTAAGCCAGATTTATTAAGAATGGGAGAAAAATTCAGTCTGAAGAGAAGAATATGCATACTCAAGAGGTCAATAGGCAATAAATAACCCAAAGATAGATAATCAGAGAGGTTTGATCAAACACTTTTTCTTTTCTTTGTATTGAGTTTCAGTATTTTTCTTCAAAATGATTGCTTCATGTTTTATGTCCTAAGAATATTTTTTATTGGTTATTTTATTTACTTACACTGCAAATGCTATCCCCCTTCCCAGTTTCCCCTCTGCAACCCCCCCATCCCATCCCCTTCCCCCTGCTTCTATGAGGGGGCTCCCCCACCCAATTACTCACTCCTGCCTCACTGCCCTAGCATTCCCATATGCTGGGGAATCAACCCTTCACAGGACCAAGGGCCTCCCCTTCCATTGATGCCAGATAAGGCAATCCTCTACTACATATCAAGTTTGAACCATGGGTCTCTCCGTGTATATTCTTTGGTTGGTGGTTTAGTCTCTGGGAGCTCTGGGGTGATCTGGCTGGTTAATAATGCTGTTCTTCCTATGGAACTGCAAACCCCTTCAACTTCTTCACTCCTTCCTCTAACTCCTCCATTGGGGTTCCTGTGCTCAGTCTGATGGTTGACTGAGAACATCCACATCTGTATTGGTCAGGAGAGTATTATCAATACCTTACACACTTTTATTCATTAGTCTTTATTATTCATTAGTCACTACCTCCTCATGGAAGGTAAACCCACACAGACATAAGAAGTTCAGATATTCTTTGACTTATGAAGGTGTTATGTCCTGATATACTCATTGCAAGCCAAAAATTCATCTAATGCAAATAATTAATTGAGCATCATGGCCCAGTGCAAAGCCATGCAGCAAATACAGCTGACTGATTAAGCAGCACTTAATCACACACAGCTTAGCACATAGTTCTGTAGTGTCATTTGTTTCTTCTTGAGATATCTGAGCCAGGACAACAGGAGAAGTAACTTACAGATGGTTTCCCCAGGATAAATGAAAAAAAGAAAGAAAGAAAAGAAAGGAAAGGGAGGGTGGTTTCTACCAAATCTGTACAGGTTCCTTAGTATCTTTATCTAAAACAATCATATGGAAGAAAAGAAAGTTGAAGACCCTCCCAAACCGCATTCCTGGCCTGAGAAAAAGAAGGAAGATATTTCTCAAGAACTAAAACTTTAGTTAATTCTAGTAAAATGTATTCAAGACAAGATATTTTATCAGCAAGCATGAGATCCTTTAAATAACCCCTGTTATAGGTCTGTGAAGTCTCAAAGAGCATGTGTACTATAATATGGCATGTTAAGAAAATGTAGCCAGATATATCTGTAATCTTCCCAGAGTGAAGCAAGAGGGTGGAAAATATGAGATTTGTCTTGGCTTCTGTGATATCATCTCAAGAAAGGAAATAAAGAGGAAAAAAAAGGAGGGAAAGAATGAAAAATAAGAAGAAAAAAGACTGGATGACAGGTTCTAGAGTATTTGTTTGTACAAATCTATATGTATGTCCGTATTCACATCTATGTCATCAATATCTATATCTCTCAATCTAAATAATCATCTAGGCTTGAGGGTGCAACTCAGGGGAAAGTCAGTTGCCTAGCATGTGTGAAGCCCTGAATTCAAGTCTCAGTACTGCAGGAACCGTTCTCCAATGCTGCAGCCTGTCTTTTCTCATAAGGTCATGAACAAAGTCTGATGTATTAACTGAAAAAAACAAGACCTTAATTAAGACACTCCATTTCTCTAACTTAAAAAAAATCTTTCCACCATCAAGTTCTATATTTTACCTCACCTTAGCAGCTGGTTCTTGTTCAGCATCTGTCAAGCCATGTCCTGACTGATTGAAAGAGACATATCTAATTAATTTTACACTTTCACATAAACATAGGAGGCTAGGCAACACAAGACTCATGGCGATGAGGTGAAAACATATATAAAACTCCAAACAGTGAATATGTTCATACTTTGGATCAGACATAGTTTCCCTATTTAAAATGGAACCTAATTTTTGGTTCCCGGTTCCCTCAGAGACTAGTCTGCACAGGTGAGAGTGTGGACTAAAGAAGCTATACAGCTTCAAGGGGCAGACACCGTTTCGGGGTCCAGACATCTGGGCACCTTCCCTGCCAAAGAAGTGGTGTCCGCCCCGCCTGAGAGGGATTTGCCGGAGCACCTGGGGGAGTCATCTTAGTTCCTGGATCCCTCAGAGACTAGCCTGTGCAGATGAGAGTGTGGACTACAGAAGCTACAGAGCTTCTGGGACAGGCAGAAGCAATACAGCTTCTGGGGCAGACCCCGTTTCGGGCTCCAGATATCCGGGCACCTTCCCTGCCAGAGCAGAGGTGTCAGCCTGACCGGGGGCCGCGGGGGGGGGGGGGGCTGTGCCGGAGCACCCAGGGGAGCCATCTCTGGTCCGGGATCTCTCATAGACAAGTCTGTGTAGGTGAGAGTGTGGACTACAGAAGCTACACAGCTTCTGAGACAGGTGGAAGTGACACAGATTCTGGGACAATCCCTCTTTCAGCCTTCATCTTCTGACAGAGGCAGGTCCAAAGGCCAGATATCTATGCACCTTCCCTGTAAGAGGAGAGCTTGCCTGCAGAGAGTACTCTGACCACTGAAACTCAGGAGAGAACTAGTCTCCCAGGTCTGCTGATAGAGGCTAAGAGAATCACAGGAGGAAGGAGCTCCAACCAGCGACAACTATAACAACTAACTCCAGAGAATACCAGATGGAGAAAGGCAAATGCAAGAATCTTACTAACAGAAACCAAGACCACTCAACATCATCAGAATCCAGCACTCCCATGTTAGCCAGTCCTGGATACCCCAATACACCTGAAAAGCTAGACCCATATTTAAAAGCATATCTTATGATAATGGTAAAGGACATCAAGAAGGATTTTATAACTCACTTAAAGAAATACAGGAGAACACTGCTAAAGAGTTACAAGTCCTTAAAGAAAAACAGGAAAATACAACCAAACAGGTAGAAGTCCTTAAAGAAAAACAGGAAAATACAACCAAACAGGTGACAGAATTGAATAAAACCATACAAGACCTAAAAAGGGAAGTAGACACAATAAAGAAAACCCAAAGTGAGACAACGTTGGAGATAGAAAACCTAGAAAAGAAATCCAGAACCATAGATGTGAGCATCAGCAACAGAATACAAGAGATGGAAGAGAGAATCTCAGGTGCAGAAGATTCCATAGAGAACATCGACACAACAGTCAAAGAAAATGCAAAATGCAAAAAGATCCTAACTCAAAACATCCAGGAAATCCAGAACACAATGAGAAGACCAAACCTACAGATAATAGGAGTAGATGAGAATGAAGCTTTTTAACTTAAAGGGCCAGCAAATATCTTCAACAAAATTATAGAAGAAAACTTCCCAAACCTAAAGAAAGAAATGCCCATGAACATTCAAGAAGCCTACAGAACTCCAAAAAGACTGGACCAAAAAAGAAATCACCCTCGACACATAATAATCAGAACAGCAAATGCACTAATTAAAAATAGAATATTAAAAGCAGTAAGGGAAAATGGTCAAGTAACATATAAAGGTAGGCCTATTAGAATTACTCCAGACTTTTCACCAGAGACTATGAAAGCCAGAGGAGCCTGGACAGATGTTATATAGACCCTAAGAGAATACAAATGCCAGCCCAGGCTACTATACTGAGCCAAACTTTTAATTACCATAGATGGAGAAACCAAAGTATTCCATGATTAAAACAAATTCACACAATATCTTTCCATTAATCCAGCCCTTCAAAGGCTAATAAGAGAAAAGAAAAGAAAAAAAAACAATAAAAGGACAGAAACTATGGCCTAGAAAAAGCAAGAAAGTAATCCTCCAACAAACCTAAAAGAAGACAGCCACAAGACCAGAATGCCAACTCTAACAACAAAAATAATAGGAAGCAACAATTACTTTTCCTTAATATCTCTTAATGTCAACGGACGCAATTCCCAGTAAAAAGACATAGACTAACAGACTGGCTACACAAACAGGACCCAACATTTTGCTGCTTACATGAAACCCAGCTCAGGGAAAAAGACAGACACTACCTCAGAGTGAAAGGCTGGAAAACAATTTTCCAAGCAAATGGTCTGAAGAAACAGGCTGGAGCAGCCATTATAATATCGAATAAAATCGACTTCCAACCCAAAGTTATCAAAAAAGACAAAGAGGGGCACTTCATACTCAACAAAGGTAAAATCTTCCAAAAGGAACTCTCAGTTCTGAATATCTATGCTCCAAATGCAAGGGCAGCCACATTCATTAAAGAAACTTTACTAAAGCTCAAAGCACACATTGACCTCACACAATAATAATGGGAGAGTTCAACACCCCACTTTCATCAATGGATAGATCGTGGAAACAGAAACTAAACAGGGACACAGTGAAACTACGAGAAGTTATGAAACAAATGGATTTAACAGATACCTACAGAATATTTTATCTTAAAACAAAAGTATATACATTCTTAGCACATGATGGTACCTTCTCCAAAATTGACCATATAATTGGTCACAAAACAGGCCTCAACAGATACAAAAATATTGAAATTGTCCCATGCATCGTATCAGATCTCCATGGACTAAGGCTGATCTTCAATAACAACATGAATAATAGAACGTCAACATTCACATGGAAACTGAACAACACTCTTCTCAATGATACTTTGGTCAAGGAAGTAATAAGGAAAGAAATTAAAGACTTTTTAGAGTATAATGAAAATGAAGCCACAACATACCCAAACTTAAGAGACACAATGAAAGCATTTCTAAGAGGAAAACTCATAGCTCTGAGTGCCTCCAAAAAGAAACTGGAGAGAGCACACACTAGCAGCTTGACAACACACCTAAAATCTCTAGAACAAAAGGAAGCAAATTCACCCAAGAATAGATTACAGTATATAATCAAACTCAGGGGTGATATCAACCAAGTGGAAACAAGAAGAACTATTCAAAGAATCAACCAAACAAGGAGCTGATTCTTTGAGAAAATCAACAAGATAGATAAACCCTTAGCCAGACTCACTAGAGGGCACAGGGACAGCATCCTAATTAACAAAATCAGAAATGAAAAGGGAGACATAACAACAGATTCTGAAGTAATCCAAAACACCATCAGATCCTTCTACAAAAGGCTATACTCAACAAAACTGGAAAACCTGTATGAAATGGACAAATATCTAGACAGATACCAGGTACTCAAGTTAAATCAGGATAAGGTTAATGATCTCAACAGAGCTATAACCCCTAAGGAAATAAAAGCAGTCATTAATAGTCTCCCAACCAAAAAAAAAAAAAAAAAACCCAGGATCAGATGGGTTTAGTACAGAGTTCTATCAGACCTTCAAAGAAGATCTAATTCCAGTTTTTCACAAACTATTCCACAAAATAGAAGCAGAAGGTACTCTACCTAACTCATTCTATGAAGCCACAATAACTCTGATACATAAACCACAGAAAGACCCAACAAAGATAGAGAACTTCAGACCACTTTCCCGTATGAATATCGATGCAAAATTACTCAATAAAATTCTCGCTAACCGAATCCAAGAACACATCAAAACCATCATCCATCCTGACCAAGTAGGTTTCATCCCAGGGATGCAGGGATGGTTGAATATATGGAAATTTGTCAACGTAATCCATTATATAAACAAACTCAAAGACAAAAAACACAGTATCATCTCGTTAGATGCCAAGAAACCATTTGACAAAATCCAACACCCATTCATGATAAAAGTCTTGAAAAGATCAGGAATTCAAGGCCCATACCTAAATATGATAAAAGCAATCTACAACAAACCAGTAGCCAACAATCAAAGTAAATGTTGAGAAGCTGGAAGCAATCTCACTAAAATTAGAAACTAGACAAGGCTGCCACTTTCTCCTTACCTATTCAACATAGTACTTGAAGCCCTAGCCAGAGCAATTCGACAACAAAAGTAGATCAAGGGGAAACAAATTGGAAAGGAAAAAGTCAAAATATCACTTTTTCCAGATGATATGATAGTATATATAAATGACCCTAAAAATTCCATCAGAGAACTCCTTAACCTGATAAAAAGCTTCAGTGAAGTAGCTCGATATAAAATTAACTCAATCAAGTCAATGGCCTTTCTCTACACAAAGGATAAACAGGTTGAGAAAGAAATTCGGGAAACAATACCCTTCAGAATAGTCACAAATAATATAAAATACCTTGGTGTGACTCTAACTAAAGAAGTGAAAGATCTGTATGATAAGAACTTCAAGTCTCTGAAGAAAGAAATTAAAGAAGATCTCAGAAGATGGAAAGATCTCCCATGCTCATGGATTGGCAGGATCAATATAGTAAAAATGGCTGTCTTGCCAAAAGCAATCTACAGATTCAATGCAATCCCCATCAAAATTCCAACTCAATTCTCCAACGAATTAGAAAGGGCAATCTGCACATTCATCTGGAATAACAAAAAACCTAGGATAGCAAAAACTATTCTCAAGGATAAAAGAACCTCTGGTGGAATCACCATGCCTGACCTAAAGCTGTA
The DNA here is from genome assembly GCF_000001635.26 of Mus musculus. Lineage (NCBI taxonomy): Eukaryota > Metazoa > Chordata > Mammalia > Rodentia > Muridae > Mus > Mus musculus. Next base: position 57,892,248 of record NC_000073.6, read on the forward strand.
CTACAGATCAATTGTGATTAAAACTGCATGGTACTGGTATAGAGACAGACAAGTAGACCAATGGAATAGAATTGAAGACCTAGAAATGAACCCACACACCTATGTTCACTTGATCTTCGACAAGGGAGCTAAAACCATCCAGTGGAAGAAAGACAGCATTTTCAACAATTGGTGCTGGCACAACTGGTTGTTATCATGTAGAAGAATGCGAATCGATCCATACTTATCTCCTTGTACTAAGGTCAAATCTAAGTGGATCAAGGAACTTCACTTAAAACCAGAGACACTGAAACTTATAGAGGAGAAAGTGGAGAAAATCCTCGAAGATATTGGCACTGTGTAAAATTTCCTGAATAGAACAGCAATGGCTTATGCTATAAGATTGAGAATTGACAAATGGGACCTCATAAAATTGCAAAGTTTCTGTAAGGCAAAAGACACTGTCAATAAGACAAAAAGGCCACCAACAGATTGGGAAAGGATCTTTACCTATCCTAAATCAGATAGGGGACTAATATCCAATATATATAAAGAACTCAAGAAGGTGGACCCCAGAAAAATCAAATAACCCCATTCAAAATGGGGCTCCGAGCTAAACAAAGAATTCTCACCTGAGGAATACCAATTGGCTGAGCAGCACCTGAAAAAATGTTCAGCATCCTTAATCATCAGGGAAATGCTAATCAAAGCAACTCTGAGATTCCACCTCACACAGTCAGAATGGCTAAGGTCAAAAACTTAGGTGACAGCAGATGCTGGCAAGGATGTGGAGAAAGAACACTCCTCCATTGTTGGTGGGATTGCAAGCTTGTACAACCACTCTGGAAATCAGTCTGGCGGTTCCTCAGAAAATTGTATATAGTACTAACGGAGGATCCAGCAATACTTCTCCTGGGCATATATCCAGAAGATGTTCCAACTGGTAAGAAGGACACATGCTCCACTATATTCATAGCAGCCTTATTTATAATAGCCAGAAGCTGGAAAGAACCCAGATGTTCCTCAGCAGAGGAATGGATACAGAAAATGTGGTACATTTACACAATGGAGTAATACTCAGCTATTAAAAAGAATGAATTTATGAAATTCCTAGGCAAATGGATGGACCTGGAGGGCATCATCCTGAGTGAGGTAACTCAATCACAAAGGAACTCACACAATATATAGTCACTGATAAGTGGATATTAGCCGAGAAACTTAGAATACCCAAGATACAAGATGCAATCTGCAAAACACATGAAACTCAAAAAGAATGAAGACCAAAATGTGGACACTTTGCCCCTTCTTAGAATTGGGATCTAAAGACCCATGGAAGGAGTTACAGAGACAAATTTGGAGCTGAGACAAATGGATGGACCATCTAGAGACTGCCATACCTGGGGATCCATCCCACAATCAGCCTCCAAACGCTGACACCATTGCATACACTAGCAAGATTTTGCTGAAAGGACCCAGATATAGCTGTCTCTTGTGAGGCTATGCCAGGGCCTAGCAATCACAGAAGTGGAAGCTCACAGTCAGCTATTGGATGGATCACAGGGCCCCCAGTGGAGGAGCTAGAGAAAGTGCCCAAGGAGCTAAAGGGATCTGTAACCCTATAGGTGGAACAACAATATGAACTAACCAGTACTTCCCCAGATCTCTTGTTTCTAGCTGCATATGTATCAGAAGATGGCTTAGTCAGCCATCTTTGGAAAGAGAGGCCCATTGGTCTTGCAAACTTTATATGCCTCAGTACAGGGGAACACCAGGGCCAAGAAGTTGGAGTGGGGTTGGGGAGCTGAGTGGGGCGGGAGGATATGGGGGGACTTTTGGGATAGCATTGGAAATGTAAATGAAGAAAATACCTAATTAAAAAAAATCTGATGACCTTAAAAAAATAGAAATGTGTTCAATACAAATAATCAACCAAATAACTGTTTCTCCTGAAATATTTTTATAGTTTGAAAATGTGTTGCACTGGGTGCTTAGTTTGGAGACCATATGTTGAGAAAAGCAAACATTTAATACCCATTCTTGATTGTTACCTCTGGGATCCAGAGAATTAGTTATTGTCAAACTTTAGGTATATTTTTTAACTCAGACCTTGAATGGTGCCACAGAGTCAACTGTGGTGCTGCATAATTGTTAGTTTGAACTAATTTCCTGATAGCAAGACATCCACTCTGAAGAAGCTGACCTAATTTGGTCCAGTTCACAGGACCATGAATCTCTCTTCTAGGCTACCTGTGGCTGTAGCTTCAGCTTTTTGCCATTTCAGGAAGTCAGGGTTGAAGTCACAGGCTCTTTCTCATTTTTCTCTATGATGTCTTTCCATTTCTCATGATTTTTAGCAATGTTGTCCCCCTTCTTATTGTTTCCAGTGTTCTTTGTGTCTTCATCACTCCTGAATTTGTCCTTTGCCTGATGACTCAGAAGTAGTGTGACACACAGAGAAAGCTTTTTCATTCGTTTACATGGGAATCCCCGTCTTCATTGTACTGGAAATATTTTAGCTAAAAATATCTGTTTTTGCCGACATTGTCATCTTTACTAAGAGTCACATTAAAGTAACACTGCTCCGGAGACGGTCTTTAGGAGTTAGGGTAGATGAAGATATCAAGACTAAAATCAAGAACTATGAAGCTGCCCACTTTGACAGCCTCTTCCCAAACCAGAACCAGACTAGGAACTGCTGGCAGAACTACTTGGACTTCCACCACTGTGGTAAGGCAATGATCAAAAAGGAGGGGTGATGGCTCCATGAGGGAGTGGTATCAGCGTGTGTACAAGTCCCTCTGTCCAGTATCATGGGTCTGTTCAGTCATCTGGGATGACTGTAGAAGGCACATTTCCTGGGAAGATCTTGGGGGGGGGGGGCAGTGGGTATGGCAGGCGGGAGGGAGTGGGAGAAAGTGTGTGTCCCACCAGAGTTCCAGTGCTCTGGGCAGGTGGATGCAGAAGGACTGCCGCAGGCTTTCCACACGGCCCCTAGTGGGGCTCCTGGTGGGTGTCTGGCTGTGGGAAGCCATGGAATCCCAGCTCGGCAGGTGGTGGACAAGGGGCAGTCCTAGGTAACAGGTTCTCATCCTTGGGCATCCCAGACACTGCTGGGCACAACGGAAGAGCTAAGAACAGAATGGGAGCCCTGGGGGCAGGGGGGGGGGGCGGGGGCGCAGCTCGGTCAGCCCTGGGGCCAAAGTGGGGAGAGGTCATGGGGAGAAGGAGGCACTGGATAGTTCCCATATGGGCGAGAGTCCTTGGTCTGATCTGTGGCTGCAGCACAGGAAGGCCTTCCCTTGAGAGGTTAGACGCAGCTCATTAGGAAAAAACCTATCCCATCATTCAAGCACAGTGGGCCTCAATAAGTAGAGATAGTCTATGGTTTTACAGCTTTATCGTAGAATGGCAGGGAGAAAGAGAGAAGGTAGAAAGAGAAAGAGGCTGGCCATGACCACGTGGAGAGAAGGGGGAAGGGAAAGAGAGAGGAGGGCTAGAGAGAAAAGTAAGAAAAGTGAGAGCTTAAAGAGAGCGAGGAGGGGCCAAGCAGCCCCTTTTATAGTGGGCTGGGCTATCAGATAACTGTGGGGAGGAGCATACCTGGCTACTGTCAGGTAATTGTGAGGGTGGAGTCTAGCCAGAATGCCAGGAGCTTGGGATATTGTCTGTGTGAATGATAGTCACACACCTCTCCTGCAGGGGCTGTAGGGGCAGTAACTTTGACAGGAGCCAGGGGTCCAGTAGACATGATCAAACACCTTCTGTCCATGTAGATTGGGTCCCCTGGATTTCAAGACCTATGCTCGACTAAAGACCAGGCTTTCTGTGTGCAGCCCACTGCCCCACAAGATCTGACTTGACTCCTCCCACCTCTCCTCTCTCTTTAATCTTCTCTTTGGATAGAAAAGGGGGATCTCAGCATATGATGGTTCCTACCCCGGGACCCTGAATCATGATACAACTCCTAATAAAAACTCATTGGAAAAGTTAAAAAAGTATTTATGTTTTCAAAAATACATACAAGATAAAGAAACTTTAGGAGGTATAAGTATGTTTATTTCTATTATTGTAGTGATTATATCTTGAGCATATGTTTATATCTAAAATCATCAAATCACATGCATTGGTTACATGCAGCTTTATATCAAATACATCTTAAAATTATCTTTGCATTTTTATTTAGATGATGTCTTTGTTAGGAAGCTCTTATCCAGCCTCTCTCTTATTGGATTCACTGAGTGGGGGAGTATAAAATTTTAAATAACATGTTGAGTCAGTTTTTGTTACCCCTTACTTCTAATCTTACCTGATGTAGTCTTTCAAAGGTTTCAATTATTTCATTACATTAGGATAATTAATGTTGTACTAACTCAGTTACTGATTTGTTCCCAGTGTTTTAAATGAAAACTGTAATTATTTTAAAAGAATGGGATCTTAAATCCTCTTCTGTAGTATTAAGAAAAGTACTCAATTTATAGCTAATATCCACATATAAGTGAGTACATACCATGTTTGGCTTTCTGAGCCATAAAGTAGAATATCACCATGTTAAAACCCACAGACCCAAAGAAGCTACGTAACAAGGAGAGCCAAAAGGGGAATCTTGAATTTCACTGAGAAGGAAAAATAGAATAAACAGTGAATAGAGGGAGGGGACTGTGTGGGGGAAGGGAGGGACCAGGTTCAGAGAGGACAGAAGGAGAGAGTGTGTGGATAGACAACTGGAATGGGGAGGGGCATCTCCAGGACAAGCTAGAGACCTAGGAAAATAAAAACTCCCAGGAATCTATGAGGGTGACCCTAGTTAAGACTCTTAGCAGTGGGAGATATGGAGCCTGAAATGGCCATTTCCTATAACCAGGCAAGACTTCCAATGGAGGGCCTGGAACACCAACTCAGACACAAATCCTTTGATTCATAATTTGTTCTGCCTACAAGATGTGCAGGAGTAAACTTGGAGCAGAAATTCAGGGAATGGCTAGTCCAGCTTGAGACACATACCACAAGAGGGAGTCCACCCCTGACACTATTAATGATAGTTTGCTATACTTCCAGACAAGAGCCTAGCATAACTATCAATGGTTATGAATGGATCTTCATGTGAGACTCCTAACAGTCAGAGCAGGGGCTGTCTCTGCTACCTGCCTTTGGATCCTTTTCCTCAAATTGGGCTGCCTAGTCTAGCTTCACTAAGAGAAGATGTTCCTAGTATTATTGCAATTTGATATGCCAAGGCTGGTTGGTATCCAAGAAAGACCTCCCTGCTTCTAAGAGGAAAAGAGAAAGTGGTGGATTGGGGGTGGAGGGACAGGTGTGAGAGGAAGGGAAGCTTCAATCAGGATGTAAAGTAACCAAGACACTTGACAAAATAATTTGCTGTTCGAGAAAAGGTATAAAGCCAATTTGAATAAGCATGATTCTTTTTGAAGAATGAGATGCTGTAGAGTGAGGTGACTCAAGATCTGAATTGGTACACTAGTAGTGCAAATATCATGGGAACAACTCTAAATTTTTAAAAATTGGATTTACAGTATACTCCAGGATATTGAACACTGACACTACTAGGATGGCCCAGAACCCAAGGTTGGATAGTTCATGAGTCTAGGGGGTAACCGAATACAATTGTTCTGGTAAAAGAATACAGCAATAAAATACTCCTAAGGATATATTTATATACCCATAGATCAGAGCTTTGTTCAACCTTAATCGGAGAAGTTTCTTAAATCACTAGGTTGTAATTAATATAGAGACCCACAACTGGAAAATGTGTAGACTGAGAAATGTTGGAATATGTGGTCCTAAATAGAACGTCTTTATCAGACCCCTTCCATCAAGGCTCAGGGATCCATAGACAAGGAGGAAGATAGAAAGATTGTAAGAGCTAGAGGTTGTGAATGACTCCACTCAAACAGCATCTTCTTGACACGAGGTGGGAGCCTATATGAACTCACAGAGACTGTGACAGGACACACAAGATATACACACTTCAAGACAGACAAAATCAGAGTATAGAAAAGTAAAAGTAAACACAAATACTCAACCATAACCAAGAAGCAATATGCAGGTGATTCTTGCTGGGAAAGGAAAAATTAATTTCCTTATTGGAGTTTTTCACTGGGCATATCAACTACACTACAGGGAAGGCCCCATGCTTAGAAGTTAAAACAAAATGGACTCTGTGACTTTTGTTCATTTTTGTGTATGTATACATTTTTGTTTTGTTTTGATATTTTAAATGAATCTTTTTATTGATTCTTTGTGAATTTCACATCATGTACAAAATCCTACTCATCTCTCTGTCTCTTCATGTCTGCCCTCCATCCTGGAAACCTCCCTACCAAATGAAAACAAAAACCAAAAATAGAAATTTAACAACAAACAAAACATCGTTTTGCCATGGAAGCTGTAGTGTGTCACATAGTATAGCGTTTTGCCTAAACAGCTTTATTTGCAAATGTTCGTTGCATGTGTCATTGGTCTGGCTTCAGGTCTCTAGCTTTTGCATCTTTATCTGGACTCCTCTTGAATATCCTGTTGTTGTTCTGTGTCATGAAAATCCTACAGCTTTGTAACAACCCCCTCACACAGTTCATGAGATCATAGATGGGGTGGGCCACCTCAGAGCCCTGGATCTGGGCCTGGGTTGAAGCTGAGTTGGTCAGTCCACCTACTCTTCTGTGCTTGTATCACCAAGGCCACCTCTCACTTTGCCCAGGGAAGAGGCAGGGCTAGCTCTCCTATTCTTATCCTTAGGTCAGGGTCTCCTGCACCCATGCCGCTGGGGCCACCACTACTCTGCTGCTCAGGTGAGGTGGGAGACAGGCTCTCCAGAATGTTGCAGCTGGTAAGGGATGGGGCCATCTCTCCCATGCTCCTACCCCTGGGGCTAGTTCACCTGCCTGCCAAATATAATGAGGGGCTGTGCCAACTTAGAACAGTGCTCAAACATCAACATAGTCTCTGGTGGCAGCTCAGCTCAGACACATCCCCATGGCCTACGGTGGTAACACAGGGTCTTGGACATCAACCCAAATCCTAGTTGTACCAAGACCATGGACATGACCATCAGCTGCTGCTCAGGACTCAGATGGTAGCATAGGCCACTCAGGTCAGCTTAGCTCTCAGCATCAGTATGGCCCCTGGACATTCACAAGGTATCAGGATGCATCCCAGACCACTGAAATTTGGATGGCCTTTGGTGGCAACACAGGTTACAGACACAGAACGTAGATGCAGTAGCAGCAAGGTCCCAGACATGGCCCTTGGTAGCAGCCTGTGCCACACCTTTCTATCACTCCAGGTGGGTGTACAGGCTCCTTATATCTGCCTGTTTCTCATCACTGTCCTCTCTTCAGTTCTACCGCTCTTCTCAATGCACTAACCTCTAGTTGCACTAACCTCACTTTCCCTCCCATCTTTCCACTGTGTACTCGCTCCTTTCCATTTCTCCATCACACATTTACTCATCATAGGGGCACCTGCTGGGGTGGACTGGAAGATGGGCACTTGGGTGTCTCTTTCTTCATGCTGGCAGCCTGAGGGCTGAGGGAACCCAGGACACACATTTGGGTGTCTCGCCTAAGTTATTTCTTAAAAAGTATTTCTCCACTGTATTAAAGCTTCACTCTGCAGTGTTTGCAATCCCGGAGCAGTGCGCTTGGTGCTATTCACTGTAACTTCTTGTAAGCCTGTGACATAGAACAACAGAGAATGTCTAATAAAATCACAGACAAATACCTCTGTAATTCTGGAACTGTATTTACAGCATGTGTGCGCACATCTAATCCTGAAAGAATGACCTTTTCAATTGCTCTCCAATTTCCTCAGAAGTCAGGGGTGAGGCATTCTATGAAGATTCTTGGATTCCTTTCCTTCAAGCATGACACAGTCTTGGCAATGCATTCAGTTCTCCTGTCGGGCACATCATATCGATCGTCAGATGTCAGACCAACGTAATCCAGATCCCACTCTGCAGTTGCACTGGACATATTGTAGGGCACACTGGCATCCAATGGAGGAGGATTTCTTTCGGTCTTAACAGAACAAAATGTTCAAACTTTTGTATATGTGTCTCCCATCAACATGATCATAGCTGTGTCTGTGGCATATCCTCCACCTCTCCAACACTCTCCAATGTTGAGGCACTGGACTTCTTGACACACTGGTTGGAGATTCAAATTCTGCAATATATTTTTCAGTTTACTGTAATTTATGCTCATGTGTATCACTATCTTTAGTCTTAACCTTTCTCCTTTCTAAGCTTTAAATTTCCTTTATATTCATCCCAGGAACTCTTGTCCAATAGATTGCCAAATACAAAATCTTGAAGGTCTGATCCATTATGTAAATATCGGCCACCCCCTTTTAATTTGGCAAAGAATTTAATGCTCTAACCTGGCTATATAAATATCTTCCAAATATGTAACATGTCACATATTCATGTCTTCTATTCTTAAGACATGTACTAAATGTATGTTGTCAACAAGCTTAACCTGCATTCATTAAGATATGCCACACTGTAAATATGTTATTCCTGATTAGACACAGACCTCTAAAAATGATATATAGAATAACATCATTTAATTTCTTACATCCCTGATTTTTGACTTGGGTTAAGTGACAGTTTTCCTGCTACCCACCTGGAACTCCAGGCTACATCTACAGGCCTGCAGGTCTTAGGAGGGTCAAGGAGTCTAGAGTCCCTGATTTGGTAATTTTTGTCTTATTTGTTTTATGGTTTTTTGGCCTTTGTTAGTTGTTTTATTTTTTATCAAGAGAGTGAGAGAGAACATGAAGGTGAGTAGGTATGGAGAATCTGGATTGAGGAAGGAGAAAAATATGACGAGAATATATTGTGTGTAAAATTTAAAAAAATAAAGCCTTTAAATTTGAATATCAGGTTTTTATTATAGTAACGAGGCTTGGATATGATGAGTCTGAAACATATCGTTGATGCTTTGCCAAGCTCAGAAAACAAAATTTTGCATGCATATTAAGTGGCAGATGATGATCTCCACAGACATAAAGTCATCATAAAAATGAGGGTAGTAGAAAAATATTTACATGCTTAAAATAAACATCTTCTGACCAGAACACTACTGGTATGGGCTTCATAACCAACCACTCATTTCCAAAACCCAGAAAAAGGCATCAATGATGAGCTTAACAAATTAGTGATGGTGCTTAATAAGGAAGTGATGTTGTAACTAGCCTGGAAGAAACAAAGGTATTCTAAAGAGGCAATTGTGTCTTTCAACCTGCCTTTCAGACTATTAAAACAAAGGTCTTCAAAGAAAGGAGAGTTCCTTCTAGGATCCTCATATTGGGGGAAGGAAAGGATGCTAGGCAGAAGGAGAGTGGTCTCTTGGAAAAAAAAATGGTCACACAGTCCTACCTAGTCAGGCCATAGTAGGGGATAAATTGAAACCCAGTTAATGATAGGTCAGTGGTGGGTTAGACCATACCTTGACTGAAACTGCTTGGATGTGCATATTTTTGGCACTTTATTTAAACATTCATCTCATTTCAGGAAAGAAAGACAGACTCAAAGGTTTATTGCATCTCTTTGTCCCTCTTTCCAATGTGGCCACATTGAATAAATTCCCCCTGACTGCTATGTACTATTAATTTGTCTGTCCTAATTGGATTAAGGACTTGAATTGGTGTACAGGTTATTATTCCTGACTTAAATAACAATGTTATTGTGGACTTCATGTCTGCCTTGAGTTGGCATCCAAGAAGGGCAGTGTCATTGACAATGTTGAAAATGACAGTCTGGCTCAACACAGGCTGGATTCTGATGTGTAAAAAGAAGAATTGGTGGCTGGCAACCAAAGGTCCAAAATTAGCATTCCTCAGAATCTTGTTGGAGTAGGTTTCTGTTTGTCAGGAAGAGCCACTACCTCCCTTATTTGCCCCTACCGCTGATTACCCCTGGCCATGGAGCATCTAGCTGCCTATTAGCACATACTTACAATACACGGCAAAGTCCTCCTGCTATCTTTCAGGCTGTTCTGGTTTAAAGCCTCTCTTCCTCTACAATCTGTCTTTTTAAAATTGGCAAAGCTTCACCTGCAGCTCTCTATCCTCTCTGCCCCACAAGAGACAGCCATGGATGGCAGTTTTGAATTTCTGCAAATAAACCTTTCTTTCTGTCCATGAAGCAGCCCAGTTTAATGGCTTCTTTTCACCCTCACTAACACTGGGAAAGATGCACACTTTTCTTTTGTTTGGTTTTTTAATTAGGTATTTATTTCATTTACATTTCCAATGCTATCTCAAAAGTCCCCCAACCACCCACTCCCACTTTTTGGCCCTGGCGTTCCCCTGTACTGGGGCATATAAAGTTTGCACAACCAATGGGCCTCTCTTTCCACTAATGGCCGACTAGGCCATCTTCTGATACATATGCAGCTAGAGACACGAGCTCCGGGGGGTACTGGTTAGTTCATATTGTTTTTCCACCTATAGGGTTGCAGATCCCTTTAGCTCCTTGGTTACTCTCTCTAGCTCCTCCATTGGGGGCCCTGTGTTCCATCCAATAGCTGACTGTGAGCATCCACTTCTGTGTTTGCTAGGCCCCGGCATAGTCTCACATGAGACAGCTATATCTGGGTCCTTTCAGCAAAATTTTGCTAGTGTATGCAATGGTGTCAGTGTTTGGAAGCTGATTATGGGATGAATCCCCAGATATGGCAGTTTCTAGATGGTCCATCCTTTCATCTTAGCTCCAAACTTTGTCTCTGTAACTCCTTCCATGGGTGTTTTGTTCCCAATTCTAAGAATGGGCAAAGTGTCCACACATTGGTCTTCGTAAAATTGGTCTTCGTTCTTCTTGAATTTCATGTGTTTTGCAAATTATATCTTATATCTTGAGTATTCTAAGTTTCTGGGCTAATATCCACTTATCAGTGAGTACATATTGTGTGAGTTCTTTTGTGATTGGGTTACCTCACTCAGGATGATGCCCTCCAGGTCCATCCATTTGCCTAGGAATTTCATAAATTCATTCTTTTTAACAGCTGAGTAGTACTCCATTGTGTAAATGTGTCACATTTTCTATATCCATTCCTCTGTTGAGGGGCATCTGGGTTCTTTTTAGCTTCTGGCTATTATAAATAAGGCTGCTATGAATATAGTGGAGCATGTGTCCGTCTTACCAGTTGGAACATCCTCTGGATATATGCCCGGGAGAGGTATTACGGGATCCTCCAGTAGTACTATGTCCAATTTTCTGAGGAACCGCCAGACTGATTTCCAGAGTGGTTGTACAAGCTTGCAATCCCACCAACAATGGAGGAGTGTACCTCTTTCTCCACATCCTCGCCAGCATCTGCTGTCACCTGAATTTTTGATCTTAGCCATTCTGACTGGTGTGAGGTGGAATCTTAGGGTTGTTTTGATTTCATTTCCCTGATGATTAAGGATGTTGAACATTTTTTCAGGTGCTTCTCAGGCATTCGGTATTCCTCAGGTGAGAATTCTTTGTTTAGCTCTGAGCCCCATTTTTTAATGGGGTTATTTGATTTTCTGGAGTCCACCTTCATGAGTTCTTTATATATATTGGATATTAGTCCCCTATCTGATTTAGGATAGGTAAAGATCCTTTCCCATTCTGTTGGTGGCCTTTTTGTCTTATTGACAGTGTCTTTTGCCTTACGGAAGCTTTGCAATTTTATGAGGTCCCATTTATTGATTCTCGATCTTACAGCACAAGCCATTGCTGTTCTATTCAGGAATTTTCCCCTGTGCCCATATCTTTGAGGCTTTTTCCTACTTTCTCCTCTATAAGTTTCAGTGTCTCTGGTTTTATGTGGAGTTCCTTAATCCACTTAGATTTGACCTTAGTACAAGGAGATAGGAATGGATCAATTCTCATTCTTCTACATGATAACCGCTAGTTGTGTCAGCACCATTTGTTGAAAATGCTGTCTTTTTTCCACTGGATGGTTTTAGCTCCCTTGTCAAATATCAAGTGACCATAGGTGTGTGGGCTCATTTCTGGGTCTTCAATTCTATTCCATTGGTCTACTTGTCTGTCACTATACCACTACCATGCAGTTTTTATCACAATTGCTCTGTAGTATGCCTTTAGGCTAGGCATGGTGATTCCACCGGAGGTTTTTTTTATCCTTGAGCAGAGTTTTTACTATCCTAGATTTTTTTGTTATTCCAGATGAATTTACAAATTGTCCTTTCTAATTTGTTGAAGAATTGAGTTGGAATTTTGATGGGGATTGCATTGAATCTGTTGATTGCTTTTGGCAAGATAGCCATTTATACTATATTGATCCTGCCAATTCATGAGCATGGGAGATCTTTCCATCTTCTGAGACCTCCTTTAATTTCTTTCTTCAGAGACTTGAAGTTCTTATCATACAGATCTTTCAATTCCTTAGTTAGAGTCACGCCAAGGCAAGTCTTATAAAGGACAACATTTAATTGGGGCTGGATTACAGGTTCACAGGTTTAGTCCATTATCATCAAGGTGCGAGCATAGCAGCATCTGGCCAGTCCTGCTACAGGAGGAGCTGAGAGTTCTACATCTTCATCTGAAGGCTGCTATTGGAAGACTGAATTTCAGGCAGCTAGAATTAAGGCGTTAAAAGTCCACACCCACAATGACCCAAGTGCTCCAACAGGGCCACACCTACTCCAACAGGGTCAAACCTTCTAATAGTGCCACTCCCTGGGCAGAACATACACAAGCCATAACAATACCACTGATCATTTGTCTAGTTGTAGAAGGTACATGCACAGAAGTGAGTTGTCACATAGATCATGGGCTCTGGATTTCAGAGGTAGTCCAGGTGACTTCATCCACTGTTACAAAGACCCTCTCTCTTGCAACAGCAAAGGAAGCAGAGATATTGGGACAATCTCTACTGTTTTTTGTCACATTTTTCCTGTGAAAGTTTCTCCAAAAATAAAATATATTGAAAAATTAGACTAAAAAACCAAAATCTTGAGAAAGTGGTAAATGCATTCCAGATGACACGGTAGCTGATAGAGTGTCCATGGCCATTTTGTGGACACTTTCCATAATTACTGGATTGCCTCTGTTTCTTGCTCAGATTGAGCTAGCCCATCAAAATTTGAAGAATAGAATGTCAGCATGGTTGAAGAGGGGTCCAAGAAAAATTATGTAGAATTGTATATAATAATAAAAACAATAAATAATTAACAATAAAATAGAAATTCCAAAGATGTAAAAACAGAAAGGGCAGCTGGGTAAATTAATGCAAATATGTCCCTCTAAAGAATGTTCAGCCTCATGCACCCTGAGGACTCTGTGAGAGCCTTTTGCCCCTTTCTGATGGCTCCAGAAGAGAAGCACTCTTGCAGAGATGACCTTTGGCCTTGTGAGTCTTCCACTGGCACTGTAGTGTCTCTTCACTATATAACCCTTGGACTCAGTAGGAATTTTTAGGATCTCAAGGTTAGTTCATGAGATGTTATGATTTAATGTCTAGCAAGATGATGGAGCTACATAATGCAGGATGCATACTTATTTGGTACATATTTCAAATCCTCATGTATCTACCCTAGAATGAGCCAATCATAGTATTTTGCACTGTGTCATTTAGAATCCCTGGTAGATTATAAGTTTTCTATAAGAAATCCCACCTTGGTGCAGTTGAGAACAGCATGTCAGCACCAAAAAGAGATGTATGGAATGACATAGAGAATCCTGGTCTAAATGCTTTAGTTTTGGCAATTTGACATAAGGTAGAGTCATCAAAGAATAGTACATATTAATTAAGAAATTTTCCTCATAAGAGTTAGAGAGAAAGAAAAGTTGGACAGCTTGAGCATTATGAAGAAAGATCGAACTGGATTCTTAAGAGTTTAAAGAAGTAGACTGTTGTGAGTGGTAAGTGGCCAGATGCCCCCCACGCCCCAATTCTGGGTCCACTGAAGTAGGCTTCCTATTACAAGGAAAAAAACTGCATCTACAAACATATCTGCAATGATTAACTGAATGTTAAGTTGACAGAATATATACTGAGTAAGGAGAAACCTCCAAATACACTGGCATTGTTTAAGACTAGGTTAGCATCTGGACATACATGTGAAGATTCACTATGAGCCTGTTGACGTATGACTAACCACCATAATGAACAGTGTCACTATTACCTGAGCTTGGGTCTTGAACTGCATCAAAAAGCAAGGACTTTACTGAGTAAGAAATTCACTCCACTCTCCTTCCAGATTGCAGACAGTGTGATCAGCTATCACAACAATGTCCCTGTCATAAAGAAGTGCACTCTGGATTTGTGAGTCAAAATAAATCATTATTCTTTCTCACTGAAATTGTTTTGTCAGGATATTTTATCATAGTAAAGACAGATATTTGATGCATAAAATTGGCAGATTGTGGCAAACTTGACCAAGTGGCTTTTAGGTCTCTGTGAGAGGAATGTGGAAGGCTATGTAACTTTTGGCTTGAAAAGCTCTCAAATACTGCAAGAAGAGATAAATGGACCATTCTTGTGGAAGGTTGAAATATAAGAATGCTAGAGAAACATATAGTGGACACCTAGCTTTTGAGGTTTTCAAAAGACACTTCAGAGCCAGTTTAGAGACCATACATTTTATATTCTGGAAAAAAATTGGCTGCATTCTACCCATGTCCTGAGAAACTGAGTAAATCTGAATGAAGAAGCAGTAAACTAATTTGGTTCACAGAGGAATATGACATGGTTATTGAAGCATGCTCTCATTTAGCATGAAACAGAAGGAACGGAAGTTTAAAGAATAAAGGTTGGCCAAAAAGAATGTGTAACCAAAGTTAAAAGTGTATAAAGAAAGTGAAGATGAGAGTTTATTTGTAATTATGAACCAAAAACCTTACTAACTTCAAAAAAATTTTAAAATCCCAAAATATTCCATCATAGGTCAGATAAAAAGCTTCAAGGTTTGTTATTTGCCCTGTTGGGTTGGTCTGATAATTCTTTGATATACCTCTATTCCTCTAGTTTGGAGTAGAAATGTTTACTCTGTGCCATTTTGTGTTGGAAGTGTAGAGTTGAATTTCATTTCATAGGAATTCACAGTTAGGAGATTGCGTTGCATCTAAGATGAGATTTGGACTTGGAATTTTAAATAGTGTTTGAGTAGTTAAAGACTGTGAAGCCTTTTGAACTCTGAGTGGAAATATTGTGAGCCTATTATAATAGAACAATATATCCACTCAAACTAAAATTCCTCATAGTCTTTAACAATTTCAAACACTGTTTAAAGTTCCAACTCCAAATCTAATTTGAAACTCAAACTGTGAGATAAATAAAAAAAGAATGGAATACTTTAGATTAAAAGTGATGTGTTTGGATATCAAGTTGACAAAAGGTGGACTTTTGATACTTAATATTAATTGTCAACTTGACAGAATCTGGAATCACTTATGAGACAAGCCTCCATGCATGCCTGTGAGGGATTATTTAGATTATATTATCTCTGGGCACATGTTTGAGAGAGTATTTCGATTAATATAATTAAGGTAAAGGATCCAATGTACAGGACATCCCCCAGGATTGTGTCCTGGACTACAAAACAAGGGGAAGCTAGCAGATCCTAAGCTTTCATCATTTTCTTCTTTCTGGGTGGGGACACAGACAAGCAGCTGCCTCAGTGATTTCCCTGCCATGATGTCCTATGTCCAAAAACCACAAGCCAAAAGAAACCTATTCTCCACTGCATTGCTTTTATAAGGCTCACAACACTGAGAAAAGCAACTCATAAAGGATCTACCTTTTAATTTATCCAGACATCACAAAAAATGAAGAATTCTTTATCAAATTACCCTAATCCAAAACTGCCTGTGTAACATATATCATGCCCTTCAGAATTAGTATAAGCTTTCATTGAAGGTCTGTGCAGTATTCCTGGAAGTTCTTAATTCTCTCCTTTACCTAATAATACATTTTAGGCTATTCTCATACATTGTTTTCATTTCACTGGGTCTCTGCTTGGTCAAACTTTTGTTGAGCTTCTGGACATTTTCTTAAGTGTCTTGGTAAATTACCTTTTAAAATTTAGTTTGAGTAAAAGTTCCATCATATCAGTTTAGTGTCTACCCTATAAGATCAGGCGCCTTATCTTCTCATAACCCAGGTAATAAATGATCACCACACCTTATACTTAGTCTAGCCTACTCATAATACCCCTGGTCCTCTGTAGTAATTTACCATGCATTACTATACACATGTAGTAATTTACATGTCTCCCACAACTTACTCATTTCAAATATCCCATATGTCCATGCTGTATTTGGGAGTTGAGTATGGGCTCTCTCTTGCATGTCAGAAATTTTTTACAGTAGTCCTTATTCCTGGAATCATAATGTTAAGTAAAACCTTTATTCTTGTGCTTTAACGAGTATCACTGAATTGAATATTTTCTTTAGTGCACTCAGGTAAAAATTAGTCTGCCAAGAAACATTTATTGTGTAATGAATATTCAAAGGTTCTCCTTTAAGTATGAGAAGGGCTATAAGAGATAAGATCTGATATTCCACACATAGACAATTAATGTTAAGATCCCTAAGGCAGAATATGAGTAAATAATAAGACTGTGATGTGAAATTCCAGCCTATGTACATCTGGAGTAATGAAAATGACCCCTAGTCTTTATATGAGGTAGAATCTTCAAGGGTTTAACAAAACAAAAGGAGAGAGGTGGCATTGTAGTATTTAGGGCTGATGATAGACATCTGGAGTTACAAAGCACAGTGTGGACATAGCTTTCTTCCCTTTCAAGTCCAAGGCTATCAATCATAGCCTCTCTAGTATCTTCCTTGAGGGTTCTTAAAGAAGCTCTAGGATATTATGACGACAGCATACCTGTTGGTTGACATTTGGTCTTAGTATCATTTCTGTTACTGTGACAAATGCCCTGATCAAAAGCAAATACAGGTAATGGAAGGGTTTATTTGACATGTGATTTTAGATTACATTCGGGGCGATTAGTGGCAAATCAAGGCAGAAACTTCAAACAGCTAATCACATGACACCCACATTCAAAAGCAAAAGGAGAATAAACATATATAACCCTGGCTGGTTACTTAGTATTCAGCTACCCTTCTCTATTGCTATACACTCTCTGGCCTCAAACTAGAAAACATTCCACCTACAACTGCCTGGGTCTTCCCACAGCAATTTAAAAAAATCAAGACAATAAATACTCCACAAACATTTCCATAAGGTATATGGGTCTAGGACCTAGGCAACCACTCAGTTAGGTCTCCCATTCTATGCAGTCCTAGGTCGTAGCAAGATAAATAACATAAAGTTGGTGGAAAGGGAATATGTGAGCAAGAAGAAAGAAAGCGGTTAAGATATACTGCATAAAAATTTTAAAATAAAATTAGCCAGAAAGTACTCCAATCCTGATTACACATAGATTTTACTTAAGAAAACAGACTGCTGTCTACCTTTCCTGCCTCCCAGGCCCCAGGTGACGTCAGTCTCCAAAATAATTTGAAAAATTAGTTTTACATTTTTGAACTGAGATAGTATCCACAATGGGAAAAATACTTGTATTTTTTTAAAAATGACTTCTACTTTAACCTGCTGTGGCTGAGTGAGCATAGCTCTACTGGGATCCATTTCGCTGTCCACACGTGCTTTCATACATGTCTAATTCCATGATTAGAGGACTGCAGGGACAAAAGCTTGAATTCTGCCTTAGAGTGTCACTATAATTACATATAAATTCAAGCAAGGGAGTAGATTTTATAAAATTCTTTTGCCAGCATTACATTTAAGAGTGGATGGAGGAGCAGACCAGATTATCTGGTTGAGAAGATGAGAAATTTTACCATAGCTCTATGTTGTCTGCAGCTGAACGATTACAAGACAAAGAAGGTTCTCTAAAATCATAAGTACTGTTGAGTCAGGACTGTGATGATTGTTTTTTTAAATATATAATTAAATTGAATTTACAAATTTTGCATGGTGAGAGATTGACAAAGTAGGACAATTTTAACAACACACTGACAAAAGTCACTTAGTCTGCCCAGGCACCTGTCTGTCTTTCTCTCTCAGACAGTGGGCTTCAAAACACTCAAAGCAGCATCCAGCTTAAAACTTATGAACTGATTATTTTGGTAACGTTTTACGAATATTTTCCAACCTCAGCTGGTCACCAGTACCTGAAATTGTAGAAAAGGAAGCATCAGATAATGAGTAAGAATAGAGTGGTGCATTGCTTTTTTCTTTTAAAAAAAGAAGCACAAGAGGACATAGGTTGCCCCGAGTTCTATCAACTCATTATTTTGCCCTAGCTGTAGTTCTCTCACTCCGTCCAAGGTGGCTGCTACGGCTACAAATGCCATACTTCTCTTTCGAGCAGTAAGATAGAGGAGGAAAGATGAAAGAGCTTCAGTAACAGGCACTTAGAAACTGCTTCTTCTAAAAAGCACTAACTGTTCTGTAAGCCACTAAGACATCTCTGTTCATTTTCTAAGTATCTTTTTTTGTGAGGTCAGGCTTCTTACTCCCACACAATCACGCACAGAGTATCTAAAAAAAGCAATGATGCCTGACTCTTTGATCCTTCCTCAAGGCTGACAGCACAGAGATGAGTGTGACTTGGGTACCTTAGCATCAGCTTTCAAAATGTCCAGACACTCCCAAAGGTTAACAGACATCTTGATATTGTTCTACTTTGGTGCTATGGCTTGGTTGTGAATTGTGCCCATAAGTTCATTTGTTGGAGCACTTGTTCCTCCAGCTGGTAGAGCCATTTTGGGAAGACTGTGGGATCGTCCAGAGACACAGAATCACCAAAAGATCAAGAGGAATGGGTCTTAACGTCTTATAATCCAGTCCTACTTCATATCCACTCTCTGCTTCTATTCTCCCCAAATGTGAGCTTGCTGAGGAGTCTCATTCCATACCAATCACCATGAGACTACCTGTCATCATGCTTTTCTTTCCATGACTGGACGTATCCCCATTAAACTATTGCTTTTTAATTTCTTCATGTCTGGGATTTGGTCATAGCAAGGAAAAAAATAAGAAATACACTGTGAACTCCAGGAATAACTGAAATTTTCAGTGTTAATCATTGCATGGGAACTTCCCTGGTTTTTTTTTGGGAAGCAAGGAGTTTTTTCTTTTAGAGCCACCATGAAATAATTATGATGAACCAGGTCACAGTTTGACTGATAATGTGTGCTTCTAGACCCAATTCTCCATATTTGTGTCTGAAGTTTTTGTGAGTACACTCAAAGACCCAACAATGGACTTAGACTCATTGATATCATTTATCTGACCTTTTCCCACTGTTAGCTGTCTCTTTATCTCTTAGCCTAGCATTCTGATACCAGTAGACAAAACATGTCTGTTAGTCTATTTTGACTCTTGGGGCTTAAGCACTTATTTAGAACTCTAGTAAACATTTTCTTGGAGGTGTCATACCACACTCAGCTTTGCCAAAATACTGGCAGGACTTGGGAACACTTCTAATTATATCATATAACCATAAATCTGGTAAAAAAAAAAAAGGTTTTACCAAATAACCTGGGAAACTGAGGGTCTCAGCAGGACAGCCAAAAACCCCATGCCTGTTTATTTCTGATTTAGAATGAGGTAGTGAATACCAACTCTCATTTAACTGCATACCACTATCTAGCTAGGACATCTAGAGGTATGATAGGAGAAAGGAAAATCTCACCTAGTAAAGACTCCATGGTTATAGCCTTCATGTTAGGCACATGCAGGCTGCCACAGAGTTATTTAAATTTATTATCTTGTGAATACTTACTTTGTAAGGTACATAGCAATATCTTGTGTCATACACATCTACTAAGGTATTGCTTACTCCATGTCTGCATTGCTCCAAAAACTGCAGAGTTAGGTATGATCTGTTTAGAGTTATGTGGTTCATGCCTATGCAAACTGCAAATTTAGAACATTGCTATATATCTTATTGTAGGGAAAATCTACAAGAGGACTCAAAAGATCATTCGGTTAGTGTTTAAGGGAAGATACACCTATGTTTCACTGAGTGTGGATGGATTATACCAGAAGGCATTAACTATATCATACTTAGAAGGACCATAGCCTGACATTCCCTGGGTCCTTGCCTTAGGAAATTTTACTTTCACTGTCCACAAAATACACTGCATGAGTCTATGCCTCATGCTGACCCTTGGTCTTTTTGGCTAAGTTACAGCTCTGTCTCATTCTGGCTGAGCTGTTGGAATGGAAAGCTGCACATGTTGACTCAAAGGCAGATTCTTCCCAAGTCTCTACTGCTTATTTTATTTCTTTTCCCTTGTTCCCTCTTGAGCCCCTGAATGAAGATTCATATAATTTTTATCTAGTAGTATCAGTCATACTTTTTGTGGAAAGCCCTCAACCCAGGCAATCTAGCTGTCCAATAGGCTGTTTCCAAGTGCATGGGTCTTTCTCTTGAGGAGAATTTAAACTTTATCTTTGAGGACTGTAATCTTTAAGTCTGGTGAAGTAAACTAGGAATAGATAGATTAGTAGTAGAGAAAAGTCACAAAAAATTCAGTCAAGCATTTTTTTCTAAATATTTAATTTGAACTTAAACAGAAAGAAATAATATAGAACTTTTCTTACATGGGTATGTGCATTAAGTTGCTATTTTATTTATTTATTTATTATTATTATTATTATTATTGTCATTGTCATTGTTATTTATGTATTGGTGTTTTGACTGCATGTGTGTCTACCTATCATGTGTCTGTGGTACCGGTTGAAGCCAGAATAGAGAATCAGACCGCTTGGAGATGTAACTATGGATGGTTGTGAGTAGCTGCCATTTGGATTCTGGGAATTGAACATAGGTCCTCTGGAAAGACCATTCAATGCTCTTTTCAGCTGGACCATCTGTGTAGCTCTCAATTATAGTTTTATATGGCACATAAACATCATAAAGAAGAATCATCTTTTTTATGTTTATGATAGATGGAATGGGGAGAAGTTTACAGAAGCCCAATTGGAAACAAGACTGAGTTTATGCAAATGGAGAAAATGGGAACCAGTAAATTCTGGGTGTTCATAATAGAAGCTAGTGTCTTCTAAGGGAGGCATTTGCCTTAAGTAGCAAACTCCTTTATCCATGCATCTTAAATTTCTCCTTTACTTTGTAGCTAAAACATTAAGATGCAAATAGCATAACCAGATTTTAACTGGTTATTATTAACTTTATTTTATTTTAACTTTAAAAAATATATACTTCTTAAGGAAGAATTATCCCGAGCTTTTGTTCCCACCGGAAAGAACACGCTCAGGATAACCGGAATCTTCTGCGGCAAAAGCTTTATTGCTTACTTCTTCAGGAGCAAGAGAGAGAATGGCAAAACCCCGTCCCTTTTAAGGAGAATTATCCTCTGCCTAAGACGTGTCGCTCCCTGATTGACTGCAGCCCATTGGCCGAGTTGTCGTCATGGGGAAGGCAGAGCACATGGAGTGGAGAACTACCCTGGCACATGTGCAGATTATTTGTTTACTACTTAGAACACAGGATGTCAGCGCCATCTTGTAATGGCGAATGTGAGGGCGGCTACCCACAAAGAATAAGAAGAAGGACTGTGGTCCTGAAGTGGATAGGGACTCCACAGGAAGACCAATCAACAGCCAACTAACCTGGACCCTTGGGACTCTCAGAGTCTGAATCACCAACCAAAGAATATATCTGGCCTGGACCTAGGCCTCCCGACCATATGTAGAAGATGTGCAGCTTGGTTTCATGTAGGCCTGGAACAACTGGAACAGGGGCTATCCCAAAAGCTGTTGCCTGCATGTGGGATATGTTCTTCCAATTTGGCTGCTTTGTCTGGCTTCAGTGGGAGAGGATGTGCCTAGCCTCTTAGACTTGATGTGCCAGGGTCAGGAGATATCCTAACGGACCTCCACCCTCTCACTAGAAGGATTGTGGGAAGGGGTGACTGGGAGCGGACAGTGAGTAGCATGTAAAGTGAATAAGTATAAAAAAATTAACAAAGAAAACTGAAAAAACAAAACCAACCCCCCCAAAATAAATAAAAATCTGTATGTCCTATGACCTTAAGCTAAGCATGCCTCCAAAATATGTCTCTAGCCTTTCTTTATTAAATTATAATCTTAAACTTAGCATGCTCAGAAATATGCTGTGTATTTGCACATACTATAGAATATGGTCACCACTCTATAGGCTATCTGAAGAAAATCCTCACATTTCCTTTGTTAGAGAAGAGCTTAGGAAATAACCACTGTGCTGTCTAGACCAAATGCAGACAATAAATATCTCTCTACGATTTTATGCCTTACTAAGGCTTTTTTCAGCGTTGTCACCAGTGACCTCACAACATTTGGCAACAAAGCTAACATACATTTTAATATGACTCATGAATCAAATTTTAATACTCACAGTTTTACCTAATATTGCTACTAAATTTTGCATAATATGATTGATTAGAAGAAAGAATTTCTTCTGAAAACAACAACAACAAAACTAAACTAGACAGAGGGTAGAGCTATTTACGACTTAAAAAACAAAATTTGAGCTAAGTCAGCTAAGCAGCACTGGAGGCAAGGGTCATCCTTTGAAGTGCTTACTCTTGTAAAAAGAAAAAGTTTCACAGGACTATATTCAGAGAGCCTGAAGAATCTCCCTAAATGTTAGCAAAGGAAGCTTTGAGTTAGAACTGCTGAGTTTTCCAAACAATGGAAATCTTCTCTGAGCCATAGACTAAACTGGACCACATAGAGGCAAACCTGGCACATTCAACTACATGAGTAAAGAGACTCTACACTCCTGAACAAAAGCATCTGTAAATATAGGTGTAAATATAGGCATGGACACATTCAGCACCTGTGCCCAGTCAGGGGACTGCAAAAAGCCTGTGAATCACTACCTAATTTCTGCTCCTTTGCTTCTATACTTTTTATTTAATATTTAATTTCAATTTAGTAGAACCGATTTATTCAGCCCTTCTACTTCTTTTACCTTTTCCAGACTTGCCGTGGTATAGAGTTTCCCTGCATCAACCCCATAGGTACTGGAATTGTTTTTCTTCATCTTACCTTGAGTTAGAGCTATCTTACATCCTTCCTTCATGTTTGTTGACCACTGTTCTATTTTCCTTTCTCATCTGTTTCTTGGTGCTCTGGTGTTCATTGTTATGTGTAGTGCTAATATTTATTTCCTTTGAACTCCTAGCCTTACTAACAAATATCTTAGAACATTCTATGATACTTATTACTTTATTTCCCCAACCCAAATTATTAGAGTTAAAAGAAAATTTAGCTTATAATTGACTATTACCATATATTTATAAATGGCCTACCCATTTATTATGGTCACTTCTCTAGCTAATGTTCCATTCTCTACATAGAGCTGGATAGCAAACTTCAACCCTGAAAATATTTCCAATGAAAGAATATCAGTGACCTTTAAAAATATAAGGGGGTGGATAAATACTTAGTGCTTATGAAAACTGACTGCTAGGGTTTGATTCTCTGAACACATGTGAAGGCTCACACCCATCTGTAACTCCAGTCCGAGCAAATCTGATGTTCTCTTCTGTACTCCTAATGCATCACAGATGTATGTGGGTCCAGAAATGTATGCACACTAAACCCTCATACACAAGAAGTTAAAGAGAAAACAATAGAAATACAAACAACTGTTTAACTGCAGTTGTGCAAAACCCAATACAGAAATATAAGGAACATGACAGACCAATCTAAAATGGAGTCTCAAAATATTACTAAATTTTTTAATAACGGACTCTACTGGGAGCAATCTATATGAAATGTCAAAGAATTCAAAAGGACAAGAATGTTCAAAGAAATAAAAAGTAACATAAACTTCAGAAGGACTGAAAAAAGTAATTAAAATTTTGGAAATGAAAACCAAAATAAGTTATATCAATATTTAATGGAAGGTTTTTACCAATAAAATGGATCAAATGGAAGACAGTGTCAGGCTAAAAAAAATTGGGGAAGAGGAAATAGAACATCAAGGAAATGACAAAGATGAAGTAATAAACATGTATGAACAAAATACAGAATAAATGTGTAGCATTAAGGACCAAATATACAAATTATAAACATATAAGAGGAATTCAAGCTAAAAATAAGAAACGTATTCAGCAAAATGATCACAGAAAATATCACAGAAAAATCTCCCAATCTAGGAAAAAAAAATGATGGCCATCAAGTGATAGGAGCTATTTCAAAGACTAAGCAGACAAAGCCAGAAAAGAAGTTCTCCAGGTCATTTTATAGTTAAAACATTATGTATATGTTACAGAACAGGGCACACTGAAAGTTGTAAGAGAAAGGTGCCAAATAACACATAAAGGCAACCATTTCAGAAGAAAATATTTCTCAACATAAGTTCTAAAAGTCTGAAGTATCCTTTTATGACAAACTCTAAAAGAAAAAAAATTGTTAAACTAGATTAGCATATTCTTCGTAACTGAAGAAAGAAAGGTTTTTGATAATAAACATAAACTAGAGGAATTTATGCTAAGCTAGAACAATAGACACTATTTCAAGAAACCCTATAGACTGATGAGAAAGGTTTATCATATCCATGAGGCCACAAGAAAAAAAAAATAAATCAAACTAAACACTGAATAGAGATTAGAAAAGTACCAAAAACATTGAAAAACTGAAGTGACAAGAATTAATACATGACTTCCAGTAATAACTCTGAACACTATTGGATTCAGCTCTCTAGTCAAAAGACAAATGCCAGCAGAAAAGGTTGAAATAACACTCATTGATTTGGGAAAACAAAAACACTGCTGTGTAAAAGAGAAGAATAATTTTTTGAGGTCAAAGGATGAAAAAAAACAAATGCCTTCTAAGCAAGTGAAACTAGAAAGAAAGCAGATATAGCAATGCTACAATCTGACAAAATGAAAGTTCAAACCAAACTCAGGGAGAAGAAGTGAAGTGCTCACCTCATATTGGCTAAGGGTACAATTCATCAGGATGCTGCTTCAATTCAAATGTGCAAGCATTGAATTTCAGCACACCCAATTTCATAAACAAGAACACATTTTAAGAGATAAGCACAAATCTTACCAAATACCAGACAATTGAAATAAATGTTTCTATTCTATCCTATTATAATGGAATAAAATTATAAACCAACAGGAAGGAGTCTACAAAAATATATAAACTTACAAAGATGGAAAAACAAACTACTGAATGATCAGTGTGTAACTGAAGAAAGTGGAAGGAGAAAGTTCCCTAGAACTGAATGAAACTGAAATTACAATACACTAGAACCTAGAAAGTAGATTTAAGAGAAACTTATATTGGTAAATATCTACATAGAAAAAATCATAAATATCAAAGAAATAATAAAACGGGTCACTTTATCTCAAGGTCTTCGAAAAGCAAGAATGTGCCAATCAATGAATCAGTAGATTAAAAAAGTAACAGAGATAAGGGTGAAAATTATGAAACAGAAACAAAAAATAAAAGAACAAGGCTAAGAGTCAAAGAAACAGAACATTTGTCCTTACAAATGGGTTAACTGAGAAAGAAAAGAGAGAGATAGAGAGACAGGGACAGAGAGAGAAGAGACAGAATAGTTAATAAAACTAGAGCTGACAAAGGAGTCCGTACAATAGAAAGCAATGAAATTCAGAAGGTCACTTGGTCATATTTTGAAAAACTATATTCTAGTAAATTATGGAGTCTAAAGAAATAGATATATTTATAGAAACATGACACATCTACTAAAATTAAAGAAAAATAATATAAATAAATTAAATGCATATGTAACAAGGAATGAAACAGAAACAATAATAAAGTGTTCTATCTGAAAGCAACCCAAAGCTCAGACATTGCTGAATTTCCGGATGCCTTGAAATAAGATCAAAGCTTCTAAAACATTTCATAAAACAAAAATGGGATCAACGGTCTCAAGTTCTTTTTATTAATCTAACATTGTTCTGAAATGAAAGCCAGATAAAGACACCAAAATTATAGGTCAGTTTCCCTAATGAACTTGAATGCAAAAATACTTGACAAAAATACTTGTAGATGAAGTTCAACCAAACATCAAAAAGATCATTCATTATGACCAAGTGGGCTTTATTCCACCAGTGGAAGGATGACTCAAGATACACAGACCACAAATACAGAAACTACACAGTCATTTCAAAAGAAACATAAAAGGCTTATGACAAAGTCAAATGTTCTTTCATTAAAAATATACCCAATGCAACGAAAACAAGGAGTAAAAGGATCATACTTTACTACAATAATGACTGCATACAAGCAGTCCAAAGCTTTTGTAGTAAAACCAGAAATGAGACAAGTCTGACCACTTTCTCAATTCTTGAGTACTATATGAAGTCTGAGATAGAAAGCAAAAGCTAAATAAAATACATAAATATAGGAAAGGAAGATGTGAAATTATCCCTAACAGTGGTCAATGTGATCCTGTAAATAAGAGATTGTAAGACCAGCTTAAAAAAAAAAAATCTTGGAGCTGATAAACACTCTCATCAAAGGAGCAGGATATAAAACCAATGTAGAAAAATTAATAACATTTCTGTAAACCATTAATAAACATGTTGAGAAAGAGACCAGGAAAACAATCTTGTTGTCAAGAGATTCAGAGAGTACCTCAGGTTTATCTCCTGTGAGGAGGTGCACGTTCTCTGTAATACAAATTTTAGAACACAGAAGAAAGAAACTAAAGAACTTAATAGATATGAAAAGACGCTCTAAGTTCATGAATTTATAGAATTAACATCATAAAAATGGTGCCCAGAAACTTAGAATACCCAAGATACAATTTGCGAAACACAAGAAAATCAAGAAGACCAAAGTGTGGATACTTCATTCCTCCTTAGAATAGGGAACAAAACACCCATGGAAGGAGTTACAGAGACAAAGTTTGGAGCTAAGATGAAAGGATGGACCATCTAGAGACTACCCCACCTGGGGATCCATTCTATAATCAGCCACCAAACCCAGACACTATTGCATATGCCAGCAAAATTTTGCTGAAAGGACACTTATATAGATAGCTGTCTCCTGTGAGGCTATGCCAGTGCCTGGCAAATACAGAAGTGGATGCTCACAGTCAGCTATTGGGTGGAACACAGGGCCCCCAATGGAGGAGCTAGAGAGAGTAACCAAGGAGCTGAAGGGGTCTGCAACCCTATAGGTCGAACAACAATATGAACTAACCAGTACCCCGGAGCTCTTGACTCTAGCTGCATATGTAGCAGGAGATGGCCTAATCGGCAATCATTGGGAAGAGAGGCCCCTTGCTCTTGCAAACTTTATATGCCTCAGTGTAGGGGAATGCCAGGGCCAAGAAGTGGGAGTGGGTGGGTAGGGAAGCAGGGCAGGGGGAGGGTATAGGGAACTTTCAGGATAGCATTTGAAATGTAAATAAAGAAAATATCTAATAAAAAAAGAAATGCATAAGCAAAGTCTAACTGATAAATGACACAGAATACAGGACACAGAATTAGGCAGAGATATTTAAAGTCATTTGATCTTTGATGAAACTGCAAAAAATTCACATTCAAATGGGGAGACAGACAGCTTCTCTAAAAATTGTAACTACTCAGAGGAGAAGTTGAGGTGGAGGGATTATTGTGGGAGTACAACTGGGAGGATGGTAGTGAATGGGATGTAAAATGAATAAGTAAAAAAAATTAATTAAAAGAACTAGTACTGAGACAACTAGGTATTTTTATATAGAAGAATGAATGTAGATCTGTATCTCTTAAATTGAAAAATTTAATTAAAATAAATCAAGGAGCCCTAGAATATCTAACATTTCCTAATGTTAAGCATAGGATGCCTTTCTTTTAGTAGTTTGTTGGAGAAGCCCAACAGTGTTGTACCAAAATAGACCACTGCTCTGGATGCCTTCCAGAACACCAAGATGACCACTTATTACTGAGGGCATCACACTCTTTAGACACAGGACGTGGCAGAATCAAATTAAAGCTAAACTGTATGTTTTCTCCTTGAGGAATAGACCTCATAGTATTACAAGGTACAACACATATTTCCAAGGGAAAATAACAATTAATAGTTCGACACAACTGTTAATACCTGCAAACAGCACAGTGCCAAGCTGGACAAGACATCCCCAGTGGTGCAATAGCAGCACATTTATCTTGGTTGTAACAAAAAGCCATATAATTGGACTTAAAGTCCACTCAGTAGGAGGAAATTTATATATAATGCAGTAAACCTAACCAACTACCCATGGCTGGTGATGTCACAGACCCTACCATTGCCAATTTCCTAAACCAGTTAAATTATAACGTCCTTCTAAATACCTATCCTTATATCTACAGATAAATGTAGCTCTCACCTCATATAGAGGAATTTTTCTACAGAAAACAGAGATCTTTACAGAAATTCGCAACTGTCCAAAAGGTAGAGAAGAACAGACCGTTGGTGTGTCCAGCCCCAACTGATATATCTGTGATGCATTCCCTACACATTAAGCCTTGGTGAACATCATGGAAAAACTGTAAGATTCAGAAGTCCAACACATCTACTGAGATGTATTTTTTTCTATAATACAAATGAGCTGTTCCTGTGAAATCTCAGCAATAGGGTCACCTAAACAAGATATGCAAAACAACATTGCCAGTTGACATGACAGTGCAAGAGGGCAAAATCTCACAAGGCTCCCTTGCTAGATGAAGAGCTATGGGCAATTAATGGTTGCCAAGAGAGACAGAATTAGTATTCTACAGGAGTAAGCTCCAAATAAGTTATCTAATCCTAAGCAGTCAGACATAAATACATATAAATACATAAGCAATACTGTGAACTCAGCAGCATACACATACACACACACACACATATACATATATGTGTGTGTGTATATATATGTATATATATATATATATATATCATATATATATATATATATATATATAGTCAATATTTGAAAAAAGCTGAGAGAACATGTGGGGTATTGGACAACAAGAATGTCCAGTGGAAAGGGTACAAATATAGCTTACGTATATGAAATTCTCAAAAAGTAATAAAAAACAAAAGTAAAATCAAGCAAATTAACCAAAAAAACACTTGTCAGTAGGGCACAAATGACCACTGTGTGGCTATGAGTATGAGACTATAATTCAAGAAGACATACAAGTGATGTCCTACCCAAGAATAAATAACCCAGTAAGTATAATCATAAGAAAACACAAGATAACTAGCGATTGTGGAAATGAGTGAGAATTGAATCCTTCTGTCAGCATCCCAAAAGATAAGGAAAACCTGTGGAGCCGTGCTAGATGAAAAGAAGCCCATAGCTCTGACAAATGCAAAACCTGCCCATAAAGTCACTTCCTTCAGTGGGAGAAATGATAAAAAGACAATTATTACATAAATGGATGCTGCTGGAATATGGATGATAAATTAAATGAAAAAAAAATCAAGAAAGCAGGCCAAATCACAATTCTTTTAAAAATACTTAAGAATTGCTTAACCAAGAAAATAGAAGAATAAAAAAAAAATAAAAAAATTTGAAATTTCAAAGAAAGAATTGAAAACACTAGACAATAAAAATACTTCTTAAGCTCAAAGGCCAGCAGAATGCATATTGCATACATGTTTATATCACTAAAGGTTGTCTACAGATTCTATACAATCCCCATCATAATTCCCATAATGTTGCTCCTCAAGGAAGCAAGAACACAAAAGGTACCACATAGTCAAAGTAACTATGAGGAAAAAAAAAAAACAACTCTGGAGATACAACAATACTTAATTCATGTTATATTATGAATAAATTATTTAAAAAAGCAATATGGGACTGTTGCCAAAACATACACATAGAGGATTAATAGAATGGGGATCTTGCAGCTAAATTCACAGAAGCCTGTTTTTACAAAAAGAGGATGAAAATGTATATTGGAGGAAAGATAGGCATTCAACAACTGGTACTGATAAAATTAGAGAGCAGAAAGGAGAAAACGGATATGAAAAAGAGAATATGGGAATAACTATGATCAAAGTACATGATACACTTGAAACTAATGGACCTTATGAAATCCAACACTATGTACAATTAATGTACACAAATGACACTAATAAAAATTAACATATGTCTATATGCATATTCTATTTGTATTTACAATTTTATTCTGACATGATTTATTTGCTTCAAGAGCTTAGGAATATAAATTTGAAAATGTTGACCAATAGTGACTTGAGATGTTCTTTTAATATCAAATGACTAAGAAAGAATAGAAAAAAATAAGTTTGCAAGACCAAGGAGCCTCTCTTCCCAATGATTGCCGACTAGGCCATCTCCTGCTACATATGCAGCTAGAGACACGAGCTCTGGGGGTATCACCATCACTGATTTCAGTCTGTACTACAAAGCATTAGAAAGAAAATCCAATTTGTTCTGGGATAAAAACAGACAGGTTGATCAATGGAATTGAATGGAAAAAAACAAAAGTAAATCCACACACCTATGGACATTTGAATTTTGACAAACAAGTGAAAATTATACAATGGAAGGGAGAGAGAGAGAGAGAGAGAGAGAGAGAGAGAGAGAGAGAGAGAGAGAGAGAGAGAGAATCTTTAACAAATATTGCTGTTAAAAATGGATGTCTCTAGGTAGAACAATATAAATATATCCACATCTATGACCCTGCATGAAACTGAAGTCCAAGTAGATCAGTGACTTCAACATAAAACAGAATACACTAAACTTGAAAGGGAAAATGAGAAATAGTCTTCAACACATTTGTACAAGAAACAACATATTGAATAGAACACCAATAGCTGGATGCTAAGATCAACAGTTAATAAATAGGAATTCATGAAACTGAAAAGCTTCATAAGGCAAGAGACACCATCAATAGGACAAAATGGCAGCCTACTGAATGGGAAAAGATTTTCACCAATTCCACATTTGGATAGAGTGCTGACATTCAAAATATATAAAGGACTCAAGAAGCCAAACATCGTTCTTCTTGAGTTTCATGTGTTTTACAAATTGTATCTTATATCTTGAGTATTCTAAGTTTCTGGGCTAATAGCCACTTATCAGTGAGTACATATCATGTGAGTTCTTTTGTGATTGGGTTACCTCACTCAGGATGATGCCCTCCAGGTCCATCCATTTGCCTAGGAACTTCATAAATTCATTCTCTTTAATAGCTGAGTAATACTCCATTGTGTATATGTACCACATTTTCTGTATCCATTCCTCTGTTGAGGGGCATCTGGGTTCTTTCCAGCTTCTGGCTATTATAAATAAGGCTGCTATGAACATAGTGGAG
This sequence comes from Mus musculus, assembly GCF_000001635.26. Classification (NCBI taxonomy): domain Eukaryota; kingdom Metazoa; phylum Chordata; class Mammalia; order Rodentia; family Muridae; genus Mus; species Mus musculus. Next base: position 57,923,494 of record NC_000073.6, read on the forward strand.
CATGTGTCCTTCTTACCAGTTGGGACATCTTCTGGATATATGCCCAGGAGAGGTATTTCAGGATCTTCCGGTAGTACTATGTCCAATTTTCTGAGGAACCAACAGACTGATTTCCAGAGTGGTTGTACAAGCTTGCAATCCCACCAACAATGGAGGAGTGTTCCTCTTTCTCCACATCCTCGCCAGCATCTGCTGTCACCTGAATTTTTGATCTTAGCCATTCTGACTGGTGTGAGGTGGAATCTCAGGGTTGTTTTGATTTGCATTTCCCTGATGATTAAAGATGCTGAACATTTTTTCAGGTGCTTCTCAGCCATTCAGTATTCCTTAAGTGAGAATTCTTTGTTTAGCTCTGAGACCCATTTTTAAATGGGGTTATTTGATTTTCTGGAGTCCACCTTCTTGAGTTCTTTATATATATTGGATATTAGTCCCCTATCTGATTTAGGATAGGTAAAGATCCTTTCCCATTCTGTTGTTGGCCTTTTTGTCTTATTGATGGTGTCTTTTGCCTTACAGAAGCTATGCAATTTTATGAGGTCCCACTTGTCGATTCTTGATCTTACAGCACAAGCCATTGCTGTTCTACTCAGGAATTTTTCCCCTGTGCCCATATCTTCAAGGATTTCCCCAACTTTCTCCTCTATAAGTTTCACTGTGGAGACTTTGCCCCTTGTTAGAATTGGGAACAAAACACCCATGGAAGGAGTTACAGAGACAATGTTTGGAGCTGAGATGAAAGGATGGACCATCTAGAGACTGCCATACCCGGGGATCCATCCTATAATCAGCCTCCAAACGCTGACACCATTGCATACACTAGCAAGATTTTGCTGAAAAGACCCTGATATAGCTCTCTTTTGTGAGGCTATTCTTGGACCTAGCAAACATAGAAGTGGATGCTCACAGTCAGCTATTGGATGGAACACAGTGCCCCCAATGGAAGAACTAGAGAAAGTACCCAAGTAGCTAAAGGGATCTGCACCCTATAGGTGGAACAACAATATGAACTAACCAGTACCCCCTGAGCTCATGTCTCCAGCTGCATATGTATCAGAAGATGGCCTAGTATGCCATCTGTGGAAAGTGAGGCCCATTGGTCATGCAAACTTTATATGCCTAAGTACAGGGACACGCCAGGGCCAAGAAGTGGGAGTGGGGGAGGGGGAGTAGAGTGGGGGGAGGGCATGGGGGGACTTTTGGGATAGCATTGGAAATGTAAATGAAGAAAATACCTAATTAAAAAAAAACAAAGCCAAACATCAAGAAACCAAGTAACCCAACTTTTAAAAATGGGGTACAGATCTGAATAGAGAATTCCGACAGTGGAATCTCTAATCCCAAGAAGCACTTAAAGAACTGTTCAAAATCTTTAGTCATCATGGAAAGGCAAATCAAAACAAGTCTGAAATTCCATCTTACTCCTGTCAAAATGGCTAAGAACAAAAACTCAATAGACAGCTCATGCTGGTAAAGATGTGGAGCAAAGGGAACATTCCTTCATTGTGGGTGGGAGTGAAAACTTGTATAACCTCTTTGTAAATCAATTGATCATTACTCAGAAAATTCGGAATAGTCTACCTCAAGACCCAGCTATACCACTTCTGGTCATATACACAAAAGAAGGTCCACCATACCACAAGGACTTTTGCCCAACTATGTTCGTAGCAGCTTTATTCTCAGTAGCCAGAAACTAAAAACAGCCTAGGTGTCTCTCAACAGAAGAATAGATTAAGAAAATGGTATACTTTTACATAAGCTATTAGAAACAGTGACTTCATGAAACTGGCAGGCAAATGGATTGAACTAGAAAATATCATCCTGAGTTAGATAACTCAGACCCAGACGGATACTCATGGTATATACTCACTTATAAATGGATATTAGTCATAAAGTACAGATAACCATGCTATAAGCCACAGACACAATATTAGTTTTGCTCACATTTGAGCAGTCCTGTCGGTGAGATTTTATAGTTTTTTTGTTTGTTTTGGTTTTGTATGTTACTAGACAGCATAATCTCAGAGTTGTCTCCTATCTCTAGCTCTTAAAACCATGTGGTTCCTCCTTCTCCTCCCTAAGCCTTAGGTTCCGACTGCTTTTGTAGAATTATACACTGGGATTCGGCTCCATGACAATACATTTGATGGATTCCGGTTTACTGTAGAAGTCTTCATCTGCTGCAAAGAGAAGGGGCATGTACTTTGGTGGTTTAATGAATAAGAGGTGGTACATTCTCCTCCAAAATCCATGACTTCAGTTATACTGAGGATTTAGCCAGGTTTCTAGTACCAAATACAGGATTTCTCTTTTTGAGTGAATTTTAAGTCCAATTACAGGATTTTGTTTTTGTTTTGTTTTCATTTTTGTGTCTTTCCATTAAGATATGTGTGCCCCTACTTCACTTGTAGTGTTCTTGTGCCATTTTGGTCATTGATAGGGTTTATGGGGATCATAGCTATATAAGACTCTAGGCTATATTTCTCCTTTTAACCTTGTTTAGTGTTTTCTGGTAACATGAAACCTAATTCTCACGGAAAGTCTGGTGCAGGGATCTCTGGGACCTGTTTCTGAAGTACACAGTGTGTTTAGTAAAAAGAACTTATCTTCCTTCTCTCGGGGCAATCAAGAGCAATAGGCTGTATACTTTGGGAGTCTCATGGACAGCTCTGACCAAGAACTCAAAGGAAAACCTCTTATGTCTAGTATTGCGGTTTTTGTTAGGTGGTCTTTGACCCTTGGAAGGAACACTATCAGCCCAGATAAGTAAAATTCATTATAACAATATATGCATATTCATACATAGAACTGTGTGTTTTGTAAGATTTTTACATGAACAGTTTGGTCATGATATCTCTCCACAGCAACAGCAGAGTAACTAATACAGTGGATAACAAGGATGTGGCACTTGTGCACTATGGAACACTCTACAGCTATGACAAAACCTGAAATCATGAACTTTGCAGATAAATGAGTGGAATTAGAAAGGATCATATTGTCTGAGGCAACCCAGACTCTGAAGGACAAATGTAGAACATTCTCTCTTATTGGAAGCTCCTATCCCCAAATCTTCAAGAAACCTAAATAGGAGAGCATTGTTTTGAGCTGTTTTGTAACCATTTTTTTTCTTTTTATGAGAAGTCACTATCCCATTTTTCAAGTAGGTCATTTGTCTTTTGTATGTTTTGTCCATTCTGGATATAGATTCTTTGTCAAAAAGCATTGCTGACAAAGACCCACTCCCATTTTATGGCCTTCATCTTCATCTTCAGGTGATTGTTTCCTTAGGCATGGAAAGCTTTTTACTTTCGTGAGGCCACTAGTCAATAGTTTGCCTTAATTCTTGAGCAAATGAAGTCCTATTCAGGAAGTTATTTCCTTCCTGAATATGTAATATACTATACTGCTTAAGTTTTCTTCTAGCATTTTCAATGTTTCAGGTTTCATTTTATGCCTTTGATCTCTTTGGAACTAGGTTTTGTGCAATATGTGGGTCTAATTTCATTCCCTTTCATGCAGATGACTAGATTCCCTTACACCAATCAGAAAATTGGGCATAGTACTACCGGAGGATCCCGCAGTACCTCTCCTGGGCATATATCCAGAAAATGTCCCAACCGGTAAGAAGAACACATGCTCCACTATGTTCATAGCAGCCTTGTTTATAATAGCCAGAAGCTGGAAAGAACCCAGATGCCCCTCAACAGAGGAATGGATACCGAAAATGTGGTACATTTACACAATGGAATACTACTCAGCTATTAAAAAAATGAATTGAGTTGGGATTTTGATGGGGATTGCATTGAATCTGTAGATTGCTTTTGGCAAGATAGCCATTTTTACAATATTGATCCTCCCAATCCATGAGCATGGGAGATCCTTCCATCTTCTGAGATCTTCTTTAATTTCTTTCTTCAGAGACTTGAAGTTTTTATCATACAGATCTTTCACTTCCTTAGTTAGAGTCACGCCAAGATATTTTAAATTATTTGTGACTATTGAGAAGGGTGTTGTTTCCCTAATGTCTTTCTCAGCCTGTTTATTCTTTGTATAGAGAAAGGCCATTGACTTGTTTGAGTTTATTTTATATCCAGCTACTTCACCGAAGCTGTTTATCAGGTTTAGGAGTTCTCTGGTGGAATTTTTGGGGTCACTTATGTATACTATCATATCATTTGCAAAAAGTGATATTTTGACTTCCTCTTTTCCAATTTGTATCCCCTTGATCTCCTTTTGTTGTCAAATTGCTCTGGCTAATACTTCAAGTACTATGTTGAAAAGGTAGGGAGAAAGTGGGCAGCCTTGTCTAGTTCCTGATTTTAGTGGGATTGCTTCCAGCTTCAATCCATTTACTTTGATGTTGGCTACTGGTTTGCTGTAGATTGCTTTTATAATGTTTAGGTATGGGCCTTGAATTCCTGATATTTCCAAAACTTTTATCATGAATGGGTGTTGGATCTTGTCAAATGCTTTTTCTGCATCTAACGAGATGATCATGTGGTTTTTGTCTTTGAGTTTGTTTATATAATGGATTACATTGATGGATTTTCATATATTAAACCATCCCTGCATCCCTGGAATAAAACCTACTTGGTCAGGATGGATGACTGCTTTAATGTGTTCTTGGATTCGCTTAGCGAGAATTTTATTGAGGACTTTTGCATCGATATTCATAAGAGAAATTGGTCTGAAGTTCTCTATCTTTGTTGGATCTTTCTGTGGTTTAGGTATCAGAGTAATAGTGGCTTCATAAAATGAGTTGGGTAGAGTACCTTCTACTTCTATTTTGTGAAATAGTTTGTGCAGAACTGGAATTAGATCTTCTTTGAAGGTCTGATAGAACTCTGCACTAAACCCATCTGGTCCTGGGCTTTTTTTGGTTGGGAGACTATTAATAACTGCTTCTATTTCTTTAGGTGATATGGGACTGTTTAGAAGGTCAACTTGATCCTGATTCAACTTTGATACCTGGTATCTGTCCAGAAATTTGTCCATTTCGTCCAGGTTTTCCAGTTTTGTTGAGTATAGCCTTTTGTAGAAGGATCTGATGGTGTTTTGGATTTTTTCAGGATCTGTTGTTATGTCTCCCTTTTCAGTTCTGATTTTGTTAATTAGGATTTTGTCCCTGTGCCCTCTAGTGAGTCTAGCTAAGGGTTTATCTATCTTGTTGATTTTCTCAAAGAACCAACTCCTCGTTTGGTTATTTCTTTGTATAGTTCTTCTTGTTTCCACTTGGTTGATTTCACCCCTGAGTTTGATTATTTCCTGCAGTCTACTCCTTTGGGTGAATTTGCTTCCTTTTTTTCTAGAGCTTTTAGATGTGTTGTCAAGCTGCTAGTATGTGCTCTCTCCCGTTTCTTCTTGGAGGCACTCAGAGCTATGAGTTTCCCTCTTAGAAATGCTTTCATTGTGTCCCAAAGGTTTGGGTACGTTGTGGCTTCATTTTCATTAAACTCTAAAAAGTCTTTAATTTCTTTCTTTATTCCTTCCTTGACCAAGGTATCATTGAGAAGAGTGTTGTTCAGTTTCCACGTGAGTGTTGGCTTTCTATTATTTTTTTTGTTATTGAAGATCAGCCTTAGTGCATGGTGATCTGATAGGATACATGGGACAATTTCAATATTTTTGAATCTGTTGAGGCCTGTTTTGTGACCTATTATGTGGTCAATTTTGGAGAAGGTACCATGAGGTGATGAGAAGAAGGTATATCCTTTTGTTTTAGGATAAAATGTTCTGTAGATATCTGTCAGCTCCATTTGTTTCATCACTTCTGTTAGTTTCAGTGTGTCCCTGTTTAGTTTCTGTTTCCATGATCTGTCCATTGGTGAAAGTGGTGTGTTGAAGTCTCCCACTATTATTGTGTGAGGTGCAATGTGTGCTTTGAGCTTTACTAAAGTTTCTTTAATGAATGTGGCTGCCCTTTTATTTGGAGCATAGATATTCAGAATTGAGAGTTCCTCTTGGAGGATTTTACCTTTGATGAGAATGAAGTGCCCCTCCTTGTCTTTTTTGATGACTTTGGGTTGGAAGTCAATCTTATCAGATATTAGGATGGCTACTCCAGCTTGTTTCTTCATACCATTTGCTTGGAAAATTGTTTTCCAGCCTTTCATTCTGAGGTAGTGTCTATCTTTTTCTCTGAGATGTGTTTCCTGTAAGCAGCAAAATGTTGGGTCTTGTTTGTGTAGCCAGTTTGTTAGTCTATGTCTTTTTATTGGGGAGTTGAGACCATTGATGTTAAGAGATATTAAGGAAAAGTAATTGTTGCTTCCTGTTATTTTTGTTGTTAAAGTTGGCATTCTCTTCTTGTGGCTGTCTTCTTTTAGGTTTGTTGAGGGATTACCTTCCTGTTTTTTCTAGGGCATTGTTCCCGTTCTTGTATTGGTTTTTTTCTGTTATTATCCTTTGAAGGGCTGGATTCGTGGAGAGATAATGTGTGAATTTGGTTTTGTCATGGAATACTTTGGTTTCTCCATCTATGGTAATTGAGAGTTTGGCTGGGTATAGTAGCCTGGGCTGGAATTTGTGTTCTCTTAGTGTCTGTATAACATCTGTCCAGGCTCTTCTGGCTTTCATAGTCTCTGGTGAAAAATCTGGTGTAATTCTGATAGGCTTGCCTTTATATGTTACTTGACCTTTTTCCCTTACTGCTTTTAGTATTCTATCTTTATTTAGTGCATTTTGTTGTTCTGATTATTATGTGTCGGGAGGAATTTCTTTTCTGGTCCAGTCTATTTGGAGTTCTGTAGGCTTCTTGTATGTTCATAGGCATCTCTTTCTTTAGATTTGGGAAGTTTTCTTCAATAATTTTGTTGAAGATGTTTGCTGGTCCTTTGAGTTGAAAATCTTCATTCTCATCCACTCCTATTATCCGTAGGTTTGGTCTTCTCATTGTGTCCTGGATTTCCTGGATATTTTGAGTTAGGATCTTTTTGCATTTTCCATTTTCTTTGATTGTTGTGCCGATGTTCTCTATGGAAACTTCTGCACCTGAGATTCTCTCTTCCATCTCTTGTATTCTGTTGCTGATGCTCAAATCTATGGTTCCAGATTTCTTTCCTAGGGTTTCTATCTCCAGTGTTGCCTCACTTTGAGTTTTCTTTATTGTGTCTACTTCCCTTTTTAGGTCTAGTATGGTTTTGTTCATTTCCATCACCTGTTTGTATGTTTTTTCCTCTTTTTCTGTAAGGACTTCTACCTGTTTGATTGTGTTTTCCTGTTTTTCTTTAAGGACTTGTAACTCTTTAGCAGTGTTCTCCTGTATTTCTTTAAGTGATTTATTAAAGTCCTTCTTGATGTCCTCTACCATCATCATGAGATATGCTTTTAAATCTAGGTCTAGGTTTTCGGGTGTGTTGGGGTGTCCTGGACTGGACGAAGTGGGAGTGCTGGGTTCTGATGATGGTGAGTGGTCTTGGTTCCTGTTAGTAAGATTCCTACGTTTACCTTTCGCCATCTGGTAATCTCTGGAGTTAGTAGTTATAGTTGACTCTGTTTAGAGATTGTTCTTCTGGTGATTCTGTTACCGTCTATCAGCAGACCTGGGAGACAAATTCTCTCCTCTGAGTTTCAGTGCTTAGAGCACTCTCTGCTGGCAAGCTCTCTTACAGGGAAGGTGTGCCGAAGAAGAAGGCCCAAAACAGGGCCTTTCTCAGAAGCTGTGTTGCTTTGGCAGTTCCCAGAAGCTGTCAGCTTCTGTGGTGCAGACTCTCACCTGTGCAGACTAAATTCCTAAGTTCCAGGGAGTCCCAGAACCAAGATGGCGACCGCTGCTCCTGAGGCTGAGGCCGCCTCCCAAGCCAGGCGGACACCTGTCCTCTGGTCCGGACGGTGGCCGGCTGTCTGTGGCCCGCCAAGGGTGCTGCCTCAGCGGCTCTGTGCTTCTGCCTGTCCCAGAAGCTGGCCGGTTCTCTGGTGCACCTTCTCACCTGTTCAGACTAATTTCCTAAGTTCTGCTGAGTCCCGGAACCAAGATCCTCATTTTTTAAGACTGGCAAATGCAAAGAATGCTGCCTCAGGTCTGAACTTTGGGAAAGGCCAGGCATGGTGGTGCACAGGGAAAGATACTTTAAGCCATTTGACTGTATGATCTAGTTGATGGGCAGATGACATCAGGGAGAATGTTTAGTGTCACATCTTGGCAGTGCTCTCAGTTCACATCCCACCCAACATTGTCTGCTCACAGGTTTTAAGTTTACTCCCAATCACCCAAACTTCAGTTCTCTATCACTGCAGTTGTTTGTCTATTGAGTAAGGGTGTGCACATTGAGATAATCCTACATGGATCATGCTTTCTCTTTGCAGGGAGTCCATGTATAATTCCTTCTCAGAAAATGTTACTCTAAAAGGACTAGGCTGGTGTACACCCCTCCTTGCTGTTCTGGAGGGAGGCATAGCACACATTTGCTCCTGCACCTGTTGGCACCATTTCTCCCCATGTATACCATGATTGATACAGGTATTACTCTTGCCTTGCAGAAACCTGAGATAAACCTTGTGATACTTTAGCTGCTGAAACTGAGCTCAGTGAATTTACCCCTCATAAACAGCCTGCATCTGGCATGCCTTATAGTGAAGGTAAGCTGACTGATGTGCATTTTCAGGAAAATATCCATCATGCGCTGAAGTTGTCAACTTTCCCCACTACTTCAGGGGCAAGAGGAGTTATAACTTACCATTTCCAGTGAGTGGAAATGATGAGAAGTGAAAACTGGAAGTCACTCTAATCTCTGCGTTACAAGCACAAATCATTTAACCAATCATATCTTTGCATTTATTTGTTGTCTGATGAGTAACTGACTGACTTACAAATAGACTTTATTCACTACTCAATTCACTTATTTAATTTGTATCTTAGGTGTCCACTGGTTTTCACTAATGATTAAATGAAATGCTACAAAATAATATCCTAACCACAGGAAGACATGGTTACAAACAAATAAAACACAGATTAACATTGTATTTAGCACAAGCCAGCTGTTCTGGCAAGACCACATAATAGCTCTTTAGGTGGGTCTTGTGATGGCGTCAAGAAGGCTGTCTGCATGGGAAGTTTTCACCATCATGCCTATTGCAAGTCTATGATCAGAATGGCACTGTGAGGGATGGCAACCTGGGATTTGACCCAGTGGCAATGATGGCATGGATAGAAATAAACTGGCAGAACATTATCAGCTTTCTTTCCAAAGGCATTGAGCATAGTTTGAAGAGAAAAATCAGTGTCTTGAGATCAGTTGCTCTGTGACCGTTGAGTGGAAATATATCCAGATATGCAAATTATATTTTACTTCAAGATGGTTATGTTCACAGGCAAGATCTTTTGTGGAAATGATGACGATTCTGGCCTCTTCGGTGGACTAGCTCATTAATATGTTCGTGGGTTTATGGGATACTGGGTGAAGATAATAACTAGAAGTGTGGCAACTGGATGGAGGGATGGATGGGTCTTTGTGGCTCTGTGCTTGTGGACTATCCATTGTCTAATCTCCTTCTCACCCTCACCTGCTTTCCCCTTCCTATTTCCTCTTCCATTATCTTGTTTCCAGTCAGCTCCAGACAAGCAGCTCTGCCTCACTGTGTACACCTCACCTTGTTGTTCTACTATATCATGTTTCAGGAATAATGTTCTCGAGTATCCACAGATAGCAGTATCTGAAACTCTGAGTCTAACAAAATCCTTCTTACTTAAGTTGATATTCTCATTCATTTTGTCATTTTGATAGAACACAGACAATCACCATCAGTCAATATATAAGTCAGAAGAAGAAATATCAGCAGTTGAAAAGTTCAGAAGGCACCTACTAAACTGCGCTGACATTTAAAGTGCCACAGGGCACTATTATTGGCACAGGGCGTAATTTAAGAACATTTGTCTTAGCAGAGAAGATGCACATATGAGACTTGAGTTATACTGAAGATGATTTTACTCTCAGTGTTTGTTGAACTTGACTCAAGGCTGGAGTTCACTGCTGCATCTGAACCTCCAAGGCAGCCATATGTGAGGCAACATAAAACATCTGAGGCTGTGCCTATGATTTTCACATAGCCACACTTTCTACTCTATGGTGATTTTACTATTTCCTTGCAAAGTGAAGCAAGGAGGTTCCATCAGCAAAACAGTGAGCAGCATCATCAGCACCACTAAGGACGAGCTCCTCCATTTGTTGTAAAAAGAAACTTCTTTGATGCAGAGTTTAAGCTATACATTTGGTAGCTATAACAATAGATATGTAGAAGAGAAGTTGGGAACTTCTCTGGTTTAAAAAGGAGTACTCAATGCTCTATGATGTTTCTAGCAAGCAGCAGTTCAGGATATTTGTAGTAGCTTCTATCTGCTACAGAAAAAAGCTACTTGAATGAAGGAGGAGCTCATCTTAGAAATCCTCTAATCAAAAACATAAAACAAGTGACATTGGTGTCCAGCCCCTGCTTCAAAAAATGCATGTGTGCACGCGCATGTGCACGCGCCCACACAAATAAACACACACATATATATTAAAGGAAGAAGAGAGATAATAAACTTGAGAGGGGAAAAAGTGAGTAAATCAGAGGGGTGGGAATAAAGTATAAGATGGAAAGAAACATAACTAAAGCTCGAAACACATTGAACTCCACACAATAATAGTGGAGGACTTCAATACCCCACTCTTACCAAGGGACAGGTAATTGAAACAGAAACTCAACACAGACAGAGTGAAACTAACAGAAGTTATGAACCAAATGATCTAATAGGTATCTGTAGAACCTTCCATCCAAAACAAACACTTCTCAGCACTACAAGGAACCTTCTCAAAAATTTACAATATAATTGGGCACAAAGCAAGCCTCAATAGATGCAAGAAGATTGAAATAGCCACTTTTCATCATATCAGATGACCATGATTTAAGGCTGGACTTCAACAACAGAGAAAACAAAAAGCATTAAAAAAAGGAAAAAAAAAAAACCACCACGGGAAGTAGAAAGTTATATTCTCAAACTCAAAGCTGAACACCAAATCAAACTATGGATCCATGGAGAAACTCGTCCTCTAACTAGCAAATAACTACCAAGAAGACTTTTCTTGAATGGATTAATAAGCAGTTAATACTCCAGCACATACACAGAAAGGAAACAAGGAAACTACTATGGTTACTGTAAGGGACACACTGACAAAGTTAATTGCCTAATGAGAATAGAAATTACTGAGTGGGTTAAATTTCTTTTAAAATTTGGTTCTCAGAAATTATTGAATCTTTTTCTGTATCCAGCAAGTGTCCAAAAAGAAGAAAAATATGTGCGCGTGTGTACTATAGCCATTTAGAGATTTAGAGTTTTAATAGGCTTATTGGAGGCATTCATCGTTGATATCAATAGAACAGGAATGCAACACTCCCAAAACAGGAGGGCCCATGATGACAGAAATGATAAGCTCTAGGGGAAAATCCTCTAGTCTCAAGAAAAACATATTCATATTTATAGATTTTTAATGCATCACAGAAAGAAAACTTTATAGTACAAAGCTAGCAAGATGGCCCAGTGAGTAAAATCATTTTCCAAGCAAAACTAAGGACCTGAGTTCAATACTGGGTCTCACATTGGAGGGGGAGAACCAATGTCTAAATGTTGCCACCTGACTCACACTCTCACATGCATATATACAGAGTACACACACATCCATACAGGCTGGCATATGTACAATAATAATTCATTAGTTAACTTAAAAGAAAATTTAGCATGAGGTATGAGGCCTCTATGAGAAGACTTAATTCTGTCTAGTGACTTTGTTAATTTTTTAAGTTTGTTTTTTGAGCAGGTGCTCGGGTATCCTAGGCTGCCTCAAACTCATTCTGCAGCTGAAGATTACCTTGGACTTCTGAATCTCTTGCCTCCATCTCTCAAGAGCTAGGATTATGGGTGTGAACAGTGTTACAGTGCTGAGCAGCAAACTTAGAGCCATGTGTATGCTGGGAAAATACTCTGTCATATCTCCAATCCTCCTTATTTTTGTTCAGTTGAGAAAAATTTTTACAAGGCAAACTATCATCAGAACATCTACTAAACTTAAGACCTCAGGAAATGGCTTGTGAGAAAATGTTCCATGCACTAGAGTCCAAATATCTCCACATTAATGTTCAAAGGGCAGAGGGATTAAACAGTGCTTGGTTATAGTAGTGAGTAGTGAATTTAAAATGGACTAAATGCAATGTAAGTTTATCTCCTACTGACATTAATACTACAAAGTGGATGCTTCTGTTGGGAAGACAGCTCTCCTTACCTCGTTGTCCCAAGGCCACCTTTCTCTCTGGTACCCTTCTACATTCACTTTCCATGCTTTCTGCTTAGAGCCATAATTTGTGTAGCTATATTTTCATCCAGCTATAAATATTTACTGACTTTCTTTTTTAACTAAACAATGTAAAACTACATTTGAAAACACAAAACACGATGAGATATATGACTAATTTACAAATCTACCAGTTTATATTATAAATCTGAAACATTACTATGTGACTGTGTCATAGGTCCATCTGTTTAGATCATAGATCTGAAAAAATAGACAACTAGCTCATATGCCCTTCCACTATATCATAGATATGAAGCATTAATATTCAATTATTTCATAGATCTATCTGTTTATATCATAGATGTAAAGCATTAATAGTATAAATATATTCATTTAGAATTTGAGGTAAATTATTCATATTTCAAGGTGAAGATTCATAATCAGCTCAGGGAAATTTTATAGAAAATTGATAAACCACAAATCTGTTCTCAAGGAGTGTTCTATAACAAAATGTCTAAAGAAGTTAGTGAAGACAGAGACAATGACTCAGGAATAATAGTGTAGATACACAAAAAAGATGATAAAGAAAATCTGAGAAAAAAATGCATGTGCACCCCTATGTAGCACTGTCAGATGCAACAACAAAGATAATAGTTGATATGTTGAGTAAACAATAAAGAGACTAACTATCCTCAAGCTGTCAGTGATGGACACTGGTATTATTTTACTGGTACTATATTGGCAAGCTTTTAAGGTTTTTTCTAAAGATGTCTGAAAAGAGGCAAAATAATGCTTTTGTTTTACCCTAAACATTCTTTTTTATTTTATGTATAGGAGAGTTTTGTCTAGATGTATGTGTTTGTACCATATGTGTGCCTGTAGAGGCCAGAAGAGGTTCTCAGATGTCCTCTCTGGAAATGAGATACAGATGGTTGTGAACTGCCATGTGGATACAGTTCTGGGTCCTGTGAAAAATATATGCTCTTAACCACTAAAGCATCTCTCCAGCTCCTAGTTAAACATTCTTAAAGGTTCAATTTGTGTGGTAAAATATCAAGCACAAACCCAAAATAAGGAAATAAACTGTTTGAATTATATTCTCACATACTATCATATCTCTAGTGCCACATAATCTTTAACAGTCAGCAATTCCACAACCCGAGGAGGAGACATCAACCTATATGATAAAATTTGAAGCCAACCAGAAACAGCTCTTCCAAGACTGCCATCATCTGCCTGACCAGAGACCTTGACAGGACTGATTTTCAGGGATTATCTTAACTTGTAATAACTCATTACTCTGACATTTTCCAGGGGTACTGAAAGCAAATCTCTGACACCAGATTTTAGTTCTAATTTCTGTTAAGGAAAAGATTAATTGTAAACGTATCTGCCTTTAAGGGTCCTACATTGGTGCAGTCTTAGCACCTCACTTCTGACCAGGGGAGCAACCACTGTTATATTGAATTGCTGAGAGAATGGAATACAAGAAAGGAACCACTTCAGTTCATTAAATATACCAGTCCTTTTCACTCTGTCCCAAATAGAATTTCTCTTTTATCTTCCTGTGTCCACTCCACCATGTGAACTTCTAACTCTGGAGATCCATTGTGTTTAGGCTAGGAAAATCAGCATAGGAGGTGTTGGTCAGCCTCACTGTGAGCCAAGAGATTTCCAATTCATGCGGTCTTCTCTACATTCCACTCTAGTCTCCCATTCAGAGATTTTTAGTAGCTGTCCTTGCATTCCCTCCACATTTTACTTCTGAATTGGTAAGAAATAAAGGAATTGTGTCTTTCTTATCTCCAGAGCTGGGGACATATATTGTAAGCCTTTATTTTACAAAAGCAAAAACAAACCCTAAAAGAGATGACACTTCACTCTCTTTTCATACATTTGCAGGGTAAACCCACATGATAATTTAAAACATAGATGGATTTTCTTAGCATATTCAACAAGGAGAAATAAGGATTTGGTTTCCAATCTTGGAATTTGTGAGCATCTTCTTGTTTATTTTGTGGTAAAGTGAATGGCTACGATTAGAAACTCAGATCTTTACTCCATGCACATCAGCTCATATCACATGGGCATGCATGTAATTTGTAGTGAACTGAACATATTCTAAAGTAATATTTCTACAGAGAAAATTCAGTGTAATAGTTGCCTTAGAGTTTCTTTTTGCTGTAAAGAGACATAATGACCTCAGCAACTTCTATTAAAGAAATCAATGACTTGAGGAAGGCCTACAGTTCAAAAGTTAAGTCTCTTGTCATCACAGCAGGAAGAATAGTAGTATGAGGTAGACATGAGCCTGGAAAGTAGCTGAGAGTTCTACATGCATCGCAGGCTACAAAGGAAGAGAGAGAGCAGGATGGAAGGGCTTGGCTTGAACAATTGAAACCCAAAGCCCATCATCAGTTGGCACACTTTCTACAAAAAGGGCCACAGCTCCCCCATAACAAGGACACACCTCATAATAGTGTCACTCCTTAATGACCAAGCATTCAAATATATGAACCTGTGGGGGCCATGTGTCTTCCTACGTCATTGATCTACACAAGAAGTAGGTTAACTCACTTCAAACCAAGCAAAAATCTTTGCAGGTGTACTCTCCAATTCTGGATTGTACCATTCTGATGTAGTCAAGTTGATAAGCTTAATATCTAAGACAAGAGTGTATCTTTTATAATGCCTCCATTTCCTCACAGTTAGCAACTTAGTCTAACTATATAAACAAGATCACTGGAGGGCTTTGAGGTGAACTTTATCCCACTCCAAATTCAAATGCTGAAATACTAATCACGATGTAAACATTTTGAGACAAAGTCATTACAGACCTAATTATGAAGACAATTACTGATAATAGAGTATGCTGGGCCCCTAATGTGATATGACCAGTGCTCATTCAAAGGGCAAGTATTTGAGTACAACCTCCACACAGGGAGAATATTACATAAAATAAAGGCAGTGTGATAAGTTTCATAAGCCAAGGGATGCTAAAGTTTGTCAGCAAATGACCATAATTTAGGGAAAAATAAAGAAATGAATGACTTTACCCAAGCCTTTAGAAAAGAACAAAAACAAAAACAAAAACAAAAAATGAAAACAAACAAAAACCTCTTCCCCTCATGACAGCTTAACATTGAACTTTTAGATTATAAAAGTGGAAGACCAGTTTTCCAATTGGTAGTACTTATGACACAGCATAACTAAACTAATAAGTGTGACAACTGAAAAAAATAACAAAATTAAGAAATTTTTTTGTATTTGAATAAGTTAGAATGACTTTTTGACCTATGCAAAATGATATCTTGGAAGATCATGATATATACAGTAAAAAATAATGGAGTTAAGAAAAAGTTTCAATAATTGTTGGCTACCATGGAATTAAATATCTCCCAAAATAAAACAAAAATAAAGGAAAAAATGGAAAAGAGAAAAGGACAAGAAAAACTTGCACCTATCTAGAAGAAAAATTCTAATACTCTTCCAAAATCAAATGACACCCAAAGATCTCAGATTAGGAGTTTGAAAGGCACATTGTGGTAGACTGTCCTTTTTGGTAAGATATATGTTAGAAGTTATATATGCCCTGGACTACACCATCATACAGGTTCTTAAGTGTGTCCACATTTATGAGGTTAAATGGACCTGAATCCTTTTATAAGTTTCAAAAAGGCATAGTTGAAGAGTAGTCCATGGTACATACTTACCATCACACTGTCTCTGATTTTCCTGCATAGATGAAGGGTAAAAGATTTGGCTCTTCAGTTAGTGAGTGTTCAACCCACAGGAGACCCCTAGTTGTTTAGGATGTTTGGTATGTTTTCTTCAAGGAAATGAAGATTTCATACTCGCAGTCACAGAATGATGGCTGTCATCTTTTTTTACAGTGGTCATGACGGTAGAGAGAAAGCAGTCCTGCTGTGGATGAGTATGGACCAAGAAGAATATCAACTTAAAGCTAATAGCGATAATATAAAATAAGTTTGTTTTGTTCACAAAGCCACCCTACAACAGCTGATAGCAGGGTGGTGGTGGTGGTGGTGGTAATTTGTGCTAGTAATTGCAGCCCACATGGAGCAGACCGCATCTGGAGCAGGAGGAGACTTAAAATACACTGGGAATGTGCAGAGAAGCCTACGCATATCAAGTGTGTGTGGTAAGGGAAAAATCACAAGGATTTTTCTTAATCTTAACAATTTAGAAAAAAAAAATAGCCAAAAGTAATGTCTAGATAAATGAGTCACAGGTTTTATATGGGAACATTGAAATATTATTGTAAATGTTTCTGGCTTTTATTAATCTTCTTCTATTAAAAGATGACATGAGAAAAATCACAATAAAGACAAAATATAGTTTATAATAGTGTAAGGCTCCCATCGAGCCCTCTATCATGGGCAGATGTATATTAGTACAGTTAAACAGTTAAGACAGCCATCCAATATCTTTCTGGTTTAAGCGAAGGTTTTGCAACTAATTGAAAGTCATTTATAATGAATCGAGAGCCAACTATTCTTTGAAAGTGATGCCAACTCTGTAAGAACAAAGGGAGGGTGTTCCACGTGGGCAGGACAAATACCAGGACCCTTCAGTTTTTCTTGTACAGTGACTTTTTCTATGTCCTCTGTGGCTAAGCTATAATTCTAATGCCCTCAGCCCCCCAATGGGAAGAGCTCCTCTGTGCAGCAGTGTAGTTCCTAGACACTAGAAGATGTAGTTTCTACAAGTCCACGAACAGTGAGGCTTATATGTCTTCTCTAAGAGCCCAGCACTGTGAGTATGCCAATCAGTTTTTCCCATATGCTTTGTGGGATGATCAAGGAAGGGCAACTGGGGAAGGGTACAGTGTCTTCTCCCTGATAGTTCTGTGTGGAAGGAGCATTTTCCATTGCTACTGAGAGGAACTCTCATTGCTCCTGGCTTTCAGTGTTGATATGTACCAGGTAGTAATGGCTATTGTGAATATGACTCATATCATATTCTGTGACCAGCTGTGGAAGATTCAGAGCTGGTGATGTAGGCAGCTTGACACCAGTCCCTTTACCACATGCAATGCAGACACACAGAAAGCATCCACAGGAGGTAACAAGCTGGGGGTAAACTATCATCCTAGCATTCCTTTTTATGTACCAGAGTACAGAGAAAGCTTAATTCACTATTGTTGCCAGGGAGCCTGGGTTCAACCGAATGAGACTCCAGAACAATGTATGCTGGAAGTCATTGTTTAAAATAATACATGATTTAGCCAGCAATTACTGGAAGGTAATAGTTGGGTGTGATAAGAATAGATGCAGATCAGCAGATGTTCAATGAGATTAGGGTGAAATTATCAAAGGAGTACACCAAAATTACTCAGCCCTGGTAAGAAGGAGCCTTGTGCCTATCCAAGGTTGGACCCTGTGATGAGCCATTTCAGAGGCTTCATTGCAGGAAATTAAAAGTCACTTTTGCACACAACTAAGGACTATAGGGAAGAAAAAAATGTGGTTTCTTTTTTTTTTTTTTTTGTTAAATAATAGTGATCTGTCCCTAACCATTTATCCTCTTTCTTTTTTTTTTTCCATTTTTTATTAGGTATTTAGCTCATTTACATTTCCAATGCTATACCAAAAGTCCCCCATAGCCACCCACCCCCACTCCCCTACCCACCCACTCCCCTTTTTTGGCCCTGGCGTTCCCCTGTACTGGGGCATATAAAGTTTGCGTGTCCAATGGGCCTCTCTTTCCAGTGATGGCCGCCTAGGCCATCTTTTGATACATATGCAGCTAGAGTCAAGAGCTCCGGGGTACTGGTTAGTTCATAATGTTGTTCCACCTATAGGGTTGCAGATCCCTTTAGCTTCTTGGGTACTTTCTCTAGCTCCTTCATTGGGGGCCAAGTGATCCATCCAATAGCCGACTGTGAGCATCCACTTCTATGTTTGCTAGGCCCAGGCATACTCTGACAAGAGACAGCTATATCAGGGTCCTTTCAGCATAATCTTGCTAGTGTATGCAATGGTGTCAGCATTTGGAAGCTGATTATGGGATGGATCCCCGGATATGGCAGTCTCTACATGGTCCATCTTTTTATCTCAGCTCCAAACTTTGTCTCTGTACCTCCTTCCAAGGGTGTTTTGTTCCCACTTCTAAGGAGGGGCATAGTGTCCACACTTCAGTCTTCATTTTTCTTGAGTTTCATGTATTTAGGAAATTGTATCTTATATCTTGGATATCCTAGGTTTTGGGCTAATATCCACTTATCAGTGAGTACATATTGTGTGAGTTCCTTTGTGAATGTGTTACCTCCCTCAGGATGATGCCCTCCAGGTCCATCCATTTGGCTAGGAATTTCATAAATTCATTCTTTTTAATAGCTGAGTAGTACTCCATTGTGTAGATGTACCACATTTTCTGTATCCATTCCTCTGTTGAGGGGCATCTGGGTTCCTTCCAGCTTCTGGCTATTATAAATAAGGCTGCTATGAACATAGTGGAGCATGTGTCCTTCTTACCAGTTGGGGAATCTTCTGGATATATGCCCAAGAGAGGTATTGCTGGATCCTCCGGTAGTACTATATCCAGTTTGTTTCTTTTGAAGTAGCAAAAAAATCTATCAAAGCAGCTAATAGTAGGTGAACACACATGACCGTATAAGATCAAAAATTAAGAATTAACAGAGTGGGCATCACAAAGAAGCAATGGATTAGAAAAACATTACATATGGTGCTATGCCAACCCATGAGATAACTTAAGTGGAATTTGTTAATGGCTAGACAAACACAAATTAATAAAAATGAATTGAGAGTGAATATAAGGTTTAAGTAGAGATATAAAATAATAATAAAGTTGTAGTCTTAGGCTTAAAGGCTGGTGTCTGTATTCTAATGTTACACACGTTGTGTGCATGTTGGATGGTAAACTGGGTAAATCAGGCCAGCACAGAGATTAGAGAAAAGTATATGGATGGAAGAGTCTAAATGGTTATAAGAGAATACAAGTGTAAGTCAGGAGTTATGAACACACTTCATTCATGGATTCTGGCCCCCATTGTTGAAGCATGATCAACTATTTTTTTTCTGTGTCTTTGATAAAACCAGGTTGATTTACATAAAAGGTATATTCTTCCACTAAGGAGAGGCAAAGTTTTCCTTTTGCTGCCATCAGGAGATCTAGCCCTCTCTTGATTTGTAGTGTAATTGCTACCAAGGAATGCACCAGATGCTGCATTCTTCTTAGGCACTAACCGATGTAGTCAAGGCTTTCTTGTATGTCTTGAATTGAAATATGTTATAATATGTTACTGAAATTACCTATCTGGGATTAGGGTGCATTGTGAAATAGAGGTGAGTCTGAGCCACAAAAGAAGTGTAAACAATGAGGAGATGGATGCTGTTGGTTATAACTGAAAAAAGTTTCAGACTATTTTGCACACAAGTGTCATATAATTTAGAGGTCTATTAGAGTTGTGATATCTGTCCAGCTCCGAAAAAGTAGGTCTACTTTTCTTTTATGTTCATAATGATGTCTGTGAATTTATCCAAGCCAGCAAATGAGCAAGGATGGTTGTGTGTTCAGATGAGGAAAGGGATAGGCCTTGCCATTGGCTGGAACAGTGTTGGAGTTACTGAGTAAATGATGGGTGAGATTAGGGCCAAGAAGTGGGAGTGGGTGGGTGGGGGAGCTTGTGGGGGACTTTTAGGATAGCATTAGAAATGTAAATGAAATAAATACCTAATAAAAAATACCTTTAAAAAAAAGAATATACTTGAGGATTTAGAACTGAGAACCTCTTTAATAAATGCAAACAGGTGAAGTGAAGTAATGAGAAGGAATAAAGAAGGAAAAGAAAGATGTTATAAATTAAAATAAACTAGATTGAAAAGGACTAAAACGAGGAACTTGATTCAGAACAGGGATCTGAATAACAGATCTCTGATATTCCCCAGTAGCCAACTGTCTGTTATGAAATCTAGTAATTAAGAAATTTGAGTACTTTAATATTCTCCCTGTCTGAATTTCAGAGAAGGAGGGTCTGAGGAAAGGCCTCTTATAGAGATACTAGAAGCAGTGACAGTTTGGAAGGAAATTTTCTAATCCAGTTGGTTTTCAATGAGTTTGAAATTCTCCAGGAAATCACAGTAGTAGACAGACATAGCCAATTACTCCTCCAGGTTAAGGTCAAATGTGCTACTGTATCTGTTTTGAATGTGTCAGTTTACTTCCTACAATTCTTGTCTTTAGGGTCTTGAAACCACCTTTAATCTGGATAAATGAATCCAAGAGCTAAGAACTGATGGCTTAATGGCAATGGAGGTGGTAAGGAGCACCAGGTGAAGTCCAGAGGTTGGAGAGTTTTAAGGCTTAGAGTTTGAAATCCATCCAGTCTTCTGGGCAGAATATAGACACCAATGGCTATGGAGGACAAAACAAAATTCTTAATACAAAGGATTTAGGTCACCTCAAGCCTGGGGTAGTGAGCAGATTCTAATGAAAACAGTGAGAGAAAATTACTCCACTTAGTTTGTGGATGTGTCATTAATTTCCTTTCCTTGTTACCTGGTGATGTTGGGGGATGTTCAACTTTCTGGTTATATGAAGAGATTCACAGAAACTTGGTGTGATTCTAGGTAAAAAGCATGGCCATTATCAGATTGTTGTAAAACTTCTGTGAGTTTTCAGACTTGACTGTCAATTTCAATATTTCCCACATTGTGTTCAAATTGGGTACCCAGAGTTATTTTAGTCTCACTAAATTTGCTAACATTTGTCTATGTTTGTATCTATTGAGCTATATGACCTGTTTTAGAGCTGTTTCTATGGTCTGACGAGTAAAATGTAAATTTTCTGCTGTTTGGGTGAAATGTTCTATAAATATCTGTTAAGTCCGCTCAATACATGAAATTGTTTAATTTTTATTTTTGTCTGCTTAATATTTTTGTAGAAATGACCTGTTTATTGGAGAATGTAAGGTATGGAAGTCACCTACTATTAATGGATTGATATTAATTTATGTCTTTAATTTTAGTAGTACACTTTTTATGAAATTGGCACACAAGGGTTTGGCCCATATATGCTAAGGATAGAGAAATCTTTTTGGTTAATTGCTTATTGTTTACAATGAATTATTCTTCTTTAGTCTCTTGGTTAGTTTTACTCTGAAGTGTATTTGTCACACTTTAGGCTAGCAATGACTGCTTACTTTCTAGTTTCTTTTGACTGAATTGATTTTGTCTATTTATTTATTCTAAGGAGATCTTTAAAGCTAAGATAAATTTTTTGTAGAAAAAATTTTTTAGATAGTTTTGTATTTTATTCATTCAATAAGCCTTTGTGTTTTAACTGGAGAACTGAAGCCATTGATATTAAAAATTCTGTTGATTTAAGTCATTGTGTTGCATTTTTGTTGTTGATTATGTTCTCAGTGGTGCTTTGTGGTTTAGTAATTATAGCTTCATTTGTTTTGTTTATGTAATCTCTTCATCATGTGTATTATTCTTCAGTCAGTAGTACTGCTTCCTGTATTTTGCTTAGTCTTGGTCTGTTGCATTAAATTTGCTTTAGGTTGTTTGTATCATGGAAAAGATTTCTCTCTTTCAATGTAGGGGTTAGTTTTACTTGATACTTTAGTCTAGAAGGAAACTCACTGTACTTTATTTATTTACTTTATTGGATATTTTATTTACTTATCAAATGTTATTTCAAATGTTAAAGGTGATAGCCTTTCCTGGTTTCCCCTCCGGAAATCCCTAGGCCATCCTACCTCCCCCTACTATGAAGGTGCTTACCTACCTGACCACCTACTCCCTTCTCCCCACCCTGGCATTGATCTACACTGAGGCATGGAGCCTTCCCAAGAACAAGGGACTCTCCTCACATTGATGCCTCAAAATTCTATCCTTTGCTGTATATGCAGCTGGAGCCATGGGACCCTCCATGTGCACTCTTTGGTTGGTGGTTTAGTTCCTGGGAACTCTCAGGGGTCTGGTTATTGATATTGTTGCTCTTCCTATGGGTTGCAAACCCCTTTAGCTCCTTCAGCCCTTTCTTTAACTTCTCCACTGGGGACATCATGCTCAGTCCAATGATTGGCTGCAAGCATTTGTCTCTGTATTTGCCAGGCTCTAAAAGAGCCTCTAAGGAGGCAGCCATATCAGGCTCCTTTCAGTAAACACTTTTTTGCATCCCCAATACCATCTGGGTTTGGTGTCTGTATATGGGATGGATCCCCAGGTGCGGTGATCTCTGGATGGCTCCTCCTTCACTCTCTACTCCACATTTTGTCTCTCTATTTCCTCTCATGAGTATTTTGTTCCCCCCTCTAAGAAGGACTGAAGCATCCACACCTTGGTCTTCCTTCTTCTTGAGCTTCACATGGTCTGTGAATTATATCTTATTCTGTGTTTTTAGGCTAATATCGACTTATCAGTGAGTGCCTGGCTCCCCCTGGTTTTTTATGTATGCATTTTCTTCGTTTTGTGTAAAAAACTGGATGAACCTTGGCAGATGTATCCACCTAGCTTTCTTGTTTTTCTTCTGTATTATAAGTCTGGTGCTTGCTTTTGAGAAATTACATTCAGATACCACACTCCCTTGTGTCTGTGTCTGTTTGTCACCCATTTTTCTGACTCCTGCCCACCTGTAACTGGACCCTGATTTTTCTCCCATGGATTGAGGGGGGCCGACTGAAGCTGGTCCGTGGCAAAGGATGTTGAACATTTTTTCAGGTGCTTCTCAACCATTCAGTATTCCTAAGATGAGATTTCTTTGTTTAGCTCTGTACCTCATTTTTAATAGGGTTATTTAGTTCTCTGGAGTCCAACTTCTTCTTCTTCCTTCTTCCTTCTTCTTCTTCTTCTTCTTCTTCTTCTTCTTCTTCTTCTTCTTCTTCTTCTTCTTCTTCTTCTTCTTCTTCTTCTTTCCTTCTCCTTCTTTCCTTCTCCTCCTCCTCCTCCTCCTCCTCCTCCTCCTCCTCCTCCTCCTCCTCCTCCTCCTCCTCCTCCTTCTCCTTCTCCTTCTTCTTCTTTGGTTTTTGAGACAGGGTATCTCTGTATAGCTCTGGCTGTCCTGGAACTCACTTTGTAGACCAGACTGGCCTCGAACTCAGAAATCAGCCTGCCTCTGCCTCTCGAGTGCTGGGATTAAAGGCATGCACCACCACGCCCAGCTGGAGTCCAACTTCTTGAGTTCTTTGCATATACTGGATATTAGCCCTCTATTGGATGTAGGATTGGTAAAGATCCTTTCCCAATCTGATGGTTGCTGTTTTGTCCTGTTGACAGTGTCCTTTGCCTTACAGAAGCTTTGCAATTTTATGAGGTCCCATTTGTCTATTGTTGATCATAGAGCATAAGCCATTGGTGTTCTGTTCAGGAAATTTTGCCATGTGCCCATGTGTTCGAGGTTCTATACCACATTCTCTTCTATTAATTTCAGAGTATCTGGTTTTATGTGGAGGTCTTGATACACATGGACATGAGCTTTGTACAAGGAGATGAGAATGGACCAATTTGCATTCTTCTACATGTTAACCAACAGTTGAACCAGCACCATTTGTTGAAAATGTCTTTTTTCCACTGGATGGTATTAGTTCCTTTGTCAAAGATCAAGGGACCATAGTTGTGTGGGCTCATTTCTGGGTCTTCCATTCTGTTCTATTGATCCACTGGCCAGTCTCTGTACCAATACCATGCAGTTTTTATCACTATTGCTCTGTAATACAGCTTAAGGTTAGGGACTTCCCGCAGAAGTTCTTTTATTGTTGAGAATATTTTTCGAGATCTTGGGTTTTTTGTTATTTCAAATGAATTTTCAAATTGCTCATTTTAACTCTATGAAGAATTGAGTTGGAATTGTGATGGGGATTGCATTGATTCTGTAGATTGCTTTTGGCAAGATGGCTACTTTCACTATATTAATCCTGCCAATCCATAAGCATAGGAGATCTTTCCGTCTTCTGAGATCTTTGATTTTTTTTTCTTCAGAAACTTGAATTTCTTGTCATACAAATCATTCACTTGCTTGGTTAGAGTTATACCAAGGTATTTAATATTATTTGTGACCATCGTGAAGGGTGTCATTTTCCGAATTTCTTTCTCAGCCTGTTTATCCTTTGAGTAGAGGAAGGCTACTGATTTGTTTGAGTTAATTGTATATCCAGCAACTTTGCTGAAGTTGTTTATCAGCTTTAAGAGTTCTTTAGTGGAATTTTTGGGGTCACTTAAGTATACTATCATATCATCTGCAAATAGTGATATTTTGACTTTTTCCTTTCCAATTTGTATCCCTTTGAACTCCTTTTGATGTCTAATTGTTCTGACTAGGAATTCAAGTACTATGTTGAATAGGTAGGGAGAAAGTAGGCAACCTTGTCTGGACCCTGATTTAAAAGGGATTGCTTCAAGTTTTTCTCCATTTAGTTTGATGTAGGCTACTGGTTTGCTGTATATTGCTTTTACTATATTTATGTATGGGCCTTGAATTCTTGATCTTTCCATGACTTTTAACATGAAGGGATGTTTTATTTTCTCACATCCTTTTTCAGCATCTAATGAAATGGTAATGTGTTTTTTCTTTGAGTTTGTTTATATAATGGTATACATTGATGGATTTTCATCTTTGAAAATTTTAATTGATAATACTTAATTTATTTTATTTCTGGCCTGGAATTTTTTCCCAAAGTGTTTATCTACCAAGAATTTTGAGACAATAGACTAGTGAACTGAAGAAGGGTTACTCTGACTTTGTTTAGAGGTCAACCTGCTAGAGGTTGACCTTGAGACTATGTAAAAGACAGGTAGGCACTGACTTTATTATTATATTTTAGCTATTCTATATCCTATTTCAAGATATAAAAATAAGCTTATCTGCAATGACAAAACCAAAAACAAAATAAAAAAAAAAAAACCTTTGATAACATTCTGGTGAATCAGGTGAGTTCTATTGATAAATTTAATAAGAACTGACATTTTCCATGCTTTCAGTGCTAAATATAGAACGCAGGACCCAACACATGCTAGAAAGATACTATTCCATTGAGCTACATCTCAGGTCCAAGAAGCACATCTTTTACTATGCTAACTAAGTCTTTCATAAAATTAACCCAACCATGGTTAATTTTTATTTTGGCTTTAGGTTTGGGTGTATTTTTATAATTTTTATTTTAAAGGTTTTATACTTTATCAAGTTCATGCCTAAGACTACCACTTACTTTTGTGGAATTTTAAATGATACTATGATTCTTATTTTGGTTTTCATGTTAGATGTATTATTGTATGACTTTTGTTCTCAGTGCATAATAGATTCATTTTCTTATATCTTTTGGGTAGAGAGTTATTTTGTGAGTGCATTCAGTTAGAAACATAGAGGAATATGATTTCTGTCTTCTCAAAGTGTCAGAATTTACTGACTATCATAGATATAGCAGTTTTAATGGCAGCAATTTCCCAGATAATTCTTGGCATTTCTTGGTAACCAAGACAAGTTAACACAACTTAAATACTAATGTTCCCTCATATGTAGCACATCATGTATCACATAGGGAATATATCTATGTATATGTAGGTTAAACAAGGGATACAAAAGATTAATAAAGGCTACAGCAGAGTTTCACATGTTTTAGAGGAGGGTTATTTTAATGAGAGTAGAATTTATATTGATAAGAGAAATCAGCTCCAGGGAAGATGTGGGTGTCATGCTACAGAGGCTCATGAATTTGAATGTGAAGTCTCATAGTTGAGTCCATCTGCAGAGAGAGGAGAACAGAGACCAGTTCATTTAAAGGAAATGAAGGGAAGGACAGAGAGCAAACAAGTGGCATTGATCATGTTCTGTCAGCAGCAGAAATGTAAGCAAGCTGAGGCCTCCAGTAGTCAAAAATACTGATGTCAGCAAGGAAGAGAAAAAGAAAGTAAATGTAATATTGTAAAAATTAACTATAATACCAGGGAAAGATATTTTTACATAATCATTTTTTTCAGTTATATTATGTAAATATTTCAAGAAGAGTAAAAAAAAAAACAAAGCAGCTAGATAGAATCATTAGGTGACACAACCAGGGATAAGGAATAGGATTTTGCTAAGACCAAAGTTTTAGAGGATATGGACATGGGCTCACTGTTTCATTGACTCAACTATACTTGTTAATAATGCAAAGGCAGCAGAAAGAAAAGAAAAAAATTGCAGTGTTCTGCTTATAATTTGAAACTAAGCTTGCATTTAGAAAAAAATAACACCAGCAACAGGTAAAGTTGCTTTAATTTAATTTATTTTAATACTAAACTATTCTCCTTTATGCATATTTCTATTCTCCTACATGGTACCTTTTAATGAAAACCTGGCAATAGTAAGGTGACCACACAAGCAGTCTTTCTTTTGTCTTGAAAGGGAAAGCAGACTTCCTCCTTGATTCTGATTTATGATTATTGAAGTTAATCAGGACTTAGAGTAAACTAGACATAGATCCCCACACACGAAAAAGTTCAAGGTCACCTGAGTTCTATTATTACCACTGATTTTGGAGTTTGAGGAATCTAAAAAGAAATCCTTTTATTTTTCTATTGAATGTGTGCTGAAGACAATAGAACAGATTAGAGAGCAAATGGTCAGGAACTGTTTTTCATTGTTGTGTGCAGCAATAATTAATGACCTACCTATCCTCTTATCGTACTAAGCTCACATGGAAGAGAAGTTGTTAATAGCCAATTAGCAACTTCTAGATAAAACATTGACTACATCATCATTTTTATAGAAAATTAAGACAATAGATGATGAGAACACAGTAACTCTTTGAGGAGCTGTAGTTTTCCTTTGCAAGACTTGACAAAAATTAGGCCAAACTAAAATAGCCAACCAAATGTCCATGTCATCTTTGCTTCTATACTGTAACCACTTATTGGGATTATTTAAGTATATATTTTATGACAATGTCTGTTTAGAAAAGAGTATTTGTAGATATAATCTTAAAATATAAACCTTAATGTATTTATCCTATCAGTGTCCACATATCTCTACTGAGGAGGGTCAGGGAAGTATGAAGTATGAGCATCCTGAATGGATATAGTACTTGATTTTTTGATAATGTGTTTTTACATTCAGTTTTATTTTTATTCTCCTAACTTTCTAATTAAAAAAATGTTATCTGTGTCTAAAGAAGGAAAACAAATTTAGAAATTGGTAGAAGACAGCACACGAGTGAGAAGCCAAACATACTCCATCTTGAGACCAGACTCCATCTTAAAAGAAAGAAAGCCTGAGAACTTGATCTGCAGCTGAACACAAGCTGCACCCAAGGACCAGGATGGACCTCATGGTTTGTACTTGGACCATATACCAGAGCTACTTCATAGCAACAGCCAATCAAGACGAGGCTGGTTGTTTCAAATGTACTCTCAGACTGTTTGTGACTGATCAAGGTATTGCTTCAGAGCACACACCTGTCAGCTTACAATGAGATTCTTGCCAGGCTGGAAACTACCTTGCTTGCTCACCATTTCCTATAAAACCTTATCCCACTGAGAGCTTAGGGTTTTATCCTCTCATTCTCTGCATCAAAGATGACGGTATGGCCTAAGCTTGAGCATGACTAAAGACTTTACTGTGATTACATTGGATTGGGCTCCTTGGTGGTTTTTGGGGGCTCATCCACAGAACAGGGACATAGTAGGTATACCCATTCAAGTCTCTTCCCAAAAGCCAACTCTAAAACAATTATTGGCAAGTCAGTAAACACACCCACACAAACACACACACACACACACACACACACACACACATTAGCATAGATATAAAATTTAAAACATTAAAGTCTTGAAAGTATTGGTAATTAAAGGGTAAACTCTGTCATCTATCAGAGCAACAGCTTAAGCTTCCACTTGTAGAACTGTGAACAAATAAGATCAGTTTTTATAACTGGAAAATGGAAGAAAAAATTACATTAAATAAATTGCACTCTGATGAAGAATCGAATATGACAGAAGCTAGTCAGTTCTGGAAGACTCTCAAAAGTTTACAAGCCAGTGGTAAGCCATGAGGCTATAGTATTCTATGAGCCTTTGGGAGGGCATGAACCCATGGAAGTCCATGAGACCATAATTGTCCATGAGCCTGTTGTAGTAGGTCAGGCAATAGTAGTCTAAGAACTTATTATAATTTATGAGCATGTGCTTGTCCATGAGCCTACCTGAATCTATATTTGTGTGATAGTCCATGAGGCTATAGTCATCTGTGGACCAGTGGTAATACTTTTCCCTATAGAGGCACACAAGTTTATAGTTGTCTTTGAGCTTACAGTAACACAAGAGAGATATAGTTAATATATTAAAGCAGAAACGGGGTAGTTGTGAATGTCTCTGTGGATAGGAGTTGAATGGCATGAATTTGTATATGAAGTTATGTGAGTTTAATCCATATTTGGTTTTATAAAAGTTTTCCTTCTGTGAACATGACTCTCTTCTCCTGGTTCAATAGAAGTTTATTGCTCTAAAACTTCCACTAGCCTGACAAGAGGGAAGCATCTGGTTAAGAGGGAAGAGGCTCTAGCAATTAATCCCTTACTTAATCCCCTGCTGTTTCACCAGGAGGCCAGAAACTGCAGATTTTGCCCTCAATGGAATTCAGGCAGATCAGCTACAGCAGCAAAGTGACTTAGACTTAAGACAGGTAAATGTTCTATTATTAAACAGCAACTCTCAACATCTCCCAAGACCAAGTCTTGTCCCTGCTGATGCTCTTCCCCCTCCACT
Source organism: Mus musculus (assembly GCF_000001635.26). Lineage (NCBI taxonomy): Eukaryota > Metazoa > Chordata > Mammalia > Rodentia > Muridae > Mus > Mus musculus. The sequence goes on from NC_000073.6 coordinate 57,952,481, forward strand.
GCCTAAAGATTAAACAAGAAAGAATAATAGTCTGGGTGAGGACCTGGCACAGACAGAGTGAAGAGATAGCATGATGGAGGCAATTCTTATAAAAGAAAGCATTCCATTGGAGTTCCCTTACACTTTTAGAGGTTTTGTCCACGGCAGCACATAGGCAAGCATGTTGCTGGAGTAGTATCTGAGAGTTTTACATTTGGATTTGCACGTAGCAGGAAGAGAGTATCACTAGACTTGGCTTGGGCTTTTGCAACCTTAAAGCCTACCCCTAGTGACATAATTTCTCCAACATGTACTCCAAGGCCAAACCTCCTAATCTTTCTCAGGTAGTGCCATTCCATGTGGACTAAGTAATCAAATGTATGAGTCTATGGGGGGAGCATTCTTATTAAAACCACTATATGGGGTGAGACTACAAATTTTCAAAACCTGTTCCAGTGATGTGCTCCATCAAGCAATGTTGCATGCCCTAGATATTCCATAACATATCTAAACAGTGACACCAACTTGTAACCAAGTGTTTAAATATCTTAGCTGATAGGGAACATTTCTCATTCAAACCATGACACTAGATAATAAGTCCATCAGTCCTGCATGCAATATCAGTCCTGCATGCAATATCAGCATTGTCTTTATTATTTTTGACAACACAAACAGTCCTAGTAATTTGGTGTTGGGGGCTATTAAGACACTATTGTCCTGATCTCTGAATTGGGCCTCTCCCCCCCACCCCGAGAAGAAAAGGGGGTCAAAAGTGGGCCACCAACACACCGTTCTGAGAACAACCACAGAATGTTCCAGCCCTAAGTCAGTACCGATGTCCTGACCACACCCTGATACCACCAAGTTTCTGCTTCCCCGTGTAACTGCTAAAAGAAAAATTTCCACTGCCCCATCCCTCCCACTGATAAGTACTTGTACTTCCCCTTTTGCTTGTGCATTTCTACTGCCCCATCCCTCCTGCTGAAAAGTACTTCCCCTTTTGCTTGTGCATTTAAGCCTTGAACCTTTCTCAATACAGTGAGACCTTGATGTTACTCAGACTGCTTCTGTGTGTCGTTCATTGCACAAGGTTCTCGTCTCTCTCTACCCCCCATTTGGTTCTTAGGAGAAGGTCCCCTTGAGACCCTCGAATAACTGGACCTGCTGGACGGGTCAATTTGGGAGCATAAAACAGGCCAGACTTGACTTCTCAGTGGATGTCTTATTACAGAAACTGGTCTTCATTGAGTTTCAGAATTACACTCATATAATCTACTAATTTTACTATGCTATATGTTTCCCATCAATATAAAATACTTAATTTTTTCTTTCCTTATTTTAAGTTGATTATTGCTACCCACATTCTATAGCTTACACAATTGCCAAGTACTTTTCTTATAGAAATACCTGTTAGTAATTTCTGGCATATTTATGCTTAATGGCTAAACCCTTATGATGAATGTTTTGTCTGTAAATCTTACGATTGTAGACACTCTCTAATTACCCACAGTGTTCTGCTACACAGCATAGTCTTTGCCCAGATGTAGAAGCACATCCCTATTCCTATTTTGAAAATATCGATGAAGAAAAATGATAGTAGGTCATGGTTTGCCCATACCTGTGAGCCAAGCACTCAGCAGAATGAGTTTCCAGATCTGTGCTTTCTAAACAAGCATGAGTCTTTGAAGGAGGTCCTATCAAGAAGAAGAAAAGGAGGAAGAAGATGAGGAAGGCAGAATAAGAGAAGGAGGAAGAAGAAAGGGGGAGGCAAATAAAGAGTAGGAGGAATCAAGTGAGAATATGAAACATTTAGTGGGTATTACGTATAACCTAGCTTCTAATTTCAAGGCCATGTAATTCTGGGCCTGATTCCTGTTTAGCCAAATCCATGAGCTCAACAGCTTCTGGGTGAATTCTTCATAATATAAACAAAGTACAGGATGGGCTCCTGACCAGATCCTGTTTTTCCCTTCATTTGATGCTGGCAACTCTTTGCTCCTCTAGGTGGATCAGGACCTGTTTTCTTAGATTGTCTCTTGGCAAGGCTGCTATTATTTAAAGTATCAAGTCTGTGTTTAAAGTGCTGTGTACATTTCCCTGATGACTAATGATGTAGAACATTTTTCAGGTGCTTCTCAGCCATCCAATATTCCTCAGTTGAAAATTCTGTTTAGCTCTGAAACCCATTTTTAATAGGGTTATTTGATTCTCTGGAGTCTAACTTTTTGAGTTCTTTGTATATATTGGATATTAGCCCTCTATTGGATGTAGGATTGGTAAAGATCTTTTCTCAATCTGATGGTTGCTGTATTGTCCTATTGACAGTGTCCTTTGCCTTACAGAAGCTTTGCAATTTTATGAGGTTCCATTTGTTTATTGTTGATCTTAGAGCATAAGCCATCGGTGTTCTGCTCAGGAAATTTTCCCCTGTGCCCATGTGCTCTTCCCCACTTTCTCTTCTATTAGTTTCAGTGTATCTGCTTTTAGTCATCATGGAAATGCAAATCAAAACAACCCTGAGATTCCACTTCACACCAATAAGAATGACTAAGATAAAAAACTCAGGTGACAGTAGATGTTAGCAAGGATATGGAGAGAGAGGAACCCTCTTCCATTGTTGGTGGGATTGCAAGCTCATACAACCACTCTGGAAATCAGTCTGGCAGTTCCTCAGAAAATTGGACATAGTATTAACTGAGGACCCAACTATACCTCTCCTAGGCATATACCCAAAAGATGCTCCAACATATAACAAGAACACATGCTCCACTATGTTCATAGCAGTCTTATTTATAATAGCCAGAAGCTGGAAAGAACCCAGATGTCGTTCAACAGAGGAATGGATACAGAAAATGTACATTTACACAATGGAGTACTACTCAGCTATTAAAAACAATGAAATTCTTAGGCAAATGGATGGAACTAAAAAATATCATCCTGAGTGATACACACATGGTATGCACTCACTGATAAGCCCCGAAGTGTGGAATACACAAGATACAATTCACAGACCACATGAAACTCAAGAAGAAGGAAGACCAAAGTGTGGGTGCTTCTGTCCTTCTTAGAAGGGGGAACAAAATACTTACAGGAGCAAATATGGAAACAGTGTGTGAAGCAGAGACTGAAGAAGGAGCCATCCAGAGACTAACCCACCTGGGGAATCCATCCTATATGCAGTCACCAAACGCAGACACTATTGTGGATGCCAAGAGGTGCATGCTGCCTGGAGCCTGATATGGCTCTCTCCTGAAAGGCTTTGCCAGAGCTTCACAAATACATAGATGGAGGCTAGCATCCAACCATTGGACTGAGCATGGGGGCCCTAATGGAGGAGTTGGAGAAAGGACTGAAAGAGCTGAAGGGGTTTTAAACCTCATAGGAAGAACAACAATATCAACCAACCAACCAGACACCCCCCCCCAGGGCTCCCAGAAATTAAACCACTAACCAAATGTACTCATGGAAGAACACATGACTCCAGCCACATATATGGCAGAGGATGGCCTTGTTGGACATCGATGGGAGAAGAGGCCCTTAGTCCTGTGAAGGCTGGATGCCTCAGTGTAGGAGAATTGGAGGGTGGGGAGGCAGGAGTAGGTGGGTGTCAAAACACACTCATGGAGGCATGGGGAGGAGGGGTGAGATAGGGAGTTTCCGGGGGCGAGGAAATCAGGAGGGGGTATCACATTTGAGGTGTGGATAAAGGAACTATCCAAAAAAAAAAAAAAAGTGTTGTGCGCAGAGGTTTCCAGTACGGAAGATGTTAAACTAGTCATTTAAAAGTGTTTTTAATTCACAAGCCAGGTTTTCATTGATAGTTTGTCAAATCAGATAACTTTCTTCAGTAGTTAAAATGTTCAGGCTAAAATTTCATGAAACTCTACAGATTTTTAAATTTGAGATAATATGTTTCTTGTGATATATATATATATATATATATGAATGATAATAATTTCTGGAATTTCCAAGAGATATATTTTTGAATCCTTAATATTTTTTAAAACAAAATTTTATCCAGGAATTCTGATAAAATAACTGAAAAGTCCTGATTCAAGCAGAATTTAGTTCTAAATCAAATATGATTTTAGTTGATATTAGAGACCAATAATGCTCAGGAAGAGAGTTGTGCTGAGAAGGCAGTTCTCCCTTTGTTTTTGCTCAAGGTAGCTCATTTGATGTTGCTATTTTCAGAAAGACATTGTGCTTACTGCAATCTAACTGAGATGAAGCCAGACACAAGGGCTTCCTCAGTATGGCAGGATGCCCTTCCTTATGCATCTCCTTCCAGCCCCTGACAACCTTATCTTTCCCATAGAAGGAAATTACTTGTCAGAGAAAGTCCACTCAGTTATTTGTCACCTCTTACTTTCTAGAAGGGACTGTGAATGTGGTCTCTCATGAGACAGGGCTAAGGGCTTTGGGATGTTAAAACTTAATCTTTGAATTCATGTTGTGGCCTGGAAGCTAGACATTGAGTCATCCCAGGAGCTTTGAGGAAGTACACCAGGTACCACTCAGGTATTCTGACAGAGCAGGTACCAGCCTTCAGCATTTTATATAGCATTTGCCTACCATGCCTAAGACTCTAGAATCCCAGCATCATCTATAAACCAAAGCTCTCCAGGAAATCATGTTGTTTTGACAGTCTAAAACGTTGAATGCTGTGAACAGAAGAAACACGGCTGCTGAATGCCAACATTCTCAGTCTCTATCCCGCTTTTGAATCTGAGCATTTGTTAATAAATTTTAAGTGGTTAGAGTGGCATCCTTTATAAGAATTATTGTACAAAATCATATCTCATGCACTGTGTTATATTTAAAGAATCTTATGAATTATCACAAAAATGACATCCTGTAATGACTTTGACTGCCAGAGTAACAAACACTGAGCATGTAGGTTAGTCTCTTGCTTTATCAGTGAGAGGTGATTTCATTTTGAATAAGCTTGCCTCAGATCCAGGATACTGTTTTCACTCTGAGAACACAACCAGCCTGAAATTTCTGACATTCATAAGGAAGCTACTAAGAAATAGCTTGAGTTGAGAGTTACTTCAAAGAAATTGGCAATTAAATAGGGCCTTTTCTGATTACACTACAAACTTTATCTTATACCTAGAAGTGATGTAGTTTGCTTGCCTATTGATTTTGTCCTCAAACATCTTTGTGTGAGCAAGATCAACCAAAAGGAAGGCAGTCCAGAAAACGTGGATCAACTCTCAGAGACTGCATTAATTGCAGGTAGTCTCTTAACCTGTGTACTGGGACACTCTGGACAAATGGGAGAGCTGGAGATGGGTTTGTGCAGGTCCAGTGGAGCTAGGTGTATACAGCTTCGGGGGAAGAGTAAGTCAAACACAATTGCAATGTAAAAGGGAGGATGTTCCATTACCTTGTAGGATCATTGGGTCAATGACACAATAACCATTCTCTAGCTCCAATTAAACCAAATTTAAGTAAGGGGTGATGGGACCATCTACAAACCAAAGTAGGCTGAGAAATGAAATTAAGTCTGGTCCTTTGAATCACTGAAGGAAGTGAAACCTCAGCATCATTCATGTAAGCAAGTGTTCAGTCAAACACCAACTAGACAACTACATGGACACAAAGAAATTCTTATTTGGTGTAGTTCAAAACTGCCAAATAATGAAGCAGAGGGAATAGCAAAAATGGTAGAGGGTCTTGCCAGTTATAAGAGATTATATTGCCTCTGGATTTTGGAGAGTTAGTTGAAACATCTTGGGAAATAATGTGAGGTTTTGATCTGTTAGAGGTGTGGTTCCTAATCTGTAGGACACCCAAGAGGGTCACATATCAGATATCTATACTATGATTCAGAACAGTATTAAAATTATAGTTCTGACATAACAACAAAATGATTATTTGGGAAGGGTGGGTCACCACAATATGAGGATCTGTATTACAGGATTGTAGCATTAGTAAGGGTGGGCACCATTCTCTTAAGGGCTTATCGGAAAAAAAATAAAGAACTAGATGTTCTTTCAAGAGGTAGAGTATTGTAGTGTCAAGTTTTAATGGAATGGCATTTTCTGGAGAACAGAAACCCATTTTACAAGGTTTCTTAAGAATTCTGGCTTTAAGTAGTAATCCTTCTGTTTACCTGGTCAGAGCCTGAGCTGTGCTTAGACATCAGCTATGAAAGCTTCAGTAGTGCTACGTACACTCCAGTGAAGTTTGCTTGGCAGGGCGAGAGGCCTGGGAGCACTCACAAAGCAAAGAGTTTCACGGAAACTCACCTCCTGAAACTTTGGCATTCTCATAACCTACTCTTACCCTATCCCCGCATTAGTCTGGTGTATGGATCTATGTGCTCTCTTTTAGTATTATTTTATTAAAAGTGCCTTTTAAGATTGAATTCTGGCATAGCTAAGCCTTCACCAGTGTTCCAACGTCCCAGAAAATCCTTGAAGCCAACAACCTTGGAATTCAGTAGGAATTCAGTGAGAAGGTTATCTATTCTGTAACATTCAACTTACTTCTAGTAGAGACAGTGAAACTAATTAGGTATTACAAAGAACAGAGCTGGAATAGCTTGGGGCTGGTCTGCAGAGTGTTTGCTTGGGACAATAGCCAGTCTTACCCAAACACAATGGCCTAGGTAATAGGTGGGTTTACCATGAAAGAATTAGGGAATCCCACTGAGACAGGAATCTTCACTACAGCCAGGCATAGCAGGCTACATTGCATATTAGAAGCAAGTTGGTGGATTCTTCTAACAAATGGAGGTTCTCCACAGATACTTAAAAGAACAGCCAAGTTACACTCATACAAGAATTTATCAAGGCCTAGGAAATAGGGGGGTTGTGGTATTGCATTATTCATGAGAAGGTCTGCTAGAGCAGAACCCCCTGGTGCTAGCTTTCACAAGGCTCAAAGGAGTAGCACAAATTGTGACTAGGGTGTGAAATCCTTAGCTGTCATTAAGCTGACCCTAGGCAGGACTGCTTTATCTTTACTGTAAACATTTACCTGGCTCCTGTAAGTCCTTCTGAAGTCATTCCTTTGTTTTGTGTCAGGTAACTTCAATGTACTTTGCCTGCTGTGACATCCAACCCCTTTGTTTTCTGTATTATATAAGACTCGTGTTCACTTTGTGACAATACATTCAGATTCTACACAATCTCCTGTGTGCATCTGTCTGTCATTCCTGCAGACTCCTTGCCCATCTGCAACCAGAGACCCGTCCTACACAGACAAGGGACCAAGAGGGTCTGTGGCACAGTAGCACTGCCACTTTGGCAGGATTGGGACCTAACAATCACTTTTCACATCTCCTCCTTTACTTTGCTGCCTTTCCCATTCATGTATCTGTTGTGAGAATAGACCCTGAGATATTGTCTCAGGATTACTCTATTCACTTGTGAGAGGGTAGAGTTTTTCCTAGCATTCTCTACTGCAATAAAGAAAATTCAACTGTTTTACACATTCCTGGGATTTTAAAAGAATCTTGTCTGAAAGTAAATGGGAAAAAAAAAAGTCTTATTCAAACTCATTATGCATTTGCAACAGGGTTCTGAGCCAGATTATTTTGGGGGAGAGTCCTAATACAGTAAGTAAGAAAGTGATTCTGCAGTTAACACCTGTTGGGAATCCCTCAATTTAATTCAATTCCAACACTTACATACCTGGAGACACAGTTAAGTTAGTTCTCACACGTTGAGAGATTGGTTGCTAAGAATAACATCCGGACACTTCAGATGCCAATCATAAACCCCAGGTGTGTCTCCTGTCTTCAAGCTGTAAACAAGGATTCCCATATCCAGTCTCACATTTGATTAATTTGCTAGACCTGCTCACAAAACAAAAGGAAGCTCATTTATTGGTGCACTATCAAGAGTATTGTGAGGGATAAAGATGAAGAAATTTGAAGGGCAAGGAGCCCAGGAGTTCTGTGGGGATTTGGAAACCTCACTTATCTTAGTACTCTTTGTGAGCTTGGTTTTCATAATCTCCACATCTCTGACAATTTGTGGTTTCAAGGAGGATTCATTACACAGGTGAGATTGATTAAGTCATTGAAGTCTGGTGTGGCACTAACAGTCTCAATCTGTTCTGCTGCTTTCTAGCCTACATTCTCAGATTTTCAGGGACTGTCAGCCATCATTTAGTTTAATGACACATACACAGATGCAACACATTGACGATTACAAGGATTTTCAGGTTTGTATGCCAGGAAATGTAAGGAAGACCAAGCTATATCAGAAGACTATAAGCCCTGCTGATTCCTCCAGAGTTACTAAGCTCGAATACCCAATTTACAATTGAAACATCACACTTCTGTGTGGAAAATATTCATTGAGAACTTAGTATGTGTCAGACACCATTCTAAATTAAAATTTGCCATATAGAAAATCCAAGACTAGAAAACTGTGACATGAAGGTGCAGTGGCCTTGCAGGCTCTCACCCTGACAAGGCTTTGTGTTTCTTTTCTGCACCTTCTAGAGCTTCCAACATGAACAAAGCATTACACATTATTGTAAACCTTCCTTTGTTGTTTACAACACTTGCTCTTAATTATATTTTCTAATTTATTTTTTATCTATTTGTTTAAGATAATATTTTAAAATATTTTATTGTGTATGGATATGTATGTGTATGTATATCCATGCCTCTCACACACACCAGGTCAGAAGAAGATATTGGCTCCCTTAGAGTTGGATTGCAGCTCTACTGCAGAGCCATCTCTCAGTCCCAGCATTATTAATTTTTAACCAGTTTTTTTGAATTGTCCTTTAAAGTTCATTTTAAAAAATTGTGTCTTTCTGTGTAAGTGTGTGGCATTTGTGCATGCCTGCACAGGCCAAAAGAGGGCAGTGAGTACCCTGGAGTGGTTGTTAGCCACTGGATGTGGGTCCTGGGAACTGAGCTTGGGACCTCTAGAAGACAAGCAAATAATCCTAACTGCTGAGTCATCTCTCCAGCCTCTTGAATTGGGTTTTCATGGAGGTTTGAAAGACCACTTAGTCCCAGATTTTTGTCCTCTTTTCCCTCAGTTGGAGCTCACACCATAGCTAATAGTGCAGTTGATTATCTATAGCCAACTTCAGATAGATTATCATTAATGGACTTTTCTGACAATTTCTGAAACAAAATCTGTAACAACTATGTAAGTCTCCACTGCATTATGTACTATAAGTAAATTACAACATAAAGGAAGATACAGAGTTTCTATGCCAAGATGTCATTTTATATAAATCACGTGAGAAGCCGCATACCTTGGTATTCTTGAGAGTCCTGTAGCAAATTCTTTTTGGGGACTGAATTATCACCATGTATCACTTGCTCTAGAAAAACAATGGAGGCATTCCCTAGCATAACTGGATTCTCACAAGGAATTCTAACACGGATATCTGATAAATAAAACATAAAACTGATTCTTTGAGTCATACGGAAACTATAAATACTCTATAGTAGGGCTGGAAGGACAGTCAGGTTCATTTGGCTCACTGATTACCTGATGTCTTAACTTCCCCATAGAGCCCTTAGGGGTAAACACCCAACTTGGTAGATTTGTTCAGTCCTGAACTCTATTTATAACTTCAAGTTATTTCAGTCAACCTTAACAAAAGCTTCCAGTAAAAGAGCTGAGAAAAAAGCTTTGGATGTGGGATGTGGGTTTTCCTTCCTGTTTTTGTGGTCCCTTGCTTTTCTGGCATTTATGATGCTGTAATATTTTCAATCTGTCTTCTCACAGGAAATAGTTGGCACATTACAGAAGGTTTTAATGGAACGATTATTTATGATAACTTGGATAAGGTAACGGAAAACAGCAAATAACAGCAAGGGATCCCAAGGCCACCAAGTAGAGGAGGCTAAAACTAACAGAAACCTGAAAGGGCACATGCAGAGAGAGGAACGGATTCTTCACTGGAATGCAGGAAGAGTGATTCCTGAAAAGGCATGTATCTACTGCTATCATGGATGCCTGATATGGACTCAGTGTGAGAGCTGCTCCTTACACTTTTGTAAACACATCAGACCTCTGAAAACTCCATACAGAAGGCTCCCCAGGTTTCAATAACACAAATGCAGAATGGATCAGGAGGACAAAAGTAGGCAAATGTGTACAACCATTTCCCCAGCATCCAATATTCCTGTGTCTATGTGGAAAACTAGTGAGACACAGAGGAATCCCAAGTCCTATTCCCTCTATGTACCTCATATGAAGAAGTGAATTTACACTCATCGAAACCTTAAGTTTCTTAGTTCCTTTTTTAATTAATCATTTTATTTATGTACATTTCAAATGATATTCCACTTCCTGGTTACCCTTCCATGAACCCCTGATCCCATCTCCCCTTTCTCCCTCCCCTTTGCCTCTATGAGGGTGCTCATTCACCCACTTACCCACTCCTGCCTCACTCCTCTAGTATTCCTCTATGCTGGGGCATGAAACCTCCCTCCCCTCCCGTTGATGTCAGATAGGGCCATCCTCTGCTACATATGTATCTGGAATTAATTCCTTAACTTCATGTGTTTGGAGTACCATTCATGGCTTCATAGAAACAGTCTCAACTTGGATGCAAGAAGGATGGTTCTATGGTAGAAATAATCCTCCTCCAGTTACAAGAACTCCAAACCTATTTAGACCAAGAACATAGAGATGAAAGGAGTAATTCTTACCATGAATTGACTACTTGAGGTTTACAGATACTGTGATGGTGGTTCTTGCTGGTTTTGCTGGGAGGGCACTAATGCTGGACAGTGTGGCTATTCTTGGCTGTCAACTTGACTACGTCTAGAATTAACGAAAATTCAAAAATTGAGTGTACATTCGTGAGGGATTTTTGCTTAGTTTGAAGTAGAAAGATCCACTTCAAATCTAGATCTTTGAGGTAGGAAGACATGGCTTTAATTCAGATGTTCTGAGCTGGAAAGAGACACACCTTTAATCTAGATCTTCAGGCAGGAAGACATATTTTCTTCTGAGTCACACTTTCCAGTGGGAGCCTATAGAAAGACAACAAGAAGGAAGCTTTTGCTCTTTGTCTGCTTGCTCCCACCTTGCTAGCAAGTCCAGTCCTTCACTGGCATTAGAGCACACTTCTTTGGAACTAAACAGCTTATACTGAAGACCAGCTGAGAAATCCATGGAATGAGAAACTACTGGATTCTTGGACTTTTTGTTCATAGGCAGCCATTGTTGTTTTAGCAGTACTGCAACCAGTCTATTATTCAATTATTGATTCTAATAATCATATATATGTATATGCATATGTATATACATATACATACATACATACATACATACATACATGTGTGTGTGTGTTCCTCTAGCAAACCCTAACTAATGCTTAACCTTCCCCCTGAACTGCCTTATCAGATAGATTTCACAGAGATTAAAATTTACAGTGTACATTGAGATCGATCCAATTATATGTTCTCACATTACTCCTTAACAAAGGAATTCAGCCTTAACCTCTACTAACTCAAGATATCTGCCTTTGTAGATACAGAATATGCTAAGAGGGTCCTTGTGCCAAATAGTTTTTTATGTCAAGTTGACATAAGCTAAAATCATCTGAGAGGAGAGAACTTCAATTTTAAAGATGCCTCTCTAAGAATGAACTGAAGGCAAGTCTGTAGGACACTTTCTTAATTATGATTGATGAAGGAGGGGCCAGCCCACTGTGGGTGAGGCCATGCCTAGGCGGGTGATTTTGGGTTCTATAAGAAAGTTATGATGAGCACGTTAGTACACAGCACTTCTCGATAGCCTTTGCATTAGCTTCTTCCTCCAGGTTCCAACCCTGCGTGATTTCCTGTTCTCATTTTCTCTGATGATTACCAGTGATATAAAACTGTAATCCAAATAAACTCCCTCCTCCCCAACTTGTATTGGTCATGGTGTTTTATCTCAGTGATGCAAACCCTAACTAAGATAGTACTCTATTTCATAAACAGACCAAGTATGAATCAGTTCACTGCCACGGTATTGCATGTTTCCCCATTGAAATGCCTGTTAAGTTTTTACTCATGGAAACTTGTACTTCATGAAGAATACTTACAATTAAATTAAAGGCTTAAATGTCTATAAATCAGTGAATGTGCTATTCAGCTGTTAAGATAAATGGAGTTCACAGATAAATGGAAAGAATGACTCTGAGTGTCAGATGCAAAACGACATATATCTTGTTTGTCTCATTTGTGGATGTTATCCTTGAATCTTTTGATATATACATTTTATTCGGTATGCACATGGAGATCATAAAATTAGCAAGGGTCTATGAAGACAGAGCTTTCAAGGAATGAGAGATAGAAGGCAAGGGCATAGACATTTAAAGGAAAAATGGAACAGCTAGGATTAAATGGATTTAGGAATGGGAGAAGAGAATACGAGAGGAAATACAACTGATGAAAATACCAAAGACATTTCAAGAAATTCATATGGAAGTCTGTGCTGTATAAGCTTCTGAAAATATCTACACTCATGGAGGGAGGCCCACATTTGATGTGAATAAAGAAAGCAGTAGACAAACTAGAAGTGTTAAAACAAAGGCTGTTTTCTTCAATGGAAGAAACCGACACCTGTTCACTCAGAAGCCTGGAAGGATAATGTTTAATAATCTTTTGCAATTATGTGGTGCCAACCTTTGCCTGAATCCTCCTTACCCTTAGCATTATTTCTCAGTCAATAGAACCCATCCTTATGAAAGACATCAGATGCCATGTACTTTGCAAAGGAGTTTGCTATTTTACTTATTACTAACCCTTCTTCCCTAGACCCTTATCCTGAGTACTGTTTTGCAGTCAGTAGAACCCAGTTTTCTGCTTTGCAAAAGACCTGTACTTTGCAAGGCAGTGTTAATGTAGTCATTCTTTAAGCTTTATTGTGATAATTGTCAAAGGGGACTTTTCCCCCCAGGTATGGGGGACTTTTGGTATAGCATTGGAAATGTAAATGAGCTAAATACCTAATAAAAAATGGAAAAGGAAAAAAAAAGAGTTGTTTCACAGTAGACTTCAGAAGTTTGAACCAGTAGGCTTAGTCATGCTGAACCAAGATTCATTCTTGCCTCTCTGTGGCTCATTTTGCTGCCAGCTGTGATGTTTGCAGGGATCCCCATAATCTACACACATAAAAAGAGCATAAATTGAGGTGCCCTGTAACATGGTGACCATACCCCTAATATGTGAGACTGTAATGGCTCTGGATAACAAGATGAAACTTCAACTTCCCAATACTACAGATGTGGATGGTAGAAGGTGCCCCTGTCCCCATGGTATCATAAAATTGGCTGCGTTACCATCAACCTTAGTAAGAATTTATTACCCTGACAGCTATCAGGCTTTACTCCTTGTTTGACCTTTTAAAGTTTTCCCACTCAGAACCTCACAGCCCCTGAGTATGCAGATGAAGTACTTTCCAGCAACTCTGTCCTGCCCAATTGTACACATCCAAACAAACTTTGCCACAGAGACCCTAGCAACCTCCCCAGGGTCATAAATACTTTCCTACTAAACGGAACCAGTTCTCTGAAGCTGTTCCTGTATGTGTGTTCTTTGCCTACACACTCACCACAGCATAAGATCATGTGTTCCACCCACCCGCCCCTTCTGAGCTTCCCTCCATTCAGCCCAGCCAGATTCACATCGTCTTGGATACCCCAGAGGGAAGAAGCATTCACGGGATAGCACTAATAGATCCTACAGGGTAACAAAGCCAAGGTTCAGTACCAAAATGGATTACTTGCTTTTGTTTTGGTTTTGTTTTGGTTTGGTTTTTGAGTTATTGTCCAGTGAGGTCATATAGATAGCAAACAATATGGGTCTTTGGAAATGTTCTTACCATCCAAAACTTACTGAATTTAAAGCCAATTTTCTTTACAGGAATGTGTGTAGGCAGGCCCCTGTGTGTGTGTGGGGGTGGGGGGTGGGGGGATGTCCCAAGTGTGCTAGTGCCTACAGCAGCCAGAAGAGGGCAGCAGATTCCTTGGAACTGGAGTTACTGGTAGTTTTGAGTCCTTCACCATGGGTGCTGGGATCTGGATATGAGCCTTCTAGAAGAGCAATAATACTCTTAACTGCTAAACCATTTATCCTGAGGCAAATTTCCTCAAGAATTATGGATGCTCTGTATCTGCCATCCTGCCTACAACTTTAAACACACTCACACTTCCTTTCTAGCCAAATTATGCATTTATCACTAATTCCACACCACTCCATGCTATCTTTCAGTATAGATCTGAAAAAGAAAGGTATGTGACAAGCCAGCCATGGTCTGAGTATTCTGTTTTGAAACTTCTTGACCAAGGTGAAAACATTTTGATCCAGTCTTACTGGAGTTTTCAGGACTATGATCATAAGTTCAGCTAAATTATTTTCCAGAATATAATTTGAATATCTTTATCTCAGTTCTTTATGAGAACTTTTACTCCCCCCTGGAATTTTGTGAACCAGGTTTCCACTCTTTGATTTCTTTCTGTATTCCAGAGGCTCACTGAACTGTCTTTTTGCAGTGACAGCTTTCATGCCCAAACACGGGGCCTCAGGAATTGACTTTCACCAGAAGAGTCACCTGGATGTGAAAGTACCCACACTTACTCAGCCAAGGTCACCTCAAATAGCCTCGAGGAATTAAGTCAGGCTGCTTGGAGGAGTCACACTGAGGCTGTGACAATTTTACTGAGAATGGCTTTATACCTTTATAAGAAACAGAATATAAGGGCAATCGCCAAGATCAATACAGTTGTAATTGCCAGGATAAAATGATATCTGAAAGTTAGACAGGGTACACAAGATTAATGTCTAAAACCAATCATCTTGTCAAGCTCCCATGGTTCCTTCACATCCAAGGGAACAGACAGAGAAACACAAAGCTGCCGGAACAATTCACTGCCTGAGGGAAACATCAGTCGCTCAGGAACTGAAAGGCACATTGTACCTCAGGAGTCATGGGTTCTAACATGAAAAACCTATGGTGCCTGCCTCTAAAGGCATCGAGGCCACGCCAACTCCATGGGTCCCAGCATGGATGGGCCATGGATGTAAGCAGAGGCCTCTTGTGCCCAATGTTCTGGCTCTTTATCTTGGGTGAACATTACTGAGTTCTTTCTGAGATCCTGATACCTTTAGTGTGGTCCTTGGCTCACAGCTTTATTTTCAGTGGGCTGACTGGATCCTCCTCTTTTGGCTATCTACTTTTTTTTTTTTTTTTTTTTTTGAGCATCTGGTTCATTCTTGTTTGTCTTAATAAAGTTCCCTTTGCATTTATCATTCAACCCTTTCTTCTTGCTAGTCTTCCAGCGTAACTATCTGCCTTTCTCTAGTTTCTGTTATTGCAGTCTTTCTAAATTTAGTTTGGAATTTTAATCAACGCCTGATCATAATGTTAGTAAGAGGATGTCTCCATCCCAATAGGACAAAGATGTTGTGGAGAAGACTTCAGGATGTATAATCATCTCAGAATGAAACTCAACAAAATAAAGTCTGCTACTAGACTGTAAGTAACTTCCAGGTTTCATTTGGGAAGACACATAAATATTTAAACACAATGTCGGGTTGCGCTCCCTTGCATTCCATGAATATGCAAGGCATAGCCTGATATACTGGGATGAACTCACCTGTAGTGAGAGTCCAAGAAACTGTTTCCAAATCAGCACATGAATCTGATGGAGAGCCTGTGTGTGCCTCCAGACGAAACAAAGAAGTTTGAAAATTTCAGTAGCATACGAGAAATGGAGATTAGAGAGTTACAAAATACCCGTGAAGGTGCTCTAGCTGGGTTTGTATTTCAAAATTGGGTTAATTAAATTTGTACGTCTTTTGGAAAGTGGACACACCTAACTGAAGATAATTCAGTTTAATAGTTTCTCAAGCAGAGACTATGTGATATCCCTAAATTGATTTTTAATAATAAACTAAAATTCTGGGGAATAGAATTATAGATCATGAATGAGCTGCCTACTTTGATTAAAATTTGAAATATCTTAAAAAATGATAAATTTATTAATAAAAATTATGAGCATTAGAAACTATTAAAATGAAAGGAGTTATTTTTTATTTATTAGTTATTTTCTTCATTTACATTTCCAATGCTATCCCAAAAGTCCCCCATACCCTCCCCCCCCTCTCCTACCCACCCATTCCCACTTCTTGGCCCTGGAGTTCCACTGTACTGAGGCATATAAAGTTTGCAAGACCAAGGGGCCTCTCCAATGATGGCTGACTAGGCCATCTTCTGATACATATGCAGCTAGAGACAGGAGCTCCAGGGGGTTACTGGTTAGTTCATATTGTTGTTCCACCTATAGGGTTGCAGACCCCTTTAGGTCCTTGGGTAATGAAAGGAGTTATTAATGAACATAAAATTAAAAACAATTCAAGGTTTCAATTGAAGTAAAGATAAATCCTGAGGAATATAAGTTTTCTCAATTCTTTTTTTTAATTAGGTATTTATTTCATTTACATTTCCAATGCTATCCCAAAAGTCCCCCACACGCTCCCCCACCCACCCACTACCATTTCTTGGCCCTGGAGTTCCATTGTACTGAGGCATATAAAGTTTGCACCACCAATGGGCCTCTCTTTCCACTGATGGCCGACTAGGCCATCTCCTGCTACATATGCAGCTCGAGACACGAGTTCCAGGAAGTACTGGTTAATTCATATTGTTGTTCCACCTATAGGGTTGCAGATCCCCCCAGCTCCTTGGGTACTTTCTATAGCTCCTCCATTGGGGGCCCTGTGTTCCATCCAATAGCTGACTGTGAGCATCCACTTCTGTGTTTGCTAGGCCCTGGCATAGTCTCACAAGTAAAGATAAATCCTGAGGAATATAAGTTTTCTCAATTCTTATCATTACCAATTACCTGAACAATTTTAAGAAGAAATCTAGGATGGAAAGTGAACCCCTTGCAACCTTGAAATACTTGTTGATGGGAGCATTTTCTTCTGTGATTCCAGAACCAATGAAGTTATTGAAATTAATCATCACAGATAGTAATTTGAGAAAAATTTCAACTTTCAAGTGTATTGTTTTCACTTAGATGTCCTTACATCACAAAGATACAGAGCTGTAGATCATCTACCTTATTCATATTGAGTGTGTTCTTAGGGTCATTGTGTTTAAAATAATTGCTTTCAGAGGATTTGAGTCTAGGACATTACTTTGAGTCTCAGATGGTGCAGAGTAAAGCTCAGTCTGTCTCCAAAATCCTTGAAAATAATTGAGCAGCAAAATCTATGACAATTTAACTTAATAATTTTAATAATTACTTTAACTTAATATTTTTTAGCTTGTTGTATGATAAAATTAGAATTGCGGAAATGTCTGATTTAAGATATGTGCCTGTAATCACAGATATTTCAGGATGAGTTTTGAACTTAGAGGGTTGTTAGTAATATAAAATAACTATTGCTCATCTCCCTATGCCACAAAGGTAAACATCCGACAAAACTTAAAGAGATAAAAACAAGATGGAGAAAAATACTTCAAGTCTACCTTCTGTTTGCCTTGTGAAAGAAGCTAATACTTTTAACACTGACAGTTTCTATGTGACTGTTATAATAAGGTTTAAATCAATAATTGCTTTAAATTTTGTTTCATAATATCATAGGAATGTCTTCAATGTGTTTTTCCTGCATTTATAACTGTTATGTATTTAAGACACAGGGTCTATGTTCTCATTTGAAGTAGTTTGTAAAGTTATGAATGACTTGTTTTTCAAATTTTATAAAGAAAATTGAAAAGGATCTACCAAATAAGAAACATATAACAATTGTAGATAATAAATAGTTTTTTTTCTATAAAAATGTTAATTGACAAGGAAAATGTGTTTATATGTGAAAGAATGGTGTTTAGTAAAGTGAGATTTATCCTAAAGGCAAAGGATTTTCCAAAATCTACCCAGGTGTTTGAGACAAGTTATGAAATATAAAAGATAGGAGGTGGAGAGATGGCTCAGCAGTTAAAAGCACTGACAGCTTTTCCAGAGGTCTTGAGTTCAAGTCCCAGCATCCACATGGTGGCTCACAACCATCTATAATGAGATCTGATGTCTTTTTATATGCAAAGACAGTTACAGGTATTCACTTAAATAAAATACATGCTTAAAAACATAAAAGTTAAAATGTAATGTCAATTTTCATAGTGAGACTAAGTTGCATATAATTAAATAGCATTAAAATTCCCAAAGTCAAACCTGATTTTCTATTCAAAAACAAAATGTTTTGAACATACCCATCTGCTCTCTGTAGCACTTACAGTTGAGCAGACTTGGCAAACACCTAGAGATTTTAGGTTTATCCCTTTACTGAAGACCAACTTTAAACACAGGGCTTTGTTTTAATCTGCATGGCAAGTCACGTGTTTGTCCATGGGTGGAAACTTCACTTGTTTCATAGCTACATTTTCAACTAGAGAACTCTACTAATGCATCATTGTTATATGGGATGTTTCTGCTGAGGTGGCACAGTAATTGTGAAACCTATTTCAGTGGACAGAAACTTAAATCTATTTTCAAGATTTGACCTATTTATGACTTTTCATTTCAAAGTTGTGCCATCCTTTTCTGAAAACAGATCTGTGTGGACTTCAGCAAGGCTGATTGACACTCTCTTTCCACTAAACTAACAACTGAGTACCCCATATAACTGGGTTTTATCTTATAACATTTACTAACTTGATTTTTTATATATATCAAACCCTTTTACACATAAATATTTAAAATTTGGATTTGTTGGTATTTTCTTTGGTGTGTATTCTTAAGTGATAAAGATAACATTGATCTTACTTTCAATAAATCTACAAATACAGATGACAATATTAGACCCTCTCATTAATCCTGCTTTTGTTATGAGCATTTGATTATCCATATATTTTCCTTATGTCAAGTTAGTCTTCATATTTAAAAAAGATTCAGGTTTATCTCTATATTAATAAAAGAATGATCACAGTCAGTGTAATTTGGAATTGCAAAATCCAGTTTTTAGATTGGCACAGACATAAATCTTCCAAAGGAACTCCATTTGTAAGATATCTCCATTCTAAATAAAACTCTTAAAAACAAAAATAAATACCATCTCCCCTGCTAAGAAAAAAGGTAACTATTATTAACTGGAACCAACCAAAATCTCTCTCTCTCTCTCTCTCTCTCTCTCTCTCTCTCTCTCTCACACACACACACACACACACACACACACACACACACACACACGCACACACGCGCACACACACGCGCACACCCCCTACACACACACACACTTTCCTTTTATTGACATTAGATTCTTTTCTCATACAGTATATCCTGATTATAGTTCCTTCCTCTGCTCCTCTAAGTTCTTCCCTCTCTTCCCTTCCCCTCCAGATCCACTTTCTTTGTGTCTCTCAATAGAAAGGTACAGCCTTACAAAAGACAAAATCCAAATGTGCCAAAATAAAATACAAGATAAAGCAAAAACTATCATATTAAATTTGGACATGGTAACCTAAATGGATGAAAAGTATCCAAGAGCAGGTACAAGACTCAGTAATCCATGTATCCCCCCAGTTAAGAGTTCCATAAATCACAAAGCTGATAGTTACAATGTATGCAGAGGATCTGTTGCAAACCCATGTAGGCCCCGTGCTCACTGCTGGAGGCCCTATGAGCTCATATGCATCATGCTTAGTTGGTTCAGATGACCTTGTTTTCCTAGTCTTCCTTCCCCTCTGGCTCTTACAGTCTTTCTGCCTCTTCTTCTGAGGGATTCCTTGAAGTCTGATGGAGGGATTTAACTGAGACCTCTAATTTAGACTCTTGCTCCATGTAATGTTCAACTGTGGATCTTTTCATCTGTTCCCAACTTCTGCTAAGAGGATGCCTTTCTGATGATGACTGAGTAAGTCACTGGTCTGAGTATAGCAGAATATATTTAGGAATTGATTCTTTCTTTTCTTTCTTGACCAAAAGTGCTTGGTTTATCTTAGGTCTGTGGTTTATCTAGTCTGTGGATTTTTTGTTACACAAGCAGTATTGGGCAGGGGCATTTTATTGTGGAATGAGCTTTAATTCAAACCAGATATTGGTTCCAACTCCCACTACTTCCATGGTGCCATTACCCTAGCATATTTTGTAAATCAGGACAGATTGTAAATCAAAGGTTTTGTGGCTGGGTTGGTTTCCATGCTTCTCTTTTGATAGCCTACAGAGTATCATTTCTCACCCAAAACATTAGAATATAGAGGCGAAGTTTACATGTAGGCACAAGATTAATTTCTCCATGGTCAAAGAGTTGTAGGGTTCTTGCCCTAGGCAGGGGGACCCCATTGTCAGTTTGCAGAGAGACACCCTTTGTCTCAGTAACAACCTGAATTGTGTTCAGGCGGGTTTTCCATGAGTCCTCCCTAGCTAAAACCTCAATTTAAATAAACTAAGTCCCACCACTGTAAGTCTCTGTGCTGGCAGCAGCAACAACCACAAAAAAATGGCTTGTTGAAACTGCATATTTCCCATTACTCTATGTTCCCACAATGATCAAGGTTATTGGTTTCTTAAGTACCCAATGCACTAGGTTTTCAGATCTTGCCCAAAGTTTCCTAATTCCAGCTTTTCCTCCATGCCATCTCTTTTCCCCACGTGAAACCCCTGATTCTATCCCCTCTTGCCCCAAGTCTATCCTTAAAATTTATTCTACTTCTGCTTCCCAGGAAGATCCATGCATCCCCACCCCCAGTTCCCTCCTCTTTACCTAACATCTCTGGACCTATGGATTGTAGTTTGATTATCACTTATGCAAAGGCTAGTATCCATTTATAAGTGAATAATGGCATATTTATCTTCCAAGGTTTGGGTTATCTCAGAAAGATATTTTTTTCTAGTTCCATTCATTTGCCTGCAAATTTCATGAAGTCATTGTTTAAAACGGTTGGTTGATACTCCAATGTGTAAATTAGCACATTTTCTTTAACTATTCTTCTGTTGAGGGAGATCTATGTTGTGTCCAGGTCCTGGGTATCATGAAAAGAGCCACAGTGAATATGGTTGAGGAAGAGTCTTTGTGACAGGATGGAATGTTCTTTCTGTATATGACTAAGAAACATAGCTAGATCATGAGGTAGATCTATTCCCATCTTTCTCAAGAACCACCATATTGATTTCCATAGTGCATACCCACCAACACTGAGTATTCTATATCTTTGTGTTATTGATCTTACCCATTCTGACAGGTGGAAGATTGAATCTCAAAGTAGCATTGATTTGCATTTCTCTGATGGATAAGAATATTGAGCATTTTGTCAAGTGTTTCTCTATTTTAGTTTCTACAATTGAGAATTCTGTTTAGAAGACCTGCACACAAATTTTAAATGGATTTTTGGTTTCTTGATATCTAATTTCTTGAGTCCTGTATATATTTTGGATATTAGTCCTTTATTGAATATGGACTTGGTAAAACAAAAACAAACAAACAAACAAACAAAAAAAACAAAAAAAAGGAAAACAAACAAAAAAGAACTTTCCCTAATCTGTAGGCTTCTGCTTCATCTACTTGACTGAGTCATTTGCCTAATAGCAGCATTTCAGTCTCATAATATCTTATTTATTAACTATGGATCTTCGTATCTGTGCTATCAGTTTTCTATCCAGACAGTCATCCTCTATGCCAATGATTTTCAGGCTATTGCCCAATTCATTTCTCTCAGATTCAGTGTATCTGGTTTTATGTTCAGGTCTTTGGTCCACTTGAACTTGAGAAATAGGAAGTGTGATAAGAAAGAATCTGTATGCATTTTGTACATGCAGACATTCAGTTTGAACAGCACAATTTATTGAAGATGCTTTTAAAAAAAACCTGTGAGTATTTCTGGTTTCTTTATCAAAATTCACATGTTCATAGATATTTTGATTTATGTCTTGGTCTTCAATTTGATCCCATGATCAATGTGTTTATTTTGATCCCATGTAGTGTATTATTATTATTATTATTATTATTATTATTATTATTATATTTTATTATTAAAGCTGTAGTACAACTTGAAATTGGGAAAAGTGAGACCTCCAGTGGTTCTTTATTATTATTATTATTATTGGATATTTTCTTTATTTACATTTCAAATGTTATCCCCTTTCCCAGTTTGCCTCCCTCCCAGAAACACCCTATCACATACTCACTCCCTCTGCTTCTGGGAGGGTGTTCCTCCACCCACCCACCCACTCCCACCTCCCCACCCTCAATTCCCCTATTTTGGGGCATTTACCGAGCCTTCATAGGACCAAGGACCTCTCCTTCCATTGATGCATAACAGGGCCATCCTCTGATACATATGCAGCTAGAACCCTGTGTACTCCTTTTGTTGATGACTTAGTCCCTAGGAGTTCTGGGGGGGGGGGGTTGGTTGATATTGTTGTTCTTCCTATGGGGTTGCAAACCTCTTCAACTTCTTTAGTCCCTTCTCTAACTCCTCTATGAGGGACCCCACGCTCAGTCCAATGGTTAGCTGCTAACATCTGCCTCTGTGTTTGTAAGGCTCTGGCAATGCCTCTCAGGAGATATCTATATCAGGCTCCTTTCAGCATGCACTTCTCGGCATACACAAGTTTGGTAAGTGTATATGGGATGCATCCCCAGGTGGGACAGCCTCTGGGTGGTCTTTCCTTTAGTTTCTGCCCTATCTACACTTTATCTCCATATTTGCTCCTGTGAGTATTTTGTTCTCCTCCTAAGAAGGACCAAAGCATCCACACTTTGGTCTTCCCTCTTGTTGAGCTTCATGTGGTCTGTGAATTGTATCCTGGTTATTTGGTGATTTGGGGCTAATATCCACTTATCAGTGAGTGCATACCATGGGTTTTCTTTTGCTATTGGGTTACCTCACTCAGGATGTTATTTTCGAGTTCTAGCCATTTGCCTAAAAATTTCATGAATTCATTTTTTTTGTCTTGTATTGTTCAGGATTCGTTTAGCTATACTGGATTTTTGTTTTTCCACATGAAGTTGAGAATTATCCTTTTATATCTGTAAAGGATTGTGTTGGAATTTTTATGGAGGTAGGATTAAATCTATATTATTCTTGGTAGGACAGACTAGGACACACATTTTTTCTTTGCTAATTCTACTGATCCATGAGCTTGAGAAATCTTATTATGTTCTTTAATTTCTTTTTCTTTTTTTCTTTTTCTCTTTCTTTCTTTTTCTCTTTCTTTCTTTCTTTCTCTCTCTCTCTCTTTCTTTCTTTCTTTCTCTCTCTCTCCCTCCCCCTCTCTCTTCCTTTCTTCCTTTCTTTCATATTGATTCTTGTGAGTTCCACATCATGTACTCCAGTCCCACTTATCTCCTAGTCCCCTCATATCTACTCCTTACCGTTTCAACCTCCCCCAAACAAAAACTACCCACACAAACAAACAAAAGCAAAGAATAGGAAACATCTCATCATGGAAGCTGTTGTATATCATGGTGTGTCCCAAATTATATCCCTCTGTCCACACATCTTTACTTGCAAATATTTATTGCAATGAATCATTGGTCTGATTTGAGATCTCTCACTTCTGTGACACCATCATATTGGATCCTCACGGGGATTCCTCCTGGTCATCCTGTAGCTTGCTTGTAACATGGAAATTCTGTCGTTTTGAATAAGCAGGACTTGTCCTTTCACATGTCCCAACCATTTGCAGATATTATAGATTTTAGGGTGGACCAACTCAGAGCATTGGATCTTGGCTTGGATGGCAGTTGATCTGGCCAGCATTGGCTTTCCCTTATCTGCACCACCATGGGGAGCTCTCCAGCACAGCTCTGGCTAGGCTACCCAGTGCCACCATTGAGAGGGTCAGCTCTCCTGCTCTAATGCACTTGCAGTTGGCTCACCTGCAGCCATGCCTCCAGAGCCAGCTCCACTGTGCCGCCCAGCCAAGGACCATGGCCCACTCTCCCAAGTGTTGCAGCCTGCAAGGAACTGAGTCAGCTTTTCTGCTCTCAAGCTTCTGAAGCATGCTCACTGTTGCCATCAGGGCCAGCGCCCCTGTCTTGCTCAGAAGTGGGAGGTGAATGGCCCACTCTTCGGAATGTTACAGCATGTGAGGGGGTAGGGCCAGATTTCCTGTGCTCATGCCATTGGGGCCAGCTCTCTAAACTACTGCAATGAGTGAGGCACAATTTGGGGAGGAAACCACCCCTGAACACACACCATCTCAAGGTGCTTTTTCACCTTTGGGGCCAATTATAGCCTTTATCTCCCACTTCACAGCAGAGTGTTGGGGCCAGTTCTCCAGCACTCTCAGTCTAGGGGCTGGCTTACCTATATACCCTCCATCAGGGCCAGCTCTACTGTGGTGCTCAAGTGAGGTACAGGAACCACTTCCCTGAGTGCTGCAACCTGCAAGGAACAGGGCCAGCTCATCTGCTTTATGACCCAAGGCTAGCTCTCCCAACTGCCACAGGGGGTGAGGGACCATGAGAGGGACAGTATGACCCCTGTACCTAAACCGCCTCAAAGCAGACAAATGGAAAAGTCACCTGTCCTGTACTTTTGCACTGCTGGGTTCACCTGCATACCTTCAACCAGGGCCAATCCTAATCTGCTGCCCAGACAAGGTACAGGGCCTGCTCTCCTCAAGGCTGCAGCCTATAAGGATACAAGCCCAGCCCACCAGCTCTCATGACCCCAGAGCTAGTTCTCCCCACTGCTACAGGTGGAAAGGAATGAGGTGGAAAGGGAATCACTCCTGAACCCATGCTACCTCACTGCAAATGAGTCAGGTCTCCTGTTCTTTCACCCTTGTACCGATTCAACTGTACCCCCAACACCAGGGATAGGTCTGCTGTGCTGTCTAGGTGAGGGTCAGGGCCCATTCTCCTCATTGTTATAGCTGGAGAAGAGCAGGGATAGATAGTTCTTCCAAACTCATAGACCTGTAGACAGCTTTCTCCACTGACAGAGTGGTAAGTGTCAGGAATTGGGGTTATCATCTCTGTGTCCAGCCCATCCCATGGTACATGAGTAGGGGCCTCAGCTCTCGCACATTCATGCCTTAGGCTCTGAACCACACCTTGCCTCCAGCACCAGAACTACTGTATTTCCTGAGTGAGATTCAGGGCCCTCTCTTCCAAGTGCTGTCATAGGTGAGTGATGGGGCCAGCTCTCCAGAATGCCACAAGTAGTGGGGGATGGGGCCAGATCTGCACAGTCCTTGGATATCTATGTGGTCCCCGGCAGATGTACAACCAGGGATGTCCCTAAGTTCTCTAATAGTATTATGAAGCATGGCCATTGACACTGAAACATACTACTGCATAGCCAGAGACTCAGACATGGCCCATAGTATCAGCTCTTGCTGGGACTTCACTATGGCCCCATGCATTGGGGCTCCCACTCAGAATAGGTCACTCCTCTCCATCCTTGAGTATACAGTTCCATTTCTCTTCATAATGCTTAAGATGTTCCACTTCTCCTCTCCCATCTAATGACCACACACTCACACACTGTGGTAGCTCCTGCTGTAGACTGTCCATGTGGCTGATAGGCCTTTGGGCAACATCCTCTGTCTGTGATGTGTTGCATGGCAGCATGTGGGTATCTATAGCCTGCTTGTGCCCTGTGCAGAAGGACAGGACTGTGGGTGGTATGGCAGTCTCAAGTCTCTGTTTTCCTCATCCCAAACTGTAATGTGTAGTTGTAGGTGGGGCTCTGTATGTCTGTGGACTGCTCTTGCCTTTGGGACAGAGGTCAGGCTTGTGGGGTCTTTCCCTGCCTGTGCCATGTGGCATTGAGGAATGCAATTCCCTGTCTTTCTACTCCTCTGCTGTGTTGCCTGGATTAAATTTGATTTGACTTGACGTGATTTATTTATTTATTTATTTACTTACTTAACTTACTCGCTTTACATCCAGCTCACTGCCCTTCTGTTAACTCCCTCCCACAGTCTTTTTCCCATGCCCATCTCCTTGCATTTAACAGCCTTGCCCAACAAATCAGTTATCAAACTAGGATGAACAAGGGACTGCCATCTGGTCTACCCTGGCTTATATGAGCACAACACCACCAATATTAATGACCAATGATTGTTGATTTCTGTTACTTTGTTGTTGTTTATGGTGATGTTGGTGTTGGTGTGTGTATGTGTGTTTCCTGTTTTTTTATTTTGCTGGTGTGAGATTATTTCCTGTGTTGTTATGGTTTCACTTAACCTCCCTAAGTTGGAGTTTTCCTACTAAGCACTTTTTGTAAGCTTTCTGAATTTGTAGATGGATACAGTTTAAATTTGAATCTAACATGAAATATCTCATTTTCTTCAACTGTGGTAATATAATCTTTTGTAGATAGTATTCTGGCTTATGTGATATCTTAGAAGCACATCTGTTCAGGCCCTTCTGGCCATTAGATTCTCCACTGAGAATTCAGGTATAATTCCAATATGTCTACCTTTATATACTGCTTTGTCTTCCTTGCAGATTTTAACATTCTTTTTTATTATTATTATTTCTGTATGTTTAGTAATTTCCTTGTTACATGAAAAGGGGACTTTTTAAAAAATATTTTTTATTACATATTTTCCTCAATTACATTTCCAATGCTATCCCAAAAGTCTCCCATAGCCTCCCCCCCACTTCCCTACCCACCCATTCACATTTTTTTGGCCCTGGCGTCCCCCTGTACTGGGGCATATACAGTTTGCGTGTCCAATAGGCCTCTCTTTCCTGTGATGGCCGAATAGGCCATCTTTTGATACATATGCAGCTAGAGTCAAGAGCTCCGGGGTACTGGTTAGTTCATAATTTTGTTCCACCTATAGGGTTGCAGATCCCTTTAGCTCCTTGGGTACTTTCTCTAACTCCTCCATTGGGAGCCCTGTGATCCATCCAATAGCTGACTGTGAGCATCCATTTCTGTGTTTGCTAGGCCTCGGCATAGTCTCACAAGAGACAGCTATATCTGGGTCCTTTCGATAAAATCTTGCTAGTGTATGCAATGGTGTCAGCATTTGGAAGCTGATTATGGGGTGGATCCCTGGATATGGCAGTCTCTAGATGGTCCATCCTTTCGTCTCAGCTCCAAACTTTGTCTCTGTAACTCCTTCCATGGGTGTTTTGTTCCCAATTCTAAGGAGGGGCATAGTGTCCACACTTCAGTCTTCATTCTTCTTGAGTTTCATGTGTTTAGCAAATTGTATCTTATATCTTGGGTATCCTAGGTTTTGGGGCAAATATCCACTTATCAGTGAGTACATATTGTGTGAGTTCCTTTGTGAATGTGTTACCTCACTGAGGATGATGCCCTCCAGGTCCATCCATTTGCCTAGGAATTTCATAAATTCATTCTTTTTAATAGCTGAGTAGTACTCCATTGTGTAAATGTACCACATTTTCTGTATCCATTCCTCTGTTGAGGGGCATCTGGGTTCTTTCCAGCTTCTGGCTATTATAAATAAGGCTGCTATGAACATAGTGGAGCATGTGTCCTTCTTACCAGTTGGGGCATCTTCTGGATATATGCCCAGGAGAGGTATTGCTGGATCCTCCAGTAGTACTATGTCCAATTTTCTGAGGAACCGCCAGACGGATTTCCAGAGTGGTTGTACAAGCCTGCAATCCCACCAACAATGGAGGAGTGTTCCTCTTTCTCCACATCCACGCCAGCATCTGCTGTCACCTGAATTTTTGATCTTAGCCATTCTGACTGGTGTGAGGTGGAATCTCAGGGTTGTTTTGATTTGCATTTCCCTGATGATTAAGGATGTTGAACATTTTTTCAGGTGCTTCTCTGCCATTCGGTATTCCTCAGGTGAGAATTCTTTGTTCAGTTCTGAGCCCCATTTTTTAATGGGGTTATTTGAATTTCTGAAGTCCACCTTCTTGAGTTCTTTATATATGTTGGATATTAGTCCAAAAGGGGACTTTTTTCCCTGGTACAATCTATTTGGTGTTCTATGTGCTTTATCTATCTATCTATCTATCTATCTATCTATCTATCTATCTATCTATTTATTTATTTAACCTGTATAGGCATCTCTATCTTTAGGTTAGGAAATTTTTCATCTATTATCTTGTTGAAAATATTTTCTACGTCTTTTAGCTGCCACTATTCTTTCTCCCCTCTTTTCATTATTTCTAGATTTAGTCATTTCATAATGTCCCAGATTTCCTGGATGTTTTATGTCAGGAGATTTTTAGATTTAACTTTTTCTTTTACAGATGTATCTATGTCTTTTATCATATCGTTAACTTCTAGGATTCTCTCTCTCTCTCTCTCTCTCTCTCTCTCTCTCTCTCTCTCTCTCTCATCTTTTGTATTCTGTTGAAGCTTTCCTATGCACTTCCTGTTTCAATTCCTAAAATTTTAATTTCCGGAAATCCCTCAGTTTGTATTTTCTTTTTACTCTATATCTATATTTTAGGACTTGAATAGTTTCATTCACTGCCTTTGACTGTTTGTGTTGTCTTGAATTTCTTTAAGGGATTTATTTATCTCCTTCATTTTTTGAGGGAAGGATCCTTGATTTTGTAAGGAATTTATTCATTTCCTTTTTCAGGAACTCTATCATCTTTAGTTAGTTTTAAGGGCTTTTTCTTATGCTTTAACTGTGTTGATATTCAGGATCTGCTATGGTAGAGTAGCTACGCTCTACTGAGAACATATGGTCCTGACTATTGCTGATTGTGTTTTTACACTGGCATGTAGGCATCTGGGTTTGGGATGAATTTAGGTCTAGGTGCTGATTTCTTGATTTGGCTTTGTTGGGTGTGTGTTTTTTTCCCTTGGTTTCTGTTTCATCTCTGAATTCTTTTGGAGAGTGTGATAATTGTGTGTTGCTTGTTTTTTCTGGTATGCTCACCTGATGTGTTTACGGGGAGTGCCCTCTGGTGCTAAAGGCTGGGATGGTGAGATGAGTTGTAGGTAGGAAAGATTTAAGGAAGTCTTTGTGATCTCTTGGGGATAAAATAAGAGAGAAAAGAGAGACCAATGCAGGTTTCCTGCTCTAGAACTGGGTATGAGACAAGATATTGGATCTAAGAAGCAGTATGAGAGGTGCCGGTCAACCTTCAGCCCAATTGTTGCCCTGGAAGGAACAGCCCTTGGGTTAGCTGGGGGTGACTGCTGGGGTTTGGAGCCCAGGACAAAGAAACAAGTTGGAGGTAAAAAGTTAAAAGGGGAAGATCAACAGTGTTGGGATTGGATGGTGGAAGGGAAGTCTGCCTAAGCTGTTCTGTTACAGATCTGGAGAGACTGGAAAAGAGGAATGAAGACAGAGTGAGCAGAAGGTCTGTAGTAGCCTACATGGTCTTTTACCAGGCATGTCCTGTGGATAGAGGGTGCCTGCTAGAGTTGGGGGCTGGTATAAAGCAACAAGGGAGAAGGAGGTTAGCAGAAGATCTGTGAGATCCACAAGATATATGGGTATACATGAAGACTACAGCATATCTTCTATTGTAGAGATATAGATGAGACTTGGGGATTTGGAGGAAGGGAAGAGTGGTGAGAGTCTTCAGTTAGTTTACCTGTTTCTATGTTCTGCTTAGCTGGTGTGTTGCCAGTGAATACTGCTTTTGTTAGAAGCTAAGATAACGGGATAGGTTGGAGGGAAAAAAAGGTTGGAGGAAAAGATCTTTGTGTTCCTTTAGGAATGGGGTTAAAGATGGATGTGAGACTTCATGCTACAGAACTAAGGATGAGACTAGTGGCAGGTATTGGATTTCAGAAGTAATAGGATCCTCTTTGGCCTACTTGTTGCCCTATGAGGATCAGCCTTTGTGTTAGCAGGGGGTGCCTGCTGGGATTGGGGTCTAGGAGGAGGAAAATTAGAAAGAGAAGATGTATGTAAGCCACTGCAGATGGTGTAGGGAATGTTCTCAGGAGTATTTTGCTGCAGGGCATGAGATCTGGGGGAAAGAGAGAAAAAAATTCTCCCTTTGTAATAAGAGGAACAAACATCTGCAATTTTACACATAGCCACAATGTGCTACATCTTTAAAATGAACAGGAAGTGCTTTTGGTTCTAAACCAATTATCTCTTTCTGAGCTGTAGAGGAAAGCAGATATGTTTCCTCACTATTACCATGCATCCAAAATGCAGCACTGTGCTGCTTTCTTCCAGGGTCGTCTAGTTGGAGAGAAAAAAAAGGCTTTAAGTTTAAGGTCATCCTCCTTTATTTCTTTCAACATTTGTGTACAGAAACATTCTGGGTGATCAAGGAGATGCTGTGTGTTAGGCAGAGGCACAAAGCTACTGAACACATCAGAGAATTCTCTTGGAGTTGACTTTGACTCAGGACATACTCTGTCTCCTTCTATCCTCCCTTTCAGTCTTCCACTGCACAGAGATAACTTTGAGAATCAAGGACTTCTGCAAGCATGCCCACAAAGAATGGCCTGTTTTCCTCACTGCTAGGATTTTACTTATCAAAGGAAACACCATGTGACCTCTGTCTTCAAGAACTCTAAAGTCTAAAGGAAAAAAAGGAAATCCAGGAAATGTGACATAGCTAAAAGAGGCTGAACCAAGTGCTCAGATCTGAGGTAGACAGAACCAGGGGTAACACACTCAAAGCCTAGCAGTGTTCTCCAAGCAATAAAATGGACACTCTTAGGAATACCTGAATGCACTCCTATATTCACATTTTTCACTTGAGTTCCTAATTCACACACACACAAAAAATGAAATCACTACTCATCTGTTTTGATTGCTTAGTTTGTAGGACTTTGATACATATTGGAAGGGTCTCTGTGTATAAAATGAATTAAAATCTAGAAGTCCAAATACACAAGGATAAAAAAAAGTAGACCAGTTAATGGCTTGGAAATCTTCCAGTGTCTGCACACTGGAATTTGATAACTTCTACAAATGTCAGCATGGGGTTCCCACAGGGATCATCAACTTGCACTCTGTTTGTGCTCTTTCCATTCTTTCTCAATTAACACATGACTTTGGGAGAAAGTGATCACTATCATGTCTATGTTACAGTTGAGCAATCAAGAGGTAAATGACACTCCAGATCACTGAAGAGACACATGGCTCTGGTTTCAGAACAGGCTACAATTGACTTTTCAGGCTAGAGGTAGTGACTATCCTACCCATAATATCATAGAATGAAAAGTAAACACTACTAGTGTTCAAACAGACCTTTGAATATCTTATTTCCTTTAAAATACCATACTCTTTAATCTAGATTAGGAACTTGAGACTAATTCCTTATTGCCTTCGGAGTCTCATGCCTTAAAGTCAATGTAATGTTCATTATTTGACAAGAAGTTCTACATTTTACATTCTATCTGCTAATACTGACTTCTTAGTATTGTTTGAATGTGGTCTGAAACAGACTCTGGAATAAGATTAACAATAGTTGACTCCCCATTCTGAATAGCTGTGTGACACTGGGCAATATACTGGTTCATTGCCCCAGACTTGACACAAACTAGAATCACTTGGGAAGAAAGAACCTCAAATAAGGAATTGCTGGCATTGAGTTGACCTCTGGGCATCTCTTTGTGGGCATTTAAATTTTCTTAAATTTATGTAGAATGGCCCAGTCCAGTCCATTGTGGGCAGTGCAGTCCTTAGGCCAGTATGACTGAATCTGGAATGAAGAGGTGATGTTGATGGCTATGATGAACCTGCAAATGATTTGCATTTTTGTTAGTGTCTATTAGCTGGAAGGGGAAGTTGTGGGAGCATTAAGAACTTTGAGCTTTATGTGCTTAAAGAGTAAAGAGCTCTTGTAGGATCTTGGAAAGATAAGACCATTGAAATAAATGCAGAGAAAGGAGTCTTGGTCTAAGAAGTTTCAGAGAAAATGTGGTATATTGTCAAAACTTCTAACAGAACTGTTCATATAATGTAATTGAATTAAGAATCTGTGGAAGTGAAATTTTTCTTTTAACTTTTATAGTAAACCTGGTTAGCTGGGACTAAGACCCAACTGATTAAGAACGATAGCATTATTGTGGTGAAATCTTTGGGGAATACTTTCTCAAGTTCAGCATACAGAAGCTGGGGGTGGGGAAAAGGCTGACCTATATATAACCTGGCAACAGAACATAGAAAACACTACATAAAGGTCCATATGATGCTATTTGGGAAGGCATGTAGAACATAGGAAGACAAGCCAAGTCTTGCACATTATATAGCATGGTCAGAATCCCCTAGGAAACCAAGAGGGACCATTGGTAAAGATGAAGCATCACTTTTAGTGGAGACTTCAGAAAATTGGATATACTAGGACTATTGACAACCATGAATGACATAAGAATCTGTGGAGGCAAACCACCAGAAAAGTAGAATTGTCTATGCCCTTTGAACCCAGTAGATTATGAATGAGATACAAATGCTGAACATGGAGCTGTTTAAACTGATGAATATTGAAGTTTGTTTTTGTCTTATTGTAACTATACCCTGGTTCCTCCTTTTTGAAATAAGAGTATATATAAATTAAAATATGTTTTTACAGGGGCCCATAATTAAAAGCCTTTGGAAATTTGAAAGAGAATCTGAAGTTTTAAAGTATTAAATTATTTAAAGGTTGTAGAACCTTTAAAAGATGGAGTTTTAATATTGTTATATTAATGTTATAATGAAATATTCTGGTCAAACTGAAAAGTAGAGGTTATTGATTAGCAGGGATTTTTTTTTGTGAGATAAGGAGTTAGTTAGCCTGGTTAGTCTTTATCAAATTGACAGAAACTAGACACTCATGGGAAGACAGAACTTCAAATGAGGAATTCATTATATTGGCCTATGGGGGATCTTATTTATTGGTAATTGATAGTGAAAAGCCCAGATTGTACCATACTTAGGGATGTAGGCCTAGGCTGCATTAGAAAGATAACTAAGCAATTCAGGGGTAGCAGACCAGTTACAACATCCTTCTATTGTCTCTGCTTCAGTTCCTATCTCTACATTCCTGCCCTGAGTTATTTCCTTCACTTCCCTGATGATGGACTGTAACCTTTAAACCAAGTAATTAGTTTCCTATACAAACAGAAAAGAAAGTAGAACAGAATAGGTACTTAACTTCTCTATACTTTGCTATTTTCCTTTTATGATAATAAAAATGTTAGTTATTTTATAAGATTGGAGGAAATTCATATATGTATATTTCTTAGTCTGTGAAAAACGCAAAAACTAGAAATAAATATAAAAAGAAACTACAAAAAACTACACAAATACATGCAGAAGGATGCATATATTCATGAATGATCATTTCATAACTGAAGAAGTCATGGGAGAAATTGAAATCTGAAGAATCCAAAGAAAATGTAAGAACATCATTACCTTTGGGACATGGCAAGTA
The DNA here is from genome assembly GCF_000001635.26 of Mus musculus. Classification (NCBI taxonomy): domain Eukaryota; kingdom Metazoa; phylum Chordata; class Mammalia; order Rodentia; family Muridae; genus Mus; species Mus musculus. The sequence goes on from NC_000073.6 coordinate 57,985,686, forward strand.
AAATAACCCTAAGAGGAAAATTTATAGATAGCACTGCTTACATTAAAGAACGAAGTTGCAAATAAATTACTTGGTGATGTATCTAAGGTCTTATGAAAAGAAGAGAACAAACTACAAAGCTTTTGTAAGCCAAAGAACACTGTCAATAGAACAAATCATCAGCCCGGTTGCAAAAGGATTTTCATTAACCCTACATCTGACAGAGGGTTAATATCCAAAATTAACAAAGAACTCAAGAAGTTAAACACCAACAACCTGAACAACCCAATTACAAAATAGGGCAAAGAGCTAAAGAGAGAATGTCAACAGAGAAACCTCAAATGGCCAAGAAGCACTTAAAGAAGTGTTCAAAATCCTTAGTCGTCAATGCAAATCAAAGCAACTCTGAGATTCCATCTTACACCAATCAGAATGGCTAAGATCAAAACCTCAGAGAATAGTACATGGTGGTGAGGATGTGGAGCAAGGGGAACACTCCTCCATTGCTGGTGGGAGTGAAACCTTGTAGAACCACTTTGGAAAATTATTTAGCAGCTTCCCAGAAAACCCTACCAAAATGATACTTCACCATCCCTCAAAGACATGTGCTCAACTATGTTCCTATCATCTTTATTCTTAATGTCCAAAAACTGGAAACAAACTAGACATTCCTCAATTGAAACATGGATTAAAAAAATGTGGTATATATACACAATGGAATACAATTCAGGTATTAAAAACCAAGACATCATGAATTTTGCAGGCAAATAGATGGAATTTGAAAATATCATCCTGAGTGAGGTAGCCCAGTCTCAAAATGACATACATAGTATTTACTCACTTATAAATGGATATTAGCCATAAAATATAGGATACCCATGCTTTACTCTCCACAGACCCAAAGAAGTTAAACAGGAAGGAAGGCACAAGCAAGGATACTTGAATCTCACTTAGAAGTGGAATTGGGTAGGAGAGAGGTTCGGCAGGTAAATGGTGTGGTTGAGGTTTAAGTGTGATGAGAAACAGGAGAGATGGCCAGATGGCCATGAGAATGAATTGAAGTCTGCAATTAACTAGTGGGGGTGAGGAGGATACAGGTATCTCCAACACATAACAGAGGCCTAGAATAAGGCATCTACCCAAGAATCAATAGGGGTAACCTTAGCTATGACTCACAGATTTGGGGATATGGAACTGGAAGAGGCCACTTCCTGCAGCCAGTCAGGAACCCCAGTGCAGCAATGAGGACACCAACCCACCCACAAAACTTCCTATCCAAAATATATCTGGTTTACAAGAAATGCAGGCACAGGTGATGCCTCAGAGTCTGAGGGGATGGCAAAGCAATAACTGACCCAACTTGAAAGCCATCCCATGGCCAGCACCAATCCCTAACTCTATTAATTATACTCTAGTAAGCTTGTAGACAGGAGAGGCTCCAACAAGCAGCTGACTCAGACAGATGCCAAACAGTGTTTGGAGCTTGGGGACTCTTAGTGAAAAATAGGAGAAAGGATTGTGGTCTCTACGAGGATAGGAGCTCCACAGACAGACCAACAGAGTCAAATAACCTAGACCCTTCAGGCACTCAGAGACTGAACCCCAAATCAAGGAGCATACACAGGCTGGACTTAAGCCTCTGTGCACACAATGTAGCAGTGTGCAGCTTGGTCTTCATGTGGGTCCTGAACAACTGGAGTAGAAGCTATTACAAAATCTGTTGCCTGCCCATGGGATATGTTCTTCTAGCTGGGCTGCCTTGTATGGCCTCAGTGGACATGGATGCACCTAGCCCTAAAGAGACTTCATGTGCCAGGTTACAGGGTACCTAGGGAGCCCCCACCAGCTCAGAGAAGAATGGGAGAGGAGATGGGGAGAGAGACTATGTGAAAGGGAAGGGGCAGCATTTGGGATGTAAATTTTAGAAATGCTAGTTCTTCTCTGCCTGCAATCTCAGATGGGCATACTGCTCCCCACTCCCACAGCTCTGCTTGCCTCCCAGGAGGCCTGCCCTTTTCAAAAGGGAAATTGAGGAGGAGTAGGTAGAGTGGGATGTGCTGGGATGAGAAGTGGGAGCAGATTGTCAAGATGTAATACATGAGAGGAAAAAAGTACAAAGGACATACAAATACATTACATGTTAGGTGAAATGTTAATTAGGATTAGTGCTTTCACTTATTCTAGGATTTAATATGTGCATTGAGGGGGTGAGGTCAATGGCTAACAGTAGAGTGCTTCCCATACAAACACAAGGGTCTGGGTTCAGATCATCAGCTCTTAAATAAAAGGTCAGGCCCTACAATGTGTGTCTTTAGCCCAAGATGGAAATAGGTGGATGATTGGAGCTCACTGGTTGGGGTTGGCCAGCCAGCCTAGCTAATTTGATGAGTTCTGGATTCAGTGAAAGACTCTGTCTCAGGAAACAAAGCAAAGAATGATTAAAGAAGTCACACATAGTAGAGATTAGGCCTCCACATGCACACACACACACACACACACACACACACACATATATATATATATATATATATATATATATATATATATATATGTACATATATATATGTACATATATATATATGTACATATATATATATATATATATATATATATATATCCACAAATGCATACACATATAGAAACATATATTCAAAGATTCTGAAAAAATAAGGAAGTGTAAAGTAACTAACTTGCTTAACTAGTACAATGATTAATACTCACACATAATGACCTGGGTTAAATTTGATCAGCTCAGGAGCCAGGCATGTTTTACTTCATTCAGTCACAGGAGTAAAATCTGGAGCCTTAATATCAATAACTTCACTCAGTTTATCCTAAAATCACCAAACAAAAATGAACACTATCTCCAATTTTTAGCATTGAAAAATCAAATTTGGGGAAGGGAGGAGGAATGTCAAAGCATGCAAGAATCTTCCTGATCACTAAATTATATATTTAAATTAAGATCTTACAATTATTTAAGACAGGTGTGAGAGTGCATGCTTTTGCTTTCAGCGCTTGGGAGGCAGAGATAGGCAAATCTTTTTGAGATCAAAGTCAATAGTCAATCTGGTCTACACATCAAGTTTCAAGCCAGCTAGAGTTATACAGTGAGACCTTGTCTCAAAATACAAAAACAAACAAACAAACAACCCACAAATATTTGAATCTATTATTCTGTAGACTCTGGTAAAATCTTCCACATAAATCTTCTCATTTAATCCATAAAACAAACTAAGCAGGATATAGTAATGGTGTTAATCTTTACACAAAGGCAAAGGATGTTTGACATCAAGCCTGACCACTTGTGGAAACAACTCCATGATTCAACACACATGCTGTGGCTGGCAAGTCTTACCATTCTGTGGTATGCGTGTGCACACACACACACATACACACACACACACACACACACACACACACACACACACACACACACACACACATTTATTTAAAACAATTGACACAAAAAGCAGAATTGAATAAACTCTCAGAATCATGCAGGGGCATTTAATTCTCTTTTCATTTCCCTGTTTAGCTCTACAGACCTGAAAACTTCTAAAGATAGGAGGTTCTGTATATCAGATACCTAAAGAAAGACCTTCCTTTATTCCTACTATCTAGCTCAGCTTGTCTCAAAGAAGATTTATAACAGACTATGAAAATGAAACCCTGTACAGTCTACAACTGACATGTGCTTAGTGTTCAGGCCTGATGACCCAACCTGGAAGCCATATAGAGATGGATGCAGAAGGCCAATTCCATGAAGCTGTCCTCTGACATTCATTTGCACAGTCACACACTCAGAGATTCTGCTGAGATGAGAGCAGGTGGGCCTGCCCACTGGTGCCTGGCTGGCCAGTCCACCAGTGCATTGCCAGCATAGTGTGGATTGTTTTTCTTAATATTTCATGCAACAGGGATCCACATGACTTTGCTTTCCAAAACCTGGTATTAAAGGCCTGAGCCAATACCACCTGGCAATAAAAATTTTAAAGAATTTTTATGAATAATTCTGATGTGTATAACTTTCCATTTGAAACTTTAAAAATCTAATCCTAAGAATCATCCTCACTGTTACTGTCTTAACCAAGATATGAACACATGAACATATGGCATGTTTCCCAAGCAGGATTTTACAGAGCAGATATACACGGGAATTATGAAGTAAAGAAACATCATATAATCCACACTATTCCCCAAACTGTGCCTTTCTTCTTTGTCCACTTCTACATCTACTATTAACTATAGGTATGAGCACTGTACTGGAAGAAACATAAAGGATATGAGAGGGAAAAATCAAGCAATAACATGGGAAAGCTGACTATGCAAACTGTTAAAATTTTATAAAATGGAATGGACAGCACACACACACACACACACACACACACACACACAAACGAGAGTTGCTTTTGAAATCAGAAGTCCTAGGACTTTAGTGTCTTCGTTTTTTTTTTCTTCTTATGTTACAGGGAAAAAAAAGGAAAGAAAAAGAAAACAAGAAAGAACTAAAATAGAACTCTTAAAAGGTGATGGCCAGATTATAAAACCACTAAACTAAAGTAAGCTACAAGGAGTCATAAGCTCAGCGTCTCCCTATATACCTCAAATTTCCTAATTGAAAAAAAGTTCTAGGGCAGAAAAATGGCTCAGTGGATAAACTGCATTCAATCTCAAGGATCTGCAGGATAGAGGGGGAGAACTGATATCCAAAAGCTATTCTCTGACCTTTTTGATAAATTCCCTATCCCAATCCTCCCCCCTGATTCTATGAGGCCCCTATTCTCATCTCCCCTCCCCCTGCTTCTATGAGGGTGTTTCCCCACCCATCTACCCACTCCTGCTTCCCTGTCCTGGAATTCCCTACACTGTGGCATCAAGCCTTCAGAGAACTAAGGGCCTCTCCTCCCACTGATGTCGAACAAGGCCATCCTCTCCTACATATGTGGTTAGAGTCATGGGTCCCTCCATGTGTACTCTTTGGTTGGTGGTTTAGTCCTTGGGAGCCCTGGGGGGAGGGTCATGTTGGTTGATCTTCCAATTATTGTTCTTCTTATGGTGTTGCAAACCCTTCAGCTTATTTTTCTTTAACATTTCTTTGACATTATACTTAACCATGTGAGATGTTCTTTGACAGTTATTTTTCAGTAATAGTTTTCTTCCTGAAAATAGTGTCTCTAAAAGAGTACTTCTTACATATATAATATGATATCCAGTGTCCTTATTAATCATATTCTCTGATTAAAAGAGGCTGTCAAATACCCTGTTGTCAAACTTACCGATGCCGATGTTTACCTGTGACTTAAACAAGTGGAAACAGGATTTTCCCTCAGATGTTGGCAATATTGTCCACTGCCACTGAACACTGTAGCTAGGAGATGAGCAGAGGCATCTCTTGCTGGTAAGCTATTGTCAATAGATCTTCCACAGAATTCTCATAAAAGGTCTTTTGATACAATCCAGCCATCTATAAATGTATACCCCACTTTGTTAAGCAATGTTTATGTTAACTGTAATGTCAAGGAATTTTCCTCATTAAGCTTGTCTCTTAGTGCTTGAAGAAAGTCAATGGCTGACTTCTAAACTAACATTGGCTGTAGAAAGGCTCCTGGATCCTTAAGCGAGACAAATGGCCTCCTCCACAGTGTACACGTGAAGGTAAATCTCATTGATGCCTACGACAACGCCTTCTTTGTGTGGTTTGGGTTGAGTATGCTCTTCCTCTAATAAAGGCAAAGCGGCCTCACCTATTTTTCTAATTGTGCTCTCAGGAAGAGTTACAGAACCTCGAACAATCTCACTTTTCATATGCTACAGATACTGCCTTACTCATATGATGGGCTCCAGAGACGTGTGCCATCTCCGAACAGCTGTCATATGCTCTGGATCATTCTCATTGGTTAAGGTTTAATGTGGCCCCTTAGATAGACCCTCCTCTGGGTAACTCTGACTGCTGTTCCTCAGTCATAGACCTTTTTTTTTTCAGCTAGAAGCAGTTAAAAGCAGTCAGTCCCTGCAAGATCCTAACAGCAATTAGGGTGTGACCTCTTAGAGAAGGAAATGAGACCAACAGACTCCCTTTTAGGGAGACAGAGAGAGGAGCCAAGAGTTGGTAATAAATGTGAATTTTCAAAATGGCTAGCTTCTTCCTTACCCTTCTCTTGAGACAAAGGGCTAGCAGCTTGAAAAGAAGGCTTTGTGAGATTTTGTCTCTCATCCACAGGCCACGTGCTGATGTGACTCATTAAGTTCAAAGCTTAGTGAGGACATGTACACAACAGTTCTGGGCCAGTAAACCATTCCAGTTTCCTTCGAACTGACCAACCTTAAATTCCAAGAGGAAGATGCTTCAGAGACTTCAAAGCCCCCAGACTTGAAGAGACTGGATTTTTCAGCTTCCCAAGTCTGCTTATTTTTCTGTATCGCTTCATCACCCCCAATAAACACTTTTCTTCAACAGCTAATTCTTTCTGTGTTGCTTGAGATTTCTCTGCTCAGATATTTTTCTGACTTTTAATTATTTAATTGGCAGAGAAAATGAACAGGATCAAGACACCTAAGCAGTATCAAAACCCCTAGACTGTATCAGTGCAATGTCCACATCGGCTGCTGTTTCATTCAGACTCAACGCTCCTCTTGCTTCAAGCACTGAGGAGGAGATGTCAATTGTGGCACCATGGGTTGCATAGGAGACTCAGGGTTAGGGAAATCATCCATGAACAAAAATAAAGAGATGAGGATGTAATCCACATCGCTGAGATGTGGATTATAGAGGCAGTTTTTTTCCGGAGTATAAAGTAGACCAAGACTACCACAGACTGGCAGAGAATGGAGACTGGTGTAGGAAGGAGTTGCCAAGAGAACAGTGACCGTGTGGTGGTAGGTTATATTGTTCTGCTACATAAAAGAAAAAAGGAAACTGAGAGAACTGCCATATTTGGTGTAGGCTCTCTCTTCATCTGCTGAGACAAAAATGGCATTTGGGGGTGGGGAAAATAGCAGATGGCTTTTCCTATCAAATGCAACTCATGCCAATAAGTTCTTATTTAAAGCGAGTCTACAGTCAGAGGCTAAATTTGTTTTTCTGGCCACGGTTTACTGAATCCTGGGAAGAAGCCTGAAGGGTCAAACTTATTTTATTCCAAGAATGGGTATGGATGGCCTGGATCGGTCTATATTGCTCCTGGGCTCTACTGGGTTTACGGGCAGCTGCTCCCCTAGGTGGGGGCTTGTATTTTGATTCTGGGAACCTTGATTTTAAGAAAGCTAAGAACACGGGAGACTCTCTATCCTCCATGAACTCTAGTTGAACCCGACAGATGTTCAAACTTTTCATTTTCTCCTCCAGCGAGGCTTAATGGAGATTTTGTTACCAGGGTAATCATCTCTCTGTTTGCTCTATTAATCTAGGCTCTCTGAATGTTGACTCTAGATATATAAAGGCAGCTGAAATATCTGTTTTCCCGTTGATTTATCAGCTTGGATTTTTCACTTTGTAATTTTGCTCTCTAATATCAACCCCTTAATTTAAGCAAAAATGAAAAAAAGACAAATGTTTGACTGCCTTCAGTCTAATCTCAACAATGGAAAACGAATTTTAGTTGTTCTTTGGACTGTTTAATATTGGTTATTGCTCTAGCCAAACCCTGCTTGGAATTGTGGCTTTTGAGTCACACAGATCGTGTCCATCTAAGTGGCTGATCCATTTATACTTCCTAAAATATGTCACTTTCAGATGCAGAAGTGGAAGTCAGTGGCAGAATGCTTGCCTAGTATGGTTGATGCTCAGATACAAATCAGCACCAAAAGAGAAAAGCAAGCAAACCAGCTTTCATGGTCCTGTTTCCTTTCTAGTGTGAAGGTAGGAATACCACAGACGATAATTAGGAGGACTAAGTAAGATTATGTGTGTTTACTTCCTGCTTGTATGACTTGTCCTCAGAAAGTGAGTTCCTTAGTTTCTAAGGTAATACCAACTATGGGGAAGAGAGAGAATGGCCTGTGTGCAGAGACTAAATGACTCTCTCTGAACTATATGAGAGGACATGCAGAGCACACCTCCCAGAGGAAGAACAGTAATAGTTGCTTGAGTGACGGTCTGATTTGCTTTGCTCCACATACTGATGATCAGAGTCACTGTGGAGCACACAGTGCTCATTGACCACTGTTAGTGAGTGGAAAGTGTCTGAGGATAAAAAGGAATGTTGTTGCACGTGGCCCTACCCTGACAAAAGGAATTCTCTGTCTTTTTTTTTTCCACTTAAAACTATGTGGTCCTAGACATTTTGCCTGTGGTGCTCTCAGTGTTTTCCCCTGAAAGATTAGAATAGTAAATTAAGTTAGCTTTATGAGTGCCTCTAGGCCATAGATGGCAAATTTGAATCTGGTTTTGAATCTGTTGACAATATAAATAATACACCCAACATGCAGGTGTACTAGAATTGATAGTCACTTGCCAGGGGGACTCTCGGGGTTTCCTAATGTAGCTCTATTTTGAGAATTCATTTTCAGGAAGCCAAGGGCATTTCACGGATTCTCATCACCCTCATATAGACATTTGTCACTCCGTGTTTAAAACAAAATTGAAATTAACCCCTTGGCTCAAGCCTGTTTAGTTAGAAATAATCTTGAAATGCCCTGACCTGGAATAGTAAATTTTAATATACTTGACAATTAAAATGGACACACATTTGTCTAACTCTGAATATACTACTGCCTTTTATGGTTATTCATGCACCTATGATTAAACTAAAAGATACAGCAGGATTTGTTATGCACCAACAAAGAATCATGTAACATATGCAAACCTTATAATCATATCTACATTGCAATTGCTAACAGAAAACAAATTAAACAAACAAGGCATCAAACTCTGTATTTTCTACACAGAAACTTAGTCACATTATATAAACATTCAAATTCCTAAAACTTGGATTTCTCACCAGAAAATAAAAAGCACTTTCCTTAATAAATTTGTATGGGATAGAAATAAGATTTGCAGACCATAACACATGTATCACTTGCCATTAATACCATTGTTGAGAGCTATCTAGAACATATGGAATGATCCTTATTTCCATCTTTGTTTTCGACTTTTCATGTGACCTACAGTAGAAGCCTTAATAGTTCAGATTCCATTGATTATTTAAATTTTATAGTAGTGTATACTTCTCAGGGTATATGTCAAATGTACGTAGCAGAGTTTTGACAAATAGTTCTCAATTAATAATTAGGTACTTTGGCAGGCATTGCCAAGCTTGAAGAATATTGAGGAATAATATCCCTGTGGTGGTTTGAAAGCAAATATTCCCCGTAGGCTCATAGTGAGTGACAATGTTAGGAGTGTGGCCTTGTTGGAGGTTGTAAGACACAGGCTTTAAGGTCGCAGACTCTCAAGTCTGGCCAGTGTGTCTCAGTCTTGCTTCTGCTATCGGTGGATCAGGATGCAGAACTCTTAGCCTCTAGCACCATGTCTGCCTAAACAATGGTATACATGATAATGGGCTAAACCTCTGAACTGTAAGCCAGCCCTAGTTGAATATTTACCTTTATAAAAGTGGCTGTAGTCATGGTATTTCTTCACAGTAATAGAAATCTTAATTACATTGCTACCAGGTACTGGGCTGGGGTATTACTGCAATAGGCCTAACCATGCTTTTGTTTGGAGGAATGTGGACTTTAAGACTTTGGATTATAAAGGCAGATGCATACTTTATATGGGGATTAAATGGGCCATACTTGTACAAAAAAATGGAAAACAATAGTGCTGAAGGTAATGTTAACTGGAGACTCAGCTCGAGAGGTTTCAGAAGAGAAAAATTTTAATATGTGGCCTAAAGACTATTCTTGTGGTATTTTGGCAAAGAATGTGGCTGCTTTTTACCTTTTTCCAAAAAAATTGTCTGAGGCTAAATTGAAGAGTTTTGAATTGTGTTGGCAGAAGAAATCTCAAAACAGCCTAATATTGATTCTTTCATGTGGTTGTTAGTGGTCGATTTTACAAAGATCTATAATGAAAAGGAGCAAGCTAAGCAAGGAAAGTTACAAAATGTACAATTCGAGGAGAAAAGGGTCACTTGGAAGCAGTTTGGTGCTAAATCCTCTGTTCAAGAAGATAAACAGATTAAAGAAAAACCTGATGTTAAATGGAATAAAGGGAGTGGTGAACTCAGGACAAGACCCTAACCAGCTAAGCTTCCAACCTTGAAAAAAGATTAAAGTACAGTTTAAGTCCAGGCATCATGGTACATGTCTTTAATCCCAGCACTCAAAAGACAGAGACCGAAGAGTCAGGAGAGATAGGTCTCTGAGTTTGAGGCCAGCCTGGTCTGTATCAAGTTTCAGGACCTCCAAGCTTAGGCAATAAAAGAAACCATTGAAAACAGAAAACTGGTGAACATGTTCCAGTTCCAGCAAGAAACAGTACTTGGCATCTTTGGCCATGTGATTCTAGCTTTAGAATTAAGGATACAAAAAGAAAAAAAAAAAAGAGGAAGTATAATGTCCCTCAGAGGCCAGGTAAGTGTCAGGATTATCCCTGTGTGGAGAACCAGAGAAACCATTGTGCAAAATATTGGAGACGCCAGAGACAGGGGATACCAGCTAAGTACAGTTTCTAACAGGAAGTGGAAACAGTTCAAGAAAAAGAAGTGTGTTATAGTCAATAAAACTGGAAGGAGGGGGAGATTTGCAGAGCACTTTGACATCAGACATGGATCTGCAGTGTTTGGATTTTGCCCAGCTTGTTTTTGGTCTGACCTTGGTTCAATATTCCCTTTATTGTGCCTCCTTACCAACCTTTTGGAATGGTAAGGCATATCCTGTGCCAGCATATGTGGAAGGATATGATTTGCCTTCTGATTTTGATTTTACAGAAGATTACAGTTAAGAGATTGTGTGAAGCTCAGAAGAGACTTTGAAGTTTAGATTTTAAACAGGGTTGAGATTGTGATAGAATCTGAGGACTTTTGAAGTTGGATTGATACTATGGCTGCAAGCCTCTGGTGGCCAATGGAGTTGTGCTTGTTTGAAAGAAAATAACCCCCATAGGCTCATCACAAGTAGGGCTATTAGGAAGTACGGCCTTGTTGGAGTAGTTATGTCTTTGTTGAGGGAAGTGGGTCTCTGGGGATCATCTTTGATATTTGAAGCACAGCCTGACCAGCATGTCTCAGTCATCCTTCTGCAGCCTATGAATCAAGATGTAGAACTCTCTGCTCCTTTTTTAGAGCCAAGTCTGCCTGAATGTTGCTATGCTTTCCACAGGGTTGATAAGGAACTAAATCTCTGAACTGTAAGCCAGCCCCAGTGCAATGTTGTCCTTTATAAGAATTGCTATACTCATGTTGTCTCTTCACAGCAATAGAAATCCTAAGACAACACCCTTCTATAGGCTTAGATTTTTTCTAAACCTATTTTATTTAGAGTTCTAGAACACTTCAACCAATCAGAGGTAGGGGAAAAACGTTTAGAGGAAATTCTTCTTGTTTAGAAGAATTCTTTGGAGTGATTCCAATCTTCATTGTCAGGATATCAGCAGTCTAGCCCAATAGCAAACAACAAACAAAAATCTGTAGTGGCAGTTCAGTCCAACAACAAACACCCAAAACAAGTCTTAGTTGCTCGATTCAGCAGAAACTGTAAGGTTCCCCCAATCGGTAGAAGTCAGCAGAAGCGTCAAGAATCAGTCAGAATACCACAAGATATTCTTCTGCATGTATCTCTCTATAACGTGTTTATCAGCAAACACCAGCAAGGATCAGCAAAACATTGCAAGGCATAGCAATGCAAGAGAGTCCTCTCACTGTGGAGTTATATTTATATTCTTTCTAAACATCACATGCCCTCTCAAGCATCTGCTCCAGCAAAATATCATATGTTCCCTCACATGTCTGCTTCAGGAAACCATCTTCTCACAAGAGAGCTTCCAGAAAACATCAGGTGATACAACTAAGTTTCCAAAGAAGCGAGAAATTTTCACTTTACCCTCCCTCAATAATCAGCTTTGTCCTTTCCGAAGACTTAAAATACCATATGAAAGGGAGGAGGCAGAGGCACCAGCACTTTTGTAGAGGGAAAGGTCTGTATAGGGAACCTACTTCCTTATGACTGAATGAAGAGGCTGTGAATTCTACCTATGATGTAGTATTCTAAGTTGTCTTCTGAAATTTAGGCTATTGCCCCTCTCCTAGTACTAGGTCTCAGAAAAGGAGGGGTTTGAGGGTTCTGTGCTCTCGTCTCCTCATTTTTCTAAGTAACCTTTTCTCTCTCCTCTTCTCAATCAACCTCCATTTTCTGACACCTAGTCAATCAAAAGTGCGATCAGTAGAAGTTGAGATCTGACTTTTGGGTCTTTGTTACCTTTGTCTACATAACTATGCAAACCCTCTTCTGAGATTTTGTGTACCACACAAACCCAGTTTTGGTCCTGATCCTTTTCCTAACCTGTATTCCTCTCTGTCTTTCCTTATCTACTGACTATCTGAACAAAGGTCCTTACCACTGTGTCTCAGACTAAACCACATCCACCACAGATTTACCAGGAAGGTAAGGCTTGCCCAATACCAGGAGGCATCTCAGGCCTTCTCTGACTTCTCTGACTTCAATAGTTCCTTGGCTTTTGACATGTGATTTTTACAAACAAGGGCTCTCTTCTGTAAATGAGGCCCGTGCCTTTGATTGCTACCTAATGTTTAGGTGATGATTTACAGAAGTCTTGACTTCTGAGTTGTACTCCAAATTGTCTCTGCCAAAGGGCACCCAGTGGGCATGCCTTAAAATCAAATCTCAACTTTAGGACTAGCTGAACCTCAGATCTGCTACTATTATGTGTCTCTCCTCTCAGATCTGGCTGCAATAGCTAGACAATACCCATAAATGAGTTGGTACTTTCAATTTCCAAATTCTTATGCACTTAGCTAACTTCATCAAGTGAAATGACAAATGGTCAGAGGTCTTTGAGGCATGGCACTTCCTCTTCCAAACCTGAACAAGCAAATCAGATTTTACTACTCTCAATGTGCCCTTCCAAACAACCCTCCAATTCTGCTGCCCCATCTTCTCCTTACACCTTCTCCAGTTTCTATCCTGCCAACAAATCACCCCTAACAACTTTCATAAACTCTTCAACTTTAGCCCTCTCATCCCAGATCTTCATTCCTTCTACACTTCCCAGTTTTACCTTGCTCCTTCCGAACCCAGAGACTCCTGTCCTCCTGTCTTACCACCATCTACCTCCAACCTCCAACCTTTATGTACTTGTCCTGGGACCATGCCTTCCACTCCCTACTCCTCTCTTGCCATGACTCCACCACTTCCTCACCTTCTTTCTCTATTCTCCTTGTACTTTCCCTGAGATCTGCAAGCATCCTACATATATCTCTTTTCATAAGTTCTCCTTAAGACAGATTTTAGGACCAGATGGCCCTACCCTAGTCCAAATACTTTTTTCCAAGTCAGATATGTATCAAATAGAAGAAAATCTAGACTTGCTTTAAGAAAAAAAACCTTCTCTAGAAAAAAGTTGTATCATTTGACCCAAATCTACCACAAATGAATTCCTTCCCTCTGCTCACCCTGATGCCCAACTATCACTCTCTGACATTGGGGAGCTAGTGTATCTCTCCAAACTTAATCCTCAGGCTCTTTCCTCAAGAGGGACTGCACCCCATAAAATAGTTTTCCTCACCTTAACTACTTCTAAACCTGATGGCTCATCTTTGTGGATTCATCAATCTCACCTCACAAAGGACCCAACCCCCCTTTGAACAATACTTACTGGACCTCCTTATAAATAACCATAATTTCCCCTATGCCTGAACAGGAATGATTCAACATAAGCTAATGGCTATCACCCTATAACGACATCATTCATTTCTGATATATCTACAAGAAGATGGCTAATTCAAGTGGTCATTGCCACCTTTAAGGACCTTCTGGATGCTGTGAAGATCTGACTTTGAAAATCCTTCATTCCTTTCACCACTGACCAGATCTAATTATTTACATTAGTTCTTTATTTCCTTCTCTTTCTTTCCTGCCACGTGCTGTAACCCCTTGTTGATTCTGTTAGTTTGCTTTGGTGCAGCATTGCTGGCAGTAGAGATGGCCAGCGTAATCCTGAGTGACTAGAACAAAAAGATTCTCCTAACATTTTCTTTAACCTCATTTGTTAAAGCTTCATAAGTTGCCACCCCTTCTGTATTCCTGCTAGAGTGCCCCTCTATCTCTGACTATTCATCTGAAATAGCATTTCTACTGGGGCATTGTGCCTTCCTTGCTATTATGCTCCCCCTTCTGTTTATATAACTACTTCGCCTATTTCTTTTGCAGTTCCTTTCCTGTTCCAGGTTAACTGTGCATGTGACAAGTGATTCTGTTACACCATCATAACTTGATACTCACGAAGAAGCCTGTGTGTACTTCAAAACCTATTAGGTCCAAAAGGCCACTTATCTTTGTCATGTGGCAACTGTTTTAGAGTCTTTCTTTCTTTCTTTCTTTCTTTCTTTCTTTCTTTCTTTCTTTCTTTCTTTCTTTCTTTCTTTCTTCCTTCCTTTCTCTTTCTTTCTTTCTTTCTTTCTTTCTTTCTTTCTTTCTTTCTTTCTTTCTTTCTTTCTTTCTTTCTTTCTTTCTTTCTTTACATTTCAAATGCTATCCCGAAAGTTACCTATACCCTCCCCCTGCCGTGCTCTCCTACCCACCCACTCTCACTTCTTGGCTCTGTCATTCCTCTGTACTGGGGCATATAAAGTTTGCAAGACCAAGGGGCCTCTCTTCTCAATGATGGCTGACTAGGTCATCTTCTCTGGAGGTACTGATTAATTCATATTGTTGTTCCACCTATAGGGTTGCAGACCCTTTCAGCTCCTTGGGTACTTTCTCTAGCTCCTCCATTGGGGGCTCTGTGTTCCATCCAATAGATGATTGTGAACATACACTTCTGTATTTGCCAGGCACTGGCATAGTCTCACACGAGACAGCTGTATCAGGGTCCTTTCAGCAAAATCTTGCTGGCGTATGCAATAGTGTCTGGGTTTGGTGGATGATTATGGGATGGATCCCCAGGTCGGGTAGTCTCTGGATGGGCCATCCTTTTGTCTTAGCTCCAAACTCCATGGAAGGAGTTACAGAGACAATGCTTAGAGTTTTTCTTGCTGTGATGAAACACTATGACCAAAAATCAAGTTGGGGAGGAATTATCCAGATTATACTTCCTTATTGCTTATTATTCCTATTGCTTATTCTTCACTAAAGGAAGTCAGAAGAGGAACGCAAGCAGAAATTTGGAGTCGGGAGCCAACGCAGAAGCCATGAAGCGGTGCTGCTTACTTGCTAGCTCCACATGGCTGCTCAGTCTACTTTCTTATAAAACCTAGAACTACCAGCCCAGGGATGGCACTAACCACCATTGACTGATGACTAATTTAGAAAATGCCTTACTGTTGGATCTCGATGAGATATTTCTTCGGCTGTCACTTTTGTGTGTCTGATGACTTCCTCTCTTTTGACATGCAAAACCAGCCAGTACAATCCACCCCTTGACAACTTGACATACAAACATATCACTATTAAGCCCCACCCCTTCCTTTCTTATTCATTCCCAAGATCTCACATTAAAAACACAAAAACTTTAAAAGTCCCACCATGTTTATAAATTCAAACATATTAAAGTTTCAGTCCTTTAAAAATATCCAATCTCTTTTGAAATCCAAAGTCTTTTAAAATTCAAAGTCTCTCAGCTGTGGGCTCCAGTAAAATACTTTTTTACTTTAAGAGAGGAAAAATCAGGGCACAGTCACAAATCAAAGCAAACACAAATTACAACTGTCTAATGTCAGGGATCTTTACTCATGATCTAGACTCTCCCAAAAGGCTTGGGCCATTTCTCTAGATCTGCCTTCTGTAGCACACACGGCTTCTCTTTTAGGCTTGAGCTTATTCTACTCCACTGCTGCAATTGTTCTTGGGGGCCATCCTATGGTACTGGCACCTCCAAATGTACTGGCATTCCCTTGCTGGAACTGGGCTGCACTTTCACCAGTAACTTCTTATAGACACTCTTCCTAGTGCCAAGCCTAGGCTTCTTTTCATGACCCCTTCATTTCTGGGCCTTCAACTGCTACTGAGACTGAACCATCACCAATAACCTCTCCTGTCACCAATAACCTCTCCTGGCCTCTCACAGTACTAAGCCTCAGCTGTTCTCTGTGAACGCTTCATGACTTCAAAACCAGTACTCTTAAACATTCCCAAATCAGGCTGTCAACATGAGGTACAGCCATTGTTCCCTGCAGAACACCACTTCTCTGTGTGCTCAGGAAACACTTCCCAGCAGGTTTCACCACAGGGATACTGGTCTCTTCTTAGTCACTACTAATTCTGTAGGTCCAGCTGACCATAATCAAGTATCCTGGCAAGGCAGTGTTTTGCTTTAGTAATTCTAGTATCTTGTTAATCACAGCTGATTCTTCAGCTCTAGCTAACCATAACCACAGAATCTTAGTTCAAAAATAACAAATGGTCCAATAGAGTCTTTAAACTCTCCTATGAAACGTCATTAGCCAGGCTAATTATCTGCCATGCTCTCAACATTCTTATTATGCAAGCTCCAATAGAACATCCCACAGAGCTCTTAACCCTCAAATGGCTTTCCTAGATGAAAATTCCAATGTCTTTTCATAATTCTCCCCCAAAACACAATCAGGTATGTCACACCCTGTACTAATTTCTGTTTTAGTTAGCATTCCTATTGAAGTGAAGAGACAACATGACCATGACAACTCTTATAAAGGAAAACATTTAATTGGGGCTGGCTTAAAAACAATAATTGGGGTTTCAGATGTTTTGCCTATTATTGTCATGGTTAGAAACATGGCATCATGCAGGCAGACATGGTGCTAAAGAAGCAGCTGAGAATTCTACATCTAGATCCAAAGACAGCAGGAGACTGTGTCACTAGGCCTAGCTTGAGCATATGAGAGCTCAGGGCTACTTTTACAGTGATCTACTTCTTCCCAGAAAGACCACACAACTCCAAAAGGGTCATACCTCCTAATAGAGCTACTCCCTTTCTGCCAAGTATTCAAATACATGAGTCTATGGGGAGCATTCCTATTCAAACAAATTATGAATGGCAAAATAAGCTGGCAGAAATAATAGGTGATAGGGCTCTAGACCTTAGTGGGGCCTGAGAGCTTAGCACAACTTACTCCATCGTGTATGTTCCATTTAGGCTGTAAAACTTAGCACCTAAACAGCACCACCTGACAAAACTAAAACAAACGCCTAATCCATCAAAATATATAATTCTGGTAGTGTCTCTAAATGTACAAATACTGCTGTCTTACTTCTGTAGTTCTACTTTTAGCTAATAGTTCTTGTTAACTGAAGTATGTCATGGTTTTTGTCTTTAAAATTCACCCTGGGAAAAGGGCATGACTACATTGGCATTCACAAATCCTAGTATAGTCACCTGCTGGTGAATAACAACTTTCCATTGGCTCAAACCTATGTCTGAGCAGTCTTCTCTCATAAATATTCCACAACAGAATATATTCCCCTCAATAAAAATACTTTATTTAGGTTTACCATCAAAGCAGCAATGGTTTGATGGGAGAGATACCCCATTTCTTTTGTCCCTTATGAAGTTGCTGTATGTCCTACTAGGGATATCTCTTTCATCCCCTACGGATCCACTCCCTTATCTACCTACACCCACAATATATGCAATCCTCCTTGACTCCAGCTTTACATTATACAGAACAGTGCATCTTGTTTGTTAAGGAGACAGTCTGGAGGTGGAAGGAAGATGGAATTGGGGGCCATCATTTTTATCTAAAGATTTTTGTTCCCTAAGAGTCCCCTCCCAAGTTCCAGCACTCTCCTACCTCCAGCTATACCTCAAATTACCCCGAACACTTTATTGAACCTGCTCCCAAATAGTTCTAACTCTTGCAAGAGTTTTGTGGCTTACTCCTCCTTTCCATCCATGAATGAAGTTAAACAATTAAAATATACCTATAGTATTAAAGGAAATAGAAACAGTTATTAAAAGTCAAAAAAAAATCATCCAGGGCCAAATGGTTTTAGCACACAATTCAATCACACACACACACACACACACACACACACACAACACACACACACACACACACACACACACACACACACACACACACACACACACACACAAGACCAAGTACTAATATGCAATACTCCTCAAACTTACCAGAAAAATAGAAACAGAAAAAACACTGCCAAATTCTTTTTATAAGGCTACGGTCACTCTAATATTAAAGCTACACAGACACGCATCAAAGAGAGAGAGAGAGAGAGAGAGAGAGAGAGAGAGAGAGAGAGAGAGAGAGAGAGAGAGAATTACAAAGCAATTTCCCTCATGAACATAAAAGCAAAAATACTCAATAAAATACTCACAAACTGAATCCAAGAATATATCAAAAAGATCATCCACCATGGATAAGTAGGTTGCAGTCTACATATGCAGGAATGGTTCAGCATATGAAAATCTACCAGTGTAATCCATCATATAAACAAACTGAATAAGAAACACATGATCATATCATTTTATGCTGAAAATCCTTTGAGAAACTCTAATACATCTTCATGATAAAGTTTTGCAGAAATTATGGATAAAAGAACACCCCTACACACAATGTGGGCAATATGCAGCAAGCCTATAGCCAACATCAAATTAAATCAGAGAAACCCAAAACAATTCCACTAAAGACAGGAGCAATACAAGGCAATCCACTCTCTTCATATCAATTAAATGTAGTGTTTAAAGTTCTAGATAGAGCAATAAGACTAGATGGAATCAATGAGATACAAAGTAGAAAGGAAAAGATCAATGTATCACTATTTGCAGGTGAAAAGCAACCCCCAAATTTCTGCCCCTTGACAGTTGATAAACACAGATAAAACAGCGAAGTGGCTGAACACAAGATTAACTAAAAAAGAGTAGTCCTCCTATTTAAAAATAATAAATGGGCTAAGAAATAAATCAAGTAAACAACACCCTTCACAGTAATCACAAATAATATAAAATATATTAGTGTAACTCTAATGAAGCAAGTGAAAGACCTGTTGTCCTACTTAGGGTTTCCATTGCTGTGAACTGACGTGATGACCAAGACAACCCTCATAAATAACAGCATTTTATTGGGGCTGTATTGCATGTTCAGAGGTTCAGTCCATTATCATCAAGGCTGAAAGCATGGAAGCATTCAGGTAGGCATGGATCTTGAGAAGAAGCTGGGAGTTCTAAATCTTGTTCTGACAATGATCAAGTAAAGACTGTCTTCCAAACAGCTAGGAGGAGGAAGGTCAGCCTACTCCCACAGTGACACACTGCGTCCAACAAGGTCACATCTCCCAACAATGCTCCCTATGAGCCAAGCATATTCAAACCACCATACCTGTATGCCAAGAACTTCAAGTTTTTGAAGAATCAAATAGACAAGATATCAGATGGAAAGTCTTACATGATCATGTATTAGTATGATTAGTACAGTAAAAATGGCCTGCTCCTAGAGGCTTTGCAGGTATGGCTGCTATGTCACATGTATGTCATTTAGTGGCAGACAGGAGACAGGCTATGTCTAGGTCATAGTGTTTTGTCTTATGAACATCTGAATGGTTAGTAGCTATGATGGTTTGTATACGATTGACCCAGGGAGTGGCGCTATTTGGAGGTATGACCTTGTTGGAGTAGGTGTGGCCTTGTTGGAGGAAGTGTGTCACTGTGGGTGTGGGCTTTAAGACCCTCCTCTTATCTGCCTGAAAACCAGTATACTCATAGCAGCCTTCAGGTGAAGATGTAGAACTCTCAGTTCCACCTAGACCATTCTGCCCGGATGTTGCCAGGCTCCAGCATTGATGATTATGAACTGAACCTCTGAACCTGAAAGCCAGCCCCAATTAAATGTTGTTCTTATAAGAGTTGCCATGGTCATGGTGTCTGTTCACAGCAGTAAAACCCTAACTAAGACAGTAGCCTAACATTCCCTGAAAAAAAAAAAAGTGAGCCTGAGATGACCATCAGTCTAAAGCCAGGGGTCTTGGACAGTGAACTAGCCAGAGATGACCACATGCAGGCCCTGATGGCTCCCAGACCTGGATCCAGCTGGAAACTAGAAGAACATGAGACTTAAGACCCTTGAAAGGGAGAAATACAGAGATAGATAAACCTCATATGGGGCCTGGTGATCAGAGAGCATGAGATAAGGATTAGACAAGTGCCATCGGGTTCTGACAAGAAGCTAGCCTGAGATGATCACCAGTCAGGTGCCTTGCAGGCTTGGAGTGGACACTTGAGACGACTGCTTCCTGTACTATAATGTACAAGTGGGGTATAACGTTTCTGAGACCATTTCTGAGATGCCTTGGACACTCTGAGATGCAGGGATCCACTAAGAAGAGCAAGGAAGTAAGTAAGTGGTGGATAAATGGAAGAGAAAGAGTAACAGAAGGATGTGGGCACAATGAAGAGAGGCAGAACTGGAGACCTGAGGGTAGTGAGGAACAGTCCAGTGTGAGTAGCTGTTGATGCCACCTGGGACCATGGTGGGGTCCTGGCATATGCTATTACCAGGGATCACATCCTGGTTCATATCCCTGCAGCAGCAGAGGTCTGTTTTCTGTCCACAAAAGTCCAGGCAGAAGTCCCTGATCTGGGCTACCATTTGGGGACATGTTGATATCTGATGGAGGACTGTGCTGGAGTGGACCTATATCTTACCTGGGCACCATGGGAGAGCTGGCCCTGCCCCCAGTCAGTTGGAGTACTTAGGAGAAAGGGCTTTACAATTTTCAGAGTTGCTGATGGGTCAGTCCCTAGAAGATATAAATGTAGGAGACCTGGCCCTACTACTTATTCTCCTTGCAGTGGCATGGAGCAGAGAAGGATACCGTTCTTCCAGCTTGCCCCTCTCTACCTGCAGGAGCTGGGAGTCCTGGGGTCATGGGAGCAGAAAAACTGTTCCTTTCCCTCATCTGCTGCAGCACTCAGAAGAGAAGGCTCTGCAGCTCATTTGGGCAGCACAGTAGAGTGGATCCTGATGAGGGAGTGAGGCTGCTTTCAGGGTTAAAATTAATAATAAAAAAAGCTATGGAAAAATAAAAAAATATAAAATTTAAATATGTTCTACATTCTTAGCCATCAGGAAAATGCAAATCAAAACAACTCTGAGATTCCTTCTTACACCTGTCAGAATTGCTAAAAACAAAGCCACAAGTCACAGCTTATTTTAGAGAAGGAATAGAGCAAAGGAGACACTCCTCATTGCTGATGGGAGTACAAACTTGTACCCTACTTTGGAAATCAATGTGGGGGTTTCTCAGACAATTGGGAATCCAGGCCTCAAGGCCCAGCTGTACCACTCCTGAGTATTTACCCAAAGGACACTCCATTCTACCACAAGGACCCTTGAGCAATTATGTTCATAGCAGCTTTTTCATAATAGCTAGAAACTGGAAACAGCTTAGATGTTCTCAACTGAAAAAAATGGATAAAGAAAATGTGGTACATTCACATAATGGACTATTGCTCAGCTATTCAAAACAATGATATCATGAAATTGCAGGCAAACGGATGGAACCAGAAAAAAAAAATCATCCTAAGCAAGGTAACCTAAACCCAGAAAGACAAACATGGCATATACTTATATATCAGTAGACACTGGCTGGAAAGTAAAGAATAATGATCCTGCAATCCACAGATTCAGAGATGCTAACTAACAAGAAGGACTCAAAACATGACACACAAATCTCATTTGGAAGTGAACATAGAATAGACATGGTGAGTAGGGGGGAAGATGGAGATAGAACTAGATATTCTATAATTAATGTCCTAATTTATGAACAGTTTTGAAGAAAATTCCTTGGGCTACAGAAAAGAGTGTTATTTAGTTTTTGGATTGAATGTTCTGTCAACACTTGTTAGGTCCATTTGATGTATATCATTCAATGCCAATATTTATGTTCAGTTTTTTTTTTCCTGGATCATTCATCTATTGGATATAATGATGTATTTAAGTCACCTATTATCAATACATTGTTTAATCTGTGACTTTATAGCTAAACTTATTATTAGGAACTTATTGAAAAATAAAGCTTTTGTACTGCTCAATTAGGTTATATGACAGTTTCATCTTTACCAGTTAAATTGTGTTTTCTGAACTTACAAGCTTATACAAATTTCACTTATAAACAACCAAAAGGCTTCCTCTCTTATTGCTTTTTCATTTCTGAATTCTAAACCCCATTTACATACTTCTACTGTTTGAGAAATCCATGTGCATATGTAATGTGTTCTATAAACTTTCCTCAGATTTCTATCCCATCTCTACCATTTTATCCTCCAAAATTCATCTTTTTTTTTTTTAAAGGCAGAATCCATGTAGCATTGCTTGGGTGTAGATCCATCTACCCAAATGAATCATGAGTCATTTTGCAGGGATGCATTCCTGAAGAAAATTGATTTTTTTTCCTCTTCATCAGTGTTAAGTTGCTGATAGTCCCTCAGATAGAGGAAGGGAATTATGACTCCAGCACACATTCATGCTGGGGTTTTGACTAGTTTGATTTTGTGCATACAGTCACAGCTGCTGTGAGTTCATGTGTGCAACAACCCTGTCATGTCCAAAAAACAATTGTTTTCTTTTTCTTTTCCCAGAAGTCAACCACTATTGCTTTTATAGTCTCTCCTAGTTAGGGTTTGTACTGCTGTGATTAAACACCATGATCAAAAGAAAGTTGAGAGGATGAAGGTGTTTATTTGGCTTAAAATTTCATATGACGGTTTATTGTGAAAGGACACCAGGACAGGAACTCAGACAGAGTGGGCACCTAGCGGCAGAAGCTTCATGCACTCCATGTATTTCATGGAGGGATACTCCTTATTGGACTGCTCTTCTTGGCTTTCTTAGCCTGCTTTCTTATAGAATCCAGGACCACTTCAATATAAATCACTAATTAAAAAAAAAAAGTTTCTACAATCTTGCCTACAAGCCCAATCCTATGGAAGGAGTCATTAACTTAGGAATCTTCCTTTCAGATGACTCTACCCTGTACCAAGTAAATGTAAAATTAGCCAGTGTGCAATCTTTCCTGCTTTCTCTTCTATAATGATCCATGAGATCTGTGGGTAGCTGTATTGTATAGGTATTCTAGTTAGGGATGAGAACTCCAGAGTCTCTTATGCTCTGCAAGGTAATCTATTATAAATTTCTGTGTTAGTCACTAATAATTTTGAGAAGAAAGTTCTCTGATGCGATCTGAGAGATGTACTAATTTGTGGTTATAAAGATAAGTACCCACTGGTCAAGTTGTTTCTATGTCCACTCAACAGAATAAAAGTAATAATTTCTCCCCTGGAACTAATCATCTATAAGTGGGTTCCGGTAAGGCTTGTCTTATGAAACAGACCTTAAATCCAATTAGAAAGTGGTTGGTTACTCCCATAATATTTATGCATTAATTATACCAGTGGGCATATGTTGCCAAGGCCAGTGGTTATTGTAGCTCATAGTTTTGATTACTTTTCTCCCCTGGTAGCATACATAGCATCTTCCAGCACTATGAAAGTGAGTAGGGCTGAATCTAACAGGTTGGTATCAACTCTCTTTACACTTCTTAATTAGGATCATCTAAACTTCAATAATCTTCAAACTGTTTATATAAGCAATTTCTCAACTAATTCATCCACTTACCTCTCCTCTATAAATTTTCTATTTCTCTTATATTATTTCCCAGTGGCACTCAGCTTACCTTTCAATTCAGACCTTTATTGATTAAAATCCTAATGATAAAAAATAGTACTATTATTTATCATGCTCTTTATTCCTTTATTTTCCAAAAGTTAATAGAGTTGAAAGGGTAATTGATCTTAGCTGATAATTACTACATTCTTATAATATGTCTAAATATCAAGTGGTGTTGAAATTAGGTATGGTGCCCTGAGTGTTTGGGTGGAAAGTTGGGGATTAAGCTATAATCCGAGCTCAGATAAAGAATGAGTATAAGAGTACAGTGAGGAAAAACAGTCCATAAATAAATTCTTAAATGCATTCAAAGACCACATAAACAACTGAAAAAATAAAAAGCTTAATAAATGGCCTATAAGAAGATTTAATAATTGTAACTTGATAATAAAAAATTACATTTAGTTAAATATAAAGTGATGTGCAAAGCATCAAAAGGGGAATTAATCTAATTAGCATACTTGGAATTGAAAGTTAGGCAGGTGAATTAGAACTTCTACAAAACAATAGAGGTAAAATTATAAGCAAGTACAAACAAAATGTGAAAGATATATGGAACACCATCATG
Organism: Mus musculus; assembly: GCF_000001635.26. NCBI lineage: Eukaryota > Metazoa > Chordata > Mammalia > Rodentia > Muridae > Mus > Mus musculus. Next base: position 58,010,013 of record NC_000073.6, read on the forward strand.
AAGACTGAATTCATTCATGGATCACAGGTACAAAAGAAGTACAAGCCAAGACCATGAAACGCAGAGTTAATAAATCATAGCACAAAATTTCCAAATCTAGATGAGAAAACAGGAAATATTTAGAGTGTCAAACAGATAAGACCATAAAAAAATCTCTATAGTATGTTAGAGCAAAAATAATAAATATACGAAATGAAGAGTAAAAAGGCACAGAAGAGAACTATCAAGTAAAAATAAAATAGATTTTTTTTAAAAAGTCTAAAATCCAGGAAGGCATAGAATGATATATTTTAGAGTCTAAAAGACTGATAATTCAGATCACTCGGCCACAATTGAAGGGGCAAGGAGACTTAATATGATAATCATAAAATTAAGGAACTCATGATCACTAAGATAGTACTACAGAAAATATATGAAGGAATTATACACACTGTAGACTGGGATAAATATTTATAATGTTACAGGAAAAAGTGAACTGCCCTAGAACAACAGGTAAACAAGTAAAGATTAAGAAAATTGTGAATTATATAAAAATAAACACAAAAATAATACATACTTTTCAATTATAAATGTAGGTGTTAATGATCTCAATTCTATTAGCAAACACAGACTAGCAGCTTCTGTTAAAACACTATAGTCTATCTATTGTTTCTCCTCTAAGAAATATACCTCACTAGAAGAGAAAAATACAGCCTTACAAACTAGAGGAAAAAATAGTATGTCAGGGAAATGGAACTAGAAAAACAAAATATGAAATTAATAATTCTAAAAGGAAACAAATTAGACTTTGAATCAAAATTAGGTAAAAGCGATAAAGAAGATTTCATATGTAATAAGGTAGCAACTCTTAGTTATGAATAACAATTCTAATCACACAACCCATCAGTGCACCCAATTTCATAAATAAACACGACTGAATATTGAGTCACAGATTAACAGTCCTCTCACACCAATAGAGTTCATTCTGATCACAAACTAATTTTCTTTTAAATCTAAGTTAAATAACATTATAGACCAAAGAGACTTAACAGGTACCAACAGAATACTTCAGCCAAACACCATTAAATACTGATTATTTTCAGCAATTCAGGGAACTTTATCTAAAACATAGTTTATTGAAGTATACAAAATAAGTTTGATTAATATGAAATAATTGATTGTCTTAATAAATGAAAAATAAATTGAAAGTGATTCATTCTACTGATTATAGTAAATTAAAACTAGAAATACCCTACATAAACTATATAGAATATGTAATGTAGTGGAGACTAAATAACACATTAATGAGTCATTGAAGAAATGGAAAGACAAAACTTCTAAATCCTCGGAAAACACTCTAGTGGTTCCGTGGAACACAATGAAAAGAGTTCTCAGTGGCAAATGTATAAATATCTATATTAGAAATTATGAATGTCAAACGAATTACTTGAAGGATCTCAGAGTGATAAAAAAGCAAAAACAGAAGAAAAAGCTGAACTTTAAAGCAGTGGGTAAAAATAAATAAGAAGGAGCAAGAAGGAAATGAATGAAATGTAAATGAGCAATACAATGAATCAATGGATGAGGAGTTAGCTCTGAAAGGAACAAAATGGACAAAACCATAGGTAAACTAACTAAAGAAATATAAAGAAGGCCCAAATTAATAAAACTAGAGGTGAGAATAAAAACATTATAATAGCTGTCGTGAAAATAAATGATATCATTAGGGCTTACATTGAAAATCTTTACTGCAACAAGAAAAAGCCAAATATACAGCTCATCATGAATGTTTGTTTTCTTCTAATTCATGAGATACATTAATGTTTGGTGGCTTATATCTACCATTAAAACAATTTTCTATTTTTTAAAAATAATTTTATATTGTCTTTGAGAATTTCATACAATATACTTTAATCATGTTCTTTCCCTTGCTCCACCTCATACAGAATTCTCCCCACCTTTATACCCATTCTGCTTCATGTCCTTTCTGTAATAAAACAAAGCAAAGAGAAACAAAACATAGGCTCTGATTTGTGTTGACTGATTATTCCTGAACACTGGGTAGTTCCTAGAATGTGGTTAGTAGTCACAGTGTCACTTCAGAAAATAAAACTGGTTTAGCTTCCTCGGCAGTCATCAGTTCTTGGCACAAAACGGGACTTTTATTTTTCTTCTCCTCTGTGCTGGCATTTTGTCTGACTTGAGCTTCTGTGGATCTTATTCATGACTGTCACAGTCTCTGAGAGTTCATAGATCTCTATGCTGCTGTCTGAAAAAAATGTCTTTCCTTCAAGTTACCTACCACATCTTGTCCTTAGAATCTTTATGCATCATATTACTTATAGATTTCTAAGCCTTGAGTGGGTGGAATGTATGCGACATCCTATGTAGGCAGAACCTTTCAAAGTCTCTTATCCAGATGTGAGTTTCTGTGTTAATTACTGTCTATGGCAAACAGATTTTCTGATGAACATTGACTAATGTACTGATTTATGTATGGATGTAGTAATATGTCATTAGGACCATGAGTGATATGCTAGTCAATGGTGTCATAATGTGTCATTTCATTAGTCTGTTCATTTAACAGAATAATAGAACATATTCTTATAGTGTCCATGACCTATCTAGTCTTCGATCCTTGACCTCACTTATAGTATCAGGTGTGGTGTTCATCTTATTAATCAGGCTCTCAATCTGATCAGGAATTGGTTAGTTATTTCCATAACATTTGTTTCATAATTGCACTGGTGCCCTATCTTATTAGGTGTCTATTAGTATAGCATGTAGGAGTCATAAGTGTTATATTAATGATTACTTTCTCTTGAGATAGCATGTATAGCACTTCTAGCACAATAATCACTAGCCAATAGGCATAAAGTTTTTAGTTGAGTACCAGGTAGATTTATTTCTCCATGTTCTATAACATAAATAGGTGCTGTCACTGGCCATAGGGTCTCACCATCGAGTTATGTGTGAGTGTTTTGCATATGAAGTTCAAGATGATTTTATTCAATTTATGTGAAAAATGCTGTTGGAAATTGGTAGAGACTCTGTTGAATATGTAGATTGCTGCTAAGTATTATTCCAAGATAATGTCTATTGGATAGAGTTTAATTGAGTCTATTGGATAAAATATTGTTTCTCTCCTTTTTTCTAAGTATATTAGGCATTTGTATAGAGAAACAATATTAATGTCTGTACATTTACTTTGTATACTACTGTATTGCTTAAAGTGCCTAAGCAATATAGAGTTTTCCTAGGAGAGTCTTTAGGGTTTGGGTTTTTTTTTTCTTTTTTCGAAGATGGATATGGAATCACATGAGCTGCAAATAAAGATGCTCTGACTTCTTCCTCCCCTGTTCTCATTCTGTTAGCATGCTTCTGTTGTATGATTGCTCTAGGTTAGACTTAACAAATATGGATAAAGTCAATACCCTTGTTTTGTTCCTAATTTTGGTGATAATTCTTTGCATTTCTACTTAGAGTGATGGTAGGTGCAGCATCTTTATTGCTTTGAGATATCTCTGTTTTATCTATAGTATCTCCACTACTTTCATCATGAATGATGAATATTTTGTGAGAGTCTGGCATCTGTGGTATTTGGGGGCTTGTAGAAAGCCTGTCTGGACCCTTTTGGCTTTTCATTGAAATGTCAGGTGTTATTATAATAGGTCTTCTTTCATATGAAAAGACTTGTTATTTTCCTTTGTGGATTTTAATATTTATTTTATTGTACATTTATAAATGTGAATTATGCAAATACATCATGTGCAGGCATGAAACCCAAAAGGTCAGAAAAAGGTGTAAGGTCCCCTAGAACTGGGGTTACCGAGGTTTACAGCTGTCACGTGAGTCCTGGAATTTAAAACCAAGTCCATAGAGTCAACTCTCTAGTTTCTCTTTATATCTTTTTATCCTTTCTTTGTTTTGCACATTTAGTGTTTGATTATTATGTACATTATATTATGTTATAATATACTATACTACAATATTATATTGTATTGTATTATATTATATTATATTATATTATATTATATTATATTATATTATATTATATGAGTTTCTTCTGTTTGTTCATCTGGAGTTACCTATGCCTATTGTACCTCAGTAAGAATCTTTTTATTTAGATTGAGGAAATTTTCTTCTATGACTTTAATAAAAATGTTTTCTGTACCCTTGAATGAGGTTTCTACTTTCTCATTAATACCTTTTATTCATGGACTTTGTCTTTTTATATTTTCCCCGATATTCTGGCTGTTTTGTGCTTAGAATTATTGTTTTTTATTTCATGTTTTCTTTTACTGCATGAGCTCTTTCTTCTACTTTTTCTTTAAAACCTGATATTCTCTCTTTCCCTTGATTCTATTTGTTGGTGAGAATTTTCTCTGAGTTTTTCAATTTTAATTTCATTTCAGTTTGGCTTTTCTTTAAGATTTTATTTCTTAGTTAAATTCTATTTTCATATATGTTTGGTTTTGTGACATCTGTGTTAGAATATTTGTGGTGTGTCTTGGTGTGGATATCTAGCCTTTGTTGAATTGGAGTTCAGCTCATTCTTTGATATTACATCAACCTATCATGCTGTGGACAGGATGAATAGTGTTTTGTTTTCAGTCTTGTATCCATACTACATTACATGGTTCAGACTCAGTCATTTCAGATTAGTGACAGATTGATGAGCAGTTTGTTAAAGAAGACTGGATCTTGTATCTTTAACTAGGGTTCTGGTAGGGATCCCAGGGGCCAATAGTGGGAAAAGGGTAATAGAGAGTTGGCCTGACTTGGGGGCTAGCCCAGTTGGGCTTACTGATGGGCTGGCTCTGAAGTTTTGGTTTGGACTTAGTGTCCAAATCCAGTTCAGGGTCTAGTCCTCAGGTCCAGTGGTTGGTGAGGTGACTGACAGTGGGGAGGTAGGTGGTGAAACTGGCTCTGGGATTTCCTAACATTGTAGTTGGGACTTCAAATTCACACTTCAAGCAGTCTTAGGTAGGCACACTAGGTGGAGTGACTGATAGCTGAGCAGTTGCTGGTTCTTTTTCTATTTTGCAAGCACACATTTACTAGTATTTATAAAGGTTGTATTAAATATGTGGATAAAAGATGGGTAGAGGAAAATAAAAGAAAAGGAAATGGAAATTTTTGGAGAAACAAATACCCTTCCAAAATTAATCTAAGAACACAAAACATAACCCACCTCAATTAAACCAAGAGAATATAAATCATTTAAACAAAAAAGTCTATAAACAAAAATGCCTGGGTCTAGGTCAATTTGCTGCTGAATTGTAAAAAGACCATTAGTAAATGATCAACATCAGTGTTTATCTAAATGTTCCACAAACTAGAGATGGAGGGACTGGTAGGACACATGTTTAAGAGGACTAACATTACCTAAATAACTAAAATTGATTATATAGAGGTGGGTTGGGAGGAGACTGTAGTTTCCCCAGGAGACTGTCAGTTTCTCTGATATGAATATATTTTAAAATTTTTCAATAAAATACTTACAAAAATGAATTCAGCAACTGTAGCTGTCTTTTGCTACTTTGTGGATTTGTCTTTCTTCCACCCTTCTTCTTTTTCTAACCTTTCAACCCTCTAACACTAGATAGGAGATGAAAATGATAAAGGGAAGAAAGAGATCCCTGAATAAAATTAGGTGTTGCAAAGGGAACAACAATGTCATTAGACTACTCCCTGCTGATGAGGGGTATGGAGTTCCTTTGGACATGTTTGATCTTCACCATCATGATATCTAATTTCTTGTTTCTTCTTTGGGCACTTAACAAATCACAACCATTATCTTCTTCTTTGTGCATAACTACATAACCAACTGCAACCAACAACAACAAACCAACAAACAGCAACCCACATAACTTCTCAGGGACCATCATTTGTATACTCCCTGAAAAGTCCCCAGAATTCCAAACAACACACAATTGCAGAAACAGTCTGCTGTTGGCTAAATTATGCCCCTGCTAGATAGAGTATGAGGTGAATCATTGCCAGCTGCTGTAGACAATCCGAAGCAGCCCCACATATCACACCTGAAATGAGAACAAAAACACATTCTTTTAATACTCCTGTGTTTTTTTAAAGAAAGCAGAATTATAGAACTGACACTACAAGCAACACATTAAAGACACAATTAAATATTACCAACTTGGTTCAATTTCAAAGATACAAAGATGGTTCAACATACATAAATTAATAGTATTATCTATCACATGAGTAAACTCAAGAACAGAAATCAATCTGTTATCTCAATAGATCAAGAAGGGGCCTTAGGACACATGCTCCACTATGTTCATAGCAGCCTTATTTATAATAGCCAGAAGCTGGAAAGAACCTAGATGCCCCTCAACAGAGGAATGGATACAGAAAATGTGGTACATCTACACAATGGAGTACTACTCAGCTATTAAAAAGAATGAATTTATGAAATTCCTAGCCAAATGGATGGACCTGGAGGGCATCATCCTGAGTGAGGTAACACATTCACAAAGAAACTCACACAATATGTATTCACTGATAAGTGGATATTAGCCCCAAACCTAGGATACCCAAGATATAAGATATAATTTGCTAAACACATGAAACTCAAGGAGAATGAAGACTGAAGTGTGGACACTATGCCCCTCCTTAGATTTGGGAACAAAACACCCATGGAAGGAGTTACAGAGACGGAGTTTGGAGCTGAGATGAAAGGATGGACCATGTAGAGACTGCCATAGCCAGGGATCCACCCCATAATCAGCATCCAAACGCTGACACCATTGCATACACTAGCAAGATTTTATTGAAAGGACGCAGATGTAGCTGTCTCTTGTGAGACTATGCCGGGGCCCAGCAAACACAGAAGTGGATGCTCACAGTCAGCTAATGGATGGATCATAGGGCTCCCAATGGAGGAGCTAGAGAAAGTAGCCAAGGAGCTAAAGGGATCTGCAACCCTATAGGTGGAACAACATTATGAGCTAACCAGTACCCCGGAGCTCTTGACTCTAGCTGCATATATATCAAAAGATGGCCTAGTCGGCCATCACTGGAAAGAGAGGCCCATTGGACTTGCAAACTTTATATGCCCCAGTACAGGGGAATACCAGGGCCAAAAAGGGGGAGTGGGTGGGCAGGGGAGTGGGGGTGGGTGGATATGGGGGACTTTTGGTATAGCATTGGAAATGTAAATGAGTTAAATACCTAATAAAAAATGGAAAAAAAAAAAAGAAGGGGCCTTAGAATGATCTAACAGGTTTTTATAAAAATATCTGAAGAGACTAGGGAGAGAAGGCCATAATTCAACATAATAAAGTCTATATATGACAAGCTTGCAATCAACATTATAGTTAGTGGGGGAAACTCAAAGTATTTTATTAAAATCAGAAAAAAAAGATAAGGGTTTTCTTCACTCTACTCTTATTCAGTATAGTCTTGGCCTCTTTGGGGGAGGGGGTCGAGAAAGGGTTTCTTTGTGTAGCCCTGGTTGTCCTGAAACTCACTCTGAAGACCAGGCTGGCCTCAAACTCAGAAATCTGCCTGCCTCTGCCTCCCAAGTGCTGGGATTAAAGATGTGCACCACCACAGCCCAGCTAGTCTTGGCCTCTTAACTGAGGCAAAAAAAGGTAGGAGAAAACCAAGAATGAAGAAAGGAACATATAAAATACAATGGAGAAAGAAGTAAAAGAAATTATACTTATTTGTAATTAACACCAATGTGTACAGAAAAGAACTAGAAGTCCACCAGAAAACATTCTCAGATCAGACAAAGGAGAAAACGAAACTATCTGATTTGTAATTAACACCAATGCATATAAAAAATAACTAAAGTTACATCAAAAAACCTTCTCAGACCAGATAAACAGTTTCAGCAAACTAGCACTAAATTAAATCAGTGAAAATCACTATCTTTTCTAGAAATTAGCAATAAACTTGTTGAGAAAGAGTTTGAAACAAGGTTCCATTAATAACATCATTTAAAATAGCTAGGAATAAGCCTAACTAAAAAGGTGAAATATTTCAACAATGAAAATAATAATATATTAAAGAATGAAATTCAAGATGGCAATAGAAGACAGAAAAGCCTTTTATATTCATGGATTAACAGTTAACAAATTCAATGGGGTTGTTGCAAAAAAATTTTTAAAAAATAATAAAATGTATATGAAAACAAACAGACACTGAATAAACAAAGCAATAACGAACAAAAAGAACAAATGTTGGAACAATAATACTGGAGTTTAAGTAATACTGCAGCCATAAAGATAAAACAGAATTGACACATATTTCCATAAAACAGAAGACTCATATTTAATAACCATATTCTGCAATAACACACCTGATTCTGGTTCGAGTGACAAAAAATATATTTAGAAAGAAATGGCCTCCTCAGCAAATGGTGCTTGAAAATGTTTATTCATATGTAGAGGAATAAAACTAGATTCCTATCTATCATTCAGATTAAAATTTTAATTAGAAATGGATCCAGTACCTTAATGCAACACCTGCAACTCTAAAACTACTGAAGCAAGGCATGGGAAAATACTGCAAACTTAAGTAAAAACACAACTTTTTAAGACATATTCTAGTAGGCTCAGGAATTAAAATCAAGAACTGGCAAATAGGCATGCAAAGGGTTAGAAATCTTCTTCACCATAAGGAAGGAATTAAGTAAAGAGATATCCTAATGTATGGGAGCCAATCTGTGACAGATTTACATCTGATAACAAATATCTAGAATAATAAAGATCTTCAAACTATTATGAGATCAAATAATCTAGGCAACAATTATGCTAGTGAAATGAACTGAGTTCTTTAAAATGAAGTAAAATGTTATTAACTATTTGAAAATATGTCACTATTCATATTTATTATAGAAGTACTAATTAAAACTTCCTTAAGATTCTATCTCACTCCAGATATGACTATTACTAAGTAAGCAAGGAACAAAAAGTGCTGGTAATGTTGTAGAAATGAGGGAATACCTTCATACTGCCGGAGGAATGTAAATTAGTGCTGCCACTGTAGAAATCAATATAAAAATTTCTCCAAAAGATAAAAAGAGATCTATCACACAGCCAAGCCAAACCACCCCTGTGTATATATATATATATATATATATATATATATATATATATATATATATATATATATATATATATATATATATATATTGCACTCTAAATCAGCTTGCTACTGAGATATTAATAAACATTAATGCTTAGTATAGTACTATCCACAAAAGTTGAGTTGTCAAATTTGTCCATTAACAAGTGGACAGATATAAAAATATGTATTACATATTAGTGTCTTTTATTATTTTTTAATTAATTAATTAAATTTGCATCCCTATCACTGCCCTCCCTCCTACACTTCTTCCCTGAAACCCTCCTCCCCTTTTCCTCTAAGATAGGAAAAGCCACTTCCTGGCACATCAAGTCTCTGTAGGGCTAGGCAAATTTTCTCCCACAGATGCAAGCAGGCAAGGCAGTCCATCCATAAGAATGTGTTCTGCAGAAAGATAACAGCTTCAGGAATACCCATGCTCCATTTTTTCCAGACCCACATGAAGACCAAAGTGCACATCTGCTACATATGTTTAGGGGGCCAGCCCTCTATGGATGCTGGTTCAGTTTCTGAGAACCCCCAAGGAACCAGGTTAATTGTCTCTCTTGGTCTTCCTGTGGAATTCCTATCTCCTTCTCAGCCCACAAATCTTCCCCTGACTCTTCCAAAAGAGCCCCCAAGGTCCATCCAACCTTTGTCTGTGTCAGCTGCTGGATGGAGCCTCTCAGAGCCCCTCAGAGGACAGCCACATTAGCCTTCTGTATACAGGTAAAACAGAGTATCATTAATGGAATCAGGGATTGGTGGTTACGCATGGGATGGAATGTGACTCTAGTTGGGTCAGTTATTTTGTGGTCCTTCCCTCAGTCTTTACTCTGTCCCTGAATTTCTTGTATTGGGTCAAACCTTTTGTGGGTAGGTGGGTGTCTGTTTCACTGCACTGGAGTTTTTGCTTGGCTACAGGAGGTGGCCTCTTTTGGTTTGATATCTACACTGCTGTGAAACTCAGTAAAGTCACCATCACTGATTCTTAGGAGCCTCCCCTATTCCAGGTCTTCTGGAGCGTCCTTATCCCTTCTCCCACCTAGTTCCCTCCCTCCATCTGTCTGCTACGATTATTTTTCCCTATTCTAAGAGAGATTCAAGCATGCACACTTGGGCCTTAATTCTTGTTTATAAGTGGGAGCATACCATGTATGTCTTTTGGGTCTGGGTTACATCACTCAGGATGTTATTCTCAACTTTCATCCATTTGCCTAAAAATAAATTAATGATGCCTTGGTTTTTAATAGCTGAATAGTATTCCATTGTGTAGATGTACCACATTTTCCTCCTCCATTCTTCAGTTGAGGAACATCTAGTTTTTTTCCAGTTTCTGGCTATTATGAATAAATCTGCTATGAACATAGCTGAGCATGTGTCTTTGTGGGATGGTGGAGCATGTTTTTGGTATATTCCCAGGAGTGGTATAGCTAGTTATTGAGCTAGAAGTATTCCTACCAGGTTGATTTCCTACATGTTTGTACTCCCACCGGTGATGGAGGAGTGTTTCCCTTGCTCCAGATCTTTGCCAGCATGTGCTATCACTTGAGGTTTTGATCTTAGCCATTCTGAACCATATGAGATGGAATCTTAGAGTTGCTTTGATGTGCATTTCCCTGATGACTAAGGACTTCTTTAAGTGCCTGTTGACCATTCAAGATTCCTTTGTTGAAAAATTTTCTGTTTTTCTCTGTGCCCCATCTTTAAATTGGGTTACTTGGCTGTTGGTGTTTAACTTCTTGAGTCCTTTATAAATTTTGGATACTAGCCCTCTGTCAGAAGTAGAGTTGGTTGAGAATCTTCCCCATTTGTAGGCTTCCCTTTTGTCCCATTGACAGTGTTCATTGCTTTAGAGAAGCTTTTCTGTTTCATGAGGTCTCATTTATTAAGTATTAATCTTAGAGCCTGAGCCACTGGTATTCTGTTGAGGAAATTGTCTTTTGTACCAATGAGTTCAAGGCTATTACTCACTTTCTCTTCTACTAGATATAGGATAATCTGGTTTTATGTTGAGGCTTTTGATTCACTTGGACTTATGTATTGTTCAGGGTAATAAATATGGATCTATTTGCATTCTTCTGCATGAAGACATCCAGTAAGACTAGCACCATTTCTTGAAGACACTTTCTTTTTTTCCATTGCATGATTTCACCTTCTTTGTTAAAAAAAAAAAATCAAGTGCTCATAGGTGTGTGGGTTTGTTTTGGAGTCTTTGATTTGATTCCACTGATCGACCTGTTTGTTCCTATACAATGCCTTGCAGTTATTATTATTATTGCTCTGTAGTACAGCCTGAGGTCAGAGATAGTGGAGCCTCCAGAATGTATAATGTTCAGGATTGTTTTAGCTATCTGGAGACTTTGTTTTTTCATAGGAAGTTGAGCATTGCTCTGTTATGGTCTGTTAAAAATTGTGTTGGAATTGGGATGGAAATTGCATTGAATCTGTAGATTTCTTTTGGTAAGATGGTCATTTTCACTGTGTTAATCCTACTGATCCTAAGCAACAGAAATATGTCCATCTTCTGGTATCTTCCACAATTTCTTCAATGACTTGAAGTTCTTATCATACAGGCATTTCCCTTACCTTGTTAGAGTTACACCAATATATTTTATATTATTTATGGCTATTGTAAATGGTGTTGTTTCCCTAGTTCGTTTCTCAGCCCATTTGTATAAAGGATGTCTACTGATTTCTTTGAGTTAGTTTTTAATCCAGCCCCTTTGCTGATGGTGTTTATCAGCTGTAGGGGTTCTTTAGCAGAATTTCTGTGGTCACTTATGTATACTGTCATAACAAATAATGATCCACAAATCGTGATATTTTTCACTTCTTCCTTGGAAGAAAACTGATATTGAATAGTTATGGAGAGAGTGGGCAGCCTTGTCTTGGCCCTGAATTTAGTTTTAAGTTTTTCTCCATTTAGTTTGATGTTGGCTTTTGGCTTGCTGTATATTGCTGTCAACATATGTATGTGCCTTGTATCTCTAAGATTGCTCTAAGATTTAACATAATAGGGTGTTGCATTTTGTCAAAGGCCTTTTCAGCATTTAATGTGGTCATGTGCTGTTTTTCTATCAGTTTGTTTATATAGTGTATTATATTGATGGATTTCCATGTATTGAACCATCCCTGCATCCCTGGCATGAAGCCTACTAGTTCACTGTGGATGATGTTTTTCCGGCATTTGTGAGTATTTTTGTGAGAGAAATTATCCTGAAATTCTCTTTCATTGTTCAGTCTTCATGTGGTTTAAGTATCAGGGTGACTATAGGATGAATTGGGCAGTTTTCCTTCTGTTTCTATTTTGTCGAATAATTTGAAGAGTGTTGGAAATAGCTCTTTCTTGGAAGTCTTGTAGAATACTTCAATAAAACCATCTGGCCCTTGCCTTCTTTATGTTGGGAGACTTTTAATGACTGTTTCTATTTCCATAGAGGTTATAGGGTGTTTAAATAGTTTGCCTGATCTTGATATAACTTTGGTAGGTGGTATCTTTCTAGAAATTCATCCATTTTAATAAGATTTTCCAATTTTGTGGAGTACAGGCTTTTAAGGTAAGACATTTTCATTTCTGGTTTTGTTTATTTGTGTATTGTCTCTCAATTAGTTGGTTAGTTTGGCTAAAAGATTGTCTAGCCTGTTGATTTTCTCAAAGAACCAGCTCTTGGTTTCATTGATACTTTGCATCATTTTCTTTGTTTCTAATCGATTAATTTCAGCCCTGATTTTGATTGTTTTATGCTTTCTACTCTTCAGTGTTTTTGCATCTTTTTTTAAATAGAACATTCAAGTGTACTTTTGAATTTCTGGTATGATAACACTCTAATTTCTTCACAGAGACACTTAGTGCTATGAACTTTCCTCTTAGCATTTCTTTCCTTGTGCCCCATAAATTTATTTCCATTAAATTCTAGAAACTCTTAAGTTTCTTTCTTTCATCTTTCCTGACCCAGAGATCATTGAGTACAGAGTTGTTCATTTTCCATGGGTGTATTGGCATTCTGGTGCATCTCTTGTTGTTGAAGTACAGCCTTAATCCATGATGGTATGAATATACAATGGATTATTTAAATCTTTTATCTGTTGAGGCTTACCCTGTGACCAAGTATAGGGTATGAGTTGCAGAGAAGAAGGTATTTTCTTTTCTGTCTGGGTGAAATCTTCTGTATTTTTCTCTTAAATCCATTTGATTCATACTGTTGGTTAGTTTCATTATTTTTCTGTTTAGTTTTTGTCTGGATAACCTGTCAGTTGGTGAAAGTGTGATGCTGAAGTCTCTAAAGGGTTCTATATACAATTTAAGCTTTAGCAATGTTTCTTTTACAAATATAGGTTCTCTTCTTTTTGAGGCATAGATGTTCAAAATTGAGATACCATCTTTGTAGATTTTTCATTTGATGAGTATGAAATGTCCTTCCCTGTCTCTTTTGATTAATTTTAGTTGAAGTTCTATTTTATTAGATATTTGAATGGCTACTCCAGCTTGCTTCTTTGGCCTATTTATTTGAAAAACATTTTTCCAGCACTTTTACTCAGAGGTAGTATCTGTCTTTATGACTGAGATATCATGCCCCTATTAGTAATCCCAGTAAAAAGTTAATAGTTTCACCATTTTGAACCTCACTGTGATGTTTACTTTGCTTTTTTGTGGGTTTATTTTCTGGGATGAACAGGTATATGTGTGTATTATATCATCTTAGGCAAAGGATCTCATAGAACTACTTCATTACTGGATATATGTGAGGAAAACTATTTTAACAACAGCAGATATTGTGGTCTGCTAACATGCCTATCTCTGAACTTAAAACTCCTATTTTTTAATCAATGTTTTAAATTATAAATTTATCTGCTGAAAATTTTGTAAATGTTTTGAGGCTAAATCTAAAATATATTGAGAAATTAAAGAAATCCAAGGCCAAAGAAATCTGAGCAAAATTATTCAGACCAAACCACTAGTTGACATAGAAAACAGAGCTCAGAAATGGAACCACATGGTTATCAACAGAGGAAGGATACTCTTGCTGAAAAATATTACCTGAACACTCAAGCGTTCACATGCAAAAAGAGTGAACTAATACATACCTCTCAACTTATGCAAATGTGCCATAGAACTATATATAAGCTTTTAAATAATAAATTATCTACAGAGAAACAAGGAAATCCAATATAATGATAAAATCACAATCCATAAAACAAAGAAACCAACCAAAAAAAATCAAGAAACTGGTCATTATCAAAATTAAAAGTGTTTTTTATCTCTGAAATGGACTGCTCATCATCAATTTTGTCTAGCTATTTGCCCCTGTAGATATAATAATGATTAATCTGGCAAGATATACTCACTGGTACAACAGTGGTACAAATACCATGGGTATAACCAACCACTATATAATGGGATTTAATTCCTGATCCATTATTTGATACCCTACTGCCATTATCACACCCAATAATATAATCTTCTGTTAAGTAGGTTAAAGACCTCAGGGGAGACCCTACTTCTATTACTCTGCTAAATGGTCATCTTATTAATCCAAGTCCTAATGACTGATGTTTATACCCATAGAGCATTATGTCTCTAAACCTCACCTAAGAAGTTTCTTCTTCCAGTAAACAGTGATAAAAAACAGAGATCATAACTGGTCAAGTGCAGAGGATAAGAGGCTCTATGTGACATCTGCAATATACCCTCTCCTCAAAAAGTTTAAGAGTCATTGCAGAAGAGGGCACAGAAAGATTGAAAGAGCCAGAGGTGGTTGGTGGACAACCACAAGAAAATTCTTTTCCAGATTTAGCAGACAGTTTCACGTATAAACTTATTTAGACACAAAAGAGGAACTGTTGAAGTTTCTTCTGTTGCTATGTATTATAATGCTAAATACTGGCCCTGATTGCCAAAGGGACAAGAGAGTCCTCACCTATACAGTGTGATGTTATGAGACCTTGTTCTGTAATTTAAAACAACTGGTTGAGTAAAGATGCAAACAGCTAATAGTTGGGCAAAAGTAAGGGGATTTTTAGTTCCTTGGGCTTGGGAGCTGAGGAGAGACCAAATGGGAAGATGAGAGAGAAAGTGGAGAGAGGAGAAGACACCATGGTGTTGGTAAATCATGAAATGTTGCCATGAGGGCTGGCCAATTGGTATAAGAGTGGCACAGGTGGAACATGACTAGTCATATCCATTATGGAAAGGGAAGTATGATGGCATAGAAGGTAGGTATTTGCCCCACTCTAGTGCTGCTTAAGGCTTATTGTAAATATAAAAGCTGTATGTATTTTATCTGGGAACTGAATGATCAAAATGGAGGTAGAAACCGATGATTGAGATGAAATATTTTAAACAATAGCATGCATGCACCTTATGCAAAGCTTAAACCAGACAAAATTGAAATAGGAGGAAAAGTGAACATGAAGTGCTACCTCTAGGTAAGGAGCTATTGGTGATTGATAGCTGCTGGGGGAGAGTGAGAGAAAGTGAGAGATAGAGAGAGAGTCTGTTTTCTTAAAAATTTGTCTCCTGATTGGTCTTCCATACTTCAGAAGTGGCTATGCACTGATGAACATGGGAAGCACAAACGGATCTGATGAGCTTACAAAATAAATGACACAAAGTTGGAATGGGCAGGCGAGTGTTGAATCTGGAAGCAAATGTATATGTGTGTTAGGGTGAATATGATCAAAATACATCTCATGAAATTCTAATTAAAATGAGAAATGAAAGAACATGAAAAGAAACCATGGATTGGGGAAAAGTCATGCATTTCCAAAGTAGTATATACTGCAGTCGATTTGTGTATAGAACACACAGAGAACCCTAAACACTCAACAAGAAAAAAAACCCACAAATTTTAAACTAGGCAAATATATGAACACACACTTGACTCTATAATTGTGAGAATTAGAATTAAACACATAGAAGATGTTTATTTCATGACACTGGCCAACTGTGAAGAGATGGCCATTATAAAGCCATTCAAATGGGAAAGTGAAGACAGTGCCAGGCACTGGTAATGGCACAGAGCCTGAAATCTTGTTCACTGTGGTAAAGTGTAAGGTGATGCCAACGCTCTGGAAACCAACATGTTACAAAACTGAATGCACTTTTATCATACAGCACACACATTCCATAGCAATGGAACAGTTCAGGTAAAAGTCTGTGATCATATGAAGACATATATGCAAGTGTTCATGAAAGCTTTTCCACAGGAGGCTCAAGCTTTATGTTTTGTTGGCCTGGAACAGATAGTGATTTATGAAAAATTCAAAACATGGCTTGTAAATAATTAATAATGGAGAGTTGATTCACATGTGTAAGCATCTGTGACTATTCAGTGGATTTTTCTAAGTGAATAAAGACAAAGCTTTGTTGGGGATTTGTTCCAATGCTTTTAATTAACTCGGCTACCAAAATTAGGAATGTGCATTTCCAAACGCTGAAGGTCCTTGTTTCTAATTGGTTTTTGATCAATCAATAAGGAGCCAATGGCCAAGGGGTGGGCAGGTAGACTGAGGCAGGACCTTTAGATCTAAGCAGGATAGGAACTGGAAGAAAGGAAGACAGAGAATCACCATGACTCCAGGGAGAAGGATGGAACATAGTAGCTGTGTGGGAGAAAGCCACCCAGTTACATAAGAATTTGGGCAAGTGGACACTGGCCACTTTCCCTATTGGGCCTCAGGTAGCAGTGGAAGGTTTAGGAGACTCAGGAGTATGGGAGGGGAGTGTTTGCTAGCAAGGGAATGTTTAGCAATGCACAGCATGTAAAAAATTAAACTAACGTGTGTGTTTGTGTGTGTGTGTGTGTGTGTGTGTGTGTGTTTCATTTGAGAATCCCAGATAGCTCCTGGACAGGTGCGTGCATGCATCCCGCAGGGAGCCATGGCAGTTTAGACAACTTTCACTACAAAATTCAGGGGCTCCCACATACTCACATGGCCTGTTCTGAAGCAGAGATTCTGTGATCAAACCTGGGAATCCATTCTTCCTTAACAAGGTCTCTGGTGAAATTGGTACTCTCCACTGACTTCTCCAATGTAAGAGACCCTCCACCCAAG
The DNA here is from genome assembly GCF_000001635.26 of Mus musculus. NCBI lineage: Eukaryota > Metazoa > Chordata > Mammalia > Rodentia > Muridae > Mus > Mus musculus. The sequence goes on from NC_000073.6 coordinate 58,027,149, forward strand.
GAACTGGCAACTAGCATATATGGTTTACAGACCTCTAAGGAAAGTAACTTGCAGAGTTAAAGGAATTAAGGAAGTGAAATTCATACATGGTAAACATGCATGTTATGCTTTCGCTGATAGCTTGTTTGTCTTGAGTTGGCAGGAGCCTGGGAAAAGTACATTCCTGCCTTAGTACAATGATAACCAGTAGGGACTATGAACGCTATTCAATAATGACTATACAGAACTGGACTCCTCATCTTTGCTACACACACACACACACACACACACACACACACACACACACGAAACTATGTAATGACAGCAACAAAAGTCAAAAGCATCATGATGCTCTTATTAGACTGACAGCAATAATAAATCTTCATTATTATGCAAGGTTACTTTTAATTTAAATTTTCAGAATATTATAAATGTAGGGATTGAATTCTGTGTTTGCCTAATTGCCTTAGCAGAAAAAGAGCATGTGCTACTTTGTGGTGTGAGAAATATATTTCACTAACAGATTGCATAAAACATTTTTAGTAGTTTGGTATGTGCATTCTTAACTTCCATGTTGCTAGAAATAATTGCAATTGGTTGTTTTCCTCTTTCAAAACTTCTAATGTTTGGACTACAAGCATAGTGATTAATAGTTCCTTCACTTGGTTAACTGAAATCTGAAATAAATGGAAGGACCCACAGTATTCTATCAACCCCATTGGAATCATTTAATTGACTTCATTTGGCCAGTTTTATTTGGTTCTATCCTATGTCTCTGATCTATCCATCCTCTAGTTCCTCATCCTTCAGGTGAACGTCTGGGTGGACTCCCTCTCATGGCGTAGGTCTCAAGCTGGACTAGTTATTAGTTGGTTACTCCCATAATTTCTGAGCGACTTTTACCACATCACATCTCATAGGCAGGACAAATTGTAGGTCAAAGATTTTGAGGGTGTGTTCATGTCCCAGTCCTTCCACTGGAAGTCTTGCTTTGTTTTTTTAAAAAAAAAAAAGGCTGGCCTGTTTAGGCTTATGTCTTCCATTACTAGGTTCAGGGTCTGTCTCATAGACTCCAGGGAGTTTCCATTGCACTTGGTTTCTACCTTGTCCCTGAAATGCCTCCTAATTCCACTTGTCTCTCCTGATACTCTCTTCCTCGATCCTCCTCCCACCCGATCCCTTCTGTTCTTGTCTCCACTTGCCCCAGTCCACCTATGATATCTACTCTATTTCCTATTCCCAGGAAGATTTGTTTGTCGCTCCTTCTTACTTAGTCTCTCTGGTTCTGTGGACTGTAGCATGATCATTCTCTTTTTAAAGATGATATCTATTTACCTGTAAGTACATACCATGTTTGTCTTTCTGGGTTATCTCGCTCATGATGATTTTTCTACTTCCATCCATTTGCCTACAAATTTCATGATGTTATTTTTTTAAACAGCTGATTGATACTCCATCGTGTCAATGTGCCACATTTTCATTAATCATCCTTAACCCGAGGAACATCTAAATTGTTTCCTGTTTCTGATTATTATGAATAAATTGCTATGCACATAGTTGAGCAAGTGTCCTTGTGGTATGATTGGCAGTCCTTTGAGTATTGCCAGGAGTGGTATAGCTGGATCTTGATGTAGATGGATTCCCAATTTTCAGAGAAACTTTCATATTGATTTCCAAAGTGGTGGTACAAGTTTGCACTTGAGCCAGCAATGGAGGAGTACTCCCTTTGCTCTACATACTTGACAGCTTGAGATGTCATTTGTGATCTTTATCTTAGCTATTTTGACAGGTGTAAGAAGGAATCTCGAACTTTTTTGATTTGCATGTTCCTGATGGGTAATGATGTTAAACATTTCTTTAAGTGCTTCTTTGCCATTTGAGATTCCTCTGTTGACAATTTTCTGTTTAAGTCTGTACCACATTTTTTAATTGGATTCTCTGGTCTGTTGGTGTATAGTTTCTCGAGTTCTTTATATTTTTAAAAATTTAGCCCTGTCAGATGTGGAGTTGGTGAAAATTTGCTTCCATTTTGTAGGCTGCTATTTTATGTACTGATGAAGTCCTTTGTCTTGTAGAAGCCTTTCATTTTCATGAAGTTCCATTACAAATTGTTGATCTTAGTGTCTGCATTATTGGTGTTCTATTCATAAAGTTGTCTCCTGTGCAATTGTGTTCAAGGATATTCTTCACTTTCTTTTCATAAGATTCAGATACCCATAGCTAAACATTAGGCAGAGCTCAGAGAATCTTGCAGATAGAGAGAAATGATTGTAACAGACATAGTGGTCAAGGACCCCACAAGAAAACCAAGAGAACCAGTTAACCTTGGCTTATAGGGGCTCATAGTGACTGAAGGAACAATCAGGGAGTCTGAATGCGTCTTACCTAGAACTTGTGCATATATGTTATGGTCGTGTAACTTGGTCTTTTTGTGGGACTCCTAACAGTGGAAATGGGTGTTGTCTCTGACGCTTGCTTGCTTTGGAACTCTTTTCCTATTACTGGATTGTCTTGTCCATCCTCAATATGAGGGGAGGTGTCTCATTGTATTGCAACTTGATATGCCATGTTTGGTTGATATCCTTGGGAAGGTGTCCTTTTCTGAAGCAAATGAAGGAGTAGATGGGAGGTATGAGGAAGGACTGGGAGGAGAAGAGAGATTGGGAGGGAAGAGGGAAGAAGAAACCACTGTTGAGATGTAATATATTAGAAAAGAGTAAATAAAAATATGTCTTTATTAATAATATTCCATGTAAGTTGCTTGCTTCTTTCATCTCTTAACCACAGAGTTAATAATTATGCAGACTGTTTCTTATGTGTCAGATATACTTGTTGAATCTTTGTTTTGCAGTGCTAACTTTGTCCCCCAAAAGCCACCATATCTGTGGCATACTTCAAGGCAACTTCAGGTAGCAACAAGATCTGAAATTCTCTTCCTGCCATTCTGCAACAGTAGAGGAGTTTTTCTAAGCTCCAACTGTTTTCAGCGATATTCTTCTAAGACCCTTCTAACACAAAGAGTTCTCATGTAAAATAGCACTTTTAATCAAGTGGAATAAAAAAGCACAGAAGTTCAGTCTTTGACATCTGTGGTTCACACGACAAAGATAATTTCCAACTTTCTAGAAAAACATGAAATGGTAATAGGGGCTACTAGGAAAAAATTAGAGTAGAAATTAGGGCTCCAATAAAGACATACTGCCCAAACCCTTAACAAAAAGTCCAGAACCTATTTAGATTTCCTGTTTGAGGATAAAGTGCACTGTAGCAGGGGAGGCGTGGGCAGCAGGTTCTTTGGTTGTGAGAAAGTGGGGCTGTAACCCATTATCTCCTGTGGAAGTTGAGTGCTGATCTTCAGCTTGCTTTTCCTGTCTTTCTTTTTATATTCCATCCAAGTCCCCAGGGTGTGGTGGATTGAATTAGTTTAGTCCTCATTGACTCATGTGTTTCAATGTTTGGCCAATGGAGAGTGGCCTTGTTGGAGTAGGTGTGGCCTTGTTGGAGTAGGTGTGGCCTTGTTGGAGGAAGGGTGTTACTGTGTCAGTTGGTCTGTGAAGTCTCCTAAGGCTAAAATTCTGCCAAGTGTGGAAAGACAGTCTTTTTCTGGCTACCTACAGAAGATAAAGTGTCCTTATGCTTCCTGTGAGTCAAGACCTTTCAGTTCCTCCAGCATCTTGTCAGCTTGCCTGCTACCATGATGATAATGTACTGAACCTTTGAATTTGTAAGCCAGCCCCAATTGAATGTTTTCTAAGAGTTGCCTTGGTCATGTTGTCCCTTCACAGCAATGAAACCCCAACTAACACAGATGGTGACACCCACATTCAGATTAGGCCTTTCCTCTCAGATTTTCCTTTCTGGACTTCCCTCACAGACATAACTAGAGATCTATCTCAATCTTCTATATGATTTTATATCCATCTAGTTTGAGAATAATGCCAGGTGCCCCATTTCAAACCTTTCCTTTTCCTTTCCTTTTCTTCTTTCTGGGAATGAACCACATTTGGGCTCTCAAAGCATGAGCTTGGGAAATACTTGTTGAGATGAGCAATTAAGTGCACTGTAGCAGGGGAGTATCTTTTGAACATGATTCAACTGTTCTATCATTGGCCAAGTAATGCCAGGTGAAGCCTAAGCAAATGACATAGCTGAATGTGCAAGAGAACTCCAAACAAATGTGAAGGCATGTTATGTCTATTTTAAGTAGGTTACATGACTGATGACTGTAGAGGTCAGGAATAAGCAGATGAGAGAGTGCTGGGAGAAAACACCCAGACTACTATGACAGTCAAGACAGTCTTAATAAATGCCACATTTTCCCTTTTCCCTTTTAGAGGTTCCTTTAATTTGAAATAATAGCTTTCATGGGGATGTAACCAGACACAGCAGGAAGAAACAGACAGGATGGGAAGTTCCCAAGTCTCAGCTCCGTACAGCTGCTCCTCCTCATCTTCTGAGATGAGCTGAGACTTTTCACAGCTCTTCCTCTGCAATTCATGATTTTACAAAATACACACATTGAGGAAGTAATAGCTTGAAACTTACCAAGTTATAGAATTTCTTTGTCTCTCATAATATAGACATAGGCAGTGATTTTTTTGGGGTGATTTCCAGATTTCTTTTCAACAAGGCTAGTAAGTGGCCTCTTCTATGTTTGCCATTCTACATACATCAACACAAGCCATTCTCAATTTAAGATATTTTATAGAGCTTGATAAATGATTGGCAATCCCTTTGAAAAATACTGTGATAGACCCTAGACTTTCTAGTCTCTACCCTTGCTTCTAGCCTTAGCACATGGAAACATTGCACCACATAGCACTGGTGCCAAAATGCCTCCATAGAGTCACGCCATTCCATACAGATGATTTGAGAGCCTCAAAATATGACCATGTCTTTTAATTATTTGTAACTACAAGAGCAATAAGTTATTCAACTTCAAAATTAGGTGTGCTGTGTTTAGGATAAACATTACCAGGCAGCTGAAGTGACTTAACCTCCATCTAATGAGAAAAAAAAAGGCTAGCTTTCAGAAGTGAGAATCAACATCCTGCTAGGGGCATGAGTCTTGAGATGCTTGGCACATTGTTACCAGGAAATGAAATCCAATGTGACAACAGAAAATGTTAGAACTTGGCTCACACGCATGTTCCTGAACCATCTGTAGTTCCCTGGTGTTCTCTCCAATACCAGAAGCAGCCATTATGTCAGGATAAGGCTTCCAAATGCTTTGGGAATACATCCTTGGTACTGCCTTTGCTTTGTTTTAGGTTGGAAAAAGAAAAGGGGAATATTCTTGGTACACAGCCTAAAGAAATTGATAAACTAAAAGAGGGAGGTACCATTGGCTAAGTTTATAAATCTGCCTCTAGTAACTGATTGAATCTATTTTTGTACATTGAGCAGTAATACAGAAAAAAAGTCCTTTGAAACATGATTCATACCAAATGAATATTTAAAGGTTTAAAACCTGTGCTAACAAGTTGTTTGTGGATTTGAGATATCCCTTCTGTTAACAATATGAGCTAATTTCAATTTCTACCATCCATTTCACTAAGTATATGTGAATGTGGTTTAAGAGTGCAGGAAATGAATGATCAGAAAAAGTACAAAATTCTCAGGTATGTTAAGACACAATAAAAAGTTATCTATGGATTTTAAATTACTGTAAGGTATGTCAGTGCTCATAGACCTAAGCTCATAAGGCTCTACAGGAACTGGGGAAAGTATGTATTTCATGATTCTTTTCCTTCAATTTAATGTGCCAATCAGTCTTTCAGTTGAAGAGGAGAATTCTATGATTGATATATACATGTCAGACATATATATTATATTATATGTATATAAAATCATCACATCTAATACATATGTTTATTTTACAAATGTTTATATATCATATTAATAAATATGTTTGCTTTTAAATTTATTTTATTTTTTTTTTATTTTAGGTTAGGACTCATGTATCCCAAGTTGGTCTTGAACTCACTATGAATCCAAAGATATTCTTTGAACACATGATCTTTCTGCCACCACCTGGTAAATCTTGGAATTACAGGCACACACCACCATGAGTGGCTTTATGACAAAAGGTCCAAATAAAGTATTGTTCTTATTAACACATAAAATGAACAATTACAAGAACGTAGGCCCAACAAGCTCTACATATTCCCTTCTTGAGCAGAGTGGCTACAGTTAATAAATCATACTGTGCCACCATTGCCCTACCATATCTTGGAGGTAGTACACCATTGTAAATGGTTTATAGCTGATTTGGTGTTTACATTTCTCTTTTGATAGCATAGAGAGTACTTTCATGATGCTGAACAACAGATGTAAAGTTTCTATGTAAGTGACAGCTCAATATCTGCATGTTCAGTGAACTGTATAGGTGTTGCCTCAGCAATGGAATCTTGCTGTCAGTTTTCAGAGAGCAACGTAAAATCTTAGCAACTGCCTGGATTGTTTGGGGATTCCTATGGGACTCTTTTGGGCAGCAACTCCATCAGATGTAAACACAATCCGAGCTCTGGAAGCTTCATTTAGTGACAAAGAAAATAAGGCTCTCTAAATTAACAGGATCAAAGCTTATGAGAATCACAGAGAATGAGATAGTACTCACAGGGTCTGCATGGATTTTCACCAGATTTTCTTCATACATGTTATGGCTTTCAGTTTGGTGTTTTTATGAAAATTCCAAATATATAAATGAGTGAATCTCTGATTCTTGTTCTTTCTCTCAGGCTCTTTTCCTTCTGTTGGTTTGTCTTCTCCAACTTCAATGTGATAGTTTTTGTCTTATTTTATTTTGTTATATTAAAGATTAAATGAGTGAATGAATGAGTGGATGGATAAATGAATAAAAATCTAGTCCCTAAGTAAAAGTTAACAACTGAACTGCCATTTATACCTGTTGAGAGAGGTAAAATCTATTTTGTCCAAGAGAGTGACTGGGAAAATCAACCACTCCAGGGCAGGCCTTATGTTTAGGAGTAGTTAACCAACATATAGTGGACTCTACATTGTGTGTGTGTATGTGTGTGGGTGTGGGGGGTAATATGAGAGAGAGAGGTGTGTGTTTGTGTGTGTGTTCTTTTATTTAATTACATCTTTGTGTTCATTTTTATTTTGGGAGTGGTATTTCTTTTCATTTATTTGTTTTGTGGATTTTTGTTGTATTAGATATTTGTTTGTTTTTTGAGAAGGAACTTAAAGTTGGTGTTTAGGGAGAGGAATAAGATCTGACTAGGCTTTGGGGAGGAGGAAAATATAATCAAACTCTGTTAAAGTTAAAAATTGTCCTAAATAATTAAAAAGAATATTAAAGATTTAGAACCCACCCAAAAATATTGTACATGTACTATAATTAGATCTTAGTGTTGAGTGTTTAGGTCACCCATACCGTGAACACACAAACCACAGGCCATTCTCAATTTAAATCGTTAATGAGAGTGTATAAGGAAAAGTTTGAAAGCAGTGAATATGTTTCTTTTCTTGACTATGGATATGTCAAAGGTGTGTTTATATACTAGACTTTATTATTAAATCTATGCCATAAAATATGCTAAACATATTTCAAAAAGCTTTAGGAAAATGCCCTTGATCTTTACTGTTTTATTATTTTCTGTAGACCTTGACGTTTGTATTTGAGTTCAGGAAGAGATTCTGGAAGCCAATCTTGCTATGTGTGTTTTCTTCATTTCTATGTGTAATTGGCTGAAGGGAGCTTGAAGAATAGCCTCATAAACCTTGAAAGCAGGTATAAAATAAAAATTATTTCTAGAAAAATAGTCAACAGAGAGAGTGGGTAATAAAGTAAGAAATTCATTAACTCAGCAGAAATCTATCTGTAGTCTAAGTGGATACCCGATATCACCGAGAATTTGTAAGACAGTGCTGTTGGTCCTCACCCAACTAGGCTGTCTTCTGGGACCAGGTTCTCCTGGGTGGCTCGAGGGCAGTCAACAGCCTTGTACAATGGTAGTGGAAAACTCCACTGTTCAGTAAAGGCCTCTACACAGGCCGAGAGTAAGCACAGGTGCTGTTATTTGTCTATAGGAAACATATACCATCGTCCTTCTCAGTCCCCCATCATGTGTCTACCCTCCATTGAGGTGACCCCTGTCTCCAGGTCCCTGATTACTCAAGTCACTTTATCTCTCCATTCTAGTGAAATAGGAAACACCTGAGAGCAGGTATTTCTATTTGCTGTTTTATCATTTCAGTAGAATTTAAATATAATTTACTTAGATTGAATCCAAATGTTCTGAAGAAGTGCTTGAATGTGGGACTTGCTCCTGTGACACAACAGAGTTCTCACTATAAGATCTTTTGAAGAGGTTGCTGTATTTATAAGAAGAGTCCTGACAAAAATGGGAATTTGTCACTTTCTTGCTCAAGCATGACTGGAAATACATTTTTCAAACAGAGAATACTCTGACATCTGAAATCCAACTTCCTAACATCCCATCTCTTCTGAGTAAGTCACATTGCAGACAATCTGGTTAAAAGGAAGGCTCAAGAGCAATTTGAAAGAACTTTCATGGGAACAGGGCTTTGATCATATGGATGTTGTACAGCATTGCCATTCACAAACACCACTGACTGCTTTATATCCTGGGATTCATGTGATCCATGGACCGAAGATTAGACCTGTCTGAAATAATTCCAATCATACCCTGCTCCACAATTTGGAACACATATTATTTAAATATTTTCAAATCAACACCTCTTTTGTCTTTAAGCACTGGGGACTGATTACAGTAATAGATGGAAGCTCACAGAGGTTGGCAGTATAAGAAACAAGAGAAAAATATATAACAGATTTAGAATAAATCAGTAATAAAACACACACTCAGCAATTCTTGGCTTTGCTACTTATGTTTCCCTAACATTAATCCAAGAGTTTCTTTTACAGTATGGGTAGTCATCCAGTACCCTACAAGAGGTCAAGGGAAGTAATAGTGAGCTAACAAAATGGTCAATGATGTTGTTTCAGAACTTACCCACTGAGGTCCAATGCATTGTCTGCCCAAGAGAAAAAATTCGGACAGAAATATGTTGTGCCATGATCATTGAAGCAGGAAGGGAAACCTCACAGAGAGTTTTTTCTCCTCCTTAATTCTGTACACATAGTAGATGCATGTGTGAGAAAATTGTAGAAAGCACCAAGTTGGAATATTTGTTAGCAAGGTGCAAAATCCAAGGAGCTAAAGAGAGCTGCAACCCTGTAGGTGCAACAACATTATGAACTAACCAGTACTCCGGAGCTCTTGACTCTAGCTGCATATGTATCAAAAGATGGCCTAGTCGGCCATCACTGGAAAGAGAGGCCCATTGGACACGCAAACTTTATATGCCCCAGTACAGGGGAATGCCAGGGCCAAAAAATGGGAATGGGTGGGTAGGGAAGTGGGGGGGGGGGTTATGGGGGACTTTTGGGATAGCATTCTAAATGTAATTGAGGAAAATACGTAATAATAAAAAATATTTTAAAAAAGAAGAAATGGACCTTATGCATTATATAAACTAGATAGTATTTTCCTCCTAAGGAGTGGAGAACACTACCACTTAGCAAACAGGAAGACCATTATTTCACTCTCTGCATTTGTACAGTCAAATCAGGGCTTTGAGGATAAATGAACCTATATTTCAACTCAAACTCTGTAATTTCCTTACTAGGTAATTAATATTTTTAAGTAAATCTTTCTAGATCCACTTTTCTGAACTGTAATGTTAATAGAATAGTTTGGAAAGCTCAAAGGGGCCTCATGGAAGAACCCAGCAAGTTTCTGCTCAACTGAAACTCACTGTGTTCAGTGTTTTGGGCTTTGTTCATTTGTTTGTTCTGGTTTTTTTGCATTCTATATGAAAGACTTTCCTCGAACATATATTTAAACCTGAGACAAATCCTGAAGCGTGATGATATTCTAAATTTTCCTGGTTGCATTCAGGATGAAGTCCTCTCTGTGTATTTGTTATGTTGTACATGATATACTATTTAGAATCTGCAGAGTTGGTTTGTGATTGATTTTGTGTTTGATTGTGAGATAGGGCCTCTAAGCTATACAACACGATTGTGACTGAGGAAATCGGTGCAGCAGAGGATTTATTTATATACCCTCTCTTCAAACTCTACCAAAATGAAGAACATTTAAGGCATACACTCATAAATCCAAAGGGATAAACAAGAAGTTATCAGTAAGAGGTTGCAAAGAAGAAAAGGGATGATAATTGATTTACTACACAAAAATATAAGTCATAAGCTGCCATAAAGATATTAATTAAACTCTCAGAGTTCCGTATTCTTCCAAATGCATTAAACATGAATACCAGCTTTGGAGAAGCAGAGCCTAGGGATGAAGACCAAGGCAAGGATATGGACAATACAGGGCTGCTTGTGGCAGCACATCTGAGTTGTCACTGGAATTCATGATTAGAATGTATGCAAAGAACATCCTATCTGCTTATTAGTGTCTAGCCTTCAATACAGGCAGCCAGCCAGGAACATCCACATACCAGAGGAAAATGTGTAGAGTGAGGAAGATGAAAGCAGAGGAAAGCAGGTCACTGAAGGAAGCAGAGCCAATGCAGAGGGAAGAGCATGGAAATCACATCTGCCATAAGTGAGCAGCAAAGCCCTCAGGAGCTGCAACTTGTTAAATTAATAAATGTATTTGTTTTGAGACAGAATCCATATACAGTTCTAGCTAGCCAGAGAAATAATTACAAAGCCAAGGTTGGACACGTACACTGATCATCCTGCTTCAGCATCCCATGTGCTAAGCTTACAAGGATGTGCCTCTATAAAATCCTTAAAATCAAGAATAAAGACGTTTATACTAGAGAAGAGAGGAACATTTAGAAGACGACAGAGTGTTTCTGGAAATGTTTTTAAAAGTGTTGTAGAGCAGATCTTAGGAAAATAGTCTGAACAGGTGAGAGGGTGCGCCAGAGAACCGGACAGCTTCTGGAACAGGCGGAAGCACAGAGCTGCTGAGGCAGCACCCTTGGCGGGCCTCAGACAGCCGACCACCGTCCAGACCAGAGGACAGGTGTCCGCCTGGCTTGGGAGGCGGCCTCAGCCTCAGCAGCAGCGGTCGCCATCTTGGTTCCGGGACTCAGCAGAACTTAGGAAATTAGTCTGAACAGGTGAGAGGGTGCGCCAGAAAACCGGACAGCTTCTGGAACAGGTGGAAGCACAGAGCAGCTGAGGCAGCACCCTTGGCGGGCCCCAGACAGCCGACCACCATCTGGACCAGAAGACAGGTGTCCGCCTGGCTTGGGAGGCGGTTTCAGCCTCAGCAGCAGAGGTCGCCATCCTGGTTCCGGGACTCAGCAGAACTTAGGAAATTAGTCTGAACAGGTGAGAGGGTGCGCCAGAGAACCGGACAGGTTCTGGGATAGGCAGAAGCACAGAGCCGCTGAGGCAGCACCCTTGGCGGGCCGCAGACAGCCGGCCACAGTCCGGACCAGAGGACAGGTGTCCCCCTGGCTTGGGAGGCGGCTTCAGCCTCAGCAGCAGAGGTCGCCATCCTGGTTCCGGGACTCAGCAGAACTTAGGAAATTAGTCTGAACGGGTGAGAGGGTGTGCCAGAGAACTGGACAGCTTCTGGGACAGGCGGAAGCACAGAGCCGCTGAGGCAGCACCCTTGGCGGGCCGCAGACAGCCGGCCACCAACCGGACCAGAGGACAGGTGTCCGCCTGGCTTGGGAGGCGGCCTCAGCCTCAGGAGCAGCGGTCGCCATCTTGGTTCCAGGACTCCCTGGAACTTAGGAATTTAGTCTGCACAGGTGAGAGTCTGCACCACAGAAGCTGACAGCTTCTGGGAACTGCCAAAGCAACACAGCTTCTGAGAAAGGCCCTGTTTTGGGCCTCCTTTTTCGGCCAGGAGGAGGTCCAAAAACAAGATATCTGCGCACCTTCCCTGTAAGAGAGCTTGCCAGCAGAGAGTGCTCTGAGCACTGAAACTCAGAGGAGAGAATCTGTCTCCCAGGTCTGCTGATAGACGGTAACAGAATCACCAGAAGAACGATCTCTAAACAGAGTCAACTATAAATACTAACTCCAGAGATTACCAGATGGCGAAAGGTAAACGTAGGAATCTTTCTAACAGGAACCAAGACCACTCACCATCATCAGAACCCAGCACTCCCACTTCGTCCAGTCTAGGATACCCCAACACACCCGAAAACCTAGACCTAGATTTAAAAGCATATCTCATGATGATGGTAGAGGACATCAAGAAGGACTTTAATAAATCACTTAAAGAAATACAGGAGAACACTGCTAAAGAGTTACAAGTCCTTAAAGAAAAACAGGAAAACACAATCAAACAGGTAGAAGTCCTTACAGAAAAAGAGGAAAAAACATACAAACAGGTGATGGAAATGAACAAAACCATACTAGACCTAAAAAGGGAAGTAGACACAATAAAGAAAACTCAAAGTGAGGCAACACTGGAGATAGAAACCCTAGGAAAGAAATCTGGAACCATAGATTTGAGCATCAGCAACAGAATATAAGAGATGGAAGAGAGAATCTCAGGTGCAGAAGATTCCATAGAGAACATCGGCACAACAATCAAAGAAAATGGAAAATGCAAAAAGATCCTAACTCAATATATCCAGGAAATCCAGGACACAATGAGAAGACCAAACCTACGGATAATAGGAGTGGATGAGAATGAAGATTTTCAACTCAAAGGACCAGCAAACATCTTCAACAAAATTATTAAAGAAAACTTCCCAAATCTAAAGAAAGAGATGCCTATGAACATACAAGAAGCCTACAGAACTCCAAATAGACTGGACCAGAAAAGAAATTCCTCCCGACACATAATAATCAGAACAACAAATGCACTAAATAAAGATAGAATACTAAAAGCAGTAAGGGAAAAAGGTCAAGTAACATACAAAGGCAAGCCTATCAGAATTACACCAGATTTTTCAGCAGAGACTATGAAAGCCAGAAGAGCCTGGGCAGATGTTATACAGACACTAAGAGAACACAAATTCCAGCCCAGGCTACTATACCCAGCCAAACTCTCAATTACCATAGATGGAGAAACCAAAGTATTCCACGACAAAACCAAATTCACACAGTATCTCTCCAGGAATCCAGCCCTTCAAAGGTTAATAACAGAAAAAAACCAATACAAGAATGGGAACAACGCCCTAGAAAAAACTGGAAGGTAATCCCTCAACAAACCTAAAAGAAGATAGCCACAAGAACAGAATGCCAACTTTAACAACAAAAATAATAGGAAGCAATAATTACTTTTCCTTAATATCTCTTAACGTCAATGGTCTCAACTCCCCAATAAAAAGACATAGACTAAAAAACTGGCTACACAAACAAGACCCAACATTTTGCTGCTTACAGGAAACACATCTCAGAGAAAAAGATAGACACTACCTCAGAATGAAAGGCTGGAAAACAATTTTCCAAGCAAATGGTATGAAGAAACAAGCTGGAGTAGCCATCCTAATATCTGATAAGATTGACTTCCAACCCAAAGTCATCAAAAAAGACAAGGAGGGGCACTTCGTTCTCATCAAAGGTAAAATCCTCCAAGAGGAACTCTCAATACTGAATATCTATGCTCCAAATACAAGGGCAGCCACATTCATTAAAGAAACTTTAGTAAAGCTCAAAGCACACATTGCACCTCACACAATAATAGTGGGAGACTTCAACACACCACTTTCACCAATGGACAGATCATGGAAACAGAAACTAAACAGGGACACACTGAAACTAACAGAAGTGATGAAACAAATGGATCTGACAGATATCTACAGAACATTTTATCCTAAAACAAAAGGATATACCTTCTTCTCAGCACCTCATGGTACCTTCTCCAAAATTGACCACATAATAGGTCACAAAACAGGCCTCAACAGATTCAAAAATATTGAAATTGTCCCATGTATCCTATCAGATCACCATGCACTAAGGCTGATCTTCAATAACAAAATAAATAATAGAAAACCAACATTCACGTGGAAACTGAACAACACTCTTCTCAATGATAACTTGGTCAAGGAAGGAATAAAGAAAGAAATTAAAGACTTTTTAGATTTAATGAAAATGAAGCCACAACGTACCCAAACCTCTGGGACACAATGAAAGCATTTCTAAGAGGGAAACTCATGGCTCTGAGTGCCTCCAAGAAGAAACGGGAGAGAGCACATACTAGCAGCTTGACAACACATCTAAAAGCTCTAGAAAAAAGGGAAGCAAATTCACCCAAGAGGAGTAGACGGCAGGAAATAATCAAACTCAGGGGTGAAATCAACCAAGTGGAAACAAGAAGAACTATTCAAAGAATTAACCAAACGAGGAGTTGGTTCTTTGAGAAAATCAACAAGATAGATAAACCCTTAGCTAGACTCACTAGAGGGCACAGAGACAAAATCCTAATTAACAAAATCAGAACTGAAAAGGGAGACATAACAACAGATCCTGAAGAAATCCAAAACACCATCGGATTCTTCTACAAAAGGCTATACTCAACAAAACTGGAAAACCTGGACGAAATGGACAAATTTCTGGACAGATACCAGGTACCAAAGTTGCATCAGGATCAAGTTGACCTTCTAAACAGTCCCATATCCCCTAACGAAATAGAAGCAGTTATAAATCGTCTTCCAGCCAAAAAAAGCCCAGGACCAGACGGGTTTAGTGCAGAGTTCTATCAGACCTTCAAAGAAGATCTAATTCCAGTTCTGCACAAACTTTTTCACAAGATAGAAGTAGAAGGTACTCTACCCAACTCATTTTATGAAGCCACTATTACTCTGATACCTAAACCACAGAAAGACCCAACAAAGATAGAGAACTTCAGACCAATTTCTCTTATGAATATCGATGCAAAAATCCTCAATAAAATTCTCGCCAAGCGAATCCAAGAACACATTAAAGCAATCATCCATCCTGACCAAGTAGGTTTTATTCCAGGGATGCAGGGATGGTTTAATATACGAAAATCTATCAATGTAATCCATTATATAAACAAACTCAAAGACAAAAACCACATGATCATCTCGTTAGATGCAGAAAAAGCATTTGACAAGATCTAACACCCATTCATGATAAAAGTTCTGGAAAGATCAGGAATTCAAGGCCCATACCTAAACATGATAAAAGCAATCTACAGCAAACCAGGAGCCAACATCAAAGTAAATGGAGAGAAGCTGGAAGCAATCCCACTAAAATCAGGGACTAGACAAGGCTGCCCACTTTCTCCCTACCTTTTCAACATAGTACTTGAAGTATTAGCCAGAGCAATTCGACAACAAAAGGAGATCAAGGGGATACAAATTGGAAAAGAGGAAGTCAAAATATCACTTTTTGCAGATGATATGATAGTATATATCAGTGACCCTAAAAATTCCACCAGAGAACTCCTAAACCTGATAAACAGCTTCGGTGAAGTAGCTGGATATAAAATAAACTCAAACAAGTCAATGGCCTTTCTCTATACAAAGAATAAACAGGCTGAGAAAGAAATTAGGGAAACAACACCCTTCTCAATAGTCACAAATAATATAAAATATCTTGGCCTGACTCTAACTAAGGAAGTGAAAGATCTGTATGATAAAAACTTCAAGTCTCTGAAGAAAGAAATTAAAGAAGATCTCAGAAGATGGAAAGATCTCCCATGCTCATGGATTGGCAGGATCAACATTGTAAAAATGGCTATCTTGCCAAAAGCAATTTACAGATTCAATGCAATCCCCATCAAAATTCCAACTCAATTCTTCAACGAATTAGAAGGAGCAATTTGCAAATTCATCTGGAATAACAAAAAACCTAGGATAGCAAAAACTCTTCTCAAGGATAAAAGAACCTCTCTTGGAATCACCATGCCTGACCTAAAGCTTTACTACAGAGCAATTGTGATAAAAACTGCATGGTACTGCTATAGAGACAGACAAGTAGACCAATGGAATAGAATTGAAGACCCAGAAATGAACCCACACACATATGGTCACTTGATCTTCGACAAGGGAGCTAAAATCATCCAGTGGAAGAAAGACAGCATCTTCAACAATTGGTGCTGGCACAACTGGTTGTTATCATGTAGAAGAATGTGAATCGATCCATACTTATCTCCTTGTACTAAGGTCAAATCTAAGTGGATCAAGGAACTTCACTTAAAACCAGAGACACTGAAACTTATAGAGGAGAAAGTGGGGAAAAGCCTTGAAGATATGGGCACAGGGGAAAAATTCCTGAACAGAACAGCAATGGCTTGTGCTGTAAGATCGAGAATTGACAAATGGGACCTAATGAAACTCCAAAGTTTCTGCAAGGCAAAAGACACCGTCAATAAGACAAAAAGACCACCAACAGATTGGATCTTTACCTATCCTAAATCAGATAGGGGACTAATATCCAACATATATAAAGAACTCAAGAAGGTGGACTTCAGAAAATCAAATAATCCCATTAAAAAATGGGGCTCAGAACTGAACAGAAAATTCTCACCTGAGGAATACCGAATGGCAGAGAAGCACCTGAAAAAATGTTCAACATCCTTAATCATCAGGGAAATGCAAATCAAAACAACCCTGAGATTCCACCTCACACCAGTCAGAATGGCTAAGATGAAAAATTCAGGTGACAGCAGATGCTGGCGAGGATGTGGAGAAAGAGGAACACTCCTCCATTGTTGGTGGGATTGCAGGCTTGTACAACCACTCTGGAAATCCGTCTGGCGGTTCCTCAGAAAATTGGACATAGTACTACCGGAGGATCCAGCAATACCTCTCCTGGGCATATATCCAGAAGATGCCCCAACTGGTAAGAAGGACACATGCTCTACTATGTTCATAGCAGCCCTATTTATAATAGCCAGAAGCTGGAAAGAACCCAGATGCCCCTCAACAGAGGAATGGATACAGAAAAAGTGGTACATCTACACAATGGAGTACTACTCAGCTATTAAAAAGAATGAATTTATGAAATTCCTAGCCAAATGGATGGAACTGGAGGGCATCATCCTGAGTGAGGTAACACATTCACAAAGGAACTCACACAATATGTACTCACTGATAAGTGGATATTAGCCCAAAACCTAGGATACCCAAGATATAAGATACAATTTCCTAAACACATGATACTCAAGAAAAATGTAGACTGAAGTGTGGACACTATGCCCCTCCTTAGAAGTGGGAACAAAACACCCTTGGAAGGAGTTACAGAGACAAAGTTTGGAGCTGATATGAAAGGATGGACCATGTAGAGACTGTCATATCCAGGGATCCACCCCATAACCAGCATCCAAACGCTGACACCATTGCATACACTAGCAAGATTTTATCGAAAGGACCCAGATGTATCTGTCTCTTGTGAGACTATGCTGGGGCCTAGCAAACACAGAAGTGGATGCTCACAGTCAGCTAATGGATGGATCACAGGGCTCCCAATGGAGGAGCTAGAGAAAGTACCCAAGGAGCTAAAGGGATCTGCAACCCTATAGGTGGAACAACATTATGAACTAACCAGTACCCCGGAACTCTTGACTCTAGCTGCATATGTATCAAAAGATGGCCTAGTCGGCCATCACTGGAAAGAGAGGCCCATTGGACACGCAAATTTTATATGCCCCAGTACAGGGGAATGCCAGGGCCAAAAAGGGGGAGTGGGTGGGTAGGGGAATGGGGGTGGGTGGGTATGGGGGACTTTTGGTATAGCATTGGAAATGTAAATGAGCTAAATACCTAATAAAATATTAAAAAAAAGTGTTGTAAATGCTAAAAGCTTAATTGCTAGAGTGGTAGATAAAGCATACAAAATATCCAGGGAACTGTAGTTTGAAGGGTCAGGTGTAGTTGTGGATGTGTATAATCACACTACTCACAAGACTAAGGCAGCAGAATGATAAGTTTGACATTAGCCACTGATAATTGATAAGAGTATACCTCAAACAAATTAGATTCCAAAGAAACTGAAAGAAAGAAGATAAATATCAATAATTGTTCTAGAAGAATGAAGATTAAAATGATTGAAATTCCACCACTAAGAATGAGGAAAATGACCAGGGTGCTATAGTTTCAGCTATAATGAATTACTTCTGAGATTTAACATAAATTCACAAAATTAAAAACTCTATTACCACCTAGAAAATAGACAGAAAAAGCTGAAATCAATGAAATTTAAGAACACCAAAGACCAAGAGAAGATTCCCGTCTCATCTGCATCAAGTGAGGCAAAATATAGATTCTTCGTTAATAAAAGAAATTAGTGTCTGTAGTCTCTCTATCAACAGCCCTTTGATACTCATGTTAGACTAAACTCTCCAAAACCTTAACAGAGTATAAAGTACAAAGGAAATTCAACTTGGCAATTCCCTGGTATTTGAATTAAAAAATAACTTAGCTTTTTAAGACTCCTTTTTGAAAAAAAATCTATGGAAAGATACAACTTCTTCAAATGGAGAAAATTTCCAATGAGCAGAAAAATCTCAAAGTTCATGTGAGGATGAGGCTGTGCTCCATTAGAAAAGAGACAGAGTTGGGGAGCTCAGAAAAAATTGATGAGAAATGAATGTCTCTACATCCAGAAAGTGCGTAAAAGTATTACACTGAGATCTAGAAATTGGTTTCAAAGTGTTACACTGAAAGATATTTAGACAAATAGAAAAAATTTGTATACATTAATAGTAATAGAAAATTAAGCAAGCAATAACAAAACATGGTTATTATAAAAATTTCTAGAAAGAGTAATACAGCAAAGATTATCATATCTGAAAACTATATTGACCTCAGCAAAATATGAATGTATGCTAAATATTTAAATATATTAAAAAGGCAGATAAGTGATAGATGAATGAGATATATTTCTAAGTATAAGGTGATAGGAAAGTCCATAGATATGTCATTAAACGAAATTGGTACTATCAGTGTAAACACAATAAGAATTATAATAGCAGTGAAAAATAAATTGGTAGCAGTCTATGAATGTCCAAAACTCAGTGTGGAGCATAAATTAATTCTCAAATGCAGTGATGTAGAAATATTTGACTCTATAATAGTTCATTTATAATTTTTGAGTCCAGTTGAAGTCAAACTTAGAAAAGATTCCAATGGAAATATTTATATGTCTAGAAAATGAGACAAGAACTTATTGGAAGCACACACCTGGGTAAATGCCCCCAAACAAGCAAAAAGTAACACACAGCCCTACACAATATCAAAGCACTAAATGCCAAGCTGACAGGGACATGGGTAGGCACATTGTCAGTCAGCTCTGGAGAATGTATGTTCTACTGACTAAACTCCAATACTCAGAAATAAATATGGCCACATTTAGCTGCAAGCCAGAATGCAAGCCCTTACCTTGTTATAGGCAGTAAACAGGTGAAAGAAAGTGCTCAAATAGGTGGAGTAGGTGTCAGAACCAGACAAAGTGAATTAGCAACTGTTTGGACTTTTAAGTGATGTACAGATCAAGTGAGTTTTCTCAGACGCCCTGAAGTATAGAGAACAAATTTAGCTCTTCTAGAAGCAGGGGCAAGCTTGGGAGAGCTGGTAATGGCTCAGGGCCACAGTCTTCAGAGAGCTAATGAGAACCCAACTCTTTCTCCTGGAAGAGACTATGGTTTCAAGTCTCAAAGCCACTATGTGCTCAGTTTGTAATGCTCTTTAGATACCCTATGTTCCCCTTTTGAAAGATTATTTGAATAGCTTCCTGCTGACTTATTTCTTATGATAACTTTTGTTGACCCTGTCCCATTTCTCCCCTGGAGATAAGTATAAGAAGTATAAGATGTACTTCTTAGTAAGCTTGCTTGGCATAAGAAATAGCTTATGCAAGACCTCTCAACCCAAACTTTCTTATGTTCTCTACTGTCAACCCTTTCTATCTTCTGTTATGTAACTGAAGATCAAACTGCTGGCTCAGATCACTGGACATGGGAGTAGAGGGACTAATTAATACGCATTAGATTTCTGGGATGAGATAAATACAAAGTTAGATTGTGGCAATGGCTGCATAACTGTGATATAAAATTCTAAAAACTAACATTTCACAGTTTAAATCAGTGAATTTTATAGTGTTCTATTTCCTTTTCAAAGTTATTCGACATGGATTTTCTTTAGTTATAGTATACAATGAAAGAAGTCTGAGTAGAAATGCCAATAGGGTAAAGTGTTTGTTGTTGGAGAAATGGTTAAATTCTACAGTGAGGATTTCAAAAGGCTATGGCAATGGGGTTCTTACAATGTATACTTTCAAAGAAATCATAGCTATTCAACTAACATGACACAAAATAAGCATGGGCTGCTGTTCTTGCAACAATGCTGGTATAGCAGGATCACACAGCAGTTTCATCTTTAGTTTCCTGAGGATTCTTTACTGTTTTACACAAGAGCTGTGCTGATATGCATTCCAGCAACCATGAATAAGAGGGCCACAATTTGTACATTCTGTCTTACCTGGGGTGAAGTAATATCTAATGTAGATATTACTTTTGTGTAGACCGGTAGGAATACTGGGCAAATCAGTGTGGAGGTTTCTCACTTCCATATCCTATGCCATATATGTGTTCACTAGTGCTCACTCTGTTAATAAGAGCCAGGAAACAGAAGCAACCTAGTTGTCTATCAGCTGGTGAATGAGTAAGGATAATGAGGTATTTATACACAATGGAATTTTATTTAGCTGTAAATAAAACAGCTTTTTTGCTTTGGATTTGTGACAATGACCTTTGTAAAATATATATGTTGGGCATTTGTGTCTTCTTTTGAGAAATGTCTGTTTAAAATTTAGCCATTTTTTTTTTAAATTAAAGTCGATGGCACTTTTTTCTTGCCATCAAGTTGAATGATTTTTTTGTTTTTTTTTCATTCTGGGCACAATCCAATGTCACATTTACATTTAAATTGGAAGAATGGGTTATAGTTACAGTATTGCGTGGCATGGCAGAGAAGCAGAGATGACATCAGCATCAATGCATATTGTATTTCTCAAGATATTCATGACATAGTTTCTCCTTAACATATATGTAATATATATGCATATAATATATTGATATTCTTTCCACATTTTCCGTCATATTTTTCATTGATTCTCCTCTAATTTTTCTTACCCTTTGTTTCTCTAGTTCCCCTTCTACCTTTCCTCCCCAGAAGGATCCTTTTAGCTCTTGTGTCCCATGTCTTTTATTGCCCTTTCTTTCCACCCACCTCAACACCCCTTTATCCCATTTATGGTCAGCATCCACACATGTACATTTATATCAGCCTTAAAGCCTAGAATCTATGCAAGAGAACATGAGTTGTCTTCCTGAGTGTAGGCTAGGTTTCTTAATACAATACTTTCAAAATCCATTAGCTTTCCTAAAACAAATCATAACTTTATGGTTTCTTTACAGCTAAATAAAATTTCATTGTGTGTAAATACCACGTCATCCTTACTCATTCACCAGCTGATGGAAAACTAGCTTGATTCTGTTTCCTGGCTCTTATTAACAGAGTGAGCACTAGTGAACACATATATGGGATAGGATATGGAAGTGAGAAACCTCCACACTGTATTTCTATCGGTCTACACAATGAGCAGCAGAGAATAGAGTTTCTCTTTGCTTTAGTCTTACAGAATTTGTTGTCATTTTATTTCCTTGTAAAATTACTAACATTGAATTTTAATTAACTTCTGAGAATTTTATGTATGAGTACTGTATTTATATCACTTCCTCCTCCTATTCTTCCATCCAACTTCTCCTTTGTCTCCTCCAATCCATTACAAGTTCATTGCTTTGTTTTCTTTTGTTATTATATATACACTCATACATATAAATTCATCGATACAAACTGATGAGTCCCTTTAATGTGGCCAGTATGAATACATGTTTAAGGCTAACCACTTGAAAATGGATAATCATCAGGAAATTCAATCTAAGAAAAATAGAATCTCCATCTAGCAGCTGTCCTTAATTACCAGCTCTTTATCTAAGCGTGCTCCCGTGTAAGATTTCTTCCCATCCACACTGGCTTCTCAATTGGTGTCAACATATCTCAGGTCATATTTAGGCAGCCATATTGTTGAGATTTCACCAATGTGGCTTCCTTGTCTTATATAGAAGATGCTATCTTTTAAGGAGACATCTTTGTTTTCTGACTCTTACAATCTTTCCATCTGCTCTTCCAAGTTGTTCTCTGAGGAACACAGGAGCTGTGTTCTACTGAGGGTTGACAGAAGAGGCCTGGAGTAGGGAAATATAGTACACAGGTGCTATGAGAGAGGAAATGAGAATGCCCTTGTAATTCCAATGTAAGTGCATTGAATCTGTAGATACTGTTTGAGAATGTAGCTGTTTTCACAATATTAATTTTGCCAACAGTGGAGCATGAGCATTCTTTATATCATCAATTGCCTCCTTTGGATGCTTTTTCTAGTGTCTTACAGTTTGTTTTGTAAGGTTCTTTCACTTCTTTGGTTAGGTTTATTCCTAGAGAATTGTGAAGATGTTTAAAGCAACAAAATGCTTTTTATACAAGCCTGAGGACCTGGGTTTGGATTCTGAGTATCCAGATAAAAAGCCCAGGATACTAGCATGAATGTTTAATCCCATTGGTAAGGAGTGGAAACAATGGAATTCACAGTGGATCTTGCTGACAAGTCTCTCCACATCAGTCTACTCCAGCATCAATAAGAGGCCCTATTTTAAACATAAAGCACAATGATTGACAAATAACATCTGACACCAACCTTTGGCCTCAACACCCATGTTCATGCACACAAGCAAACACAGAGAAACATACTCTATAAGAAAACAAAATTTCCCCTAGGCAGTTTAGTTTTTCAGGTACTCTGACTGAGATATTTTTCTAATTTTTCCTTTCATAAGTTTCTTATTGATATATGTGAATGGTACTAAATTTTTATGTTCATTTGCTATCCTGAAACGTCAATAAAGATCATTATTAGGTATGATCCTTTAAGCTTATGATTGTGTCATCTATAAATATGGATAACTTCTCTCTCTCTCTCTCTCTCTCTCTCTCTCTCTCTCTCTCTCTCTCTCTCTCTCTCTCTCTCCCTCTCCATCTCTTTTGTGTTTAGATTTATTGCTCTAGCTAAGACTTTGAGGACTAAGAATAGAGAATAGGAACCCTGGCCTTGTTCCAGATTCTAGAGAGCATGGCTCCAGGCTTCAGTTTTCCTTATTTCTTATGACATTGACTATACATTTATTATATCCAGTCTTTAATAATTTGAGAGGTCTCATCTGACCCTAATATCTTAGTTTTATGATGAAGAAATCTTGAATTTTGACAAATGCCTTTCTGTATCTGCTATAATCCTTATGTTATTTCCATTCTTGAATTTATAAAAATGGTATAACATACTTCTTGATTTGCATCTGTTGAAGCAGCCTTTAATATCTAGGTTAAAACTAGCTTCATTGTGCTGGATGTCCTACAAGTATTTTGTGAGTCTTTTGTTGAATTTTTCATTTATGTTCATTGGGGAGTTTGATATTCAATTTTTTTGTGTCTTTTTCTGGTTTTGGCATCAGAGTAATACTGTCTTCATAGAAGAAAGTCAGTAATGTTCCTTTATTTTCAGTTTTAAGGACTATTTGATTTTTTTTTCTTAAAAGCTTGGTAGAATTCACAGTGAATCTGGTGCTAGGCTTTTTCTTTATGGGGAGATTTTCAAATTATTGTTCCAATCTCACTACTTGTAATACGCTCATTTTAATTGTTTACTTCTTTAGAATGGGATTTTGAATGTGACTATTATTGAAGCCTCCACTATTAAGGTTCAAGTCCACCATGCTGGATAAACTCATTGCAAAATGAGGACTCCCCTTCTCAGCAGGGCTTCTCTTTTCTGTATAACCTTATCTAGAGAGCATCTCTAAGCACAGGTGCCTGATCTTATCTAGAGGATGACGCTGCACAGAGCTTGCTGGAAGCACTGCATGATTCGGCACATAAGTTCCACTCAGCCCTTCCTAGTCTATGATAATTAGGCACTGTGTAATGACCAATCATCCTTTCCCACTTGTAACTCCCTATCTCAAAACAAAACATGTAAATGAAGTTTTCCTGGGCTTCTGCCCGGGCCAATAATGTTCACCCACCCTGCAAATCCCTACCTACTCCCCAAGATCTATATAGCCCTTGCTCACCCTGAATAAAGTTGATTTTCTCACTAAAGCTGCTCTTGGACTTTAATTTGTCGGTATTCAAAGCCTTCTAAAACTTTGTCTCCTACTCCTGGCCCATTTCTGCTCCCTTTGTCCTTGAGGACCAGTGGCCAACAGCCCCCAGGGAGAAAGGAGGGCCACAGGCTATGTGAGTTTAGAAATTGTATTGCCTCTCAGTTTTCCTGCCTTTTGTAAGAAACGTAAGTTTACAAAGAATTCCTTAATGATCTTCTGCATTTCACTGGCATCTGTACTCAGATTTGACATTCCTCTGTTTCTCTAATTTTATTTAGTCGGGTCTCTCTGTCTTACTGTTAGTTTTACTAGGAGTGCATCCATCCTGTAAACTTTTTCAAGGAACCAAATCTTTCTTTGATTCTGTGATCTGTCTGTCATATTTCTATTGTTTCTTGCTATATTCTCAGTTTGAGTTCTGTTTCTTGTTGTAGAAGTTTGATGTGCATCATTTTCTGAAAGAGCTCTATTTTTTTTTAGTATGAACATTATATAAAATTATCTAGAAACAGGTTTTTGGATGGAATAACTGTAAAAAATGGAAAAACTTTGAGGTGGTGAATATGTTAAAGACTTAAGTTGATCATAAATATTCACAAATGTGGTATGGCAATCAAAAACATATCAACAAAAATATTAGCGAGGCAAGTATACTTACTCATATGGGTCTATGTATTTCCCTATAGGAATATATCAAAGGTCTTTAACAATCTCAGTACATACAGGGGTCATTAGCTGCTGTGGTTTCACATGTAATCCCAGCATGAAAAATGGCAATGAGTGTGAGGCCAGGCTCAGCTATATAAAAATCCCTAACTCAAAAAACAACACAACAGCAATTAAATGATACAATTATTTAATGAAAAATAAAGGAGGATAACGTAGAGAATATGATTGCAAGACCCCTCTCTATTCTTGTTTTCTTAGTCTTCCTCCCAGTCCCAGTGAAGTCGCACTCTCACTTCATATTCAGCTTCAGAACCATCAGTTGTAGAAGACATTGTTCTATCTTCTTTGCAAAGTCTTTGCTGTTGAACTTTACTGCTTACAATACCATCAACTACATCTCAATGTATGTTGTGATTATACCATATATCTTTCATCTTAGTACTACAAATAGGCTTCATATGTAATAGATAATGATAAAATAGATAAGTGAAATGAAAAAAATAAAATAAATGAGAAATGAGTGGAACCTTCAGGGAGATGGATTAGCTGCTTCCCCACATTAGGTACTTGGCTTGACCTGGCTTATCAGAGGATCCACAAGAGATGGAGGACCAAGCATAAGACTCAGATGTGATAATTATGTATATGTTATGCACTTGTAAAACCTGTGTGATGTAATCTTTAAAATTTGAGACAAACTAAGGGAATTCAAAACTACAAAAACAGGATGATTTTTTTGAACTGAATAGATGTTGGAAAATATTTTGTGGTGGTTCTAAGTAGTCATGATACTTTATATTAATACTAAACAAATGTATGCTTCATTGGAACAAATTATCTGCAGGACTCAATCATTTAGATAAGCTTGTGATGGCCAATTTTATTGTTTATTACATTTGCATTCTTGGTAGCAATCACTGTGCTTGGTTGAAGAGACAAATTTGAGGCTTCCTTGGCAATTTCTCTGAAAGTTAGCAATAAGTCATGTACACAACAATGCATATTTAAATTTTAGTTGTTTTTAATTTTTAAGACTTCTGGCATGGATATTATTCTCTTTTCTCCAGTGCATTAATATATAGAATATAATTTCTAAGGCAATAAAAGAAACTACCAGTAAGGGAAATTTCCAATATTCTATTATTTATGCTGCCCAAGCATGCAGAACACAACTGAACTCTACCATCTTTTAAAGATAATCAGAAGTAGCTCTGAGCTATCTGAACACATTGTAATAAAAAAATCAATATTTCTTTCACTAATAGATGATACTCCCAAGTTCAGTGGTGTCCTTTGTCTAACTTTAGTATGATAAACATTTCTGGTTATATTCTTCTTCCTCAGCAAGAACTAGCTAATTTTCTTCCTCCCTGTTTACTATGTGATAGACAAATAGACACCCACCTCATCGGCTCTAGATTATGGGAACTCAATGCCAGTTCTACTGTAGCAAACCAGAAAGAAAAATAAACTGTTCAATAAATGCCAACCTTGGAAGCAAAACATTTTAATTTGGTTGTTCAGAGAGAAGAGCTTGGGCAGAATAAACACAAGTTTGAGCCTTTCATCAACAATGGATTTTGACTTAGCTGCTTTCTTTTTTTCTTTTTTTTTAATTAGGTATTTTCTTCGTTTACATTTCCAATGCTATCACAAAATTCCCCCACATGGTCCCCCCCAACTCTTCCCCACTCCCACTTCTTGGCTCTGGCATTCCCCTGTAATGAGGAATATAAAGTTTGCACAACCAATGAGCCTCTCTTTCCAGAAATGGCTGACTAGGCCATCTTTTGATACATATGCAGCTAGAGACATGAGCTCCGGGGGTACTGATTAGTTCATATTGTTGTTCCACCTATAGGGTTGCAGATCCCCCCAGTTCCTTGGGTACTTTCTCTAGCTCCACCATTGGGGGCCCTGTGATCCATCCAATAGCTGACTGTGAGCATCCACTTCTGTGTTTTCGAGGCCCTGGCATAGTCTCACAAGAGACAGCTATAGCTGGGTCCTTTTAGCAAAATCTTGCTAGTTTATGCAATGGTGTCAGCATTTGGAAGCTGATTATGGGATGGATAACCGGATATGGCAGTCTCTAGATGGTCCATCCTTTTACTCAGATCCAAACTTTGTCTCTGTAACTCCTTCCATGGTTTTGTTCCCAATTCTAAGAAAGGGCAAAGTGTTCACACTTTGGTCTTCATTCTTCTTGAGTTACATGTGTTTTGCAAATTGGATCTTATATCTTGGATATTCTAAGTTTCTGGGCTAATATCCACTTATCAGTGAGTACATATTGTGTGAGTTCTTTTGGACTTGGGTTACCTCACTCAGGATAATGCCCTCCAGGTCCATCCATTTGCCTAGGAATTTCATAAATTCATTTTTTAAAAAACTGCATAGTACTCCATAGTGTAAATATACCACATTTTCTGTATCCATTCCTCTGTTGAGGGGCATCTGGGTCCTTTCCAGCTTCTGGCTATTATAAATAAGGCTGCTATGAACATAGAGGAGCATGTTTCTTTCTTGCTGGTTGGAACATCTTCTGGATATATGCCCAGGAGAGGTATTGTGGGTTCCTCCAGTAGTAATATGTCCAATTTTCAGTGGACCCACCAGACTGATTTCAGGAGTGGTTGTACAAGCTTGCAATTCCAGCAACAATGGAGGAGTGTTCCTCTTTCTCCACATCCTTGCCAGGTTCTGCTGTTACCTGAATTTTTTATCTTAGCTATCCTGACTGGTATGAGGTAGAGTCTCAGGGTTGTTTTGATTTGCATTTCCCTGATGATTAAGGATGTTGAACATTTTTTCAGGTGCTTCTCAGACATTCAGTATTCCTCAGGTGAAAATTCTTTGTTTAGCTCTGAGCCCGGTTTTTTAATGGGGTTATTTGATTTTCTGGAGTTCACCTTCTTGTGTTCTTTATATATATTGGATATTAGTCCCCTATCTGATTTAAGATAGGTAAAGATCCTTTCCCAATCTGTTGGTGGCCTTTTTGTCCTATTGACCTTGTCTTTTGCCTTGCAGAAGCTTTGCAATTTTATGAGGTCCCATTTGTCAATTCTTGATCTTACAGCACAAGCCATTACTGTTCTATTCAGGAATTTTTCCCCTATGCCCATATCTTCAAGGCTTTTTTTTTCTACTTTCTCCTCTATAAGTTTCAGTGTCTCTGGTTTTACATGGAGTTCCTTAATCAACTTAGATTTGACCTTAGTACAAGGAGATAGGAACGGATCAATTCGCATTCTTCTACATGATAACCACCAGTTGTGCCACCACCATTTGTTGAAAATGCTGTCTTTCTTCCACTGGATGGTTTTAGCTCCCTTGTCAAAGATCAAGTGACCATAGGTGAGTGGGTTCATTTCTGGGTCTTCAATTCTATTGCATTGGTCTACTTGCCTTTCTCTATACCAGTACCATGCAGTTTTTTATCACAATTGCTCTGTAGTACAGCTTTAGGTCAGGCAGGGTGATTGCACCAGAGATTGTTTTATCCTTGAGAAGAGTTTTTGCTATCCTAGGTTTTTTGTTATTCCTGATGAATTTGCACATTGCCCTTTCTAATTCGTTGAAGAATTGAGTTGGAATTTTGATGGGGATTGCATTGTATCTATAGATTGCTTTTGGCAAGATAGCCATTTTTACTATATTGATCCTGCCAATCGATGACCATGAGAGATCTTTCCATCTTCTGAGATCTTCTTTAATTTCTTTCTTCAGAGACTTGAAGTTCTTATCATACATATCTTTCACTTCTTTAGTTAGAGGCACACCAAGGTATTTTATAT
The DNA here is from genome assembly GCF_000001635.26 of Mus musculus. Taxonomy (NCBI): domain Eukaryota; kingdom Metazoa; phylum Chordata; class Mammalia; order Rodentia; family Muridae; genus Mus; species Mus musculus. The sequence continues at coordinate 58,055,776 of NC_000073.6, forward strand.
TATTTGTGACTATTGAGAAGGGTGTTGTTTCCCTAACTTCTTTCTCAGCCTGTTTATCCTTTGTGTAGAGCAAGGCCATTGACTTGTTTGAGTTAATTTTATATCTAGCTACTTCACTGAAGCTGTTTATCAGGTATAGGAGTTCTATGGTGAAGTTTTTAGAGTCACTTATATTTACTATCATATCATCTGCAAAAAGTGATATTTTGACTTCTTCCTTTCCAATGTGTATCCCCTTTTTATCCTTTTGTTGTTGAATTGCTCTGGCCAGGACTTCAAGTACAATGTTGAATAGGTAGGGAGAAAGTGGGCAGCCTTGTCTAGTTCCTGATTTTAGTGGGATTGCTTCCAGCTTCTCACCATTTACTTTGATGTTGGCTACTGGAAGGCTGTAGATTGCATCTATCATGTTTAGGTATGGGCCTTGAATTCCTGATCTTTACAAGACTTTTATTATGAATGGGTGTTGGATTTTGTCAAATGCTTTCTCAGCATCTAATGAGATGATCATGTGTCTTTTGTCTTTGAGTTTGTTTATATAGTGGATTACATTGATGGGTTTCCGTATATTAAACCATCCCTGTATCCCTGGAATGAAACCTACATGGTCAGGATGGATGATTGTATTGATGTGTTCTTGGATTCAGTTAGCCAGAATTTTGTTGAGTATTTTTGCATCAATATTCTTAAAGCAAATTGGTCTGAAGTTCTCTATCTTTGTTGGGTTTTTCTGTGGTTTAGGTATCAGACTAATTGTGGCTTCATAGAATGAGTTGGGTAGAGTACCTTCTGCTTCTATTTTGTCGAATAGTTTGTGAAGAACTGGAATTAGATCTTCTCTGAAGGTCTGATAGAACTCTGCACTAAACCCATCTGGTCCTGGGCTTTTTTTGGTTGGGAGACTATTAATGACTGCTTCTATTTCTTTAGGGGATATAGGACTGTTTAGATCATTAACCTGATCCTGATTTAATTTTGGTACCTGGTATCTGTCTAGAAACTTACCCATTTCATCCAGGTTCTTCAGTTTTGTTGAGTATAGCCTTTTGTAGAAGGATCTGATGGTGTTTTGGATTTCTTCGTTCTGTTTTATGTCTTCCTTTTCATTCTTGATTTTGTTAATTAGGATGCTGTCCCTGTGCCCTTTGGGGATCTGGCTAAGTGTTTATCTATCTTGTTGATTTTCTCAAAGAACCAGCTCTTCCTTTGGTTGATTCTTTGAATAGTTCTTCTTGTTTCCACTTGGTTGATTTCGCCCCTGAGTTTGATTATTTCCTGCAGTCTACTTCTCTTGGGTGAATTTGCTTCCTTTTGTTCTAGAGCTTTTAGGTGTGTTGTCAAGCTGCTAGTGTGTGCTCTCTCATTTCTTTTGGGGGGATTTCAGAGCTATGAGTTTTCCTCTTAGAAATGCTTTTGGGGGCACAAGTCCCTTCCGCTCGACTCGTGACTCGAGCCCCGGGCTACCTTGCCAGCAGAGTCTTGCCCAACACCCGCAAGGGTCCACACAGGACTCCCCACGGGACCCTAAGACCTCTGGTGAGTGGATCTCAGTGCCTGCCCCAATCCAATCGCGCGGAACTCGAGACTGCGGTACATAGGGAAGCAGGCTACCCGGGCCTGATCTGGGGCACAAGTCCCTTCCGCTCGACTCGAGACTCGAGCCCCGGGCTACCTTGCCAGCAGAGTCTTGCCCAACACCCGCAAGGGTCCACACGGGACTCCCCACGGGACCCTAAGACCTCTGGTGAGTGGATCACAGTGCCTGCCCCAATCCAATCGCGCGGAACTTGAGACTGCGGTACATAGGGAAGCAGGCTACCCGGGCCTGATCTGGGGCACAAGTCCCTTCCGCTCGACTCGAGACTCGAGCCCCGGGCTACCTTGCCAGCAGAGTCTTGCCCAACACCCGCAAGGGTCCACACGGGACTCCCCACGGGACCCTAAGACCTCTGGTGAGTGGACCACAGTGCCTGCCCCAATCCAATCGCGCGGAACTTGAGACTGCGGTACATAGGGAAGCAGGCTACCCGGGCCTGATCTGGGGCACAAGTCCCTTCCGCTCGACTCGAGACTCGAGCCCCGGGCTACCTTGCCAGCAGAGTCTTGCCCAACACCCGCAAGGGTCCACACGGGACTCCCCACGGGACCCTAAGACCTCTGGTGAGTGGATCACAGTGCCTGCCCCAATCCAATCGCGCGGAACTTGAGACTGCGGTACATAGGGAAGCAGGCTACCCGGGCCTGATCTGGGGCACAAGTCCCTTCTGCTCGACTCGTGACTCGAGCCCCGGGCTACCTTGCCAGCAGAGTCTTGCCCAACACCCGCAAGGGTCCACACAGGACTCCCCACGGGACCCTAAGACCTCTGGTGAGTGGATCGCAGTGCCTGCCCCAATCCAATCGCGCGGAACTCGAGACTGCGGTACATAGGGAAGCAGGCTACCCGGGCTTGATCAGGGGCACAAACCCCTTCCACTCCACTCGAGCCCCGGCTACCTTGCCAGCTGAGTCGCCTGACACCCGCAAGGGCCCACACAGGATTCCACACGTGATCCTAAGACCTCTAGTGAGTGGAACACAACTTCTGCCAGGAGTCTGGTTCGGACACCAGATATCTGGGTACCTGCCTTGCAAGAAGAGAGCTTGCCTGCAGAGAATACTCTGCCCACTGAAACTAAGGAGAGTGCTACCCTCCAGGTCTGCTCATAGAGGCTAACAGAGTCACCTGAAGAACAAGCTCTTAACAGTAACAACTAAAACAGCTAGCTTCAGAGATTACCAGATGGCGAAAGGCAAACGTAAGAATCCTACTAACAGAAATCAAGACCACTCACCATCATCAGAACGCAGCACTCCCACCCCACCTAGTCCTGGGCACCCCAACACAACCGAAAATCTAGACCCAGATTTAAAAACATTTCTCATGATGATGATAGAGGACATCAAGAAGGACTTTCATAAGTCACTTAAAGATTTACAGGAGAGCACTGCTAAAGAGTTACAGGCTCTTAAAGAAAAGCAGGAAAACACAGCCAAACAGGTGATGGAAATGAACAAAACCATACTAGAACGAAAAGGGGAAGTAGACACAATAAAGAAAACCCAAAGCGAGGCAACGCTGGAGATAGAAACCCTAGGAAAGAGATCTGGAACCATAGATGCGAGCATCAGCAACAGAATACAAGAAATGGAAGAGAGAATCTCAGGTGCAGAAGATTCCATAGAGAACATCGACACAACAGTCAAAGAAAATACAAAATGCAAAAGGATCCTAACTCAAAACATCCAGGTAATCCAGGACACAATGAGAAGACCAAACCTACGGATAATAGGAATTGATGAGAATGAAGATTTTCAACTTAAAGGGCCAGCTAATATCTTCAACAAAATAATAGAAGAAAACTTCCCAAACATAAAAAAAGAGATGCCCATGATCATACAAGAAGCATACAGAACTCCAAATAGACTGGACCAGAAAAGAAATTCCTCCCGACACATAATAATCAGAACAACAAATGCACTAAATAAAGATAGAATATTAAAAGCAGTAAGGGAGAAAGGTCAAGTAACATATAAAGGAAGGCCTATCAGAATTACACCAGACTTTTCACCAGAGACTATGAAAGCCAGAAGAGCCTGGACAGATGTTATACAGACACTAAGAGAACACAAATGCCAGCCCAGGCTACTATACCCGGCCAAACTCTCAATTACCATAGATGGAGAAACCAAAGTATTCCACGACAAAACCAAGTTCACACAATATCTTTCCACGAATCCAGCCCTTCAAAGGATAATAACAGAAAAGAAGCAATACAAGGACAGAAATCACGCCCTAGAACAACCAAGAAAGTAATCATTCAACAAACCAAAAAGAAGACAGCCACAAGAACAGAATGCCAACTCTAACAACAAAAATAAAAGGGAGCAACAATTACTTTTCCTTAATATCTCTTAATATCAATGGACTCAATTCCCCAATAAAAAGACATAGACTAACAGACTGGCTACACAAACAGGACCCAACATTCTGCTGCTTACAGGAAACCCATCTCAGGGAAAAAGACAGACACTACCTCAAAGTGAAAGGCTGGAAAACAATATTCCAAGCAAATGGACTGAAGAAACAAGCTGGAGTAGCCATTTTAATATCGGATAAAATCGACTTCCAGCCCAAAGTTATCAAAAAAGACAAGGAGGGACACTTCATACTCATCAAAGGTAAAATCCTCCAAGAGGAACTCTCAATTCTGAATATCTACGCACCAAATGCAAGGGCAGCCACATTCATTAGAGACACTTTAGTAAAGCTCAAAGCATACATTGCACCTCACACAATAATAGTGGGAGACTTCAACACACCACTTTCTTCAAAGGACAGATCGTGGAAACAGAAACTAAACAGGGACACAGTGAAACTAACAGAAGTTATGAAACAAATGGACCTGACAGATATCTACAGAACATTTTATCCTAAAACAAAAGGATATACCTTCTTCTCAGCACCTCACGGGACCTTCTCCAAAATTGACCATATAATTGGTCACAAAACAGGCCTCAATAGATACAAAAATATTGAAATTGTCCCATGTATCCTATCAGACCACCATGGCCTAAGACTGATCTTCAATAACAACATAAATAATGGAAAGCCAACATTCACGTGGAAACTGAATAACACTCTTCTCAATGATACCTTGGTCAAGGAAGGAATAAAGAAAGAAATTAAAGACTTTTTAGAGTTTAATGAAAATGAAGCCACAACGTACCCAAACCTATGGGACACAATGAAAGCATTTCTAAGAGGGAAACTCATAGCGCTGAGTGCCTCCAAGAAGAAACGGGAGACAGCACATACTAGCAGCTTGACAACACATCTAAAAGCCCTAGAAAAAAAGGAAGCAAATTCACCCAAGAGGAGTAGACGGCAGGAAATAATCAAACTCAGGGGTGAAATCAACCAAGTGGAAACAAGAAGAACTATTCAAAGAATTAACCAAACGAGGAGTTGGTTCTTTGAGAAAATCAACAAGATAGATAAACCCTTAGCTAGACTCACTAAAGGGCACAGGGACAAAATCCTAATTAACAAAATCAGAAATGAAAAGGGAGACATAACAACAGATCCTGAAGAAATCCAAAACACCATCAGATCCTTCTACAAAAGGCTATACTCAACAAAACTGGAAAACCTGGACGAAATGGACAAATTTCTGGACAGATACCAGGTACCAAAGTTGAATCAGGATCAAGTTGACCATCTAAACAGTCCCATATCACCTAAAGAAATAGAAGCAGTTATTAATAGTCTCCCAACCAAAAAAAGCCCAGGACCAGATGGGTTTAGTGCAGAGTTCTATCAGACCTTCAAAGAAGATCTAATTCCAATGTTGCACAAACTATTTCACAAAATAGAAGTAGAAGGTACTCTACCCAACTCATTCTATGAAGCCACTATTACTCTGATACCTAAACCACAGAAAGATCCAACAAAGATAGAGAACTTCAGACCAATTTCTCTTATGAATATCGATGCAAAAATCCTCAATAAAATTCTCGCTAACCGAATCCAAGAACACATTAAAGCAATCATCCATCCTGACCAAGTAGGTTTTATTCCAGGGATGCAGGGATGGTTTAATATACGAAAATCCATCAATGTAATCCATTATATAAACAAACTCAAAGACAAAAACCACATGATCATCTCGTTAGATGCAGAAAAAGCATTTGACAAGATCCAACACCCATTCATGATAAAAGTTTTGGAAAGATCAGGAATTCAAGGCCCATACCTAAACATGATAAAAGCAATCTACAGCAAACCAGTAGTCAACATCAAAGTAAATGGAGAGAAGCTGGAAGCAATCCCACTAAAATCAGGGACTAGACAAGGCTGCCCACTTTCTCCCTACCTTTTCAACATAGTACTTGAAGTATTAGCCAGAGCAATTCGACAACAAAAGGAGATCAAGGGGATACAAATTGGAAAAGAGGAAGTCAAAATATCACTTTTTGCAGATGATATGATAGTATATATAAGTGACCCTAAAAATTCTACCAGAGAACTCCTAAACCTGATAAACAGCTTCGGTGAAGTAGCTGGATATAAAATAAACTCAAACAAGTCAATGGCCTTTCTCTATACAAAGAATAAACAGGCTGAGAAAGAAATTAGGGAAACAACACCCTTCTCAATAGTCACAAATAATATAAAATATCTTGGCGTGACTCTAACTAAGGAGGTGAAAGATCTGTATGACAAAAACTTCAAATCTCTGAAGAAAGAAATTAAAGAAGATCTCAGAAGATGGAAAGATCTCCCATGCTCATGGATTGGCAGGATCAACATTGTAAAAATGGCTATCTTGCCAAAAGCAATCTACAGATTCAATGCAATCCCCATCAAAATTCCAACTCAATTCTTCAACGAATTGGAAGGAGCAATTTGCAAATTTGTCTGGAATAACAAAAAACCTAGGATAGCAAAAAGTCTTCTCAAGGATAAAAGAACTTATGGCGGAATCACCATGCCAGACCTAAAGCTTTACTACAGAGCAATTGTGATAAAAACTGCATGGTACTGGTATAGAGACAGACAAGTAGACCAATGGAATAGAATTGAAGATCCAGAAATGAACCCACACACCTATGGTCACTTGATCTTCGACAAGGGAGCTAAAACCATCCAGTGGAAGAAAGACAGCATTTTCAACAATTGGTGCTGGCACAACTGGTTGTTAGCGTGTAGAAGAATGCGAATCGATCCATACTTATCTCCTTGTACTAAGGTCAAATCTAAGTGGATCAAGGAACTTCACATAAAACCAGAGACACTGAAACTTATAGAGGAGAAAGTGGGGAAAAGCCTTGAAGATATGGGCACAGGGGAAAAATTCCTGAACAGAACAGCAATGGCTTGTGCTGTAAGATCGAGAATCGACAAATGGGACCTAATGAAACTCCAAAGTTTCTGCAAGGCAAAAGACACCGTCAATAAGACAAAAAGACCACCAACAGATTGGGAAAGGATCTTTACCTATCCTAAATCAGATAGGGGACTAATATCCAACATATATAAAGAACTCAAGAAGGTGGACTTCAGAAAATCAAATAACCCCCTTAAAAAATGGGGCTCAGAACTGAACAAAGAATTCTCACCTGAGGAATACCGAATGGCAGAGAAGCACTTGAAAAAATGTTCAACATCCTTAATCATCAGGGAAATGCAAATCAAAACAACCCTGAGATTCCACCTCACACCAGTCAGAATGGCTAAGATCAAAAATTCAGGTGACAGCAGATGCTGGCGAGGATGTGGAGAAAGAGGAACACTCCTCCATTGTTGGTGGGAGTGCAGGCTTGTACAACCACTCTGGAAATCAGTCTGGCGGTTCCTCAGAAAACTGGACATAGTACTACCGGAGGATCCAGCAATACCTCTCCTGGGCATATATCCAGAAGATGCCCCAACAGGTAAGAAGGACACATGCTCCACTATGTTCATAGCAGCCTTATTTATAATAGCTAGAAGCTGGAAAGGACCTAGATGCCCCTCAACAGAGGAATGGATACAGAAAATGTGGTACATCTACACAATGGAGTACTACTCAGCTATTAAAAAGAATGAATTTATGAAATTCCTAGCCAAATGGATGGACCTGGAGGGCATCATCCTGAGTGAGGTAACACATTCACAAAGAAACTCACACAATATGTATTCACTGATAAGTGGATATTAGCCCCAAACCTAGGATACCCAAGATATAAGATATAATTTGCTAAACACATGAAACTCAAGGAGAATGAAGACTGAAGTGTGGACACTATGCCCCTCCTTAGATTTGGGAACAAAACACCCATGGAAGGAGTTACAGAGACGGAGTTTGGAGCTGAGATGAAAGGATGGACCATGTAGAGACTGCCATAGCCAGGGATCCACCCCATAATCAGCATCCAAACGCTGACACCATTGCATACACTAGCAAGATTTTATTGAAAGGACGCAGATGTAGCTGTCTCTTGTGAGGCTATGCCGGGGCCCAGCAAACACAGAAGTGGATGCTCACAGTCAGCTAATGGATGGATCATAGGGCTCCCAATGGAGGAGCTAGAGAAAGTAGCCAAGGAGCTAAAGGGATCTGCAACCCTATAGGAGGAACAACATTATGAGCTAACCAGTACCCCGGAGCTCTTGACTCTAGCTGCATATATATCAAAAGATGGCCTAGTCGGCCATCACTGGAAAGAGAGGCCCATTGGACTTGCAAACTTTATATGCCCCAGTACAGGGGAATACCAGGGCCAAAAAGGGGGAGTGGGTGGGCAGGGGAGTGGGGGTGGGTGGATATGGGGGACTTTTGGTATAGCATTGGAAATGTAAATGAGTTAAATACCTAATAAAAAATGGAAAAAAAAAAAAAAAAAGAAATGCTTTCATTGGGTCACATAAGTTTGTTTATGTTGTGGCTTCATTTTCATTAACCTCTAAAAAGTCCTTAATTTCTTTCTTTATTCCTTCCTCGTCCAAGGTATCACTGAGAAGAGTGTTGTTCAGTTTCCATGTGAATGTTGGCTTTCTTTTGTTGTTGTTGTTGTTCTTATTGAAAATCAGCCTTAGTCCATGGTGTTCTGATAGGATGCATGGGACAATTTCAATATTTTTGAATCTGTTGAGGCTTGTTTTGTGACCAATTTTGTGGTCAATTTTGGAGAAGGTACCATGAGGTACTGTGAAGAAGGTATATCCTTTTGTTTTAGGATAAAATATTCTCTAGATATCTGTTAGACCCATTTGTTTCATAACTTCTGTTAGTTTCACTGTGTCCTGTTTAGTTTCTGTTTCCATGATCTGTCCATTGATGAAAGTGGTATGTTGAAGTCTCCCTGTATTATTGTGTGAGGTGCAATGTGTGCTTTGAGCTTTACTAAAGTTTCTTTAATGAATGTGGCTGCCCTTGTATTTGGAGCATAGATATTCAGAATTGAGAGTTCCTCTTGGAGGATTTTACCTTTGATGAGAACGAAGTGCCCCTCCTTGTCTTTTTTGATGACTTTGGGTTGGAAGTCAATCTTATCAGATATTAGGATGGCTACTCCAGCTTGTTGCTTCATACCATTTGCTTGGAAAATTGTTTTCCAGCCTTTTATTCTGAGGTAGTGTCTATCTTTTTCTCTGAGATGTGTCTCCTGTAAACAGCAAAATGTTGGGTCTTGTTTGTGTAGCCAGTTTGTTAGTCTATGTCTTTTTATTGGGGAGTTGAGACCATTGATGTTAAGAGATATTAAGGAAAAGTAATTGTTGCTTCCTGCTATTTTTGTTGTTAAAGTTGGCATTCTGTTCTTGTGGCTGTCTTCTTTTAGGTTTGTTGAGGGATTACCTTCTTGTTTTTTCTAGGGCATTGTTCCTGTTCTTGTATTGGTTTTTTTCTGTTATTAACCTTTGAAGGGCTGGATTCGTGGAGAGATAATGTGTGAATTTGGTTTTGTCGTGGAATACTTTGGTTTCTCCATCTATGGTAATTGAGAGTTTGGCTGAGTATAGTAGCCTGGACTGGCATTTGTGTTCTCTTAGTGTCTGTATAATATCTGTCCAGGATCTTCTGGCTTTCATAGTCTCTGGTGAAATATCTGGTCTAATTCTGATAGGCCTGCCTTTATATGTTACTTGACCTTTTTCCCTTACTGCTTTTAACATTCTCTCTTTATTTAGTGCATTTTTTGTTCTGATTATTATGTGTCGGGAAGAATTTCTTTTCTGGTCCAGTCTATTTGAAGTTTTGTAGGCTTCTTGTATATTCATGGGCATATCTTTGTTCAGGTTTGGGAAGTTTCTTCTATAATTTTGTTGAAGATATTTGCTGGCCCTTTAAGGTGAAAATCTTCATTCTCATCAGCTACTATTATCTGTAGGTTTGGTCTTCTCATTGTGTCCTGGATTTCCTGGATATTTTGAGTTAGGATCTTTTTGCATTTTTCATTTTCTTTGATTGTTGTGCCCATGTTCCCTATGGAATCTTCTGCACCTGAGATTCTCTCTTCCATCTCTTTTATTCTGTTGCTGATGCTTGCATCTATGGTTCCAGATTTCTTTCCTAGGGTTTCTATCTCCAGCGTTGCCTCACTTTGGGTTTTCTTTATTGTGTCTACTTCCCTTTTTTAGGTCTAGTATGTTCATTTCTGTGACCTGTTTGGATGTGTTTTCCTTTAAGGACTTCCAACTCTTTAGCAGTGTTCTCCTGTATTTCTTTAAGTGAGTTATTAAAGTCCTTCTTGATGTCTTCTACTATCATCATGAGATATGCCTTTAAATCCGGGTCTAGGTTTTCAAATGTGTTGGGTGCCCAGGACTGGCTGAGGTGGGAGTGCTGGGTTCTGATGATGGTGAGTGGTCTTGGTTTCTGTTAGTAAGATTCTTATGTCTGCCTTTTGCCATCTGGTAATCTCTGTAGTCAGTTTTTATAGTGTCTCTGGTTAGAGCTTGTTCATCTCATGATTCTGTTATTCTCTACTAGCAGACCTGGGAGACTAGCTCTCTCCTGAGTTTCAGTGGTCAGAGCACTCTCTGCAGGCAGGCTCTCCTCTTTCAGGGAAGGTGCACAGATATCTGGCGTTCAGACTTGCCTCCTGGCAGAAGTTGAAGGCCCGAAACAGGACCTGTCCCAGAAGCTGTTAGCTTTTATAGTCCACACTCTCACCTGTGCAGACTAGTCTCATTGGGATCCAAGATGGTTCCTTCAGGTACCCCTGCAAAGCCCTCCTGGACCGATCAGACACCTCTCTTCTGGCAGGCAAGGTGCCCAGATGTCTGGAGCCCAAAACAGGGACTGTCTCAGAAGCTCTGTGGCTCCCACCTGTCCCTGAAGCTGTTAGCTTCTGTAGTCCACACTCTCACCTGTGCAGACTAGTCTTGGTGGAGTCCGGGAACCAAGATGACTCCCACAGATGCTCCAGCAACTCACTTTCTTTTCTTCAACTGATCTTTTATTAAAAATTTTATGTGGGACCAGAGATCATGTATCCACTAATGTATCTAAAAGACAAAATTAGTCTTGGTCTCATATCTAAGACAAATTTGTCTCAGAAACTGTCTTAGTTTCAGTTCCTAATGCTGTGACAAAATGGTCTCTAACAAATGCTACCTAGAGAAGAAAGAGTTTATATCAGTTCATAATTTCAGGGTATAGCCCATCATATCAAGAAAATCAAGGTGGCAGAAACTTAAAACAGCTACACAGCTACATCATACACAGTGTGAAGACCAGAAAGAAATGAATGCATTTATATTTAGTCCTCAGATCACTTTTCTTATTCTTATATAGTTCAGGATGCAAACCCAGGAAATAATGTCACTCACAATGGATTATATCTTCCCAATCAATTAACATAATCAATACAGTCTCCTACAGACATGTTTATAAACTAGACTGTTCTAGACAGTCTCTCATTGAGACCCTCTTCACAGGTGAAAATGTATGTATTTGACAATTAAAATTAATCATCACACAGGCAAAGTCTCAACATTCAATGTATCTTTTCTTTTTAATCATTTGATTAGAACCTGTGTTATTGAATGTACATTGGACTACTAAAAAATAAGAAAGGATTTCAAGAGCGATGGAGAGGAGTATACAAAGTATAAGGGAGCAAAGTTATGACTGCAGAAGTGAGTAGGATCTCTTGGGAACAAGGATAGACATTACCTCTAATTTATGTGAAAAGCAAAGGCAGTTTAAAACAACATGTAAAACAAAACTAGAAGTCAAAGATATAGTTCAGTGGTAAAATCCTTGCATAACTCATGAGAGACACTGGATTAGATTCCTAGGACTCTAAACAACAACATAATTTAAACAACAAAATTATAGAATGTGTTGATGGGAAATCATGTTATTTTTTTAGTAATTCATAGGTGCATATTTATTGTTGGAAGTACCCAAGCAGTAATTGCTAATTAAAATAAACAAAAACACACATAGCCCTGCCATAAGTCATTTGTACACCAGCAGTTCAGAACAAAATTAGCAAGAGTACCCTGCTCTCCATTCTTATGGTGATATTGACTACTCACTTCCCTTATATTGATGAAAGTATGAAGAGTAGAAAATAACATTTCAAAAGGGCATCTAGCTCTAATCTGGAGTGGTCAGAGCAGGCTTTTCAGAAAAGAAAAAGTAAATATGTAAATGCATTGATTTAAAAGGTAGGAACTCTACAATGACAGTGAAATGTTCCAGATAGATGTAATAGTACGGAACCGCACGATATTCAAGAGAAAGTGCATTCCATCTGGGGAAAGAATTCACTTTTGACACAGTTGGAACCACGGGGAATAAGGAGGAAGAGATTCCAAAGATGAGGACGTAGAGGGTCTGACTTCTAAACGTGTCTCTTGAGCATGCAGATGGACATATTCTTGTCTTGTATTGGCTTTCCCCAATATTGTATGTCTTAGTCAGGGTTTCTATTCCTGTACAAAACATCATGATCACGAAGCAAGTTGAGGAGGAAAGGGTTTATTCAGCTTACACTTCCACATTGCTGTTCTTCACCAAAGGAAGTCAGGACTGGAACTCAAGCAGGAGCAGATGCAGATGCCATGAAGGGATGTTGCTTACTGGTTTGCTTCCCCTGGCTTGTTCATCTTTCTTCTTCTTCTTCTTCTTCTTCTTCTTCTTCTTCTTCTTCTTCTTCTTCTTCTTCTTCTTCTTCTTCTTCTTCTTCTTCTTCTTCTTCTTCTTTTGTTAATTAGATGTTTTCTTCATTGACATTTCAAATGCTATTCCCTTTCTTAGTTTCCTCTTTGAAAGTACCCTATACTCCCCCCTTCTTGCTCCCCAACCCACCCACTTCTTCTTTCTGGCCCTGGCATTCCCCTGTACTGGGGCATATAACCTTCGCAAGACCAAGGGCCTCTCCTCCCCTTGATGGCCGCCTATGCCATCCTCTGCTACATATGCAACTAGAGACACAAGCTCTGTGGGGTACTGGTTAGTTCATATTGTTGTTCCTCCTACAGGGTTGCAGACCCCTTTAGCTCCTTTCTTATAGAACCTAAGACTACCAGCCCAGGTATGGTACCACCCACAAGGATCACTAATTAAGAACATGCCTTACAGCTGGATTTCATGGAGGCTTTTTCACTCCTTTCTCTGTGATAACTCCAGCTTCTGTCAACTTGAGGCAAAACCAGCCAGTACTCTGTTTTCAAATGTCTTCTTTTCAAAAGGTCAGCAGTCAGGTTTATGGATCCTGTGGTGGTTTAAATAAGAATGCCCTCCCATAGGCTCATAGATTTGAATACTTGGTCACTAGGAAGTGCCAAAATTAATGTGTGGCCTTATTGGTGGAAGTGTGAACTGTGTGTGAGCTTTGCTCAAGCCAGGTCCAGTGTCCCAGTCTCTCTCTCTCTCTCTCTCTCTCTCTCTCTCTCTCTCTCTCTCTCTCTCTCTCTCTCTCTCTCTGTCTCTCTCTCTCTCTCTCTCTCTCTCTTTTCATGGCTGCTTGCCTATCAAGATATAGAACTCTTGATGCCTTGTCTTTCTGCTGAAGGTAGACTCTACCAGTTCCCTCTCCCCAATATAGGACATTTTATCTATGGTTCTTCTCTTTGAGTCCCGAGAGTCTCTTACCTTTCAGGTCTCTGGTACATTCTGGAGGGTCCCCCCAACCTCTTACCTCCCAAGGTTTCATGTTTCCATTCTTTCTGCTGGTCCTCAGGGCTTCAGTCCTTTTCCCTCACCCGATACCTGATCATGCTCCCCTCTTCTGCCCCCACCCCATTCCCTCCCAGGTCCCTCCCTCCTCACCTTGTGGTTGCTTTCTTCTCCCTCCCAAATGGGACTGAGGCATCCTCACTTGGGTCCTTCAGCTTGCTGAACTTTTTGAGTTCTGTGGGCTGTATCTTGGGAATTCAGCACTTTTTGTGTGTGTGTGGGGTGGGGGGATCTAATATCCCCATAGTGAGTACATAGCATGCATGCCCTTTGGGATCTGAGTTATCTCACTCAGGATGATATTGTCTAGTTCCATCGATTTGCCTGCAAAACTCAGGATGTCCTCATTCTTAATAGCTGAGTGTAAATGAACCACATTTTCTGTATCCATTCTTCTGTCCTGGGACATCTGAGTTGTTTCCAGCTTCTGACTATCACAAACAAGGCCACTACAAACATAGTAGAACACATGCCTCTGTGGCATGGTAGGACATCTTTTGGGTATATTCCCAGGAGTGGTATTGCTGGGTCTTTAGGTAGATCTAGTTCCAATATTCTGAGGACCCTCCAGATCAAGTGAGGGACTCTGATCCATAATTGCTTCTGTCTGAAAGAACTACAGGCATGGAAATGGAGAGGAGCCTGAGGAAAAGAAGGTCGAGTGACAGGCCCAAAGTGGGGTCCAATTCATTGGGAGGTCCCAAGATCTAACACTATTACTGAGGCTATGGAGTGCTCACAAAAAGGGACCTATCATGACTGCCCTCCAAAAGACCCCACAAGCACCTGAAAGAGTCAGATGTAGATATTTGCACCCAATCAATGGACAGAAGCTGCTGGGCCCTGTGACTGTTTCAGGGGAAAGCTGGAAGAAGCTGAGGAGGAGGGTGACCCTGTAGAAGGACCAGCAGTCTTGTTTAACCTGAACATCGGAGAGCTCTCAGACACTGGATTACCAACCTGGCAACATACAGCAGCTGATATGAGGCCCCCAACGCATATAAAGCAGAGGACTGGAGGATCTGGGTTTAGTCAGAGACGATGCACCAAACCCTCAAGAGACTGAAGGCTCCAGGGAGTTTAGAAGTCTGGTGGAGTGAGGGTAGGGGCAGTGAGGACATCCTCATGGAGACAGGGAGGCAGGGAGGAGGTATGGGATGTAGAACAGTCACAGTTGGAGTGTGGACTGAGAGGGGAATAAAATCTGGAGTTTAAAATAAAGAAATTGAGGCGGCTACAGCCTCAGCAGCAGCGGTCGCCATCTGGGTTCCGGGACTCCGCGGGACCTAGGAAATTAGTCTGAACAGGTTAGAGGGTGCGCCAGAGAACCAGACAGCTTCTGGGACGGGCGGAAGCACAGAGCAGCTGAGGCAGCACCCTTGGCGGGCCGCAGACAACCGGCCACCATCCGGACCAGAGGACAGGTGTCCGCCTGGCTTGGGAGGTGGCCTCAGCCTCAGCAGCAGCGGTCGCCATCTGGGTTCCGGGACTCCGCGGGACCTAAGAAATTAGTCTGAACAGGTTAGAGGGTGCTCCAGAGAACCAGACAGCTTCTGGGACAGGCAGACGCACAGAGCCGCTGAGGCAGTACCCTTTGCAGGCTGCAGACAGCCGGCCACCGTCCAGACCAGAGGACAGGTGTCCGCCTGGCTCGGGAGGCGGCCTCAGCCTCAGGAGCAGCGGTCGCCATCTTGGTTCCAGGACTCCCTGGAACTTAGGAATTTAGTCTGCACAGGTGAGAGTCTGCACTACAGAAGCTGACAGCTTCTGGGAACTGCCAAAGCAACACAGCTTCTGAGAGAGGCCCTGTTTTGGGCCTTCTTCTTCGACCAGGAGGAGGTCCAAAAACAAGATATCTGCGCACCTTCCCTGTAAGAGAGCTTGCCAGCAGAGAGTGCTCTGAGCACTGAAACTCAGAGGAGAGAATCTGTCTCCCAGTTCTGCTAAGAGACGGTAACAGAATCACCAGAAGAACAATCTCTAAACAGAGTCAACTATAACTACTAACTCCAGAGATTACCAGATGGCGAAAGGTAAACGTAGGAATCCTACTAACAGGAACCAAGACCACTCACCATCATCAGAACCCAGCACTCCCACTTCGCCCAGTCCAGGGCACCCCAACACACCCGAAAACCTAGACCTAGATTTAAAAGCATATCTCATGATGATGGTAGAGGACATCAAGAAGGACTTTAATAAATCACTTAAAGAAATACAGGAGAACACTGCTAAAGAGTTACAAGTCCTTAAAGAAAAACAGGAAAACACAATCAAACAGGTAGAAGTCCTTACAGAAAAAGAGGAAAAAACATACAAACAGGTGATGGAAATGAACAAAACCATACTAGACCTAAAAAGGGAAGTAGAAACAATAAAGAAAACTCAAAGTGAGGCAACACTGGAGATAGAAACCCTAGGAAAGAAATCTGGAACCATAGATTTGAGCATCAGCAACAGAATACAAGAGATGGAAGAGAGAATCTCAGGTGCAGAAGATTCCATAGAGAACATCGGCACAACAATCAAAGAAAATGGAAAATGCAAAAAGATCCTAACTCAATATATCCAGGAAATCCAGGACACAATGAGAAGACCAAACCTACGGATAATAGGAGTGGATGAGAATGAAGATTTTCAACTCAAAGGACCAGCAAACATCTTCAACAAAATTATTGAAGAAAACTTCCCAAATCTAAAGAAAGAGATACCTATGAACATACAAGAAGCCTACAGAACTCCAAATAGACTGGACCAGAAAAGAAATTCCTCCCGACACATAATAATCAGAACAACAAATGCACTAAATAAAGATAGAATACTAAAAGCAGTAAGGGAAAAAGGTCAAGTAACATACAAAGGCAAGCCTATCAGAATTACACCAGATTTTTCACCAGAGACTATGAAAGCCAGAAGAGCCTGGACAGATGTTATACAGACACTAAGAGAACACAAATTCCAGCCCAGGCTACTATACCCAGCCAAACTCTCAATTACCATAGATGGAGAAACCAAAGTATTCCACGACAAAACCAAATTCACACATTATCTCTCCACGAATCCAGCCCTTCAAAGGTTAATAACAGAAAAAAACCAAAACAAGAACAGGAACAATGCCCTAGAAAAAACAAGAAGGTAATCCCTCAACAAACCTAAAAGAAGACAGCCACAAGAACAGAATGCCAACTTTAACAACAAAAATAACAGGAAGCAACAATTACTTTTCCTTAATATCTCTTAACATCAATGGTCTCAACTCCCCAATAAAAAGACATAGACTAACAAACTGGCTACACAAACAAGACCCAACATTTTGCTGTTTACAGGAGACACATCTCAGAGAAAAAGATAGACACTACCTCAGAATAAAAGGCTGGAAAACAATTTTCCAAGCAAATGGTATGAAGAAACAAGCTGGAGTAGCCATCCTAATATCTGATAAGATTGACTTCCAACCCAAAGTCATCAAAAAAGACAAGGAGGGGCACTTCGTTCTCATCAAAGGTAAAATCCTCCAAGAGGAACTCTCAATACTGAATATCTATGCTCCAAATACAAGGGCAGCCACATTCATTAAAGAAACTTTAGTAAAGCTCAAAGCACACATTGCACCTCACACAATAATAGTGGGAGACTTCAACACACCACTTTCACCAATGGACAGATCATGGAAACAGAAACTAAACAGGGACACACTGAAACTAACAGAAGTGATGAAACAAATGGATCTGACAGATATCTACAGAACATTTTATCCTAAAACAAAAGGATATACCTTCTTCTCAGCACCTCATGGTACCTTCTCCAAAATTGACCACATAATAGGTCACAAAACAGGCCTCAACAGATACAAAAATATTGAAATTGTCCCATGTATCCTATCAGATCACCATGTACTAAGGCTGATCTTCAATAATAAAAAAAATAACAGAAAGCTAACACTCACATGGAAACTGAACAACACTCTTCTCAATGATACCTTGGTCAAGGAAGGAATAAAGAAAGAAATTAAAGACTTTTTAGAGTTTAATGAAAATGAAGCCACAACGTACCCAAACCTTTGGGACACAATGAAAGCATTTCTAAGAGGGAAACTCATAGCTCTGAGTGCCTCCATGAAGAAACGGGAGAGAGCACATACTAGCAGCTTGACAACACATCTAAAAGCTCTAGAAAAAAGGGAAGCAAATTCACCCAAGAGGAGTAGACGGCAGGAAATAATCAAACTCAGGGGTGAAATCAACCAAGTGGAAACAAGAAGAACTATTCAAAGAATTAACCAAACGAGGAGTTGGTTCTTTGAGAAAATCAACAAGATAGATAAACCCTTAGCTAGACTCACTAGAGGGCACAGAGACAAAATCCTAATTAACAAAATCAGAACTGAAAAGGGAGACATAACAACAGATCCTGAAGAAATCCAAAACACCATCAGATCCTTCTACAAAAGGCTATACTCAACAAAACTGGAAAACCTGGACGAAATGGACAAATTTCTTGACAGATACCAGGTACCAAAGTTGAATCAGGATCAAGTTGACCTTCTAAACAGTCCCATATCCCCTAAAGAAATAGAAGCAGTTATAAATAGTCTCCCAGCCAAAAAAAGCCCAGGACCAGACGGGTTTAGTGCAGAGTTCTATCAGACCTTCAAAGAAGATCTAATTCCAGTTCTACACAAACTTTTTCACAAGATAGAAGTAGAAAGTACTCTACCCAACTCATTTTATGAAGCCACTATTACTCTGATACCTAAACCACAGAAAGATCCAACAAAGATAGAGAACTTCAGACCAATTTCTCTTATGAATATCGATGCAAAAATCCTCAATAAAATTCTCGCTAACCGAATCCAAGAACACATTAAAGCAATCATCCATCCTGACCAAGTAGGTTTTATTCCAGGGATGCAGGGATGGTTTAATATACGAAAATCCATCAATGTTATCCACTATATAAACAAACTCAAAGACAAAAACCACATGATCATCTCGTTAGATGCAGAAAAAGCATTTAACAAGATCCAACACCCATTCATGATAAAAGTTCTGGAAAGATCAGGAATTCAAGGCCCATACCTAAACATGATAAAAGCAATCTACAGCAAACCAGGAGCCAACATCAAAGTAAATGGAGAGAAGCTGGAAGCAATCCCACTAAAATCAGGGACTAGACAAGGCTGCCCACTTTCTCCCTACCTTTTCAACATAGTACTTGAAGTATTAGCCAGAGCAATTCGACAACAAAAGGAGATCAAGGGGATACAAATTGGAAAAGAGGAAGTCAAAATATCACTTTTTGCAGATGATATGATAGTATATATAAGTGACCCTAAAAATTCTACAAGAGAACTCCTAAACCTGATAAACAGCTTCAGTGAAGTAGCTGGGTATAAAATAAACTCAAACAAGTCAATGGCCTTTCTCTACACAAAGAATAAACAGGCTGAGAAAGAAATTAGGGAAACAACACCCTTCTCAATAGTCACAAATAATATAAAATATCTTGGAGTGACTCTAACTAAGGAAGTGAAAGAGCTGTATGATAAAAACTTCAAGTCTCTGAAGAAAGAAATTAAAGAAGATCTCAGAAGATGGAAAGATCTCCCATGCTCATGGATTGGCAGGATCAACATTGTAAAAATGGCTATCTTGCCAAAAGCAATCTACAGATTCAATGCAATCCCCATCAAAATTCCAACTCAATTCTTCAACGAATTAGAAGGAGCAATTTGCAAATTCATCTGGAATAACAAAAAACCTAGGATAGCAAAAACTCTTCTCAAGGATAAAAGAACCTCTGGTGGAATCACCATGCCTGACCTAAAGCTTTACTACAGAGCAATTGTGGTAAAAACTGCATGGTACTGGTATAGAGACAGACAAGTAGACCAATGGAATAGAATTGAAGACCCAGAAATGAACCCACACACCTATGGTCACTTGATCTTCGACAAGGGAGCTAAAACCATCCAGTGGAAGAAAGACAGCATTTTCAACAATTGGTGCTGGCACAACTGGTTGTTGTCATGTAGAAGAATGCAAATCGATCCATACTTATCTCCTTGTACTAAGGTCAAATCTAAATGGATCAAAGAACTTCACATAAAACCAGAGACACTGAAACTTATAGAGGAGAAAGTGGGGAAAAGCCTTGAAGATATGGGCACAGGGGAAAAATTCCTGAACAGAACAGCAATGGCTTGTGCTGTAAGATCGAGAATTGACAAATGGGACCTAATGAAACTCCAAAGTTTCTGCAAGGCGAAAGACACCGTCAATAAGACAAAGAGACCACCAACAGATTGGGAAAGGATCTTTACCTATCCTAAATCAGATAGGGGACTAATATCCAACATATATAAAGAACTCAAGAAGGTGGACTTCAGAAAATCAAATAACCCCATTAAAAAATGGAGCTCAGACCTGAACAAAGAATTCTCACCTGAGGAATACCGAATGGCAGAGAAGCACCTGAAAAAATGTTCAACATCCTTAATCATCAGGGAAATGCAAATCAAAACAACCCTAAGATTCCACCTCACACCAGTCAGAATGTCTAAGATCAAAAATTCAGGTGACAGCAGATGCTGGCGAGGATGTGGAGAAAGAGGAACACTCCTCCATTGTTGGTGGGATTGCAGGCTTGTACAACCACTCTGGAAATCCGTCTGGCGGTTCCTCAGAAAATTGGACATAGTACTACCGGAGGATCCAGCAATACCTCTCCTGGGCATATATCCAGAAGATGCCCCAACTGGTAAGAAGGACACATGCTCCACTATGTTCATAGCAGCCTTATTTATAATAGCCAGAAGCTGGAAAGAACCCAGATGCCCCTCAACAGAGGAATGGATACAGAAAATGTGGTACATCTACACAATGGAGTACTACTCAGCTATTAAAAAGAATGAATTTATGAAATTCCTAGCCAAATGGATGGACCTGGAGGGCATCATCCTGAGTGAGGTAACACATTCACAAAGGAACTCACACAATATGTACTCACTAATAAGTGGATATTAGCCCAAAACCTAGGATACCCAAGATATAAGATACAATTTCCTAAACACATGAAACTCAAGAAAAATGTAGACTGAAGTGTGGACACTATGCCCCTCCTTAGAAGTGGGAACAAAACACCCATGGAATGAGTTACAGAGACAAAGTTTGGAGCTGAGATGAAAGGATGGACCATGTAGAGACTGCCTTATCCAGGGATCCACCCCATAACCAGCATCCAAACGCTGACACCATTGCATACACTAGCAAGATTTTATCGAAAGGACCCAGATGTAGCTGTCTCTTGTGAGACTATGCCGGGGCCTAGCAAACACAGAAGTGGATGCCCACAGTTAGCTAATGGATGGATCACAGGGCTCCCAATGGAGGAGCTAGAGAAAGTACCCAAGGAGCTAAAGGGATCTGCAACCCTATAGGTGGATCAACATTATGAACTAACCAGTACCCTGGAGCTCTTGACTCTAGCTGCATATGTATCAAAAGATGGCCTAGTCGGCCATCACTGGAAAGAGAGGCCCATTGGACACACAAACTTTATATGCCTCAGAACAGGGGAACGCCAGGGCCAAAAAGGGGGAGTGGGCAGGTAGGGGAGTGGGGGTGGGTGGGTATGGGGGACTTTTGGTATAGCATTGGAAATGTAAATGAGCTAAATACTTAATAAAAAATGGAAAGAAAAAAAATAAATAAAATAAAGAAATTAATTTTTAAAAAAGAAAATGCAAAAAAAAAAGATATAGAACTTTCAGCTACTGCTCCAGCACCATGCATGCTACCGCTATCATTCTTCCTGCCATGATGATAATGGACTAAAATTCTGAACTGTAGGTCAGCTCCAATTAAAAGAGTTGCTGTGGTTATGGTATCTATTCACAGCAATAGAACACTGACTAATACAGGGGCCAATTTTATTTTAATTTCTTCTTTAAAGTGCCTATCTCAAATATAGTAATATTTTGAAGTCTCTGTCGAGCAGAGCTTCATTGTATACTTTTTTATTGATTATTTTATTATTTAGCTATTTATTTTTTATTTATATTTCAAATGTTGTCCCCCTTCCAGGTCTCACCTCCACAAATTCCCCATCCCATTCCCTGTGCCTTTGCCTCTAAAAGGGTACTCCACTGTACACATTTTAATGGGAGAAAACTTAACTCATGACACAGAGGAGCTGGCCCTTCAATAACACAAGCTTGATGTAATGTTGGAAATATCTTTCTGTAGCATATTTTCTTTATGAAATATTAGGGTTAATCTTCCATTATGCTTTTCTGGGAATAAGAATGGTAGGATTCAGTTCTAATGACCATATTCTTAGATATTTAGGTCAAATGTATTAGCATAAAAGGAAACTAGACACCAAAAGCAGTGAGAGGTCTCTGTCTAACCTATAAAATTATCCAAACAGTAGAAACTTCCTGACATTGACTTACTTAAATATAACACTAAGAAGCTTTTCTAGAGACAAATGCATGCTCACTCCTGCTGTGGAGGATACTGAAAATGAAGCCTAGTTGGCTATCATTGGGAAGAGAGCCCCTTGGTCTAACAAACTTTATATGCCCCAGTACAGGGGAATGCCAGGGCCAAGAAGTGGGAGTGAGTGGGTAGGGGAGCAGAGTCGGGTGAGGGTATAGGTGACTTTTGGCATAGCATTTGAAATGTAAATAAAGAAAATATCTAATAAAAATATCCATAAGAAAAAAGAAAATGGAGCCAAGGTCAAGGCTACATCAGCTTCAGTGGGTTCCACTGTTTCTCATCACCTACAGGCAGAGAGAGCTATGGGCTCCTTGAACACTAGGTGCTGGAGCAGCTCTGTTCTTAGCAACAACCTAGTCAACAGAGGGAGCAAACCCCAATTACTGACATTTTCAAAGAGACCAATTCAAACGGTAGAATCTAGCTAATGTTTCTTGTTCCTGTGATGAAGTCCACTGCATGGGTGATGCCAGCTCCCTGCTGTTTCAGAAATCGTTCGTCCCAGCAGCCACTTGGCACAGGAGTTACTTATTTTTTTATTAAGGAAATGTAAGGGAACTGCCAGAAAAATATATATTTTACTGAACAATTGTATGCAGTGTGCTATGAGATAATGTGGGAGTCAGTGATGATACAAACCTGGTTTTGGGCTTCAGAGAGTGATGGTCTCCATCAACAGTTATAGGTTAGCCAGTAGAGCCAAGGTTTTCACAAACAGTACTTGCTCCAGGAGACTACTCTGATTTCAGTTAGCCCTGGGGTTCCTACTCAGATTCATAGGCCCATTTGAGCTGTCCATTCTCTGCACCATGAACCCTTTCTCTTCCCTCTGCACTAAAGGGGCAATTGAAGGAAAGTGGAATGTGATGGCTTATCAGTACACACCCAGAAGGAGACGAGGAGTTCCACAGCGCCTGCCCTGCAAGTTTACAGCAAGTACAATGTGCTGTTTTCTAACATTTACTTTCAGCCTGTCAATTCCTTGTAAACATTTAAGTCAAGGTCTGTCTGCATCCAGCAAGCTGTAGCCATGACAACCAAACCTACACTGAGGTAGTTAGTATACAGATACCAAGAGATTACCCTATTCCTGCTTTCTAGGAGATCATGAATAATTGAATATTGAACAAATTTATCTTATGCTAACAAATACTACCTTTATGCTACATTTTTCACCAGTCTCTAATTTATATCACTATTCCAAAACAAGACAAAAATGGAAGGGAAGAAAGGTAGGGTGAGAGGAGGAGAGAGACAGAAGGAGAAGGGAGGCTAACAAAGTGTACATCGTGCTTGGTTTTGAGTTAAAAGAAGAGGAAGAGGAGGAGGTGGAGGAGAAAGAAACTCTCCAACCATTTGTTTTTCTGAATGAGAAATAAAACAAAGAGTCTCACTCAGTTTATGAGGTCATGGACCATAGAACACATCAATCCAAAAATTTAAGCATGGGTAAATGTTCCAAGGCTTAATATAATAGCTTTCCGAAGATGCAGCACATGTGAGAACTGTTTCTACACATCCTCCTAATTTCACACATGCTTGTGCTGCTAACAGAAATGTCTATGAATGCAAAACATTTCATGTGTTTGTAAGGAAGAAAGAGGGAAGGAGTTGCTGCCCAGCCTTCACAGGGTGGTCCCAGCAGCATGAGTACCTCCCACATGGAGAATCCGGTTGCATAATTTTGGCAAACTAAACGTGGCTATATTCTAGCACATTCCTTTCTTTTGTGCCTGAAAGGAATAGTAAGAAGAGCTTTCAGGGCCCAGAACACTGTATCCAGCTTGGGCCTATTCTCAATTTTAAAATAATCTTGAGTCTATAAAGGAGCTATCCAAACTACCAAAAGTGTACCCAAACTCCCCCTGGAATCTCCTGTTTTCTGCCCTGTCAGGTTTGGATGAAGCTTATATAGAGAATAAACTTCATAGAAATTCAGTGACTGGATCCAAACAGAGTTTGATTTACTTAATTTGTATACCCACCAAAACCTGTTCATCCTTGGCTGCAATGAGGTTTTTTTTTTTAATTTAATTGATGGTCATTATAAAAATTATTCACATACTTTATCAAGTGAATATTTTTCCAGCCAAAGAAAACCCTTCTGTGCCATATGTTTTAGGTAAAATCTCAACATTTCCTACCACCCAGTGATGTGCTGGGACTGTGGGTGACGTTTTATATATAACTAAAATCTTAATAGGAGAAA
Organism: Mus musculus; assembly: GCF_000001635.26. Lineage (NCBI taxonomy): Eukaryota > Metazoa > Chordata > Mammalia > Rodentia > Muridae > Mus > Mus musculus. The sequence continues at coordinate 58,080,204 of NC_000073.6, forward strand.
TCATGAGAGCATTTTGTACCACGAATAGGTATGTTTCATAATTCAGTTTCAAATGTACTAATATGTTATTTACAAGATGACTTTACATGCATTTACAGTTCTCTATTGGTTAATGGAAGCTGTCATCAGAGCCTTCAGTTTTTGCTCCCATCCAAGTATTTTTATATCTCAGTTATTTGTCCCAGATTGTCGTTCATTCTAGCAAAGGCAGCACCTAGTACAATGATTCTCACTTCTCTCTTTGGTGTAATGACAGAATTTTAAATAATACAGAAAGACTGGAGTCAGCCATGGCATAGTAAAACCATTGAGAAGACAGCTATGGGTGGCAATACACATTTACATGCTTCTGCGTGTCGGGACACTAGGAGCCACCCTACTTTCTTATAAACATGTGTAACTGTGAGCCATCAGGATATCTCAGTAAGTAAAGAAGCCTGATGCCTAGCTTCATGACCTGAGTTGCATATTCAGCGCCAGGAAGGAAAGAACTGTCTTTCCAAAGCTGCCATTGGACCTCCAACAGTGTTTCCCACATACACAAATACATGCCAAGAAGTACATATATTTAAAAATTAAAGTCCTTTAAATGCAAAATTATCTTTAAATGCAAATCAAATATAACTTACATTTTTTTCTTCTTAGCTCTGTTTTCCTCTCTTGCCAGAAACTGATATATAGTAGGTGCTAAGTGTAAGGAAGGAACCTGGTAAGTGTTCTTGATCTTGATTCATATCCCATGACTCTGTCACATGGGCATGGTGGTACATGCTGTAGCCTTGGTGCTTAGAAGGCAGAGGCAAGGGGTTCACAATAAGTTTAGGCCAGCCTGGGCTAAACAGTAAGACCATGCCTCAAAAACTGAAAAAAAAATGTAAAAAGAAATTATGAAGGAAGAAAGTTACAAAGGCTGGCTGGCAGGCAGGCAGATAAGGGTGAGGGAATGGCATTAAGTACTGAGAGAGTTGATGGCTGTAGTAAAAGATGGGGTGTGAGGAGAAATGCGTGCATCAAGCAAACAAAAAGCACTCTTCTTAGGATGTGAAAAACACTGGCTACATAGCATTGAAAAGGCATGACTGATTCTGCATGTTAGTTTTGCATATTTCTTGATCTTTTCTAATATTTGGCACCGTGGGATGTTCTCAGATTCCTGTTTCATTTTTCATGGCCTGATTACCATCTATCCTGTGCCTTTCTGTTCCCAGATGCTAGGCTCCTCAGTGTGTTCTGGCTTCACATTCATCATTGCTCACATCTCAAGTATACTTATCATTTCTGCAGAGACTCAAACAAGTCCCAACCACACTTGTGAGATTTAGAGCAACCGCTGGATTTTAGTGTGTCCATGTCCTGAAGGCATTTCTGTCACAAAAGTCTGGACATCATTTCTCTTCATGGACCCCACTCAGTCATTGAATCTTGCCAACATTACTTCCTACATGATTTCAGGGAGTCTACTTCAGGCTCTGCTACAAAGCATTCAAGGCCAGTTTCTCAAGCACATTATAGCCTTGCTTCATTTTTTTTTTCTATTAAGGAAAGAAAGGCATTATTTTGGCTTACAGTTTTGGAGACAATACAGTTAGTCCATCAGATCAGAGAAGACAGGGCACCAGGAGTGTAACATTGGCATAGCAATTAAAAAGCTGAGGCAGAAACAGGAAATAGAAACAGAAAACCCCAAAGCTCAACTCCAGGAATGTATTTTCTCCAGTGAGGCTCCACCTCCTAAGATACCATTGGCTTTCTTTATATCACCAACTATAAAGATCATGTTCAAATACCTGAGCCTATGGGAGGTGGGGTGGCACTTGTCATTCAAACCATAGCCTGAGTCTTGCAGGGTCCTGGCCTTATCATAAATCAAAATAAATTTAGTCTAATTTCTTTTTTTAAATTAATTTTTTTCCATTTTATTAGGTATTTAGTTCATTTACATTTCCAATGCTATACCAATAGTCCCCCATACCCACCCCCCACACTCCCCTACCCCCCCACTCCCCCTTTTTGGCCCTGGCATTCCCCTGTACTGGGGCATATAAAGTTTGCAAGTCCAATGGGCCTCTCTTTGCAGTGATGGCCAACTAGGCCATCTTTTGATACATATGCAGCTAGAGACAAGAGCTCCGGGGTACTGCTTAGTTCATATTGTTGTTCCACCTATAGGGTTGCAGTTCCCTTTAGTTCCTTGGGTGCTTTCTCTAGTTCCTACATTGGGGGCCCTGTGGTCCATCCAATAGCTGACTGTGAGCATCCACTTCTGTGTTTGCTAGGCCCTGGCATAGTCTCACAAGAGACAGCTATATCTGGGTCCTTTCAGCAAAATCTTGCTAGTGTATGCAATGGTGTCAGCATTTGGAAGCTGATCATGGGATGGATCTCTGGATATGGCAATCACTAGATGGTCTATCCTTTCATCACACTTCCAAATTTTGTCTCTGTAACTAATTTAGTCTAATTTCAATTATCGCCGTAGTCTTTAACAATGTTAGCACTATTGAAAATTACAAAATCAAATGTTGCTTCTGAGACTCAAAGCAATCTCTTAACTGTGACACTCCTCAGAAAAGTGGAGGGAGGGGAGACTGTAGTTGGTGTGTAATATATGAGAAAAGAATAAACAAATTTTTTAAAAGAAAAGCTTTACATAATATTTCAAGCATTTTTTTTCAGGAAAAAACTTTACATCTTATTTCCTTCAGTATATTTTAATTATAATTTTGTTTTACATTACATTTCCCACTGAAAGCATTCTTCATACTATTTAAAAAAATGAGAATACATTATATTGAAAATAAATATTTTTAAATCAGTTTAAAAAACAAATTGTGATTTCTAACATATAGTGACACAAAGTGAATATTCCTATTTAAAAGGAAGAAATGGGGACCTGTTGTATAAAGCTCCAGCATGGCAAACATCAAATCCTTGTCTTGAATCTAAAACTTCATTTTCATAGACCCCAAGTGGCTCTACAACTCTAGTTTTGCACCTAGAACATAGCTGTCTTTGCCTGGTTGCACTTACCAAATGCTTGGCTGATGTACTGGAACTCTGAAATCTCTAACTTCTTGGGATTTCCACGGATGCCCAGGCTTCACTCATAGCCTCAATGCAATAGATTCTCTGGGCCTCTGGCAGCGGTTCTAACCCTACTACCACAAATAGCTTGGCCATAGTGGCTCTGTGAAGCTGCAAAGAATCCATGAACCACCGTGTAAACTTGCATTTTTATAGCTCCCAAACCAGTTTTATATGGAAAGCACTGCCAAGTGCTGCCCTCAGCTTAAGACAGATCCTGGTCCTCTCGGACCACAGTTTCAGCAGCTGGTATATGCTGAAGCTGGTAAAACAAACAAACAAACAAATGTTCTCTAAGTATTTGCTTGTTCTTTAGAATCAGAAAATCCCTAAGGTTCTCTCCTTTCACAAGTTGGCCCCTTAAACAATGTGGCTTTTGCCCTCAGGACACTTTTCCCTTTGGTGCAGTGCAGAGCAGAAGCCTCTCTAATGGTTCTCATCTCTTTACTAATTATTACCTCCTCTTCAGCACACAATTTATGTATAATCTTATACTTTCCACTGTCTTTTCTCTCTAAAGGACATGTTTTTAAAATTTCCTTCTGTCCCACTTATCACCATTTTATATTTTTCGAGTGATATAAGAGTAATCAATGATAACCATGTCACAGACTCCCTGTTATGTTCTTTTGAAATTTCTTCTGCCAGAGAAATTATTTCCACCATCTGCAAAGCTGTAGTTATAGCTTAAGCCATTATTACTATTACTATTATTATTATTATTTACTGCAGATTTTATTCCCCTTCTGTTCCATGCTCCAACTGTTCATATCCCATACTTCCTCCCCGATCCCAGGAGGATGTCCCCACCCCCACACCACCCCATCAGACCTCTAAACTCCCTGGGGCCTCCAGCCTCTAGAGTGTTAGGTGCATCATCCCTCACTGAACAATGCAGACCCAGCAGTGCTCTGCTGTATATATGTTGGGGGCCTCATATCAGCTGGTGTATGCTGTCTGGTTGGTGATCCAGTGTCTGAGAGATCTTGGAAGTGAACACCTCAGTCCCACTTGGGAGGGAGAAGAAAGCAACCACAAGTAGGGAGCGAGGGACCTGGAAGGAAGAGGGGATATGGGGGAGAGGGGAACATGATCTGGTATTGAGTGGGGGAAGAGAACTGAAGCCCTGAGGACCAGCAGAAAGAATGGAATAAGGCAACCTCGGGAGGTAGGAGGTTGGGGTGACTCTCCAGAATGTACTAGAGACCTGGAAGGTAAGAGACTCTCAGGAATCAAAGGGAGGGCCCATAGATGAAATGCCATACAGTGGGGAGAGGGAACTTGTAGAGCCCACGTCCAGCAGAAAGACTGGAAAGTCAAAGCTCTGTCCCATAATTGTTCCTGTCTGAACGAACTACAAGGATGGGAATGGAGAAGAGCCTCGGGAAAAGAAGGTCCATTGACAGGCCCAAAGTAGGATTGAGCTCTAGATGAGGCCCGAAGGCCTGACACAATTACTGAGGTTATGAATCTCTCACAAAAAGGGACCTATTATGACTGCTCTCCCAAAGACCCAACAAACAGCTAAAAGAGTCAGATGCAGAAATTTATATCCAACCAGTGGACAGGAGCTGTTGGGCCCTGTGGTTGAATTAGGTAAAAACTAGAAGAAGATGAACAGAAGAGTGACCCTGTAGAAGGACCATCTTATGCCCTTTCTATGTGAAATCCTAAGTTCCAAACATGGATTTACATGATGTGGTCTTTGCCCTGATGGATATTTTAACCACATATAAATTCTCAAGGCAGAAACAGAAAGCAGCCAATATCTTTTACCAAAATATCACATGGTCTTTACTCATGTTCCTTGCCTCCACTCCTGCCTCAAGAACTGATCCTCCAAGATCCATGTTCTTTCAGAATTTCTAACTTCCGATAACCCACAAGAAGGCCCATTAATCTCTACCCACAGCACTTAATGGATTTTGTAGCCTAAGGTTCCAAAGCCTTTCACTTTCTTGTAATGAAAAACAAACAAAAAACAACAAAATCACAATCAGGCTTACTATAGCAAATACTTCTCCCGTATCAGTTCAGTATTAGTTAATTTTCTGTTTCTGTGATCAAACACCTTGAGGAGAAGCAACTTAGAGAAGAAAGCATTTTGACTCATAGTTCAAGAGGACACACAATTCATTGCCATGGGGGAGGTACGTCTGTGGAGTGTTATATTAATCAGAGATTTAACTTTGTCACTTAAAGATTTTCCTCCACTTATATTCCGTAATATCATAGTGAACAAGACTCCGTCATTGGCTTTTCTTTCATAAAACATTATTCTTCTCATTGTTATTTCAAGAGTGTTAAAACCTTCACACTCATCTTCAATGACTTCTAGGTTGTATAGGGATTCCATATACTTAAGGTAAGTGTTCTTCCTCTCACTTGGGATATTTATACATATGCAATTGGTGTTGCTTTCCACATCCATATCAGTGGTATCAGCCAACCATGAGCTGAAAATATTGATAGGATGTTTTATAAGAGATTTTATTTGTTCTGAACATGTATAACCTTCATTCTCACCATTTTCCCCAAAATAGTGCCATATAATAACTATGTAGCATTTATAACATTATAGGAACTCTAGAGGTGATTTAAAGCATATATATATATATATGGAAGGATTGTCTCATTTTATATATAAAGGACTGGAGAATGTATGGATTTAGATTTGTAGGGTAGAGTGTGTCCTAGTAACAACACTCTACTCTATGAGCCATCATATCTGGCTCCTTAAAACTGCATCCAATGGAATAAGAAAGGTATAAGCTTACTACATTCTTACTTTCATAAAGCTTCCATCCTTTTATCCAAATCTTATTTCAAACCCATACTTTTTAGGTGTAACACTATTTTCCCCATGGTAGTTACTTCATTCTATATCTCTGTGCTCCATTCTAGCCGCATGCCCATCACTGGCATCCCACTGCCTCTACTGGTTGGGATCTGATTGATCCACCCTCTAACTAGCAAACACTTTTTCCATTGCTGATTTGAACTACTTCTCAGAATATCTGGGTAGCACCACTTCTTTCATATGCTCTTCTAATTCACTTTTTTGAAAAATAAAGACCTAAATTTATTAGCACATACCGTCATAGCAGCTAATCAGAGTAGGAACAGAAGAATTCAAGGAAGGGATATTGAGACCTTGGCTCTGAACAACAACTGCAGGATACAAAGTGGCTGAGGAAGAAAGTAAGAATGTTGCTTTCTAACTTCAGCTTATATTTTCTTTGCTGCTGAGATAATGATATACCTGGCATTAAATTAGAAATTTGTTATGGTAAAATTGAATGTATATAATTTATAAGAATCTCTTAGTTATCATAAATTAGTATACCCATAAGAGTGAAGTTGTTTCACATTCTATTTTATTCTCCAAAAATTTCATTAGAATGTGTAAATATTCAAGGTTCTATGAATAATTGTTAAGTACAACAGACTCTGAAAGGTTATGTGAGTATTTACTATCTCAAAGCTGTCAATTAAAGGAAGTGCTTGATGGCCTGGAAGAAGAATGAAGCCTGCATGAAAAGTTCTCAGGCTGAGTATTGAAACCTTCTCTGCTGTGTTGCCATTTATAGTCTCAATTATCATGGATTCAATACAAACAAAAATATTACATGTAAAATTCCATAAATAAACAATTCACAAAGTTCACATTGTGCACTCTTCTTATTGGTGTAATTAAATCACTTGCTCTTTATGAAACATCCTTTTTTCATTACAGCCACATTGTATATACTTCCCTCCAGTTAGGAGTTGTATAGCTATCAGATTTATCAAACCAACTTTAATATCAGCCTGTTATATTAAACTAACCTTATTTCACTTAGCAGTAGCAATGAAGGCCAAGAATAGAGATTATGGAAATTTAGACATGACAATGGCAGGCTGTATGCACTTCCTTTAAGTGACAGCTTTGAGAAAGTATATACTCACATAACCTTCTAGAGTCCATTGAACTAATGATTATCTATGGTACCCTGTATTTTCACATAATTTAGTAAGATATAGTTTAAAATTGTTCAATCATTTTATTAATATTACTCTATTAACCATGAAGAATAAGGCATGAAAAGCATGTGGAGACAAAAATGGAAGACACAAATTGATCATAAAGTTATCTATGTGGAAAAAAGAACAGACTGATAACTAAGTAGTAGTTATTAGTTTTGTTAAGTTGACACAACATAGAATGGCTTGGAAAGAGAGTCTCCATGAGGAGTTGTCTATATCATGTTGGTCTATGGGCACATTGTTAGGCATTATCCTAAACTGCCTCAGTTGAGATGGGAAGAACTTCTCATTGTGAGAGGTATTGTTCCCTGAGCTTGGGTTTTAAACTATTTAAGTGTGGAGATGGTCCTGAGTTCAAACAGCATGTACACATTATTTTCTCTTGGTGCTCTTGACTGTGATGAGCTGATCCAAGTTCCTGTCCGGATGTTCCCACAATGATGGACTACTACCTGGAATTTTTAGACAAAAAAAAAAAAAAACTTCCCTTAAATTGTTTATTTTTCAGGTATTTTATCACAGCAACAGAGATGAAACTGAGAAATGTGCAGGGTTGGCACGATCCACAGTTTTAGGCATTTGCTGGGGAGCTTGGAAGGCATTTGTCATGGATAAGCAGGAACTATCCTGCAAGAGGTTGTTTTCAAAAGTCATTGTTTTTAAATACTCAAGCATAATGTAGAGTCCTGAGTGGACAAAGGACGTTCACAGACAACACTAATGGGGAACTCATTTGAGGACAGATTCTCCACACTGTGAGAACTGTGAATGCTGTGCCAGGCAGAGCAGGTGCTGACTTTGTTTAATGAGGCACTATTTATACATCTGCTCTTTAAGGGAAAATGAGAACATAAACTAATGCTGATCTGTCAAAAGTCAAGTGCTAATGGATTTAAAACCAAAACTATAAGAATAAACCTTGTACCAACTTCCTGCAATGATTAGAGGAATAGTTTAACCTTTGGCCAAACCAAGAAATTAGTCAAAATAACACACACACACACACACACACACACACACACACACACACACACACTTCATACAAAACAAAACAGAATACAAACCAAAACATTCAAACTAACAAAGCACGCCCTTAATTTAAAATTTGAAAACCCTAAATCAAATAGTTTTCACATTTTATAGAGCTTCAGGTCAAACTAGGATGTTTGCTGTTTACATGTAGAAAGTGGTTTACATCCCTAACACATCAAACCACTTTTGAAGGCACCTATTTAGTTCATAAGTGTAAGTGTTATTTAAAAAGAAGAGGCAACATTAGAAATACAGGAGTCAAGGGAAAGGAAAAACAAAGAAGTGTGAAAAATTTAAAATAGCATGTATTTTCCTGCTTTTGGTGATTAAAAAGAAAACTGCTAAAGTTAGGAGCAATAAGTTGTATGGCAAATACCTATGGGATTTTTTTCTTAATTATCAATTTGTTTTTACATTATACCACATATGATTCTTTCTTTAGTTAGAATGTTGCTCCCATGTTTCAAAAAATGTAGAGCCAAAATTTACCAACGGATAAATGGATGAAGCCAAGAATTGATGAGAATCATCCCAGAGATGAATCTTCATTTAGCACTTTTCTTCCTGGGGAGAAGGGAAAAAATTATTCTTTTCACTAGCAAACTCTGTTTAATTTAACTCACCTCAAAATTTCTTTGTACTAGGAGGAAGGTTCTAGATGCAGGGGCACCAGGTGCAGAGAGAGTCATGGGAATGCCTAGATTTAAAATGGGCTAGGAAGATGATATTCAGAAAACATGAGAATGAAGCAGGAGCAAAGAAGCAAGGAGAGGGCAGAAACGTGTGACTCTTGGGTCCTGGAGTGCCAGCCTAAGAATTTTGATTCTCAGGGAGATGGGAGAGGCCAGAAGAGTTAAAGCAAGGAACTGGGGTAGTGGGTCTTACTAACAGGATCAAGCTGGCTTCTATGCCAATAATCTACAACAGGAAGGGATGTGGAGGGTAGGTAGGAAGATCAGTGAAACAGCCACAGTATTGGGCAGGGTGAGAAGTAAGAGTGGGGGGGGGGGGACTTAGAGTAGGAAGTAGGTGAGGCAGACATCAGGCTAAAGTATATTAGTATATTACTCCTGGGCATATACCCAAAAGATGCTCCAACATATAACCAGGACACATGCTCCACTACGTTCATAGTAGCCTTATTTATAATAGCCAGAAGCTGGAAAGAATCCAGATGTCCTTCAACAGAGAAATGGATATAGAAAATATGGTACATTTACACAATGAAGTACTACTTAGCTATTAAAAACAATCAATTCATGAAATTTTTTGGAAAATGGATGGAACTAGAAAATATCATCCTGAGTGAGGTAAACTAATCTCAAAAGAACATGCATGGTATGCACTCAGTTATAAGTGCTTGCTGACAGGAGCCTAATATAGCTGCCTCCCAAGAGGCTCTGTCAGAGCCTAACAAATACAGAGGTGGATACTCACAGACAACCATTGAAGTGAGCATGGGGTCCCCAATGTAGAAGTTAGAGAAAGGACTGAAGGAGCTGAAGGGATTTGCAACCCCATAGGAAGAACAACAATATCAACCAACCAGACTCTCCCACCTTGAGCTCCCAGGGTCTAATCCACCAACCAAAGGGTACACATGGAGGGACCCATGGCTCCAGCTGCATATGTAGCAGAGGATGGCCTTGTTGAGCATCAGTGGGAGGAGAGGCCCTTGGTCCTCTGAAGGCTCAATGCCCCAATGCAGAGGAATGTGTGGGCAGGAAGGCAGAAGCAATTGGATGGGTGGGAGAACACTCTCATAGAAGCAGGAGGATGGGGAATGAGATAGGGGGGTTCTGAGATGGAAACCGGGAAATTGGATAACATTTGAAGCGTAAATTAAGAAAATATACAATAAAAAACATTATTATTATTTTTATTTTATTTAGATGCACAAAAAGAGTGCATCTAAAGCTTTTGACCTTGGTAGCTTCAGCCATTGGAGATAGAGGTGGAAAAGGTCGGCTGTAGGAAGCTTGGGAAAGGTGTATTTGCCTGACTATGTATTGGTGGCTGTCATGCACACAGGACTGAGACCAAGGTAAATCTAGGTAGTAGGTGCTTTCTGGAGGTTCAGGGTAGACAGAAGCTAGCAATGCTTCTTAAAACCTCAAAATTAGATAATTAAAATATCTTGTGCCAGAATGACTGCACATGCCCCCAACACCAGGACTTCAGCGACAGAGGCAGAAAGATCACATGTTCTAGTCCAGCTTGGACTAAGGTATAGGAGCAACACAAAATAGATGTAAGAACTAAAACAATGAGGCATTTCAACTTTAAGGCTACTGGGAAAATAGATAAGAACCAAAGGGGGGGGGATGTATGTCCTGCCAGGCTGAGCATGATGAGGGCTTTGCAAGAACTTATTGATGACAATACTACATACTTACACCATAGGAAGTGTTGAAATCAATCAAGCTGGTATTGACCTGGAAATTTCAATTCTACTAGCTAGATTTCATACTGCTGGTAGGAGTTATGCATGTTACCAACAGAAAAAAACAATCATCAGTGCCACTGTGAATCCTGTGAGCCTTATAATAATGATTACCCTGGGAAGATTGTCCACTGGTACAATAGTGGCACCAATGAAATGTTGCATCTCTGCCTTCAAAGGCTCAGAAATCCATGTAGAAGGGGAAGCTGCAAGAGTATAAGGCAAAGCAATGAAAAACTACAAGGTAAGAATGTCTTCTGGACATAGCATGGTAGCTGTATATATGAACTGACAGAGGTTGGGGTATCATGCACAAGAACTGTATAAGCAAAAACCAGACAAATCCCAGCACCAGGAGAGTAGTTGGGCATGACAAAACTTGGTTAACAAGTTGTTAACAACTTTTGCAGCTGAGAGAGGCAGTCAACTTTCATTTAAAATGTTACTTCTGGTAAGTCTACTATGCTCCAGCAGAAAGTTACACATCCAAGAGTATTTAAGCACAAATTGGGCTTGATGGAGGGAAAAAGAACACAAGGATGGGTAAATAGAGAAGGAGATAGATCTGGAAGAATAATGGGGGCCTGAATCTGATCAAAACATGCTGTATGGATCTGTGAGGATCAAAGCCATTTCCTTAATGTTTTGGGATCCATTTAGAAAAGGAAGCAGACATATTGAAAGAACCTGAAGATGACACTAAGGAAATAGTGTTGTCTAGACACAACAGGTCTGATGCACATATAAACTCACAGAAACTATGACAGCATGTACAAGATTTGTAAAAGTTCAAATCAGACAAAATTCCAGTAGAGAGAAAAGGAAACACAAAACCCCACTCCTAGCCAAGAAGTTATTTGCAATTGATAGCTGCTAGCAAAGGGAAAATCAGTTTTGTCTACTGGAATGTTGCTGAGTATATCAACCAAACTGCCCAGGAATAGTTGGCAAACATAAAATAGCCTCCATTGTTCTTTGTTTTGTTTTGTTTTGGTGTGTGTGTGTGAGAGAGAGAGGGAGAGACAGAGACAGAGACAGAGACAGACAGAAAGAGAGAGAGACAGAGACATAGAGAGACAGAGAGCATGCTTGCATGCATGCTTTCTATTTTGATCTGCTACTTTTTGTGTTTATTGATGTTTGTTTTGATTTTTTTGTAGAGAGAGAAAGAGAAAGACACTATGGAATTGTGTAAGTAAAAAGGTGGGAAGAATCAGTGAGTTTTTGGGGGAGAGAAGGGATATGATCAAAATATATCATATGAAAAATAAATGAGATACATAGAATAAGTATAGTTAATGAATATAATTTTAAAAGTTAAAAAGCAAATATATACATATATATTTAGAGAGTCAAACAGGCAGAAACAGGCAGACACAGAGAGGGGGAAGGAAGAGAGAGAGAAAGAGAGAGAAAGGAGAGGGGAGGGAGGGAGATCATGACAATGACTTAGAAGCTCCATGTAACAGGGTGGGTTTAGAACCTCCTTGAGTGAAATAAAATGTGAAAGTAAGAGTTTAAAAGATGGTTTAAAACATCTCCCTCCATGTATAGATCCATAGTAACAGTGTATTGGAATGTCTTAGAAATGCAGGCCCAAAAAAACCACTCAGACCTCTTGCATAGTGATGGGAATCCTGAATGAGTGTATGTGAAAATCTTGAGACACATGACTTTGGGCAGCCATCTTGCCTCTGTATACTCACAGTATATGCAGGCTTATGGCAGCAGTCTTGAAGCCATGCTTCTCCTTTGTTGGCCTCTGCTCTGACCAAAAGTGACACAAGGTAACAGGAAGCCAGAGCTAGTCATCCAAAATACAATAGACAGGTTCCAACATCATACTTGGGAAGAAATCTTCCTGAGACTTTAGCAAAGAAGGTTAAATGTAAACTATCTTCTTTCTGTTATGACCTGGAGTTCTCTAGAGTCAAGCATCAACATCATCAGCCTTCAATTCTGATTATGCCTTCTCTCTTTTTGTGAAAGCAAGGCTTATATTATAGTCTATCCCCATGCTTCCTGGTGCTGCAGCCCTGTAGGACTGACCTCCATCACTTGCTTAGAGTTGTATTGGTCCACTTAAATCTTGCTGCAGAAGTTCTTGTTCTCCTGACCTTTAATGCCAGTGCCCAGCTAGAGAGAGACATCCTTTTTTATTCTGTGGAATAGTAATCTTATACAATTTTCTTGTAAAGAATACTGTAATTAAACATTTATGATGAGCCTAAGGGATATTGCCCCCTTGAGTGGTTTGAATAGGTATGTCCCCCATAGATTCATGTGATTGAATGCTTGGTCCGTGGAGAGTGGTACTATTATGAGGTGTGGTCTTTTGGGAGGAAGTGTGTCACTCTAGGGGCAGGCTTTGAAGTCTCCTATGCTCAAACTCCACCCAGTGTAGAAGCTAGTCTCCTAGTGGCTGCCTTGGGATATAGAATTCTCAGAGCTCCTTCTCCAGCACCATGTCTGCTTGCATGCTACTGTACTTCCCACCATGACAATAATGGACTAAACCTCTGACATTGTAAGCCAGTCCTAATTAAATGTTGTCCTTTATAAGAGATGCTGTTATCATGATACCTCTTCACAGCAATGGAAATCCTAAGACACACCTCTTAAAAATTAGGAACACATACTGATGATCTGTACAAATGATTTAATAAAGCATTGAAGTCTGTAAGATCACACAGTACCAAATACTAAATGAAGAAATCCAAGCTTAACATTCTGTGAACACACCATCAGAAATAATATACTCATAAAGAACTAACTTAGAACAAAATTCCTCCCTCACCCTTATTGTTTTTGTTGCCTACCGAGGCAAAAGACAGACGATAATTAATTCAAAATGCATATTGGGCATCTGTACCTTGCAACTTCTTACATCAGCTGTCTTGCAGTTCGAAGGAAGATCTACCATTTCACTAGCACTATTATCACTTAAAACATTTTTCTAAATCTGTAGCTTCACTGTAAGTGTAAAATATATGTGGTGTGAAAGTCAGAACAGAGCTTCTAAATTGGAATCAGAATAAACCAACTGTTAAGATTTGAATAAAAATTGTGTTTATATTACAGTGCAGCATGTAGCTAAACTCCTGCTTTCCTATAGTAATGACATCACTATCAATTTATGATCTTTCTGTCACTCACATGTTTGCCTATCCACCTAGTAATAAATTATTAGCTCTGCATATGAGGATCATGTTGGCACAAAATAGGATGATTTTTGTGTTGATTCTAAATGAAGACTGAGGAATCTCTATTTTACTAAAATATAATGTTTATCAGCCAAGATAAAATTATTCATATATATACATATAAATATATATAAATGCAGAATGTAAAAAACATACCAATAAAATCTATGATAATATAAACTCTTTCTTTTCTCATCCTTTTTCATCACTCTAGCTTTTGATTTGGATAATTTTCCCCTGGCTTATAATGTTAAATGTCTTCACTTGTTTATCTAAACAGGATTTTCAAAATTGGGCAAATAGTACAAAGTTGCAATTCAGCACTGACGGCCATCCTCTCCTACCTAGTAATCTTACCCAGGCTGAATCACATAAGGCCCTGCTAGTAAATAAATAAATAAATAAATAAATAAATAAATAGCAATTTAAAGCAGGTTTTATATGAAATACTTTGTGAGATTTTTCTCTACCCATATCTCTATAATATTGAGAGTTAGAGTGCTGCAGAGGCATTGACTGCCAGATCTCTTGAGCTAGCTTAAGTAGCTCTACTGTATCTACCTATTTCCTACATGTGATGGTTTAAATATGCTTGTCCCAGGGAGTGGCACTATTAGGATGGCCTTTTTAGAGTAGATGTGGCCTTGTTGGAGGAAGTGTGTCACGGTGAGGGTAAGCTTTGAGACACTTGCTTCCTGGATGCCAATTTTCTCCTGTTGGCCTTCAGATCAAAATGTAGAATTCACAGCTACTCTATTGTCATGCCTGCCTGGATGCTGCGGTGCTTCATACCATGATGATAATGGACTAAACCTCAAAAACTGCAAGCCAGCCTGAATTAAATGTTGTCCTTTGTAAGAGTTGTCTTGGTCATGGTGACTCTTCACAGCAATGGAAACCTTAACTAAGACAGAAGTTGGTACCAGGAGTAAGTATTACTGTGATAGGCTTGATCATGCATTTGTTGGAGGAAGTATGTCCCTAGGAGAAGTCAGGGGGTGATGGGCTTTGAGAGACATTCCTCCTAGTTACCTAGAATCCAATCTGATCCTGTTTGCCTTTGGAACAAGATGTAGAACTCTCAGCTCCTCCAGTGCCATGCCTGCCTGGACACTGCCATTCTTCCTGCCATGATGATAATGGACTAAAACTCAAAACCTATAATCCAGCTCCAATTAAATGTTGTCCTTTATAAGGTTGCCTTGGTTATGCTGTCTCTTTACAGCACTAGAAACCCTATCTAGTACAGTACACTAGAAGTAATTTTGGAGAAGGTATCTGCAGTGGATATTCTTTCCCCATGACACTGATGGTGTTCTTGGTGTCATCATAACAGGGATGCCACAGAGCAGAGTTTCCATAGATATCTCTTAGAACAAGAAGCATCTGGTATTGGGAATTTTCTCTGCTGCCCTGACCTTTATGGAAAAAGCCCTGTGCAATAGCTTTCATGGGTACAGCAGTCAAAAATTGAAACAGATACTCAAATTTGGATTTTCTAAGTAGTAGATAATTCACACATACAGTCTTTGGTAGAAACAACATTATTTGTGCCAGACATTATACACAATTTATATGTTGCTTGGTAAGCAAGTTTAAAAATTATGAGTTGGGCTTGAGAGCTGGCTCAGTGGTTAAGTGCACTGATTACTCTTCCAGAGGTCCAGAGTTCAATTCCCACCAACCACATGGTAGCTCACAACCATCTGTAATGGGATCCAACTCCCTCTTTTGGTGTGTCTGAAGACAGCTACAGTATATTAATATACAATAAATAAATAAATAAATAAATAAATAAATAAATAAGGATCTGGAGAGATGATTTAGCAGTTAAGAGCACTGGCTGCTCTTCCAGAATCCTGAGTTCAACTCCCAGCAACCACATAGTGACTCACAACCATCTGTAATGGGATCTGATGCCCTCTTCTGGTGTGTCTGAAGACAGTGTACTCAAATACATAAAATAAATAAATAAATCTTTTAAAAGTATGAATTATTATATTCATATTTTGTTGGAGATAAGAGAGCTCTAGAGATTTCATAGAAGATGTTAATTTTAGTGGCAAAGTCCATGTACTTCCCACCTCCTGTCCCCTGTGCTTGGCTAGTATGCATTCCACGGGTGTTTAGTAGCTGCCTTCAGCTAGCAAATGTCTGATCCTGGGCCAAATGTCAAGTTCTGGCAACAAGAACAATGCACTAGCAAGCAGTGAGCAGAATCTCCTTATGTTTCATATACAGTCCTGACATTCAGGCAGCTCATCCAGACCACAGGCAGCAGCAGTTGACCTTGGCCTGGTAGCAGGGCTTCTACTGCACCTTGTGCCAGCTCACCTGGCTCTGGAGTATGTCATTATTTCATAACATCATTTCTGCTGTTGATGTAACTACAGTCCTCTGCCCATAGATTACAGAATCCAGGAGAAGGAAGGGAAAAGGAAAGAAAAAAGGTGGAGCCATCTTGCAATTTAGCTGGCTATTCACTTAGGAATTCAGCAGAAGGTTTGAGTTCCTTCACAATTAAAATTAAGATTCAGAATAGCATAGCAGCAGAACCTGTATTTAATATCCACAAGGCTTCGGGGTCAACCCTCAAACCAGGAAGCAACAAATATAGTAAATATGGTGATAGACATAGTAGTTGGAGTTTTTCATATATTTATTTTTGACAAATTCATTCATGGAAGAAAACATTTAATTTTAAATTTTATTTTTAAATAGATATAAAATGAGTGGTGTGTCTTTCTTTTTTTGCTGCCAGTTGAGGCAAAACTTCATCTTTCAAGAAATTTGTTCATCTCATTTAAATGGCCACATTTAACAGGGGAAAAATTGATTATAACAACAAACCTTAACTCCATTTTTTGTTTTAATTTTGTTATTTGTCCTAATTATTTTCAATTGTCAACTGGCAATAGTTTCAAGTTACCTGCGAGGAAAGACGAATTGCCTGGATCAGTGGTTTTCAACCTTTCTAATGCTGTGATAGTTCCTCATGTCATGCTAACCCCAACCATAACATTATTTTTGTTTCTGTTTTCGTAACTGGAATTTTGCTTTTGTTATGAATTTTAATGTAAATATTTGTGTTTTCTGATGGTCTTGGTGACCTCTGTGAAAGGGTTGTTTAACACCCCCAAAGGAGTTGCAACTCACAGATTAAAAACTGCTAGCCTAGATCATATTCACCTATTAGCTGAGTATTACCTAGAGAGTGGGACAATCAAGGAGCCAGCAATCAGTATTCCTCTGTGTTCCCTGCCTCCATGATTCCTGCTGTGATTTCTGCCCCGATTTCCTCCAATAATGACCTGTGTGACCTGGACGTGAAAGCCAAGTAAACCCAATTCTTCTCTAAGTGGCTTTTTCTCAGGAGAGTTTGTCACAGAAACACAAAGGAACTCAAACATTGTTTTGATGTTAATGTTACAAGCTTCTGCAATAAACATTCTGATTGTTTAAAGTATTTATTCATTACAGAATAATTTTAATATCACTATATTTTAACTTTTCCATATTTTAATTGATCTGGTTGGGCTTGTTTATTGATTAAAAATTCATTTAAAACTATTTAGCTTTATTTTATTTCACTGACTCTTTGTAATTTTTAAAACTTTTTTTGGTCTTTGTTTTTTGTGTGTTTTTTTCTAGTATTTATTCTGAGTTAATCGGTTCTTCCATTTCTAATATTTAGAGAAGAAGCCAACTCATACTTTCATCATACTCAGTTTGGTATATTTTTTTATTTCTCCTATGATTTCTTTTTGGAATATGAATTTTTACACATAGATAATTATTTAGTCATAATTTTGTTACATTCAATTACAAAACACATTAATATATTTGTATTCTGAAATTTGAATTTTTACAGTAACATATATTCTGTCTTAATAAACATGTTATGTGAACATTTATTATTTTAAACACAGTTCTAGATAAATTAATAGACAACAGACAGTAGGTAGATAAGGAATGATAAATATGTAGATAAAGAGAGAGAGAGATGGTTAGATGACTGATAGTAAATAAAAGATAATATATAGAGAGGTGATAGATGTTAGATAGATGACAAATAGATGGATAGATAGATTGCAGGTGGGTGATAAATATTAAGTAGATAGAATATGTAAGGTAGTTAGGTAAAGATATAGTAAGAAATAGGTATCAGTACTAAATATGAAATAATAAATCATATGTATATGATATAAATAGGTAGATAGAAAATGATAGGAAGGAAGATAAAAATATGTGTAAAGATAGATGGCAGATACATAGTAAATAACATAATAGAAAGATGATAGATACCTAGAAAATAGGTAGATAAGAAATGAAAGGTAGAGATACAGAAATAGATGCTTGAAACATAATGAATAAATAACAGACTGATAATAGGTATATAGGTAGGATATGATAGGCAGATAGAGATACATAGAGCAGATAAGGAAAATAATATTTGTCTTAGTTCACTCTGTGCAGCTAGAACACACAACACTAATTATGTAAAAAGTGGAAATTTAATCTCACAATTCTAAAAGTTGGAAGTTTCAGGTTACAGAAATGGCATTTGGGCCCCAGGGGTGACTGGCTATATTTTCCTGGGAAAAATTGAAAAAGGTGAGTGTCAAATATTGTACAGGGCCTCCTTTCTGAAGTTCCTAATCTCACTAGAAGAAAGAAGCCCATCATGGCCAAGTTGGCTTTCAAAGGCTCTGTCTCTAAGACAAGGGCCCTGCCTCTAAGAACTTTGTAAATGTCAGAATTTCAAAAATAACAGACCCACACCACAATAGTGTTGTTCACATGCTAAGAAATAAATATTTCTGTCTTCTGTTTGGTCTCTGAGTAGTTTTCTTGAGGAACAAAGACAATTCTAATTTTGCTTTTGGTATGACTACCATCATCATAAAAGTGGATCTTCAGGTTCTTATGCCATGACCTTATGCTTATTTCTTTGTTTGGCTTTGGTTTATTCCATCATACCTCAGCGACAGAGTCTGTGTTCTGTAGATTTCCCAGATTTTTTTTATTATTGTTATGTTGTTCTGTTTTACTGCTTTTTACTATCACTGCTTATTATGGTGGTGAGTGACAGAAAGATGGAGAAAGTTTCAGAAATAGAAGTGATGTGGGATTACCCTGATGTATCATATTCTGGGGTCTTCTCTAGTCTCCAGCATGTGCTGTGAATGTAACCTTGGAAGTGTGCTCTTTCCAAGTGTTCATAGCTCTCTTTCCAGTTCATTCCTGTCTTAGACATATTTCTCTGTCCTTCCCTCTGGGACAGAACCTCTCATTTTCTTCTATGCTCTCATGAAATGTCAATGAGTATCAATGTATTACCACTGACTGAAGTTTATGTATAGATCATTTATTTTATTTTATTTTATTTTATTTTATTTGTATTAAGGGAAATTTGTCTCTGGATGCTGACCTATTCCATCCTGCACTGAAATTCAATTAGTGCCAGAGAGAAGAGTAGTTTCTCAAAACCTACATCTACACTAGTTCTGTATTTTTTTTCAAAATTCTTCTTGGTCAGTTCTTGGAATCTCTAAGGAGAAAAAGTTCCCAAGGTCTGTGGATTATAGAGGGTTCACATATTATCAGTAGTTGCCACTTAGAGCTCAACAATTTGTTGAAAACCCATTCTCATTGTTCTTGCAGATTCTGCAGTGGTCATTTGTTTCTATTCCAATTAAACAAACACCCATGTCCTGTTCTGTGATTTCAGTAAGTTGATTGATTCCAAAAAGTCACTCATTTTATTTAAGGCACAGATCTGTTTTCCAGGGCACCTGGGGTTTCCAGGTTCTTATATCCTAACCTAAAGAATTTGACCAGAGACACTTGGTTGGAAATAGAAATGAAGACCGTTTAATTAAGAATGTGAATAGGATAGTGATCTGGAAAAGCCTAAAAAGTGCTGGACTATGAATTGCCTTTCACAGTTTACTCTTTTTTTTCTTCTAATAGTTTTTAAATATACTTTACATCCTAATCAAGCCCATCCTCCTCTCTTTCCAGTCCCACCTTTGCAAGTTCCTCCCCCCATTGCCCCCTCCCTTTCTTCTCAGAAAAGGCTAAGTATTCTGTGGGTACCACCCTACCCTGGAACATCTCCACTGAGGCCCAATCAAGCATTCCAGGTAAGAGTAAGGGGATCCAATGTCAGGGAATAGAGACTGAAACAGACCCGCTCCTGTTGTAGAGGATCTATATGAGACCAAGTTGTATATTTTCCACAAGTGTGTAGGAGGTTTACATCCAGCTCCTGTATGCTCCCTAGTTGGTGGCCTAGGCTCTCTAAGTCCCCATGGTCCTAGGTTAGTTGACTTTACAAGGCTTTTTGTGGTGTCCTTGACTCCTCTGGCTTGCTCACTGTTGTAGTAACTATTTAATCTCAGTGTGTGTGTGTGTGTGTGTGTGTGTGTGTGTGTGTGTGTGTAGGTTCTACTCTGCCTTAGAATGCTCAGTTCCCAGATAAAAGACACAAAACATTTATATTAACAATAAGCCTTGCTGGAACAGGCAGAAGCACAGAGGCGCTGAGGCAGCACCCTGTGTGGGCCGGGGACAGCCGGCCACCTTCCGGACCAGAGGACAGGTGCCCGCCCGGCTGGGGAGGCGACCTAAGCCACAGCAGCAGCGGTCGCCATCTTGGTCCGGGACCCGCCGAACTTAGGAAATTAGTCTGAACAGGTGAGAGGGTGCGCCAGAGAACCTGACAGCTTCTGGAACAGGCGGAAGCACAGAGGCGCTGAGGCAGCACCCTTTGTGGGCCGGGGACAGCCAGCCACCGTCCGGACCGGAGGACAGGTGCCCGCCCGGCTGGGGAGGCGGCCTAAGCCACAGCAGCAGCGGTCGCCATCTTGGTCCGAGACCCGCCGAACTTAGGAAATTAGTCTGAACAGGTGAGAGGGTGCGCCAGAGAACCTGACAGCTTCTGGAACAGGCAGAAGCACAGAGGCGCTGAGGCAGCACCCTGTGTGGGCCGGGGACAGCCGGCCACCTTCCGGACCGGAGGACAGGTGCCCACCCGGCAGGGGAGGCGGCCTAAGCCACAGCAGCAGCGGTCGCCATCTTGGTCCCGGGACTCCAAGGAACTTAGGAATTTAGTCTGCTTAGGTGAGAGTCTGTACCACCTGGGAACTGCCAAAGCAACACAGTGTCTGAGAAAGGTCCTGTTTTGGGCCTTCTTCTTCGGCCAGGAGGAGGTCCAAATACAAGATATCTGCGCACCTTCCCTGTAAGAGAGCTTGCCAGCAGAGAGTGCTCTGAGCACTGAAACTCAGAGGAGAGAATCTGTCTCCCAGGTCTGCTGATAGACGGTAACAGAATCACCAGAAGAACAATCTCTAAACAGAGTCAACTATAACTACTAACTCCAGAGATTACCAGATGGCGAAAGGTAAACGGAGGAATCTTACTAACAGGAACCAAGACCACTCACCATCACCAGAACCCAGCACACCCACTTCGCCCAGTCCAGGGAACCCCAACACACCTGAGAACCTAGACCTAGATTTAAAAGCATATCTCATGATGATGGTAGAGGACATTAAGAAGGACTTTAATAAATCACTTAAAGAAATACAGGAGAACACTGCTAAAGAGTTACAAGTCCTTAAAGAAAAACAGGAAAACACAATCAAACAGGTAGAAGTCCTTACAGAAGAAGAGGAAAAAACATACAAACAGGTGATGGAAATGAACAAAACCATACTAGACCTAAAAAGGGAAGTAGACACAATAAAGAAAACTCAAAGCGAGGCAACACTAGAGATAGAAACCCTAGGAAAGAAATCTGGAACCATAGATTTGAGCATCAGCAACAGAATACAAGAGATGGAAGAGAGAATCTCAGGTGCAGAAGATTCCATAGAGAACATCGGCACAACAATCAAAGAAAATGGAAAATGCAAAAAGATCCTAACTCAAAATATCCAGGAAATCCAGGACACAATAAGAAGACCAAACGTACGGATAATAGGAGTGGATGAGAATGAAGATTTTCAACTCAAAGGTCCAGCAAACATCTTCAACAAAATTATCGAAGAAAACTTCCCAAATCTAAAGAATGAGATGCATATGAACATACAAGAAGCCTACAGAACTCCAAATAGACTGGACCAGAAAAGAAATTCCTCCCGACACATAATAATCAGAACATCAAATGCACTAAATAAAGATAGAATACTAAAAGCAGTAAGGGAAAAAGGTCAAGTAACATATAAAGGCAAGCCTATCAGAATTACACCAGATTTTTCACCAGAGACTATGAAAGCCAGAAGAGCCTGGACAGATGTTATACAGACACTAAGAGAACACAAACTGCAGCCCAGGCTACTATACCCAGCCAAACTCTCAATTATCATAGAGGGAGAAACCAAAGTATTCCACGACAAAACCAAATTCACGCATTATCTCTCCACGAATCCAGCCCTTCAAAGGATAATAACAGAAAAAAACCAATACAAGAACGGGAACAACGCCCTAGAAAAAACAAGAAGGTAATCCCTCAACAAACCTAAAAGAAGACAGCCACAAGAACAGAATGCCACCTTTAACAACTAAAATAACAGGAAGCAACAATTACTTTTCCTTAATATCTCTTAACATCAATGGTCTCAACTCGCCAATAAAAAGACATAGACTAACAAACTGGCTACACAAACAAGACCCAACATTTTGCTGCTTACAGGAAACTCATCTCAGAGAAAAAGATAGACACTACCTCAGAATGAAAGGCTGGAAAACAATTTTCCAAGCAAATGGTATGAAGAAACAAGCAGGAGTAGCCATCCTAATATCTGATAAGATTGACTTCCAACCCAAAGTCATCAAAAAAGACAAGGAGGGACACTTCATTCTCATCAAAGGTAAAATCCTCCAAGAGGAACTCTCAATTCTGAATATCTATGCTCCAAATACAAGAGCAGCCACATTCACTAAAGAAACTTTAGTAAAGCTCAAAGCACACATTGCGCCTCACACAATAATAGTGGGAGACTTCAACACACCACTTTCACCAATGGACAGATCATGGAAACAGAAACTAAACAGGGACACACTGAAACTAACAGAAGTGATGAAACAAATGGATCTGACAGATATCTACAGAACATTTTACCCTAAAACAAAAGGATATACCTTCTTCTCAGCACCTCATGGTACCTTCTCCAAAATTGACCACATAATAGGTCACAAATCAGGACTCAACAGATTCAAAAATATTGAAATTGTCCCATGTATCCTATCAGATCACCATGCACTAAGGCTGATCTTCAATAACAAAATAAATAACAGAAAGCCAACATTCACATGGAAACTGAACAACACTCTTCTCAATGATGCCTTGGTCAAGGAAGGAATAAAGAAAGAAATTAAAGACTTTTTAGAGTTTAATGAAAATGAAGCCACAACGTACCCAAACCTTTGGGACACAATGAAAGCATTTCTAAGAGGGAAACTCATAGCTATGAGTGCCTTCAAGAAAAAATGGGAGAGAGCACATACTAACAGCTTGACAACACATCTAAAAGCTCTAGAAAAAAAGGAAGCAAATTCACCCAAGAGGAGTAGACGGCAGGAAATAATCAAACTCAGGGGTGAAATCAACCAAGTGGAAACAAGAAGAACTATTCAAAGAATTAACCAAACGAGGAGTTGGTTCTTTGAGAAAATCAACAAGATAGATAAACCCTTAGCTAGACTCACTAAAGGGCACAGGGACAAAATCCTAATTAACAAAATCAGAAATGAAAAGGGAGACATAACAACAGATCCTGAAGAAATCCAAAACACCATCAGATCCTTCTACAAAAGGCTATACTCAACAAAACTGGAAAACCTGGACGAAATGGACAAATTTCTGGACAGATACCAGGTACCAAAGTTGAATCAGGATCAAGTTGACCTTCTAAACAGTCCCATATCCCCTAAAGAAATAGAAGCAGTTATTAATAGTCTCCCAGCCAAAAAAAGCCCAGGACCAGACGGGTTTAGTGCAGAGTTCTATCAGACCTTCAAAGAAGATCTAACTCCAGTTCTGCACAAACTTTTTCACAAGATAGAAGTAGAAGGTATTCTACCCAACTCATTTTATGAAGCCACTATTACTCTGATACCTAAACCACAGAAAGATCCAACAAAGATAGAGAACTTCAGACCAATTTCTCTTATGAACATCGATGCAAAAATCCTTAATAAAATTCTCGCTAACCGAATCCAAGAACACATTAAAGCAATCATCCATCCTGACCAAGTAGGTTTTATTCCAGGGATGCAGGGATGGTTTAATATACGAAAATCCATCAATGTAATCCATTATATAAACAAACTCAAAGACAAAAACCACATGATCATCTCGTTAGATGCAGAAAAAGCATTTGACAAGATCCAACACCCATTCATGATAAAAGTTCTGGAAAGATCAGGAATTCAAGGCCAATACCTAAACATGATAAAAGCAATCTACAGCAAACCAGTAGCCAACATCAAAGTAAATGGAGAGAAGCTGGAAGCAATCCCACTAAAATCAGGGACTAGACAAGGCTGCCCACTTTCTCCCTACCTTTTCAACATAGTACTTAAAGTATTAGCCAGAGCAATTCGACAACAAAAGGAGATCAAGGGGATACAAATTGGAAAAGAGGAAGTCAAAATATCACTTTTTGCAGATGATATGATAGTATATATAAGTGACCCTAAAAATTCCAACAGAGAACTCCTAAACCTGATAAACAGCTTCAGTGAAGTAGCTGGATATAAAATTAACTCAAACAAGTCAATGGCCTTTCTCTACACAAAGAATAAACAGGCTGAGAAAGAAATTAGGGAAACAACACCCTTCTCAATAGCCACAAATAATATAAAATATCTCGGCGTGACTCTAACGAAGGAAGTGAAAGATCTGTATGATAAAAACTTCAAGTCCCTGAAGAAAGAAATTAAAGAAGATCTCAGAAGATGGAAAGATCTCCCATGCTCATGGATTGGCAGGATCAACATTGTAAAAATGGCTATCTTGCCAAAAGCAATCTACAGATTCAATGCAATCCCCATTAAAATTCCAACTCAATTCTTCAACGAATTAGAAGGAGCAATTTGCAAATTCATCTGGAATAACAAAAAACCGAGGATAGCAAAAACTCTTCTCAAGGATAAAAGAACCTCTGGTGGAATCACCATGCCTGACCTAAAGCTTTACTACAGAGCAATTGTGATAAAAACTGCATGGTACTGGTATAGAGACAGACAAGTAGACCAATGGAATAGAATTGAAGACCCAGAAATGAACCCACACACCTATGGTCACTTGATCTTCGACAAGGGAGCCAAAACCATCCAGTGGAAGAAAGACAGCATTTTCAACAATAGGTGCTGGCACAACTGGTTGTTATCATGTAGAAGAATGCGAATCGATCCATACTTATCTCCTTGTACTAAGGTCAAATCTAAGTGGATCAAGGAACTTCACATAAAACCAGAGACACTGAAACTTATAGAGGAGAAAGTGGGGAAAAGCCTTGAAGATATGGGCACAGGGGAAAAATTCCTGAACAGAACAACAATGGCTTGTGCTGTAAGATCGAGAATTGACAAATGGGACCTAATGAAACTCCAAAGTTTCTGCAAGGCAAAAGACACTGTCTATAAGACAAAAAGACCACCAACAGACTGGGAAAGGATCTTTACCTATCCTAAATCAGATAGGGGACTAATATCCAACATATATAAAGAACTCAAGAAGGTGGACCTCAGAAAATCAAATAACCCCCTTAAAAAATGGGGCTCAGAACTGAACAAAGAATTCTCACCTGAGGAATACCGAATGGCAGAGAAGCACCTGAAAAAATGTTCAACATCCTTAATCATCAGGGAAATGCAAATCAAAACAACCCTGAGATTCCACCTCACACCAGTGAGAATGGCTAAGATCAAAAATTCAGGTGACAGCAGATGCTGGCGAGGATGTGGAGAAAGAGGAACACTCCTCCATTGTTGGTGGGATTGCAGGCTTGTACAACCACTCTGGAAATCAGTCTGGCGGTTCCTCAGAAAATTGGACATAGTACTACCGGAGGATCCAGCAATACCTCTCCTGGGCATATATCCAGAAGAAGCCCCAACTGGTAAGAAGGACACATGCTCCACTATGTTCATAGCAGCCTTATTTATAATAGCCAGAAACTGGAAAGAACCCAGATGCCCCTCAACAGAGGAATGGATACAGAAAATGTGGTACATCTACACAATGGAGTACTACTCAGCTATTAAAAAGAATGAATTTATGAAATTCCTAGCCAAATGGATGGACCTGGAGAGCATCATCCTGAGTGAGGTAACACAATCACAAAGGAACTCACACAATATGTACTCACTGATAAGTGGATACTAGCCCAAAACCTAGGATACCCACGATATAAGATACAATTTCCTAAACACATGAAACTCAAGAAAAATGAAGACTGAAGTGTGGACACTATGCCCCTCCTTAGAAGTGGGAACAAAACACCCATGGAAGGAGTTACAGAAACAAAGTTTGGAGCTGAGATGAAAGGATGGACCATGTAGAGACTGCCATATCTAGGGATCCACCCCATAATCAGCATCCAAACGCTGACACCATTGCATATACTAGCAAGATTTTATCGAAAGGACCCAGATGTAGCTGTCTCTTGTGAGACTATGCCGGGGCCTAGCAAACACAGAAGTGGATGCTCACAGTCAGCTAATGGATGGATCACAGGGCTCCCAATGGAGGAGCTAGAGAAAGTACCCAAGGAGCTAAAGGGATCTGCAACCCTATAGGTGCAACAACATTATGAACTAACCAGTACCCCTGAGCTCTTGACTCTAGCTGCATATGTATCAAAAGATGGCCTAGTCGGCCATCACTGGAAAGAGAGGCCCATTGGACACGCAGACTTTGTGTGCCCCGGTACAGGGGAACGCCAGGGCCAAAGGGGGGGAGTGGGTGGGTAGGGGAGTGGGGGTGGGTGGGTAAGGGGGACTTTTGGTATAGCATTGGAAATGTAAATGAGCTAAATCCCTAAAAAAAAAAAAAAAAAAAAAAAAAGATTGCTCTAACTTTGGTCTAGCACTTTTAATGAGGCCAGTAGTTATCAGGAAATGGATATCAGTAGGAATAATGTGTCTTTCCTTTCTTTTCTTTTTTTCTTTTTTCTTTTTTTAGAGAAATCTATAGTGTTGAAAGAGTACTCAGAGTGACCTGCTGTGAAATTAAGTGCTTATGTTGGGTCATGGTATCACAGGCCAGGTGGCCTGGGTAACCTGGTAACCTGTCATTTCTTCATCTAAGGCACCAGGGTAGTTACATCCTATTTCAGGACAAAAGCCCATCAGGAAACACAAACTTTGCTCTTGTAACCTGGAGCCCTCTTGGTGAGAGAAGACTTTCCCTCTCTCTGAGAGGTCATTCTGACACAAAGAAGGGCACCCTCCTGCCATATTCTGCAGAAAGCAAAGTGGGGCATTCTGTTCTTAGGATTCTAAGGGAGATTTCTGCCAAATGTCTAGTGATGCTGAGTCAGATGTATAGGTTGTATGGGATAACAGTGTATACATAGTGGACTAGTGGGGAATTCAGACTTTATCATGTCTCAGTGAGGAGGGGTTTTGGGTTGGAAAGATGTAGCTTCCAGACATCTCTTCATCAGCTAGCCTAGGCTCCAGTGAGTGAAGAGGCTTTCTTAAAATTTAGACTCTCGATGACAAATTGCCATATGTTGGGTAAAGTGGTAAAGTCTATGATCCTTATTAACAGGTTCTCCTTGGACAAATCTCTTAATATTTTGTGTTCAAATCCTTTCTTGGTAAAGCAAGAATTACACCATTATGTAATTATAGATTTGCTGGATATCATTTCGAAAATAAGTCTTAGCATGCAATAAAGCACTGACAATGAAAAAAAAAAAAACAATAAGCCTTAATCAGCCTATAGCTGGGCAGATATATACCCTCTAAAATATTGAAATGTACTTTTCCACATCAATAACCCTGAGTTATAACTTGCCATATTTCATCTGGGCAGCTCTTAACTCCAGTTGGCCAGCCCTTCCACATGACTCACCTACACATAGAGTCTTTTCTTCTCTCAATCTTCTCTCTTCCTGTGGCTCCTCTCAGACCCCAAGGCCAGGAACTGAAACTACACCTGCTTCTTTTCTGCTCAGCTATAGGCTGTCAGCATCTTTATTCAACCAATCATTTTACATTAAGGAGCAAAGTCATATCCATCACTTGGTGTATGTGCAGAATCTCTTATCCCTGGAGGCAACCAGGCCTTGGGGTCCAGTATTTAGAGTCACAACACAGCAAAGGATCAAACCTCAACAGCTCACTTCTATCCACTACTCTTCCACAAGATTCCTTGGGCTCTGCCTGATATTCAGTTGTGGGTCTCTACATCTGCCTCCATCCACTGCTGAATGAAGCCTCTCGGGAGATAGTTATGCTAGGTTCCTTTCTGCAAGCATAGCAGAGTATCATTAAGAGTGTCAACTTTTTTATTCACATGGGATGGTGTTCCAGTTGGGGCTATCATCAGTTGGCCCTTTCCTCAGTCTCTGCTCCATCTTTATTCCTGCACATCTTGTAGTCAAGACAGAGTTGGGGTTGAAGATTTTCTAGGTGGATGGATGACCTTCTCCCTCCTCTAGAAGTCTTGCCTGACTATAGGAAGTAGCCACTTCCATCTATATCACCCACAACCACAGATGCACCCCCCACCACAGATTTCCATTCCCACTCCCATCCCTCTCCCAACACCCTCTCCCCACACTTCACTGATATTTTCATTCCTTTCCTCATACCCTCTCCTACCCAGTTCCCTCTTTCTGTCCACCTATGATGACTTTTTAGTTTTCGCTTCTGAGTGAGATTCATATAGTCTTCCTTGGAGCCTCCTTATTACCCAGTTTCTTTGGGTCTGTGGATGGTTATCCTGGACTTTATGGCTAATGTCCACTTATAGGTGAGTATATACCATACGTGTATTCCTGGGTCACTTCACTCAGGATGATATTCTCAAATTTCACTCATTTGCCTGCAAAATTTATGATGTCTTCATTTCACTCTTAATATGTTACATCAATAGTTACTTGCCTGTCACAACTGAAAGCTTTACCTTCTCTTTTCATTACTTGGGTGGATTTTTTTCCTCTTCTATCTCTCTATGTCTCCAAATGGAAAGAGGTTTATTTCTGATAAATGTAAGCTTACACCTGAAGAGGAACTATATATGTACCATTAAGTGCAGTAGTTCTTTATAGTTCCTAGTATCAGTAATGAGAGGACGGAAAGCTAGCTCCCCATTTTCACCATCAGCAGCCTGGGGAGTTTCCCTGGACTATTAGGGATTTGTACCCTGGCTAAACTGGAATTGACAGCATCAACATTAGGTATAACTCCAGAACTATCTGGGTTTTTTTAATTAGATATTTTCTTCATTTACATTTCAAATGCTATCCCATATCCCCTATACCCTCCCCTGACCCTGCTCCCCAACCCACCCACTCCCGCTTCCTGGCCCTGGCATTCCCCTGTACTGGGGCATATGATCTTCACAAGACCAAGGGCCTCTCCCCCCATTGATGGCTGCCTAGGCCATCCTTTGCTACATATGCAACTAGAAACACAGTTCTGGGCGTTATTGCTCCAGAACTAGCGGGTTTATGTTGAAGCGGAACTGAAAATTTCAGTGAAGATATTTTCCTATAAGAAATAAACACATGAATTAAGAGAAAGAGCAACACTCTGAAGAAAAGAAGAGACATAATTGTGGGTATGTGGGTCCCAAGGGAGAGTAAGAGGAAGTAAGATCTAGCCAAATGTTACCATGGAGGTATGAAATATAAATAGAATTCCAATATGATAAGGTTAAAATCAGAAGCCGAGAGGATTGCAGAAGGCACTTAAGACATTCATTTCCTATGAATGGAATACCATTGTGAGATTGCTGCGCAATTGTTGATTATGGCTGAGAAGGTGAAAGGGCCTTGAACAATTATTAATTGTGCTGGCATTCTTGCTTTTCTGTAGCAAGAACCTACAACTGGACCTCAGGATAAAGAAACTACTCCTCTCAGAGTCCCCAGTTTCCCTTATGTTTCTATCCTTCCTCCTCACTTAGAAGGAATATTTATTTGATAAAGGACATTAATTTCACCTATTCATCTTAAAGCCATATATTATTATTTTATAAATCATACACTTAATTATTTAAAAATACAACTTACTTAGTTCAGCCAGAGTAATACTGGACAGTGACTGCAAGCAGAATTAAGTTAAAATTTCCAGATCCATTTTGTCATTACTTATGAACTCTAGCATACTCTCTGCCATCTAATAAAGACAGACTTTCAAGTAATAGTCTCACCTAATCTCTGTATGTTGAGTTAACAGAAAAGCATGTTACTGTGACTGTTCAAGAGTTATGCTTTTAATTAGTAGGAAGCAAACTGCAAAGGTCTATTAACTCCAGCTTGTCCTCTTATCAAATGTAATCCAAAGTTTCCAACTGCATTGTATCTCACTGCACAATTAGACTGAGATTTCTTGGGAAAAGGATTCTTTTAGATTTAAAGGAAGCTTTTAAATTTAACTCCTCTCTTCCCTTCCCTTCCCTTCCCTTCCCTTCCCTCCCCTCCCCTCCCCTCCCCTCCCCTTCTTCTCTTCTCTTCTCTTCTCTTCTCTTCTCTTCTCTTCTCTTCTCTTCTCTTCTCTTCTCTTCTCTTCTCTTCTCTTCTCTTCTCTTCTCCTCTCCTCTATTCCCCTCTATTCCCCTCCCCTCTCCTCTCTTCTCCTCCTTTTCTCCTCCTCCTCCTCCTCCCCCTCCTTCTTCTCTCTCTCTCTCTCTCTCTCTCTCTCTCTCTCTCTCTCTCTCTCTCTCTCTCTCTCTCCCATTCTACCCCTATCTCTCCTTCTCTGTCTCCCTCTAACACACAAGATTAGTGTACATATTCTGTTTACTAGGAAGACTGGTGACCTCAAAGCCCTCTGATGAACTTCTAAGGTATAAATGTGTCTAACTGTGCTTTGATGCTCATAGATTAGTTCTCTTATTTTTAGCCCACATATATCACAAGTTATTCAGTGATTCTTGAGCACCTGTCCCCTCCTAGCTATGTGTTAGTTCTATCCTTTATAAAATGAGACCAAAAAGAATTAATATCAACCTCTGGCCTCCACATACACATGTACTGGCATGTGCAGTCACATATATACATGTAAACACACACTACAAAATAAACAAAGCAAAACAGTACCTCCTTCTGCTACTGCTACTAAGACATGACTGTGTCTGACTATTAATGTCACTCAAGGTAAAGCCAGGAGTGACTCTGTTGTGCTTAAAGAGAAATTCTAGCTATAGCTCAAGCATGTGTGCCCATTTGAGATCCATCTAGCCTCTTCATCTTCATGACACGTGCATACTCTCTTCCTTTGTCCAACCCAGTGTTTGATGATAGGTATATATTTGCCCTGCTGCTCTGTACACCCCTCTGTGCCGCACTGCCATGTGCTGACCTGGGTTGTGGATCATATGGTATTCCTACCATTTATCTGCAGGATTTGGAATATCCTTAGGAAATGCAACACTTCCAGAGGAAGCCTCATGAAAATGGTCCTCACATCAACAGGACACTGCCCTCAAAGATCTGACCTCAGTTTTCTGGTACCTGATGTGGTACCTGAACATTATCTGTGTCCAGTCTCTCTACCTCTCCTTTCGTTGTGTAACCTATGCATGCCTGGGGAATGATTGCATATACTCTCCACATATGCTATAATTACTGTGTGTACTCTTAGTTTAGGCCTTGTTAGGTTATCAACCATATTTTGTCTTTTTGTTGGCATTCCCATAGATAAAACAGGAACTCTAACACAGCCATGGATGTTTTTTATTGTGTGGATGCATTCCTTCTTGCCTTGCGGGCTCTGGCAGTATTGGAGCCTATTCCCTGAACCTGCTTTTTCATAGCATCTTGGGTCCAGTTTCCTTTCTGGCAAGCAAAGAGCTGAATGTTTCCTTGGCCGTGCATAAGTGGCTTCTCCAGATAATTAAAACATAACACTTGTGCTTACCAATTATTGGAACAGACACTGCAAAATTATACAGCATCATTCAAATCATGCTTTCAAGGAGTCAAGAGAGGCACTTTCCCTGCTTTCTCTTTTAAAATGGAATTAATATCAACCAAGCAGTTAACCTTCGATATTGTATCAATCAATTCTGACAAACATAGCCACCAGGGGCCAGAAGTAACTTCATCATGGCATATCTTGCTCCATAGTGTGGTTCTGTGGTACCCAGAGCATCTTGTGAGATACAGAGTCAAGCAGGCTGTTGCTATTATTTCTTCAGCACAGGGGAACACATTAGTACTTCTCTGTATTTTCTGATTATGAATGTGGGAATTCCCTTTATGATATTTAAGTTTCATAAGGTTCTGCCTTACATACATCATTCTAGTTTTGATTCTAAGACTTTATTTCATGTTGTACAATCTGCTCTGAGAGATGACTGTATGTGAAAAATTCTGGAACCTATGAAATGCATACATTAATTCAACTTAAGGAATGATTTTAAAGTGGAAAAAAATGTATTCTCAGACACAAAGGAGACACCATGATAAGCCCAGAAATCCCTGTAATAAATTTGATATTGTCTAATGCTTTAGAGGAAGCAAGCTTCTGCTTCCTATTAGAACTCAGACTGCTACAGCCAGTGTGTGTGTGTGTGTGTGTGTGTGTGTGTGTGTGTGTTTACATGTGTCTATGTATGTGACTGTGCACACCAGTACATGTGAATGTGGAGGCCAGAAGTTGATTTTAATTTTTTTGGCACTATTCTCCCAAACAAGCTTCACATCTTTCTTCTGACCAAACAGACCATGTTACCTTTCATGTGTTTACTGGCTGCCTTTCCATTCTGCTTCCCATGCACAGAGCAATCAGGCCCTTCCATTTTCACACTTTTTTTCTCTTAACTAATGAGTGTGCCTGTTCTTATACCATCTAGAGACTGGTGAAGGAGCCTGATCTTCTGTGTGGGACCCTCAGAACTGAGTGGAGTGTCATAGAGATAGTAGCTAGTACCAGGTAAACAGCCTATCTAACCAAACTTCAGAGTCCCTATCAACCAACTGTGGCAGAAGTTATTCTTCAGAAATAAATCTTTATTGCTTTGAAACAATTGAGCCTGAGGGTTACCACCTATGCATGCTAGCTTTTTTCATTGATGTGTTTCAGTACATGTCTGTCTTCATTTCATCTAAAGTGTACCTACTGTAGCTACATAGTCAATCTGGTAAACCATACATGGCTTTCTTTTATCTATTAGTTTCCCATAATCAACATTCTTTAAATATATATGTATTCTCTATGAGTGCCTAAAAAATGAAAATATTTTTATCAAAAATTTATCTGTTTTAGGGAGATAGATATTTTCCCCTTTCAACTTGTAAAATGAGAATAAACAGTATAGGTACAATGGTGTTTACATACTGGGTATATCTTCAAAAATGAAAAATAACTTGTGCTGATTTTACACAAAGAAAGCTTTTGTTCTCCTGACACAGCTATTTCTCAGGATAATAACAAACAAAACAAAACTTTGTTATACTTTATTTTTAAGTAGTTGTTTGGTTTTTAGAATGAGACTGTTATCATGTATTAAAATTCTCCAGAAAGCCTAGAATTGTGTTAGAGCATCGAATTTTGGAAAGGATGATATGTGTGGTATGTACCCCGATTCCCATCCCAGCAAGAACCCCAGAGCTTCTCTTTAAGAGGAGTTAATATCAATCATTGAACTTGAAGTTGTTAAAATCCTAGATATAGTAAGGTGTGGAGCTTCCAGCTGTAAATAGGTATGGTATGATTAGTCTTCTGAACGGCAGAACTTGTAGGTAGGTCTGATGGGAATGCCTATCAGAGTGAGAAGCCAGGGAACCTGGAAAGTTGTCCATGGCTGCATGGAATTTTTGTGCATATGTCACAGAAGAATCACAGTTAAGATGAGGATGAGGAGAATGTGAAGCTCTGTGGAGAACACACTTCCCTGGGATGCTCTTGGAGCCTCTTTTGTTCACTTGTTACTCATGGATCCTGACAGGCCAGCTTATAAAGAAAAGAATGTTTCAAGGTATACCAGTATAATAATACAAAGTCTGGGATGTGGTTACAACTTATTATCCCTTTGCAAAAGCAAAATGATTTAAAGTGACAGACCCTATTCCACTTTAAGACATTAGGAAAAACAAAACATAAAGACAGAGTTCTTCTGTTGTTCCGACACCCCAAGTGTTCTTCTGACTTGGGGAGCAAGGGACAGCATTCTTAAAGTAGAGGGGGAGCATAGCTGGGGTAGAACAGGCATTGACTGTGATTTGAACTTCATCTCCCCTCAGTTGCTGCCTTTGCTTTTGAAGTTCTGTAGTTGTGGATGGCTTAGGAGGAAGGGACATGATGCCTTTCATGGCGATGTCTCTACCAGACTTGCTGACAGAGTCTGGAGCTACTGAACTCTAAATTTGCTGATTTTTCCCCCCTCAGATATAGCAACTTTATATAAAGATTAAGTGACTAAATTGTGTTTGTTTACTCTGAAGAAAAGCTGTTCTGGGGAAAGGATCAGCATTACAAACCAGACATTTTTTGAAATTAATATTTACTAAGTTGGCTTCTAGTTATTCATTTTATTCTAAGATTGATAGAAGCAACACTGTTTCCCCTCATCCTTCTTTTCCTGGTAGATACTAAACACGGGACCTTAATCCTCCTAGAATAGTGTGCTGACATTGCACTCTGTCCTTGACCCTTTAATTTTGGGGTCAAGTCTTTCAATATAGTTCAGACTGCCTTTGACTTTCAGCCACCTCCTTAGTGCTGGGATTATAAGGGCAGGGCTCCACCCTATATTATCACTATTACTTACCCCTCTAGTTACTTTGTAATAGCAGAATAATGTGGTAATTTACTTAAAAATATGGAGTAAGTTTGCTATATTTTCTTGAATTTACACAAAATTCCACAAGACTTCAAATTTTCTTATTTAATTTTTATGCTTATCAGTGTTTTGTCTATATGTATATATGTATGTATATCACATGCGTGACTGGTACCCACAGAGGACAGGAGAGGGCATTGAATAAACCGGAACTGGAATTATAGGTGGTTGTGAGCTGTCATGTATATGCTGATAGCCAAACCTAGTTACCTTGGATAGCAATACCTGCTGAGATTTATTAACTGAAATGAACGGCTGGAATTTCTCTAGTTTCCATAAGGTAGTTTGTTTTGTTTTTGTTGTTTAAGATATAGATTGAAAAATGGCTACTACATACTTAGATAAAGTTCGACATTGCAAAATGGCGTAGGTGAGAAGAGTCAAAACTTGAATGCATGCTTTTTCATCCTTTTAACTCTATGCAGATACTGAATACGGCTGTGTTCGCCCAGAGCTCTATGTTTATGCTCTGGATCTCCTACCTTATCTTCCCACCATCCATGTCCTACCTTTAGAGGTGCTGTCTTTATTTTTAAGTGAGAAATAAAGCTAGCAGGGCAGTGATCAGCCTAGGGCACCAAGTCACAAACTTAGATCTAAGACCCAGTCTCTTCCTTCTGCAACGAGAAAGAACTTGAGATAATGTTTGCCACACATCCTTACTAATTATTACTTTCTTGTCTGAGAAATAAATAAGTTCATGTCTGTGTATTTGTCTTTGAAGGCAGTTACTGTAGAGTACTCACCTTTGAATTTCTGTATTCCAGTATTATGCACAGAGCCAAGTACTTCCACAAATATAAAATACAATACAAGGTCCTATAACCAAAAAATGTTATTAGATAGTACATACTTTTAAAATGTACCATATTTTTGTCAGATATTAGAATATCAAAGTTTGCTTGTTTCCTGGTCCTACTTGCTTGAATATTTTTTTTTCTATTTTTCACCCCTATCCTTGAAGCTAAGCAGAGTTTCTTATAGACAGGAAAAAAAAAAGATGGATTTGGTTCAAGAGAAATATTAACAAAGAAGACATTTTCTTTGAAAATATTTTCCAGGGTTTTGGGAACTTTATCTGTGTTTTCATGTGGAGGTGGCATGTTACAGACCCTTTGAATTTTCACTGGGCTCCTTTAAGAGAACGTTTTAAACCACTGCATCCACAGACGATGTTATTTGTGGCAATAATAGACAGAGTACTTAGGGAAGTGTCTTTCATGCTGCTTTATTCACAGGAAGGACAGTGGTGTGTGGAGGTTCATTTTCACAGCTTTTCGGGACTCCCCACCATAAATATCCACGACCTTCCTACACACTCTGACACTCAGCAATAACAAACCTACTGCTGGAGGACCCAAGTCTTAAATTGCAAGCTTTGTGTTGGCTGCCTCCCAGCCCCCCCAAAAAAGAAAGGAGAGAGAGAGAGAGAGAGAGAGAGAGAGAGAGAGAGAGAGAGAGACAGAGAGACAGAGAGAGAGAGAGATAGAGAGAGGGAAAGAGAGAGAGAGAGAACCCTCCTCCTTTCTGAGATAGTTTTCTGCAATTTTGATTATTCAATGGACAGTGAATGTTTTTACTTTTCTTAATTTTAAAAGAGTGATTTCAAAATTTTGTGAATGTTCATAGTCTGGTTGTGATGAAACATAGAGAAAAACGAATATGCTGAAGAGGATGAGGCAAAGCAGATCATGAGTTTGAGGACAGGTTGGGCCACAGTTGGCTGAGCACAGTATCAGCTCATGCCTGAAATCCTAGCTCTCAGGAGGCTAAGGCTGGAAGATCTTGAGTTCAAGGGTAGTGAGAATAAATACCTAGATCCTGCCCAAAGAAAAAAAACAGTAAGGCAAACAAAATTAATAATAATAATAAACAACAGGTGAGTATCAGGTAAAAACATGTCACTGAAGTGCTGCATTCTGCTGCAGTGTGAATTCTGTGTGCCATATTGTGCATTGTGATATGGGGCATCTATGGGAATGCTGGCATGTTGTAACTCTGTGTTACATAATAGCAGTGTTTTATGTTACATTTTGTTGTTTTATCTGTAATATAAAGCAGTACTAAATGTACTCGGTAAGACATTGAGAAGTTTGTTTTTAATTGCAGCTCGGCAGAGATTTAGCTGCATATTCATAACCGCTGGTGACATGGTGCCAAGTGCTGAAACAATTACTTTGTGAATTCTTTGCGTGAAGCTTC
Source organism: Mus musculus (assembly GCF_000001635.26). NCBI lineage: Eukaryota > Metazoa > Chordata > Mammalia > Rodentia > Muridae > Mus > Mus musculus. The sequence goes on from NC_000073.6 coordinate 58,117,231, forward strand.
AAGGGAAAGATGATAGTGCTGAAGCCGGGTTTTATTTTAAGATCTTTAGCTGATGGCTATGAGAACTGTGTAGAGGAGCACTGCACTACTAATAACAAATTTCAGAAGAGGAAAAGAGAAGTGTATGTCATTAGTTGCAAGGAAAGCAAGCCTAATGTAGCAGAGCAGAAGGTGAGCAGAGCCATGCTAGGATACACAAATGTTCTCATCGGTTACCTCTCTCTGTGTGTCTACTCTCTGGTAGTTAATTCACAGTGCTAAAAATTTATTTTACCTTATAAAAGAAAAATAAAGCTATTCTTCTTTATACAACATGTTGAAATGTTACTCAGTTTAGATTGGAAATGATGAACAGAGTTCTTCAACCTTTTTTTTTTTTTCCAGAAACAGGGCAAGTCATGTCAGATATCTTATCCAATATGGCAGCCATGCAGACATTGTGACCTACATGAGGTGTTACATGACAGACCTCAGAAATAGGCTGCTTTATCCAGCCACCCATGCTACAGGATGCATCAACTTCTTACAAGGAAAATGGGCTGGTATCTCCTTTGCATTCAACAATGTCTCAGAAAACAAGACAAATCACTTCATTTAAACAAGATTTCTTTTTCAAGTAAACTTACCCCTTGTGTTAGTGACAGCATCCTTTAGCAAGAGCCTGGAGGCTTGCACATCAACAGAATATTGGGCTTCTTGCCTTCTGGAGGAGAATGCGCACAAGGAAAATACATTTATAATAACTTAAATTTAATTTTAATGAGGTATAAATGATGTGATAAGGCACATATGAATAAAGCATAATTTGGTATTTTTAAGCAACACACATTTTCTTATAGAACCACACCTCGGTGAACCCATATATATATATTCTTTATAGCCAAAGACTATTTTTAGTTGCTTTGGGATTTCTACTTACTGAGCTTTACAATCTCTTAAACGCGTTCTCACGACCGGCCAGGAAGAACACAACAAACCAGAATCTTCTGCGGCAAAACTTTATTGCTTACATCTTCAGGAGCCAGGAGCGCAAGCCCCAAGCCCCAAAAACGAAAACCCCCAAAAACGAAAGCGAAACCCCGTCCCTATTTAGGAGAGTTATCCTTCGCCTAGGACGCATCACTCCCTGATTGGCTGCAGCCCATGGCCGAGTAAAGGCAGAGTACATGTAGTGGAAAATTACTCTTGGCACATGCGCAGATTATTTGTTTACCACTTAGAACACAGGATGTCAGCGCCATCTTGTGACGGCGAATGTGGGGGCGGCTCCCAACATCTCCCCCTTTCCTTTTAATAAGAGCAATAGGCCACCCATATTAATGAGAGTGGAGATAGAGGTCAAATCCCCAGTGTGCAGGTAAAGGAGCCATGTACAGGATTAGCTCTTAGGCTCACAGGCTTTTACCCAGAGCAACCCTGACCTGCTCCCGTGTCGTTTTGCCTGGAGAGAAGGACACTTGGACACTCAACCTTCTTGAAAGATGACATGTCTCCCTAGAATAGGCTCATATATGCCGCAGAGCCCTTCTACTGCAGTGCTTAGCCGTGCAACTCTCTCGGGCTGCTGAAGCACACTCACTCTATCCCGTGCAATGAGTCTAGCCTCGTGGGATGCAAGAGCTGAGTGGCCAGCGACCTATTGCCTAAGCATAGATATATCAGGGGAAGCACCATGTTCTAGAGCTGCAAGTGCCTGGACAATAACCACCTTGTCTCTCCTAGTTTGGGCCTTAAGCTTACAGACCAACCAAAGAAGCAACACTAATCCACAGCAAAGTGTATCTCCAAATAATATCAATCCCACCCATTCTTTAAAGAAGGGAAATGCTGAGGAGATCCAATTGGGTAATCCTTTGGTCAGGGACAGGTCCAAGCGCGTGGAGTTGACCTGAAGTCTCAATTTCCGAAGGATCTGTTCAAATTCAGCCGTCCAATTCTGTAACATATACTGAAAAAGACTTTTTGACAAATTAGCTGCCCTAGTAAATTTCTCATACTGAATGGAAGTAACACACAATCCCGGAAACTTTTGTTCACATCCCAGCTGAGCTATTTGCCATAATACATCTAGTTGTTTCTGGACAAGATCTATGAGTTGATTAACCAGCATGAGACCACCCTGTATCTTGACATTAGCTGAGGCCTGTTTATCTATGACTGTAGTCACTGAGGCTGACAAAGTGTTAATGGTGTCAGTCGTCTGGACCTGTCCAGACAGAGCCAAGGCTGTCTGAATCAAGGCCAAACCCAGTTCCTAGTTAGTGGTAAAAAAGCAGGGGAATACTTGAGCATTATACATCACCGATATTGGGAGTGGAAATGTCGACATTATCCCCCAACGCTGCTCTCTCTTTATTATTGACGCCCTGGACATTACCAAGACGAGGGACATCAGTATTCCCTTGGTCAGTCTGGATTTTTCGGGTGAGTCTTTCTGGTATCCAAAATGGGTTGTCTTCATTCTGTGGGAAAACACAAACCGCTCCCCTGGATCTTATCAAAATAGGATCTGGGCCATACCATTTATTATCAAGGACATTTTTCCATTTAACCATCTCATTGGGCCTATCTGGCTCTGAACAATGACGTTCAGCCGCAGTATGGCCATGAACATCAATATTTAAAAAATTGAGTGTAAAGAGTGCCATAGACACAGACACTCTTGGTACTCGGGGTAGAGTCTCCTCAATTCCCCTCTTCTGTTTTATAAGATAGGCTTTGAGGGTGCGATGCGCACGCTCAACAATACCCTGTCCTTGAGGGTTGTATGGAAGTCCAGTCAGGTGGGTTACGTCCATCTGACGGCAGAACTGCTGGAATTTTTGAGATGTATAAGCTGGTCCATTATCAGTCTTAAGGAGTTTGGGTTTCCCCCAAGCACTCCATGCCTCAAGACAATGTTGAATCACATGTGAGGCCTTTTCTCCGGTTAACGGAGAAGCAAACATGATGCCAGAACATGTGTCAATGGACACATGGAGATATTGAAGTTTTCCAAAGGAAGAAACATGTGTAACATCCATTTGCCAGACCTGTAGAGGTCGAATACCGCGTGGGTTAATTCCCACATGAGGAACTGGCAAGAACTCACAGCAGCTTTGACATTGAGTAACAATGTCACGGGCTTCTTTTCTTGTCAAGGAGAAACGACTGCGTAATGTTTCAGCCGTCACATGAAAATTGTTATGAAAATTTCTTGCAGCCTCTACCGGGGATGATAGGGCAGCAGCCACCACTTTAGTGGCCTTATCTGCCAAATCATTTCCCAGAGCCATGGGGCCAGGTAGGCCTGAATGGGCTCTAACATGAGTAATATAAACAGGAAATCTTCTAGATAACAAAACTAATTGTATCTGCTGAAAAATATTGGCAACTCTACTGGAAGGCTTAATCACTCCAGCCACTTCTAAAAGATTTACTGCATTAACCACATAACAGGAATCTGACACAATATTAAGGGGTTCTAAAAAGGTTTTTAAAACTTCTAAAACCACTAAACATTCTACCACTTGAGGTGAATTTTCATTATATTGTTTGGATACCACTTTACCATTAGCCACATAGGCACCTATGCCAGTTTTTGATCCATCAGTATATACCACAATCCCATTTTTAAGTGGGTTTCTTACTGTTATTTGTGGAAACACAACAGATTGATTTTGGGCAAACTGTAAAATTGGATGTTTTGGATAATGGTTATCTATTTGTCCTGAAAAGGAGGTAACTAAAACTGCCCAATCATTAGATGTGGCTGCCAAGGTTTGAACCTGTGCAGCGGTATAAGGTACAATTAAAAGATATGGACTTCGCCCAAAGTGGGTGATTGCTGCTTTTAGGCCTTTAAGGGCAAGCTGTGCAATTGCATCAGGATACCAATCTATTATTTTAGCTGGGGATACGTTTGGATGGATCCACAACAATGGCCCATTCTGCCGCAAAACTGCGGTTGGCAATTGTGCTGTCTTAAAGACACACAAACTGAAAGGCTGCGAATCCTCAATACGTTGTAATTGTGCATTCTGTAAGGCTTTTTCCACTTTTTGTGAGGCCTGGTTAGCAGCTAGAGTAAGAGCCCTAGGGGAGGAGATATGAGGATCTCCTTCTAAAATACCAAACAAAGGCCTTAACTCAGCGGAAGGAATCTTTAAAAAAGGTCTGAGCCAATTAATATCTCTCAACAGCTTTTGAAAATCATTTAAGGTATGGAGGTGATCTCTTCTTATCTCTACCTTTTGGGGCACAATCTTATCTGGGGACACCACAGAGCCCAAGAATTGTCCTGTATCAGAAATTTGGACTTTTTCTGTGGCTATCTGTAAACCCCACTGACTTAAAGTTTTAAGTAGAAAAGGATATGCCTTTTGTAGCATGGTAAGGTTTTTATGGCACAGGAGGATGTCATCCATGTAAAGGAGCAAAATTAAAGAGGGGAATTGTTCCCTCACTGGCAAAAGAGCTTCTTGCACATAAAGTTGGCACATAGTAGGACTATTGGACATTCCCTGTGGTAAGACCTTCCATTGATACCTCTTATCAGGTTCCATGTGATTAATAGAGGGGATGGTAAAGGCAAATCTGGGCCTATCCCTTGGACACAAAGGTATAGAAAAGAAACAATCTTTAATATCTATAATAATTAAATTCCAGCCACGTGGTAAGGCGGAAAGTACAGGGAGACCCCTCTGTACTGGGCCAAATAAGTTCATTTGCTCATTAATGGCTCTGAGGTCATGGAGCAGTCTCCACTTTCCTGACTTTTTCTTAATTACAAAAATTGGAGTATTCCAAGGTGAGGTAGAGGGTTCAATATGGCCTAGTTTTAATTGTTCCTCTACCAGTTGAATCACAGCTTCCAGTTTTTCAGAGGATAGGGGCCATTGAGGAACCCACACTGGATCCCCTGTTTTCCATGGTATGGGTCGTGCTGCCCCAATGGCCACTAAGGAAAACCCAGACCCTGTCTGTCTTGGTTTCCATTAGGTGAGATGGGCTCTATCCTTCCCTGTTCTTGATGTCCTAACCCTTTTCCTTCTTTATAACCCATCTTTGCCATGATATTTTTTGCTTTAGCTGAATACCCTCTCGATGGGGTGTTTTCATTGGACAAAATAAGGCCCAAATGCTGCATAATATCCCTTCCCCAGAGGTTAACCGGGAGTGGGAGCACATAAGGTATGAATTTCCCTTGCTGCCCTTCAGAGGATTCCCACGTCAAGGCAATGGAGCTTATAGTGGGACATGATTGATAACCTAGGCCCTGTAATGAATGAGATGACTCTGTGGTGGGCCATGCTTTGGGCCACCAATGTGTAGAAATTATACTTTTATCTGCTCCGGTATCAAGGATGCCTTCAAACTCTTTTCCGTTGATCTTAAGGCGGAGCTTAGGTCTATCATTCAAAGATACAACCAAATAGGCAGAATCATTTCCTGAGGAGCCCATTTTCTTTATCTCAGGTCCTGCAAATTTCTCCCTGGTATTATCAGGGAGGAGCAGCAGCTGAGTTATCCTATCTCCTTTACTAATAGAAAAAACGCCCTTAGGGCTTGAGCACAGGACCTGTATTTCAGGGGAATGTTGACAATCCATAACTCCAGGGTGGACTACTAAGCCCTGCAAGGTGAGTGAACCCCGGCCGAGAATAAGGCCCATGGTTCCCGGGGGCAAGGATGGTATAGGCTCCACTGGCACCGGCTGAATACTCATTTGAGGCATTAATAGGAAGTCGGAGGCGGCACGCAGGTCCACCCTTGTGGGTCTTCCTGGGTCGCCTCTCTGACTGCTTCCTGGGTCCTGACAAACCGGTTCCCATATCTTTGAGGGCCTTGGGACCGAGGGCCCGATGACCCGTTTTTTGGCACATAAGCTGATTGACTATCAGGTGGGGGAAGGATTCTGCCCTTTATATCCCTCACAGAGCGACACTGGTCGGCTCTATGATAACCCTTGCCACACTTAGAGCAAAGAGTGAGAGTCCCTCCCTGTTTATCTGGAGCTCTGCAATCTTTCTTAAGATGCCCAGGCTTTCCACAGTTAAAACATGTCCTCTGATCATTTCTGCCCATGGAGCGGTTTTGGGATTGAAGGATGGCAGCCGCTAAACCTGCATTGCTGAGAGGTCCCCCAAGCTCTCGACAAACCCTGAGCCAGTCTTGTAAGCCTTTGTTCTTTCTTGGGGCTATGGCCGCTCGGCACTCCTTTGTGGCTTGCTCATAGATGAGCTGTTCTACCAGAGGTGCGGCTTGCTCTGAGTCTCCAAAAATACGCTCTGCTGCCTCTGTCATTCTGGCCACAAAATCTGAGGACTCCTGAGGTCCCTGGACGATCTTTGTTAATTGCCCAGTGGCTTCACCTGCTCGGGAGAGTGCCTTCCAGGCCCTAATAGCCGTGGAGGAAATTTGGGCATAAGCTCCCCAATGGTAGTTTGTCTGATCAGCAGAATAAGCTCCCTGACCCGTTAACAAGTCAAAAGTCCAATTTCTTTGCTCTGGAGTCAAAGCAGCTGCGTTTGTTCGGGCCTGTGCTTGTGCAGCCTCATGCCAAAGCGCTCTCCATTTCATATATTTGCCCATACTAGGGAGAGCGGCTTTTACAATCGTTTGCCAGTCGGCAGGAGTTAGTGCCATGCCGGCAAGCCTGTCTAACTGTACCAAGGTAAAATTAGCATTGGTTCCGTATTTACGGACCGACTCGGAAAGTTCTTTAATCTGCACGTATTCTACCGGAGCGTGGACACGCCCACCCTCGGCTCCTTCAAAGACCGGAAATGCCTGTTGTATTTTCCTTTGTTCCTCTCTGGGAATGAATGAGTCTGCGCATTGCCTCTCTGCGCATTGTCTCTCTGCGCATTGTCTCTCTGCGCAGGGCTGACGCACTACGCAGGGCGGGGGCTCCGCATAGGGCGGACCTTGAAGCCGACTGCCCGGAGGCTGAACAGCATGCTGGCTTTCGCCAGCCGCTTTTGGCTTTTTTCTTGACCGACTAGCTAGCACTTTATCTGGCTGGTAATGAGCTGCTTCTTCCTCCCAGTCTGTTTCTTCAGAGGAGAATTCTTCATCTGCTTCAGAGCTACTAAGAGCTGGCTTCCTGAGCTCATCTAGTGACGAGTATCTCCTAGAGACCTCCGCTAATTGATCTTTTTTCTTTTCTTTTTTCTTTTCCTTCCTTCTAATCTCTCCCCAGGTATTCTTACCTGACCTAAACTTTTCCTTGGGTTCAAGACCCTTGGAAAGGCCTGTATACTTATTCTGTGCACCATATTTCCTCTTTGCTCCTACTCTCTCTCCCCGCTTTACTTCTGATAGATTGTCCTGAATTTCATCTAGAATTTTCAGCCCTATCTTAATCACTTGATAACATGTGAAAAAGAACAAAAGGGCTCCTAACACTAGAAAAAGTTCAAGGCCAAACATACCTTGTAAAGCTATTTTCCACTTTACTTCTGATAGACTGTCTTGAATTTCGTTAGAAAGTTCAAGACCAGACTTACCTTGTAAAGCTGTACTCACTGGTACTCCTGTTCCCCAGCTGAAGAGTTCTGAATTCATGCAGTTGAATCCTTCTCAACAGTCTGTTTTACGGGAACACTTTATTACCGCCATTCCCCAGCTGAAGAGTTCTGAATTCACGCAGTTGAATCCTTCTCAACAGTCTGTTTTACGGGAACCTTCATTACCATAACCCGCAGTTCTGGTTCCGGAATGAGGGATCTTCCTTGCGCCGGTGATGGTTAACTCCCGTCCTGAGTTTTCTTGTCCCGGGTTTTTTTTTTCTTCCCGGATTTTCTCGTCCCGGATTTTCTCGTCCCGGGTTTTCGGCACCAACTCTTAAACGCGTTCTCACGACCGGCCAGGAAGAACACAACAAACCAGAATCTTCTGCGGCAAAACTTTATTGCTTACATCTTCAGGAGCCAGGAGCGCAAGCCCCAATCCCCAAAAACGAAAACCCCCAAAAACGAAAGCGAAACCCCGTCCCTATTTAGGAGAGTTATCCTTCGCCTAGGACGCATCACTCCCTGATTGGCTGCAGCCCATGGCCGAGTAAAGGCAGAGTACATGTAGTGGAAAATTACTCTTGGCACATGCGCAGATTATTTGTTTACCACTTAGAACACAGGATGTCAGCGCCATCTTGTGACGGCGAATGTGGGGGCGGCTCCCAACAACAATCCTCATTCTCCTTGCTGCCATATCAACTATTTTGCATTTTCTAGAATCTTGTGTAAGTGAAGTCAAACTTGATGCCACAGTTCAGTCTTGTTCACATATGCTTCTACAGGGGTTTGTGGGTTTTGGGGGGATGGGGAGGGAATGCTACTAAAACACAGTTGGTCTCTTAAGAAGTGGAATCCAATTGAAAGATCTTTAGGTCATAAGCAATATGTCCTTTTGCTTCTTGACTCTGGGGTGAGTGACTCTGTTGATTTTTAAAAACGACTTATTTATTTTATTTTATTTTATTTTATTTTATTTTTTGGTTTTTCAAGACAGGGTTTCTCTGTGTAGCCCTGGCTGTCCTGGAACTCACTTTGTAGACCAGGCTTGCCTCGAACTCAGAAATCCGCCTGCCTCTGCCTCCCGAGTGCCGGGATTAAAGGCATGTGCCACCATGCCCGGCCTATATTATTTTTTAAAAGACTCATTTATTTTATTTATTTATTTTAGTACACACAGTAGCTGTTTTCAGACACACCAGAAAAGGGCAACAGATCCCATTACAGACTGTTGTGAGCCACCATGTAGTTGCTGGAAATTGAACTCAGGATCTCTAGAAGAGCAGTCAGTGCTCTCTCCAGCCTCCGACTGTTAATCTTTATAAAACTGTCTCACCAATGGCCCCCCAGGCCAACCAGTTACAGACTGAAACCTCTAAAGCCATATACCAGCCTCTCCCTTTACAAATTCTAAGTACAGTCACACAAAGCTCATTGACACAAAGTATTCCACCTTAAAGGCAAAGCAAAGCAAAGCAAAGCAAAGCAAAGCAAAGCAAAGCAAAGCAAAACAAAAACAAAACAAAAACAAACAAACAAAAAAAAAACCTGGCTTCTTTATCCAGAATAGCGATTTATTGATTCACGTCCAAGTTGTAACATAAACCTAGCATTCATTTTTCCCCATTGTTGAGTGTATTCCACAGTTCTTTCACTTGTTAGAGGAGGAGGATTGAGCTTTTTCTAGTGTCCATTGCTGTGACCATTTGTGTTCAAGTCTTGCCTAGCTCTACTCTTCCATTCTTCTTCAGTATACACCTGGAGTTGGGTGAATAACACAAGGGGTAAATTTATTGTAGCACCAGAAAATTCTGCTGAACTTTAATAAGAAAAACAAATTTTGGGAATAAAATGACGAAAAGCTCGGGAGCTGTGATCTTCATATGAAGCACATCTTGTTCAGGGCACTGGCAGTATGCAAGAGCATTATTTTCACAGTCATAACAGCTCTGGCATTGATTTGCTTATGTTTCAAACACTCTATTCTGTAGTATGGTTGACAAGCTAAATTATACACATTTGAGATAAATAAAATAATGTTTCATATATAATAACTATAAAGTGTTCTCAATCAAGCAAATTAACATATCTATCATATTACAGTTACCTTTTACAGTGAGAGATACTAATTTTTAAGTATATATCACATTGTTACTAATTATAGCCAACTTGTTCTGTTTTAGAACTCCCAAAGTCCTTTATTTTATATCTAGACATTTTTATCATTGGGCCAATGTAATATTTTTACCATTGGACCCAATTGCCCTCCCTAAGCCCCAGTTCTCCCTAGTTCTTCTCTAGTTTTAGGAGTTCACCTTTTGCAGATTCTGCAAATAAATGAGATTATGGAGTATTTATCTTTTTATGTCAAATGCATTTTACTGAAGGAATCCATGCTCCAGTTTCATGTTGCCACACATAGTGGAGTGTTTTTCAAGGCTGAATCAGATAGCTGCATGTACAGGCCACATCTTCTAGTTGCAGCAATCTTGATAAATCTCAAATGTCTTCCCTGTTCAGAATTACATCTAACTATTGTATTCTTTATCATTTCTTTGAGAGATAATGGTACTATACATTTTTGTATACATATGTGTATGTATGTATATATATATATATATATATATATATATATATATATATATATATATATAGTCATTTTTGTATACCTACATAAAATGTAGAATCTGTAAATGAGAGAAAACATAGTTGCCTTTCCAAGTCTGATTTAATGTGTTTAGTATTCTAAACTCCAGTTGTAATCACTTTCCTGCAAATGACATGATTATTCTTTATAGATGGATAAAATTTCATTATATACACATACCATTTTTTTACAACACAACGAATTGCCTTTATTTCAGTATGCATCCAAATTTCAACATTTAGTGGTCCTAAACAGAATGACAAATGGGGCAATGAGTCAGGATGCCAGGACCATCCATCTGCAAACACAGTAACACGGAGCACATCGGGTCCCTGCCGAGGGTCTGAGGAATAACATTGAATCCTGAGTCAGCTGGGTCAAAGGCCTCATTTTCCAGCTGTGAGGCTCCACAACAGACCAGATTGGGTGGATAGGGTGACACAAGAGCCCTGTTCAAACCTCTTCGATGTGTAAAAGCAAAGTGGTTATGGGAAATGGAACCAACTCAGAATGGTGTTCACTAAGGACTCTCCACATGGCCTTTCTCTAAGCATAACTACCAATGACCCTGAGTGCTGGCCAGTCAGTAGCCTGGTAACGGTTCTGTTCACCTGAAGACCTGAGCTTAAAGCTTAAGGGTTGATGATGGAGGTAGGGTCAATGACTTTCGGGATTTGGGGGAAAGTAAATGAGTGTGGACCAGAGCTAAGTGAAGGAGACCTTGTTCTTCCAACCTCATCAGATGGTGTCTGACCACACCAAGTGTTGGATGGTGATGAACAACAAGGGAATTTAGAAAGGGGGAAGCACCACCCATTGATAAAGGTGGGGAGATGGGAAGCCCTGAATTCCTCACCCACACCAATTTCAGAAGGAGAGGAGGGTTACCATATAAGCTTTAGCCTACGATGGGATTGGAGAAGTGGGGATGATGGCTTAGATGAGTCTTAAGACTTAAGAGAGCACGGGTTCAGCCAAAGCATCCCCAAACCCAGCTGTAGTCCCATAGAGCTACCTAAAGCCTTCTCATCTATTCTAAAAGCCACCATGCAACTAGCTGTGGTGGTAAGCATGACAGTAAAAGGCAGACATAAGCCATATGCCAGCAACTGGTGATTGTGAGATGTGTCTGCTCTCAGTTGTGTCAGCTCTGCCTTCCACTACAAAATGAAACCAATTTCAATACACCTTGATGCCAGAAGTTCAACCAGGCATACAGCAGTCAGACTCAACAGGCGATGTTTGTTACACAGCACAACTTAGGTATTTCAAATGGACAATAAATTAGTATCAGAACACAACTTCTTTATCCATCCCTCTGTCTATAGATGCCTAGGCTGATTCCATAATTTAGTCATTGTTAATAATATTGCAACCAAAAGCAACGTATAAGAAAAAAGTAGTTCACTTGGGCTTATGCTTCTAGAGAAATGAGAGTTTATCATGGACAGGAAGAATGGCAGCAAGTTCAAGGCATGGTGATAGGAACTGGATGCTGAGAACTCATAACTTAACCACAACCGCCAAGCAGAGTGAACAAGTAGAGAGGCTGTGAGGCTTTAAACTCCCAAAGCATACCTCCAGTGACATACTTCCTCCAACAATGCCATACTTCCTAAACCTCCCTAAACAACACCAACAAGTTGTGGTTCAAGTATTCAAATATAATGAGCCTATGTGGGACAGTCTCATTCAAACTGTCACAATGGTGTGTATGTGTGTGTGTGTGTGTGCATGTATCTTGAGACAAATAGAAGATTGGATTTTGAGTGTATTCTTCATAAAAACTATACAAATTTAGGTGGTGAATATGCTAATTTGAATTGATATTGCATAATTAGGGTACAAATGAATACAAAATATCCTGTTGTAGCTCATAAAATTGTTTCAGAAAAATGACAAAAACAAGAGAAATTAGAAAAAAAGTACCCAAGGAGCTGAAGGGGTCTGCAACCCTATAGGAGGAACACCAATATGAACTAACCAGTAACCCACAGAGCTCATGTCTCTAGCTGCATATGTAGCAGAAAATGGCCTAGCTGGGAGGAGAGGCCCTTGGTCTTGTAAAGATTACATGCCCCAGTACAGGGGAATGCCAGGGCCAGGAAGCAGGAGTGAGTGGGTTGGGGAGCAGGGTGTGGGGAGTGTATAGGGGGACTTTCGGGATAGCATTTGAAATGTAAATGAAGAAAATATCTAATGAAAAATTGTTTTAAAAAAATCACAACTTGAAACACCAAAAAAATACATTCATCACAATATATTTATATAAAAATGCATTCTTCTGAATATCATAGTAAACCTATGGTAGCAATTTTTATAAGTTGCTTTATCTGCTTGAAAAAGGGTAAGGCTGTAATAAACACTCATGTGCAAGTGTCTCTGTAATGTGTTGACTTGGAGTTCATCAGGCAAACAGTAAGGAGTAGTGTAGACATGTCATATGGTAGACCTAGTTTCACCCTTTTAAAGAACCTCTAATGTTTTCCATAGTAGTAGATTAATTTACATTTCCATTAGGTATACATAAGGAAATATTCAGATTCTCACTAAGATATGCAGTGGCTTTAGTTCTATTAACAATGCCATCTGATTGAAATCTTATGAAATCTTAGTTTAGTTTGAGTTTCCTTTCCACAGTGGCTAGTGTTGTTCAACAGTTTACATGTTTATTGGCCTTTTGTACTTCATATTTTGAGAAGTATCTTGCTTTTACTACTCCATTTATTGATTTAGTTCTTTAATTTCTTTGTATTTAGTTTTTGAGTTTCTTGTATGTTCTACAAAGTAATCCTCTCTGTGAGATGTGGAGTTAGCAACAATTTCCTTCCATTGTGCAAGCTTTCTTCACTCAATTATTCCTTTTGCTGTACAGAAATTTTCTAATTCCATGAATTTTTATTTGTCAGTTACTGGCTTGTTTCTTTTACCCCATGAGTAGTTCTTTTCAGGCAGTCATTACGTTAGCCTGTCTATCTGAATATCTTCTTTATAGTTTCCGTTTCAGCCATTCAAATATTGCATAAAGGCCTTCAATCCAGTTTGTACTAAATGAGAAACAAGGATTTGGATTCATTCTTCTACAGTCCCATCAACATGTGGTGATGAGGATGATTTTCTTTGGTGTAGGTTTTGCATGTATCTGTCAGAATTTAAGCAGTTGTAGCTCTGAGTTATATATATTTAGTTTATTGATCCTGAATATTTGTATTTATGCCAGGACCATACTACTTTTATTACTATGGCTCTGTAATATAGTTTGAATTCAGGTATTGGTACCTCCAACAGTATTTTTTTCACTTTGTTATCTAAGGTCATTTATATTTTTAAGTACATTTTCTATTTCTGTAAGGAAAATGCAGTTGGGAGAGTGGTTGACCTTAATCTCTAGATCACTTGTCTAGTAAATCCTTTTTTTATATTCATTCTGCTGATCCAGTATCATGAGAATCTCTTTTATCTTCTAGTGCCTTCTTCAATTTCATTTACATTTTTCATTATGGAGACCTTTCAATTTCTTCCATAAATGGAGTTATTCCAGAGTATTTTGGTGAACTGTTATGCGTGGAATTATTTTCCTGATTTCTTTGTAAATATGTTTGATATTAATATACAGGAAGACTGCTGAGTTTTGTGTGTTGACATTTTTTTAATCATGCTTTTACTTTTCTTTTTTTACATTGGTATCACTTTTATTGCTTTCTTTTGCCTTATTACTATAGGTAAGACTTCAAGCATGATATTGAATGAATAGGGAAAGAGGACATCTATGTCTTATTCTTGATATTAGTGGAAATACTTTTATTTTTTTCAATTTAATATGTTTCTCTCTTCATATATATGTGTATATAACATTAATTACATAACAAAAGGGTTTGTTTAATTCCTACTTTACTCAGAGATTTTTATTAAGATATATTGTTTTTTGTCATTTTTCTGCATTTGTTGAAATGGCCATGTGATTTATGTTTTTAAGTCCATTTATGTGATACATTAAATTTACTGATATGGATATGCTTATTGTTTTTATAAACTACCTCTGGATCCATGGAATGAATCCATTGTAAACAACCATTTTTATATTCTTGAATCTAGTATAAAAGCATTTTTATTGAAAACAGCATTTACCTATATTAGGGATAATGACCCACAATTTTCTTTCTTATTTTTTTTTTCTTTTTCAATTTTTCTTTTCACTTTTTTCCCTTTTTTTGGTTATGTCTTTATCAGGTTTGGTTATAGACTGGTTTTTAAAAAAAGGGTTTTAATTTAAAGCATTTCTTTCTTCCTTCCTTCCTTTCTTTCTTTCTTTCTTTCTTTCTTTCTTTCTTTCTTTCTTTCTTTCTTTTTTTTCTTTTATTTTTTTATTAGGTATTTTCCTCGTTTACATTTTCAATGCTATCCCAAAAGTCCCCCATACCCATCCCCCAATCCCCTACCCACCCACTCCCCCTTTTTGGCCCTGGGGTTCCCCTGTATTGGGGCATATAAAGTTTGCAAGTCCAATGGGCCTCTCTTTGCAGTGATGGCCAACTAGGCCATCTTTTGATACATATGCAGCTAGAGACAAGAGCTCCGGGGTAGTGGTTAGTTTATATTGTTGTTCCACCTATAGGGTTGCAGTTCCCTTTAGCTCCTTGGGTAATTTCTCTAGCTCCTCCATTGGGGGCCATGTGATCCATCCAATAGCTGACTGTGATCATCCACTTCTGTGTTTGCTAGGCCCCGACATAGTCTCACAAGAGACAGCTATATCTGGGTCCTTCCAGCAAAATCTTGCTAGTGTAGGCATTGGTGTCAGCGTTTGGAAGCTGATTATGGGATGGATCCCTGCATACGGCAATCACTAGATGGTCCATCCTTTCGTCACAGCTCCAAATTTTGTCTCTGTAACTCCTTCCATGGGTGTTTTGTTCCCATTTCTAAGAAGGGGCAAAGTGTCCACACTTTGGTTTTCGTACTTCTTGAATTTCATGCATTTAGCAAATTGTATCTTATATCTTGGGTATCCTAAGTTTCTGGGCTAATATCCACTTATCAGTGAGTACATATTGTGCGAGTTCCTTTGTGATTGGGTTACCTCACTCAGGATGATGCCCTCCAGGTCCATCAATTTGCCTAGGAATTTCATAAATTCATTCTTTTTAATAACTGAGTAGTACTCCATTGTGTAAATGTACCACATTTTCTGTATCCATTCCTCTGTTGAAAGGATTCTGGGTTCTTTCCAGCTTCTGGCTATTATAAATAAGGCTGCTATGAACATAGTGGAGCATGTGTCCTTCTTACCGGTTGGGACATCTTCTGGATATATGTCCAGGAGAGGTATTGCAGGATCCTCAGGTAGTACTAAGTCCAATTTTCTGAGGAACCGCCAGACTGATTTCCAGAGTAGTTGTACAAGCTTGCAATCCCACCAACAATGGAGTTGGTGGTGAGTTGGAATTTTGATGGGGATTGCATTGAATCTGTAGATTGCTTTTGGCATGATACCCATTTTTACAATGTTGATCCTGCCAATCCATGAGCATGGGAGATCTTTCCATCTTCTGAGATCTTCTTTAATTTCTTTCTTCAGAGACTTGAAGTTCTTATCATACAGATCTTCCACTTCCTTAGTTAGAGTCACGCCAAGGTATTTTATATTATTTGTGACTATTGAGAAGGGTGTTGTTTCCCTAATTTCTTTCTCAGCCTGTTCATCCTTTGTGTACAAAAAGGCCACTGACTTGTTTGAATTAATTTTATATCCAGCTACTTCATTGAAGCTGTTTATCAGGCTTAGGAGTTCTCTGGTGGAATTTTTAGGGTCACTTATATATACTATTAGAAAAGGGAAATCAGCAGATTCATCTGGAATAATATAAAACCTTGGATAGCAAAAACTCTTCTCAAGGATAAAAGAACCTCTGGTGGAAACACCATGCCTGACCTAAATCTTTACTACAGAGTAATTTTGATAAAAACTGCATGGTACTGGTATAGTGACAGACAAGTAGACCAATGGAATAGAATTGAAGGCTCAGAAATGAACCCACACACGTATGGTCACTTTATCTTCAACGAGGGAGCTAAAAGCATCCAGTGAAAAAGAACAGCATTTTCAACAAATGGTACTGGCACAACTGGTGGTTATCATGTAGAAGACTGCGAATTGATCCATTCCTATCTCCGTGTACTAAGGTTAAATCTAATTGGATCAAGGAGCTGCACATAAAACCAGAGACACTGAAACTTATAGAGGAGAAAGTGGGGAAATGCCTCGAAGATATTGGCACAGGGGAAAAATTCCTGAATAGAACAGCAATGGCTTGTGCTGTAAGATCGAGAATTGACAAATGGGACCTCATGAAACTGCAAGGCTTCTGCAAGGCAAAAGACACCGTCAATAAGACAAAAAGGCCACCAACAGATTGGGAAAGGTTCTTCACCTATCCTAAATCAGATAGGGGACTAATATCCAATATATATAAAGAACTCAAGAAGGTGGACTCCAGACAATCAAATAACCCCATGAAAAATGGGGCTCAGAGCTGATCAAAGAATTCTCACCTGAGGAATACCGAATGGCAGAAAAGCACCTGAAAAAATGTTCAGCATCCTTAATCATCAGGGAAATGCAAATCAAAACAACCCTGAGATTCCATCTCGTACCAGTCAGAATGGCTAAGATCAAAAAATCAGGTGACAGCAGATGCTGGCGAGGATGTGGCGTAAGAGGAAAACTCCTCTGTTGTTGGTGGGATTGCAAGCTTGTACAACTACTCTGGAATTCAGTCTGGTGGTTCGTCAGAAAATTGGACATAGTACTACCAGAGGATCCCGCATTACCTGTCCTGGGCATATATCCAAAAGATGTTCCAACTAGTAAGAACGAAAAATGCTCCACTATGTTCATAGCTGCCTTATTTATAATAGCCAGAAGCTGTAAGAACCCAGATGCTCCTCAACAGAGGAATGGATACAAAAAATATGGTACATTTACACAATGGAGTACTACTCAGCTATTAAAAAGAATGAATTTATGAAATTCCTAGGCAAATGGTTGAACCTGGAGGGCATTATCCTGAGTGAGGTAACCCAATTACAAAAGAACTCAAATGAATTGTACTCACTGATAATTCGATATTAGCCCAGTAACTTAGAATACCCAAGATATAAGTTACAATTTGCAAAACACATGAAACTTAAGAAGAACAAAAACCAAAGTGTGGACACTTTGCTCTTTTTTAAAATTGGGAACAAAACACCCATGGAAGGAGTTACAGAGACAAAGTTTGGAGCTGAGACAAAAGGATGGACCATCTAGAGACTGCCATATACAGGGATCCATCCCATAATCAGCTTCTAAACGCTGACACCATTGCATACACTAGCAAGATTTTGCTGAAAGGAGTCTGATATAGCTGTCTCTTGTGAGACTATGCCGGGGCCTAGAAAACACAGAAGTGGATGCTTACAGTCAGCTATTGGGTGGATCACAGGGCCCCCAATGGAGGAGCTAGAGAAAGTACCCAAAGAGTTAACGGGATCTGCAACCCTATAAGTGGAATATCGTTATGAACTAACCAGTACCCCGGAGCTCTTGACTCTAGCTGCATATGTATCAAAAGATGGCCTAGTCGGCCATCCCTGGAAAGAGAGGCCCATTGGACTTGCAAACATTATATGCCCCAATACAGGGGAACGCCAGGGCCAAAAAGTGGGAATGAGTGGGTAGGGGAGTAGGTGGGGAGGGTATGGGGGACTTTTGGGATAGCATTGAAATGTAAATGAGGAAAATACCTAATTAAAAAAAAAGAGTCGGAGACAGCCCTTGTTACCACTGTTTGGAGTACCACAAGAATACCAAGCTATACAACCATAACATATAAGCAGAAGATCTAGACTACAACCATGCAGATTTACTGACTGTATATTCAGTCTTTTGAGGTACCATGATCCCTGGTTGGTTGTTTCTGTGATCATTTTTCTTATAGTCTTTTTAACACTACCCTCCCACTCTTTGGCGGACTCCCTGAGCTCCACATAATGCTTGGCTGTGGGTCTTTGCATCTGCTCCCATAAACTGATGGATAAAGCCTCTCTGATGATGATTATGCTACACTGTAGTCTGCTAGTATAACAGATTATCATTTCATTATTATTTCTGGTTGTTTTGTTTCTACACTAGATCTCTGGGCTATTCAGCATCTTGTTCCTGGCCCTCCAGACAGTGTCAGGTATGGGCTCTGTTTCATGGCATGGGTCTCAAGATGGGCCAGCCATTTTTTGTCCACCACCACAAGTTCATCATTACCTTTATTTACCCAAGAACATCTTACAGGCAGGGAAAATTGTATGTCAAAGGTCTGTGGCTCAGTTGGTATCCCAATCCCTCCACTGGAAACCTTCCCTGATTGCAAAAGATGATCAATTTGGACTCCGTATCTCCTATTACCAGGAGTCTTGCTAGGGTCACCAACATAGATTCCTGGGAGTTTACATTGCATTACTAGATAATATTCTATTATTTATAATATAAAACATATTTATGCACAGTGGACATGTGGGTTGTTTCTTATTTTGGTTCTTGTGAATTATGCTGTGATGAACATTGGTGAGCTAACATCTGTGAAAGTGTGCGTGTTTGACACTTGCCAGTATACAATTTATGTACTTGCTGGAATATGCAAATATATGACAAACAGTTATGTAAATTTGAAAAGATTAAAATAAAAATTGATTTGTTTAAAAAAAAAAAGAATTACACAAGAGACTTTGAAAGCTAGAAGATCCTGGACAGATGTTATACAGACCCTAAGAGAAGACAAATGCCAGCCCAGGTTACTATATCCAGCAAAACTCTCAATTACCATAGATGGAGAAACCGAAGTATTCCATGACAAAAACAAATTTACACAATATCTTTCCACAAATCCAGCCCTACAAAGGATAATAGATGGAAAATTCCAACACAAAGAGGAATACTACACCCTAGAAAAAAGCAAGAAAGTAATCTTTCAACAAACCTAAAGGACAATAGCTACACAAACATAATTCCACCTCTAACAACAAAAATAAAAGAAAGCAACAATCATTATTCCTTAATATCTCTTAAAATCAATGGACACAATTTCCCAATAAAAATACATAGTCTAACAGACTGGATACATAAACAGGACCCAGCATTTTGCTGCATACAGGAAATGAACCCCAGTGTAAGACAGATACTACCTCATAGTAAAAGGCTGGAAAACAATTTTCCAAGGAAATATTCCCAAGAAACAATCTGGAGTGGCCAGTCTAATATCAAATAAAAGCAACTTTCAACCAAAAGTTATCTAAAAATATAAGCAACGACACTTCATACTCATCAAAGGAAAAATCTACCAAGAAGTCTCAATTCTGAACAGCTATACTCCAAATGCAAGCATACCCACATTCATAAAAGAAACTTTACTAAAGCTCAAAGCACATATTGCACCTCACACAGTTATAGTGGGAGACTTGAACACCCCACTTTCATCAATGGACAGATCATGGAAACACAAACTAAACAGAAACACAGTGAAACTAACAGAAGTTATGGACCAAATAGATTTAACAGATAGCTATAGAATGTTTCATCCTAAAACAAAAGAATATATCTTGCTCTCAGCACCTATGGTGCCTTCTTCAAAATTGACCATATAATCGGGCACAAAACAGGCCTCAACATATACAATAAGATTGAAATTAGATTGAGATCTTCCCAGGATCTTCTAGCTCTCATAGTCTCTGGTGAGAAGTATGATGTAATTCTGATAGATCTGCCTTTATATGTTACTTGACCTTTTCCCCTTACTGCTTTTAATATTCTTTCTTTGTTTTGTGTATTTGGTATTTTGACTATTATGTGAAGGGAGGAATTTCTTTTCTGGTCCAATCTATTTGGAGTTCTGTAGGCTTCATGTATGTTTATAGGCTTCTCTTTCTATCAGATCACCGTGGACTAAGGCTGGTCTTCAAGAGCAATAAAAACAACAGACCGGGAGCTCTTGTCTTTAGCTGCATATGTATCAAAAGATGGCCTAGTCAGCCATCACTGCAAAGAGAGGCCCATTGGACTTGCAAACTTTATATGCCCCAGTACAGGGGAACGCCAGGGCCAAAAAGGGGGAGTGGGTGGGTAGGGGATTGGGGGGGTGGGTATGGGGGACCTTTGTGATAGCATTGAAAATGTAAATGAGGAAAATACCTAATTAAAAAAAGACAGAAAGCTCACATACTCATGGAAGTTGAACAATGTTCTACTCAGTGATAACTTGGTCAAGGAAGTAATTAAGAAAGTAAAGAACTTTTTTAATTTAATGAAAATGAAGGCACAACATACCCAACCTAATGGACACAATGAAAACAGTGCTAAGAGGAAAACTCATAGATCTTAGTGCCTCCAAAAAGAAACTGGAGACAGCATACACTAGCAGCTTAACAGAACACCTGAAAGCTCTGGAACATAAAGAAGCAACTACACCAAAGAGGAGTAGACATTAGTAAATAATCAAACTCAGGGCTGAAGTCAACCAAATAGAAATACAAAGAACTATACGAAAAATCAACAAAACCAGAAGCTGTTTCTTTGAGTAAATCTGCCCCCTCCCTCTCTTGTTCTTTGGTTTTTTTGTTTGTTTGTTTATCAAATATAGTCTAATAGGAGTCAAACTGAAAAAGGAAACTTCAATTGAGAAAATGTCTCCATCAGATTGTCTAGTAGGTAAAAGATTTTTGAGCATTTTCTTGACTGATGATTTACTATTGGAAGTGCCATCCCTGATCAGCTGGAATAAGAAATCAGTCTGTACAAGGTAATTCTATTCCTTCATGACCTCTTCTTCAGTGCCTGCCTCCAAGTTCATGTTCGATTTCCTGTCCTGACTACCATACATAACGTACTGTAAGATATAAGATGAAATATGCTCTTTTCCTCTCAAAAAAAAAAAAAAAAAGACATGGCATATCTTTGGTAATGGCATACTGTGACAACTGCAAATGTGCCCTGAATCAGTGCTTGAAGTCATTTGAACATTTGATTCTCTCTTCTTTACTTTTTGCACTGCTTTGCTTATTAAAACTGTGTGAAATTACTAGAAATTTTCTGATCTTTTTGTCTTTCTCCCAATATTTAAATAAGTCACAGAGCTTTCAGGGTTTCCCCTCATAATAATGATAATATTTAGGAGTTTTGTGGGAGAAGAGTTAGTGAGGACATCACTTGGACACTATATATGTCTGTCTTTGAGAACTACATGAAGATAAGCAGAGCATTTTAGCTGCTGTAGCAAATGCTATGGTTTTGTATAGTTGCATATGGCACAATAACTGAAACTTAATCACAACACACTGGACATGTCATGCAGCAAGGGAGGGAAGAAATGGGCTTTGTTTCTAAGGATATTGGAAGAGGCAGTGACAAATTATGTAAGATATAAGGGGTAGAAATGTGATATAACTTTAGGTGGTATTTTTTTCAAAAATTTAAAATATTTATTCATCATGTGTGTGTGTGTATCTGCACATGTGCACCAGTGTATGCACACACTTAGACATGCATGAGAATGCATAAGTGTGAAGGTCAGAGGACTACGTGCAGGAGTCAGTTGAATCCCAGGGATTCAACATAGTTGGGTTTGTTGGTAAACACCTTTATCCAATGACCAATAATCAGATTGGCTAACCCTGTGTCTGTTTTGTTAGCATGTGCCCATGTGCCAGTAAACCTCAACAATGTTACAAGCAAAACTTTGTTCCTAAAAACATCTTTTGATAGTGTATTGTTTGTCTTTTCTGCTCTGTCAAGAGGGGTGCCCCAAGGAGGAGTAGATTACTACAAGGAGGAGTAGATTCCAGTAATATCAGGTGAAATCTTAATTGGTCAGAATAAGCTAGAGCCTGTGAGGAAATATGGAGACAAAGTGTAAAGTAGAGATTGAAGAAAAGGCCATCCAGAGACGGCCTCATCTGGGGATCCATCCTATATATAACCCTGACACTATTGTCGATGCCAACCAGTGCTTACCTGATATAGCTATCTCCTAAGAGGCTCTTGCAGAGCCTGGCAAATACAGAGGCAGAGGCTTGCAGCCAACCATTGGACTGAGTATGGGGTCCCCAATGGAGGAGACAGAGGAAGGACTGAAGGAACTGAAGGGGTTTGCAACCCCACCAGAAGAACACCATTATCACTCAACCAGACCCTTCCAGAGATCCCAGGAACTAAGACCACCAACCAAAGAGTACCCATGGAGTGAACCATGGCTCCAGCTGCATATGTAGCAGAGGATGGCCTGTGACATACTGACTTTGCGAACAAACTAGAAGTTTCTATTTCAGTCCTGCTTTTTCCTTTGTGCTAGTGAACTTTTGACCACCACCACAAATACCTGATAGTCAACTGAGAGATGCCAATTTTGGGAGTCTCACCACAATTGGTCTGGACCTGTGGGAGGCAATTCAGCCACATCAGGAGTGCAGCTCTGTGTCACAGAGTGTTATGCCATGGTGGAGAATAGGCTGCCATGATAGGAGCAAGTGCTGGTGCCTATCAGAATGAGAAGCACAAGAGAATGAGAAAGCTCCCCACCTTTTATTATGGCCGCAAAAATGTAGACCTGAACTTAGCAGTTTCCAACCACTGTGGTGATGCACATTCCTATACTAAAACCATAGTTTTAAAACAAAAAATAAAATAAAAAAATAAATGTGTAGTTAGTGAAAGATGTAGAAATTATTACTGTAACTGTTTCCTGGTGACTTTTGCATTTGAAATTTTCATGTGCGTGCTAATTTAAATGCTAACCCTACATTGGATGACCAATTTTAAATTGAAATGTAAAAATTTATTTTCCTTGTAATTATAATTTTTATTCAACTAATTTATTTGTAGCTGCTATGAAATCAATTATTTTCTTTTGTTCATTAATGTATTCACAGTGGAATTTCAAAAGTCTACTTATTCACTGGTATGGTTATATATGTGAAGTTCGATAGTAGATTACTGTGTTTCATCTTTTCTTACTGTCAGAGAATTAATTTTCGATTAGAACAGACTGATATATGTGTCTTCTATATTCACATGCTTCTGCAGTCCTGTCATCTCATATTTGGTAAAATCTCAAATATCTGACCTGCTGATTGTTTTTTCCTAGAGGATACCAAGTACAAAGTTAATAGGTTTAGTGTCCCTAGAAATGGCATTAGAGTCCTTAAAAAGACCCTGCAGTGCTCTCCAACTCCTTCATCCATGGAAATATCCAGGAAGAAGTTACCAGCTATGAATCAGAGGGCAAATCTTTACTTGATACTTCTCAGCTTCACGAACTGTGAGAGATGAGTTTGTTGGTTGTACGTCATCCATGCTGTTTGGTTCTATTACAGCAACCCCAAACTAAGATGATGATCATTAATACACAAAATTATGAAGTTGGTTGAATGGATTTTTTTTAAAGAAAAATGCATATAATGAACCATCCAAGTTAGGGGTCCTCTACTGCTAACCTAACATGCGTGAGGCTAAGGCAGAAGAATTGCCAGATACCTGTAAAAAAAAAAAAGAAACAAAAAGCAATACATGTAAAAAGGACAAAAGGAAGATAGGAAGGAAGGAAGGAAGGAAGGAAGGAAGGAAGGAAGGAAGGAAGGATGAAGGAGGGAGGGAAGAAAGAAGAGAAGGAATGGGTTTAATGAAAATGAGCTGTACTGAGCTAGTAGTGCCACAGAGTAGCCACCATGTGCTGTCACTGATTGCAAACAAATTCATTTTGAAAATGTTAGCAAAGAAAATATACTAAAATGGAACATTAGGTGAAATCACTATATCAAAGACAACTTATTTTTAGAAGGATAAATGGTGTTTCAAAAACTTAACAACACCCTTAGCACATAGCAGGTCTTGACAAACTAGGCAACATTTGGAAAGTTGCT
This sequence comes from Mus musculus, assembly GCF_000001635.26. Classification (NCBI taxonomy): domain Eukaryota; kingdom Metazoa; phylum Chordata; class Mammalia; order Rodentia; family Muridae; genus Mus; species Mus musculus. Next base: position 58,141,315 of record NC_000073.6, read on the forward strand.
ACCTACATAATGAGCATGGATAGTCAGGGATGGTGTGTAGAGACTCTGTAAGGCCGTAGAAAGGCCAGTGATCATGTGGACAGGCCCTGTGGTTTTATAGAAGTATAGATTAATGGTATAAAGTCAGTGATGGTATACAGAGACGCAGGATATGTAACCCAGACTAGGATTTAACTCTGATCCCTTAGCTTTATCTGTAATATACTGGAATTGTACATATATTTCTCCTAGGCTTTTAAAAATAAACCATAAATTAATTTTTATCACTAGTTACCACACTACATGAGAGAGCATCAATAAATTTTTTAAAGCAGTAAATAATGAGGAGAATGAATAACTCATCTTGCTTTTCTATTTAAAGACTGCATTCGAAGGAAGCCAAGCAGTAGAGAGGGTTGAAGTTTCTCCTATTATATAATTAATTTCTATAACAAATTGGTTTATGTTTATCAACTTGATGGAACCTAGAATTATTCAGGAGGCAAAAAGAAACCTTTGGCCATGTGTATTGGTTATGTTTCTACTCCTGTTATAAGATACAATGACCAGAGAAACTTACAGAAGAGTTTCTCTGGGGCTTATGACTCCCGAGTTGGAGTCTTGATGGTAGAACAGAGGCAGGAGGTAGAGATGAGGTGGAGGTAACATGTGGCTGGAGCAGTAGCTGAAAACCCACATTTAAAACAGCAAGCAGAAAACAGAGCACACACTGCAAATGGCAGAAAACATTTGAAATCTCAAAGTTTTTCCCCAGTGACACACTACCTCCAACAAAGCCATACCTTCTAATCCTTAATAAACAGTTACACCTACTAGAGAATAGGAACCCAAATATCAACCTATGGGAGCCATTATCAATCAAAACACCACACTATGTCTCTTGGACACTTTAGATTATGTTAATGAAGGCAGCAAGAACCATACTAAATACAGGCAGCAGGAATCAATGGGATTGAATTCTGGACTAAGTCGAAAATAGAAAGGGAGTTGGCACAGACATCTATTGTTCTCTGCTTGCTTCCTAGCTGCAGATGCCTGCTTCTTCTGCCACTGTACCTTTCTGTCGCAATGGACTGTTTCCAGGGTCTCTAAGGCACAATAAGCCCCTCCTTCACAGTAAAAGTAAAGGAACCAATGAATAATTAAGAAATACTTAGAAGAGCACTAGTTTCCAAACCAAGGTCATTAATGGCTAGTGACTTTACAGAAGCACAATCAGGTGTTTGAAGAGAAAACATAAGAATTCTTTGAAAAGTCGGTTGTATTGGATGGTGTTTTGCTGGGGCAAGCAGGTGAAGGTATGTTTTCCTGAAGTGAACACAGGTGAAAAGATAAGGCAGATTCATGAAGGAACATTTTGATGAAACAGACACAAGTGAAAGGATGTTCTGCTAAAGTAAGCACATGAATGGACATATGATGAAAATTTCTTTGCTAATGTCACACATGTTATAGTCCACCTTACATTGTGTCCATTTGTCAGAACTCCATAGAAAATGGTCCAAAAATCTTCTCGTGCTGTGCTGCAGTTTCTTGTCACTTATGCAACTTGGGCTGATTGGCAGAGTGATGTCAGCTGAGATAGACATTCTTGTTGTGGCAAGAAACTCATGCTGAAGCAAGACATGTGGAGGACATGTGGTATTTAGATGGAGTATAAAAAGGACTCAACGAACAGTAAAGGAGGCTGAACTTGGCTTGTTGGTACAGCTATCTGTGTAAAGCTTTTTGGTATCCTGTCTTTGTTGATCTTCCCTTTGCTGAGAGAGGCATAGCCAAGAACTCCTGGCATCCCTCCAGGTGCCCCCTGCTCACTTGTGCTGAGGCTGAGGCCTGGCGGTCTCTGCTAGACAAAACTACCACTGCTGATTCATGTTTGCTACCCTTGCTTTACAGAACTGGACTGCTGATATATCAATGAAGTGTTTGAAAGTGGATCAAGCTGCTGCTGCTAACCTATCAACTGAACTGCCAGTTTCCAGACAACACAGATGGGAGCTTCTTCAAAGAACCATTTCTAAACAGATCCACTTCCCCTGAATCCTTTCTTTTCTACCACCACTGCTGGGTGGTGGACTAAAAGAGAGGTTGAAGCAATTAAGAACCATTATTAAAAAAATAGGAATTGAAAAAAATTAAAGTTACAGGTGTTCTCTTGTAAGTACACTTAGGAAAAATCTTGCCATTCATGCCAAAACTTTGGCATGAATGAATTCAACTGTAAGTCTTATCCACACTATGGTCCTACGTCCTATTTTCATAAAACATGGAGAACAGAAGAATGTGTTAAGTGACCCCAAACAGCAAAACACAGATTATAAGAAGTTGCATGACACAAATAACCTGTAGTTTTCATGAGCAAATTGTAGGAGAAAACAGATGAAGGGTACATTAATCAAGATTCTCTAGCCGGGCAGTGGTGGCACATGCCTTTAATCTCAGCACTTGGGAGGTAAAGGCAGGTGGATTTCTGAGTTTGAGGCCAGCCTGGTCTACAGAGTGAGCTCCAGGACAGTCAGGGCTACACAGGGAAACCCTGTCTTGAAAAACAAAACAAAAAACAAAAACAAAAACAAATAAAAAAAGATTCTCTAGAGAAACAAAACTTATAGAATGAATGATTATATAGACATATATAATGAATGAATGAATATATACAGTCTTTCATATATATGATTCATATTAAATTAATATTAAATCATTCATGTTAAGTCATATATATGTAGACATATATGTATTTGTGTATATATGCATATACATATAATATATATATATATATATATATATATATATATATATATATATATACTTTACTAGGGTAGCTTATAGGCTTATTCCAACAATATCTCTCTCCTGGCAAGATGTTCAAAAAGAACATATGAGTAAAGGGGTCATGGAATCTCCTTCCATGCTTGTAAAGATCTGCTGAGGCTAGATATGTGGTAGAGGATTCCCTGTATGGTGGACATGAAAAGCTATCTGGCCATTTTGTGAAGCCAGGGTTTTGTTTGAGACCCCAAGATTTTAGAGTTGTAATATTTCATCTAGTGTTTCCTCACTATAAACTATTCCTTTCTTTTAGAATGGTAATTTTTATTTTGTGCCATCATCCACTGCAAGTATATTATTTGCATTTTAACAGTGGATTGTAATGAAGAGATTTCTTGGACTGCCAGAAGAGACTTTGAAGTTATAACTTATAAACAGTAATGAGACTGAAAAAATTATGAAGACTTTTGAAGTTGGACTAAATACATTTGGCCATAAGACTATGGGAGCCAGGTAGTGGTTTGAATGGGAGTGGCTCCCGTAGGCTTATGTGTTTGAATACCTCGTCCCCAGCTGTTGTTGGGGAGTAACTGCTTGGGAAGGATTTGAAGGCATGGACTTGTTGGAGGAGATGTGACGTTGCAGGTGGGCTTCGAGGTTTCAAAAGTCTTGTGTAGGTCCCATGGTGCTCTCCCTACTCCCTGCTTATGGATTGAGGTAAGAGCTCTCAGATATTCCTGCTTCCATGCCCTTTCTCTGCCATTGTGGGCTCAAACCCTCTGAAACCATAAGCTTAAGTACTTTCTTTTTATAGAAATTTTATTGGTTCTTCAGGAATTTCAGATCATCCACCCCAATCTCCCTCATCTCCCTCTGCCCTCATACTCACCCTCTACATTGCCCCTAACAGAAAAATAAAACAAAAAACAAACAACAACAACAACAAAAAAAAAAAACATACTGTGGAATCTGTAGTATGTCACAATGTATCCCACCTTATACCCTTTTGTCTATACTTCTTTGCTTGCAAAGTTTCATTGTAATGAATTGTTGATCTGGTACAAGGCCTCTGGCTTCTGCTACTGTATCAATACTGCAATCTCACTGGGACTCCTCAGATATCCTGTTGATGTTGCCCTGTCTCATGGAGATCTAGTACTTTTGGATCTGTAGGACAAGCCCCTTCATGCACTCCAGCAGTTCATTGATGAGGTAAATGGTGGGGTAGGACAATTCAAAGTCCTAGAATTGGGCCAGAAAGGTATCTAAGCTAGTCAGCCCACTGGCTCCCTTGCTCTCACACCCTCAAAGCTATCTCACCAGAAACCCATTCAACCAGGCACACATCTCTACCCTGCTGCCCACGTGAGATGCAAAGACTGAACTCCTACGTGTTGCAGCTGATAAGGGACATGGTCACTTCTCCCACTCTTATGACCCTGAGGTCAGCTCTCTTACCTGCCACAGATGGCAAGGGATGAGGAAGGGAAGGACAGTGTCTCTCACTTATCCAGGCCACCATGTAGCAAACAAGAGGCAGGGCCAGCTTTCTTGTGCTCACACCCTTGCCACAGACCCTTTTTGGTCCCATGTCTTCGTAGAACGGGTCTCTAGTTGCAGGCGGACAAGGAGTCGGCGAATGACAAACAGAAGCGACACAAGAGATGGTGTAGAATCTGAGTGTAATTTGTCAAGTTGAGCATCAAAACGTTTTATACAGAAGAATAACAAGAAACCAGGTGAGATACATTGGCCGAATTACAGTGACACAAAACATAAGGAATGTATACATCAAAAGATGGCGGGGACCAAGCCGCTGCTGTTTACCACTAAGAAGGGAGCCAGGTGTAATGCTAGTCTATGGTTAAGCCCACACCACCAGGGGTTCTAGTGAAGAAACCTGTCTCAGGGGATTCCCTAATTCTTTCATGGTAAACCCACCTATTAGCTAGGCCATTGTGTATTCCCTTGTTTGGGTGAGACTGGCTACTGCCCTAAGTAATCACTCTGCAAACTAGTCCTGAGCTATTCTAGCTCCGTTCTTTGTAATGCCTAATTGGTTTCACTGTCTCTACTAGAAGTAAATTTAAATGTTACTGAATAGGTAATCTTCTCACTAAATTCCTATTGAATTCCAAGCTCCTTGGCTTCAAAGATTTTCTAGGATGTTGGAACACTGGTGGAGGCTTACCTATGTCAGAATTAAATCTTTAAAGGCACTTATAATAAAATAATACTAAAAGAGAGCACATGGATCCATACACTAAACTAAAGCGGGGATAGGGTATGAGTATAAGGGTTATGAGAATGCCTGATTCCAGTAGGTTAAGTTTCCTTGAAACTCCCTGCCTCGTGAGTGCTTCCAGGCCTCTCGGCCAGCCAAGCAGACTTCACTGGAATGTGCATAGCACACCCTGAATGTCAATAACTTGTAACACCCACATTCAGGGCCAACCCTACTGTACTACCCAGACAATGTGCAGAGCTTGCTCTCCTAAGTGATGCAGTAGGCAAGGAGCTGGACCCACTAGATATCCTGCTTTCATGACCTGAGAGCCTACCATAGGTGGCAAGGGGTAAGGGTGGGAAAGGGCATCTTTCCCTCAACCATGCTACTGAAGGACAGATGATTTGTGGGGCCAGCTCTCTCATGCTCATACCCTCAGTGCCAGCTCACCTGCACTCCTGCTATCAGGGTCAACTTTACTGTGCTGTCCATGTGAAGTGCAAGGCCTGTTCTCTCAAGTGCTGCAGCAGATTAGGGATAGGGACAGCTCTCCTGCTCTCTAGACCCCCATGGAGCCAACTCTCCTACCCTCCATTAGTGGCAAGGGCATAAGGGAGGGGAGGAGATCTTTCTCTTCACCAATACCACTACACAGCAAAGAAGAGGTAGCTCCCAGACTCACATACTCGAAGCCTAGGGGCAACTCACCCGCAACCCCCACATGCAGGGGCTCTACTGTTCTGCCAAGGTGAGGTACAGGATCTGCTTTCCTGAGTGTTGCAGCTGGTACGGGCCACAGGGCCTGGTCTCCCAGCTGCTACAGGTGGTAAGGGGCAAGAGAGAAGGAAGATATTTCTCCCTCATCCACACCACTGCAGGAGACTAGTGGTAGGGCCACCTGACCCATGCTCCTATGGGCTGACTTAGCTGTAACTCCCACAATGAACAGGTTCTGAACTCCCAAATACTGCAGATGGCTAGGGGCAGAGTCGGCTCTCCTGCTCTTACCCCCAGGGTGTCTCCTGTGCTCCTACGTAAGGGGTGAGGTAAGTTCTGCACAGCCCTCAGATATTAACGTGTCCCCAGGAGGAAGTCAGACCAGGGAATTCAGCCTGGCCTTTGATGGTAACAGACCACAGACCACTGCTGCTGTAGGGCCATGGAGCCCGATATAGCCTCTCATGACAGCACATGTCAGGAGCCCACTGTGGTCCCAGGTGGCATCACCAGCTATTCACACTGGGCTGTTTCTCACTACCCTTGAGTTCTACCTCTCTTCATTATGCCCACATCCTTCTGTTTCTCTTTCTCTTCCTTTTCTCTACCACTTACTTGCTCTTCTTAGTGGCACATGGTGTCTCTGAGTGTCTAGGGTTGTCTCATTAGTGGTCTCAGTTGTACTATGCTCCACTTGTGCATTATGACGATAGGCTGAGGTCCTTTGGGGCATGGTCTACACCCTCACGGCCTCCTGGTACAGGACTGGTGGTCATTTCAATCTAACTCCCTATCTGGTCCCCATAGCACTAGTCTGGTGGTGGCCTCAGGCTCATGCCTCCTTGCCAAGCTCACCTGAGTGACTGCTTGCAGAAATCATCAGTCTCATGGTTACTTCCTTCTAGAAACTGTGTTGCTAGGTGGGGTTCTTCTAGTCTTATGCTTGCTCTGCATCCTGAGAACCTGTCCAGGTTTGCCTGGTTCAGGATTGGTGGTCATCTCAGACTGGTTCCCTGTCTAGGACCCTGGTGCTGGACTGGTGGTTGTCTCAGGTTCATTTCTTCAGAGAGTGTTAGTAAATTAATCATTCAGATGTTCACAGGTCAGAAAACTGAGTGTAGTCACAGCCTCTCTCCTCTCTGCCACCTAGTGACATACATGTGACACAGCAGCCACACCTGCAATGTCTTTGGGGCCAGGAAATGCCTTCTTTTTTTTTTTTTTTTTTTTTTTGTCCATACTTTTTTTTAAAATATTTTTTATTACATATTTTCCTCAATTACATTTCCAATGCTATCTCAAAAGTCCCCCATACCCTCCCCCCCACTTCCCTACCCACCCATTCCCATTTTTTTGGCCCTGGCGTTCCCCTGTACTGGGGCATATACAGTTTGCAAGTCCAATGGGCCTCTCTTTCCAGTGATGGCCGACTAGGCCATCTTTTGATAAATATGCAGCTAGAGTCAAGAGCTCCGGGGTACTGGTTAGTTCATAATGTTGTTTCACCTATAGGGCTGCAGATCCCTTTAGCTCCTTGGCTACTTTCTCTAGCTCCTCCATTGGGAGCCCTATGATCCATCCAATAGCTGACTGTGAGCATCCATTTCTGTGTTTGCTAGGCCCTGGCATAGTCTCACAAGAGACAGCTATATCTGGGTCCTTTCGATAAAATCTTGCTAGTGTATGCAATGGTGTCAGCGTTTGGAAGCTGATTATGGGGTGGATCCCTGGATATGGCAATCTCTAGATGGTCCATCTTTTTGTCTCAGCTCCAAACTTTGTCTCTGTAACTCCTTCCATGGGTGTTTTGTTCCCAATTCTAAGGAGTGGCATAGTGTCCACACTTCAGTCTTCATTCTTCTTGAGTTTCATGTGTTTAGCAAATTGTATCTTACATCTTGGGTATCCTAGGTTTTGGGCTAATATCCACTTATCAGTGAGTACATATTGTGTGAGTTCCTTTGTGAATGTGGAAAATGCCTTCTTTTATAGGTTGCCTTGGTCAGGTCTTTTTAATCACAGTAATAGAAAAGTAACTAGGATGGTACGAACCAGTTGGAAATGGCTTGCAATGCTAATTCCAATACCAATGGTGTAGAAACACTTGATGACAAGAGAAGACACTGCATGTGCTTCAGATTCTTGGCAAGGGGATATACTGCATGTACAGGTAGTGTTTTAAATAGCTCAGTCTACAATTGCAGGAGCCTGCAGATGCAGAGGCTATGTTGGATAACAAAGCCATTCTTTCATAGAGGTGTCTACTAAATTCTCGAGGGCAAAGTGGGTCAGAGTTTTCTGCAAATGCTGTAGGAGTTTCAAGGTTAAAGAGTAGATGGGTGAAACAGAAAAAACAGGAGCCAGGAGGAGCGAAAGAGCTGGGTAGGCTGCTGGGGTGGGTCACTGCACTATGCCTCCTGATTGGACCTGTTTAGAAATTTCCTTTAGAGCACATGCAACTTCTTTCTTCATTAATGTGTCCCCTGCATGATGAGAAACACAGAACAACACTCTAAGTCTTGCCTCTGGAATAAAAAAGATATATAGAACCCTGAAGTTGATTTTTCTCTCCTCTCCATTTTTATGGAGCTGGGAATAAAGATAACATTTCTATTACAGCAAGTGAAATTTTCAGAGTTCCAAAAAAAAAAAAAAAAAAAAAAAGAAGTCTGATCTGGAAAACAGTAACCCACCTTGCTTATAAATGCACTGAAACTATTTAGGACTAAATTGACATCATGGGAGCTAGTAAGTATGAATGTTAGAGACGGTAATTAAAACAGCCTTCTGGACCTTTTTATACATAACAAGGAAGAGAGGGAAGCAATTCTTGGCTCTTTCTTTCACGTTAGCAATGGGAACCCTTACAACAACTCATTCTATGTGCAGACTCTTCTCCCCAGAAAGGTCCTTCAGCAAAATCTTACTGTGCTGCCTGCTGTTTCTGAATTACTGAAAGCTCTCACATATTCCTCTCACATCCACTCCCCACTCTGGGCAGGAGCACTGTTTTTCAGAACTAGAAAAGACTGGCTTGTGTGAATTAAAGAGGGACAGAGCCCAGCAGCCCATAGGAGAGGTGTTTAGTAAGATGAAGATATAGGAGTGAACAAGAGCTGTGCTTGATTTCTCTGAACTCACCATTACTTAGAAGCAGAGAAGGGGGATGCCTGAGCTTGGGATTTTCTGTCCAGCACCTCTCATCCTGGTCGGGAATGAAAACATGGGGTACCCAAAACTGTAGACTAGTAAGTGTGTGGATTAAATATCCAGCTTTTATTTTATGTGCTTTAAAATTTGCTTACAGTAAAACTGGCTGTTTGGAATTTATCATCCTATGGGTGTTAACCCAAGTATAGATGCAAGCTCTATCACCAGGATATAGGCCAGCTCCATCAGCTAGAGCATCACCTTTTGCTGTTATTCCCTGCCATTCATAGCTCCACACAGCCACTGATCTATTTGAAACTTTTCTTTTTGGGTTATTTTTCACAAGACTAGATTAAGATTGCCTGTCTCTCAATTCCTTTCTCTCCTCAGAACAACTCTTGCTGTGACTTACTTGCCATGTACATAAAAGAAACCACATTGGAGGCCAGATTTCCAGTACCTTTAAACTATGTCCTAACTTTTACACCAAGGACATGGCTCCAGAGACCCTGTCACACCCACAATAAGGTGTAGCTTTGATGAAGGATATTGGAGAAGGATAGGGAAGGAGGATAGAAGGGAAGTATAAGAGAAACAGATGGAATTGCCTCCATGGGATACAGCAGGCTCCTTTACCTTCACAGCACACCTCTTGCCAATTATCCTAGTCACGGTTTTCATTGCTGTGGTGCAACATCATGACTGAAAATGGGGAGGAAAGAATATATTTCACTCACTCTTCCGTATTACAACTCATTAGTTAGCACAGGGACTCAAGCAGTGCAAGAACGTGGAGGCAGGAGACCATGAGGAGTGATGTTTACTGGCTTGCTCCTGATGGATTGCTTATCCTGGATTCTTAAGAATCCAGGATCATCAGCCCAGAGATAGCACCACTCAGAAGAGGTTAGGCCTTCCTACATCAATCACTAAATAAGAAAATGCTTGTTCTAAGGCTTGCCTATAGCCTGATCTTATGGAGACATTTTCTCAGTTGGGGTTCCCTCTTCTCTGATAACTCCAGCCTGTTTCAAGTTAACATAAAATTATTCAGCATACAACCCATGGGGATCATGGATCATGCTGGGAAGAGAAGATGCCTTTTAAAAATGTATAACACAAGAGGATGCCAGAGGGGCAGGGAGGCCTTGTAGGCGGCATTCACTTTAATTTTTAGAAACATATTGTACATTTATTCACTGTGTGCTTGTGAAGGTCAGAGGAAGATTTGCAGCTGTTGTTCGGTCCTTGCACACTGAGAGATTCTCATGGATCAAACTTGGGTCATAAGGCTGTCTCTATCTCTAGGAAGTTCTCTTTAAAGGACTATGTCTCTCTCGGGGGGGGGGGGGGTGTCAGATCTTGAGCCTAGGAAAATGAAATCCTTTGAATCCACTATCCTGGCAGTTGTATTTTGCAGTATAATCAATACTGGGTTTTCAAAGAGCATGTTTTGCCACTGCAGTGAGAATGACAGACGGTGGGCGTGCTGCAGTAATGTTCATGCCGCACCTATAAAGCACAGCCGCTTGCAAGAACATTCCTCTTTGGCATCTAAAACAGGACTAATCGGCTCAGAGATAGCCAAGACACTGCAGTAATTTGTGTTCTACTACCTACCTTATTAAATCAGTTCTGCAAGGAGGCAGTGGAATATCCGTGCCATTAGCTGTGTCACTGAGCTGGGAAAGGCTCTTCTGCTTTTAACAGTAGCAACCAAGTCAGCAGACCTCACAGATCAGCACTGAATTTGTAATTAAAGGGGAGGAGCTGATTAAGTAACAATGTAGTGGAGGGATTTCTCTTTCTCTACTATCAGAGTAAGGCGTGAACTGTACCACCTAGAAGGAATTTAAATACCATTTAACCAGCCTCAACTGGGAGTATTTTCTCCTTCTGATTAGCTGGGCATGCCCTTGTCATGTATAAAGATGCTGATGATGACACTTCTGGGCAGCTTTCCTTGTGTTTTACAATACAAAACTAACTCAAGAGCATTATATTTATCTTTTGTGTTCCTATGTTACCTGACATGTAGGGAGGTTTTCTTTCTTAAACTCATCCCCACTCCTACTCACAGTTAAGGTGGACCTTATTGTATTTCGGTCCTCAGCTGTCTTAGAAGATGGCAGTTTAGTAATGGGTGTTGAGAACTATTTTCTGAATAAGTGAAAATGAAACGACTACAAAAACAGAGACAACAACAAAATAGACCAGCAGATCACCCAAACGTATCTTCTGATACATTTCTCAGAACTGGGGACTTGGGGCTGGGGGCAGGTGGCTAGGGGCTGGAGGATGGGAAAGTACAACATTCCCAGGAGAAACTGGGTTAAAATGAAGTGCAGTATCTGTCTGTGGATCATTTCAAAATCAGAAACGTAAACACAGAAAAGTGGTTTTAAACTGGCTGCTCAGAGAATCTGTTATGAGAACGGATATTTTTGACCCCGAAACACCACAACACTCCACTGTCCATATTTTCCTGAACCTGGTCATTGTTATTTGACTTCACAGAACTATGTAGTGAGAAAGACTTGGCATCAAATCATTTAGACTACAGGATCTCTTAGTGTTTTAAAATGGTGTCTTGTGCATCAATGACTTGGAGTTCCTACTGCTTCACATCACTGTCAAGCCTATGGTCCCAAGTTCGCACTTCCTGAAGCACTGTGGACACATACTAGTTCCTTTGCTCTCAGATTTTCCTCATCTATCCAGGGTGCAATAGAGTGAGTGCTTCTATTAGGCAGGAGACACTGTTCTTAAGCCTGGACAACCCTAGCTGTTGCAGGAAAAGGGAGAGGTGCAGAAGTCCCCTGAGCATCCGTAACTATGTAATTCTGGGCTATTTCCCCATACTTACTTACCCTTAAACAGTCTAGGGACACTTACTCTGGGTTGCAGTGATTGGGATTAACTTGACTTTTTGGTCTCCACAGCAAGCAAATTTCCAGCCTTACTTGGGATTCTGACTCCTACAACTGCCACAAACCTTCAGAGGTGAATTTAACATGTGGCTATACTGAGTGAACTGCACAGAACTCGAAGAACAAAGTGCTCTCCACTAGTGTGCCCTACGTGTCACGACTATGCACACCAAACTGACCTTGATTGTCTTGATAGGATCTGGTGATATGATTGATCGTAAGAAGGTCAGAAGCCTTTTGAGATTCAAATCAGGATCTCTATATGGTCTAGCATGCTCTCCTTGATATCAGGATCTCTGTATGGTCTAGCACTCTCTCCATGATATCAGGATCTCTGTAAGGTCTAGCACTCTCTCCTTGATATCAGGATCTCTGTATGGTCTAGCACTCTCTCCTTGATATCAGGATCTCTGTATGGTCTAGCACTCTCTCCTTGATATCAGGATCTCTGTAATGTCTAGCACTCTCTCCTTGATATCAGGATCTCTGTATGGTCTAGCACTCTCTCCTTGATATCAGGATCTCTGTATGGTCTAGCACTCTCTCCTTGAAATCGTGAAAGAAATGAAGAGAAAGTATTCTGTGTCTTTGAGGCTTAGTAGCATCTTGCCAGTCTTTCCTCGGATTGACACTACTCTGTGTGCTCCGAAGATGGTGTTTGTTTCCTGTGACTCAGGGTGCTCTGAGCACTCCTGGCTTATTTGAAATGTATTTCAGTACCCCAAATAAAGGCTACATGTCCTGCAATGTAGGCAAGGACACAAGAGTAAACGTAGCACAGTTTTGACCCCTTTGAAGCTTTGGCATTTGAGGAAGAGAAGAGTAGAACATGTAAATAAAATACTGAGATGTAATTCAAATATACATAGAAAAACAGGATACCTTGAGGGAAACAGGGGGTTATGAGAGGAAAAGAATATCTTAACAAAGGTGATAAAATGGGAAGAAATGGCGCTGTATCAGAGAAGACACAGTTGCCAAAGTCCAAACAAGGAATCTTGTATAAGGGAGATAAGTAACAGGTGTCTGTGAATAGAGGCAGAGAAGGATAGGAAGGGTTGGGAAATAACAGTAAAGGACAGGGAAAGAAGGCAGTCAGGGATGAGGAAGGTCAGGCATGCACAGGGATAGTCAGCAACGACAGTGAGGGTCAGGCAAGGGTAGTTAATCAGGACCAAGTGCAAGGAAAACAGCAAAAACTGTACTTTGAGGAGTGCTGCTGTGTGAACTATTGAGGAAGAAACTGATATAGGAGTCGAAGTAACACATTTAGGTTTGTGTGTACAAGTGTTTATGTTACACATGCCAAAGCCTTCTCTATGGCTGTCACTCTTTCTTAGACAGTACTTCTTACATTGAAACACTTAAATAACGATTGTCATATTGATCGTGAAAACATTATATTGAACATTTTATCGGGTTCATTTCTTGTGATGTGGGGTGTTCTTTGCCTGCCAAATGATTGCTTGAACAAAACAACAACATCATTAACAACAACAGCAACTTCATTTTCAACATGTTACTGATAGAATTAATGCAATATGTTGAACAAGTCATAGCTGCCCAGTGGCATACGAGCCTATAATTAGTGGCTACAGCTGTAGAATTGAAAATGTGGCTTCAGTCATTATGTTGGAGGGCCTCTTCAGTTTCCACCTGTGAACCCTGGGCCTGCACATCTGGGCAATGTAACACAGCATAGAGATAAGGGTTTCTGGAATCAGACCATCTAGGGACGTAGCTTTCAACCTTCCTCATATTGTGATGACCCCATCTATAAATTTATTTTTATTGCTACTTCATAACTGTAATTTTGCTACTGTTATGACTAGTAATGTACATATCTGATATGCAGGATATCTGATATTCGACCCCCAAAGGGGTCATGACCAACAGGGTGAGGACTGTTGATCTAGGGTATGTCTGTTGTGTCACTTATGGGTCAAATGACTAAGGGCAGGTTCCTCAGCCTCTCTCAGCCTCTCTCAGGCTCTCTCAAGCTCTCAACCTCAATAGAATTTAACAGTGTCAGCATCATTAATGCTATTGTAGACTCATTACAGGGCACAAATGAGCTAGTTAGAGGGAAGGACTTGAGATGTCAGCACTTTTGTAGACCTCTTCCTACTGAATCCACTTTTAAAGTGTAGTAGTTAAAAATCAGTTTTTAAAACAGAGCAATTTAAATCCCCTGAGAAAATGTTTTAAGTAAATAGAAGATCTATATCTCAGTAAGTGCAGTGATGTTATTTATTTATTTATTCATTTATTCATTTATTGCTATTCAAGCTGCCCTGCTTGTTCAGCAACCCTTCTACACTAGCATCATGTGTGAAATGTCTTTCTCTAAGCTCTATATCCTGGGCAACTATAACAAACAAGACCAAGGCTTCTCTATGATCCTAATTCTAGCAGAAGATATCATTTAATGTGATGTGTTGCAGACTTACAATGTCTCATTTTTCCTGGCCCTCCTTGATCCCTACTCCTGGGGCATGTCAGGCTGACAGCACATTGGGTCCCATGGTTTGACTCTTTCTCCAGCTGCTTATGAAGGTTCTTTCCAGGCAAGGCAAGACAACAAGTGAGGGACAAGACATTCTGCCAAAGAATTTTCATTAACAACATAAGGTAACATGTTTATCCTCAGACCCAGGGATTAAAGGTAAGTCATCAGGAAAGCCCTTCACGCTATCACATGAACTACAACAGATGAGTAAGTATATGTTTGGGAGAGTGCACTACAGAATGGTATAAACCTATGACAAACAGCCCAAAGATTTGGTGGTCTCATGCTATGAACACCAATCAGTGAATTCAAAGGCTTTTCAAGAGTTTAAGAGAAGCCAGAGTCATGGCCCAGAGAGCTCTCTTGGAGTTATACATGTCCTTGAAAGTCTGGAAGACTGTGTGCCCATGTTCCAGGCTAGATACACTCAGGGTCACAACCATGCCTCTTGCCATAAAGAGACTAGACAGTAAAGTCAAGCTTGAGATGTGAGTCACACAGGAGCAAAAGAATAAACTATAGTGAGTCAAGGGAACATTAGAGATGGTCAAAAAAATGAAACAAACAAACAAACAAAACCACCTAATTTTCAAATGTAGTAAAGACTGTGTAGATGTCCTTGGCTATTCCCTTTCAGGAATGAGCAGAGATTTACCCTCTGGACTTCTAGATCTAAGGAAGAAATTTTGGTGACACGGTGAAATGCTGAAACAAGGAATGAAATCCTAAGCCATTTATATGATGTGGTAGAGGATGAATATCATATAGCCAAATGTTGTCATGCTCAACTGCCACAGATAATATGAAACTCAGAAGAGATTCCTAAATGACAACCAATAAACCAAAAGAATAATCTAAGCAGGTACACAAGAAGCTGCACAACACAGTAGAAATAGATTCAAAATTAATCCAGTCATATAAGTAAACAAAAATAAAACAAATAAATGAGAAAAACAAGCATAAAAGCTGCAAAAATAGAGATCAGTACAGAGTTTAAAGTGTCTATTTTGAACAGCAACAACAAAAACAAAAAGACATGTAGCTAAATAGAAAATGTTGGCTCCCGTGAGAAGATTGAGTTATCTGGTTCTTCTTTCCTTCATTCCTTGTATCCCTCCCTTCCTTCCTTCCTTCCTTCCTTCCTTCCTTCCTTCCTTCCTTCCTTCCTTCCTCCATCCCTTCTTTCCTTCCTTCCATCTACCCTTCCTTTCTTCCATTATTCCTTCCTTCATACCTTCCTGTTTTCTTATCTTCTTTTATTTTATTTCATTTTCAGCAACTAGATATTATGAATATAGAGACAAAAATCATTTTAAAAGAGGGTGGTAAAGTAGTATCAAAATGTAAGTGGAAATATCAACACTAGGACAGAAAAGAATTTAGTTGACAGCACACCCAGGAGATATGAAGGTTGATAAATAGCAATTGCACATAAGACCCAGTAAACAAAAACAAGAGGCAGGAACAGAGACTCTGATGTGTGAAGAACCAGGGTACAGTGGCAGAAGCTTATGTGGGAAAAATAGAATAGGGGACATATAAATAATTACTGAAATGTTCTAAAAATTGATTTCAGAATGAATCAACACATGGAAAAGCTAAAATATCTCCAATTCAGAATGTTTATTTTAAACTTCAAGTGATCTTGGCTTATATGCCTCAAAGCAAAAATGTTGAAAGTCAAAGATGAAAGGAAAGTGTTTGAAGCAGTAATACTCAAATGTGAAACTGTGTGGTCAAGACTTTGCTGAAAGATTCATCCACATGATCCACCATGCATGAAAAAACTACACTAAGGACAGTGTTTGAATCTTCATAGGTATCATGGAAGACAGGAAGAACAGAGCTACTCAAAGCAGTGAACAGAGCTAAGGCCATTATATTAGTTACTTTTCTATTGTTCTGATCAAACACCATAACCAAAGCAATTAATAAAAGGAAGTTTATTTGGGTTTATAGTTCCAGATGGAGAATAGTCCATTATAGCAGCAAGCAATAATCGTGGTAGTAGGGACAGAGCAGAGAAATTACATTTTCAAATATAATCATGAACCAGAGAAAGCAAACTGGAATTGGGCAAGACATAAAAAACAAACAAACAAACAAACAAACAAAGCCTATTCCCAGTGATGCACTTTTTCTGTCAAGGCTGCACAACCTATGTCTCTCCAACATGTACTATCAACTGTAAACCAAGTGCTCAAATGCTTGAGACTATGAAAGACATTTCTCATTCAAACTACCACATTCCAATTCTTGGTCCCCATAAGTTTTGGCCATCTCATAATGCCAAATGCATTTAGTCTACTTGAAACTCTTTGTAGCCTTTTCATTCCAACACTTTCTCTTCTGTGACTCCAGACAATCGCTTAATTATAAAACCCTATAGCATTAAAAAGCAAATTAAACAATTCCAAAATATAATTACTTAAAAATATACATTATATGGTTTAGAAAAATGGTTCAGAAGTTAAGAGCACTGTCTGCTCTTCCAGGGGTCCTGAGTCCAATTCCTGGCAACTTCACATCCATTATGTATGTATATATACGTGTGTGTGTGTGTGTGTGTGTGTGTGTGTGTGTGATATAATAAGATATTACATTACATATGACATTAAGAAGAAGCCTCCTGCTCATCACTGGGATAAAGGGAAGAGTGCATTAAGTATAAGCCTCTAATGTAGGAAAAATATTTCTTAGGCAAATGGGTGGAACTAGAAAATATCATGCTAAGTAAAGTAGCCCAGTCACAAAAGAACATACATGGTATGCACTCATGGTAGCTCAAAAGCTCAGAATACACAAGATAAAATATACAGACCACATGAAGCTCAAGAAAAAGGAAGACCAAAGTGTGGATGCTTCAGTCCTTCTTAGAAGGGGAAACAAAATACTCATGGGAGAATATTCAGAGACAAAGTATAGAGCAGAGACTGAAGGAAAGGCCATTCAGAGCCTGCCTCATCTGGGGATCCATCCCATATACAGTTACCAAACCCAGACACTATTGGGGATGTCAAGAAGTGCTTGCTGACAGGAGCCTGATATTGCTGTCTACTGAGATGCTTTGACAGAGTCTGAGAAATACAGAGGTAGATGATCACAGCCAACCATTGGACCGAGCATGGAGTCCCCAGTGGAGGAGTTAGAGAAAGGACTGAAGGAGCTGAAGTGGTTTGCAACCCCATAGGAAAAACAATATCAACCATCCAGTTCCCCCCAGAGTTCCTAGGGACTAAACCACCAACCAAAGAGTACCCATGGAGCGACCCATGGCTCCATCCGCATATGTAGCAGAGAATGGCCTTGTTGGGCATCAATGGGAGGAGAGGCCTTTGGTCCTTTGAGGGCTAGATGCCCCAGTGTATGGGGAGGGCCAGGGTGGGGATGTGGGAATGAGTGGGTGGGTGTGGGAGCACCCTCTTAGAAGTGGCGGCAGGGGATGGAATGGGGGTTCTGGAGAGGAATACAGGAAAAGGAATAACATTTGAAATGTAAATCAATAAAATAGCCAATAAAAGAAAATATCTGAAGGCATTTTATGTTCCCAAGAAGGAATTGAGCACACAGGCTGCTGGTTTTATATATATATACATATATATATAATCTCCAATCCAAAAAGGAAAAAAAAAATGGGAGCATAGGGGAAATTAATGACCAAAAGCAAGAACAGAAGCTAGGAGATCAAACAACATATCTTATTGTTCTATCTTCTGCATCTGGTACTTTAATTCCAAAGAGCCTTGATGTCCCCACCCCTCTAGCTTTGTTATCTGCAATACCATTTCTCTCTCAGGAGAGGTCTGTTCCCTCTATGCAGCTCTCCTTGCTAGATATCTCATCTAAATATGTTGGGGTCTCTCCACTGAAACCCAGGCTTTATTTACACAGCTTTGCACAGATTTTCCACCACCTCTTGTCTTATCAAACATGCATGCAGATAGTCCGCTGGCATGTACCACCTGGCTTCAGTGACTCTCTGAAATCCTAGAGGCAGAATTTGTGACCCTTTTCACTTGCATCATCCATACCTCTCAGGACAGCTCCATGTGGACAATACTTAAGTTCTGCCACCAGCTTGGGATGGCTGCTGGACCCCATGAGTCACATTAACAGCACCCTTTTTGCTCAGTTACTTCTTGAGAATGTAAAATTCCTTCAGGTCTCTTTCACACATTGGAAGATTACACTGAAAGCCTCTCTGTTTCAGTGATGAGCATGAGTATTCTTCTTAATGTCATATGCCTCCTTATCTCCTTTAGCACAGCCACGGCTGTACCATTAAGTTTCCTTGTGCTCTTTTTTCTCTGTAAACTGCACACTTTGTAATTTTTGTTATCCACTTCCATGGTTTAATTTTTCTGCCTGTATAATAATGATTCATAATAACGACACCACAGATTCAATATTATGCTGCCTTAAAATTGCCTCTGCCAAAGGAATTAATTACTTTCTAATTTAGTTTCAGCCTAGCTCTTAGAGCAAGTGCAGAAGACAACAAGTTCTTTACCAAGGTATTACAGAAATGGTCTCTTGCTCGATCGGTAATATCGTTCCACTGAACTAGGCCTGCAGAGTCAGCATTTCTCTCAGCACTGTCTTCTGGAATCCTATAAGGAAATACATCACATTCTGCTTTTAATGCAAGAATGAACAAATGGAATAAAATAATGACAATTTATGGGTAGAGAAAATTATATCTTAGACTTATGTCTGACAAAGTGTGTTATTTGGCATTTCAACTATAATATGACACAAGGACCTTCCTTTTTAATCCTGTCTGGTTTATGTCCGACCTAGTCCAGGTTACTATTGCTGTGATGAAATACCATGACCAAAACTAGCCTGGGGAGGAGTTATACTTATACTTCCACACCACTGTTCATCATTATCAAAGTCAGGATAAAAACTTAAACAGGGCAGGAACATGGAGGTAGGTACTAATGCAGAGGCCATGCTTAGGTCTGCTTCTTACTGGCTTGTTTCTCAGGGCTTGCTCATCCTGATTTGTTATAGAACCCACGATTACCATTTCAGAAATAGAACTGCCCACAATGGATTCAGCTCTCCTCCAACAATCACTAATTAAGAAAATATTGTCCAGGCTTGCCTATAGCCTGATCTTATAGATACAGTTTCCGAACTGAGGTTCCCTGCTTTTAGATGAATTAAGTTCAGGTCAAGTTGACACAAAACTAGCCAGGATCATGTCTTGTGTATTTTTTTGTATGGATGGCTTTCTCTTTCCCTAGGTTAAGCTTCTCTCAGAAGTAATACTTTACCAAATAAAAAACCCAGTGCCAAGTATGAGATATTTTCCCTTGAGTTATTGGTCTAAGGTGTTACAATAAACCTCCAAACAATACAGGCTATGGCCATGTGTATTAGTCAGGGTTCTCTAGAGTCACAGAACTTATGGATAGTCTCTAGATAGTAAAGGAATTTATTGATGACTTACAGTCGGCAGCCCAATTCCCAACAATTGTTCAGTCGCAGCTGTGAATGGAAGTCCAAGGATCTAGCAGTTACTCAGTCTCACGTAGCAAGCAGGCGAAGGAGCAGGAGCAAGAGCTAGACTCCCTTCTTCCAATGTCCTTATATTGTCTCCAGCAGAAGGTGTAGCCCAGATTAAAGGTGTGTTCCACCACACCTTTAATCTCAGATGAAAGGCGTAGCCCAGATTAAAGGTGTGTTCCTTAAACTCGGAGATTCAATCTTCTGGAATCCATAGCCAATATGGCTCAAGATCTTCAAACCAAAATCCAGATAAGGATCTCCAAGCCTCCAGATAAGGGTCACTGGTGAGCCTTCCAATTCCGGATTGTAGTTCATTCCAAATATTGTCAAGTTGACAACCAGGAATAGCCACTACAATCCACCCCTTGTCAACTTGACACAAATAATATCTCATGTTCACATGAAACAATAACAAGGTTGTGAATACGCCTAACATGATATAACTATCCCTCGTACAATCGCAAACACATTTGTAAATTTACAGTGGGCATTCATATTACTTTATAATCCTCATTTCTGCAACTGGTTACGTGACCTTAATTGGTATTTATAACTACCTTCCTCTACTACCCATTCTGTATTTCCTTCACCTTCAGCCAGCACCTCAGCAGGTCTTGGCTCTTTTCCTGGAGGATTGACCCATACCTTCATTCCTGATGGGTCTGTGTCCTTTGTCATCCTGCTTGGATTAGGCTGTTGTAGTTTCCCATTGACTTTAATCACAGGACATGGTAGTACTAAGAGACGCCCTAAGGGGTCTCCTACACTCCAGACATAATCTTGCTTACCACCATTGTGAAGAGGCAATCCAATTTCCCCATGGTAATCTGGATCTATCACCCCTCCTAACACTGTTATTCCTTTTTTAGCCTGTTGGTTTAAGGGCATTAGAAGCCCAAAATGACCAGGGGGAAGTCTGAGCTTCCAGTTCAATGGAATGTTTGTTGTAGCTCCTGGTAGGAGCACTCCCCTCTCTGGAGCCAAAACTTCTAGGCCAGCAGAACCTAGAGTTATGGGGACAGGAAGCAAAAATTTTCCTAGAGGGTCACTAGGAGTGATAGTAAGTGGAACTATTCCTTTTTCCACCCCTTGATTCCTGGACCCATGAATCCTGGCTATGGGTGAAACTGTACCATATATCGAGCGCTGATTCAAAGCATATACTGCCTTCTGAAGAACTCTGCCCCAGCCTTCCAAGCTGTTACCACCTAATTGGCGCTGTAACTGCGTCTTCAAAAGGCCATTCCATCTTTCTATCAGACCAGCTGCTTCAGGATGGTGGGGAACGTGGTAAGACCAGTGAATTCCATGATCGTGGGCCCACTGTCGTACTTCTCTGGCTGTGAAATGAGTTCCTTGGTCAGAAGCAATACTGTGTGGAATACCATGACGATAGATAAGGCATTCTGTCAGTCCGTGAATGGTGGTTTTAGCAGAGGCATTACGTGCAGGAAAGGCAAATCCATAACCAGAATAAGTATCTACTCCAGTAAGAACAAAACGCTGTCCTTTCCATGAAGGAAGTTGTCCAATGTAGTCAACCTGCCACCAGGTTGCTGGCTGGTCACCTCGAGGAATGGTGCCATATCTGGGGCTCAGTGTTAGTTTCTGCTGTTGGCAGATCTGGCAATCAGCAGCAGCTGTAGCCAGGTCAGCCTTGGTGAGTGGAAGCCCATGTTGCTGAGCCCAAGCATAACCTCCATCTCGACCACCATGACCACTTTGTTCATGTGCCCATTGAGCAATGACAGGGATGGCTGGGGAGAGAGGCTGACTGTCCACAGAACGGGTCATCTTATCCACTTGATTATTGAACTCCTCCTCGGCTGAAGTCACCTTTTGGTGAGCATTTACATGGGACACAAATATCTTCACATCCTTTGCCCACTTGGAGATATCTATCCACATACTTCTTCCCCAGATGTCTTTCTCACCAATTTTCCAATTGTGATCTTTCCAAGTCCCTGACCATCCAGCCAATCCATTGGCTACAGCCCATGAGTCAGTGAATAATCGTACATCTGGCCATTTCTTCTTGCAAACAAACTGTAATACCATGTGTACTGCCCGAAGTTCTGCCCACTGTGAAGATTTCCCTTCACCTGTGTCTTTCAGAGTTGTCCCAGAAAGGGGTTGTAATGCTGCAGCTGTCCACTTCTGGGTGGTGCCTGCATAACGTGCAGAGCCATCAGTAAACCAGGCTCTAGTCTTCTCCTCTTCGGTCAGTCGATCATAGGGAACACCCCATGAGGCTATAGGCGCATGCTTGGCAGCAGATGGCATTGTAACAGGAGTAGAAACCATAGGCATTTGAGCAACTTCTTCATGTAACTTGCTTGTGCCTTCAGGACCTGCTCTGGCCCGATCACGTATATACCACTTCCATTTGATAATAGACTGCTGCTGTGCGCGTCCCACTTTATGACTTGCAGGGTCTGATAGTACCCAGCTCATGATGGGTAGTTCAGGTCGCATAGTAACTTGGTGTCCTATTGTCAAACGTTCAGTTTCCACTAAGGCCCAATAGCAGGCCAAGAGCTGTTTTTCAAAGGGAGAATAGTTGTCTGCAGATGATGGTAGAGCTTTGCTCCAAAATCCCAAAGGTCTTTTCTGTGATTCACCTACAGGGGCCTGCCAGAGGCTCCAAACAGCATCTCTATCAGCCACAGACACCTCAAGTACCATCGGGTCTGCTGGGTCATATGGTCCAAGTGGTAGAGCAGCCTGCACAGCAGCCTGGACTTGTTGAAGGGCCTTCTCCTGTTCCAGGCCCCACACAAAACTAGCAGCTTTCCGAGTCACTTGGTAAATAGGCCTAAGTAACACACCCAAGTGAGGGATGTGTTGTCTCCAGAATCCAAATAGGCCCACTAAACGTTGTGCTTCTTTCTTGGTTGTAGGAGGGGCCAGGTGCAATAACTTATCTTTCACCTTAGAAGGAATATCTCTGCATGCCCCACACCACTGGACTCCTAAGAATTTCACTGAGGTAGATGGTCCTTGAATTTTGGTTGGATTTATTTCCCATCCTCTGATACGCATATGTGTTACCAATGAGTCCAAAGTAGTTGCTACTTCCTGCTCACTTGGTCCAATCAGCATAATGTCATCAATATAGTGCACCAATGCGATATTTTGTGGAAGATCCAAACGATCAAGATCCCTTCTAACTAAATTATGACACAGGGCAGGAGAGTTAATATATCCTTGAGGCAAAACTGTGAAGGTATACTGTTGGCCTTGCCAACTGAAAGCAAATTGCTTCTGGTGGTCCTTATGGACAGGTACTGAGAAGAAGGCATTTGCCAGATCAATAGCCGCATACCAGGTGCCAGGAGATGTGTTAATTTGCTCAAGTAACGAAACTACATCTGGTACAGCAGCTGCAATTGGAGTTACCACCTGATTTAGTTTTCGATAATCAACTGTCATTCTCCATGATCCATCTGTTTTCTGCACTGGCCAGATAGGAGAGTTAAACGGAGATGTGGTGGGAACCACCACCCCTGCATCTTTCAAGTCCTTGATAGTGGCAGTAATTTCTGCAATGCCTCCAGGAATATGATACTGTTTTTGATTCACTATTTTCTTTGGCAGAGGCAACTCTAAAGGCTTCCATTTGGCCTTTCCAACCATAATAGCCCTCACTCTACAGTTCAGGGAACCAATATGAGAATTCTGCCAATTTCTGAGTATATCTATCCCAATTATACATTCTGGAACTGGGGAAATCACCACAGGATGTGTCCGGGGACCTACTGGACCTACTGTGAGTCGGACATCAGTCAAAACTCCATTAATCACCTGCCCTCCATAAGCCCCTACTTTAACTGGAGGGCCACAATGTTTCTTGGGATCCCCTAGGATCAGTGTCAACTCAGAACCAGTATCCAGCAGACCCCGAAAAGTCTGATTATTTCCTTTTCCCCAGTGTACAGTTACCCTTGTAAAAGGCCGTAGGTCCCTCTGGGGAAGAACTGGAGAAAGGGTAACAGCAAAACCTTTGAGTGTCTTATCAAGATCCTTCCTCAGCGGAACCTGGCCACCCCTTCATTCAAGGGGTTCTGGATCTGCAAACTGTCTCAAGTCTGGAAATTGATTCACTGGCCGAGATTGCTGTTTACCATGATCTGATGTAGCCTTTCTTTCATTGGGCTGTTTACCACGATCGAATGTAGCCTTTCTTTCATTTGTTTGAGAATTTTTCTGCTTATACAGATCAAACAAATATGCAGTAGGCTTCCTATGTATTTCATTCCTGGAAACACCATGATTGGTTAGCCAGTACCAAAGGTCCAACCGAGTCATGCCATTATAAATTTCACCTCTCCTGTGCTGACCATTACTGGGTATGTTATTATAAACATTCTTTTGTCTACGCTGTCCATTATAATAACTAGAATCACCTTGTCTCCGGCGATTCAATGCTGCCACCTGGCCCTTGTTACCTCGGAATCCAACTAAACCCAGTGAATTTAATTCATCTAATTGAGCAGAAGCATCTCCAATGCTAAGATCTGGCACAAGGAAAAGGGAAAGAACAAAACCCTTCAAATGTGCTGGTGCCCCTCTCACCAATTTGCGTCTTATAGAGCTGGTGAAAGGCATATCTTCTGGACCTTCCCATTGTGGACAATTATGCTTTACACAATATATCCACTCTAGCATTGCAATTTCTCTAAGTCTTAAAATCCCTTCATCAACACTAAGCCACGGAATATCAGGTATCTCCAAGTCATTTCCAGTAGGCCATCTTTTGATAAACACCTCAGCCAACCATTCAAACAAACTTTTGACACCTTTTTTAACTATGCAAGCTTCTGTATTAAACCTAGAATCTCTACTCAGAGGACCCATGTCAATAAACTCAGCCTGCTCTAGTTTTATGCTCCTTCCACCCTTATCCCACACCCTTAAAATCCATTCCCACACATATTCACCAGGTTTCTGCTTGAATGAATTAGCAAACTCATTAAGCTCCTTAGTAGTGTAGCGAATTTCCTCATGGACTACACTTTCTACCTCCCCTCTAGGAGCCTGTTTTGCTTTGAGTCTGGTTACAGGTCTAGAAGAAACTATTGGTGGGCCTTGAGAAACATCAGTAGTGAAAGTCATTGCTGGTTTATCAGACTCTGCAAAATTAATTTCCTCATGTGGGGAAGGCATTATTTCAAGGGGTGGGGCTGAGGGTACCACTTCCTCAGGTGGGGCAAACCCTTGAGAATCTGAAGATTCAAAATTCTCAGTTTCAACATGGTCTTCCCACACATCCCTGTCCCATGTTGTAGGATCCCATTCTTTGCCAATTAGAGCCCTTACTTTAACTGTCAACACACTCTGAGGCTGAGACTTGAATTTTCACTGTAGTTCTGCCAACCTTACAATGAGAGTTTCTGTTTGATTTTCTGCAACTTGAGCTCTATTGCTACAAGAGAGAAGATTCTCCTCAAGGACACACTTAGCAACTTTTAGATCGTTTACTTGTGTCTGGAGCCTTTCGATTTTATCACACAACTCCTTCCTTTCATTCATCATTTTTTCCACAGATACTAAGAGCAGCCAGCCAGTAAAATCATTTTCCGATTTTTTCCCCATCTTGTAGAAAGCTTTGTGCACTGAATCACCTAATTCATTAAGAAAATCAAGGTCATTAGCTTCTTTAAGTTCGGAATATAGTTTCAACCATGGGTCTTCAAAATTCTCTGAGCTCCCAGGAGGGAGAGAATCTGGAGAGGTTTCAATAGTTGAAAGTGCTGGTGGATCAACAAGCCAATTCCAGTATTTTAAAAGATTCATCCTTGTACTTCTGTTACTCTAGAACCACCCCACTTCTGGTACCAACTTCTGTATTAGTCAGGGTTCTCTAGAGTCACAGAACTTATGGATAGTCTCTAGATAGTAAAGGAATTTATTGATGACTTACAGTCGGCAGCCCAATTCCCAACAATTGTTCAGTCGCAGCTGTGAATGGAAGTCCAAGGATCTAGCAGTTACTCAGTCTCACGTAGCAAGCAGGCGAAGGAGCAGGAGCAAGAGCTAGACTCCCTTCTTCCAATGTCCTTATATTGTCTCCAGCAGAAGGTATAGCCCAGATTAAAGGTGTGTTCCACCACACCTTTAATCCCAGATGAAAGGCGTAGCCCAGATTAAAGGTGTGTTCCTTAAACTCGGAGATTCAATCTTCTGGAATCCATAGCCAATATGGCTCAAGATCTTCAAACCAAAATCCAGATAAGGATCTCCAAGCCTCCAGATAAGGGTCACTGGTGAGCCTTCCAATTCCGGATTGTAGTTCATTCCAAATATTGTCAAGTTGACAACCAGGAATAGCCACTACACCATGTATCTTGGTTGCACACTAGAACTTGATAGGAAGACTCCATTTCTAACAATACCACCCACTTTGGTCCGAGGCCATGGAGAAATCAAATGAGTAGAGACCTGGAAGCTTCCTTTTATTGGCTATGTGGGCTTCTGCAATGCAGGGTCATCAACAGTCTTATTCAGTAGGGAATCCTATATCCTACAAAAAGACTAACATGAGAGGTTATGCCTGGGTGCAATACTAATACAACCTCTCTCTGATTTGATTTAAGGCCTGCTCAACATGTGGGAAACATATGCATGGCATCATGAATCTGACTAAGGATCTATGGTTGAAGAGCTCAGTGACTCCAGCGATTAATCTACTGCTTTTATTCTACTAAATGAACATGGTATCAAATTATCTTCTAAGTTCATATATTTATATTGGTTGATTAGAACAAGTCTCAGTGCTCCTCAGAAAAGTTAATTTGCACCATTGGTAGTTAAGTGTTAATGCAGAAATTCACAACTGGTTAAAAAAACAGAGAAATGGTGTCAGTGAAATGCCCAGCCAAAAATGTTTCAGCTGTAACACCCCTCGAATCACTCAGGATCCATCATAGAAGAAGGAGAAGAAAGACTATAAGAGTCAGAGACACTAAAGGACCTAGGTGAAACAGTATCTCCTGTACATGCCATGAACACTACACTCATGCACTCACAGCCTCTGTGGTTGCCTGCACAGGACTTGCACAATATTTAGCCAGTCAAAATTACAGTATGTAAAGGAAAGTGTGCACAAGCCTCCAATCCAATAAGCTCTATAGGTAGTTGAAGGGCTGCTAGGTGAGAAAGAGTCAGGTTTTATTAATGGTGTAGCCAGCCATACTCCATTTCCACTCTAGTTCTACCTAGGAGTATATGAGAAGCACAATTTGGATTTGATATGTTACTTTAAAGAGATAAAGGGAATAAAGGGTTTTTTTGGCAGTGATAATAGATATATCTCAAAAGAGGCAAGTGGAGGTGGCAAGTGATGATATGATCAAAATATATTGTATGAAATTATAAAAATCATTAAAATTATATTTAAAATAGGCCATAAACCTGAGTTAGAATTTATCCAAAGGAACATAAAGTAACAGCCAACAAGTAAATAAAGAGATATGTAGTATTGCTAATACTAGCAAATTGAAAATTTTTATACCTACTTTGTACATGTATCCTATATCCATTGAGATATTACCAAAACTTTGGAAGGTAGCAAATACTAACAAAAATGTAGAAAAACAAAGTCATAAGGAATATTGTTATAGCCATCATGGTTAACAATACAAGTTTCTAAAGGAATCAAAATTAGAGTTTTCATGTTAACCAGCATCTCACCTTCAATATATATAGTCTTTACTGTGCCCAGCATCCAAGCTCTGTATAGGACATGCCCCATCCTTCTCCAACTTACAGGACCATCACCATATTTCAACATCTCTGCCTTGCCAGATCCTATACATCTTGTACCATTGTCTAGCCTTGTGAATCTACTTGAATCTTGTCTCTGTGCACCCTCCCTAACCCCAAGACATAAACCCAAACTCCAAGATTAGATTAGGATGCACATCCTGCATGACAGCACAGCTCCCTGTTTCCTCATGAATTCATTCCTCTTAAGCTATGTGCAATCGTTAGGCCTAACCAGGCCCACACATCTGATGTTCTGCCCTGACTTTCTGTGTCAATATCAGATTAAAAAAAAAAACTAACAAAATAAGCTACATGCCCATATTTTATCACAAAATACAAATGAAATAAAAGATCAAGGCAGTGTCCCCACCCCACCCCACCCCCATTAAATCAGCCAATTCTATATAAATATTTATCAACAAGTATTACATAGATGGACCCTAGGACAAAACAAAAATAAAATAAAATAAAATAAAATAATAAAATAAACTTCATCAACCACTTTAAGAATATTTTAAGAAACAAAGAAACAGCTTAATGAACTTAAAGAGAAATAAGCATCTAAGGGATGACCAAGAAGACATAAACAACAGGTTAATGGAAAATCACAAGCAAACCAAGTATTTGAAATCCAAGTTTGGTAAATAAATAGAAACACAGGAAGGGAATTGAAGCTGTAAGGAAGAGAAAATTGAAAAGTTCAATAGTTCAACTAAAAAACACAAGAGACTACTTCATAAATAAATTGAATATCAATTTAAGAATGGTCCCCACAGTGTCATAGATTTAAAAGCTTAGTCACCAGTAAGTGACACTATTAGGAGGTATGGCCTTGTTGGAGGAAGTGTGTCACTATGGGTGGGTTCTGAAGTTTCAGATGTTCAAGTCAGGCTTATTTTCTTTCTTAATGCTGTCTGCTGATCTAGATGTAGACCGTGAAACTATCCCTCAAGCACCATGTCTGTCTGCATGACACCATTCTTCCACCAAGATAATAACAGAGTAAACACTTGAAAACTAAGCCAGCCCTAATTAAATACTTTTCTTTATAAGAGTTGCTGTGATCATGGTGTCTCTTCACAGCAATACAAACCCTAAGACACAGGCCTCAAATATAAAATAAAAAAACTAGACCAAACAAGCAAAGGTAGACTTGTTTGTTTGTTGTCTTGGTCAGGGTTTCTATTCACAAACATCATGACCAAAAGCAAGTTGAGGAGAAAAGAGTTTACTCAGCTTATACTTTTACATTGCTGTTCATCACCAAAGGAAGTCAGGACTGGAACTCAAGGAGGTCAGAAAGCAGGAGCTGATGCAGAGGCCATGGAGTAATATTACTTACCGGCTTGCTTCCCCTGGCTTGCTCAGCTTGCTTTCTTATGAACCCAGGACTACAAGCCCAGGGATGGTACCACCTACAATGGGCCTTCCCACCATTGATCACTAATTGAGAAAATGCCTTCTAACTGTATATCATGGGGGCATTTAGTCAAGAGACTAGTTTGTCTGATAACTCTAGCTTGTGTCAAGTTAACACACAAAACCAGCCAGTACAACTGACACCTTGTCAACTTGACACACAAACACATCACTACTAAGCCTCAACCTTTACTTTCTTATTCATCTCCAAGATCTAAATAACTATAAAAGTACCAGTCTTTATAAATTCTTACATATTAAAATTTCAATCCCTTTAAAATATACAATCTCTTGATATTCCAAGTCTGTTTCCAATTCAACATTTCTTATTTTTTCATTTTTATTATATATTTTCTTTATATACATTTCAAATTTCAAATGCTATCCCGAAAGTTCACTATACCCCCCCGCCCCGTCCTGCTCCCCTACCCACCCACTGTGGAATCCACTAAAATACTTTCTTACTTCAAGAGGGAAAAATATCAGGGCAGAGTCACAAACAAATTCAAAATCAAACTCTAACTGCCCAACGTCTGGGATCCACTCATGAGTTTTTGGGCTTTTCCAATAGTGTGGGTAACCTCCAGCTCTGCACTTTGTAGCACACACCTTGTATTCTAGAGTCCAGATGCCTGTACTCCACAGCTGCTGCTATCCTTGATGGTCATCTCATGATACTGGCATCTCCAAAACACTGCTGTCTTCTGCTGCAACTGGACTGAACTTCACAAATAGCCTCTCATAGGCTCTTTTCATGGTACTAAGCCTCAACTTCTCTGCATGACCCCTGCAGTCCTGGGCAACTGCCACTGAGGTTGTACCTTCATCAATGGCCTCTCCTAGACTCTCATAGTGTCAAGCATCAGCTTGACATCATGTTTAAAAACCAGTACCACCTGGATGACTCATATACATTACCAATTCTGACTGCCAACACGAGGTACAACCATGGCTGCCTCTAGAATGCAACTTCTCTGTGCTCTCAAGAAACACTTCCCAGAAGATTTCCCCTTGTGATGTTGGTCTCTTATTTATTTATTTATTTATTTATTTATTTATTTATTTATTTATAATGGTGGCATTAGGGGTATATCCATTTATTTTTTTTTTCTTTTTTTTTTAATTTTTTTTAATTAGGTATTTAGCTCATTTACATTTCCAATGCTATACCAAAATTCCCCATACCCACCCACCCCCACTCCCCTACCCGCCCACTCCCCCTTTTTGGCCCTGGCATTCCCCTGTTCTGGGGCATATAAAGTTTGCGTGTCCAATGGGCCTCTCTTTCCAGTGATGGCCGACTAGGCCATCTTTTGATACATATGCAGCTAGAGTCAAGAGCTCCGGGGTACTGGTTAGTTCATAATGTTGATCCACCTATAGGGTTGCAGATCCCTTTAGCTCCTTGGGTACTTTCTCTAGCTCCTCCATTGGGAGCCCTGTGATCCATCCATTAGCTGACTGTGAGCATCCACTTCTGTGTTTGCTAGGCCCCGGCATAGTCTCACAAGAGACAGCTACATCTGGGTCCTTTCGATAAAATCTTGCTAGGGTATGCAATGGTGTCAGCGTTTGGATGCTGATTATGGGGTGGATCCCTGGATATGGCAGTCTCTACATGGTCCATCCTTTCATCTCAGCTCCAAACTTTGTCTCTGTAACTCCTTCCAAGGGTGTTTTGTTCCCACTTCTAAGGAGGGGCATAGTGTCCACACTTCAGTCTTAATTTTTCTTGAGTTTCATGTGTTTAGGAAATTGTATCTTATATCTTGGGTATCCTAGGTTTTGGGCTAATATCCACTTATCAGTGAGTACATATTGTGTGAGTTCCTTTGTGAATGTGTAACCTCACTCAGGATGATGCCCTCCAGGTCCATCCATTTGGCTAGGAATTTCATAAATTCATTCTTTTTAATAGCTGTGTAGTACTCCATTGTGTAGATGTACCACATTTTCTGTATCCATTCCTCTGTTGAGGGGCATCTGGGTTCTTTCCAGCTTCTGGCTATTATAAATAAGGCTGCTATGAACATAGTAGAGCATGTGTCCTTCTTACCGGTTGGGGCATCTTCTGGATATATGCCCAGGAGAGGTATTGCTGGATCTTCCGGTAGTACTATGTCCAATTTTCTGAGGAACCGCCAGACGGATTTCCAGAGTGGTTGTACAAGCCTGCAATCCCACCAACAATGGAGGAGTGTTCCTCTTTCTCCACATCCTCGCCAGCATCTGCTGTCACCTGAATTTTTGATCTTATCCATTCTGACTGGTGTGAGGTGGAATCTTAGGGTTGTTTTGATTTGCATTTCCCTGATGATTAAGGATGTTGAACATTTTTTCAGGTGCTTCTCTGCCATTCGGTATTCCTCAGGTGAGAATTCTTTGTTCAGTTCTAAGCCCCATTTTTTAATGGGGTTATTTGCTTTTCTGAAGTCCACCTTCTTGAGTTCTTTATATATGTTGGATATTAGTCCCCTATCTGATTTAGGATAGGTAAAGATCCTTTCCCAATCTGTTGGTGGTCTTTTTGTCTTAATGACGGTGTCTTTTGCCTTGCAGAAACTTTGGAGTTTCATTAGGTCCCATTTGTCAATTCTCGATCTTACAGCACAAGCCATTGCTGTTCTGTTCAGGAATTTTTCCCCTGTGCCCATATCTTCAAGGCTTTTCCCCTCTTTTTCCTCTATAAGTTTCAGTGTCTCTGGTTTTATGTGAAGTTCTTTGATCCATTTAGATTTGACCTTAGTACAAGGAGATAAGTATGGATCGATTCGCATTCTTCTACATGTTAACAACCAGTTGTGCCAGCACCAATTGTTGAAAATGCTGTCTTTCTTCCACTGGATGGTTTTAGCTCCCTTGTCGAATATCAAGTGACCATAGGTGTGTGGGTTCATTTCTGGGTCTTCAATTCTATTCCATTGGTCTACTTGTCTGTCTCTATACCAGTACCATGCAGTTTTTACCACAATTGCTCTGTAGTAAAGCGTTAGGTCAGGCATGGTGATTCCAACAGAGGTTCTTTTATCCTTGAGAAGAGTTTTTGCTATCCTAGGTTTTTTGTTATTCCAGATGAATTTGCAAATTGCTCCTTCTAATTCGTTGAAGAATTAAGTTGGAATTTTGATGGGGATGGCATTGAATCTGTAGATTGCTTTTGGCAAGATAGCCATTTTTACAATGTTGATCCTGCCAATCCATGAGCATGAGAGATCTTTCCATCTTCTGAGATCTTCTTTAATTTCTTTCTTCAGAGACTTGAAGTTTTTATCATACAGATCTTTCACTTCCTTAGTTAGAGTCATGCCGAGATATTTTATATTATTTGTGACTATTGAGAAGGGTGTTGTTTCCCTAATTTCTTTCTCAGCCTGTTTATTCTTTGTGTAGAGAAAGGCCATTGACTTGTTTGAGTTAATTTTATATCCAGCTACTTCACCGAAGCTGTTTATCAGGTTTAGGAATTCTCTGGTGGAATTTTTAGGGTCACTTATATATACTATCATATCATCTGCAAAAAGTGATATTTTGACTTCCTCCTTTCCAATTTGTATCCCCTTGATCTCCTTTTGTTGTCGAATTGCTCTGGCTAATACTTCAAGTACTATGTTGAAAAGGTAGGGAGAAAGTGGGCAGCCTTGTCTAGTCCCTGATTTTAGTGGGATTGCTTCCAGCTTCTCTCCATTTACTTTGATGTTGGCTACTGGTTTGCTGTAGATTGCTTTTATCATGTTTAGGTTGGGCCTTGAATTCCTGATCTTTCCAGAACTTTTATCATGAATGGGTTTTGGATCTTGTCAAATGCTTTTTCTGCATCTAATGAGATGATCATGTGGTTTTTGTCTTTGAGTTTGTTTATATAATGGATTACATTGATGGATTTTCATATATTAAACCATCCCTGCATCCCTGGAATAAAACCTACTTGGTCAGGATGGATGATTGCTTTAATGTGTTCTTGGATTCGGTTAGCGAGAATTTTATTGAGGATTTTTGCATCGATATTCATAAGAGAAATTGGTTTGAAGTTCTCTATCTTTGTTGGATCTTTCTGTGGTTCAGGTATCAGAGTAATAGTGGCTTCATAAAATGAGTTGGGTAGAGTACCTTCTACTTCTATTTTGTGAAAAAGTTTGTGCAGAACTGGAATTAGATCTTCTTTGAAGGTCTGCTAGAACTCTGCACTAAACCCGTCTGGTCCTGGGCTTTTTTTGGCTGGGAGACTATTTATAACTGCTTCTATTTCTTTAGGGGATATGGGACTGTTTAGAAGGTCAACTTGATCCTGATTCAACTTTGGTACCTGGTATCTGTCCAGAAATTTGTCCATTTCGTCCAGGTTTTCCAGTTTTGTTGAGTATAGCCTTTTGTAGAAGGATCTGATGGTGTTTTGGATTTCTTCAGGATCTGTTGTTATATCTCCCTTTTCAGTTCTGATTTTGTTAATTAGGATTTTGTTCCTGTGCCCTTTAGTGAGTCTAGCTAAGGGTTTATCTATCTTGTTGATTTTCTCAAAGAACCAACTCCTCCTTTGGTTAATTCTTTGAATAGTTCTTCTTGTTTCCACTTGGTTGATTTCACCCCTGAGTTTGATTATTTCCTGCCGTCTACTCCTTTTGGGTGAATTTGCTTCCTTTTTTTCTAGAGCTTTTAGATGTGTTGTCAAGCTGCTAGTATGTGCTCTCTCCCGTTTCTTCATGGAGGCACTCAGAGCTATGAGTTTCCCTCTTAGAAATGCTTTCATTGTGTCCCAAAGGTTTGGGTACGTTGTGGCTTCATTTTCATTAAACTCTAAAAAGTCTTTAATTTCTTTCTTTATTCCTTCCTTGACCAAGGTATCATTGAGAAGAGTGTTGTTCAGTTTCCACGTGAGTGTTGGCTTTCTGTTATTTTTTGTTATTGAAGATCAGCCTTAGTGCATGGTGATCTGATAGGATACATGGGACAATTTCAATATTTTTGAATCTGTTGAGGCCTGTTTTGTGACCTATTATGTGGTCAATTTTGGAGAAGGTACCATGAGGTGCTGAGAAGAAGGTATATCCTTTTGTTTTAGGATAAAATGTTCTGTAGATATCTGTCAGATCCATTTGTTTCATCACTTCTGTTAGTTTCAGTGTGTCCCTGTTTAGTTTCTGTTTCCATGATCTGTCCATTGGTGAAAGTGGTGTGTTGAAGTCTCCCACTATTATTGTGTGAGGTGCAATGTGTGCTTTGAGCTTTACTAAAGTTTCTTTAATGAATGTGGCTGCCCTTGTATTTGGAGCATAGATATTCAGAATTGAGAGTTCCTCTTGGAGGATTTTACCTTTGATGAGAACGAAGTGCCCCTCCTTGTCTTTTTTGATGACTTTGGGTTGGAAGTCAATCTTATCAGATATTAGGATGGCTACTCCAGCTTGTTGCTTCATACCATTTGCTTGGAAAATTGTTTTCCAGCCTTTTATTCTGAGGTAGTGTCTATCTTTTTCTCTGAGATGTGTCTCCTGTAAACAGCAAAATGTTGGGTCTTGTTTGTGTAGCCAGTTTGTTAGTCTATGTCTTTTTATTGGGGAGTTGAGACCATTGATGTTAAGAGATATTAAGGAAAAGTAATTGTTGCTTCCTGCTATTTTTGTTGTTAAAGTTGGCATTCTGTTCTTGTGGCTGTCTTCTTTTAGGTTTGTTGAGGGATTACCTTCTTGTTTTTTCTAGGGCATTGTTCCCGTTCTTGTATTGGTTTTTTCTGTTATTAACCTTTGAAGGGCTGGATTCGTGGAGAGATAATGTGTGAATTTGGTTTTGTCGTGGAATACTTTGGTTTCTCCATCTATGGTAATTGAGAGTTTGGCTGGGTATAGTAGCCTGGGCTGGAATTTGTGTTCTCTTAGTGTCTGTATAACATCTGTCCAGGCTCTTCTGGCTTTCATAGTCTCTGGTGAAAAATCTGGTGTAATTCTGATAGGCTTGCCTTTGTATGTTACTTGACCTTTTTCCCTTACTGCTTTTAGTATTCTATCTTTATTTAGTGCATTTGTTGTTCTGATTATTATGTGTCGGGAGGAATTTCTTTTCTGGTCCAGTCTATTTGGAGTTCTGTAGGCTTCTTGTATGTTCATAGGTATCTCTTTCTTTATATTTGGGAAGTTTTCTTCAATAATTTTGTTGAAGATGTTTGCTGGTCCTTTGAGTTGAAAATCTTCATTCTCATCCACTCCTATTATCCGTAGATTTGTTCTTCTCATTGTGTCCTGGATTTCCTGGATATTTTGAGTTAGGATCTTTTTGCATTTTCCATTTTCTTTGATTGTTGTGCCGATGCTCTCTATGGAATCTTCTGCACCTGAGATTCTCTCTTCCATCTCTTGTATTCTGTTGCTGATGCTCAAATCTATGGTTCCAGATTTCTTTCCTAGGGTTTCTATCTCCAGTGTTGCCTCACTTTGAGTTTTCTTTATTGTTTCTACTTCCCTTTTTAGGTCTAGTATGGTTTTGTTCATTTCCATCACCTGTTTGTATGTTTTTTCCTCTTTTTCTGTAAGGACTTCTACCTGTTTGATTGTGTTTTCCTGTTTTTCTTTAAGGACTTGTAACTCTTTAGCAGTGTTCTCCTGTATTTCTTTAAGTGATTTATTAACGTCCTTCTTGATGTCCTCTACCATCATCATGAGATATGCTTTTAAATCTAGGTCTAGGTTTTCGGGTGTGTTGGGGTGCCCTGGACTGGGCGAAGTGGGAGTGCTGGGTTCTGATGATGGTGAGTGGTCTTGGTTCCTGTTAGTAGGATTCCTACATTTACCTTTCGCCATCTGGTAATCTCTGGAGTTAGTAGTTATAGTTGACTCTGTTTAGTGATTGTTCTTCTGGTGATTCTGTTACCGTCTCTCAGCAGACCTGGGAGACAGATTCTCTCCTCTGAGTTTCAGTGCTCAGAGCACTCTCTGCTGGCAAGCTCTCTTACAGGGAAGGTGCGCAGATATCTTGTTTTTGGACCTCCTCCTGGTCGAAGAAGAAGGCCCAAAACAGGGCCTTTCTCAGAAGCTGTGTTGCTTTGGCAGTTCCCAGAAGCTGTCAGCTTCTGTGGTGCAGACTCTCACCTTTGCAGACTAAATTCCTAAGCTCCAGGGAGTCCTGGAACCAAGATGGCGACCGCTGCTCCTGAGGCTGAGGCCACCTCCCGAGCCAGGCGGACACCTGTCCTCTGGTCCGGATGGTGGCTGGCTGTCTGCGGCCCGCCAAGGGTGCTGCCTCAGCGGCTCTGTGCTTCCGCCTGTCCCAGAAGCTGTCTGGTTCTCTGGTGCACCCTTTAACCTGTTCAGACTAATTTCCTAAGTTCTGCTGAGTCCCGGAACCAAGATGGTGACTGCTGCTGCTGAGGCTGAGGCCGCCTCCCAAGCCAGGCGGACACCTGTCCTCTGGTCCGGATGGTGGCTGGCTGTCTGCGGCCCGCCAAGGGTGCTGCCTCAGCGGCTCTGTGCTTCCGCCTGTCCCAGAAGCTGTCCGGTTCTCTGGCGCACCCTCTAACCTGTTCAGACTAATTTCCTAAGTTCTGCTGAGTCCCGGAACCAAGATGGCGACCGCTGCTGCTGAGGCTCGTTGGTCTCTTCTTAATCATTGCTATTTTCTTAGCTTCAGCTAATCCACATCAATCATCCCAGTAATGCAAAGGTTTTGCTTTAGTACTTCTGGTATCTTGTTAATCGTAGTTGATTCTTCAGCCCCAGCTAACCAAAACCACAGAACCTTCACAATCAAATTAGTAATGGCCCTGAGAAGAGTCTTTAATCTTCCATCTGAAAATTTCACAAGCCAGGCCTCCATCATTTGCACTATTCTCAACATTATCTTCCCGGCTTCTACAAAACATCCAACATAGCTCTTAACACCCAATGGCTCTGCTAGCCCAAAGTTCCAAAGTCCTTCCACAGTCCTCTCCAAAACATGATCAGGTTGTCAAAGGAATATGCTGATACCAATTTGTCTTAGCCAGGGTTTGTATTCATGCACAAAACATCATGAACAAAAAACAAGTTGGGGAGAAAGATTTATTCAGCTTACAGTTCTACATTGCTGTTCACAACCAAAGGAAGTCAGGACTGGAACTGAAGCAGGTCAGGAAGCAAGAGGTGATGCAGAGGCCATGGAGTAATGTTACTTACTGACTTGCTTCCCATGGCTTGCTCAGCTTACTTTCTTATAGAATCCAGGACTACCAGCCCAGGGATGGCACCACCCACAATGTGCTCTCCCACCCTTGATCACTAACTGAGAAAATGCCTTACAGCTGGATATCATGGAGGCTCCTTTTTCTGTGATAACTCCAGCTTGAGTCAAATTTACACACAACACCAACCAGTACATTTTGTTTAATGAAGGGAAGAAACACAAATAAAATGTGGTATATCAGAAAATTCTTCCAGTTTTGATGAGAGAGAAGAATCCTGGTGACATTGATATTCATAGATTCTTCTTGAATCTATGGCATTCAAGAAAATCCTAGGAGAAAACCTCCACAAACTAAGGAAAGATGCACACATACAGATACAATAAAAATGCAGAAAAGCAAATAGGCTTTCCACAGCATATCATACCTAAAACAAAAAGTGTATAGAACAAGGAAAGTGAATTCAAAGCATCCTGAAAAGTGACCTCCAAAGGAAAACCCACCAGAATTATAGGTAATTTCTCGAAGAGAACTTTGAAAGACTAAGAATCCTGGAGCAAAGCATTTGAGTCCTAAAAGACTCAGTGCCAATATCCTACTAACATATACATCAAGGCCATCTGCTACGTGTGAAAGAGAAATAAAAACACTCCATAATATTAACAGCCTAAAAAATGTATGTCCAACAAACCACACCTAGATAAAAATGCATGTAGCTTTTAATTTCTCTCTTAATTTGTCTTGACCCACTTTTTATTCTGTGGAGAGTTGTTTAATTTCCATGTGTTTATAAACTATTTGTTGTTTTTGTTTTCAATAAAAGGAGAAAAAGAAAGTACAAGAAGCAATATTCAATATGTAAGAAGAAAATTCTTATAGCCATGGGACTAGAGAAACAAAACAAAACAAAACAAAACAAAACAAAAAAAGTTACAATCATTCAAGTAGAAGTGATCCTGAGAACAAAACCACCACCACCAAAAATCAAAAGGACTATAAAGGAACATGCAGCTTTTGATAATGAATTTAAATAGTAACAGACTGAATTCTCTAATGAATTCTCAAATGACATGGGCTGGGTGCATGGTCAAGGAACAGAACCAATATATTTGTTGTCTACAAGGAACAAATCTCAACATTAAATCGAGGTAGCACTTTAGAGAAAAAGGTGTTTAAAAAAAAAAAAAACTACTCCAATCAACTGGGACCAGGGAGCAAGCCGATGTGTTGTTATTTTAATATCTGACAAAATAAACCTCAAAATAGAAGTAATTAGAAGAGATAAACAACACTTCATTCTACTTGAGGGAACAATTAGCCAGGAATATATCAATACCTTAGACATATATATATACAAACTGTACTGTACCCATCTTCTTAAAAAGTATAAAGTTGGAGTTAAAGACACATCAATAGTAGGTGACTTTGGTACCCAGCTTTCTCCAATAAATAGGTCATCTGGACAAAAGATAAACAGAGAAACATTAGAAGAATATGTTGGACTAACAACAGAGTATATACATACTATTTTGCATCCCATTGAAGCCTCTGTAAAATGAACCACCAAGTCCTTAATGAGTATAGAACAATTGAAATAATTCTATGTATCCTATCTGATCATAAAGCAAATATTTATAGACTCAGCCACATCACCAACATTAATCAAAGAAGTGATCAACTATATACATAGACCCATAACAAATGAGACTATTGAAATGGCAATAAAAATATTCTAACTGAAAATAAAATAGGTTCCTATGGATTCCAAACAGAATTCCGCCAGAATTTCAAAGGTTTATAGCCATCTCTTCTTAAAGTATTCAAAAATATAGAAACAAACAAAAGGAACATTCATAAATTCTATAAAGTCAGTATCACTCTACTACCAAAATTGGTAAAAACAGAAGAAAAGAAACCTACAGGCTAATACCCTGATGAATACAGACTCAACAATCCTAAAGTATTTCCTTGAAAACCAAGCACAGATATACATCAAAAATGTTATCCACATGACCAAAATGGATTTATCTTGGAGATTCAGGAATGCTTCAACATACTTTAAATGTACATAAAGGCAAAAATCTCATGATCGTCTTAATACACGTAGAAAAAGCCTTTGATAAAATCTAACATACCTCCCTCATCATCATGGTAAAAGTCCTAGAGACAGTAATACTAGAGAGAATAAACCTCAGTATAACAAACAAACTATATATATATATCATACCCAATGCTACCTTAAAGGCCCTACCTCATCCATCAAATAACCAAATATAAGGACTCACAAAATGATATAAACAAGCTTGTGTGCTGAATATATGTGCAACACAAAGTATAATTTTTAAAATTAAACAGTATAGAATGTAGAAAGCAACAGTTTCAAAATAAAATTCGGACCATAAATAATCAAGCTAGACTAAAACAGGCCTTTTTATATATACAGCAGATGTAATAAATAATTCTACACTTGTATACAAAATAAAATATTAACTGTGCCAGTAGAATCCATGATAAATCTGGAGAGAAAGAATCCAGTAAAGAGGGGTTTTTCACACCATTGTGTTCCAAGAATGTTTAGAAATATAACATGTATACACATAAGTGAAATCTGAATAGAATAAAAACTCTGTGATTATTATTACAGAAAATAAGGAAACAAAAATTGTAAATCTCAAATAACGTTGGTGCCCATGAATATTGATCACTGGCAATGAGGGGTGAGGGGATCTTCAGGGGGTTCAATAAAGTGAAACGATAGAAATATTTTTTTTTCAGAATTCAAGTGTGAGGAGCCAATATTAAAAGTGCTACCTGAGGCTGATATTCTGAGACACTTGCTGCACACTGCTTACCACTAAACACTAAACATCTTGTTTTCATTCAGGAGGGCTGAGAGAAAAGAAGCCTTCATTCTAGGCCAGCCAGGAGCTAATTGGATAATTCCAAAATCTCAATTAAACATTTCTATGTCAAAAGGCTGGTAATAAACATAAACATAGAAATCTATGGGATAAACCTAATGAAGTGTTAATGAAAAATATAACATCAAACAGTTAGAAATGTGAAATGAAAGTAAGTTGTTTAAATGCCAACTGAAGGGTTGGAAAAAGGAAGAAGCACAGAGTAAGAAATAAAAAATGAAATTATGAGTCATGCAATGGAAAGCTAGCATTTTGAAGTCCTTTTTAAAAAAAAATCTTTAAAATATTGGTATTATGCCAAAGAAAGAGAAAATAAAACACCAAAGCTAGGGTATCGCTAGAGCAGGATGTGCATGAAACCACAGGAAACCTTAAAATTAAGAGGAAGCCGCTGAATGAAACTGAAGATGCTGAATTCCATAATTACTTAGGAAGTTTATAGATAACAACTTTGAATTTCCATTTGCTACTATACTTTTTCTATTTTTCTGTTAATATGTTGGAATCATGACCATGGTAATTGACAATTAAGTTTACAAAATTAAATGTTTTGTTTTGTTTTATTAATCTTTGTGGGTCAAAAACCTCTGCTGTGAAATTTGTACATCTGCCATATACTTTGTACATAAGAATATATATGTATGAATAGGAAGCTATATATCTATGTGGCCTGAGGAGAACCTTTGGTGTTGTGTCCTGGTAGCTACCCACCTAGTTTTTTGAGGCAGAATTTTCCAAAGTAGGGTCTCTCTTATGAGTTTATCTAGATGTCCACTGCATAGCAGGGATCTGCTGATCTCTGCCTCCCCAAGCACACTTCACTGTCCCAAGCCTTGAGAAGTATACTCTGCAATTTTATGAGGTCCCATTTGCCAATTGTTGATCTTAGAGCTTAAGCCATTGGTGTTCTGTTCAGGAAAATTTCCCTTTTATCCGTGTGTTCGAGGCTCTTCCCCACTTGCTCTTGCATTAGTTTCAGTGTATCTGGTTTTACATGGAGGATCTTGATGAACTTGAACTTGAGATTTGTACTGGGAGATGAGAATGGATCGATTTGCATTCTTCTACATGTTGACTGACAGCACCATTTGTTGAAAATGGTGGGTTTTTTTTCCCCAGGAGAAGGTTTTAGCTCCTTTGTCAAAGATCAAGTGACCATAGGTGTGTGGGTTCATTTCTGGGTCTTCAGTTATATTCCATTGATCTACCTGTGTGTCTCTGTACCAATACCATGCAGTTTATATCACTATTGCTCTGTGGTACAGCTTGAGGTCAGGGATGGTGATTCCCCAGAAGTTCTTTTATTGTTGAGAATAGATTTCAATGTACTGGGTTTTTTGTTATTCCAAATGAATTTGCAAATTGCTCTAACTCTATGAAGAACTGAGTTGGAATTTTGATGGGGATTGCTTTGAATCTGTAGATTGCTTTTGGCAACATGGTTCATTTGTACTATATTAATCCTGCCAATCCATGAGCATGGAAGATCTTTTCATCTTCTAAGATCTTGATTTCTTTCTTCAGAGACTTGAAGTTCTTGTCATACATATCTTTCACTTGCTTGGCTAGAATCACACCAAGGCATTTTATATTATTTGTGACTATTGTGAAGGGTGTCATTTCCTTAATTTATTTCTCAGCTTATTTATCCTTTGAGCAGAGGAAGGCTACTGATTTGTTTGAGTTAATTTTATATCCAGTCACTTTGCTGTAGTTGTTTTTCCTTTAGGAGTTCTCTGGTGGAATTTTTGGGGTCACTTAAGTATACTATCATCTCTTTTGATATTAGCTATATTTTGACTTCTTCTTTTCCAATTTGTATCCCTTTGATCTCTTTTTGCTGTCTAAATGCTCTGGCTAGGACCTTCAACAGAGGAATGGATACAGAAAATGTGATACATTTACACAGTGGATTACTAGTCAGTTACTAGAAACAGTGAATTCATAAAATTCTTAGGCAAATGGATGAAACTAGAAAATATCATCCTGAGTGAGGTGACCCAGTCACAAAAGAACACATATGGTATGCACTCACTGGTAAGTGGATATTAGCCCAAAAGCTTGGGATATCCAAGATACAATTCACAGACCACATAAAGCTCAAGAAAAAGGAAGATCAAAGTGTGGATGCTTCAGTCCTTCTTAGAAGGGGGAACAGAATACTCAAGGGAGGACATACGGGGACAAATCATGGAACCAAGACTGAAGGAAAGGCCATCCAGAGACTGCCCCACCTGGGGATACATCCCATATACAGACACACCAAATCCAGACACTATTGCAGATGTCAAGAAGTCCCTCCTGACAGGAGCCTGATAGAGCTGTCTCTTGAGAGGCTCTGCCAGAGCCTGAGAAATACAGAGGCAAATGCTTGTAGCCAACCATTGGACTGAGCACAGGGTCCCCAATGGAGGAGTTAGAGAAAGTACTGAAGGAGCTGAAGAGGTTTTTAACC
Organism: Mus musculus; assembly: GCF_000001635.26. Classification (NCBI taxonomy): domain Eukaryota; kingdom Metazoa; phylum Chordata; class Mammalia; order Rodentia; family Muridae; genus Mus; species Mus musculus. The sequence continues at coordinate 58,183,839 of NC_000073.6, forward strand.
CATAGGATGAACAATAATATCAACCAACCAGACACTCCAGAGCTCCCAGTGACTAAACCACCAATCAATGAGTACACATGGATCGATCCATAGCTCCAGCTGCATATGTAGCAGAGCATGGCCTTGTCATGCATCAGTAGGAGGAGAGATCCTTGGTCCTATGAAGGCTCATGGCCCAGTGTAGGGGAATGTCAAGGCGAGGAGGCAGGAGTGGGTGGGTGGGTAGGTGGGGAAGCACCCTCATAAAAGCAGGGGGAGGGAGGATTGGATAGGGGTTTTCTGGAGGGGAAAATGGAAAAATGCATAACATTTGACATGTAAATAAATAAAATAACCAATCAAAGAAAATAAGAAGCATACTCTGAGAATGAAACTCAGGTACTCATGCTTGTGATGTAAACTCTATCCTCAGAGGTGACATCCATCAGAAATTCCATTTTATTCCTGGAAGATTGATTGTTAAAAGCCCACATTAGAAAAGGATTAGGAAAAGTGTTACTATTGACCCTTTGAGACTTATAGTGCCGCATAATCATACAGGTAGCTTCCTTTTCTCTTTGCTACATTACGGATAGTTGACAAGACAGTGACTTACCTCCACTCTTGCCATATTCTGAGAGCAATAAAGCACTGCTCATACTCTAGAGGGGGAATATTAGAGGGTGAAGGCATTCAAAGAGTCTGTCCACTGCTATGTGAGCCTATACTGCAGAAAAAAAATACTATTTAATGAAAGGTATTAAAGATGGTAGTCAGGAGAAAACTGAACTTATATAACCTGATAGAACATCATACATCAAAATAGAGCCTGAATGCAATAGAAACACAGGCATACATATGAAACAATTCAGATATGGATAAAAATTTGAAAGTGTGTCTGAAAAAATTTGTGGATGGAGAATGGTCTTTTTACGATATTAATAATGCTTGAAAAATAGTAGCAAGAAAATAAAAGGACAAACTTGGAAAAATCCTTACAATTTACCTAATAGAAAAAGATTTATTCTCTTAATATATAATGAACTCTTAAAAACTCAGAAAAGGCAGAAAAAAATCAATAAGATAACCCATAGGCAAAGGAGAGTAACAGACCTATAACACATGGCATAAAAGAACACTCAAAGTAAATTATTTTGATTCCTGGTGAAAGAAATTCACAGTAAAAGCACACTGGTAAAAATACCCACTCTGCACTCACCAAAGTGACACTAATCAAAACCTTAAGGATGCACTCGAGTTGGCAGGGCTGCTGAGAATCGTGCACAGGGTGGAAGTTGGCAACATCCCTCAGAGTTGCAGATTCATTTACTTTGCTACCCAGCCAGTTTGTCTGGAGACTCCCATTTCAAAATTCACACCAAGTACAGAACAGTACACTGTCACGTCTACCACTATAGCATTGGGGTAATAGAAACCCCGGAGCCCAGGCAGAGGGCTGCATCTATTATTTAACTGACTGAAACATGAAGTGGAATTTTACAAAGAGCTCTGATGTTTATTTGAAGTGATCCTTGGATGCCTTAAGTACAAAAAGCAAGGAAAAAAGATTCATTAATACTTTTGCTTTTGTGTCCTGAAAATAACATTTTATATACCACCTTTGCAGAAGTAATCATTTTGTGATAGCATTTGCTTGTTTTACACTGAAATTAAAGCAAGGCTTTCTTGTCCTCTTATATTTTATTTTACTCCCCCCCCCCCACCCAAGCCTGGAGCGTAATTGGTGGTTTGGAAATAGCTATTCCCCTTCCCTTCTCCTTCCTTCCTCCCTTCCTTCCTTCCTTCCTTCCTTCCTTCCTTCCTTCCTTCCTTCCTTCCTTCCTTCCTTCCTTCCTCCTTTTCTCTTCTTAGTGGATTATTCAGTTGCTTTGGGAACCATTTTCTAACCGGCTTTAATAATAGAATTTCCAATTTTCTGAGAAACTCTCACATTGATTTCTAGTATATACTGTTCCTGGGCATATATCCAAAAGATGGTCCATCATACCACAAGGACATGTGTTCCACTATGTTCATAGCAGCTTTATTCATAATAGCCAGAAACTGGAACCAACCCAGATGTCACTCAACCAAAGAATAAATACAGATTAAGTGGTTCATTTACAAAATGGAATACTATTCAGCTACTAAAAACAAAGACATCATGAATTTTGCAGGCAAATTGATGGAAATAGAAAATATCATCCTGAGTTAGGTAACTCAGATCCAAAAGGACATGCATTGGTATGTATTCACTGGTTAGCGGATATTAGC